>NC_060140.1:64735084-65985084 GCF_021461385.2 Schistocerca piceifrons
CAGGTGTTGACAGATGTGAAAATTACCGAACTATCAGCTTAATAAGTCACAGCTGCAAAATACTAACACGAATTCTTTACAGACGAATGGAAAAACTGGTAGAGGCCAACCTCGGGGAAGATCAGTTTGGATTCCGTAGAAACATTGGAACACGTGAGGCAATACTGAC
This sequence comes from Schistocerca piceifrons, assembly GCF_021461385.2. Lineage (NCBI taxonomy): Eukaryota > Metazoa > Arthropoda > Insecta > Orthoptera > Acrididae > Schistocerca > Schistocerca piceifrons. The sequence continues at coordinate 64,735,254 of NC_060140.1, forward strand.
CTTACGACTTATCTTAGAAGAAAGATTAAGGAAAGGCAAACCTACGTTTCTAGCATTTGTAGACTTAGAGAAAGCTTTTGACAATGTTGACTGGAATACTCTCTTCCAAATTCTAAAGGTGGCAGGGGTAAAATACAGGGAGCGAAAGGCTATTTACAATTTGTACAGAAACCAGATGGCAGTTATAAGAGTCGAGGGACATGAAAGGGAAGCAGTGGTTGGGAAGGGAGTAAGACAGGGTTGTAGCCTCTCCCCGATGTTGTTCAATCTGTATATTGAGCAAGCAGTAAAGGAAACAAAAGAAAAATTCGGAGTAGGTATTAAAATTCATGGAGAAGAAATAAAAACTTTGAGGTTCGCCGATGACATTGTAATCCTGTCAGAGACAGCAAAGGACTTGGAAAAGCAGTTGAATGGAATGGACAGTGTCTTGAAAGGAGGATATAAGATGAACATCAACAAAAGCAAAACAAGGATAATGGAATGTAGTCTAATTAAGTTGGGTGATGCTGAGGGAATTAGATTAGGAAATGAGGCACTTAAAGTAGTAAAGGAGTTTTGCTATTTGGGGAGCAAAATAACTGATGATGGTCGAAGTAGAGAAGATATAAAATGTAGTCTGGCAATGGCAAGGAAAGCGTTTCTGAAGAAGAGAAATTTGTCAACATCCAGTATTGATTTAAGTGTCAGGAAGTCATTTCTGAAAGTATTCGTATGGAGTGTAGCCATGTATGGAAGTGAAACATGGACGATAACCAGTTTGGACAAGAAGAGAATAGAAGCTTTCGAAATGTGGTGCTACAGAAGAATGCTGAAGATTAGATGGGTAGATCACGTAACTAATGAGGAAGTATTGAATAGGATTGGGGAGAAGAGAAGTTTGTGGCACAACGTGACCAGAAGAAGGGATCGGTTGGTAGGACATGTTCTGAGGCATCAAGGGATCACCAATTTAGTATTGGAGGGCAGCGTGGAGGGTAAAAATCGTAGAGGGAGACCAAGAGATGAATACACTAAGCAGATTCAGAAGGATGTAGGTTGCAGTAGGTACTGGGAGATGAAAAAGCTTGCACAGGATAGAGTAGCATGGAGAGCTGCATCAAACCAGTCTCAGGACTGAAGACCACAACAACAACATCTTTTGGGTGTGGAAACGTGTCAAAAAAATTAAATTCTAAATCATTGACAAAAATATCTCTTAAATACCATCTATGCTGTTACCCATCCCAAACTCGTGTTTCTAATAATTAATTTTGACGTTGAAGGTAAAAAATGTAAGCTAAGACAAATTCTAGAAATTCAAATTGTCCTTTACACTCCGCAGCACTAATCTCGTTACGGGATAGGATATTATGTCTACAAATGCCAAACGTTTCTTTTACTGGGACATTACTGTAGAGGTTTTTTACATCCAAGGATGCTAATGTCCCATTATTTGATATGTGTATATCCTTGATTGTATTTGCTCGCTCAGAACTGACTCCAAGATAACTATCGAACGTGTAAGCTGAGTTAAGTTTATTGTTAAGAAAGATATTTTATTTTATAGATGGTGATGACATATTGGTCACAATCTGACGAACCGGATTTCCAGCTTTGTGAATCTTGAGATCTAAGCTGGGGAAGTTTGACAGTCATCATTTTAAACGATTCCTTTTCATATTCGTTAGAAGAAACTAGGAGCTGTCAGTCTTTCTCCGCAAACTAATCTGAAACTTCTCATATGGGTCTTTGTGAATTTCTATAATACTGTTTCCTGCAAAATATTCTTCCGTTTTCCTAATGTAGTCATCTTTATATATAAGAACTGCCGTGTTCCCCTTAACAGCACGAATGACTATTTCCTTCTCCTTCTCTAACTTGGTATTGGGACCCTTTAAAGTACGGCTCTCGTGATTCACCACTTTACTGGAACCATTTTGAACAGACATATCTGAAGATGGTCATTATAGACCGAAACCGGTAATTTGTTGACAAAAAATCTTGTGACCATAGACGTAAAGCAAAGGAAATTTATTCTATATACGGGTCACTGTTTTATTCGCGACGTGTGGCAGCTTGTGATAGAAACTGTTTGTCTGGAGACAGCTGAACAGACGGAATACCCAGATTTCATACATCCTGTATTTGGAAATGAGAACACTTAGCGACCTACAGTAAACTTTGTACATAATTTCAAAAGCTTAAGAAACTTCTTCTCTCTAATACTTCCCAGCCCCACAAAATAATGAAAAAAAGTTTATCGCTTACTACCTTTCGCGTTTCATGCGCGGCAGCGTGCACTACGTTTTAATTGATTACTTCTTTACTAGTAACTGCATTCGCAACACAGTTTGCAGAGAATGTCCAAATATACTCGTACTACCGAACGTTCCTGTAAAATTGTCAGTGTGAGTCATGAACAGTGAGATTCGCGAAACTCTTGCTTTTGCTTAAACTGATGAGAATACCAGGAAGGGTATACCCATCCAGTGTTTGAAAATGAGAGCAACGAATTTTAACTTCATATCTTTCATAATCTTTTTATCGCCTACAAACTTAAAGATAAACATGCAAGAGGTTAACTCATTTGTGTGGGAGTTCGATTCTTTGAAGAACTGGTGGTACACTGATATGTACCTGTACAAGTGAACGTCCAAAACGTCCCCATTCCAGGAGAAAGGTTGCCTCTGACGGATTCCGCGACCAATTAAACTTTGACTTTCAGTATTTAATGTAACTACTGTCAGACTCAAAAATTTTAAATATATATTTTAATATGTGCTAATTAATAAGTTAAATCTTGCGTTAAAAGTTAACACAATAAGCCAAGTAATAAAGCCAGAACTGTGCATGTTCACGGAACACGAATACCCGGACTTCATTCACCCAGTACTTGATAAAGAGTGTACTTAATGACTTCCAGGAAACTTTACACATAATTTCAAACATCTTTGAAGCTTTTTCTCGCTGAAACCCCTCCCACCCCCTCGCCCCCCCCCCACAAACAAAAAAATTAACACTTACTTCCTTCAACGCGAAAATTTTTCGTATTTCATGCAGAAAAACTCCTACATTATGCATGACATTTCAATTTTTACTTCTTTGCTAATAACTCTATTCCAAGCACATTTTGCAGGCAGCATCCACACATGCCGATGAACGCATCTGCTAAATTATGTTTTGTTCGACTCACAGTGAAGGAGAAATGGCATCGTAAACATACAGGTGTATGTAAAAACCCCTGGTCTAGAAGTGGAGCGCAAATTACCCAGAGTATACTTTTCCTATGTTTCACAATGAGAGCAGTTACCAAATTCCGAAAAAATTTAAACGTACTTTCAAAAGTTTTGAAAACATTTTCTCACTTACAGCCACACAAAATAGTGAAAGGAGAACAGCTTATCGCTCATTAAATGTTCGTTGTCCGTGGGGTAGCAGTTCTGCATCAAGCACTGTGGCGCCAAACACATCTCTATGTACCATATGTGATCAAAAGTATCCGGACACCTGGCTGAAAATTACTTAAAAGTTCGTGGCACCCGCCATCGGCAATGCTGGAATTCAATATGGTGGTGGATATAAAAAGTGCCAGTTGTCTTTAAACGCTGAAAAGTATTAAAGTCCTCCACATGAATACTAAAACAAATCAGTTGAATGTCGCCTTATGACAGACACCACAAATTTAAACGCCGTCGATTCAAGTAAACACCTACTGATTACAATTACGAACACTTTTCGCTAGTAGCACCACACAGAAAATTCTAAGGAAAATAAGAGTTAAGGACTCAAGTTTCTTCGCGAAAAACTTAGAAGTTGCAACAAATCCGCTACAGAGGGGCTATACTAACCGTGTCTGTCCGTTTCTGGAGTGTTGCAGCTCGATGTGGCGCCTTTAGCGTATACGATTTAGGGAGGACATCGAAAAAGTTCAGAGAAGTGCCGCTCGTTTTGTACTATCGTGGCTATGGCGACAGTGAATTACAGAAAAGATAGACGAGTTAGGAAACCTATCATTAAAAGGAAGGCGTGTTTCGTTGGGGTGATATTTCTTCACGAAATTTAAACATCCTATTTCTCCTCCCAATGTAAAAATATTATGTTGACTCCTACCTACATAGAATCAAATGACCACTGTAATAAAATAAGACATTTCAGAGGTTGCATTAAAAGATTACATCTTCGGTTTTTTTTGCACAATCTATTCGAGAATGGAAATGTCGAGAAATGGTGTGAAAGGGATTCGATGAAATGTGCAAGTACGTCAGTGCGAATTTCAGAGTGGTCATACAGATGCAGGTGTACAAGTAGAGAATCGCTATGCGAAGAAGGATACCGCGGTGGTCTCGCGGCTCTAGGCGCTCAGTCCGGAACCGCGCGACTGCTGCGGTCGCAGGTTCGAATCCTGCCTCGGGCATGGATGTGTGTGGTGTCCTTAGGTTAGTTAGGTTTAATTAGTTCTAAGTTCTAGGAGACTGATGACCACAGATGTTAAGTCCCATGGTGCTCAGAGCCATTTGAACCGTTTTTTGCGGAGAAGGATGAGCAACTTTCGTGCTGCGATCATCGCAATTCTCCCGGACGTATAGTGAGACTTAGACAAGACGGTTTAGGGAGAATGCAGATGGATATAGTCAGTGATTTTTCTCTCATAAGACGCGTGAGTGAATTAGGACAGAAAACTGCTAGTACTTGTGGGAAAGACCGTCCGCCACGCTTAATACAGCAGTTTGCGAAGTGGATAGAGGGTGCACAAGATAAATACGGCTCAGAAGATGTTTCATGTCCCTTAATATAGAGAACGCAACTAATATCGTTCATCCGGGTGCAGCTACTTCATGTAGGGTTGTCTAGCTTAAGGGACATGAAATATTTTCTGCGCCAGATTTATATTGCGAGCTGTGTATGTAGTGCAGAATATGGGAAGAAATGAAAGTGTGGGGAAGCTTCGTAAAGTTGCTGAACCATGTCCTGAGGGGGACCTGCACGGAACGTACGTAGCCACGTTAATGCATTCTCATTTGTCAAGGAAAGGTTGAACGAATGGGTAGTGAGATAGTTTGTCTCGCAATGTCTGGAGGCGGTACCGAGACGTTCACTTCTCTTGTAGCTGGCGTTTGGCTCTCCTCTCTGACGGCGCACGTATCCATTTCCTGTCTCGTAGCTCTCTAATTTAACTGCGGAAAACGGAATTACTGTGGTGAGAGAGAAACAGTATCTGTTCACCTGCACCGTATCGCTCGTTAGAGAATTCCAGTACCACAGAAACACGGCATCTCACAAAGAGCCATTCCGGGACAATGTGTCTAGACCTCTTCCAACGAGATACGCAAAGCGAGTGAGCAAACTGTGAGAGCCCTGAGCGAGCGCGACGGGAATGCGACCAGGCTCGTTTCCTACAGACATGTCGCCGACCTATACAATGAAGGGGAAAAAAGAGACCCTTACAATCCAAGTCCGAAAAGGAAAAACGTTGCCGGTATTGAAATGTTTCTCGGGGACGATGGAGGGGGGAGATAAATATCCATTACTTGATAAATATCCATTACCAATTATTATAACACTGATTTCAATTATGACACATGTGACAACGTATCAGCATTTTTATTTCAGTCATTATGTGTAGTAACTAATAAAAGCATTTCTTTTCAGCTACTGTCAAGTGTAACATCTATGTTAAAGCATAATAATAATAATGATGTCATCACATCATTTATTTTAAAATAAAGGAGGTAAGTATGAACAAATAGTGAAACAAATGGTTCACATTAACGCTTTATATTTCTTTAATAGTGGCTATTAAATAGTAATGTGTAATCAATAAGTTCCAGAAATTTCTGAATTTTTAAAAAGTTTTCCACTGATAATTTTATAATGGTATTCAGTTATCAATGTGCTGATTGTAATACTATAGTCAGTTTCATTAAAAACATTTTATTTTACGAAGTATCATAAAATTACGAGACATATATATTACGTAATATTTCTACGCCTTGGTGTTCCTCAATTGAAACCTCCTTTTCTCGACTTTCGGAACAGTTTTCACTTTCCAAGAACAATTTGAAAATGTATTGATGATTAAGACTTGTTCATTCTAGAACGTTTGCAAAATTGCAGATATCTGCATAATCAATAGTACTACATTCTTGTAAGTATAATTCTCAGATTTCTAAAGATGTATACTTTTGTGAAAATTTTTGTGATATTTACAGGGTGACAATTACTGAACATGTGATAGAAAGCTTAAATTAGTTATAATCTACGGAGTGCACCATTTTATTCGACATAGAAATGTCACTACACGTATTCAGGTTTAGGTTATGAGATATTCGATATTCCTGCCGTCACTGGCGATTATGTGGCGTAGACGAATAGAGAAATTCTGCATGACCCGCTGAAGTGTCGGAACACGGATGCTGTCGATGACCTCTCGAAAGGATGTTTCCTGCTGAGCAATGGTTTTGGGGTTATTGATGTACACCTTGTCTTCAAAATAGCCCCAGAAAAAAGAGTCGCATGTGTTCAGATCCGGAGAATATGGCGGTCAATCGAGGCCCGTGTCTGGCCTCTGGGCACCCCATAGCCAGAATTCGATCCTCAAAGTGCTCCTCCGGGACATCAAATACTCTTCTGCTTCGATTGGGTCCAACTGCGTATTGCATAAACCACATATTGTTGAAATCGGGTCATTTTGGATATTTGGGATGGAGTCATCTTCAAAAACCTTCCCGTACCGTTCTGTAGTCGGCGTGGCATCATGGAATATCGCACCGATTACTCCGTGACTGGACATTGTGTGTGTGCGCGCGCGCGCGCGCGCGCGCGCGCGCACACACACACACACACACACACACACACACACACACACACACACACACACACACACAGACAATCGTTGAGGGTAAAGAGACATCTCGAGCGCGAAATGCGGATTCTCAGTCTCCCGAATCCACCAGTTGTGCTTGTTACGAATCCATCCAAATGAAAGTGACCGACAACAACAAGACGCGTGGACATGCGCATAGCAATTCCCGTCATGACCCATGGCCAACCGTGCAGTTCGAACGTTCTAACGCAAACTGTTCAGAAGTTATGATGATTTTATTTCATATAGTAGAATGAAGGCTTTCACGACCGGGTGACATGGCTGTTGATATACTTTCCGGGATGTGAGGTCGTGGTCCAAGAACTTTTCTACTCCTTACGTTTCGTCCAGGACTGCGCTGGACTTCCTCGGAGGCGCTGCTCCGCTGAGTCTTGCCGACTGACTGGTCGGGTGTCTGAGAGCGACTTACATGTTATGAGAGAGGGGGACGTGGATCAGGTGACACGTGATAATCCATAGCAAAGATAAGGTTGACTATCGATTACCAACTTGTCAAAGATAAAAATTGATAGCAATTTTGTAGAGCCACTGTCCATATATCGCTAAGTTTCATAGCCTCCTCTTTCCTATTAAAATTATCGATGTTTATAAATTTTGATAGCTTCTCTATGTAGCCGTGGATAGTAATTAAACGTTGTAGATAAAACTTCGGTATCCGAAAACTTCACTTGGTGGTTGCTGAAGTGAAACATCTGAAGCAGGCGTTTGAAAAAAACGGCTATTCAAGAAAAGAGATAAATAGAATTTTGCGTCCAAGGAACAGAAACCCAAAAGATAAGAATGAACCACAACGACAGAAAAATACAGTAGTTCTCCCTTTTATTAAAAAAGTAACAGATCGGATCGGTAAGATTTTACGAAAACATGACATAAAACCGATCTCTAAACCAACAAAGAAAATAAGTCAAGTACTACGATCTGTGAAGGATAAACGCCCTCCCCTGTCGACATGTGGTATGTATAAAATTCCGTGTACCTGTGGTAAAGTTTACATTGGTACTACCAAAAGAAGCGTAAACACGCGACTGAAAGAGCATAAAAGTCTTTGTCGACTTGGAAAAATAGAAAAGTCAGCTGTAGCGGAACATGCTCTTCAACCAGGCAACCACCAAGTGAAGTTTTCGGATACCGAAGTTTTATCTACAACGTTAAATTACTATCCACGGCTATATAGAGAAGCTATCGAAATTTATAAACATCACGATAATTTTAATAGGAAAGAGGAGGCTATGAAACATAGCGATATATGGACAGTGGCTCTACAAAATTGGTAACAATTTTTATCTTTGACAAGGTGGTAATCGATAGTCAACTTTATTTCATATAGTTCAGTAATTGTCACCCTGTATATAATTATTGTAATTAAGAAGCTCGTGTTTCGCAAAAATTCGTATGAGAAAGGCAAGATTATGCGTTATGCGCCAATTGTGATTTCGTGTTTTGCTTTTTACGTGCAAAAGTACGTTGTCAGTCATTAAACTACTACTTGAAAATGAATGAAGTACATCACTTGTACGAAGATATGTCACTTCTTTGAGTTGTCTGTAGAGGTTGTGTCGTGAACAGCTGGTCTGATGTTGATAAATAACGCAAAAGTCTAAGCAGCGTGTTTCAGTCTAGCAAACCAGATCTTAGAGAACGAACAAGAAACTGACTATCGCGCGTTGTCAGAAAGGAGTACATGTTCCGGGTTTCCCGCAGACGAAGTTGTATTGGGTTACCGTTAACAGGAGCATCACATGTGGGAACTGTACGTCGCGGCAACTGCACACGAACTCCACGGGACAGTACGATTCTTGAGGACGAAACGTCTAATATGCACACAGATCCACCTTGAAAATCTGGCGGTATATGGATCAAACGCAACGTCGCGTCCATCCACAGGAGAATAGTTCCAAAAATTTGACCACGGCTACACAAGCGTGGCTGATGCTCACCAGGATGGGAAGTCATCAACCTCGACTAACGACGACAGCGTGCAGGCAGTCGGTCAGCTGATTCGAAGCAGTCGCAGAGTGGCTACTGTCTACATTGAGCGGCAGGTGCTCATCTTAAAGGCAATGATCCTTCCATTGTCCGAAAGCGCCTCGGAATATCGGAAGTTCTTCTCGCGCTGGGTTCCGCGGTCTGTCACGTGCACACATCAGATCTCTTGACTCCACTGAGAGTTACATGGTGGAAGGCAATAACTTCTTAAGCTGAATCATTGTGTGTGATACATGTGTTCGTTATTTGACACCCGCAAAAAGGGGACCGTCTACGGAATGGAGACATACATCCTCGCCTCTGTGCAAGGAATCGCAAGTTGTGCCATCACCAGGAAGGGTCATGCCTACCGTTTCCTTCCGCTGCGAAGTAATTTTGTATGCATTTTTGGCAAAGGGCGTAACAAGCAGTATCGATTTTTGATGAGCATCACTGACATTGCAGAGTAACGACATAAGGGAAAGAAAGCGTTAAAAATCAAGCACAGGCATTGTTATCTTGCACGACAATGCAATATTTAACAGGTCACACGCAGCACAAGCTTTGCTTCGAAGTTCCCTGTTAGAGGATTGTAAAGGTCCGTTTTACACTCAAAATCTTGCACCATGTGGTTTCCATCTCTGTAAGCTAAGAGAACACCCGGAAGGAAAGATATCATCCAGTAATCAGGACGCTCTCACATCGTCTTTAGAGTGGTTTCGTGAGCAACCAGCCGGTGCTCTATCGTCGAGGAGTTGAAAGATTGATAGAACTTCCCCACTATCGTCGACAGACTTTGACAATACTGGAAAGTAGTGTCTTGTATCTGTGTCACTGGTACGTGTAGTGTACCATTCAATGAAAGGTACTTGGTCTGCTGTAGTTATGTGTATCTTACTTTTTGAAGTCCTCTCGTACTCTAAGGCGACAAGATTTTGCCACCAGTCGTGAATAATTTGTACTATTCATATTCCATGTTGACTTTGTGTGGGACCGCATTTCTTCTCAATTATTAATTGGTTGACACTGTGCAGCGGCCGCGCGGGATTAGTCGAGCGGTCTAAAGGCGCTGGAGTCATGGACTGTGCGGCTGGTCCCGGCGGAGGTTCGAGTCCTCCCTCGGGCATGGGTGTGTGTGTTTGTCCTTAGGATAATTTAGGTTAAGTAGTGTTTAAGTTTAGGGACTGATGGCCTTAGCGGTTAAGTCCCATACGATTTCACACACATTTGAACATTTTTTTTTTGAACTGTGTAGTGTCATATTAACATTCCCTATGAGGAAAACTTCGCGCTGGCTCTGGCAGCTGGGAGATGGGGGACGTCCTCGGTCTTCTGAAGCGACATGGGACGAGGGCTCGAGACAGGCAGTTTTCATGGTTCTGAAACAGCAGCTTAAAAGCGCTGCCACCAATCTTTATAGCACGGAGGTGGTGTGCGCGAGGAATACGTGCCGCAGATGCGATCTAATGGTTGCAGAAATTCTCGCGCCAGAGCAAAGTCATATTCCCACCACAAGGCAGTGAAAAGAATGTGACTGGCTGAACTTGTCAGAGGATAGGTCACAATTTGTTCTAAAAGTTTCTACCAGAGTAAGAGTTGAAGGCGATTGGCTGACAGCTTCATGAGTCGTAGCGCCTGAGATATCCCGTTTCTAACGGGCGCGGTGATTGTCTGCATGGCTAGTGCTCGCTAACGATGCGAGTTTAAACTGGGGACTGTGTAGCGTGAGGACTCCCTGACAAGGGTCGATAGGGCACACATCGCTGAGTAACTTTGCGAGACATTGCTGGCAACGTCCCAGTGAACGGTCTCACTAATTACGTGTGACAAAGGGCTGATTTAGCAAGTACGAACGACATCAGTTGTTCCTGTGTCAGCTGAGATACCAGTCTATGCCTATTTGTAGAGACTAAGACATTTCGAAGTCCTTCTTTACGACAGCTTACTTCGGTCAAGTCTCTTCTCCTGGATTATGAGCAAGCAGAACTCCTCATTCATTTCTAGCATTATCCTGAAGTAGTTTTCGACCCAAGGAGATTGCGGACGCAGTTTGACGTCCTCTGTGTAGTCATAATTTACAGTTACGCAACGCACTTCGCCTGGGCGACGGCCATCAGAACTAGAGAAATCGGCGCTGCAGAATCGCTCTCCCCAGCACTGAATTCGGTGACATACGTACCACAGCTAGGCACGTAGGGTATCTTCAACAGGAAATTTGTTACGTTCCTTTGGTTTCATAACGGAGATCTTTATTATTACTGCCAGTCAGGATGGACGCTTTCCTGACTTCGACACTAGTCAATATTAACCATTTAGTGTCGCCACCGAATAAACGGCGGTGATATCTCGATTCCAGTCAAAGATGTTTTGCTGATCTCTGAAATTTAGATTAACTGATAGGAATTAACGTTCTAGGTCAATACTTGTTCAATTTGCATATTTTTCTTTGAGTGTTGTTTCTACAATAAATATCTTTTCAGCCCCAAGTTCTACTTTTTTCTATGATCAGATTCCAAATAGCGATCCTCATTAAGTTAGAACAGAGTATTATCAGAACTTGGAGAACTAACTCACGAGTTATTCCCAGTGGCTAGTTTTCATTCAAAAAGCTAATTTAATCGACTTTTTAGGCATGAGCACTCCATTGCGAACACAACATTGGCAGCCATCACTTATACACACCCTGTATGGTACAACACACATTTCACACTGGGATAGCATTGGAATGTAATGTAACAAGGTTCTTTATCCTCATACCGGATTGTAAACGTCTGTGTCTAAATTTATGTACGGGAAGTGGAAACATCTTCCCGCCACCATTGCGTAGTCGGATAACATTTGTGATACTTGACAAGCTTACAGCCTCTTTCGCCTCGTATGAGTCCTCGTAGAGCGGGCTGTAGAATAAAAGTAACACTTGAAGTCAGAAACCGGAGGTCTTGCTGATAGTATTGTAAAGCAAAATGGCATTGAGAAGGATGGAGAAAGAGACTGAACACTTGATAAACTTCGATTCCAGCATATTAAGGCAGAAGATGTGGTCTCCACCAGCAGGACCCCAATCGGCTGTCTACATCTCGATTGCCACTGCACGAGCATACGTTAGAAACCATAGGTGCAGACGTGCGTTTAATTAGTCTGTATAATTACTTATGTATCCCGATAAATTTAGGTCCTAAATGACTGTTAGACTCAACGGGGCATTCTTCATATTTTCAAAGCCAATATTATGCATCTCGTCTTATTAGAAGTCTTTCATCTAGGTAGGAATTTAACACATGAAAATACTCGTGGCATGAATCATGAAAGCAATACACTACTGGCCATTAAAATTGCTACACCTAGAAGAAATGCAGATGATAAACGGGTATTCATTGGACAAATATATTATGCTAGGTCTGACATGTGATTACCTTTCCACGCAATTTGGGTGCATAGATTCTGAGAAATCAGTACCCAGAACAACAACCTCTGGCTTCAGTAACGGCCTTGATGCGCTCGGGCATTGAGTCAAACACAGCTTAGATGGAGTGTACAGGTACAGTTGCCCATGCAGGATCAACGATACCACGGTTCATCAAGAGTAGTGACTGGTGTATTGTGACGAGCCAGTTGCTCGGCCACCATTGACCAGACGTTTTTGGTGAGATCTGGAGAATGTCCCGGCCGGGGCTGCAGTCGAACATTTTCTGTATCCAGAAAGGCCCGTACGGCACCTGCAACATGCGGTCGTGCATTATCCTGGTGAAATGTAAGGTTTTGCAGTGATCGAATAACGGGTAGAGCCACGTGTCGTAACACATCTGAAATGTAACATCCACTGTTATAAAGTGCCGTTAATGCGAACAAGAGGTGACCGAGATGTGTAACCAATGCCACCCCATACGATCACGCCGGGTGATACGCCAGTATGGCGATGACGAATACACGCTACCAATGTGCGTTCACCGCGATGCCGCCAAACACGGATGCGACCATCATGATTCAGTAAACAGAAAGTGGATTCATCCGAAAAAATGACGTTTTGCTATTCGTGCACCCAGGTTCGTCGTTGAGTACACCATCGCAGGCGCTCCTGTCTGTGACGCAGTGTCAAGGGTAACCGCAGCCATGGTCTGAGCTGATAGTCCATGCTGCTGCAAACGTCGTCGAACTGTTCGTGCAGATGGTTGTTGTCTTGCAAACGTCCCCATCTGTTGACTCAGGGATCGAGACGTGGCTGCACGATCCGTTACAGCCAGGTGGATAAGATGCCTGTCATCTCGACTGCTAGTGATACGAGGCCGTTGGGATCCAGCACGGCGTTTCATATAACACTCCTGATCCCACCGATTCCATATTCTGCTGACAGTCACTGGATCTCGACCAACGCGAGCAGCAATGTCGCGATGCGATAAACCGCAATCGCGACATCCTACAATCCGACGTTTATTAAAGTCGGAAACGTGATGGTACCCATTTCTCCTCCTTACACGAGGCATCACAACGTTTCACCACGCAACGCCGGTTAACTGCTGTTAGTGTATGAGAAATCGGTTGGAAACTTTCCTCACATCAGCACGTTGTAGGTGTCGCCACCGGCGCCAACCATGTGTGAATGCTCTGAAAAGCTAATGATTTGCATATCGCCGCGAGGGATTAGCCGAGCGGTCTAAGGCGCTGCAGTCATGTACTGTGCGGCTGGTCCCGGTGGAGGTTCGAGTCCTCCCTCGGGCATGTGTGTGTGTGTGTGTGTGTGTGTGTGTGTGTGTGTGTGTGTTTGTCATTAGGATAATTTAGGTTAAGTAGTATGTAAGATTAGGGACTGATGACCTTAGCAGTTAAGTCCCATAAGATTTCACACACATTTGACAATTTCAACATTTGCATATCCCGTCGGTTAAATTTCGCGTCTGTAGCACGTAGTCTTCGTGGTGTAGCAATTTTAATGGCTAGTAGTGTAATAATTTTGCTATCCGTACTAAAGAACATCGGTGTGGCAGCAGATGAGCTGACGTGAATCTTGAGGCAGAGTTGTGCAGTAAACTGTTGTCAAAAGCATGCACGAAGCATTGTACGGACAAACGAGTGGTTCAGGTGTTTACCTGTCAGCGGTGATAGGCCAGACCGGTCAGTTCTTACGCTCATTTTAACTTCGTCGGACCTGGCCTTCACCTTGCATCATACTCAGTTTCCGTGTGCTAACGACCAGTCGTTCGCGCTGGTCGCGTTTTCTGTTTATCTTACTGCTCGCTCTACACCGTGTTCGGACCCTCTACACCGTGTTCGGACCCTCTGCTCCTTTACAGGTCGACTAGCGCGTCGAATTTCGTTACTACTTCCAGGGTTCAGCCCCGTGGCTTTGTTGTTGAGCCATTGCTGGCTAGTAGAAGTTACATTTGAGCCAGAAATAACAGATCCACGGCTCTGACACACCTTGTGGGTATACAAATGTGGTGACTTAGGATGTCTTACACGTACGACAGTTTTATGGTATTAATTTGTGGCCCTCGTGGATCTGCAAGTTCTGCAATGCTGGCAGGAACAATTATGCCTGCGGGATCAGCATCAAAATATGCAACAGGAGCAGCTGGAAGAAATGCTGAAATAGGTGGACCTCCTCCCTTCTTGCCTCTTACGCCCCACTAGTCACCTCCTTTTCACACCACCACCACCACCACCACCACCACCGCCGCCGCCGCAATTCGCTGGTTTCGATGAGTCTGCAGACACATGGGGGAATTACCCGCGCTGGTTGTTGCTGCGTAGCCAGGTACGGCGTGTCATCGATCCAGCTGATAAGGCCGCTTTATTATTGCCCAGCAATATTTTGGACATAAACTCCCCGCGGTGGCGCCACGGTTGCAGTTTAACCAGCACCACAAGCACCCGGGCAGTCCCGTGCGACCTCGATCAGCGACTTGCAATCACTCTCGCTCAACTGTCATTCAGAGGTGCGTCACTGCGCCCCCTCCTATACAGACCCGCTAATGAGGAACATGATTGCTCGGTTACTACCCGCCACGGAGGTTCAAAACAGCCGAGATTATTCGGATTGGAGAATCACTTGCACTTAACGCAGCGGCAAGCGAATCATTTTCCAACAACTGACAGTTGGAAAAGTTAGCAACGCGCTGTAAAACGCCCTCACGGTCCGTGCGCTTGGCCAGCCCACAGCGCCTGCAGCTGGGTTGCCGTGTGATGGGTGGCGCCTTTGACGAAGTTAGTACGGTGACGTCACAGCGCTCCCCGCCCTCGCCTGCGGCGAGTCCGATGGATACAGGACCGCTCGAGACGTTTTTCGGTTTCCTAGTGTCGATTATCTCCCGCTTCTGTTTCCACTCAATGGGCAAGTCAGCGAACAGCCCTTTTTTATTATTTCTCTCGTGTATTCGGGGTTGCAGTGTGGCATTATTTTTATGTGGAGAGGGTTTCTGGCTGGGGGTTGTTCAGGCATCGAGCTCAGTTTCGACACTTGTTTTATTATGCATGAAAATTTGAATTAACAGAACAGAAAACCACTTACAATAGAACAAACATATATTGTATTTCTGTAGGCTAAAAAACTTTAACTCGGGCCAAGTAGCACAATTATACTTATAATAATAATAAAACAGAACAGAGAAAAAAACAGAATAGTTTAGTCTTGCTCTACAAGGAGTAATTGGATAACAAGGTAAGAATTTAGGATGCCTGTGATTCTGCCACAACCAGGAATAACAACAATGCCATGGAAAATGTAAACTTATTTACGATTACTACACCATGATCTACTAATACCACCATCACCTGCTGTCTAAGAGACTACTTTCCCACAATGCAACCGAGCACCCACGCTGATGTCTTCCTGCTCCCGGAAAAGATTCGACGTACAATTTTAATTCCGACCACTGCCTGTCATTAGAGGCTAGCTCGGCCCAACGTGCTAATCAAGTAGACCACTGGGCAGCACTGCTGACATTACATTAAATACTATGGCGCGACGTATCTGCGACACCTCCGACAGACGAAGTTGGTAGAACAGGTAACACCTCAATACAGTGTGACTAAGACGCCAGTAACATCCTGTAACTGAGTGCTTGCGTGCATCCGACGACTCACATGTTGTGAACAAGACAGCATCTAACAACCTTGGCCGGCCGCTGTGGCCGAGCGGTTCTAGGCGCTTTAGTCTAGAACCGCGCAACAGCTACGGTCGCAGGTGCGAATCCTGCCTCGGGCATGGATGTGTGTGATGTCCTTAGGTTAGTTAGGTTTAAGTAGTTCTATAGAGGACTGATATTCTCAGATGTTAAGTTCCATAGTCCTCAAAGCCATTTGAACCATTTCTAACAACCTGTGATCAGTGCCAAACCTGGTAGCGAGTCAGATGTGATCAGTAATGTGTAACAAACCCACTTGTCATCCCAAATAAGACCACGTCCGAACGGTAATAAGTGTATAAGTAATCGAGCATTGAGGCACAGGGTATTCAGTTGCCTGTCTGCATCTTGAACCAGAGAGAATGAGTATCTGCTGAGTTTCAGAGAAATAGTGACTAACACTTTGGTAATGAAGGTCTGCTGGTTGCCTGTCTGCTTATCAACTTGGCAAGATCTGGCCTGAGGCACTGGACCTAGAAAGTTCAAAGATGCAAGAACTTGGTGTGTGGCCAAACCGTGCCCTCTGAGGGGCCAAGGTTAACAGACTGCAAGCTGTGTACAATCCATTTGGGTGAGGTGTACCCTCGCAGTCTCCTAGCCACTTAAACATCATGGGCCACCGTCCTGATTGACCTCCAATAGGTGACACGGGCCATTGCTGCATGGCCTATGACATATAGAGGCTGCTATCGCACTAAAGTACAAGACTTGGGTACCATGGGCAAGTGTGTGGGTGTACAGTGGGGCAAAGTCCGGAGGCCCTGAGTGGACCTTGCCCATTTCTTCACCTTCCTGTTGGCGACAAAGCACTGCAGTATCAGCTACCCAAGACCCAGGATAATGAACTTCACTGCCTCCGTGAGGGTATCAGCACTCCGTCTTCAGGCCAGAAGTAGCCCATCGGGACCTTCCGACCGCCGTGTCATCCTCAGTTGAGGATGCGGATAGGAGGGTCGTTATGATGGTTTTATTTGACCGGAGCCGCTACTATTCGGTCGAGTAGCTCCTCAATTGGTATCACGAGGCATGAGGGTATCTGCACATTCCTTAATCAGATGTGATAATAGGAACACTGGGCGAAATAATGGCCGTTACGCCATACATTGCTGCTGGAGGTAAATAGTTGTTAATAGTACCACTGTTCTATTGTGCGCCCCAGCGTAAATCACCCCTGTCCCACACCATTTCTTTCACCCATCTTGACACACAGCAGCCTTCTATAGTCCAGATCGCTATAATTTAAATGACTTCTTATACTATAATATACGGCAATATGACAGCTCATTCAATAAGAAACATCTTAATGGACAGGAGTAAACCATGGTCGTAGTCTCACAGTCAATGACAATAAACTGTTAAAAACACTGGAGTAACCAACTGATTACACTCACAAAGGGACCCCCCAGGGGATCCACAACTCTTTTGTGGATACGTGTGTAGCGAGCACGGGACCCCGAGCTAATGTGGCCTTCCTTCCTTTCCGGGCTGCATACCTTCCCTTTCCGTATCCTTCCCCATCCCCCGTCTTCGCCCCCCCCCCCCCCTCACCTCTGGCTCTTTCCTTCCCTTTCTCCCCCTCTGGGAGTATGGTTCGTGCCTACGTCCGGAGACGGACGCTTGTAAATGTACCGCACTCTTCGCCTTCCTTGCTTGTATGTCTTCATCTTTCTTCGTCCTTCTCTTTTCCTTACCTCTTCTCTTTACCTCTTCTCTTTACCCTTTTCTCCGCTGCGGCGTTTGAGACCTCTCTTCTTTCCTCTCCCTGTCTCTTTCTTCCTCCCTGTGCGTGTCTGAAGGCCGACCCACGCACTTCCATGCGTAGCCGGTGACGGGGTAACGCGTAATTCCCCGCCCCGGGTAGACAGGTAGGACACGTACGTACCCCCTGGTAACGGCCAGGCCCAGGGAGGGGTGATTACCCGAGCTGATACCTTCCGAAAGTGCCGATTGGTCCCTCCGTCCGTTTGTCGGGAGGTGTGACCTGAGGTGTGAACAATCACCTAAGGCGGGTGTGCCCTCGGTGAGGGCCCCCACAAGGGAGGAGCGCGCCATCGGAGACGCCGGTAATCATGGGGGATTCTTCCGCAATGGTTTCCTCACCTTCCACTATGTCTGCTCACAAACGTAAGTTCACTGAGTCTCAGCCACAGACGGTTCTTCCATCGTTGCCACAGTTCCTTGTTGTTTCTCGGTCTGACGAAGGTCACGACTTTTCCACGGTCAACCCTTTCATTATTCAGAAAGGTGTCGACGCAATTGCGGGTCCTGTAAAGTCTTGTTCCAGATTACGGAATGGTACACTGTTGTTGGAAACACACAGTGCCCTCCAGGCTCAAAAATTGCTGCGTACTTCTCTGCTCCACACCTTCCCTGTCCGGGTGGAACCGCACCGTACCTTAAATTCCTCGCGTGGAGTCATTTATACACGCTCCCTCGATGGATTGTCTGACGAAGAAATTCAGCACTACCTGTCTGACCAGGGCGTCACAGCTGTTCATCGGGTTATGAAAAGGGTTGACTCGAACATCATTCCAACCCGCACTGTCTTCCTGACATTTGACAAAGTTCAACTCCCATCAAAAATCAAAGCAGGCTATGAGATAATTTCCGTTCGCCTTTATGTCCCAAACCCTACGCGTTGCTATCGATGTCAGCGGTTCAATCACACCAGCCAGTCCTGTTCCAATCTGGCCAAATGTGTTACGTGTGGCAAGGATGCCCATGAGGGTACTTGTCCACCTCCATCCCCTCGCTGCATCAACTGTATGGGTGACCACGCTGCTTCCTCTCGAGATTGCCCCGTTTTTAAGGACGAAAAACTCATACAGGACATAAGAGTGAAGGAAAAGGTGTCGACCTTTGCTGCTCGAAAGTTACTCGCCAGTCGACAGCCCACTGTGCCTCAGAAAGGAAAATACAGCACTGTCCTTGCTTCTCCTCGGCCAACAAAGGAGGCGGCCACGCAGACTTGCGACCTCACCTTTAGTACCACGGTCGTCAGATCGGCCAGCGCAAAGATCGCCCGTTCAACCTCACCACTTTTGCCTGCCCACTCTATGGCTCACCCTTCGTCGGGTTCTGCTAAATCTCGAGCCCTAAGGTCAGACGCCAAGTCTTCGAAAAAAGAGCATTCTCGTGAAGAGTTTTTACGTACCGCAACTTCACAACCATCGGTTCCTCCTTCATCTAAACATCATACTTCCAAGAAGGCTACGAAGAAACATAGTTCCTCTCCTTCTCCGCCAAGGCGTGTCCCATCTACAGCACCACCTGGCGGAAATCGCCCTCGGCCGTCTTCTGTGTCGCCGAGGCGCACTGCTGGTGGCCGGTCAACTGGCCAATCGTTGGTGGCTGGAGCTGTTCCTGACCAACCTATGGATCAGGATCTTCTGCCTTCGACTGAATGCCATTCCATGCTGTCGGTCGCAAGCTCTGAGCAGTCGTGGAGTTGACAGCACCCTTGGTCACGTTCCTCCATTTTCTGTTCACCCTATGTCCATTATCCACTGGAATATCCGCGGCATTCGAGCCAATCGGGATGAATTGTCGATCCTCTTACGATCCTACTCGCCGGTCATCTTCTGTCTTCAGGAAACAAAGCTGCGTCTCCATGACTGCTTTGTTCTCCCTCATTTTCAGTCCGTCCGATATGACCTCCCCTCTGTTGAAGGCACTCCAGCCCATGGAGGACTCATGATTCTGCTCCACGATACTCTCCATTATCACCAAATCCCCTTAAACAGTTCCTTCCAAGCTGTCGCCGTCCGTCTTTCCCTTTCTGGATACATGTTCTCTCTTTGTACGGTATACATTCCATCGTCCACACCAATGGCACGAGCTGATCTCCTTCATCTTCTTGGTCAGCTTCCACCCCCCTATTTGCTGGTTGGGGACTTCAATGCCCACCACCCGCTTTGGGGATCTCCACATCCCTGTCGACGTGGCTAACTATTGCTAGACGTCTTCCACCAAGCGGATCTAGTCTGCCTCAACACTGGGGTCCCCACATTTTTGTCTGCCTCCACGACAAATTTATCTCATTTGGACCTTGCGGTCGGTACTGTTCCGCTAACTCGGCGCTTCGAATGGTTCGCCCTTGATGATACACACTCGAGTGACCACTTTCCATGTGTTCTTAGACTGCAGCCTCAACTGCCATATATGCGCTCGCGACGCTGGAAGTTTGCCCAAGCCGATTGGACACTTTTTTCGTCTCTAGCGACATTCGATGACCGTCGCTATCCCAGCGTCGACGATGAGGTCACACATATTACCGACGTTATTCTCACAGCTGCGGAACGTTCAATACCACGCACCTCCGAATTGCCCCGGTGCCCCCCAGTTTCTTGGTGGAACGAGGCATGCCGTGACGCAATACGTGAGCGGCGACGTGCTCTTCGCATTTTCCGTCACCATCTAACTTTGGCAAACTGTATCCGATTTAAGCAGCTCCGTGCGCGATGCCGTCGCGTCATCCGCGATAGCAAGAAGGCAAGCTGGAAATTCTTTATTAGCTCATTTAACACCTTCACTCCCTCCTCGGAAGTTTGGAGTCGGCTTCGACGGTTCTCAGGCGCGCCTAGTTTCTCCCCGGTCTCTGGGCTCACTGTCGCGCATGGTACCTTAGTGGACCCCGTCGCAATTTCTAACTCATTGGGTCAGCACTTTGCTGAGATTTCGAGCTCTTCAAATTACCCGCCAGCGTTTCTCCCGAAGAAACGTGCAGCGGAAGTGCGACATCTTGCTTTCTCCTCTCAAAATCACGAAAGCTACAATACTGTTTTCTCCATGCGGGAACTCCAACATGCCCTCTCTTCTTCTCGCTTCTCCGCCGCAGGACCGGATGGTATCCATGTCCAAATGTTGCTGCATTTATCAACCCATAGCCTGCGTTACCTCCTTCGCCTTTACAATATAATTTGGACCGACAGTACCTTTCCCAGGCGATGGCGGGATGCTATTGTCGTTCCCGTTCCGAAACCTGGAAAGGGCAAACATCTCCCCTCTAGCTATCGCCCCATTTCTCTCACGAGTAGTGTCTGTAAGGTTTTGGAGCGTATGGTGAATTACCGTTTACCTTGGTGGCTGGAATCCCGCAGTCTTTTAACACCAGCCCAATGCGGATTCCGAAAGCATCGTTCTGCCGTTGACCATCTTGTTGCTCTCTCCACTTATATCATGAACAATTTTCTCCGGAAACGCCAAACGGTGGCAATATTTTTTGATCGGGAGAGAGCATACGATACCTGTTGGAGGACAGGCATCCTCCGCACACTGTTCTCTTGGGGCTTTAGAGGCCGGCTGCCCCTTTTTCTTCGCGAATTTATGGCAGAGCGCACATTTAGGGTGCGGGTGAACACTACTCTCTCCCGTACTTTCTCCCAAGAAAACGGGGTACCCCAGGGCTCCGTTCTGAGTGTTGTACTGTTTGCCATCGCCATTAATCCAATTATGGATTGTCTCCTTCCTGATGTCTCGGGCTCCCTCTTTGTGGACGATTTTGCGATCTACTACAGCTCTCAACGGACCAGCCTGCTTGAAAGACGTCTTCAAGGATGTCTCGATCGCCTCCACTCGTGGAGCATCGAAACCGGCTTCCGTTTCTCACCCAGTAAGACCGTTTGTGTTAATTTTTGGCGACGTAAGGAGTTTCTTCCGCCCTCCTTACATCTAGGTCCTGTCAACTTTCCGTTTTCCGACGTCGCTAAATTCTTGGGTCTTATGTTTGACAGAAAACTGTGCTGGTCCTCCCACATTTCCTATCTTCCGGCTCGCTGTCTGCGTTCCCTTAACACCCTCCGTGTCCTGAATGGTACCTCCTGGGGAGCGGACCGAGTGGTCCTTCTCCGCCTCTATCGCGCCTTAGTGCGCTCGAAATTGGATTATGGAAGCATAGTCTACTCCTCTGCTCGGCCGTCTATTCTTCGGCGTCTCGACTCTATCCACCACCGTGGATTACGTTTAGTGTCTGGAGCTTTTTACACCAGCCCTGTGGAAAGCCTTTATGCTGAGACTGCTGAACCTCCGCTGTCCAATCGGCGGGCAGTCCTTCTGAGTCGTTATGCTAGCCATCTGTCTTCCATGCCTGCTAATCCAGCCCATGACCTTTTTTTCGACACCTCCTTTGATGTCGGGTATGCAGGCCGCTCCTCCTCCCTACTACCCCCGGGAGTCCGCTTCCGTCAACTGCTCCATTCTCTCTCCTTCCGCTTTCCTAAAACCTTCTTGACAACTTGGGGTACAGCACCGCCTTGGCTCCGTCCCCGGATCGACTTGCTCAGAGACCTATGTCAATTTCCCAAGGATGGTACCCCTACACTTGTCTACCGTCGGGCATTTGCTGCTCTATGTGCACAAATGACGGAAGCCACAATTATTTACACCGACGGCTCGAAAACATCGTTAGGTGTAGGGAGTGCCTATATTGTTGGCGACACCCCAAATCACTTTCGGCTTCCTGACCAGTGTTCGGTTTATACTGTGGAGCTTTACGCTGTTCTCCAGGCTGTGCACTACATCCGCCGCCATCAGCGGATACAGTACGTAATCTGCTCAGATTCTCTCAGCTCTCTCCTAAGTCTCCAAGCTCTTTACCCTGTGCACCCTCTGGTCCACCGGATTCAGGACTGTCTGCGCTTGCTCCACCTGGGGGGCGTCTCAGTGGCGTTCCTCTGGCTCCCGGGACACGCTGGTATCTGTGGGAATGAGGCGGCCGATATAGCGGCCAAGGCTGCAGTCTCTCTTCCTCAGCCAGCTATTCAGTCTCTTCCGTTTACCGATCTACGGAGCGGTTTATGCCGCCAAGTTGCTCATTTATGGCATGCGCATTGGTCAACACTTCCCCATAATAAATTGCGGGAAGTGAAAGCCCTTCCTTGCGCTTGGACCTCTTCCTCCCGAACGCGTCGTCGGGAGGAGGTAATTTTAGCTAGACTCCGGATAGGGCACTGTCTTTTTAGCCATCGACATCTTTTAAGCGGCGATCCTCCCCCACTCTGTCCCCACTGCTTTCAGCTGTGGACGGTCAGACACCTTTTAATTGAATGCCCCTATTTTAATCCGTTACGCTCCCGTCTACAGCTATCGCCTGATCTATCGTTGATTTTAGCAGATGACACGCGCTCAGCTGACCGCGTTCTACAGTTTATTAGTGACAGTGAAATGACGTCAGTCATTTGATTTTTTTTTGGGGACAACCAACCCCTTTCTATAGTGGATTTTTAAGCATTCCTTCTGCCTTTAGTTTCTCAAATTTTATGACTTTGTTCCCATTGCTGCTGATTTTAAATTTCGTTTCTTCCTGTTTCCTACGTCACGGGCTGGGCGCTAATGACCATAGAAGTTTTGCGCCCTAAAACCACAAACAAAAAAAAAAACTCACAATGGGAACAGTTTATGTGTAGGTCACTTAATCTAACAGCGTATGATAACACAATTTTGCCTGCTCTGCCTCGCAGCGCACACCGTTGCATGTCCCACATGTCCAAGCAGCTAGTTACGCAGCAGCCACAGATGTTCATACAGGAAGTTCATTACAAGTGGCTACACTGGGTGCACTGCCTCATAGACAACCAGGATGCGGGCATCAGCAGCAATTACACTCAGAGAGCGCCATTCCTTCACTTCCACTGGTACTGCTGTGCGCCCAGCCAGAAAAGACTGTAGCTGCACCCCCAGCCCCACAAATGCAGACCGCCACCTGGTCTAGAAACCATCCAGCACACCTGTCTTCTTCATGTCACTCCTACTGACCAGCTCCGCATTGTTTGGCACAGCTCGTCATTACTGACATTTCGACCATGTCGTCTGATCTGAGCTGATGCACTGCTGCTGCTGCTCCTGCTGCTGCTCCCACAAAGGCGACGGTGCGAACCGCACAAGGTGTTGCTAGTTCAGGGTGCTCCAGCTAAGTACCGCAGTTTATGCCTGTTCCCAGCGCGACCAAGGCGGTGCACTCGTCCATACTTTCTCTGCGTCATCCACACTTTCGCACACAGACTCGAAGAGAATCTGTGCTGGTGGGGGAAATCAACTGTGACATTCGATGTGGCACAGTAACAACTTCAACTACGCGATTTCTGGCATAATACACCGAGTTGGACTAGTTGAGGCTTAAAGTTTATCAGTTAGGATGGTTTCAAAATATCTCAAACTCATTCCATATCCTGCATTCAGACAATGACATTTATGTGCTTGAGACCGCGCAATAACTTCATTCAGTCTTACACAGGGTAGTTTTTTCCATTATGTACAAATTCTAGAGATTGATCAATGAGAGGATACGTGACAAAAGTGGTCTAATGTTCTTATGTCTGGAAATGCATGGTTTTCGCACTACAGGCCATATACTCAGTCATACATTGTACCATAGCGCGGGGGTTATGCATACTATCCCATCACTCCATGTAAAGGTGACCTTATCTGTGAATAGGATAGAGTTTTCAAATCCCGTAATCGTGGTTGGCTGGTGAAGAAACCAGTGACAAAACTGCTCTCAATGTGAATAGTCTATCGCTAGTAAGTTCTCCACACGCAGCCACTAACAAGTGTCATGGAGAATGTTCCATCGGGTTGTCTGGATTATCCTGTGCTGGTGGACTAACTGCTTGGTACTGACATGGTGGTCCCCTTCCACAGTGTTAATCACATTTCCCCATTATTATTTCCTAATTCTTGAAACGACCCTGTCTCAGACGAGAGGTGGAACACAGCTGGAAGCACTGAATTCTATGGCTGTTGTTGGGGACGGGTCTCCTGATACAATCTTGCTGCCTGCCGCCCATTGCCATTTGCCTTTCAGTAACTAAACACCACGTCGACAAGCTGTCGATTCGAATACGGAACCACTGTGTACAACGCTGTATCACATCCACTACAAGGTGAGTCAGCAAGAGAAGTAAATCAGATACATTACCACTTACTATGGAAGGAGAGGACACTAGGACAGGACGTATTAAGAACAGTAGCGTCGTCAAGAAGGAAATCATGCATACTGTAACTATGGCTGCATGATACCGTGTGTATTACACCACTGTTATAGAGGCTGTGGTGAGCCAGACGACCAGGTGGAACATTTTCCATGACACGTGTTAGTGCCCGTGTTACTTAGTGTGTGGAGAGCTTAATAGCGACAGACAACCCGCATTGGGAGAAGTTTTGTCACTGGTTTCTTCACAGCCAACGACGATTCCGGGATTTGTGTCATCCATCCTACTCGCAGATAAGGTCACCTTTATATTGAGTGGTGGGATAGTATGCATAACCCCAACCCCACGCTATGGTGTCAGCGAATCATCAGCATCGGTGCAGCCGGAATGTGTGGACCGAAATAAATGACGACCGAATTTTGGGACCGGTATTCCTTCCACAACTCCTAACAGGCCGTAACTACACTCCTGGAAATTGAAATAAGAACACCGTGAATTCATTGTCCCAGGAAGGGGAAACTTTATTGACACATTCCTGGGGTCAAATACATCACATGATCACACTGACAGAACCACAGGCACATAGACACAGGCAACAGACCATGCACAATGTCGGCACTAGTACAGTGTATATCCACATTTCGCAGCAATGCAGGCTGCTATTCTCCCATGGAGACGAGCGTAGAGATGCTGGATGTAGTCCTGTGTAACGGCTTGCCATGCCATTTCCACCTGGCGCCTCAGTTGGGCCAGCGTTCGTGCTGGACGTGCAGACCGCGTGAGACGACGCTTCATCCAGTCCCAAACATGCTCAATGGGGGACAGATCCGGAGATCTTGCTGGCCAGGGTAGTTGACTTGCACCTTCTAGAGCACGTTGGGTGGCACGGGATACATGCGGACGTGCATTGTCCTGTTGGAACAGCAAGGTCCCTTGCCGGTCTAGGAATGGTAGAACGATGGGTTCGATGACGGTTTGGATGTACCGTGCGCTATTCAGTGTCCCCTCGACGATCACCAGTGGTGTACGGCCAGTGTAGGAGATCGCTCCCCACACCATGATGCCGGGTGTTGGCCCTGTGTGCCTCAGTCGTATGCAGTCCTGATTGTGGCGCTCACCTGCACGGCGCCAAACACGCATACGACCATCATTGGCCCCAAGGCAGAAGCGACTCTCATCGCTGAAGACGACACGTCTCCATTCGTCCCTCCATTCACGCCTGTCGCGACACCACTGGAGGCGGGCTGCACGATGTTGGGGCGTGAGCGGAGGACGGCCTAACGGTGTGCGGGACCGTAGCCCAGCTTCATGGAGACGGTTGCGAATGGTCCTCGCCGATACCCCAGGAGCAACAGTGTCCCTAATTTGCTGGGAAGTGGCGGTGCGGTCCCCTACGGCACTGCGTAGGATCCTACGGTCTTGGCGTGCATCCGTGCGTCGCTGCGGTCCGGTCCCAGGTCGACGGGCACGTACACCTTCCGCCGACCACTGGCGACAACATCGATGTACTGTGGAGACCTCACGCCCCACGTGTTGAGCAATTCGGCGGTACTTCCACCCGGCCTCCCGCATGCCCACTATACGCCCTCGCTCAAAGTCCGTCAACTGCACATACGGTTCACGTCCACGCTGTCGCGGCATGCTACCAGTGTTAAAGACTGCGATGGAGCTCCGTATGCCACGGCAAACTGGCTGACACTGACGGCGGCGGTGCACAAATGCTGCGCAGCTAGCGCCATTCGACGGCCAACACCGCGGTTCCTGGTGTGTCCGCTGTGCCGTGCATGTGACCATTGCTTGTACAGCCCTCTCGCAGTGTCCGGAGCAAGTATGGTGGGTCTGACACACCGGTGTCAATGTGTTTTTTCCATTTCCAGGAGTGTATCATCGTTTCTTGCAGGTGACTTTGCCTCCTCTGCTGAAAGAAATGCTACTGATTCGAAGGGTTATATGGTTGCTACATGATGGTGCTGCAGTCGAGTTCGCCGTTAACGTCCAGGCGCACATCAGTCGTGTCTTTTCTGGTCGATGGAACGACGGGGAAGGGGTCCAGGTGAATGGTCTGCTAGTTCACCAGCACTGAACCTGTGCGATTTTTGGTTATGGGGCTATCTCAAAAGTATCATTTATACAGAGCGCATTCCAGATGTGGAGACACTGGAGCAACGTATTCATGCTGCCTGTAACACAGTTCAGATGCAGCCCGGCCAGTGTGAACGTGTGAGACAGTACGCGCTGCGGCGCATACACGCATGCGCTGAGACACGTGGAAACTATTTTCAACACGTACTGTAATTTTGGTTGCGTGGTACAGTGCATAGGCCGGCCGGGGTGGCTGAGCGATTCTAGGCGCTACAGTCTGGAACCGCGCTACCGCTGCGGTAGCAGATTCGAATCCTGCCTCGGGCATGAATGTGTGTGATGTCCTTAGTTTAGTTAAATTTAAGTAGTTCTAAGTTCTAGGGGACTGATGATCTAAGAAGTCCCATAGTGATCAGAGCCATTTGAACCATACAGTGCATATTTGATCGCAGTCTCTATAACAATGACGACTGAATAAATGGTCTGTAGCATGGAACCCATACATTTGCAGACATAAGTTCATTGTACATTTTTGTACCGTATCCTCTCGTTGATCAATCCCTAGAGTTTGTAGACAATGGGTACAAACCATCCCGTATAACGTTTACTCAGCTCAATACTCCACTATGATCACGTGTAGGGCTGTGGCTCTCACGTCTGTAACGGTGTCGTTGCCTCATCAACCATTTTTGTCAACGTGAAGAGAGACATTCCTTTTCGACATAGCACACTGGTGTTCGCTCTGATATTTCCACGAGAGACACACCTCTTGATGATGCTTTCATTGAAGTGACCACTTAAGTATTCGTCAAAAATAATTTCGAAATCCTGCAGGAACATCTGATGTCATATGTGCATCGTACAACACACAGTAATCCAAGAATCTTTGATGTCAATGTTCTGTGACCTGGCTGCTGTTAGACGCCGTTTGCTGAGTTTGGAACTGAGGGAATAACTACATTAGGATCGTCAACGTACAGTTTCAATCACAAAAGAGCAGATTTGACGTTAAATTCACTGATTTATGCACAAAAGTCATCGATTTCGGTACAATATTTGTTGGTTTAAGAACAAACTTCACAGATTTCGATGCAAAATTAAACAGTTTGCTATATGTAGCCACTAGACTGCGTTTGCACCACATTTCTCGCAAACAGAAACATCACTCTCCAGTAATCAATTAGGATCGATTCCGTATTTCTGGATTTCCGGAAGCCTTTGGACACTGTATCACACAAGCGGCTTGTAGCGAAATCGCGTGCTCATGGAATATCGTCTCAGTTATTTGACTGGTTTTGCGACTTCCTGTCAGAGAGGTCACAGTTCTTAGTAACTGTCGGAAAGGCATCGAGTAAAACAAGTGATTTCTGGCGTTCCCCAACGTAGTGGTATAGGTTCTTTGCTGTTCCTTATCTATATAAACGCTTTGGGAGACAAGCTGAGCAGCCGTCTTCGGTTGTTTGCAGATGACGCTGTCGTTTATCGACTAATAGTCATCAGAAGATCAGAACAAACTGCAAAACGATTTATAAAAAATATCTGAAATGTGTGAAAATTGGCAGTTGACCCTAAATAACGAAAAGTGAGGTCATCCTCATGAGTGCTAAAAGGAACTCCTTAAACTTCTTTACACGATAAATCAGTCGAATTTAGAAGCCGTAAATTCAACTAAATACCTAGGTGTTACAATTATGAACAACTTAAATTGGAAAGAGCACATAGAAAATGTTGTGGGGAAGTCTAACCAAAGGCTGCGTTTTATTGGCATGACAGACAATGTAACAGACCTACTAAGGAGATTGCCTACACTACGCTTGTCCGTCCTCTTTTAGAATACTGCTGCGCGGTGTGGGATCCCTACCAGGTAGGACTGACGGAGTACATCGAAAAAGTTCAAAGAAAGGCAGCACGTTTTGTATTATCGCGAAATATGGGAGACTGTCACAGACATTATACAGGATTTGGGCTGGAAATCATTACAAGAAACGGGTTTTTCGTTGCGACGGAAACTTCTCACGAAATTCCAGTCACCAACTTTCTCCTCCGAATGCGAAAATATTTTGTTGACACCGACCTACATAGGTCGGAACGATCACCACGATAAAATAAGGGAAATCGGAGCTCGTACGGAAAGATATAGGTGTTCATTCTTTCCGCGCGCTAGACGAGATCGGAATAATAGAGAATTGTGAATGTGGTTCGATGAACCCTCTGCCATGCACTTAAATGTGATTCGCAGAATATCGATGTAGATGGACGATCGTGAAAACCTTTGATATATCAGTACCATTGGACTCCTGCCATGACTGACATGTGATGCCCCAAGTTGTTTCTAGCCTGACAGGTAACATTTGAAACAGAGCCATGGCCAGTTGAAAGGACATGCCTGGCTGGGTTCATGGAACAATATTTTCCACCTGCTGTGGCACATGCGTCCGCTATTTGTTTATGATGTTTATGAACGGACTTCGCACTCTCCTGTTTGATCAAAGCTTTGTCAACTTGAAATGCTGTGCACAAGAAGGCTATCGGCCGCTACTGTTGTAAAATGTTGTTCTATTTCTGTCATCAGTGTGCAACGTTTTCTATTACCGTTATTTGGCTTGTAAATTATTGTAAATGTCTTGTTTTTAAATTTGGTTGATACATGATTGATGCATCACACAGGACTGCAGCTTGATAACAAACAAGATAGGTTGTTTAATAGCTGTCACCAATTTCAACTTTTATTTTTTGTGGTGAATTTTAAATACATGTTGCATTAAACTATCTTTTTAGCTCCTGATCCAGGCACAGGACAAATCTCTGTGTATCTTGTTTACTTTCCCAACTCGATAATTGAGATAATTCTGTATTGTAAGACCTGCTATTTTCTGAATTTGCCAGACGTAATCTTGAATTAAGGACGGCAGATATCTGTTAATTACTCACTTTGGCATTTGAAATAAGGTATGGCGTAGGATGTATGTTACTTTGAACTCAGGGCAACAGTGGGTGGGTCCAGTTAGTTTTTTGAATTTACTACCATTTTAAAAATAGTGCATGTGGGTTTGTGCATTCTAAACCTGGGAAAGAGTGCATATGAGCTGTGGGTGTGGTGGAGGCAGTGCAAAAAATGGCTCTGAGCACTATGCGACTTAACTTCGGAGGTCATCAGTCGCCTAGAACTTAGAACTAATTAAACTAGGGACATCACACACATCCATGCCCGTGGCAGGATTCCAACCTGCGACCGTAGCAGTCGCTCGGCTCCAGACTGTATCGCCTAGAACCGCACGGCCACTCCGGCCGGCAAGGCAGTGCAGTGATGGAGGCGGAGCTCTCCATCGAGAGCAACTATTCTTGACTTTATATCCTCAGTTTTGAATTTCCCACGGTTTTCAACATAGGACGTCTAGAGTATTCGATTCCACGCATGGGACATGGTGCGTGACGTCTACGGCTGTGTAGGGGTGGTTGAGGTGTGTAAAGTAGTGCAGGGAGTAGCTGTGGTGAAGTGGCCCTGGCTGCATCCCATCCCAGTTGGCAGCGGTGCTGAAGAGGCCATTCTGGTGTGGCATTTGTTTAAATAAAGACACAATTGTACCTATCCTAAGCTGCTGCAAATGTTTAAACAGTGGTAGGTGAAATTAACACACAAGTGAACTATGATTTCAGTGGGGTGGGGGCATTGTTTGCATATCATTTTAAACTGGGCTGTTTGAATTTTGGACTGAGGTCTTCGATGTGACAAGTGGCATGTGAAAATCAGGCACAGCCATATGGTTATCTTGCACAATAAATCACATGAAATATGGCAACCATTCGGGCTGTCTCAGTATCTGCAAGCCCACCATCTAGGATTAAATACTTAGGCCACATTGACCTGGCAGCCATTCAGACTGTCCCAGTATACCGAAGTCTGCCTTTGTCGATGCTGGCGTCATAGGGCTGGGAATAAGCCAGGAAATCCGACAACCATGCGGGCTGTCACAGCATCCTTAAGCCCTTTTTCTTCCATTCTGACATCATAGAGGCTCTCGTATGGCCCAATACCTCTTTCTCATACTTAGCACATGTGGGTTTTGTCCACCATCATGGACACTCATCTTTAATTCTAACATCATAGTAGCTGAACTGTGGTCTGGCATTTTCTATTTTTGAATTTCGTGCCAATAACTATCAACATGTTGAATGCGATCGTGCAAACGTGTATATATTGTTTTATACAGGTGCTGGATGTCAGTTTGTGGGATAGTTGCAGCCTGTAGCACCTGGTCGGACAACACAGCACTGGTAACTTAGACGTCGAGTGCCTGTAAGCTCCTTTCTCCTTCCTTCAGACGATACAGGGTCTGTTAATATTGTTTGTGGATGATGCTGTAGTTGTCGTTTGGAGATAGATCTGGTGATCAAGTAGCCCAAGCTACATGTCGACAATGTGTAGAGTATGTTGGGTTACAACAGCGATATGTGGGCGAGCGTTACCCTGTTGGAAAACACCCCCTGGTATACAGCTCATGAATGACAGTACAACAGGTCGAATCAGCAGACGAACATACAAGTTTATAGTTAGGCTGCGTGGGACAACTACGAGAGTACTCCCACTGTCTTACAAAATCACACTCAGACCATAACTCCAGGTTCAGGTCCAGTGTGTCTAGCACTCAGACAGGTTGGGTGCAGACCCTAAACTGGCCTCCTTCTAACTGACAAACGGCCGTCACTGCCGCTGAAGCAGAACCAGGTTTCATCAGAAAACACAACAGACCTCCAGCCTGTCGTTCAGTGACTTCTTGTTTGTCACCACAGAAGTCAAAAGTGGTGGTGGTATGGGTCAGTGGAATGCACGCCATGGAGCATCCGGCTCCCAGCTGGCAGCAGTTGTGTACAGTGGCTTTATTCACGTCACGTTTTTCTGCAGTATCGCAGAAGGAACATCCAGCATCTCTTAGACCTACTACAGGACCTCGTTCAAACTCAGCGAGTGCTGATAACGACGTCATTGTCGCTTTAAAGTCATTCGTCACTAACACTAACTCGCCACGTCCGGTCTCAAAGGTAACTAACGTTCACGACATTTATAGTGTGTATTTAAAGGAAACCTCATTTGGATCCTCACAGTGGCGCTACTACCTTCCCTCTTATGCGACTGGAGCGAAAGTTAAAGAGGTATCACCTTTGAAATGTAGAAACTCGCCTTTTCGATGCTGGGGCTTTTTGCATCTGTGTGTAAGGCAATTGGTCTGAGACGTCATAAGGATTTGGAATGGGAAAGCTGGCAACATTGTCATTGATGACGTAATAGGGGAAGGGACAAGGAGGAAACCCGGTAACAATACAGACTGTCCCAATACCGCAAAAACTACACTACTTTGGGCAGCTTTTTTTCTGTGATGCTTAGTATGTAACCTATGCAAAATTTTGAAGCTTTTGCAACATAGCACACAAGTGTACATTGCGCTGCAGAGAGATTCTTGCTAGAAATGGAAATGTTTACATGTAACTGATGCAAAACTTCTATAATCACATGTCACCGAGCATTGGGGACAAGTGAAAATACTATGATACACCTGTAAAACTGAAGGATTATCTACTGTGGAAAGTCTGATTATAAATCAGTGGGGACTAGTCGATATAACAGATGCACGAGTGACCACATATGTCTAAGGAAAATGAAAACCCGTACATAAAGACACAATCAGTAACGTCATTGACTAGACGCAAAGATTGTTCTATGCGTACATTCAGAATGCCCAAATATCGTCTACAAGGAACGTTTGGTATTTCATAAGGCCAGATCCTAAAAGATTGGGATGTTTCCAAATACTTCATAAAGATCTTAAGGAAATCGGTATCCCAGAGTATAAAGTAATTGATAGGAAAGATTTCAGATTAATGTTGAAAAACTACCAAGATTTTAAAGTGAGAGAAGAATTGTCAGAAAGTCACTAAGTAATGGGTTCAAAAGGTGCCGGCGGAGCATCACAGCTGGCAGACGAATAGGAGTTGAAAATGGCAAATGAGACAGATTGTTATCTCGCATTCAATTGTGGTTTAGTTCAAATGTAAAAGAAGTTCGATGCGGCTTTTCGCGGATGATGCTGTAGTATACAGAGAAGTTGTAGAATTAGAAAATTGCAGCGAAATTCAGGAAGATCTGCAGCGGATAGGCACTTGGTGCAGGGAGTGGTAACTGACCCTTAACATAGACAAATGTAATGTATTGCGAATACATAGACAGAAGGATCCTTTATTGTATGATTATATGATAGGGGAACAAACACTGATAGCAGTTACTTCTGTAAAATATCTGGGAGTATGCTTACGGAACGATCTGAAGTGGAATGATCATATAAAATTAATTGTTGGTAAGGCGGGTGCCAAGTTGTGATTCATTGGGAGAGTCCTTAGAAAATGTAGTCCATCAACAAAGGAGGTGGCTTACAAAACACTCGTTCGACATATACTTGAGTATTGCTCATCAGTGTGGGATCCGTACCAGATCGGGTTGACGAAGAAGATAGAGAAGATCCAATAAAGAGCGGCGCGTTTCGTCACAGGGTTATTTGTTAAGCGTTACGGAGATGTTTAGCGAACTCAAGTGGCAAACTCTGCAAGAGAGGCGCTCTGCATCGCGGTGTAGCTTGCTCGCCAGGTTTCGAGAGGGTGCGTTTCTGGATGAGGTATCGAATATATTGCTTCCCCCTACTTATACCTCCCGAGGAGATCACGAATGTAAAATTAGAGAGCCTCGAGTACGCACTACACTTTCCGGCAGTCGTTCTTCCCGCGAACCACACGCGACTAGAACAAGAAAGGGAGGTAGTGAGAGAGGCACGTAAAGTGCCCTCCACGACACACCGTTGGGTGGCTTGCGCAGTATAAATGTAGATGTAGATGTAAAAAATCACTATTTTCTGGTTACTTGCGTCCACAGTTCTGCAGTATTTATAAAAATTGCGAAGACTCTTATTAAACTTTTTATTTACCATTTGATTATTTAATGCATTCTTAAATTCGCACCGGTCTTAGAGTAATTAATGCCGATACAGCTGTCACTTAACAACGGCATAACCGGGTGAAATCGCTGTTATGTATCAATAGAATCAGCAAGAATCCAGGTGCAAAATGTTCCCATTTCTCAAACGCGTAACATCAATATTAAAGTGTACTAATTTCGTGTAGAATATTTCACAATGACATTGGGAAACACAGTCCAGTAGTTCTCGGTAGTTGGATATTTGTGGTAAGGACTATGGGGCCAAAATTTTGAGGTCATCGGTCCATAGGCTTACACACTACTTAATCTAACTGAAACTAACTTACGCCAAGGACGACATGCACACCCATGCCCGAGGGAGGACTCGAACCTCCGACGGGGGGAGACGCGCGAACCTCTCGGTAGTTTTACTATCCTGCGCACATCCCTTAGATGCGAGAGTAAATCCAGCTGTCCAGTTGCTCCGGCTGGAGTGGCCGAGCGGTTCTAGGCGCTGCAGTCCGGAGCCGAGCGACCGTTACGGTCGCAGGTTCGAATCCTGCCTCGGGCATGGATGTGTGTGATGTCCTTGGGTTAGTTAGGTTTAATTAGTTCTACATTCTAGGCGACAGATGACCTCAGAAGTTAAGTCGCGTAGTGCTCAGAGCCATTTGAATCATTTTGTCCAGTTGCAAATGAAGATTTAAAACCATAGATGAGAGTCTTATATGAAATAAATAAAAACGTTGCAGTGACTGCGGTGTATTTGTGTTACTGGACTGTGTAACTGACTAAGTTTTAACATGAAATTCAATATTAATGATAACCAATTTTAAAGAAATATGCTTAGATCAGTTTACGTAATTGTTGGAATTATTGTAGGTGCTCATTACTGACTGGTTATGTCATACGTTTTCTTGCACATCGAATAGTGATTCTCGTAATCCCCTGTTAACTGCAAGACCCGAAACATTCTGCGCACATTCTGCCTACACGACGATTTTAGTTTCCGACGAGACACACCTCTGTTAAAACATCGCCTTGCACCTGTTCGAATCAGTGCCAACATTATTCATAAGCCGTTTTCAAAGCTTTAACAGCGCCTAGAAGTTAATGAATTCGCATAATAATTAAGCAACGTTCATTATTCAAGAGGCAGGGGCTCGGAAGAAGCAGGCACAAAAGCCGAAGATAAACGAGACACCAAAAAATATGCACATCAAACGACTTTCTTTGTCATAAACGATACCCTCATTAGCTTGACACAAGAAGGGAAGTGCAAGGTTGACAAAGGTTGCCACGTGCCATCATCACGAACAAAATGGATAGCTCTAAAAAGTAGATGCGTAGGAAAACTCTCATCAAAGCGTCAAATTAGTACATTTATAATAACAAAGGGCAATTTTGCTCCGGCTGAGCGCATACCTTCATTATTTGATTGCGTTACTTACAAAATGCTTCAGTGTGCTCCAGCAAACCACTTGTTGTTTGTGTGCGAATGTTAATTTTCCATTCATTTTACATACAGTCCGACAAAGGTTTCTCTCCAATAATTTCTCTTCAATTTGAACTAAAACCGTATTTAATTTCCAGTGGGGCGTTAGAAATGATGGGTAACCTACTCCACAATTACTACACGTCTTATCAGTAAAAAAAGGTTTAGTAAAAAATGAAGCTATACTGATATCCAATTGTATAAATAATTCAGTGCATACATATGCCACTGGGAGGCCCTCTGTCGCTGCCAGTTCTGATCACACGGAAATCCTGTTCGTAATATACTGAGTAAGACAGAAATCACTAAAAATATCAAAACAAATCGTAACCTCCGCGTGACACAGTACTCGTTAAAGCCTGTACTATGGTAAGTGAGCGGGGTTCACCTTATGAGAAAGGATTTTCGTATAGATATCGAGCGCGTGTACCTGAATGGTGGCAAATCAGACTTACACCGACTCTGTAATAACAATGATCCGTCAAGCAAGTTCGAAATGCAATTACACGTCAGGATGGACCAAAAGCAACACTGAAGATGCTACCAATTTGATAATAACACGGTCGCCAACCTAATTAGGCATTAACTTTCTTCTCTGTACAAGTTGGTATATATTCATGCAAAACAAGTAGTAACACTGCATAATATAGCAGAATTTTAGAACCAGAAAATCTATTGAACTGATAGTTTTACGTTCTGTATTAATATGGAAAAACCATGAATACTACAAAACTTTATACTGTCTATTAATCTGATTAAAATCGGGCATAGGTTACCCTAGAAATCACTTTTGTGCCACACACAAAATGTCAATTTTGATAAAGATAAAACACTGATAAATTTTGACTTTTATATTGACTTTAACTTTTACTGGTCAAACCAATTTAGAACACTTCAGAATTCAAATGTATAAAATGGGGGGAGGGGGGGGGGGGAACCCTGAAACTGTTATGATCACTGTATTAAAAAAGATTACTGAATTTATTATGCGTTCAAGATTTCCAGTATATAAGTTACTACTCTTTTCATCTTATTTACTGCTCATTTAAATACCTTTATATCTGTCTCGAAATAATTAAACTTCATTACTATATCAATATTAAAGTTATCGTTCAACTTCGTTAGACTTTTGTTATTCATTTACTGGTTCATTAACGAAACATTTCTTTGAACACCATTCTAACATAGCTAGGTTTGCAAATAATTATTATTACTAACACAAATTTTAAATTTTCATTTCGGGACACTGGGGTTGCACAATATTGGGAAAGGACCCTGTCTAGGTTAGTTGTGAGGATAATTAAATGCGAACATTTTTTAGGTTAGGCTTCACCGTGACTGTTACTGACATTAAATGAAACAACAAGTTTACTGTTACCATTCACCGTTTTATTTTTTTCCACGACGCGTTTCGAAGGTTTAAACCTCCATCATCGGGTGGATTTACATTAGTTAGTATTACATATGTGTGTGTTGTGTTACTATTTTGGAGTAGCTTGTGGCACTGCCTAGTGGAAATAGTGTCTTGTTTCTCCACTAGGCAGTGCCACAAGTTCCTCCAAAATCGTAACACAACACACACACACATATGTAATACTAACTAATGTAAATCCACCCGATGATGGAGGTTTAAACCTTCCAAACGCGTCGTGGAAGAAAATAAAACGGTGACTGGTAACAGTGAACTTGTTGTTTCATTTAATAATTATTTGATGGGAAAGTTCTGGTAAAATTTAGGTTATTATTCCACAGTTCACTCTCTGATCCATACGAATACAGTACTACAAGCTTCAGCCTGCTCGTATCGATGCGGCGGTTGGCGGGCGGCGAGATGACGAGACACAGAGCACACATACAAGTCCGCTATGGCTCTTGACGTATCGGCACTTTAATTCTTCTTAGCGTCGCAATACTTTTCCATGTAGTGCCTATGGAATTTTGCCATGCTGTGTGGGCGTTGGAACGGCATACCCGAGGCTCAGTGAAACTGTCTTCCAGGAGAGCCTCCTGGCTCCAGAAGGTGTTGCTCAAAGCAGTGCCAAACTCCAACTACTACTAGTACTGAGCCCGTTGTGCCGTGCAGTGCTCGCGTGCATTTCCCCGCGCTCGGCTGCCATCCACGTTTTACCGCTCCCTGACAGACCGGGTATTTACCCGAGGTTTTGCTTTCTACATATCCTAACACATTGCCTACGTATGGACCAGACGCACAGTTACAATTTTAAACATCTTACAACAGTTTCAACATTTGTTACATTTCAATTCTATTACAATATTACTCGAAATTTGACGTAAACGTTAATATTCACATTGAAACTTGTTTACAGTTTTCTTAACACAATGGCATGAAACAAAAAAGAAATGAAATCAGAACATCAGTTACACAAATGTATCGAAAAATCAGAAGAAAAACATCATTGATATGTACAATAGTACAGCGTCGTTGTTGTTACAAAATGTGAAACAGAAAGTAAAAATGCCGTATATCAAACGATTCCTTTTGATCAAGGGGCAGAAATAGGGTTTATGAAGTATTACTAATGTTACTCTTTATCGACGTTTTAATTAATCGATATTGGTAAAATTGTCGTGTTCTAAATATAGCTAATTATCAAAATCGAGGTATTTTGCCTTCAAGCTTCGACTGAAATACAATATTTGCCGCGAAAGGCTTTCCAAAAAGAACTGTCAAAATTAATGAGAACAGAGTTCTCACATAAAGTTTTGCAGGATTAGTACATGACAAAATCCATTGTTTAGCTGAGAACAGAAATTGATTCTGACTACGAATATACCTTAGTAAGGCTGGTGATACTTTATAGTAGAGAAACCAAGTACGAAAACTCACCACCCGAAGAAAGTCGATAAATTAATAACAAGCACAAGGTTTGATACGGGAAGGGATAGACAATTTAAAGCAATTTTATGTAGTTGCCGAAACTGTCTGTTATGCTACTTCAGAACAAAGTTTTAGTATGGTTCAAATGGTTCAAATGGCTCTGAGCACTATGGGACTCAACTGCTGAGGTCATTAGTCCCCTAGAACTTAGAACTAGTTAAACCTAACTAACCTAAGGACATCACAAACATCCATGCCCGAGGCAGGATTCGAACCTGCGACCGTAGCGGTCTTGCGGTTCCAGACTGCAGCGCCTTTAACCGCACGGCCACTTCGGCCGGCAAGTTTTAGTATGTAGAATTTAAATTATAACGCACGCAGCAGTTTTCGTCTGAAGTAATCGATTTGGAATAGAATGAGTAGTCACATTCGATTATTCAGTTCGTGCAAAGAGCGGCGAGTTGAGCAGAGTTATATGACGGTATCATGTAATGTTACAGTCTAACACGTACAGTTAGCACACTCCGGCTCGATTTGTTATATACTGCTACAGCAGCGCTCCAAGCGGGCAGTAAGCAACACTTGAATGTGATATCGGATGAGTGCGAATAGTATCGTTCATACGGGGTGTTCAAAGAAAAATGTCGAATACTCTCAGAGGTGGTAATACTCATCGAAACAAGAAAAGTAAGTCCAACAAAAATGCTCCTGGAAACTCACTTTCCGAGATAAACACTGTGGTTGCGAATATTAGCACAATCGTTGCATTGGCGCTCCGTCATATGTTGGGCAGGATATTACGATGTCTAACAGTAATCTACCTACCGTTAGGTGGTCAGCAGTCAGTTGTGTGATCGAGTCGTGTTGTAGGCTATGTTAGTTTTTGTTGTGTTTCATTGTGTTTGTGTGCCTTGTTGTACAGAACTGTCAACCATGGCCTCATATCCTGTTGTTTTAAATTCTTCGAAACGCGGATTCACTTATGTGTTTACTGTCACTGCGCTGTTTGTACGTACAAAATGGTGTGGTACGATTACATTTTCTCTCTTCCACCACTTGTTAGCAATGGAAGCCTACTGCTCGACAAATTAAATGGCGGATATGATGTTCTGCTATGGTTTAGCGAATGGACAAAGCCTGCGAGTCCATGCCCTCTATGCTAAATATATCCACAGGTATCCCTGCACCTCGGAAGAAATGCAATGGACGACCCTGCACAGTACACACGCTTGACATGGAGGAGCATGTGCT
This sequence comes from Schistocerca piceifrons, assembly GCF_021461385.2. Classification (NCBI taxonomy): domain Eukaryota; kingdom Metazoa; phylum Arthropoda; class Insecta; order Orthoptera; family Acrididae; genus Schistocerca; species Schistocerca piceifrons. The sequence goes on from NC_060140.1 coordinate 64,774,760, forward strand.
ACGTTAGGTGGAAGAAACCCCTGGGACCACTGTGCGTCGGTTAGCAGCAGCAGAAGGCGTGTCTCACTGTCTTATCTGGGGATACTTAACGAACACTTGCTGTATCAACATCATCTACTGCGCGTTTTGGCCCTGAGGCCACAGGATAATCATGGCACAAGGCGGTTCTGTCAATGGCTGTTGCAGAAGTGTGCCGCAGATCCACTTTTCACACTTATGATTTAATTTACCGATGAGGCAGGGTTTACAAGATATGGTGTGTGAATTTCCGTAACCAGCATGTCTGGGTAGATGTAAATCCTCAAGCAATTCAGGAAAGAGGTCATTAACACCGATTCTCAGACAACGTATGGGCAGGCGTACTTGCGATAGATACGAGCTACCACAGCCTTTAACTAGGCCACATTATCTAGACTTTCTCATTAATGTATTGCCTACCTTGCTGGAGAATGCGCCATTGCCGCAATGCATACAAATGTGGTTCATGCATGATGGCGCACCAGCACACTTTTGTCCTAATGTGCATGAACATCTGACACGGACATTTCAGATCGTGGAGGATGGGGGAAGGGGAATCGCACAGCTTGGTCTGCCCGTTCCCCAGACCTCAATCTCCAAGACCTTTGGTTTGAGGACACTAGAAGGAAGCTTCCTGGTGTCAGATCGAGACTCGAACTCTGGCCTTTTGCCTTGCGCGGGCAAGTGCTCTACAGATTGAGCTACCCAAGCACGACTCACGACCCGTTCTCACAGCTTCAATTCTGCCAGTACCTCGTCTTCTACCTTCCAAACTTCACAGAAGCTCTCCTGTGAACCTTGTAAGACTAGTGCTCCTGAAAGAAAGGGTACTGAGGGTACATGGCTTAGCCACAGCCTGGGGAATGTTTTCAGAATGAAATTTTCACTCTGTAGCGGCGTGTGCGCTGATACGAAACTTCCTCGCAGAACTGAAGCTGTGAGGACGAGTCGTGAGTCGTGCTTGGGTAGCTCTGTCGATAGAGCACCTGTCCGCGAAAGGCAAAGTCCCGAGTTCGAATCTCGGTTCGGCACGCAGTTTTAATTCGTCAGGAAGTTTCATATCAGCGCACACCCCGCTACACAGTGAAAATTTCATTCTGGACATTTCTAGGAACTGGTCTACGCCACGCCAATCAACGACGTGCGGACACTGTCTTCAATACGTACCAGCAGGTACAATAGCAACCGAGTATACTTCAAACGGTGCGTCATTCCTTAACCCGCAGAGCAGAGGGGTGCATTGTTATGAATGGATGCCAATCTGAACACCTTCTGTAAAATTTTATCGCAGAATGTACTCATTTAGCGACCTATATTTATTGGACGAATCTCAGGAAGTATGTATTTCCGGACTCAGGTTTGTTAGATTCATGTTTCCATGTATACTACCACATCTCAAAGCATATTAAACTTTTTGAACACCCTGTATTAATTTGTAACATAGTCCTCACAAAAGGGAGCTTATGTAGTGCAACACAAATTGACGATAACTATAATACTACATTACAGATGTCTTTCTTTAGTTTCCTATGTAACGTGGGAGTTACATAACGGTACATTGCAGGACAGCTTATTTGCGATTCTCCTGTAATGCACACATACATACTGAAGAATTGGGTTTTCCTTTAAGAACAAAAAAATAGCTAGTAAACAGCAGATCTCACCTTTCACAGAGCGACTTTGTATATCCACCGAAAAATGTGCAACTTTGTTCGCTACACATCTAGCCAGTCAGTGAATGTGAAACATAGCAAAGCTGCATGGAGTACAATACCCCCATTAATTGAGGTACCTAATAAACAGCGAAACAGCGACAGCTGTAGCAACAGAAAACTGGTAGTCAACGTGGTCCCGGCCGCCCGGCAGTGGGCGTTCCTGCTTTCATGGTCGGCGGTAGGAGGTAGGCGTCTTAAAAACGTTTCCCTTTGATTTTCATAAAATTTTGACATGAAGTGTTTGCCAAGGAATTACTACTATATGTTTTAAATTGCTGTAATTACGATTAATAAACTTGATAAAGTGAAGCTACCTTCCTACCTTATAAATCATCGTTACTGAAGAATCAGTGGGTAGTTTGAAAATTTTACTCCTAGCAGTGATGTAAAAGTGGGCTGTAGGTAAAACAGCTTACTACACCTGCTGTAGACAAAACCCCACAGACATGATAATCAAATCAAATGGCTCTGAGCACTATGGGACTTAACATCTGAGATCATCAATCCCCTAGAACTTAGAACTACTTAAACCTAACTAACATAAGGACATCACACACATCCATGCCCGAGGCAGGATTCGAACCTGCGACCGTAGCGGTCGCCCGGTTCCAGACTGAAGCGCCTAGAACCGCTTGGCCACACCGGCCGGCGATAATCAAATCCAAAGCAACGAAACTGTTCTCCAGCAGAGAAGGGACCAATCCTCCGATTGTTGCTACCTCTCAATCACGAACGGAAAGAACCTTCAGCGTAGTCGTCTTTTGAAGAAAAATATTCACGCTACAAAAATTTCGTGTCGAGTGTGGTGTAAAAATCATTGAATCATTTGACTCAGTACAAAATTCTTACGTGTCAAGAAAAGTGCGTATTATAATAGGATCTGAAAGCAAGACAAATCTGCATTTCTCATGGGTTAACTGCTACGTTTATATTCTCTTGTTCCCAGATAAGTAAGCTGCAGTTCCATCATATTCGAAAGTATTTCTTCATGAGTAAGTGGTAGCTTATGTCGCTTAGAGGGATTCCACTCTTCTTACATTTATTTCACAATTATTAATCGATGCTTCGATGGCTAAAACATTATAGCGTTTTTTATTTAAGTAGAAATATAATTAAAAAGATTAATATTGAGGCTAGCATTCTCGCTGCTAGGGGCACTATTGTCGCTAACTGTCAGAAAATAAAACCTTAACTTCACTAAGTATCGCGACTGTTCATGTTAGACTACGTGTCGCACTCCAGACAAAACATTTGCCAAGGCCATTTCTGAGACCTTTATCTATTTTGACACGTAATGATCTCCTGTTTCTAACGAATGCCTCCTTACCTATAGCAGTGCGAGTTTTCACCTCCTGATGATATAAGTCTTGAATGATCGCACTCCCCGGATCCGTAAATGGTCTTACTCGGCTACCAACAACTCTGAGGGACCGATGGCCCTTGTAGTCTGGTCCCTTCAATCCCACAAACCAACCAACCGACAACTCCATGGGACTGAACAGAATTCCACAGAATAACTGCACCCATTCCGTCCCTGACTACCGATCCTTCACACCACCTTCCCTTACCTGACGACCTTCTCGACACGTGACGACCTTCAGTTTCTCTACTCCCACTTATCTACTGACCATGAACACACACACCACAATCCTACCCCTGGCTCCCAGATTCCGGTACTTGGACAACATCCCAGGAACGGAATTAAAGACCCCAACCACAGCACAGGGTCTAAAACAAGTACTTCACAGAAAATGCAACACATCCTCTGGTCACGACCGTTTTACCTATCACCACGTTAAAGAATGGCTTACCTCCTTTCTCACCTCCCTTGCAACTCTGAATGCCATTATTCTCTCCATAGGTTACTATCCTGACCTGCGGAAAAACCTCCAAAATCCCACTTTTCTCAAGTCAAACAAACCCCACATTGATAACTGCTCGCGCTATCACATCTGCCTTACCTCAGGTCTTAGAATTCATCCTCTCCCATCGCATCCACCGCCATCTGCACCCACATTATCTGCTTCCGATAAGCTAGTGTGGCTACCTCCTCATCTCTGCTGATGGTCAACAACTGACTCTCACCCATCTCCTTTCCCAACAGCTCAACAACCGAAAATCCGCCATTTTGTCTTCATTGGCCTAGAGGAAACATACGACAGGTATGACATTGCAGTCTCCTCTTCAAACTCCAGTTACGCATGTCCAATCAGCTATGTTCGCATTATGGCATCATTCCTCTCCTATTGGCCGTCCTATATCATTGTAAACACCAATTCCAGTTCCTTCCACCTCACTGCATGGGTGCCCCAAGGTACCGTTCTCTCTCCTTCTTTACCTCCTATACACTGCTGATATGCCAGACAAATTACTTCCATCCACTTCCTTCAGCATGCGGATGACACCGCTTTCCTCGCTCTCTAGCCGACGCTCCAGAAATCCCAACGATTCCTACAAATCTAACTCATTCTGCTGGTATAACCACTGTCTCCTTAAGAATAATCCCTCCAAAACCCAGGTAGTAATTATGTAACGCACCACCCGTACCTTCCAACTTCATGACCTCTATCGCACCATTCATAGCCAGCTCATCCAACTAACTAATTAGAATACCTTAATCTAACCTGAGACCAGCAACTAACGTGGATATCTCTCTTACTAACTGTCCAACAGAAAGCCCACAATAGACTAAAACTACTAAAACTATTAACCTGCAGAACATGGATGGTGGACGAGATGAGAGTAGCAAGTTACTTGGTGTGACGGAAGTACTTGCTTATAGATGCTTTGGAAGAGCTACTCTGTGGAAGGAGATCGAGAGGAAGGACGAGATACGATATGATGATGATGTTTGGTTTATGTTGCGCTCAATTGCGCGGTCATCAGCTCCTGTACAAAGTCCCAATTTCTACACCGTACATTTTTTCACAATCCAATCTAAGCACTGACACAAATGACGATGAAATGACGAGGAAAACACAAACATCCAGTCCCTGGGCTGAGAAAATACCCAACGCGGCCGGGAATCGAACCCGGGATCCCGTGACCCAGAGGCGGCAACGCTGGCCCCTAGACCACAAGCTGCGGACGAGATACGAGATGACAGACCACATAAAGGTGGCGCAGAGTTACAATACGGAATCCTGTCTTTTGGTAGAGCACAAACGATAATGATGATGGTATGAATTAGTATGGAGAATGCTCCAATACAACCTTTAGAAAATAGTAGAATATAGATAGAAGCTTGCATGAGCCGTACTAGGGGATCTTCCCCCACATGTATACATTTTTATGGAATCTACGTGTATCACCTGTGCATATGTGTCAACGTCTGTGTCGCGGTGGATACAGCGGTTCCCGTCAGATCGTCGAAGTAAAGCATCATTGGCAGCGGCCAGTACTTGGATCGGTGACCGTCCGGGTTCGCCGCACGCTGTTGACAATTTACCTTCTCCATTCCTCCACATGTGACAGGTCGAGTGGTGGCATAAACTCCCTGATTACCAGTCTTCGAGCCAATCTTCTGGATTAAATCTGAATCCGCTCCTTAATGTCTCACGGTGTGAGGACATGCGGCACTGCAGATGGCTATCCGTGCTACGGATGGGGATATTACTGTCGGCGGCCCCCTTGATGCTTTTCGGGCCGAGTAGACTATGGGCCGGCACTTGGTTCCACTCCCTCCCTTCTCTCGTCATATCCAGCACGAACACTACACTTCAGCCACACCATTACAATCATCTAGGGAAAGTCCGTCTAAAATAACATACCATTTTGTTTTTAGGTATTTGTTGCTTTATAAACCGTGATGTTAAATTTGTATCGGCATCGTCATTCATTCACTTGTAGGTTTCTCTATCTTGGTGCCATGTTTTTAAATTAATATGAACCACACTTTTTGGACATTCTTGAAAAAAGAGCATAATATGTCGTTTTAGACCGATGTCAGGGTAAAATGACAGAGGAGTAATAAAAAGTAAAAAATTCAGATAAACAAGATATTTGATATTTTAATAGATTTGTATTTCATAGTAAATAAAAGACTGGACCTGCGAAAATTCTTTTAAGATATCAATTAATGTTTCTCAGTTCAGTCATACAAAAATTGAAGCAAAGTAGAATTACGAATGTTAATCTATGAAACAACAAAATTAATTTCGATTTTGAAAAGATAGTTCTCACCAATCTATATACTTCCAAGGCATCAGAAATATTTTTATTCTGCGGCTCACTCCAGCACATGGAGTGCCCACAGATTACACTGCTGACACTTTAACCAGTGTTCTCCGGGATTTGAATGCGAGTACAGTTCCATGCAGTACAAACAGTGACAATCTTCGGAAGTGCCACTGTTGTCGCCAAAAAGGCCTTTTTTGTACAATATTTCTTTCCAAAACTAAGTTTCCTCTTTGCTTTTCTCGGCTATTTTGAATGCAAGTTGTCTCTTATCGTTCACAATCATACCAGACGTGCGCGACTTAAATAGTTTCAGTACACGCTCCAGTGCTGTGTTGAAAGTTGGCTGGAATCTACCCAATTCTTCTTGGTTTTTAGTTCGTGTTCTAAGCGTAGCCTGGAGAACTCCGAATGCTTTCGACGCCCGCAGCCATCCTATCTTGGCTCTGGCAACAGCAGCTTTACAGCCTGCTGCATCTGCAGCGCATCCCAAGACTGTGTTGACGATTTCCTTATTATATTGCCAGCCATCTCAAAGGGGAAATTCAAGTACTTATATGTGGTCTACGTAGAGTCATTGCATTTGTGTATCATTGCGTATTTATCAATTCATTTCATACTTAATGTTTTATTTATTTTATTACAGAGTGACCTACTGCTATTTTTGTTAAGTTTAAATACATACACAAAACAAATAGCTTAATATCAAAGATCGCCCAGAACAGAACTAGAGTGGACGTCAGGGTAAAATAACATACTGTGTCATTTCACGCTGACATGTGGTATGTCATTGCAGCCTGAAACGCCTTTTTTGATTCATTCGAGAAACGTTCAACTACTGCGTGCTCTAACAGAACCATCTACCTCTCAAAACCTTGTTAAAAGTATGCTTTACAACATAACTTAAAATTTGAGGCTTAACTATAAATTTTTCGTTCACAATATAAGACGGAAGATGTCAGCTCGTCGCCATATACGTAGGAACAGGGTTACCAATAGACTTCTCCATACAGCCCAGTGCAGCTGGCGCCACTCAGTTGATTTCGTCCATAGCATTGCTGTTTCATTTTACCAGGGTATGTCATTATAGCCTGATTTCCCCTGCAGTAAGCAGTTACGGGTGTCATACTGTGAAGCAGTCGCCCTCCGTTTCTGGCGGTGGCGCCGCTGTGGCATTGGCAGCTTTGGTGGCTCCCTCTGGTGGGAAAGGGGAAACGTTGCCTGTTCACGTGCATTTAAGGGGCGCTATGAGTTCGGCAAGGGGTAGTCTGTTAGTTTCGGTGAGTCAGTCAGTTGGTCAGCCGGGTCAGTGTGAGGCAGTCAGTGTATGTCGTCCGGAGTGCTAGTACGTGTTAGGCCGCCAGTCTGCTCGAGTTTGTTCAGGCAATGGTCATTGGCGGTTGGATTGATCGGTAGGTCAGTCTCTTCCCGGGGCAGGGATGTCGGGTAGCCTGAGGGCATGTTTCCTCTGCAGGGGTGGGTCCGACCGAGTGTATCGCTTAGTCAATGTCGGTCTACCGTCTGGAGTGCCAGGATGTCTGTCGTTCAGATCGACCCTTAAGACCGGTTGGATCGATCAGTTGGTCGGTCGTGCACTGAGACACAAGATGCCTGGTTCGTCTTGAGCGTCGGCACACGCGAGGTTGCCACGTGGCAGCCAGTGGACCGCACCGTATAGCCAGGGGTAGTGCCTTCGCGGCCGACACGAGAGCAACAGGAGTCAAACCACGACATCGGTCTGGCCGGCGCGAGCTGCGACGCCGTGAGACGGGAGATCGGCGCGCCTTCCTGCGTCCGTTGAAGCGGCTGGTAGGGGACGGTTCGGGAGAGGGTTTTTTGGGTGCTGGACCAGGTCTTCGCCAGACATCGCTGTTTATTAGAAGTTAAGTGATGGCTGATAGGTTTCATTTACTTGTTAAGTTCTACTTGTTTTCGTGGTCAGTCTCTCGTCCCCATCTTGCTCGCCTGTCTTTCGTCCCCATTTGTTAGGCAGTTAGTGTCTGTCTCTGCCTGTCGGTCTGCCGTACGTTAATAGCTGCCTCTGTCATGTTTGTCGGATTCGGTGTTAACGAATTTATTGCTTAAGGTGTAAATGCCGAATTCCTGAAACATGTTTTTATCTTCATCTTGAGAGGCGGTATGTTTGTAATGTAGAGCATGTTTGTACATTTTATGTAAGACTGAATTTCATGTGTTTTTATTTAAATGGTCATTTTAGTATATAAAGCTGCCTCCTTTCCATCGTAAGAGTTTTCTTTTAAAAACAAGTTGCACTTTCGGCGCCAAATAATTTTTAATGTGAGTGTTTTGTACCATTTCCATCCCTCTTACGGGGTGCATAGTTTATGTGTTTGTGTGAGTTGTTAAAATTTTTAGTTCAAAGTAATGCAGCCGGCCGCGGTACACGCGCGGTTCTAGGCTCTGCATTTCGGAACCGCGGGACTGTTACATCGCAGGTTCGAATCCTGCCTCGGGCATGGATGTGTGTGATGTCCTTAGTTTAGTTAGGTTTAAGTAGTTCTAAGTTCTAGGGGACTGATGACCACAGATGTTAAGTCCCATAGTGCTCAGAGCCATTTGAACCATTTTTAAAGTAATGCAATGTGTCGCAGATTTGCAGCAGTGTAGCCTTTCAGAGGTCGTTGTGAGCGGTCGTGACTTCGGCCGTATTAAAAGGGAGCGGCAAGGTTCTCAGCCCGAAAGCTCATACTATCCAAAAAAAAGTTCTTTCTGCCTCTGAATAAATTGTAACTTGATATTTACAGGGTGCTTTCTGATTACAATTTAAAAACTCTTAAAAAAAAGGGGGCTTTAGGAATAAAATTTGCATTTATCAAAAAAAATTTTTAATTTGTTCATCAGTTACCCATTGGCAACTACTTCCACGCTCACATAGTGTGATTAAATGTGTTAATGTTCTTGCTGAAGTTCTCAAGAAAAGGTTTTGAAAGAAAATTCACGGTTCATGTACATGTTACTAAATTAAAATCTTGCGCTTCGTTTTTCTGTCAGAATGTGACATCTGTCAGTAATTACATAAGGGAGTTTGATACGGTTTCCACTAACAGGCAGACCGATTCAGGAGGAAGATTTATATATGTGATTTATTACGACTACGCCAGACAAGTCGCCGGGCCGTACATGCTCAGTGGAACCCGCCGAAGCCGGGGCAGACGACCAGTTAACACTGTAAATAGAACAGCTCGGTGAGCTGGATCCTGCGGGTGGAGGACGGACGCAGCCCGCTGACGTAAAGTTACCGGCAGCCACTTTGCGGCAGGCGGCGACGACAAACGACGGATGCGGCGGTCTCCGCGCGTAAATGCTTAACGGCGCGCCGCCGCGGGCCGTTATCCTCCGCCTGCCCGCCCCACTTTCTGCGGCACGGCGCCGCTGGAGCCAGCCAGACAGCCAGCCCACTCCGAAGACACTGTAGGCCGCTGAAGGGCGAATTCTCAGCTGCTCAGGCGGAAACCCAGGATCTGGACTGGCACTCCGAGTAACAGTGAGGATAATTAGTAGCCGTTTCTCGGTCGCGGCCTCTTTACATCTCAGACCCGTCTTACGGAGGGTGAATGTTGAGCTGGGGGTGAGTCGTCAGGAGCACGGAACGTGTCGAAACGTCTCGCAGGATTAACTGGATCCCGCGTGAGACGCTGCGACATGTGGGGAAGTCAAACCGTCCATTAGGTTTCCTCACGAGATAAATTATAACTCGAGCAAAATATCGTGGCACCGACACAAATACGCATTCCCATCGATAAGTCCTGGGCGATTCAGTTCCATGGTTCTCAGTGGCCGAACACAACATTAGGTAGTAGTCTGTCGACATGGACACTCAGAGACCCCGCAATTCTTGACTAAAATTGCGTGCTCTGCTGTTTGATACAGTCACATCGACTGAATACAGTGGACGAAAGTAGCTTTTTCATCATATGTCACTACCAAGTAACATAGACCGATGAAATTTAGATCTCACATACAAAGAACTGCTACAATACAATACAGTACAGCACAGAATGTAACTGACATTAATGTGCAATGACACCAACGGAAATGACACTTTTATTGAAGTACATTATTTATGTTCGTCTCCTGGACATGGCACTAAATAGGGTGTGTGATCACCACAGACGGCAATTGATTCTCGGCAACCTGCTCCCACAAGGTTGGTTCTGTTCCTTCACTGGTGTGCTTGACAGCTGCTGTATGGTCGCTGGAGCGTCTCCGCAACACGTCTAACGCGTTCTCGATGGGATTTAGGTCGGGGTAGCGGACAGGCCAGCCTATTCGTAAAATGTCCTCTCGTTCCAGGAGCTCCTGCAGCTGCGCTGTTCGATGAGGTCGGGCATTTGGATCCAGAAAAATGAATCAGCGTCAAATGCACCGCTGAAAACATTCACTTTTGGAAGGAGTAAAGTGTCACAATAACCTTGACTAGTGGGTGTACTGTTCCCAAAGCTTTGGAAGTCAACACGCCCATGCAGCATTAGGACTCCCCACCCTATGACACCACCATATTAGAGAAAGTTGCTCTGTGCATAACATGTTCCAGATTCTCGCCGGATGAGGGTAAGTACAGCACTTTCCAAAATTATCGTTTTGGTGGCCCTTGTTTTATAATGTGGGGAGGCATAACGCTGCATAGATATACTGACCCCTGAATCTGTGAACACAGCACACTCAGGGGTCAAGGTTACTGTGATGCTGTACTCCTTTCCCAGGAGACTGCTCGTTCCACCGATTTGAATACTACCGAGTACGAACTGGATGGGTTGAGCATACGTATTGCACCATGTCCACATGATCGAACGACCACCCAGAATTCGTCCACCTCACTGATTGAGGGAAAGAACGCCCCGCCACAAAACTCTTTATTGACCTTGTGACCAGCTTGGGCTCAAGATGGAGAGCTTACACTTCTGTCCGCGTTGATCACAGACCCTATTAAGAACCATGTACCGTCATCGTAACGTGAACGGGTCCACTATGAATATCGGTGAGAATAGAATAGTATTTCTTTCAATTACCTTGTATGCTGCACTGTAGCAACTGTTTCTGCGTTGGTCCAATTTCATCGAGTTATGTCACTTGTCAGCGACAAATCATTTTTTATTTACACGTTAAGTTCTGTAGGACCAAATTGAGGAGCAAATATCCAAGGTCATGGAACATGTCAGTACATGAAATTTAAACATAGAAGTAATAACAGATAAAAATAAAACGTTTATGAACCCGAAAAAAGTCAACACAAGTTTAAGTGAGCGCAATCAACAATACAACAAGGATCAGCTTAATTTTTCAAGGAACTCATCGACAGATTAGGAGTGACCCATGAGGAAACTCTTCAGTTTCGGTTTGAAAGCGCGTGGATTACTGCTAAGATTTTTTAATTAAATCGGTATCTTATTGAAAATGGATGCAGCAGAATACTGTACGCGTTTGCGGACAAAAGTTAAGCAAGCCCGATCGAAATACGGGTTTGATTTCTGCTGAGTATTAACTGAGTGAAAGCTGATTATTCTTGGGGATAACCTAATATTGTTAACACGAAGTGACAGTGAGGAATATATATATTGAGAGACCAATGTCAAAACACCCAGACTCATGATCAGGGGCGACAAGAGGTTCGTGAAATTACTCCACTTATTGCCCGAAACGCTCGTTTCTGATCCAAAAAATCCTTTTTGAATGGAAAGAGTTACTCCAAAATATAATACCATACGAGATAAGAGAATGAAAATAACAAAGTAGACAAATTTTGGTGTCGAACGATCACTCACTTCACATACCGTTCGAATAGTGAAAATAGCAGCATTAAGTCTCTGAACAAGATCCAACAGCAGTTTACTAACTACCTGAACACCTAGAAATTTGAACTTTCCATTTTCACTAATCATACGGCCATTCTGTGAAAGTAAAACGTCAGGTTTTGTTGAATTGTGTGTTAGAAACTGTAAAAATTGCGTCTTACTGTGGTTTAGCGTTAGTTTATTTTCTAAAAGCCATGAACTGACGTCATGAACTGCACTATTTGAAACTGGGCCAGTGCTGCACACCAAGCTAGTGAAATCAGCAAACAGAAATATTTTAGAGTTACCCATAATACTAGAGGGCATATCATTTCTATAAATAAGGAGTACGAGTGGCCCCAACACTGATCCCTAGGGCACCCCCCAACTTGACTCTACCCCACTCAGACCCCACATCACAGCCATTCTCAATATTGTAATGAACTTTTGCTGTCTGTTGCTAAAGTAAAGAGTGAACCAATTATGAACTACACCCTGTATTCCATAATGGTCCAACTTCTGGAGCAATATTTTGTGATCAACAAAATCAAACGCCTTAGTTAAATCAAAAAAATATGCCTAGCGTTGGAAACCTTCTGTTTAATCCGTCCAGTACCTCACAGAGAAAAGAGAATATAGCATTTTCAGTTGTTAAGACTTCTAAAGCCGAACTGTACATTTGATAGCAAATCGTGTGATAAAATGATCAATTATCCTTGCATACACAGCCTTTTAAATAACTTTAGCAAACACTGATGGCATAGAAACACGTCTAAAGTTATCTACATTATCCTTTTCTCACTTTTTCTGAAGCGGCTTTACTACCGAGTACTTCAGTCGTTCAGGAAACTAATCATTCCTGAAGGAAAAATTACAAATATGGCTAAATACAGGGCTAACCTGCGCAGCATAGTAATTTAACACTCTGCTAGGCACTCCATCACATCCGTGAGAGTCCTTAGTCTTCAGTGATATAATTGTTGACTCACTCTCCCCCTTGTCTGTATAACTGAGGAGTATTTCAGACATCGATCTCGGAATGGCATTTGCCAAGGAAGTTATATGATTCTCTGTAAAAGCTAAATTTTTTATTTAATTCACCAGCAATGCTCAAAGAATGATTGTTAAATACTGTAAATATAGCTGATTTATCAGTAACAGAATATTTTTACTACTAACTGACTTTATATCGTCGACCTTCTGCTGCTGATCACACTTCCTTTACAACTGACCACATGGTTATGATTTTATCCTGCGAGTTAGCCATTCTATTTCCATACCACTTACTCTTTGCCTTCCTAATAACATTTTTAAGCACATTACAATACTGTTTGTAATTATGACGACTTTAACATTTTGATATAATTCCCCGCTTTGTTCTACATGGTATCCTTATCCCACTAGTCAGCCACTCAGGCTGCCTATTACTGCTAGTACCCCGTTTACAACGTTGTAATGGAAAGCAACCCTCAAAGAGCATGAGAAATGTGTTAAAGAAAACATTATACACTCCTGGAAATTGAAATAAGAACACCGTGAATTCATTGTCCCAGGAAGGGGAAACTTTATTGACACATTCCTGGGGTCAGATACATCACATGATCACACTGACAGAACCACAGGCACATAGGCACATAGACACAGGCAACAGAGCATGCACAATGTCGGCACTAGTACAGTGTATATCCACCTTTCGCAGCAATGCAGGCTGCTATTCTCCCATGGAGACGATCGTAGAGATGCTGGATGTAGTCCTGTGGAACGGCTTGCCTTGCCATTTCCACCTGGCGCCTCAGTTGGACCAGCGTTCGTGCTGGACGTGCAGACCGCGTGAGACGACGCTTCATCCAGTCCCAAACATGCTCAATGGGGGAGAGATCCGGAGATCTTGCTGGCCGGGGTAGTTGACTTACACCTTCTAGAGCACGTTGGGTGGCACGGGATACATGCGGACGTGCATTGCCCTGTTGGAACAGCAAGTTCCCTTGCCGGTCTAGGAATGGTAGAACGATGGGTTCGATGACGGTTTGGATGTACCGTGCACTATTCAGTGTCCCCTCGACGATCACCAGTGGCGTACGGCCAGTGTAGGAGATCGCTCCCCACACCATGATGCCGGGTGTTGGCCCTGTGTGCCTCGGTCGTATGCAGTCCTGATTGTGGCGCTCACCTGCACGGCGCCAAACACGCATACGACCATCATTGGCACCAAGGCAGAAGCGACTCTCATCGCTGAAGACGACACGTCTCCATTCGTCCCTCCATTCACGCCTGTCGCGACACCATCGGAGGCGGGCTGCACGATATTGGGGCGTGAGCGGAAGACGGCCTAACGGTGTGCGGGACCGTAGCCCAGCTTCATGGAGACGGTTGCGAATGGTCCTCGCCGATACCCCAGGAGCAACAGTGTCCCTAATTTGCTGGGAAGTGGCGGTGCGGTCCCCTACGGCACTGCGTAGGATCCTACGGTCTTGGCGTGCATCCGTGCGTCGCTGGGGTCCGGTCCCAGGTCGACGGGCACGTGCACCTTCCGCCGACCACTGGCGACAACATCGATGTACTGTGGAGACCTCACGCCCCACATGTTGAGCAATTCGACGGTACGTCCACCCGGCCTCCCGCATGCCCACTATACGCCCTCGCTCAAAGTCCGTCAACTGCACATACGGTTCACGTCCACGCTGTCGCGGCATGCTACCAGTGTTAAAGACTGCGATGGAGCTCCGTATGCCACGGCAAACTGGCTGACACTGACGGCGGCGGTGCACAAATGCTGCGCAGCTAACGCCATTCGACGGCCAACACCGCGGTTCCTGGTGTGTCCGCTGTGCCGTGCGTGTGATCATTGCTTGTACAGCCCTCTCGCAGTGTCCGGAGCAAGTATGGTGGGTCTGACACACCGGTGTCAATGTGTTCTTTTTTCCATTTCCAGGAGTATATTTATCATCTATGTTATCGGCAGTAAAACATCCTGCCACTCTTGTTCCTTGACAAGGTTTGAAAAACTCTCTATTGCTGTTGGATTAACTTTCCTACGTATGTCACATTTCATTTGAGTACAAAAGCCTTGTAGTGTTAAAATTTATGCATCAGTGTCTGTAAGGCCATTCACTCTTTTACTAACTGAATGCCCATCTAGTAACGTAGAATCAATAAAAACATTGTCTATGGCTGTGCTACTGTTCCCTTGCACCATAGTCGGAAAAAAGTCTGCATCAGATCATATGAATTTAGGATATCTAGGAACATGCTTTTTCTTCCACCATCATATACAAAATCTATATTGAAGTCACCACATATAACTAATTTCTGGTACTTCCTACAAAGTGAATCAAGAACCCTGCCTAGCTTGAGAAGAAATGCTCTGGAGTTAGACTTAGGGGACCTATAAACAACAACAATTAGAAGTTTAGTTCCACTAAATTCAATTGTCCCCGCACAACATTCAAATATCTGTTCAGAGCAGTGCCGTGATACGTCCATGGATTTAAATGGAATACTGTTTTTTACATACATAGCCACTCCCCCGCCATGCAAGGAACTCCTTGAAAAACATCCAACTGATCTGTATCCTGGTAAAGAAAGGCTCTTAACTGTCAGTGTTGGAATGGTGCTCCGATATACCAATAATTACAGAGTCAACATCTATAGGCAGTTCACTAACTTTATTTCTAATGACACTTACATTTTAATGAAATATGCTAATTCCTTCTCTACTTGGAAACATGTCGTCCTCTGAAGGTGAGTTCTCAGTCAGAGGGGCTTCCTTTAAGCAGGTATACCTATCATCTGACTTCAATCTAAAAAAAGGAGCAGCTGTAACACCAACTACTAGAGGAAATTTTCCATGAGTGATCCCACCACCACTCACAACACTGCCACCTACGAGTTTTGCCAGCCTCCCCTTCCCATACCTATTGAGGTGCAGGCCATGCCTATTGAAACCCGGTATACTGTCAGACTCAACTGGCACCACTGAAATGTGACCCATGGCCTCTGCTAGCAGTGTCTTCTCCATCCCCTGTTAACGCGCCTAACAACCGCATTAAGATGAGTACGATGATGACGCTGAAACAGCTGCACGAAATGCATGTTAGTGCCACCAGTTTGAGTAGCTACCTTTACCAGGTCATCACCTACATCATATTCCCCGTCCATATCAAGACTGTACCCTGCTCCACCCACTATCAGTACCTGATCCTCCTTCGTAAAATTCCTACATAACTCCCCTATGCTGTCAGTGACCTGAGCCAACCCTGCACTAGGCTTCACAATGCTGGTGACCTGGTACAAACTCCCCAGCACTTCCTGCAACTGCTGGCCCACATCTCTACCGTACGAACTACCTAGCAGCAGAACCTTTCTCTTTCTGTTAGACATTACAAATGACCTAGACCTCCTAACTGCTGACAAGGGAACCTCCCCATCGCAGCCCCCTCAGATTTTGTTATAAGTTGGCACAGTGGATAGGCCTTGAAAAACTGAACACAGATCAATCGAGAAAACAGGAACAAGTTGTGTGGAACTATGAAAAAAATAAGCAAAATATACACTGAGAGTTGTCCATGCGGAAGATAAGCAACATTAAGGACAGTGTCAGCTCAGGAGCGCCGTGGTCCCGTGGTTAGCGTGAGCAGCTGCGAAACGAGAGGTCCTTGATTCAAGTCTTCCCTCGAGTGAAACGTTTACTATTTTTATTTAGGATCTGTCCGTTCGTTCATTGACGTCCCTATTCACTGTAATAAGTTTGGTGTCTGTGTTTTGCGACCGCACCGCAAAACCGTGCGATTAGTAGACGAAAGGACGTGCCTCTCCAATGGGAACCGAAAACATTTGATCGCAAGGTCATAGGTCAACCGATTCCTCCACAGGAAAACAGGTCTCACATATTCTATACGACATTGGTGACGGCATGTGCGTCACATGGCAGGAATATGTTGTCGACCTAACTTGTACACTTGGCGGTTGGGTAAAAAGATTCTTCTACCTTGCCCTATTTAGGTTTTCTTGTGGATGTGAGTTCGTCACATAAACTGCAACAGATGAATGCAACAGTTTCACAGTCGCACAGTTTTCCCTCTGCGCTGTCAAAACATATGTTTTTAACGTATCCAAATTTTTCCGTGTGTATACCGTCAAATCCTGCATATGTCCAAGCAAATCTAAATATGTCCTGGAATTTTGGAGAGCGAAGTTGGTTATGTGAGAGTGCCTCAACTTTGATAATTGTGTGAAAAAAAAAATGAACTCTTCACTCGAGGGAAGACGTGAACCAAGGACCTCTCGTTCCGCTGCTGCTCACGCTAACCACAGGACCACGGCGCTGCTTCTCTCACACTATCCTTCATGTTGCCTATCTTGCACATAGACTACTCATTTTGTATATTTTGCTTATTTTTTTCATAGTTCCACACAACTTCTTCCTGTTTTCTCGATTGATCCGTGATTAGGTTTTCAAGGCCTATCCACTGTGCCAACTTACAACTAAATCTGAGGGGGGTGCGATGGGGAGGTTCCCTTGTGAGGACTGCTGCATGTTCTCTACATCTACAGCTACAAGAGGTTCCTCTCCACTCAGCTCTGACAGTTGGTCAAATCTATTGCATATACGCAGTGTGTCTGAATATCTCCTCTTCCTAGCTGCCTTCATGCCAACTGCCAGTTCCCATTCCCCACCACCCTTCACCCTCATCAGCCTATCTCGTTCCTCCTTTGCGCGTTGTAACTGCATCTGGAGGGCACAGATCTCATGCTCCTGCTCCTGTATCAACTTACTTCTACTACAGATTCTGCATTACCAGGAGAGGATCTAGGCAGAACGCCCACTGGTTTCCCCACTGCATTCCCCCCCCCAAACAAAAATACTTTGAATAAATGCCACACCATAACCCACTACTCACAGACCTACGACAGAGCCCAAACTTAGTTACTTTCTTCCCTAAGTTTTGCACGTCGTGTATCTACGCTTAACGTCGCAAAGTCGACATTAAATGGACTGAGTGCATAAACAGCAGTCGCAGCGATGGCAAAAGTTCGAATGCGGTTTATTGTCAGCATTTCAGGAAAGTGTAGCTCGTCTATAAAGAAGACTGCGTTAGGAATACTTGTGATATCCATTCTTAAGTAATCCACGAGTGTTTTGAATTCTAACCAGGTGAGACTAAAGAAAGAGATCAAAGCAGTTCAGAAGCGTGCAGCTAGTTTTGTTGCCGGTAGGTTCGAGTGATGAGGTAATTCTTTGTGAGCTCAAATTGAAATATCTGGAGGTGAGAAGATGCTCTTCTCTCCTAGCGCTATTGGTAAAGTTTAGATATTCAGGATTTGGGTCACACAGCAGAACAAGTCTACTGCCACCATCACACAACTTACTTAAGGACCGCGAAGACAAGATATGACAAAACAAGGCTCGTGTGGAAACATGCTGACAATCGTCCATCCTCCGCTGCATTTACCAGTTGAACAGGACAGGGAATTAGCTAGCAGTGGTACAAGGAATCGTACAATTTACAAGGAATGAGGAACGATCTGGGTATACTTCACTTGAACATGTTCCGGAATGTGGCGTAGCCCATTAAAGGACACACTTCGGTTTGATGTAGACCTTTCACACCGTACTTTATCTGCGAAGAGCACTCTCGTAGTAGACGTAAACAGTGTAACCTACTGCCAAGGCTTTTATCACCACAAACTGTCTCAACACAGAGCAAGGAGGAGATTCGCGACCACATCTTGTCTTACACGTGGCATCTAACCAGACCACGACGAGCGACGTGGCCAAAAAACTGACTCCACATTTGGGGGTATAACAGTTCAGTCCTCCCTCCGGTCATGTACAGTATATTTGTCTTCGGTTGTTTCTCTAAATCACACATGGTACTGCAGTGATGACTCCAATGAAAAATTCACCGCCGATTTCTTACCCCATTTTGAATATCTGGTCCTTTTCTGGTGACCTCTTTGTCGACTGTACGTGGAACATTAATATTTCTTCCTCCTTACGAGCTAAAGAATGTGCCTTTTTAAAATGGTTTGTTGTAACGTTTATCTGTGACAAATGTTCTGTGTTTCCTCTTTCCGACGCACGACAAACATCCACAACATAGCCAGACTCGTCCCATATTTTCGAGTGTGTCCGTAGTTACTGGTAGTGCAATTGAAACTACACGTTAATCTAACCAGGCACAATTTACCTTTATTTCCATTACACGTTTCTGATAGTGAAACCTCTGTTATCAGATGGATTTACACCACTTAATAAGGGATGTGTTGTTGCATTGTACGACCCTCGGGTAACCTGTGACACCGTCTTTCAGTAGTCACAGACTCGTTTTCCTGTCGTCCTTACATAACATACACTTTATAATTCTGATCCTTGTGTACAATGTATCCAAACACAGTTGCATCACACTTTGTTCCGGTCAACACCTCGGACTGGATTGTTGTCACACCCGTTAAATTCTACGACAATAACTTGTCTAGCGAATATCAAGTGTGATTGAACGGAACAGGTAGAGACAAGTTGACTATTGTTGAACATGACTAGCATGAATTTATAACTACAAATTCGCATGGTCAACTATTAATGATTGGTTGTTTGTTGTATTGACCAAATGCGCTAGACGTCAAACATATAAACGAAACAGAAGCGAACCAACTAGCACCTACTCCGTAGCTGTTGTAGGGTTGATTACTTGCACGCAGCAATGTACGAATCTCTCACAGAACCAAATAGGGGTAAGGCAGCAACTGTGGCAAGAGTGAACACAGCTTAGCAAAAATATACTGTATAATGGCTATTAATAGAAACGTTACATTAAGTGTCAAGCTCATGCATGGCAATATAGACCAATGGTCAGTTACATTGATCAGTCTTTAACCCCTGATGTAGTCCCACATTACATTAATTAACTTGGAGTATGAAGAGTGTGCATGGCAACATAGACCATGGTCAGTTATCGTGATGAGTCTTTATACACTGATGTAGTCCTAGATCAATTGAACGACTTTTATAATATCAAGTTCAGCTCTCCTTCGTGGCGACTGTTGTGAGTCGTAAGACACTGGCTGAATCAGTCGTGTGTACAGTGCTCGAGCTACTGACTGACTGACTGACTGACTGACTGAATGAGTAGGGCTGTGCGTCTGGTCATATCCACGTTTGGTGGAATGGATGTGTACTTGGAAACTGTTTGTGTGACATAAAGTGGATGCATAACACAGCCCTTGTCGTGGTACTCTCTTCGGGAGTAACAACGTTGCGCCTGTGGTGTAGGCAGCTCGCCGCTTTTATACGTAGGCCATGTCCCGTATCTTCGGGGGGACACAGCAGATTTAAACACGGATAACCAGATGATGAGACCATGGGTCTCGAAACTCTTATCTGTGTGGTAACATTGCTCTATGGTATGTTGAATGTTAAATACATTTTACTTTCTGCGGTACTTAGCTGTAGACAACAGGCATTCTGTGTAACTACAGCCTGCCTAAAGCCTAAGATATGTTATAGAGCCGATTACCTACTTGTTCAAATAGCTGCGAAAGTGATATACGCAAACGCAGCTACAAGAGCGTTGGTCATGGTTATAGTCATGCTCACCACCATACTGTAGTGGTCCCAGCTTCTGGAACACTCTCTTTCCCACTGGAATACAATTGATGCTGCTTGCAGTGTCTGTCATGTCGTAGTGTATTCCAAAACACTGCTTGTTTCTCAACTCTCTGAAGATAATGGAAGCACTCAGCCACTAAATTTGGGGTGACTGAAAACAAACTTTCATTGGTTTGTCTCATGGTAGCAGAAATTGAGCATGTGGAAAGACGCGTAGAAAGTTCGCGTTTAATGTTATCCACCTACATTTTCAGGCGCATCACTTGTATGTTTGTTCTAGCCAAGAACCGCTACTTAAATCAGGATCCGTTTATCGCCATTTACTTCTCCAAAGGTGATTAGTCTGGTAGCAGAGAGTAACTTCTCTTGAGGAGCACAATTTGTTGAAGTACAACGGCGCAGGGACATTATTAAAACAGAAGATTTATAAGTGACTATTAGTGATTCGTAGATGTTATTTGGCGTTGAATATAAACTGGGTCGTGATGAAGTGGGCATTTCTGTAAACTGGCTACAGGCTCATGTCCTGACCGACTCCTGGTAGACGGATGAGTGGAACGGGATCAAGGTAGCGAAATGGAAACGTTTCATTAACGGGGAGCTCCTGTAGGAGGGATTTGTTCGATAGTTGGGGTAATGGGACAGGATCTGATTGTCCTTGAGATGGATATTTGTTGCAGTATGGCCAACTACGCAGCAGTGGGACCAGCCAGCGGTATCTGTGCGAGAGAATGTGAAAAGGTAGTGGTTGTGGAAGTACCAGGTGGTTATAATTAAAGTGCACCTAATCGCAGAGCGCCAGTCTGGAGTGTAACAACTGTACGGCAGCAGAGCTTAGTTGATATTCTAAGGTGATATTGCACAACTGATTTACGCTGGAAAAAAAATAGTTCCAGTTTTGCCCATCAGGTGCAAATCTAGCGACATGAATGCATGAAATACGGTACATATAGAAATGTTTCTGTATCTTCCTGATTACGAACGGGATGTGGACAGAAACAGTAAACAAATGTGAAAGACATAAGGTTCATTTTATTATTAACCGCTGTTTACACGATATGTTCAATATGGGCTCGGGAGACGCCGACGAGATGCTCTACAGCGCCAGACTTGCACCTGGTGACCAAAATTGAAACTAATTTTTTTTTCTGGGTAAATCGCTTCCGCGTTAACACAATCAATACATGAGAATATCTACTAAGTTTGGCCCCCATAAGGTAACTGCAGGCTACACTGGACTTCTCTAAGTACCTGTACTTCAGTTAGGGCCACGCTGTAATTGGCGGTGGCAGTTGGGTGAAACATCGAACGAGACAGCGGTGGTACTAGATGAAACGTATGGAGTTCCTCGGAAGGGATGGACAGTTCCGAGAGCAACTGTGATAAACAGCAAACAGTAATTGCTATAAAAAATCTGGGACTAGTCATGAGGTGCGATCTAAGATGGAATGACCACATAAACCGAAAACAAGAAAATGCGTATGCCACACTGAGACTTATAGAGATATTTTTAAGGATATGTAACTCACCAGTCTGGGAACCATACGTAGCAAGACTAACAGAAGTTACCTGTTGTTGTTGTTGTGGTCTTCAGTCCTGAGACTGGTTTGATGCAGCTCTCCATGCTACTCTATCCTGTGCAAGCTTCTTCATCTCCCAGTACCTACTGCAACCTACATCCTTCTGAATCTGCTTAGTGTATTGATATCTTGGTCTCCCTCTACGATTTTTACCCTCCACGCTGCCCTCCAATGCTAAATTTGTGGTCCCTTGATGCCTCAAAACATGTCCTACCAACCGATCCCTTCTTCAAGTCAAGTTGTGCCACAAACTTCTCTTCTCCCCAATCCTATTCAATACTTCCTTATTAGTTTCGTGATCTACCCACCTAATCTTCAGCATTCTTCTGTAGCACCACATTTCGAAAGCTTCTATTCTCTTCTTCTCCAAACTGGTTATCGTCCATGTTTCACTTCCATACATGGCTACACTCCATACAAATACTTTCAGAAACGACTTCCTGACACTTAAATCTATTCTCGATGTTAACAAATTTTCTTCAGAAACGCTTTCCTTGCCATTGCCAGTCTACATTTTATATCCCCTCTACTTCGACCATCATCAGTTATTTAGCTCCCCAAATAGCAAAACTCCTTTACTACTTTAAGTATCTCATTTCCTAATATAATTCCCTCAGCCTCACCCGATTTAATTCGACTACATTCCATTATCCTCGTTTTGCTTTTGTTGATGTTCATCTTACATCCTCCTTTCAAGACACTGTCCATTCCGTTCAACTGCTCTTCCAAGTCCTTTGCTGTCTCTGACAGAATTACAATGTCATCGGCAAACCTCAAAGTTTTTATTTCTTCTTCATGAATTTTAATACCTACTTCGAATTTTTTTTTTGTTTCCTTCACTGCTTGCTCAATTTACAGATTGAATAACATCGGGGAGAGGCTACAACCCTGTCTCACTCCCTTCCCAACCATTGCTTCCCTTTCATGCCCCTCGACTCTTGTAACTGCCATCTGGTTTCTGTACAAATTGTAAATAGCCTTTCGCTCCCTGTATTTTACCCCTGCCACCTTCAGAGTTTGAAAGAGAGTATTCCAGTTAAGGTTGTCAAAAGCTTTCTCTAAGTCTACAAATGCTAGAAACGTAGGTTTGCCTTTTCTTAATATTTCTTCTAAGATAAGTCGTAAGGTTAGTATTGCCTCACGTGTTCCAACATTTCTATGGAATCCAAACTGATCCTCCCAGAGGTCAGCTTCTACCAGTTTTTCCATTCGTCTGTAAAGAATTCGCGTTAGTATTTTGCAGCTGTGACTTATTAAACTGATAGTTCTGTAATTTTCACATCTGTCAACACCTGCTTTCTTTGGGATTGGAATTATTATATTCTTCTTGAAGTCTGTGGGTATTTCGCCTGTCTCATACATCTTGCTCACCAGATGGTAGAGTTTTGTCATGACTGGCTTTCCGAAGGCCATCAGTAGTTCTAATGGAATGTTGTCTACTCCCGGGGCCTTGTTTCAACTCAGGTCTTTCAGTGCTCTGTCAAACTCTTCACGCAGTATCTTATCTCTCATTTCATCTTCATCTACATCCTCTTCCATTTCCATAATATTGTCCTCAAGTACATCGCCCTTGTATAATCCCTCTATATACTCCTTCCACCTTTCTGCCTTCCTTTCTTTGCTTAGAACTGGGTTGCCATCTGAGCTCTTGATATTCATAGAAGTGGTTCTCTTCTCTCCAAAGGCTTCTTTAATTTTCCTGTAGGCAGTATCTATCTTACCCCCTAGTGAGACAAGCCTCTACATCCTTACATTTGTACTCTAGCCCTCCCTGCTTAGCCATTTTGCACTTCCTGTCAATCTCATTTTTGAGACGTTTGTATTCCTTTTTTCCTGCTTCATATACTGCATTTTTATATTTTCTCCTTTCATCGATTAAATTCAATATTTCTTCTGTTACCCAAGGATTTCTATTAGCCCTCGTCTTTTTACCTACTTGATCCTCTGCTGCCTTCACTACTTCATCCCTCAGAGCTACCCATTCTTCTTCTACTGTATTTCTTTTCCCCATTCCTGTCAATTGTTCCCTTATGCTCACCCTGAAACTCTCTACAACCTCTGGTTCTTTCAGTTTATCCAAGTCCCATCGCCTTAAATTCCCACCTTTTTGCAGTTTCTTCAGTTTCAATCTGCAGTTCAGAACCAATAGATTGTGGTCAGAATCCACATCTGCCCCTGGAAATGTCTTACAATTTAAAACCTGGTTCCTAAATCTCTGTCTTACCATTATGTAATCTATCTGATACCTTTTAGTATCTCCAGGATTCTTCCAGGTATACAACCTTCTTTCATGATTCTTGAACCAAGTGTTAGCTATGATTAAGTTATGCTCTGTGCAAAATTCTACAAGGCGGCTTCCTCTTTCATTTCTTCCCCCCAATCCATATTCACCTACTATGTTTCCCTCTCTCCCTTTTCCTACTGACGAATTCCAGTCACCTATGACTATTAAATTTTCGTCTCCCTTCACTACCTGAATAATTTCTTTTATCTCATCATACATTTCTTCAATTTCTTCGTCATCTGCAGAGCTAGTTGGCATATAAACTTGTACTACTGTAGTAGGCATGGGCTTTGTGTCTATCTTGGCCACAATAATGCGTTCACTATGCTGTTTGTAGTAGCTAACCCGCACTCCTATTTTTTTTATTCATTATTAAACCTACTCCTGCATTACCCTTATTTGATTTTGTATTTATAGCCCTGTAATCACCTGACTAAAAGTCTTGTTCCTCCTGCCACCGAACTTCACTAATTCCCACTATATCTAGCTTTAACCAATCCATTTCCCTTTTTAAATTTTCTAACCTACCTGCCCAATTAAGGGATCTGACATTCCATGCTCCGATCCGTAGAATGCCAGTTTTCTTTCTCCTGATAACGACGTCCTCTTGAGTAGTCCCCGCCCGGAGATCCGAATGGGGGACTATTTTACCTCCGGAATATTTTACCCAAGAGGACGCAATCATCATTTAATCATACAGTAAAGCTGCATGTCCTCGGGAAAAATTACAGCTGTAGTTTCCCCTTTCTTTCAGCCGTTCGCAGTACCAGCCCAGCAAGGCCGTTTTGGTTAATGTTACAAGACCAGATCAGTCAATCATCCAGACTGTTGCCCCTGCTACTACTGAAAAGGCTGCTGCCCCTCTTCAGGAACCACATGTTTGTCTGGCCTCTCAACAGATACCCCTCCGTTGTGGTTGCACCTACGGTACGGCCATCTGTATCTATATCACTAAAAGGATAAAACCGCTAAACGGATCACCTGGCCACGAACACCTGATGTCTATTGAAGTTTGCCTATTAACATCTTCCAGAGAAAAGTATTAGACTACCAGTACTTCATATAATTATTGACGGAATTTAAAATTCTCAAATGCTCCTATCTCATTAAGAGATGCAATCTTATGATACAAGTTTAACATTATAAGATGTATAGGTCCTGAGGTAGTGTAACTCAAGCAAGCAAATTAGAATTAGTTCCTCCTATGCTCGGTAGCATATCGGGTAACAGGTTTCGTCCAGCAAACTTGATCAACTGCCAGGTTTTCAGCTTCCTCCCAGTTCACATCCTGTAACACCCCACCCATCACTTATCTAGTTTTGGCGTGTGTTCGCCCCACCTAGTTCACTAACAGATCAACAGAGTGCAAAACAGCCGGAATATCGGAAAAAAAAGTAATAAGGCCCTGTGACTCCTGATTGAACTGCGGTGGCAGTGTTGACGTTAACTGATTCAGAATTTATCACTTTTAATTAAAAAAGGGATGCACATTGATGTTATATTCAGCTATTGAACACCAGATGCAAATGTTGAACATAAAATTAATGAAGAAAGTGACTTGGGATTTCAACTACTTGATTGAAAACAGGTGCAGTCGATTAGTACGAATTTATTTTAACTCCTGACCTTCAATCGCCACATTACAAGACTCTCCTATCACGCAGTGGTAAAAAATTGCGTTTGCGTGGAGTAAAGCGCGATAACTCAAAAGTAATTCCTATCGACTGACCCAGGCGTAATGCGAAGTGCTCGATGAATTCTACAACACACGGCCCATGAAACCCTCGAGGTAACTTCGCCAACATGGTCCAACAAATTCATCAGTGGCCAGAGCGGGCGCAATATCACTGACTACAGCATGGCAGAGCATCGTCGTTGTGCAGACGTCGGCCAACCTCGTAGTAGTGCAAGGATGCGCTCATCTATCTACGTAGCTATGATGCTCAGCACATAGCTGATCCAAAACTTCCAATCTCCAAGCTCAATCCTTCCATTTGCTAAGTCCTAAACTGCAGAGATGCTCACTCTTTCTCAGGGAAGCTGAGTAAAGAACGCCACGTCCGCACTCTAGGCAAGCTGGGAACGGAAGACCACTACAGAGACTTCTCCCAGTGTGCTCTTCACCTCGGTTTCCCCTCCAGCAAAATCAAGTACAGCAATTGCAGTGCAACTCGCGTTAATTATGCGTTGCTTCCTAGCGTCGACCAATGCCTGCACTGGGAAGTGAACAAATTCCCACAAAATTTCCCTTCCCCTCAACTTCTGCTATTTAGCCCCTCCCAGGCCACCCATCAAGGTTAGCGTCTGCACAAAACACCATTTTTTCTAGAATTCTGACTCCCAGGAGAGTACTTGAAATTCCCTGGTCCTATGTTCCCATCGGAGGCCGGCGTATTTCATTCTGTTACTCTTCACCTGATTTACTTCAGACCCTGCAGACCGTGAATTCAGCGTGAAGTTGCTATAGTCACGAACACTCATATTTTGGCCTCTGTTGACCGCTCCACCATAACTTTGCGTGGCTTACTCGCATGTCTTACTGAAAACAGGACAACGGACATTGGCCGCTCCCCAGCCATGCGCCATGGTCAACTCGAATTCTTCCCTGGGATAAACTAGCCTCCAGTAAATCGACGTGTTTCTACAAAGTTTTCATGTCATGTGACTTACTTTGAAACAATCATCTGAAATTTATTATTCCAATACGTCCATACTATACCCTCTACAAGATGTATTGTGCCTTGTCAGTCTCTTTTGTTCAGCCTTACTGTTCGCTCAACGTGAGTTAGGTGGTCTTTAATGACTTCATGTAAGGGGCATAGTTCTTTCCATCTTACAGTCCATGCATTGAACTCCCTCTGAAAAACTGCATTTCCATGTGTTTCAAAGCCTTATTCTACTTTTGTATCCATCTGTCGGTTTCCATAACGATGCTGATTTGGAGATTATTCCATCTTTCATGCATAGAAAACACCTCACAAGATTCGATCTTCTTTTAGCAACGATTCTGTGCAGGTTGCGTAGACCACTCCTCAGCACTTCATCATTCTAAACATGGTCGCGATAAGTGTCCTTCCCCCCCCCCCTCCCCCGCCCCCAAGGATCGTCGGTGAAAAACAGAGCTTGTCTACAGACTGCGCTGATATTTTGCAAAATAAGAGCAGTTAATGGATTCCAACAAAGTTTAAACACAATTTCAAACCGCTACTTTTCTCCCTGATACCCTCCCCAAAATAATGAAAGGCAGAACTTCATCGCTAGCTACATTTTCGCTGTTCACGCAGTGAAACTTCAGTATGAGGCATGGCGCTTTAATTTAGTACTTCTTTACTACTAACAGTGTTTGCCACACATTCTGCAGATGGTACCCAACCATACCACTGAATGTATCTGCACAAATATGTCATTGTTCGGCACATACTGTAGTTCAGTAAATATGACCTCATAAACGTCATGATGGGTGAAAAACTAGCTTTCCTTAAAACGTAGAGTATATTACCCAGTCATTACTCATACAACGTTCCATAATGAGAGCACTAAGCGAGTTTCGATGAAATCCAAACACTATATTCATATCGTGACTCGGTATACTCAACCGAAGATGGCGGCCGGATGGACTGTGAAATATTGTCAAGATGACGTTATGTTCCGGCCAGAGACCCGATATGAATATCATCAGTTACTACAAAGGGGAAGTTTATGGAGAAACTTCAGACATAATTTCAAACGACATAGAAGTTTTCTGGATATGGTACCGCGTCATAATGTAAAAAAATGATTAGACCCAGAAGAAGGCCGCTGCAATCGTGGCCGAAACGTTGGTTTTTCTCCGGCAGCAGTAGTTTCTTACATTTTTTACGTTATGACGCGTTACCATACTCAGAAAACTTTTATGTCGACTGACTCCGGCCGCTGAAGCCTACGCAATTATATAAATTCAAAACTTTATCAAAAAGTTTCTCACTTACAGCCACACTGAATAACGAAATGGGAAGCATTTACCTCCTACGAAATGTTTTTTGATTGCATGGTAAAATTTACATAGGCATGTAAGGAGATTCAGTGTTTTCGTTAACCAGTTTTCATTTCAACCTTTTCATTAGTCGGTGAGTGAATAATTGAAAACTAATGAAACTAACATTGTTAAGGTTTCTTCAGCCATACAGATACTACACGCCCACCGTCAAATATTAAACACCCTAACCCATGTTTAATCTGGTATTTCAAGCTCTTTTATACATGGGTGTTCGATTCATTAAAGAATCGCGGGTGGAGGGGTTATAGGTACAGAAGACGCAACAGAGCAGAACGGAAATGCTCAACAAACTGCAGTGGAAGTCGCTACAAGAAAGGCATTGTGCATCACACTGAGGTATGCTAGCGAAATTTGGAGAACGTACGTTCCATAAACAGTCGAGCAATGTACTACTTTCTCCCACATAAGTCTCGCGAAAGTACCACGACGAGAAAAACAGAGAAGCTGTAGTAACCAAAACCAACTGCAGGAACGCCTTGGGCTGCGGATCGGAGCCGCCAGGCGGGGAAGCCGCACCACCGGGTAAACACAGGACGAATCTGACGACAGACCAACGACAACTGACAACAACCGACCATGACAGACTATGACCGACACAACAAGGAAGAGATAAACGACGGAGGCTTGTGGAAACCACAACACCAAACACCAACAGTAAATCCACTCAGAACCAGAGCCAGGCAAATGTCAACAACGAGCAACGACCAGAACGCAGTACCGCCGAGATAGAAACGAAAACCAGAGCGAGTACCAGACTGGCTGGACTAGGGCGAAACCAGAAGAAGTGGCTATTGGCCGCTGTCCGCACGTGGCATAGCAGTGGCGCTCTAGCTGCGCGAGAGCCGCTGTGTGGAATAGCTGCCGCGGAGGCGGAGCCCTCTATGGGCTGACCACGTCCATTTGTTCTGGCGCGTGTTCGACTTCGGCGGCGGAAGGTACTAGAGAAGCTACGTGTCTTGTGGAGATATACAAATAAACGTTCTTCGCGCGAGCCATTTGTGAATAGAACAGGGTTAGGGGAGGAGATAGGGGAGAGGGAAAGGTAGTGATACTGGAAGTTCCCTCTGCCACGCACTGTAAGGTGGCTTGCGGAGCATAGATGCTCATTCCAAAAATTCATAACTTGTTAACTATTAGTAACAGAGCATTTCGTTCTATTGCAAAACGTCCCAAAATTTATTTCCGTTTCAATATATGCCCTTCTCGTCGCTCGTAGAACATCATGGAGATATTAAAGTTCTGCCCATGTACTGGTCGGAATTGTAACATCAACATTTTTGACTGATTCAGTGATTCGAACACGAAGGGGAACAACGTCATTCACTGGTGTTGTCTACACGGCAACACGGAACACAGGAATCCATGGCGGAGAGGACGATTGTCGGGGCACCAAGCTTGGACCATTTGCGCCTGATACGGAAGAAACCGTAATAGCTTAAGTAACACTTTTTCGACAGGTGATCTTGTTTCCTGCAGTTCGCGTGATGCACGGCAAAATAAGTTCTGGTGTCTGAGTTGAAATTCAGTTTGCCTTCTGTCAAGACGTCATTGAGACACAATGAGACGTCCGCTCCGAGAAAGATGTTTGACACTGCACATCTCTGTGTAATGTTTGAACCAGCCCATTATGCTTGTTGCTGCCGGTGGTGATTACCCTAGCTGGTTTCGAATATTCCGCTGTGTTGTTGTGCATAGCAGAAAACATATTGCTTCTTCACCTGATCTGTGTATCATACACAACAAAATAAATGAAAACACAACTATGGAAGAGTTAAAACTACTGGTTTATATAGGAGCACTCACTACACTAAATATACACACTAGGCAGAGATCAGAACCAACCAACACACAGAAGAAACCCACAAAACCAGCATGGCAACACTGGCTACAGACCAGAATAGAAAGACTGAGAAGAGACATCGGACAGATAACACAATTTATAAGAAATGAAATGTCAGAAAAAAAACGAAAAAGGTTAGGTAAAATCTCACAACAAGAAGTGATAGAGTAGTTAGATGAAAAGAAGCAGAAATTACAAGCATTGGCCAAACGACTTAGAAGATACAAAAAAGTGAAAATAGAAGGAAACAAAACCAAACATTCAACACAAACCAAAAGAAATTTTACCATACAATAGATAACACACACATTAAAATAGACAATCCACCAAACATGGAAGACATGGAAGACATGGAACACTTCTGGAGCAACATATGGTCAAACCTGGTACAACATAACAGGCATGCACGGTGGATACAAGCAGAAACAGATACGTACAAGATGATACCACAAATGCCTGAAGTGATAATTTTGCAACATGAAGTCCCCCAAGCAATTAATTCTACTCACAATTGGAAAGCCCCTGGAAAAGATAAAATAGCAAATTTCTGGCTAAAGAAATTCACCTCAACACATTCACATCTAACTAAATTATTTAACAGTTACATTGCAGACCCATACACATTCCCTGATACACTTACACATGGAATAACTTACCTGAAACCTAAAGATCAAGCAGACACAGCAAACCCAGCTAAATATCGCCCCATAACATGCCTACCAACAATATACAAAATATTAACATCAGTCATTACACAGAAATTGACACATACAACACAGAACAAAATTATAAATGAAGAACAAAAAGGCTGTTGCAAAGGAGCAAGAGGATGTAAAGAGCAACTGATAATAGATGCAGAGGTGACATATCAAGCTAAAACTAAACAAAGTTCGCTACACTATGCATACATTGATTACCAGAAAGCTTTTGATAGTGTACCCCACTCATGGTTACTACAAATATTGGAAATATACAAAGTAGGTCCTAAATTGGTAAAGTGCCTAAACATAGTAATGAAAAATTGGAAAACCACACTTAATATCCAAACAAATTCAAATATCACATCACAGCCAATACAGATTAAGCGTGGAATATATCAAGGAGACTCATGAAGTCCTTTCTGGTTCTGCCTTGCTCTGAACCCACTAACCAACATGCTAAATAATACAAATTATGGATACAATATTACTGGAACATATCCACACAAAATCACACATCTGCTATACATGGATGATCTAAAACTACTGGCAGCAACAAATCAACAACTCAACCAATTACTAAAGATAACAGAAGTATTCAGCAATGATATAAATATGGCTTTTGGAACAGACAAATGTAAGAAAAATAGCATAGTCAAGGGAAAACACACTAAACAAGAAGATTACATATAGGATAACCACAGCGACTGCATAGAAGCGATGGAAAAAACAGATGCCTATAAATATCTAGGATACAGACAAAAAATAGGAATAGATAATACAAATATTAAAGAAGAACTAAAAGAAAAATATAGACAAAAGCTATAAATACTTATGCTATAGCAATATTGACCTACTCATTTGGAGTAGTGAAATGGAGTAACACAGACCTAGAAGCACTCAATACACGTACACGATCACAATGTCACAAATATAGAATACATCACATACATTCAGCAACTGAAAGATTCACATTAAGCAGAAAGGAAGGAGGAAGGGGATTTATCGACATGAAAAACCTACATTATGGACAGGTAGTCAATTTAAGAAAATTCTTTATAGAGCGAGCAGAAACTAGCAAAATACACAAAGCAATCACTCATATAAATACATAGGCTACACCACTGCATAACCACTTCTATAACCCTTTAGATCACATAACATCAACAGATACGAAGAAAGTAAATTTGAAAAAGAAAACACTACATGGCAAGCACCCGTATCATCTAACACAGCCACACATCGATCAAGACACATCCAATACATGGCCAACAAAAGGCAAAAGGCAATATATACAGTGAGACGGAAGGAATCATGATTGCAATACAGGATCAAACAATAAACACCAGATATTACAGCAAACATATTATTAAAGATCCCAATACCACAACAGATAAATGCAGACTTTGCAAACAACAAATAGAAACAGTAGATCACATCACAAGCGGATGTACAAAACTAGCAAATACTGAATACCCCAGAAGACATGACAATGTAGCAAAAATAATACATCAACAGCTTGCCTTACAACATAAACTTATAAAACAACACATTCCCACATACAAGTATGCACCACAAAATGTACTGGAGAACGATGAATACAAATCACACTGGAACAGAACCGTTATAACAGATAAAACAACACCACATAACAAACCTTACATCATACTCACCAATAAAAAGAAGAAATTAACACAACTAATCGAAATATCCATACCCAATACAACAAATATACAGAAGAAAACAGGAGAAAAAATTGAAAAATACATCTAACTGGCTGAGGAAGTCAAGGACATGTGGCATTGGGATAAAGTTGACATTATATCAATTATACTATCAACTACAGGAGTCATACCACACAATATCCACCAGTACATCAACGCAATACAGCTACATCCAAACTTATATATACAACTACAGAAATCTGTAATTATTGACACTTGTTCAATTACCCGGAAGTTCCTAAATGCAATAGAACACATACCACACAGTTGAAAGGAAGTGGCGCTTGATCAAGGTCCGTATGCAGAGACTGAAAAAATGCTAAGTAACTTCTTGCAATTATTAATTCAGGAAGAATTGTTTGCATGGGTTCTCTACGTAACGCAGTGCACTGACATTTTGTAAATATATTTCCACTAAGCACAGAATACACACTTGAATTATTTGCTACGTACGAGAGCAAATAAAACAGAAGCTACGGCTTTACAATAGCAAGTGTACCTTACATACAGCAGAAGAAGTGATCTGACTCAAAGTGATTTTAAATATCTTTTTTTTCTCTGACACATAATGACAAAGATAATAATGTTAGTTTAGAGAACGTTATGCACTACGATCTCATCTAATATGTCTTTTTATTACATTGCAATCGATATAGTCCTTCTTTGAAGCTGATTTAATACATTTTCATAATTAATTTGTCGTTTATGTCCATATAATATCATTCAGAGTAATTTTGTTATTTACTTGAAATATATCTGCTTGAATATTTCAAAAGGAACACTACACAGATTAACAAATTGTTTAAATTTCAAAACTGCATTAACATTTAGTAACCACACCATATTATTTAGACGTGGAGAACAACTATTATTTGGAGGATAAGGAGACGTCTTTCACTGACACGCAAAACATGGGATATGTGAGTGTGTTTACCGCTGATGAAATCTCGGGCTTCCATCCGGGTAGCTGTGTCAAAACTCCGCGACGTTTCGATCAGTGTCATTCCCATCATCTTCTGGCGAAAATTTCATCAAAACATGGGGTTATTGCAAACTCGGACTAACAATCACGAGCCTAACACTGCAATTGCTTTAGCGCTATGCTTGCGAATTTTGCCTTGAATTCCATCTTCAAGCGTAGTTACGCCATCTAAATCTCTACTGGCTATATAAATGAAACCAGGCCTTGAGTGTGGTAACATGTGCCATCACCGACGTGAGGGCAGTGTGACACGTTTTCTGTCTCTGAGCTCTCAACCGACTCTAGTCTTCAACTCTCGCAGACAGACCTCGTCTCACAACAATGCCTAGAACCGCGGTCCCATGTTGCGCCCTCAAATTGTTACTATCGATCTCTGGGCGCTTGCACAAGAATAGCGTTAACTTGAATATATTGTTTTATGTAATGGCGAGTTCTGTCACACTCGTTACAATACAGTTGGCGATAGTATCGCGTACAGAAGGTGTAAAAGGGCAGCGTGTAGTATAATTGCCACAGATACTACTACAACGCC
Source organism: Schistocerca piceifrons (assembly GCF_021461385.2). Classification (NCBI taxonomy): domain Eukaryota; kingdom Metazoa; phylum Arthropoda; class Insecta; order Orthoptera; family Acrididae; genus Schistocerca; species Schistocerca piceifrons. Next base: position 64,808,745 of record NC_060140.1, read on the forward strand.
GCGCCAACACAAGGTTGGCAACCCGTCGTCTACCGAGCACAGCGCGCTCTAGCGGGCTGTGCCACTCGACGGAACTGGAGTGTGCCTCGTTCACTTCTTAGCTAGATTTCAACCTAGGCAGACGCACTTTCATAATCGGCCCTCATCCTGTTCTGTAATGTTTGCATTGATTCTCTGAGGAGGACCCATCAGGCTTAGCCCCGGAGAATACGTTGTGTTAGTTCATGGTATTCCATATTACGAGATTGTCAGTTCATAGCCGCAGCTGCAGTCCTACAAACTACTGAAGATAAGTAATTTCATTGTACTATGTTTTTCTTGAATAATAATCCATCTTTCTAACAGTGTGCCGTACCGCATATTATTGCAACCTGGACTCCTTCAGCTCCTATCAACTCGGCGTCCTACTTATTTGCATTAAGTAACGAGCTGAAAACACCCACGCGTTTTGTGCCTCTAAACAGTGAGACACAATACAGTGTACAGCCAGAACTGCCATTTGTACTCAGGTAATTCATACGAAAGTCTTCCGACGTGACTATGACCTCACGATGGGAGCTAACAGACTCTGAGCGCGGAATGGTATCTGTAGCTAGGCTGTGGGACATTTTCACAATTCGTTAGGGAATTAAATACTCAGAGATCCACACTGTCAAGAGTGTGCCAAGGATTTCAGGCGTTACCACTCAACACAGACAACGCGTTGGTCGACGGCATTCACTTAATGGCGGAGAGCAGCAGCATTTGTGGAGAGTTGTCAGTGCTAACAGACAAGCAACACCGCGTGAAATAATCGCGTAATTCGATGTGGGACGCAGGATGAACGTATCCGTTAAGGCAGTGCGGTGAAGTTTGGCGCTACTGGGCTATCGCAGCAAGCAAGCGACGCGAGTGCCTTTGCTGAGAGCACGACATCGCCTGCATCGCTTCTCCTGGGCACGTGGCCATATGGGTCGACCCTAGGCGACTGGAAAACTGTGGCCTGGTCAAATGAGTCCGGATTTCGCTTGGTAAGAGGAGATGGTAGGTTACGAGTGGGGCGCAGATCACACGATGTCAAGGACCCCAGTTTTTTTTTATTTTGTTGGGGTTTAAGGGCGCTCAACTACTAAGGTCATTAGCGCCCAGTCACAATTGTTAGAGCACATAGAATCTAGTAAAACTCAAGGGGAAGGGGGGACACCAGAAAGGATGCAGATAAAATAAATAAGAGTTAGATGGCTTTGGACAAGCCAGTCAAAGTTATAAAACGAAGAACACGAGCAGCTGCTCGAGCGTCATCAGCTAAAATATCCGGTAAAGTAGATGGCAGGGACAGGACAACACGAGATTGACCAAATCGGGGACACGACAATAAAACATGACGCACTGTTAATGCTTGACCACAAGGGCACTGCGGGGCTGGGTCACCGGAGAGCAGGTAGCGGTGGCTAAGCCGGCAATGCCCAATCCGCAACCTGGTCAGAAGGACGTCATCTCGCTGAGATGGTCGGGAGGAGGTTGTCCAAGCAGTTGGGAACGGTTTTACTACCCGGAGCTTGTTTCCTTGAAGGGATGACCAAGTATCCCACCACAACGACACAAGCCTCTTACAAACAACCCCACTAACGTCAGATGATGGGACACAATGGGAGGCTGGCCGAGGCAGGAGGACTGCAGCCTTGGCTGCAGCATCAGCAGCCTTATTCCCAGGCACTCCTACATGTCCGGAAACCCACAGAAAGCTGACAGGAGAGCCATCATCAGCGAAAGAATGGAGGGACTGCTGGATCCGTTGCACCAAGGGATGGACCGGATAGGGAGCTCCAAGGCTCTGAAGAGCACTGAGTGAATCAGAGCAGAGTACATATGGTGAATGGCGGTGGCGGCGGGCATACTGAACGGCCTGATGGAGAGCAAAAAGCTCGGCCGTAAGGCTGGAACATTGGTCGAGGAGCCGGTATTTAAAGGTGACGGTCCCGACGACAAAGGCACAGCCGACACCTTCGTCAGTTTTGGAGCCATCGGTGTAAATAAAGGTGTGACTGGCAAACCGTGAGCAATACACTGCAGCCGGAGTACCATCCTCCAGGAGCGAGCTGAGGTCGAGATAAATATGAACCGGAGCCTGGAGTCAAGGTGGCGTCGGGCTCTCACCCTCTCTGAAGGTGTTAGGGAGGGCAAAATCCAATTGTCGAAGCAGGCGACGGAAGCGGACTCCATGGACCCAAGTTGACAACAAGGTACTGTGCAAGGTGGTGGTGGCTCCATAATAAGTGTTGGCTGTGTTTGTGTAGAATAGACTTGTCCCTCTGGCTCAACTGAATTGGTGGTTAATTAGAAATGGTTGTGTTTCGCTAATTGGAGACAATTTCAAGTCATTCATAGACTTCATGTTTTGGAAAAACGATGTCACTGGGCCAGAATCGTTCACGACTACTTTGAAGAACAGTTAGAGCAAAAAAATTCTTGGTGAACCAGATCGCCCGACATGAATCCTATCGAATATTTACGGGACGTAATCGAGCGGTGTGTTCGTTCATATCCTGCACTGGCAACACTTTAGCAGTTATGGACGGCTGTAGAGAGGGAGCGTGACTCAATATTTTTGCAGCGGACTTCCAACGATTTGTTGAATCCGTCCCATGTCGTGCTGCTCCACAGTACTGGGCAAAAGAGGTACGGCACGATATTGAGAGGTCCCCGATGACTTTTGTCACTTTAGTGTATATCTTATGCGGTAACTTTGGGATGTAGAGGGTCGCTGGGTTGGGGTGGTGTGTCGAAAGGGAGGGCAGGGGCGGTTGTTTCTGGATTCGTGGGATGGAGTTGAGTTTTTTGCTTTTAGGAGTAGGTAGGGTTAGGTAAATTAGAAATGTTCAGTAGGATGGGGATTTCATTCTGCGGAGTAAAAGTTAGTGTAGTCACCACGCCACCCCCAGTTGAGAGCCGTTTACAGGCGCTCACCTACTGGTATGGCGACTGGCATCTATCATACGTGTGCCCTCTCCCCTGTATCCCATTTCATTCCTCATTTCCTGCGCCTCGTAACCCAGCCAGTGGGGCCGTGGCGCGGCTGGCTGCGGCCCTCCGGGACGAGATAATCCGCCCCCTCTGGCGGATCCCTCACGCCTCATTAGGCAAGCCGCGCCCAGGAAATTGTCCCGGCGTGCGGCCCGCATCTGTCTTGTGACGTCATAGCAGCCAGTGTGGCGGGCTTACGCCCAGCCGACCCCTAGTCGTCGCTGCTTCACAGCAATGTATGTAGATTACTGAGTAGGCAAAGAAGTTCGTCCAAAAGTAATATTTTCAAATTTAATATTACCGCAACTTCACATTCGCCACGGATAAAGCGGAAGTGTGTTTCGTGGGCAATCTATGTGGTGTTCCTGTAAAATCAAGAATCTCAAGCGTAGATGATGAAATACAACAATCTGTCTGCTCTTTACTAAAGCCTATGTGACGAGTTATATTCGGGGCCGACTAAGAATAATACACGTACGACTGATGTATCATTCCACCAACGACCTCTAGTGCCAGTTATCTTGCACTGGAAATACTGCTGTGACTGCAGCACCGATGTAATCCATTGCCAATGTGCGTTTGCGACTCCAAATTCCGTTTTGAACCATGGTTTAGCAATCTGAAGTCCTCATTGCACAAGCGTAACATGTGACTTCATTTCTCAGAGTGAATATATATTTTAGTCAGAATCAGCTTCAGGGGAGTGTCGTAGGACCATTGCTATTCACAATATATGTGAATGACCTTGTGGATGACATCGTAAGTTCACTGAGGCTTTTTGCGGATGACGCTGTGGTATATCGAGAGGTTGTAACAATGCAAAATTGTACTGAAATGCAGGAGGATCTGCAGCGAATTGGCGCATGGTGCAGGGAATGGCAATTGAATCTCAATGTAGACAAGTGTAATGTGCTGCGAATACATAGAAAGAAATATCTCATGTCATTAGCTGCAATATAGCAGGTCAGCAACTGGAAGCAGTTAATTCCATAAATTATCTAGGAGTACGCATTAGCAGTGATTTAAAATGGAATGACCATATAAAGTTGATCGTAGGTAAAGCAGATGCCAGACTGAGATTCATTGGATGAATCCTAAGGACATGCAATCCGAAAACAAAGGAAGTAGGTTACAGTATGCTTGTTCGCCCACTGCTTGAATACTGCTCAGCAGTGTGGGATCCGTACCATATAGGGTTGATAGAAGAGATAGAAAAGATCCAATGGTGAGCAGCGCGCTTCGTTACAGGATCATTCAGTAACCGCGAAAGCGTTACGAAGATGATAAACTCCTGTGGAAGACTCTGCAGGAGAGACGCTCAGTAGCTCGGTACGGGCTTTTGTTGAAGTTTCGAGAAAATACCTTCACCGAGGAGTAAAGCAGTACATCGCTCCCTCCTACGTATATCTAGCGAAGAGACCATGAGGATAAAATCAGAGAGATTAGAGCCCACACAGAGGCATACCGACAATCCTTTTTTCCATGAACAATACGAGACTGGAATGGAAGGGAGAACCGATAGAGGTACTCAAAGTACCCTCCGCCACACACCGTCAGGTGGTTTGCGGAGTATGGATGTAGATGTGGAGCTATACCAACTCCAGTGGGGTGGCCAGTTACACGAGGTCTCTCAGTTGACGATCCGTAGCGTGTACAGCCCGATGGAAGTGGTCATAAAGATTCTCGATTGGGTTTAAATCCGGAAGTTTGGTTATCAGGGGGGTACGGTAAATTGATCATAGTGCTCTACGAACCGCAGCACACTTGGACTGCGAGCTGTGTGACACATGCGTTGTCCTGCTGAGGAAAAATAAATTCCATGTAGGAATGGACACAGTCCCCAAGGATAGACGTGTCTGTGTCTTCATCCACTGTGCCTTCCAGAACTACGAGCTCACGCAGTGAATGCCTTCTGGCCTGAATCCTTCTGACGATTGTTGCAGAATGTCTGACTTCAGGAGTTTCACGCTGCACGCTGTACACGGGAATGGCCGTCTGTCTGATGGACTATAAATCATGATTCATCTGTAAAGGCCACCTGCGCTACCCAATGGACGTCCAGTTGCGATACTGGCGTGCAAATTCCAGTCTCCGTCGCCGATGAACAGCAGTCTGCATGGGTGCATGAACCAGGTGCTTGCTGCGGAGGTCTACGCACTGCAGCGTTCGTTGAACGGTCGTTGCAAATACAGTGTTGGTAGTTCCTTGGTTCATCTGGGTGGTCAGTTACTCAACAGTTGTACAACTATTCGTGCGTACGTATCTCCGTAGCTGTCCCCCACCCCTGTCATCTATGGCCCATGGTGTACCACAGTTGCTTCAGTAATGCGTTTGGGTAGTGCCATTTGGCCATGCACGGTGTTTTGTCTTAGAAATAACAATATCTGTGTGTACATAAATGAACCGTGATTTATTTTCAATGAATATTCTTAAGAATTTATTTTATTTACTATCGATTCATCAAGAATATTAACACATTTAATCACACTATGTAAGCGTGGAAGTAGTCGCCAGGAAGTAACTGATGAAATCATAACCAAATTCCTTTTAACAAATGGGAATTTTATTAACTTTAATAGTGCCTAAAAGCATTTTTGAAAAGATACAGATTTAAAATTACAATCAGAAGGCACCCTCTAAATATCAAGTTTACAGGATGGGCGTATGGGCAGGCGGTGGGCGTTATAGAATAATAGTGTAGTTTTTAGAGAAAGGCCATTTATTGGCTAAAGCATGTTGAAAGGAGCTACATAGGCCTAGGGAGGTGAGGGTGAGCCAGAGCTTATAATTTGGCGAACATTGTTCGCGAAGCTACCGAAAGTTGTTGTCTGCCAAAACTAAGTCCACAGTGCCGCAGCACCGGGAGAGGCGGGAGATGTTCAATGCTACATGGCGCGCATCCGACTCGCGGGTGAGCAAGAATACAAGAGAGCGAGCCCGGCGACTGGCGGCCGGGTATATTCGACGCACCACAAGGCTTCCTCCGCCCTGATTGGTCAGGACTGAGCAAACCGTGCGGGCGGCCTGGAACTTTCCAGAGCGTTACCTGCTAAGCGGCGCCTGGGACGGCGTTACCTCGTAAGCACATGAGAGAGGGGCGTGATCAAGGTGACCTTCCTCGGTGCTGACTTCCTGTTACTAGACCGTGGGATGAAAGAATTCACAGGCAGCTAACACTGCTGGCCGTGGCTTGGCCGTAATGGAAAAATGAAATTACCGTTTGTAGGCTCATGTAATAAAGTAAAATCTCCTATTGTCTGGCTCATCCATTACTCAAGTTAAAATTTATTCAGAGGCAGAAAGAAATAAGTTTTCACTGTATGAGCTTTCGGGCAGAGAACCTTGCCGCTCCCTTTTGACACAGCCGTAGTTACGACCGCTCACAACAGCCTCTGAAAGACTACACTGGTGCAAATCTTCTAATAAACTGCGATTTCTCGAGAAGACCTGGCGCAGCACCCCCAAATCGCTCTCCCGAACCGTCCGCTGCCAGCCGGTGCAACGGACGCAGGAAGGCGTGTCGATCTCCCGTCTCACGGCGTCGCAGCTCGCACCGGCCAGACTGATGTCGTGGGTTGACTCCTGTTGCTCTCGTGTCGACCGCGAAGCCACTAGCCCTCGCTATACAGCGAGGCCCACTGGACTCACGTGGCGACCTCGCATGCGCCGACGCTCAAGACGGACAAGTCATCTTGTGTCTCAGCGCGCGACCGACCAACCGATCAATCCAACCGCCAATGACCATTGCCTGAGAAAGCTCGAGCAGACTGGCGGCCTAACGCGCAGACTCAGATGCAGGAAGTAAGCCCCGACCGGGCGACCACTCGCTGAGTTCTCTTACTGGCGGAGTGGAAAGACTCATTTTGCCTGCTTTAAAGGTTGATCCGAATGACAGACATACTAGTCCTCCGAACGACAGTCAAACTGCCTAGCAAATGCGGGCGAGACACAGACTACCAAGCTGGGGAAGAGAGACTGACCCAGACTCACCCCTGGCGAGTTCATAACGCCCCTTAAATGCACGTGAACGGGCAACCTTTCCCCTTTCCTACTAGGGGGAGACACCAAAGCTGCGATTGCCACGGCGGCGCCACCGCCAGAAACGGAGGGCGACTGATCACACTACGCGCTGCGGCGAGCTCTTCAAAACAGCAATTTTTTGCCATTGCTCAATAAAAATACGGAATGTTGACATTTATATGCTCTTCGATCGTTTTTTAAGTTTTGCGCAAATGTGTTGTTAAAAATAAAACTGTTTCTGTACGTGAAAATGTTTACACTTGCTGTACCTGGAAACTACGTAATGCCTGCTGGAAACTGTAACCTGTTGTCCATTTTCTTAGTAGCTGCATTACAAGACAGCACGCTCAACACGACCAGTGGTAATCTGACCGTAAAAATGGTGTAAACTAATCAAACATCTGAATTTGAGGCTCCAGGGCCAGAAATTCATAGTGTATTGATTTACAAATCATGATAAATGATTGGAGGCGAACTGGTATCTTTTTTGCGAAAATATTAGTCGCAGCGACTACACTGACAAGGTAAAGATTTAAATTATTCTTTCTACAACTGTGTTAGTAAGAGACGGACATAAGTCAGAGACAAATGTGATGGTAAGCTGCACAAATTTCCGATACGTGTAGGAGACAAGCTATTTATTAAGGGAAAGGAGAGAAAGAGCAAGTGGAGAAGAACAAGGCCGAACAGTAGAGAGAAAAGTCGTCTGTACGAACTCATCGTACTCGTCTCATAGTTCCAACTGCTTTTGTGTGAATGATACGATGCGCAGCAGGCTGAAGGGCGATCGAACGCAGGCAGTATTGAAGAGATGATGCGTTCTTTCCGCTTGTAAGCCACGTATCTGGCAAAAGTAGCGGCCATTACGTTCGAGAGCACCTTTGAGGCCATAGCTCCCTATTGAGAAAGGAGCAGAGCCGTGTGGAAGCAGAAGAGTGCTGCAAATAGCCATCAGATTTCTGAGAACGGGGGCCTTTTGCAGTGTAACGCACAGCTGGGAGCGCTCTTGGGTTTCGGGGAGAGCAGTTTCACAGCACGTGGCGTGGCTGCCCGGACACATGCGCTTCTTCCACGTTCTCGCCAAGTGCCCGTATCATCAGCTGCGTCAGAGGGTACAGCCGTCTGTCAGTTCTTTGGTAGTAAATAAAACTTAACAGCTGTGGTTTGTTAGCTAGCTTTGATGTCGTCTTCATGTGTACTAAAGTAATTATTACTTGTCCCTTGTCACGGGTTGGGAGCATGTACACTACTGGCCATTAAAATATCTACACCAAGAAGAAATGCAGATGATAAACTGGTAATCATTGGACAAATATATTGTACTAGAACTGACATGTGATTACATTTACACGCAGTTTGGGTGCATAGATCCTGAGAAATCGATACCCAGAACAACCACCTCTGGCACTTATAACGGCATTCATACGCCTGGGCATTGAGTCAAACAGAGCTTGGATGGCGTGTACAGGTACAGCTGTCCATGCAGCTTCAACACGATACCACAGTTCATCAAGAGTAGTGACTGGCATTTTTGTGACGAGCCAGTTACTCGGCCACTATTGACCAGACGTTTTCAATTGGTGAGACATCTGGAGAATGTGCTGACCAGGGCAGCAGTCGAACATTTTCTGTATCCAGAAAGGCCCGTACAGGACCTGCAACATGCGGTCGCGCATTATCCTGCTGAAATGTAAGGTTCGCTGGGATCCAATGAAGGGTAGAGCCACGGGTCGTAACACATCTGAAATGTAACGTCCACTGTTATAAAGTTCCATCAATGCGAGCAACAACTGACCGAGACGTGTAACCAATGGCACCCCATATAATCACGCTGGGTGATAAGCCAGTATGGCGATGACGAACACACGCTTCGAATGTGCGTTCACCGCTATGTCGCCAAACACAGATGCGACCATCATGATGGTGTAAACAGAAACTGGATTCACCCGAAAAAATGACGTTTTGCCATTCGTGTACCCAGTTTCGTCGTTGAGTACACCATCGCAGGCGCTCCTGTCTGTGATGCAGCGTCAAGGGTAACCGCAGCCATGGTCTCCGAGCTGATAGTCCATGCTGCTGCAAACATCGTCGAACTGTTCGTGCAGATGGTTGTTGTCTTGCAAACGTCCCCATCTGTTGACTCAGCAATCGAGACGTGGCTGCACGATCCGTTACAGCCATGCGGATAAGATGCCTGCCATCTCTACTGCTAGTGATACGAGGCCGTTGGGATCCAGCATGGCGTTCCGTATTACCCTCCTGAAACCACGGCTTCCATATTCCGCTAACAATCATTGGATCTCGACCAACGCGAGCAGCAGTGTCGTGATACGATAAACCACAATCGTGATAGGCTACAATCCTACCTTTATCAAAGTCGTAAAAGTGTTGGTACGCATTTCTCCTCCTTATACGAGCCATCACAACCACGTTTCACCAGGCAACGACAATCAACTGCTGTTTGTGTATGAGATATCGGTTGGAAACTTTCCTCATGTCAGCATGTTGTAGGTGTCGCCACCGTCGCCAAACTTGTGTGAATTCTCTGAAAAGCTAATCATTTGCATATCACAGCATCTTCTTCCCGTCGGTTAAATTTCGCGTCTGTAGCGCATCATCTTCGTGGTGTAGCAACTTTAATGGCCAGTAGTGTGTGAGGATATCACAGCACATGTTAACAGCAAATCACTTTTACTAAATCTTCATCTACATGATTCCCTTGCAATTCACATGGAAGTGTTTATGAGACGTCTCATCGAACCACTCTCGGACTATTTCGATAGCATTGGACTCTCGAATATCGCGTGGGAAGAATGAACATGTACATCTTTCCGTGCGAGCGCGGATTTCTCACATTTTATTACGATAGTAATATTTACTTTTGTAGGAGGGAGTCAATGAAATATTCTGACAGTCGTAGGAGGAAGTTGGTGATTGTAATTTCAAGAGTAGGTCTTACTGCAACGAAAAATTTCCTTGTATTAACGATTGCCGCCACCCAATTCGTTTATCATATCAATGGTAATTTGTCCGCTGCTGCGCTATAGTACGAAATGAGCTGTTCTCTATTGAACTTTTTCGATGTCATCTGTCAACCCCATCTCAAGGGATCCCACCGGCATAGCAGTACTCCAGAAGAGTATGAACAAGAATTGCGTAGGCACTCTGTTTAAAAGATGTGTTGCACCTCGTAAGCGTTTCGCACATAAAACACAGTCTTGGTTCACCTTGCCCACGAAATATTCAATGTGGAAGTTCCAATTTATGTTGTTTGTAGTGTAGTCCCCACGTATTTAGTTCACTTGACGCCTTTTAAATTCTGTAGTTCATCGTCTAATCACAGTTTCACGTAATTTTCTTACTACGACCCCACTTTTTATTGTTATGCTTCAACTGAGAGTTTTCGTATCATATTTTGCAGTTTGTTTTGCTCTTATAGCGACGGTAAGCGACAGCATCATCTGCAAACAATCTGTGAGACCTACCCAGGATGCCTCCAAAATCGTTTACGTACATTAAGAATATTTGTTGATCGGTATTTTGAACTGACTGAGTAGTGAGGCAACCAATGTTCTGCGCCATTGTGCATTAATGCCAAATTCATTCAAGATGGCGGCGATGACGTTATCAAAGATGATGGCGTGTAGACTTGACAACAGCGCATGATGTCAACCAAGATGGCGGATTTAGGCGGGAAAATAGACCAATTGGGCTACACCCACTAACCAAACCCTCAAGAAAAATGGTGGGAAATTTGAATTTTGGCGGTAAAATAGGCCAATTGGGCTATGTCCACTAATCTAACCCTCCAGAAGAAAGTGGCGCGAAATTCAAATTCCAACAGGATAATGCCTGCAAAACTGTACTTGTTTTATCAATATTCATTATTATTCATTATCATTTATTATCATTTATTATCATTCATTATCATTTATTATCATTCATTATCATTTATTATTATTATTTCTATGATGCACATGTGTTTGCTACGAGGTCCAGAGTCTGTGTGTTATTTCATACCCCTGCCACCAGAGAGCGCCACCGTGACGTCATTCATAATGGCGGATTTTGGCAGGAAGAAAGCCAATTGGGCTACCTCCATTAACCTAACCCCCTAGAAAATTGACGTGAAATTTAAATTTCGGTGGGAAAATAGGTCAATTATGCTTTGTCCACTAACCTAACCCTCCAGAAAAAACTGGCCACAAATTCAAATTCCAACACAATAACAGCTGCAAAAACAGTACTTGTCTATATTATTATTCATTACCATTTATCATCATTTCTCATTTTTATTATTGACCTACCTCCACTAGAAAATTGCGCCAAATTCAAATTCCAACACAATAATGTCTCGAAAACTGTACTTCTATTTATCATTTATTATTTATTCAAGATTTCCGATTTCGGGGGGAAGAAAGCCATTTACATTACATCCATAACACCCCCCTGCGGGTCCGGGGATTAGAATAGGAACGCGGTATTTCTGCCTGTCGTAAGAGGCGACTAAAAGGAGTCCATCCCCCTCACGGGGGTAGTTAGCGCCTGCGTCCGGAGACGGACGGTTCCACGACCTATCATCGTGGTCCTTTTGGTTTTTCACTTCTCGTTTCTTCCCTCCTTTTGTTGGTTCCTTTCTTTGCTCTTCTCCACCTCACTGTCTTCCTTACTCTTTCCCTTGACTTCTCCTTGCCTTCTCATTGCCTTCTTCTCCTTGCCTTCTCATTGCCTTCTTCTCCTTGCCTTCTCATTGCCTTCTTCTCCTTGCCTTCTCATTGCCTTCTTCTCCTTGCTTTCTCATTGCCTTCTTCTCCTTGCCTTCTCTGGTCTCCGCCTCGGCGTTTGAGACAGTCTGTCCTCTTTCTCCCTCTCTCTCTTCTTTTTCCTCTTCTTCCTTCCTCCCTGTGCGTGACTGAAGGCCGACCCACGCGTTCGCACGCGTAGCCGGTGACGGGGTAACGCGTAAGTCCCCGCCCTGGGTAGACATGTAAGGCACGCGCGTACCCCCTGGTAAAGGCCAGGCCCGGGGAGGGGTGATTGCCTGAGCTGATACCTTCTGACCATGCCGATTGGTCCCTCCGTCTGTTTCTCGGGAGGTGTGACCTGAGGTGTAAACATTCACCTAAGGCGGGAGTGCCCTCTGAGAGGGTCCCCACAAGGAAGGAGCGCGCCATCGGAGACGCTGGCAATCATGGGGGATTCCTCCGCAATGGATTCTACTCCATCTCTTTCGACTTCGACCCAAAAACGGAAACGTGACCAGCCAACAGTGACAAAAGTACTACCGCCTGCCCCACAGTTCCTCGTAGTTTCTCGATCTGAGGACGGAAAGGATTTTTCCTCTGTCAACCCTTTCGTTATTCAGAAGGGCGTAGATGCCATAGCCGGATCTGTCAAATCTTGTACCAGGTTGCGTAACGGCACCTTATTACTAGAAACTGAGAGTGCCTTTCAGGCACAAAAACTGCTTCGGGCCACCCTCCTGTACACGTTCCCTGTCCGGGTGGAGGCCCACCGAACTTTGAATTCGTCTCGAGGTGTAGTCTATACTAGCTCCCTCGACGGATTGACTGACGAGGAGCTTCAATCATTCCTCGCTGAGCAGGGCGTGACGGCTGTCCATAGGGTCATGAAAAAGGTCAACAATGAACTTGTACCGACCAGGACAATTTTCTTGACCTTCGATAGTATTAAGCTGCCATCGCGCATCAAGGCGGGCTACGAGGTTATTTCTGTTCGCCCCTATGTCCCGACACCTACGCGCTGCTACCAGTGTCAGCGTTTCAATCACACTCGACAGTCTTGTTCCAATGCGGCTAAATGTGTCACTTGTGGCAGGGATGCCCATGAGGGTGACTGTCCACCTCCGTCTCCTCGTTGTGTGAACTGTCAAGGTGACCATGCCGCCTCCTCCCGCGACTGTCCTGTCTATAAGGAAGAACGCTGTATCCAAGAAATTCGGGTCAAAGAGAAAGTGTCCACCTCGGCTGCTCGCAAGCTATTGGCTAGTAGGAAGCCCACGCTGCTCCCAGCGGGGAAATACAGTACTGTCCTCGCCTCTCCTCGGACTACCCGGGAGATAGCAACCCAGACATGCGATCTGACCTTCAGCACCACGGTCGTCCGTTCGGCCAGTGCTAAGATCGCGCGGTCGACGTCTCCTCTTCCTCCCATCGCCCCACAGACACGAGCACCTTCCTCAGTTTCTGCTAAGACGAAGGCATCGAAGTCAGATGCACGGACCTTCAAGAAAGAACCATCCCGTGCAGACTTCCTCCGTACCTCGACCTCCCAGCCTTCGGCCGGTACTTCCACTACACGTCCTTCCAAAAAGGCGCATAGGAAGCACAGTTCTCCTTCTCCGCCACGGCGCATTTCTTCTCCTGCGCCACCCAGCGGTTGCCGCCCCAGGCCGTCATCCGTTTCGCCTATCCGCACCGCTGGTAGCCGTACATCTGGCCGTTCACTGGCGGAGGAAGTTCCCCCTCCCGGCCATCCTCCCGAGATGGCCGATGACCCTATAGACCCTATGGACGATGACTGTCCGCCTACTGATAGCGGCGGCAGTGCTCGCTCGAAGCCAGGCCCTAAGCGGCCTTCGAGGTGACCACTTCTCTCCTCTTCCTTTTCTTACGATGGCACTTATTCACTGGAATATTCGCAGCATTCGTTCCAACCGAGAGGACTTGAAGTTGCTGCTCCGCTTGCACCGTCCGCTCGTCGTAGCCCTCCAGGAAACGAAGCTACGCCCATGCGATCAAATTGCCTTGGCACACTACACCTCTGTGCGTTTTGACCTACCCCCTGTGGTAGGTATCCCAGCTCATGGAGGGGTTATGTTGCTGGTCCGGGATGATATTTACTACGATCCCATCACGTTGCACACCGGCATGCAGGCAGTTGCCATCCGCATTACTCTCCCCACTTTTACGTTTTCCTTTTGTACCGTTTACACTCCATCGTCATCTGCCATTACCAGGGCAGACGTGATGCAACTTATTGCTCAGCTACCTGCACCATTTTTGTTAACTGGAGACTTCAATGCCCACCATCCCCTTTGGGGCTCTCCAGCATCCTGCCCGAGGGGCTCCTTGTTAGCAGACCTTTTCAACCAGCTCGATCTTGTCTGCCTCAATACTGGCGCCCCTACTTTTCTTTCGGACACATCTCACACCTATTCCCATTTACACCTCTCTATATGTACTACCCAACTTGCACGCCGGTTTGAGTGGTATGCACTTTCTGATACATATTCGAACGACCACTTCCCGTGTGTTATCCATCTCCTGCAGCATACCCCCTCTCCGTGCTTCTCTAATTGGACCATCTCCAAGGCAGACTGGGGGCTCTTCTCTTCCAGGGCGACCTTTCAGGATCAAACCTTTACAAGCTACGATCGTCAGGTCGCACACCTCACGGAAGTCATTCTCGCTGCTGCTGAATATTCCATCCCTCACCCTCCTTCTTCTCCACGTCGCGTACCGGTCCCCTGGTGGACCGCAGCATGTAGAGACGCTTTACGTGCTCGTCGACGTGCTTTACGCACGTTTAAACGCCACCCTACAGTGGCGAATTGTATCAATTATAAACGATTACGTGCTCAGTGTCGTCGTATTATCAAAGAAAGCAAGAAAGCCAGCTGGGCTGCTTTCACAAGCACCTTCAACAGTTTTACTCCTTCTTCTGTTGTCTGGGGTAGCCTCCGCCGGCTATCTGGCACTAAGGTCCACTCACCAGTTTCTGGCTTGAAGGTCGCGAATGACGTCCTTGTGGCCCCTGAGGCTGTCTCCAATGCCTTCGGCCGCTTTTTCGCAGAGGTTTCGAGCTCCGCTCATTACCACCCTGCCTTCCTCCCCCGCAAACAGGCAGAGGAGGCTAGGCCACCTAACTTCCGCTCCTCAAATTGTGAAAATTATAATGCCCCATTCACCATGCGGGAACTCGAAAACGCACTTGGCCGATCACGGTCCTCTGCTCCAGGGCCAGATTCTATTCATATTCAGATGCTGAAGAACCTTTCTCCTGCGGGTAAAGGTTTTCTTCTTCGTACATACAATCGCATCTGGATTGAGGGACATGTTCCCGCATGCTGGCGCGAGTCTATTGTTGTCCCGATTCCTAAGCCGGGGAAGGACAAGCACTTGCCTTCCAGTTATCGACCTATCTCGCTTACCAGCTGTGTCTGTAAAGTGATGGAGCGAATGGTTAACTCTGGATTGGTTTGGCTGCTCGAGTCTCGACGCCTACTTACCAATGTACAATGTGGATTTCGTAGGCGCCGCTCTGCTGTTGACCATCTGGTTACCTTGTCGACCTTCATTATGAATAACTTCTTGCGGAAGCGCCCGACCGCGGCTGTGTTCTTTGATTTGGAGAAGGCTTACGACACCTGTTGGAAGGCGGGCATTCTCCGCACCATGCATACATGGGGCCTTCGCGGTCGCCTCCCTCTTTTTATTCGTTCCTTTTTAATGGATCGACAGTTCAGGGTACGTGTGGGTTCTGTCCTGTCCGACACCTTTCGCCAGGAGAATGGGGTGCTACAGGGCTCAGTGTTGAGCGTCGCTCTCTTCGCCATCGCGATCAATCCAATAATGGATTGCCTCCCAGCTGATGTATCAGGCTCCCTTTTCGTGGACGATTTTACCATCTATTGCAGCGCGCAGTGTACATGTGTCCTGGAGCGCTGTCTTCAGCGTTCTCTTGACCGTCTTTACTCCTGGAGTGTCGCCAATGGCTTCCGTTTTTCTGCCGAGAAGACGGTCTGTATTAACTTCTGGCGCTACAGAGAGTTTCTCCCACCGTCCTTACGACTCGGTCCCGTTGCCCTCCCAGTCGTGGAGACAACCAAATTTTTAGGCCTTACATTTGACAGGAAACTTAGCTGGTCTCCACATGTGTCATATTTGGCCGCCCGTTGTATCCGTTCTTTAAATGTCCTCCGTGTTTTCAGTGGTCTGTCGTGGGGAGCGGATCGAACCGTCCTACTTCGTCTATATCGGTCGATCGTCCGCTCCAAGCTGGATTATGGGAGCTTCGTATACTCCTCTGCACGGCCATTCATCTTACGCCGCCTCAACTCCATACAACATCGGGGTTTACGACTTGCGATCGGAGCCTTTTATACCAGTCCCGTAGAGAGTCTTCATGCTGACGCTGGCGAATTGCCACTCACCTACCGGCGCGATATACTGCTTTGTCGGTATGCCTGTCGGCTACTGTCAATGCCCGACCATCCGTCTTATCGTTCCTTTTTTGACGACTCTCTTGACCGTCAATACGGGTTGTATGTCTCTGCCCTGCTACCCCCTGGAGTTCGCTTTCGTCGCCTCCTTCAACACCTTAATTTTTCACTCCCTGCAACCTTTCGAGTGGGCGAGAGCCGCACGCCACCTTGGCTCCAGGCTCAGGTCCGCGTTCACCTCGACCTCAGCTCGCTCCCAAAAGAGGTTACCCCCGGTTCGGTCTACCACTCCAGTTTTTTGGAACTTCGTTCGAAGTTCATCGACATGACTTTCATTTATACAGATGGCTCTAAGACCAATGACGGGGTCGGGTGTTCCTTTATTGTCGAGGCACAAAGTTTCCAATACCGGCTCCATGGCCATTGTTCGGTCTTCACAGCTGAGCTCTTTGCCCTCTACCAGGCTGTTCTTTACATCTGCCGCCACCGACATTCTGCTTATGTCATCTGCTCAGATGCCCTGAGCGCCATCCAGAGCCTCAGTGATCCGTACCCGGTTCACCCTTTCGTCCACCGGATCCAACGCTCTCTTCAGCAGCTGGTGGACGTCGGTTCTCCAGTTAGCTTTATGTGGGTTCCTGGCCATGTCGGTATCCCCGGGAACGAAGCTGCAGATGCCGCGGCCAAGGCTGCGGTCCTCCAGCCTCGGACAGCTTCTTGTTGCGTCCCTTCGTCCGATTTTAGCAGGGTGATTTGTCGGCGCATTTTATCTCTGTGGCATGCCGATTGGGCTGCACTTACCGACAACAAGCTTCGGGCCTTAAAACCTCTTCCCGTGGCTTGGACGTCCTCCTCACGCCCTTCTTGGCGTTAGGAGGTCGTTTTAGCCCGGTTAAGAATTGGACACTGCCGGTTCAGCCATCGCCATCTGCTGACGGCTGCGCCGGCGCCGTTCTGCCCATGTGGGCACTTGCTGACGGTTAGACACATTTTAATGTCCTGTCCAGATCTTAACACACTGCGCCTCGATCTTAACCTGCCAAATACTTTCGATGCCATTTTAGCGGATGACCCACGAGCAGCTGCTCGTGTTCTTCGTTTTATCAATTTGACAAACCTCGCTAAGGACATTTGATGATGCTGTTTTTTAATCCTATGCCTGTCAGTCTGTCTTTTATCGTGCTTTCCCTTTTAGTTGTTGTGGTCAACTTGTGCCTCGCGGTGCATTCTTAGAGTAGTCAGGGCGCTAATGACCATTGAAGTTGTGCGCCCTAAAACCACAAAAAAAAGAAACATCCATAACAAAAATCTGTCACGGGTTCAAATTCCAACACCATAATCGATTACACGTACGAAATAGTCCACATCCTACGAAATTTGTCAATTATCTTTTTTCACTGCTAACCAATCAAAACAACGTCAAATAATAAACTGCACTTTTACTAACGTAATTCGCATCCTCTAATTTTCCAGAGAAAAAAGACTGAAGTCTTCATTTCAAGCAGTACAGTCATCACGTGTTCTCCAACAGACTTAGTACACATCCTCGAGATCACAGCAGCACCCAGTGCGCTCGCCACTAGGTCCAGACTCCAACTGACTTAGTTCAAATCGTCGCCAGCAGTGGAGCCTACCCCTGGCACCATGCTAGCCGCTGGACCCTGTAAACATGTTTTCGCCAGACACACTAGAACCTGCCACTTCTCTCGTCACAACTGTAGCTTGTCCTTTCACCATGTGTATTTGTACCTCCCACACATTTCGCGCCAAAATTGTTTGCCTCGGGGCGGAATCTTCCCCCACATCACACAATGGTCGGCCATTCTCGACAAAGACCGCTCTCGCGAAATTAACTGGCTCAAGACCGTCTGCTGTATCGCAAGCGTGTTATAACTGGATATGCGCCGCAGCCCCGTGGGTGTCCGACTGCTTACATCACACATCCTCAATCGCCGCTTCCATAGTCACGCCACACATAGTCTTCTGTAAATATGCTAATACCCACATAGCGCATCTAACCTATCAATTACCTAAATACTGAATTGCATTTCAATTTTAATCATATTAAATAACTCAATTTAAAATTTCATATATGTATGAACAGCGGTTCAAATATCTAATTTCAACTACTTACAAGGTCGAGACCGCCATCTTTTCCTAGGAACCAGCGCCGAGTCTGAATTCTGGCAGTAAAAAGGGTCACTGGCGCTTTCTCTACCAACCTAAAAAAATTGTTGCAAACGAAAAAATGGTTCAAATGGCTCTGAGCACTATGGGACTTAACTTCTAAGGTCATCAGTCCCCTAGCAGCAACGCGGTTCCGGACCTATAACAGCTCGGCCACAGCGGCCGGCGTCCCGTTGTTGCAGGATATGTTTCCGGGCGCAGAGACATCGGACATTTGATGTTTAACCGGATTCAGCTCTGAGTACTATGGGTCTTAACATCTGTGGTCATCAGTCCCCTAGAACTTAGAACTACTTAAACCTAACTAACCTAAGGACATCACACACATCCATGCCCGAGGCAGAATTCGAACCTGCGACCGCAGCGGTCGCGTGGGTTGCAAACGAAGCTCATCACCACTAACCTAAGTCTCCAGGATGCAACTTCTTCCTATGGATTTCAGGTAAAAGGGTTCACCCTGCACTAGGCCCATGGATGGGGGAACGAATTTACTTTATTTAGCGATGGAGTATATGTATCACAGAACACACGCAATGACTGTCCCACACCATACAGACCTGCAAACCTCACCTACTTAACTCATTTGTAATTCTCTAGACACCGCTTGCTAATTTTAAACAGTTAAAAATAACGCATAGCGCAGCCTACAGACTGCGAACCGCTCATAAATAACGCAAAACATTTACGTCCAAATAGCCAAACTACTCCTAATTTTCGGAAATAATTTCAGAGCAGACCTGCAAACTGCTCCTAAATAATACAGCATAATGACGTGTAGACATGCTAAGTACTCGTAAACTATTCAAATAGGGCAATTGAAAGCCTACAGACCCGATACCGAAATAATGTAATCAACGCGCGCAAGTACTGTCCATTGAGTACACATGAGGTAGCGGTAAGTGACGTATACCGCAGATGTCGAACGGCGCACAGCCCCTGTTCGGCTTCCGCAAGCATGAGGTGGCGGCACCTCCCTCATACGTGTCACCTATGAAATTCCTATCCAAATACGTGTTCACCTACACACACACACACACATGCTGATGTGATCGGGCAGGAGTGCAACCCCAAGCTTCATCCGAACGCAGGCCAAAGTTATATGTAGGCGCCCTTAATGACCGAGCGTTTATTTACACACACAACGCAGAATCCAAGCAGAGCCGCGCGCGTTCGACCTTCCTCACTCTAACGATGGTCCGGCGAAGACGCTTCAGAATTCCATTCCACAGCAAACGCTCTCCAAACGTGGAGCTGACTGGATACAGTCGGGTGCGGCGCTATATTACATGTCCTGATCACGGCATTTGGGCTAGGTGGTGGCATTTTTACTACATTTACAATCCATTTTACCATTTTAGAACACAGAGGAGGAGGAAGAGATAAGTGTTTAACGTCCCGTCGACAACGAGGTCATTAGAGACGGAGCGCAAGCTCTGGTTAGGGAAGGATGGGGAATGAAATCGGCCGTGCCCTTTCAAAGGAACCATCCCGGCATTTGCCTGAAGCGATTTAGGGAAATCACGAAAAACCTAAATCAGGATGGCCGGAGACGGGATTGAACCGTCGTCCTCCCGAATGCGAGTCCAGTGTGCTAACCACTGTGCCACCTCGCTCGGTTTAGAACACAGAACGAGATGTTATATCATGATCGCATATGTGGATCTGACCTCAAATCGACATAATTGCGAAAAGTGGCCGGGGAGTAGGTATATATCGACAAAATGTAGAGCCTAATGTATATCGGACCAAGTATGCTGCAACAGGAGCCGTATGTGTTTTAAAGCACTGTCTACTTGCGATCGTTAACAGTACACCTGTCGGTCATCAGAGGACTTCCAACTCATGTGTGAAGAAACTTGACACACTCCTCTAAAGGAGCTTTCATTTATGCGATCACCCCTGTCGCATACTGGGTGTAAAATAGAGACATCAGGGTCATAACTAACTTCGCACTAAGAGCTTGTGATGTGCTGCAATCGCTGTGTACGCATTGCCCCACTGATGCGCTGTCTGCAGAGTTAGTGATGGAATGAGTTGTAATTTTCACATGTCGCACGCTGCTGCTTTGCGTTTATCTGTCTATGAGAGTTGGCTATTCTGTAAAACTGCTGCTGAATCTGTATGACTATCGCAGACTTTCTGCAGCAGACTACGCCACCGTCCAGCAACGTGACACACAACCACATTCATTCAATCAGTTATGAAAAAAGAGAAAAAAGGAAAAGAAGCAGAAATGAGAAATGCTAGTGAAAGTGGGCTACCGGTCTAATGAAAGGTGGCTACAGGACCCTTTCAGAAGAATGGTTGTCTATCGCTTCGAATGGTCTAGCACAGTGGTCGTGAAACTCTAGCGCTCAAGAGCCAACAACGATACTGTGGGGCGCCACCTCAGGTCAATATTGTATAATTCATTGGTGAGTTGCCCCTGCCCCCCCCCCCCACCCCCCTCCACCCGACCCCAAGTACTGATCTTTGAAACCCGGCATCATTCGGAAAACTTCATGTCGACTGTTGAGACTGTTGCCACCCTCAGCGACACCATAGCTGTCATACTGTTATTGTCTGATAAAGTATTGTTGTGTTGTCTGTGTGAGCGTGTGATTAACTTAGATATTAGACACATGGTGCAATATGGGACATGATCAGAAATCTTTAGTGAATGTTTTGAATTTCATGTTTCTTCTACTCACTGCTTTGTATAACAACAGCCTTAATATAATTAACGGGGGTGTACCGCATTTCAAGACGACTGCTCTATAAAGCTCATTTACGTATTCAGATTACTTCTGTTCGAAATTTATACCATAGCAGCTGATCGATGCGAGGCACACAAGTCAATGAGCTGTCAGCACAGGAAGGCAAACAAGAAAATATTCTCCCAATGACGTCCTCTCACCCAGCAACCACAAATCAGGCCCAGCACGCTGCTTCGCCCTTGAGATCACCGGCCAACTTTTCACGCGCCTACTGTAATTCCTCCACTATATTTTTGATTCGAAGAAGGAGTTATTTACAGGCAACAGTTGCCAATGCTGAGTATTTATTCTTTATCATTTTCTAAATGCGTAGTTTATCCTCCTTCAGAAGCTATTAAACGCTGACACCTGTTACGTGTAATAGGATTCTTGTTGTTCTTTATATACATAAATGATTTGGCAGACGGGGCGGCAGCATTCTACAGTTCTTTAGTGATGGAGCCTTGAAGTATGGTAATGTATCGAAGCGAAGAGTTAACATTTCACAGAGGACACATTTGAAGAAGGCCAACAAACTCTAATATTAACCCACGTTGATAGTTTCCAACGGAAATATAGTGATGAAACAAAGAAAATTCACAAAGAGGCAAAAATTATCAAGATTCGGAAAAGATTAGAATGCGTACACACGCAGTCACAGGCACGCAAACATTCACACTGAACCGCGGGCGCACTTTAGGCCAAAAGCTAAAAGCTCCCCTGTCGCTATGAGACAACGCGCCAAGCGGTTCGAAGAGACGTCGGCTGCAGACCCTCGGAGAGCTGGAAGCAGACGGCCCATCTCACACTAAAACTTCTCCCACACAACCCCGTGGCCAGGAAAACCCAGAGATGAGGCTTCCACCACCAACCTAGCACCGGTAACTTCCCCACGAAGGAAGCAAACCTCTTTGTCTACCTGAAAACTACAGGGGTTGGCCATTCTGTAAGACTACCGCTGATTCCCTGTAGCAGATTAAACCACCGTATAGCAAAATTAAACACACCACAATGACGCGTGCCAGAGAGTTTTGGAATAGAAGAACAGGGGATAAACGTTTTATGGAATCTTAGTGGGTAGTTGGGTTACATACAAAAACATGGAAGACTTATAATGGCGTTATGAACGCATTTGCAAGTCTGAAATGAGCCGACATAACAATCATATGATGCTTCCTAATCGTATAAAGAAATAGGCTACGGCTTGTTTGAATCATAGCTCAGTCTTCTCTGGTACGAAGTTTAGAAACGAAAACGCCCGAATTCTTCTTCGGATACAAAGTGCACTGGAAATAAAATAAAATGATAATGAAAGGAGACTATAGGACCCTTTCAATAGATCTTTTGACAGTCGCACGAATCTCCACTGCCCTTGGCTTGTCGTCATTTCTGCGTTCCCTCCATACCAGGCGGCCATATAGGCATTTCCACTAAGGTAGCGTACGGCATCACAATCGGCCGACATTTTGTTAAAAAATATTGTTTTGTAGCCAGAAGAATGGGGAATAAAATACTGTATTGGGATCCTGAATGAAACCAATCTGCTAACAGAAGAAAAAGTGTTGCATTACTTACTAAACGCCTCTCGTACATTTCTCCCAGTGTGAGGGATGAAGGTCAGTGCTTCCATTGAAAAACGTTTGCGATAGTCTACGGAACCATGATTTTACCCAGGCGTGTACTTCTCCGTTCCAAGCAAAGCAACAGCCTGTAATGTTTTTCTTCAGGGCTCTAAAATCATGGAAACCGCATGGTGAGACGTCGGTACTGAATGGAGTATATGAAAATGTTTCCTACCGAAATTTCTGCAGCGTACTTGAAACGGTTTTGGCAACATGTGGCCATGTTGCCTCACAATGGGATCAACGTATTAACAGGTACGACGATTACTTTTGAATTAGTAAACCGTTAATTACTTTTTTCCATATCTCTGGTTTCCATTTTACAGTATCTGCGAAAGTCACATAATCGGTAAGATCTTGCTTCGTCCAAGTATAAAGGCAGCTCTGGTGTGTGAGTAATGTGCCTGTCGATGATGATGATGATGATGATGATGATGATGATGATGATGGCGATGATACCTGGTTTGTGCGGCACTGAACCACGACGTTATCAACGCCCGTACAAATTCCCCATCTCTACACAGTCCAATCTCGTCATTTTCACGAGTGATGATGAAATGGTAAGGACGACACCAACAGCCAGCCGCCGGGCGCAGAAAATCCCCGTCCCGGCCGGGAATCGAACCCAGGACCTCCTACCTGTCCAGTGTCGGTGGCGTTAATGGACATGTGTGGAGTGGGTGTTTTGCTGCTGCTGCTGCTGCTGCTGCTGCTGCACGTTGATGAGTGAAGGGAGAGCGTGGAACCTGGAGCCTGGTGGTGGCGCGCTCCGCTCCAATAACGCGGTGACCAGCGCCCCACCGACTGTGACGCAGCGGTATTCGAAGACGGCGCTGAACTGACAGAGGGCGCACACGCAGCAGCTACCTGGGCGCGTGTGGCTCCGTGCCAGTTCCTGGTACAAACTTAGCGACGTGCACCATCTTATCAGATTCCTACACCTCGTCACGCACATCAAACACTTCATCTTCTATGCCATCCGCAAACTAAATTCCAATAACCCCACTGTGTCACCTCTGATCACCAAACCTGGTCTGCAGCAGCGGCTTCGCAAACACAGCCCTCCGTATCTACACCCTTACAGACGCCATATTCTGTCTCAACGCATCTTCAACCAACCTCCTTTCTCAGACAATGCGATCTGCTATCATTTTTATGCCTCCTACCAACTTTAACTTTTCCGCACCTATCCTACTCCATATCAGGGTCCTTCCCTCTTTTTCCCTCTCCATCCATCCATACCCCTTTCCTGTTTTAAGCACAACCCTCTCCATGCATCACACTCCTCTGTCTTTTTCACTGCCTGTATTCTCCTATCCGCCTCATCTACTACCTATCGTCTCTCTAGTTTCTCTATCTAACAGCGCCTACTTCTTTACCCACACCCGTCATCCCTATGGAACATGTTCTCTCCTTCGACAATATTTCTCACCCAGTACATATCCTTCAGATTTTAAGTGAGTGGTGTGCCTCGGCGTTTCTTATCGGAATAATTTCATCTTTCTGTGATTGTGTTCGTGTTGTTAAAATAAACATTGTCTCACATTCACAAAAATCGCAGCACCTTGAAGGACTAGCGATAGGACGTTCACATTCACAGGACATGTACAGTACTATGTTCTGCAGAAATCATTAGCCTTTGAAAGATGTCGGTCCGCTGGTTCAAGGTCAACATCGATATCGCAGCGCAACACCATATCCCGGTAAAATGTGCCTGAGGCTCTCGTTGTCGCTATAAACCGGAGGTAATGGACCAGCGTGACTGGAGCAGCCGTGCAGGATGGCTCGCAGACGTATGCGCGAGCAGAACAGTCAGATCAGTGAGTTTGAAAGGGGTCGTATTATTGGCATGAGACAATGTGATGCTTCAATCTGGGTTGGTTGGTTGGTTGGTTGGTTGGTTTTTCGGGAAGGAGACCAGACAGCGTGGTCATCGGTCTCATCCGATTAGGGAAGGATGGGGAAGGAAGTCGGCCGTGCCCTTTCAGAGGAACCATCCCGGCATTTGCCTGGAGTGACTTAGGGAAATCACGGAAAACCTAAATCAGGATGGCCGGACGCGGGATTGAACCGTCGTCCTCCCGAATGCGAGCCCAGTGTCTAATTCAATCTGGGGAAACTGCTGTTGGTGTGGATGAAGTGTTTCGGCAGAACAGCAGATGTAGGCAGAATGGTTTCACGGAAGGCCGTAGAACACGACGAGATGGGTCAGGTGGCACCACCCAGACCATCCCCGAAAAGATGGACACCTCATCCAAATGGCATTGAAGGACAGATCTGCATCCTCCTCGGCTCTTGCGGAACAGTGAAACAGAGTAACACATCGTAGACTATCAGTGATGACAGCCAGTCGCAGTTTATTTCAGTATGGGTTACCTGCGAGTCGTCCACTTCTTTGACTACTTTTGACGAATGAAGAGAAACATGCCAGATGGCAGTGATGTAAGGAACGACGTCACTGGGCACAGGAACGGCATCAAATGGTTCAATGGCTCTGCTGGGGCTGGGACTTAACATCTGAGGTCATCAGTCCCCTAAAACTTAGAACCGCTCTGCCACCGCGGCCGGCCGAATGGCATCAAATAGTGTTTTCGGACCAATGCAGTTTCTGCTTGTCTGAAATTAATGGCCGCATTTTCATTCGCCACAGACATGGGGAGCAACATCAGAGTGACTGCGCCAACTCAAGGCCTTAAGAAGTGGAGTGCTATCGCGTACAACCACAAATCACAGGTGGTGTGTGCCCCCGGCATTGTGAGCAATGTGACCCATGTTAATGACATCCTGCGACCCATAGCCATACGCTCTCTGCACAACACTCCAGCCGCCGTTTTTCAGCAAGACAGTGCGCGAACACGTATCTCCTTTCTACCACAGGAGATCACCCTTTTGCCCTGGCACACCATATCGTGAAACTTGTCACCAGTCGAAAAATGTGTTGGATTTAGTGATACGATGGGTGCAGTGCTGTGATCCAATGCCGACCACCACAGATGAACTTTGAAACCTGGTGAATGCAGTATGAACGGTTATATCACAGCACGCCATTCGCGTCTTATAGGCGACGATGCCATCATGCTTGGAACAATTTATCACGGCCCATGGCTGACCCTGCGCCTACTAAGCAACAGGGCAAATGCTGAACTGTGGTGACTGAAATGCTACTCATTTCTGCACAACATGCTGATGTACATGTCCTGTGAATATGAACGCCCTATCTCTTGTCGTTCAAGGTGTTCAGCTTTTTCTGAACATAACTGTATTTTCGTTTCTTTTTTTACCTGTGTGTCTTTGAGTTTTAATTTAAAATAGAAACACTGTGAGAAATTTTGTCTCTCATCCCATATTTTTCAATTTGCTTGGCTGAAGAGAGGCACATTGTGATATGTCTGCATAAGCAGAAGACACTAACGATCAAAGTCCGAAAACAATTTATTGGACTGTTCAATTAACGAAAACAAATTCTCCAAGTATAACACCACACAAAACAGTGATCCGTCTTCGAATCACAACCACATACAAGAATAATATAGAAGACAACTGAAATAATTTCCTACTAGTCTCCGCCAGAGACTTCTCCGATATACCAAGCCTAATCCAGAGATCAGCGAGAAGATCCAAGCCGGGCTGCCGGGGTGGCAGCTATCCACGTCTGCTGGCGGTCGATGAACTGCCGGCCTTTATAGCGCTTCGGCGGATGAGTACCTCGGAACTATTTTCCATCACGTGGTTTGACGTGTGAAAGTAGTTCTGGGATCTGCAGCGACCTCTTCCTTATATTTACGTGGGCCGGTAGTGGCCCCTGGTGGCCGCTGGTGTCTTTGCTTTGTTGTTGTTGTTGTTGTTGTGGCCGTTCATCAATATTGGCTATCGGTTGTGTAGTGCTTCGGTGTGCCTGCGAAGCGGCAACCCGCAGCTGCAGGCTGTCAGTTTGGTTGCTGGTACTCTAGGCGCCGTGATGTCTGGTGGAGAAGGCCACATCACATTGTACCCCTGACAGCCCACTGCCCGTCCACGTGGGAAGAGGAGGACGAAATAAGAATAAAACAAAAAAGGGTCCAACAATCTCCAGTGTTAAATACTCTGCTGAAGATGGCTCAATGGTTCTCAGCTGAAACACCGTGGTAAAATGTCGACGTCACCCGGCTGCAGTCGCGAAAACTCGTGGAAAGACCAGTGTCTACTCTGGCTCTGTTTCCTCGCCGGCATCCCCGACGCCCACTCCGTTTCCCAGACGCCTTCGCAGAAACAGGTGGCCGCTGACACAGCGACTACACAACACACAGTCCCGCCGGTAGCCGGCGGAGCGGCGCAGACGCACCGTCGCGCCTCAATCAGCGGGGCCGGCGCGGCCTGTTTGTCCCAATCGCGACGCCCCGCCGTCGGTCGCAGCTGGAGTGCCGGTGCTGAGCGCGCCGTTTGTCCAGCGCACACAGTGGCCGCCGCTCTGAGACCCGTGCTGTGACGTCGGTCGCCCTGTGTCTCCCAGGCTGTGCCACTTCCTCGCCCTGTGGAAGCGCCTCCGAGGCAGCGTTTGGTTTAACGGTTAGTTTTGCCGACAGGCAGGCGGTAGGAACCACAGCGTGTGCAGCCAGTTAAGAGCCTTTCACACTCGTCTGGCAGCTTTGTAAAGGCGCGGGGTGCACGGCAGCCGGGTGGTCACGTTTCACATCAGTACGGTTGCTGCCTAAACGGCCGATACTACACTGGTGTCCAAAATTAAAGCAACAAACGGAAGTTTGCAAGGTTGCGTTTATTTTGCCACAAAACAGTGTAAACAGGTGACAGTAAAGTAAAAGCAATGTCAGAAACACAGAACGTAAACAACTACAACAAGCATAACGATAGATAAAAACGTTCTTCGTCTTTTCCAACTTAATGTATTTGCACACACATTCAGATAACTGTGATACGCCCACTAAACAGGTAATCGGATTGTGGAGAGGGCGAAGAGTTGAGGTCAGTTTCTGCTTCTGATTGTAATTTAATCACCCTTACAACCAAAGCGCCACGCAGCCGAATCTTTACCAAGGCCCCCAACAAGAAAGCTTAACAAGATAAAAATCCAATTAAGATAGCAATAAAATAATTCAAAAAACAACATACGCAAGTTGCAGTACAAATGGCTGAGGGCCACAATGAAATTCCAAAACTTCAGAATATATTACCATAGATCTTTAAAGCCAGAAATCCAGCACGTTTAACAAGAAATCTTAAAATCCAATTAAGATAACAATAAAACAATCTAAAGATGCAACATATGCAAGGTGCAAAAACAAAGGCTGAGGGCCAGAATTAAAGTTCAAAATTTTTTAAATATATTACCATTAATCTTTAAAGCAGAAGACCGCAGTGTTTAAGCTTGAAAGATGAATTTGAAAATTAATTTTGCAAAATTTTAAGAAAACAAAACAAATAACCATAAGCCTAAAACTTGAAAATAGTTGACAACAGATAATTAAACACCGGTGGCACTCAGAAACTACAGGGTGGTCGGTCTGCCTTCGTTCACTTAGGTGAGACAGATGGTGAGATCGACTAGATCTGTCGGAACCCAACCAGGGGACAGCCACATACCGACCAACACGACTTGCATGTTGCACTGCAACAACAGGTGAGGAAAGGATGCTGCCCGACATCGTTAGTGGCCAGGGCAGGTAGCCAGAACACTAACGGCCACAAGACAGAAAATTCCACTGGTGCACTCAAATCGTAGTCTACCCAAAAAGTTAATTGCACCGCATGGTGGCTAAATCGCAGCAGTAGAACCACACGGTGTTGCCCACCGGAAATTCTCCCTACCAGAAAACCACCGAAGCGAACCACCACAACATTGAATAGACGTGGCTTTGGTAGTTGAAACCATTACTCAGTCTGACGTCCTGGGTCGGCGAACCACGAAGTTCGTAGCGATCGGACAGCTCCACACACGCTCCGACACTGTGCAGGGACCGCCAGAGGACCCAGCCGACTGCACCGCACGGAGATAACTTCCCTCGTCCGCAACAACCGACCGACTGCCTGCTGGTCCGTCCGCGACTGCTGCTTCGTCACGACTGCACGGCTGGTGCGTCTCTCACTCACTTCCAGACGCACGACGGCGGAAATACTGGCTCGGACCCAATCATGCTGAGGAAACACGCCCACTGGCTAACCGACATCTCTGAACCAGGAAAGGACCGAAACAAGTTCCACAAGATGGTAACTGAAGGCGCCCAGAAGCGCTCAGAGAAACAGTCACACGTCACCGGATGAGACGACCGACCTCTCAGTCAGTACGCCGACCACATTTAAAATAACTTGTCAAAGGAAATCACGCCAACTACACACACAACCTGACAAACACTTGCACCAAGGCCTGAACGATACGCACACACGAAGACAAATCGGGAGTCGATGCGCGCGCGCGCGCGTGCGCGCGCGCACACACACACACACACACACACACACACACACACACACACACACACACACACACACACAGCCGACTCATGAACAATCGGCGAGCCAAAACGCATCGTCCGGTAGGACGAACGGCCGACGATCCTCAAAGACCGTGGCCCGGCTCAAGTGATGCATGACGGCAATGGTTGGGCGAGCCATGTCGACGCAGACCTCAGTGTTGCTCCGACTGCACTAGTGTCGCATTGCAACTCCCTGACTGGCAGGTCCGGACTGCACTCCAGACGTGTTTCAACGGACTGGCAGACCCGAACTAGCAACTCGAACTCCGACCAACTCTGTTACGACAGACAACGACCGGAAAGTAATAGCGCTCAAGCAAAGATACTACGAGAGGGGGTATATCGAAAAAGGCTGCTAGCGCCGCTCACGGTCAGGCAAAGCAGCAACTCAGTGACAGTAGTAATTTAAATTAACGTAGTGAGATGGAAGTACGTTAGAAACAGGGTGTAAAATACATGATGGCGGGAACAATAGCCACTCACGGCTCAACCTGGTCAATGTGCTCATCAGCATGGGGCCTTACCAAGTCTGGCAGCAATACAGGCCTGACAACGACGGCGCATCCTGTGAGTGATGTCATCAGTCTCATGTTGAGGTAATAACACCCATTCTTCCTGCACAGGTCCTCACCAGTCTTGGAGAAAGATGCTGACGTCATGCAACCTTTCTCCCTAGCGCATCCAAGACATGCTCTATGCATTCAAATAGGGAGAGCAGGCAGGCCATGCCAAGCATACAGTATCTTCCGTTTCCAAGAAAACATCAACCACTCGTACTCTGAGGTCGAACATTATCGTCCATCAGTAGCAAGTGTGGGCCCACATCACCTCGCAACAACCGCACATGATGTTGCAATATCTCGTCGCGATACCAGACAGCAATTAAACCTTGCCGAATCACCCGTACAATTTCCTAAAGAGGTGTTCGAATGGTCAACCTTAATCCCTGACCGCACCATTAAGAACCCTGCTCGATACCGGTCTCTTTCCACAAGGTTTCCGAAATCGTGTTACACGAAACCTCCACATACGAATGCGTCGAGAATCACTCTCCAGACCTAGTCGGGGCTCATCTGCGAAAAGCCCATTGCCCCACACTTCGACCGTCCAGGTAGCACGTTGACGAATCCACTCTTGACGTTCCCTTCTGTGAAGCATCAGAGGTACACGTATTGAAGGTCTCCGACAGTAAAGGTTACCCAGGTGAAGCCTTCTGTACACCATTTGTCTAGATACAACACGTCAAATGGATGCTGCGAGGCCAGATGCCAGCTGCCACGCAGTACCTTTTAATATGTTACGTGGTCGGCCGTGCACTGGCCTTCGGGATAGTGTTTCGGTCTCTAAGAATTGTCGCCACATCCGAGAAACAACACAACGATTCACATCAAGCATTCGGACCATATCACTTTGCGACTGTCCTGCTTCTATTGTTTTTATTGCCCCCCACTGCGGAGAGTCTGGTAGGCGTCTTCTCTGTGCCATACTGCACCGTCTGTGACTGCATACAAAGTGGTTGAGGATGGGGTACTACCCGACAAACGCTACGCCGTTTAATAGCTGCCCTGACGTCATCGTTGACGTGGTTGTCCATTGACCAGTAAGCCATCTTCCGTGCAGAACACGATTGTAGGATATCTGTTGACATTTTGTATGACTATACCGTGAAATAGAGACAACACGGAAAAGGCGGTTTGTTGCTTTAATTTTCGACACCAGTGTATTTGACAGGCTGTAGCGACATTAGTACGCCTGGTGCAGCCCGCCCGGTTAACCGAGCGGTCTAATGCACGGCTTTCCGGAGCGGGAAGGAGCACCTGGTCCCCAGAACGAATCCTCCCGGCGGACTTGTGTCCAGGTCCAATCAAAACTATTTGTAGATTTAATAGTGGCCATTAAGATGCGGGGGAGGGAGGTGAGGTGAGCACCATGAACCTTTAGGACCGTTAAAGCTATACTGGGTACACTTTGGATGGAGTATCTGAATGTCTGTCCAACAATGGTAGTCCACTCTTCTCCAGTAGCCGAAACTGGAGGAGGTAGTCAGTCAAGTTGGACGCTACGGTTTGCAACGAAGTCGACATTCTCATTCCAGACAGGCTCCTGTGTGTTCAGGTCGGGACTCTGAACAGCCCAGTGCATTTCAGGAATGCCATTGTCGACAGGTTACTGCCTGACAGAGCCATCATTGTGACGCGGTACGCTGGCACGCTGATATCATCAAACATCGTCTGGAAAATGCTGCTCTGCCGAAGGCGAGGATGGCCGTTGATCCCTTCGGTGAGGATGCACACCAAGCTCTAACTCTTCCGGGAATCAGCGACAAGCCGCGAGTAGTGAGGATAGTGGACCATGGTCGCTACATTAGTAATGGGAGGATACGTCGAGAATTTGGATCTAACGGGATGCGTGCTAGGGTATTGCTCAAAAATGGCTCTGAGCACTGTGGGACAACTCCTGAGGTCATCAGTCCCCTAGAACTTAGAACTTCTTAAACCTAACTAACCTAAGGACATCACACACATCCATGCCCGAGGCAGGATTCGAACCTGCGACCGTAGCGGTCGAGCGGTTCCAGACTATAGCGCCTAGAACCGCTCGGCCACTCCGGCCGTCTAGGGTATTGCCTGTGCTGGTGTTGACCACTGTGTCCGGATGGCGCAGTGGTGAGACACCTGCCTAGTAAACAGGAGAAACTGGTTCGAATCCCAGTGTAGCACAAATTTTAAACTTTCGCCATTGATATAAATCGATGTCCATTGGCAGCTAATATCTTTAATTCCTTTGTGTCTTAATTAAAAAATTATTTATTTCTAAATCAGCGAAAATAAAATTATGAACAACGCTATACAGAAACAAAAATCAAAATTTGCACCAAGAAGCAATTAAAAGAAAACAGCCCTCGGTCACTAATTTTTAACGAATTAACCGAGTTTCAACACTGGTAGGAGTGTCTTCCTCAGAATTTAAAGTAAAGAATGGTCTATAACATGTTCACAGAAATATGGCTAAAAACCTGTGATACAAATTATAAGTACGGAATAATCGTGAAAGACTGGCAGTACTTACGTCATTTATAAAATAATAAATATGCCAAAAGGGCATTAGTCACAAAGATATTTAAGATAAAAAAAACTGTGATGGCGAGCCACTAAGGGCTGCTCGTTACTTGCGTGGTGCAGGTCGCAAAACGGACTGAGGTGCCCGCGTTAACAAATGCAGCCACGTGAACACGGCACTGCAACGAGCGCGCCATATAGTAGCCGTAGATACAATTAGGCTACTTCACATCGAAATGTAGGCAGAAATGATTATAAATAAACAGTATTTGGTACATAATGGAAATCAATGTTTGTTTCATAGTAGCATACAACATAACATTTTGTCTACATCAAAGCTTATACCAGTAAGGTAAAACATGAAAGTATCTGTTGTGGATTGGCAGGAGAGCCAATCCGTATGAATGGAGGAAGCCGAAAGGCACGCGTTTAAGCTTACGCAGGCTGGCGTGAGGTCTGCAACAGGACAGTGAATTTAGACTAGAAAAAAAAAGGATGTAGCTGGTGGAATACTTAACTTCAATCCATTAACGTTGAACGCAGCTCTTGTCTGTACATTCTTTACAATATCAATAGCAACTGATAATGGCGCCTTGCTAGGTCGTAGCAAATGACGTAGCTGAAGGCTATGCTGACTATCGTCTCGGCAAATGAGAACGTATTTTGTCAGTGAACCATCACTAGCAAAGTCGGCTGTACAACCGGGGCGAGTGCTAGGAAGACTCCCTAGACCTGTCGTGTGGCGGCGCTCGGTCTACAATCACTGATAGTGGCGACACGCGGGTGCGACGTATACGAACGGGCCGCGGCCGATTTAAAGGCTACCACCTAGCAAGTGTGGTGTCTGGCGGTGACACCAAAGTATCACTATGAAAATGTAGATAGGACTGAACGACAACTTTTAGAAACCAATAATGACTTGAAATACAGCCAAGAAACATTTGATAATTAGAAAACATAGGACTACCTTAGAAGGAAAAGAACATTTCGGCAACCTGCACAAGGAGACCCGAAGTCAGATATCGAGTAACGCTGTATACCGTTGAAAAAATTTTTGTTACGTAGCTGTAGCTTTCTAAAAGTTGTCATTCCGTCCTATCTACATTTTCATAATGACACTTTCATGTTTTACCTTACTGTTATAAGCTTTGATGTAGACAAAGTGTTATGTTGCATGCTACTATCAAACAAACATTGCTTTCCATTATGTACCAAATACTGTTTATTTATAATCATTTCTGCCTATATTTCAATGTGAAGTAGCCTAATTGTATCTGCGGCTACTAGATGGGGCGCTCGTTGCAGTGCCATGTTCACCTGACCGCATTCTTTAGTTCAAATTCTTAGGAAGACACTAGTAGCAGCGTTGAAACCCGGTTAATTCGTTAAAAAATAGTGACCGAGGGCTGTTTTCTATTAATTGTAACTATCCATGGTCTCTGAACGCGCAGCCATGTACAAAATTTTGCACCAAGAATCTATGGGAATATCAGCTGTTATCATTATGTTACCGACAGAGTTGCAAATTGCTCCTGACGTGTGGAGTTTGATCAGTGATGCAGACCTATAACATTCCACAAGGCGGCGCAACGTTTCTCCTAATCGTGATGCCACAGCATAGTGAGAAACTCAGTCCGAAGGGTGCCAATCCTACAACGTCACCTCTTCCCGACGCAGAAGTGGCACAGCTCATACGATCATGAGTATGGCGTTGGTTCTAACCCTCTGTGTCCGCTACTACGTCAGTTGCTACGCAACGAAGCGACAGCGGTGAAATGTGAATTTTATGGGGCATTCTTGACAGTCCGCCTCGATAGCTGAGTGGGCAGTGCGACGGAATGCCATTGAAAGGGGCCCGGGTTCGATTCCCGGCTGGGCCGGAGATTTTATCCACTGAGGTACTAGTTGTCTGTGTTGTCTTCATCGTCGTCTCATCGAACGGGGTGACGACAGGAAAGATACCTAGCCGCCCCTTAAATTAACCCTGTCAAATCTGATCATAACCGTGCTGGATCTGCGAAAATGCTGGACAAAGGCACAAGGAAAAGAAGTAGAAGATGTGGGATTGTTGACTGTCATATCTCGTATCAGTTCAGCCATCTAAATAGTAGAGCCTTCACTCAGATTTCTGCACCTTCCCTATGCGAAATTTAAGTACTAAGTAGTTTGTTTTAAGTGTAAATGTTTCTTACAGATTACCAGACGAACGCGCGACATTATTATGCTGCGTTTCTGTGATGTTGAAAACTGTGATAATGGGAATGTCACTAATAATACAAAGGCCTCCACTGAAAGTCCCTATTCTGTGTGGACACACCCGCGGGAATTTGTGGCCTGCTGTCAGAGACACTATGCAGACATTTGATATAGAAAGCACCGTTTTGGAGTTTAGTCTGACGACATCTCCTCCATCGCCATTCAATTTCTTTAGCGCTATTATTCGAAGTGGCCACCTTTATATCGGTCATTAGATCATGTTACCGAGTTTGGATACGGGAACTTTTAGTAATATCGCGGGGAAGAAGATTCCTAACTCGAATGTAGCTCCGTCACCTTCCACTCTGATTTTTCCAACAACCACCAGAAAAAATTACTGGAGATAAGATTCCACAACTGACTGTACATTTAGCGTCCGTTTACTTTTAGTTACTGTACAGTTTCGGCTGGAAATCTCTTTAAGGCACCTTTTGTTATCTGTCCACTCTATGAACTCAACTACGCTAAATATAGAGAGTGCTCTGGTATAGGTGCAAATATTTCGTACGTGATACCTTAATATGTAAGCACATTACTACGTTGGGTATTTTTTTCTCTGCATCGAACAGTCTTCCACAAACACGTCAAAAACTTTACATGATGATTTTTGCCTGGCCGTAACTGTTACACTAACGATGAGAACACGACAAATTCAAGAAACTTGGGGACGAAATAAGCAAACACATGTATCAGTTTATCCGTAGATACTCGACCATTTCTAAGGAAACGACGAACAAAGTTTTTGACTCAATTGAGGTGCCTTTCGCTGGGCGATAATCTCAACAAAATGGTCGGGCAGTGGCTTGTGTTGCGGTCTCGATCTTCTGCGCCCTGTATTCGAAATCCAATTATTGTTTTTATTTATTTTACTTTTTATTTCAGTTATCTTTCATCAAATTAGAGATCCAAAGATGTTACGAGTATATACCGGGTCATCAAAAAGTCAGTATAAATATGAAAACTTAATAAACCACGGAATAATGTAGATAGAGAGGTAAATATTGACACACTTGCTTGGAATGACATGGGGTTTTATTAGAACCGAAAAAAAGTATTGCTGCACGCCTGAAAGATCTCTTGGGCGCGTCGTTTGGTGATGATCGTGTGCTCAGCTGCCTCTGTCATGCTTGGCCTCCCACGTCCCCAGACCTCAGTCCGTGCGATTATTGGCCTTGGGGTTACCAGAAGTCGCAAGTGTATCGTGATCGGCCGACATCTCTATGGATGCTGAAAGAAAACATCCGACGCCAATGCCTCACCATAACTCCGGCCATTCTTTATAGTGCTGTTCACAACATTATTCCTCGACTACAGCTATTGTTGAGGAATTATGATGGACATATTGAGCATTTCTTGTAAAGAACATCATCTTTGCTTTGTCTTACTTTGCTGTGATAATTATTACTATTCTAATCAGATGAAGCGCCATCTGTCGGATATTTTTTGAACGTTTGTATTTTTTTGGTTCTAATAAAACCCCATGTCATTCCAAGCATGTGTGTCAATTTGTACATCTCTATCTACGTCATTCCGTGATTTATTCAGTTTTCAAATTTATACTGACTTTTTGATCACCCGGTATTTGTAAAATTACCATGTGGTTACACAGTAAGAGTCATACAATTATTACGTAATGTATATATGGTATACTCGAGAGTTACAGTGTTTTTAAATTCTCATACTCTTAGATTTCATTCTTACATCAGTTCTTATATTAATTCTTATATTTTATTCTTATGTTTATTCTTCAGAAAATCGTGGTGCATTCCCTTGGAATATACCGATCGTCCCCCCCTGCGGGTTCGGGGGTAAGAATAGGCCCGCGGTATTCCTGCCTGTCGTAAGAGGCGACTAAAAGGAGTCTCAAACGTTTCGGCCTTCTGTGATGGTCCCCTCTTGGGTTTGACCTATTTTTTTTCCAAATTTCCGTTGTTAGTGCGTGCCATTTGGGGAAGGACACCTTACGTGGTGTTTTTCTATTGGTCTATCTTGCTCCACCATCTTGCATGTTACCTATTGTTGTGTGGGGGGGGGGGGGGGACTACGCCCAACATCTTCTGGGTTGTCTCCTTCTCGCCTTGTGCGCACTCTTCTTCTTAGCGCCTACGACAACTGTAGACCCTTTCAACACCTAAAATCCAGCACGGTAGCCAGTCCGTTGTGGTGGGGTCGTCATGTACCCTCTTGGTGGTAGCCCCCTGACCACGCAGGGATCGCACTACAGATGCCAGAGCTGTTTCCTCCCCATGCATGCCAAGGAGTATCTGCCCATCTTGTTTGGGGCACGGGGACTCCAGGCAACGGGATATCGGCCAGGTACCCGTTGCTTTGGCTGGGTGGCGCCCTTGGGGAGAGCCCTCGTTCGGAGTAGGTGGCATCTGGGCGGATGTGGCGCAATGAAGCGCAATAAATCACACCAAGCTGGTGGTTGCACGGCCACCAGCGTCTCTAAGCGAGGTAGAGTCGACTTTGATGCTGCACAATATGACCCTCAGTCGTTCCCCTCGTTGGCTGCGCCATGGGAGGGACGCCGATCTAGTGCCAAGCGGGAGCCTTATGTGCCGCAATACCTTGTCTGCAGCAGGACTGATGGTGACTCCTTTCTTATGACGAAGCCTCTGTTTTTTGTGGAACACCTGGAGGATAAGTTTGGGGAAGTGGTGGGGTTGTCTAAAATGAGGAATGGGTCCATCCTCCTCAAGACGTCCTCCCCAGCCCAGTCACGAGCGTTGCTCTTGTGTGATAAGCTGGGTGACGTCCCTGTTACCGTCACTCCCCACAGTAGCTTAAATATGGTCCAGGGGATTATTTACCATCGTGACCTCTTGTTGCAATCCGATGACGAGCTGAGAGCCGACTTGGAACGACGTGGTGTACATTTTGTCCGTCGTGTCCATCGAGGACCCAAGGCTAATAGGGTGGCCACCTGTGCCTTCATCTTGGCCTTCGAGGGTGATGTCTTGCCCGAGAAGGTCAAGGTGATGGTTTACCGTTGCGACGTCAAGCCATACGTGCCTCCCCCGATGCGGTGCTTCCAGTGCTGGAAGTTTGGGCATATGTCCTCCCGTTGCCCATCCAGCGCTACATGTCGAGATTGCGGACGCCCCTCTCATCCTGATTCTCCATGTGCGCCTCCGCCTGTATGTGTCAACTGTGGGGAGCACCACTCTCCATGCTCGCCGGATTGCCCCGTTCTTCATAAGGAGCGGAAGATAATGGAATTTAAGACCCTGGACCGGCTTACTTATCGAGAGCCTAAACAGAAATATGAAAGGTTGTATCCTGCTTCCATTCGAACATCTTATGCTGCAGCCACGTTATCGTCGCCCACGCGAGCGATGGTTTTCGCTTCATCTGTGCCGCCTTCAGTGGGCCCTCGGGGCCATGTATCTCTGTCTGCCCCCTCGTGCCTGGGGGCAAGCCTTCCTCTGTTGCCCCCTTAGCAGTTGGGGGCAAACCCTCTTCTGTCGCTCCCCCCACGCTTACTTCGGGAGTGACATCTGCTCCACAACTGGGAGGCTCGATCCCTCCCCCTCCTTCTCCGCCGGCGCTGCCTCCGCCGGTTCCTCTCTCGCGGAAGGGGTCCCTCGGGGCTCTCCCTTCCTCCGTTTCTTCTCCTTCCCAGCCAGATGTCAGCCAGTGGCTGAAGGTTCCGCCACCTGCTGGTCGTAGGGCTTCTGCGTCGTCGTCAGCCTCCGACGCTCCTTCAGAGAAGCTCTGCCAGCCCTCTCACCCTAAGGGCCGACGTGAGAAGAAGGAACGGCATGTGTCCATGCCGTTCAGCACCGCCTGCTGTACATAGTCCTGGCTCCGGGGATGAGGTGGAGATCCTCGCCTCTGCCGCGGATCTCGCCCTCACGGAACCCTTGGGGGCCTCTCCTATGGACTCAGCTGCCTCTCCCCTGGTGGCGGCAGTTGGCTCTGAGGCGCTGTCTGCCTCTTAGTTGCATTCACGCCCTCCCAGTCCCTTCCTGCTTCCATTCTCCAGTGGAACTGCGGTGGTTATTTCCGCCACCTGCCTGAGCTCCGGATGCTTCTGAGTGATTCCCCTGTTCTCTGCATTGCTCTGCAGGAAACGTGGTTTCCAGCATTTCGGACCCCCGCCCTTCACGGTTATCGGGGATACTATAAGAACCGCGCTGCCTGTCAACGAGCGTCGGGTGGGGTTTATCTTTTTGTTCACCACTCTGTTTGTAGCTCGCCAGTACCCCTTCAGACGCCTTTAGAGGCAGTCGCTGTCAGGGTTGAGCTCTCGCCGGCTATTACTGTTTGCTCTGTTTACATTCCTCCGGATGGGGAGCTCCCTCGACATGTCTTGGCTGCACTGCTGGCTCAACTCCCGCCACCTTTGCTGCTTCTCGGCGATTTCAATGCCCACAACCCTCTACGGGGTGGGACTGTCTCCGATGACCGCGGTCGGGCCGTGGAGCATGTGTTGGCTCAGCTCTACCTTAGCCTCTTGA
This sequence comes from Schistocerca piceifrons, assembly GCF_021461385.2. Classification (NCBI taxonomy): domain Eukaryota; kingdom Metazoa; phylum Arthropoda; class Insecta; order Orthoptera; family Acrididae; genus Schistocerca; species Schistocerca piceifrons. Next base: position 64,847,738 of record NC_060140.1, read on the forward strand.
ATACCGGTGCTCCCACGCATTTCAGTGTTGCCCATGGCTCGTTCTCGGCCCTCGATCTCCCTATTTGCAGCCCTGGACTTGTCCCATCCCTCCACTGGAGAGTGCATCCTGACCTGTGTGGTAGTGACCATTTTCCCATCTATTTGTCACTGCCCCAGTGTCATTCTTCTGGGCGCCTGCCCCGCTGGGCTCTCCACAGGGCTGACTGGCCGGGTTTTACTTCTGCAGCAACCATTGAGTCTCCCCCACAGGGTGACATTGACGAGGTGGTCCGTGTTTTAACCACGTCCATCATTTCAGTGGCCGAGGCTTCCATCCCCCGTTCTTCTGGCCTCCCTTGGAGGAAGGCTGTCCCCTGGTGGTCGCTGGAGATTGCTGAGGCTATTCGCGACCGTAGGCGGGCTCTTCAGCGTCATAGGCGGCACCCGTCTCTGGAGACCCTCATCGCCTTTAAGAGGCTCCGTGCCTTCGCCCGTCGTCTTATTGCACGGCGTAAGCAGGAGTGCTGGGAGAGGTACGTCTCATCCTTGGGCTCCCATGTCTCCCCCTCACTCGTGTGGTCCCGGATCCGGCGGATTTATGGATACCAGCCCCTATGGGTGTCCCTGGGCTCTCCTTGGACGTCGCTGTCTGCACGGACGCTGCCGCCATTGCTGAACGGCTTGCCGCGCACTTTGCTCAGAGCTCTGCGACTACATCTTATCCCCCCGCCTTTCGCTCTCTCAAGGAGCGAGCCGATCGGACGCCGTTCTCATTCCACACGCGTCGTTCTGAAACATACAATGCTCCTTTCAGCGAGAGGGAATTCCTCGCTACCCTCGCCGATTGCCCTGATACAGCACCAGGCCCAGACTGCATCCACGCGCAGATGCTGAAGCATCTCTCCAGGGACGGTCAGAGACACATTCTCGCGATCTTTAATCGCATTTGGAGCGAAGGCGTGTTCCCGTCGCAATGGCGAGAGGGTGTTATTGTCCCCATCTTGAATCCCGGTGCGGACCCACTGGCAGTGGACATCTATCGTCCCATTACCGTCACCAACGTTTTGTGCAAATTGCTCGAACGTATGGTGGGGTGGCGTTTGTGTTGGGTCCTTGAGTCGCGCGGTCTCCTCGCTCCATCCCAGGGTGGCTTCCGTCGGGGCTGGTCTGCAGTGGACAATTTGGTGCGGCTGGAATCTGCTGTCCGTACGGCCTTTGCCCGACGTCAGCATCTCGTTGCTGTATTTTTCGATCTGCGGAAGGCGTATGACACAACATGGAGGCATCACATCCTCGCCACGTTGCATGAGTGGGGTCTTCGTGGTCAGCTCCCGGCTTTTCTTCAAAGCTTTTTATTGCGCTGCTCTTTCCGGGTGCAAGTCGGTGCCACCTCTAGTTCATCTTATATACAGGAAAATGGGGTCCCGCAGGGCTCAGTGTTGAGCGTCTCCTTATTTCTGGTGGCCATTAATGGTCTGGCTGCAGCAGTGGGTTCGTCGGTGTCTCCTTCTTTGTATGCCGACGACTTCTGCATTTCATTTAGCTCCACGACTATGGGAGTCGCCGACCGCAGGCTGCAAGTCGCCATTCACAAGGCAGCATCATGGGCTCTGACTCACGGTTTTCAGTTCTCTGCACCCAAGACTCGAGTTATGCACTTCTGCAGGCGTCGGACGGTCCACCCTCATCCTGAACTTTACCTCGACGGCCACCTGCTTGAAGTGGTGGACACTTGCCGCTTCTTGGGACTCGTGTTTGATGCCCTGCTCACATGGGTTCCTCATGTTACTCAGCTGAAGCAAAAATGCTGGCGGCACCTCAACGCCCTCCGCTGCCTTAGCCACACGTCTTGGGGTGCAGATCGCTGCACGCTGCTGCGATTGTACAGAGCCCTTGTGCAGTCCCGGCTTGATTATGGGAGCCTGGCCTATGGGTCTGTGTCCCCCTCAGTGTTGAAGTTGTTAGACCCCATACACCACTGTGGGGTTCGGCTTGCAACTGGCGCTTTTCGCACCAGCCCCGTGGATAGTCTACTGGTGGAGGCCGGGGTTCCCCCGCTGCGGATTCGCCGCCATCGTCTGCTCGCCGACTATGCTGTCCACGTTCATTGCTCACCAGACCATCCCAATCGTCGCCTGCTTTTCCCTGCTATGATCCTCCATCTGCCCAAATGGCGACCTAGGTCTGGGCTTTCCGTTGCTGTCCGTGTCCAGTCCCTGCTGTCAGAACTGGGGTCATTCCCTCTTCTGCCTCCCTTCTGGGTCCGTACTCCTACGCCTCCCTGGTGTTTGTCCCGGCCGTCCGTCCGTCTGGATTTGGCACAGGGACCTAAAGACTCGGTTCCGCCTGTGGCCCTCCGTCGCCATTTTCTTGCGCTCCTCGCCTCATTTCCGGGCTGTGAGCCTGTCTACACTGATGGTTCCCTGGTTGATGGTCGCACTGCCTACGCTTTTGCTCACACTGCCCATGTTGAACAGCGCTCCTTGCCAGCTGGCTGTAGTGTTTTTACTGCAGAGCTGGTGGCCATCTTGCGCGCTCTTGAGCATGTGCGTTCCTGCTCAGGTGCGTCCATCGTCATCTGCAGTGACTGCCTGAGCAGCCTCCAGGCCATCGACCGCTGCTATCCCTCTTCTCCTCTGGTGTCCTCTATTCGGGAGTCTGTTTCCACCATTACCCACTCTGGTCGTTCGGTGGTTTTTGTTTGGATGCCAGGTCACGTTGGCATCCCGGGGAACGAACGTGTTGACAGGCTGGCCAACGGGGCGATAGATGCCCCAGCTTTGGAGATCGGCCTTACGGCTCGCGACCAGCAGCTGGTGTTGCGCCGGAAGGTCCTTGGGATGTGGGCTGCTGAGTGGCGTGGCATGACAGCCCCGAATAAGCTGCGGGCTGTCAAGGAGACGACCGCTGTGTGGCGTTCCTCCCTGCGGGCTTCTCGCAGGGACTCGGTGGTCCTGTGTCGGCTGCGCATCGGCCATACGTACCTGACGCACGGCCATCTGTTGCGTCAGGAGGATCCCCCCCTGTGTCGGTGTGGGTCCCGGCTGACGGTCGGCCACATTTTGCTGGAGTGTCCTCGACTGCGCACACTCCGGCAATCTTTTAATCTCCCGGGCACTTTGGCTTTGGTTTTATCCGACGATGCCTCCATGGCTGATGACGTTTTAAATTTTATCCGTGGTAGTCCGTTTTATGGTTCGATTTAGGGAGGTCCTGCACGTTTCCCTTTCTGTGTCTTTTGTCCTTGTGTCTGTTGCTGTTCTGGTGTGCCGTGAGATGGTTGACTCTTTCCCTTTTTTGTTCTCGTAGTCAGTCAACCAGTCTCCGGCCATCTTCCTTTCTTCTGTTTCTTTCTGTCTGGTGTTCCTCTGTCCTGTTCTTGTCTGTAGTGTTTGTTGCTGCATTTGTGTTCTTTCAGCGCCTGTGGGGATGTCTCTTCCCCCTTTGGTTTTTACCTGCTCCGTCGATTTTCGGCTCGCCTGATTTTGGAATGGGGGACTGATGACCTTCGCTGTTTAGTCCCCCTTAAACATCCCAACAACCACCACCTATACCGATCGTAGGAACATTCGAAACGTAGAAGATTCGAACGCCATCAGCATTGTGTGAAGGAGTTCGTTATAGTGGCATTTCTTCGTATGGTACTCGCTTGGGAAAGAAACGTAGTTAAAATTACTGATGACTTCACGCATTGGCAGTAATTTTTGAGGCAAACCACACGTAACGAATCACATTACCAAAAACTGGCGCTTGCAATTGATTATGAACCAACATAAAATACAGGAATTTCACTAAACACAATTCAAATAATTTTGTCACTAATTTCATGTTTTTTGCTTTTTTTAAAATTTATTCACCAGGTATGAATTTTAATAGATTAGTAATAACGTTATTTCAAGGTTATATCAATATACATTTGAAGACATGCGTGCAGTAATATTCTACTGACATGGGTAGATAACTCAAAAATAAAAATAAAAATGATAATCGGGTTTCGACTGCGTGACACAAAATTGCAAATTAGCGACGCTACCCACTGTGCCACCACCTTGACTGAACTACGTATTCGCAAAAAGACACATAGAGTACCTCGAACGGCGCGTATTACAAAATTGTATGCCATGTTGGCACGTAAAAATCATTAAATGTGTAACTGTGCAGAAAGCAATAGAACTTTCTAAAATCTTAATCAAAAACAGGAAAATACTTACAACCACGTCCAGTAATACACAGCAGCACCACATACGGCGCCAACGTGAATTTCAAGCATTTGACTCTTTTTGTTAAAGATTTAATAAATTCTCCTTTAGTTTTCTACACGGAGAACATTTTGATAAAGAAAAAGGTTTGCTATATCCTGATAGGGCGCCCCCCCTTGCCGAGGTTTCCTTACAACATAGAAAACAGTAAACTGCATTAATCTGTATGCACTGTGAATGATTACACATTTTGCTGACATGTTGGGAAATGCCATTTTCGACTTTATTATGTAAATTTAAAACGCTACTTTTTCTATCTTTGGAATATGCTTAAGAATTTAGTAACAACTGTTTTATGCATGAGTGTAAATTTGGTTTCCTGCCCTATAGGCTGATGTCAAAGTGGGCTTTGGCCAGAAACTTGTGATCGAATGAAAAATAAAATATTTGCAATCTGGTCTGGTTTTTCCTTCTATTGACAAATGTTAATCTTTACCTCAGCTATAATTTCAGTCAGAGTTGACGCTCTTGTTGATGATCGGGATAATACTTGTCCATATGTAACTCCGACATTAATTCTGACTTGCAAGGCATCAGCAGTCTACCAAAAATTACAGTCTACCAAAAATTACTATTAGATCGTGTAAGTTTTTCGACAAAGCCTTAGTGCCTTTAATGATTCTGTTCTGTTCACTCGGCATACATGCTTTGAATTCACAATCATGGTAATAACGTTTATTGATTTCCGTCTAATCATCATATCACTTTTAAACTGGTTAAGCAGGCATTAACAGTTCGCAAAGCTTCACTCGAGTTCAGTACGCATTGAATACTGGATTAAAAGTAACCAATGTCGTCTTCGCAATATTACTTCCACTGAACTATAAAAATAGTTGTCTAGACAAGACAGCCTAAACACAATGAGAGGAATCCGAAAGGCACGCGCTTAAACTCACGCAGGCTGGCGTGAGGTCTGAAACAGGATACGTAATGAATGCTATAAAGAAAAATACGTAGCTTCTGGAATACTTAACTTTAATCCATAATTGTATAACATGGCTCTTGATGATACAGGCTTTATAAGATGACCAGCAAAAGATAAATGGCGCCTTGCTAGGTCGTAGCAATTGACGTAGCTGAAGTCTATGCTAACTATCTTCTCGGCAAATGAGTCTTCGTCAGTATAGCATCGCTAGCAAAGTCCGCTGTACAACTGGGGCGAGTGCTAGTAAGTCTCTCTAGACCTGCCGTGTGGTGGCGCTCGGTCTGCTATCACTGACAGTGGCGACACGCGGGTCCGACGTATACTACCGGACCGCGGTCGATTTAAAGGCTACCACCTAGCAAGTGTGGTGTCTGGCGGTGACACCACAATAGTCATATGAAGTTGCCTCGCTAATCTCCGTGCAACTAGATAGTCTCAAAATTCAGGACAGCTGCATCAACCAATTCTCAGAACTGAACTAACATGTCTTCTCAGAACTTGTTATGTACAAATCAATCACCAACACGTTCAGGTATGAGGTATCATGTTGGCAGTCAGGCATCAGATAGAGACGTGAATACAATGTTTATGATGATTATTAGCAAGACATATTTAACAATTAAATACAGTCTGGACAATGTCTTCCAACTCGTCAGCCGCCCGCTGGCCATCAGTTAGACCGCAATAGCGCCCTATACACCCACTGCCGCGACGTCGCAACAGCAGTGGATCACTTTGACGTATTCAATCGTGGGTCATGAAAGAAATACAAAACAAACGTTTTCAGTACATTAACTCACACAAAATTCATAATAATAGATCATAACATGTATTCCTACTAGCCTGTCGTCACTCAGTGGAACATATGAGTGGTTGTCACTTTATGTCGTAAACTACACAATTTTGAGGCCCGACATGTAATGAGCGAGTGTCGTGCAAGCAGAGTCGAACCCTTGGTACGCGGGTCTACGCAGACTAAGCACCATAATAAGGCATGTGGAGAAAGATGTACTACACTCCACAAACAACTAGCTCTGCTGCACAACCAAAAATGACCAAAGTGAAAAGTTACTACAGTGAACATTTGTAAGGTGGCAGAATAAATGAAGGTCATAAGGGTTTTATTTATCGGGAGGGTGAATACGACACTTAACTTACTTATGTGGTAATGAGCAGATTTGCCTATTACTATGTAATAGAAAAGGGATGACACTCAATCGACGGTATTTACACACCACTCCTATAGGTATTGCATGTCAATGAGCAGAAGGTGAAACAAGCAGCGAGAGGAAACGTTTTGTGTGGAAGCCAGCATGGGCAGATGCAGAACCTCTTAATGGGGGGTGGGGGAGTGTCGCGCGGGGGTTACCGACCGGACAGTTGACGCATACTGCAGGGCGAAGAATGGACCACCAGAAGCAGGACACACAGATGCTTTAGAAAACTGTGTTTTGGAATTCCAAATGCATATGAACAAAACCAGTGACGCATTCGATCGCGTGAACTGCAAGTGGTACGCACATCATCGACACGTGTAACTTTTTTGGCGTCTGGAGCAGGCACAAAACGTCTGATTGATGGAAACGCACCGGGAAGGGGTAAAGTGCCGAGATTTCGAAGCAGTTAGATGGTAGGACCCTTGGCAATAGGTAGAGAGTTTCCACAAAATAAGAGGAATGATCCTATGGGTCCAAAAAAGCCATGATGTGGGGAACAAAAGAACCCAGGTGGGGAGAGAGTTAGGCTACTAGAAAGACGACAGCGAAATTTTCAAGGACTCTTCTTTGAACCGCTGACAAGTGCAGAATGGAGTGCATAACGATCTGTACAACGCAGAGGAGAAATTTGTGTGAACACTGCGTTTGCGGCGGCTGATCTCCAGCTAGAAGTTAGCTGCAGTGTCGTTGAGCTCCGTTGAGAAACGAACCTGCCAGTTAGTCAATTGTTCTCGCTAGAACTGAGAGGGCATTATAATATGCACGCTGCTCCAGCCATGCAGGTGTATATCGCCATAGTCGGAGACTAGGAATGAGTTTTTATTTTTTCACATATCGAGAAACATAGCGAGAGTTTCTGCTGGAAAATTCAACAAAGGAATAATTAGATTTCTCAGGAATTTCAGTGAACAAGAGCAGCCATGCAGATGATAGCTCATCGCAACTAAGGTAAATACTGTTTGCAGAGGGATAAATTTGTTGTTTCACCAGCTTGCGTCCACTGTAAACTCGAGCGACCTTTGGTAATCTTTTGCTCGTCTTGTCAAAAAACTAACCATCCTCAGTAGACTTGATTGTCATCCTAAAAATAGAACCAAACTTTGAACCGAAATCGGATGATTTATCATAGTACTAGCCAACATCATAAAGTAATCGTTATAATAATTTTGTATAGAAACTTATAGTTAAAATTTAATAGTGTTGTGTTTAGGATTATTTAACTTTATGAGAGTTACAATTTAGTACTGTTGTGTTTAGGATTAGTTCACTTACAAAGGCCGAGATGCGTCATTTTATCAACTGTCTTAACATTGTGACATTGTAAACTGTGTAAAAGAGTGTATTTCCGTGACAAAATTGCATAATTAAACAATGTCATTACAGCTTGCTCAGCTGTGTTCACTCTTAGCATAAAAATCCACCCAACCATAGCCTTACACAATGATTAGCAACGGATGAGCAAGTAGCAAAGGATTCATTCCTTTATTATTTGACAAACGCAGAGAGAGTAGGATTAGATACAGGATTTAAGTTCAAATCTCCTTCTCTGTTTGTGAGGTCTGTTGAGAATTTAACCTCAACTTCTACCTCAGTAACACTATCCCAACAGACGTGCACGACAGAATCTCTCTGTGCTTATATACCATAAGATGACAGGCACCAGGGCTATTGTAAACGTGTGTGACGCTTCTGTTCTATACATCCCTCTTCCACGGTCCTGATGTTCTGATCAATACATGACAGGCCACAACTGCATGTGATATGGTAGACACGTGAGTTATGAAAACGAGAATCATCCTTTACAGAGCGTTTTTGAAGTAGTTTATATCGTATTCTATAATGCAAATAGACGCCATTCTCTGCTAAACGACCCGGTCTTCTTTCACCGAGTCGAATTAAAACACCAAAATAGCTACTATGGAGACTAGAGTTTAATTTCTCCACGTTGTGCGGCAGAGGCTGCGTAATTAGCGTGGGAACACAACGGGCAGTGACGAAGGGGGGGGGGGGGGGGAGAGAGACACTCCTAGGCTTCGATTTCTGTTGCGATGGACCCTGCTGCGCTCGCTAACAGACCTACGCCAGACAGAGGAAAACACTCTCGAATACACCGAGCATAGCTGCGTTAGTTTCATTCAAAAATAAATGCGTGCTTACAGAATGAGATTTTGACTCTGCAGCGGAGTGTGCGCTGATATGAAACTTCCTGGCAGATTAAAACTGTGTGCCTGACCGACACTCGAACTCGGGACCTTTCCCTTTCGCGGGCAAGTGCTCTACCATCTGAGCTACCGAAGCTCGACTCACGCCCGGTCCTCACAGCATTACTTCGGCCAGTATCTCGTCTCCTACCTTCCAAACTTTACAGAAGCTCTCCTACATCCCCCAGGCTGTGGCTAAGCCATGTCTCCGCAGTATCCTTTCTTTGATGAGTGCTAGTTCTGCAAGTTCTGTAGGAGAGCTTCTGTAAAGTTTGGAAGGTAGGAGACGAGATACTGGCAGAAGTAATGCTGTGAGGCCCGGGCGTGAGTCGTGCTTCGGTAGCTCAGATGGTAGAGCACTTGCCCGCGAAAGGCAAAAGTCCCGAGTTCGAGTCTCGGTCAGGCACACAGTTTTAATCTGCCAGGAAGTTTCAATGCGTGCTTAGTTGTGCCGAAAACTGCCGCAGATATCCGTATCAGTCACGAAACAAAATGAAAACGCATACCTCCTTCCATCGATATGAAAAGAGTTTTTGAGATTGTTGTAATAAGCATCAACCGTGTCTGACCGCCGTAGTGGAAAGACATTCTCTCTGCCAAAACGTTGGCCGTGTAACACCGGCAGTCACGCGATGGAAATGAACCCTCATGTGAAAAAAACTAGTTATGCAGGGCCGCCGTACTCCTACCAACACAGTGTGACTATCATGAGCTCTTACGTATTTTTCTAAGGGCCACACAGATGATACGTTGTAAGGATATTTAAAGAGTTGTGCTACTCACTCCTGACAGGGTAGAGATAGCTGTTGCTGTTTTCCCGACACACTACGAAATAACTTGGACTATATAATGACACAGGGAGGCGAAGGGATTCAAACTGAAGAAGTGCCTTCCGGATCTTTCTGAGTCAGTCCCTGCCTCAAAGAGTTTCTCGCCTTCAGACCATTGCTCTCAGGACGCTAGCTGGTTGAAACGTCTAATGTCATTGCTTACTTGGTCAGCTGACAAAGCCTCCTCTCCCAGTCTCTTTCTCATAGTTTAGCCAACGTACTTCGAACGTATGTCTCTAACACGGGAGATCACGTTATCTTCTTGTGGCGCAACCATCTATCTACAAGTATCTGAAACCCTGTAGTACTAGTGGTAGACAGATAAAAAATGGCTCTGACCACTATGGGTCATCAGTCCCCTAGAACTTAGTACTACTTAAACCTAATTAACCTAAGGGCATCACACACATCCACGTCCAAGCCAGGATTCGAACCTGCGACCGTAGCATTCGCGTGGTTGCGGACTGAAGCGCCTACAATTTACGGGCCACCACGGCCGGTGATAAGACAGATAACGAATAGCGCTTGTTTTAGCCTTCGACGAAATGAGTAAGCCTGAATCGTGTAGTGCTATAAAACCTTCAAATCATAGTATGTGTACATATTTCAGCTAAGTTTATTGCAAGAAATCTACCTACTCATACGGGGAATAATCGCTATGAAGGGCTGTAGCTTCTTACATAAACTAAACCTGCCTTTGGAAACAGGATAAACCATGGCTGAGAGTTTTGTGTTACATTTTTCGCCCATATTAGATACAATAGTTACCTTTTTCGTAACACGATTGGACTTCAGAAAGTAAGTTATCGATTACTATGACGGGTCAACTAACATTTATGTCATGCTGCACTCCGCTCCAAAGGGACACAGCTACGTAACACCTTTTCCAAGCCCCTGCGAACAACATTCAGAATGTCCAGCCAGTCAGTCAGTTCTTCACCGATAGAAATCCGCTTTGAGTAGACGTCGTCCTGCAATCGCCAGTCGCCACAAATGTTACTCGATCCCATGGATATTGTCATGGAATGTTTGATGTCGGTGGCCTTCCTTCCTGATCAGCATCAACCACGTCTGTGCGGCCTTGGTGGTATTGTTGGCACACCAAACTGCATTAAGTCCATACACCGCGACTATTTCATGATGGATCTGTGGCAATTTGATGTTTTGCTCACAAGAATCGTACTGTCTAGCGCACTTCGACGTAGGGCTACATTTGCAGTGGAAGCGCCATTTTATTCAAACACTGAGATGCACGTTCTATCAGTAGCACTGCAGAACTGTGTCTGCAAGAAACGCGGATCATTTATTCCCTTCTGAAAATGTGCCATTCTTATTGCGCAATGCTCTTAGAAGCCGATCACACAGCATTCGGATTTTTGTAATACTTAATGTTTGTTGTCTGTGAAGTTCAGGAACATTATAAATCAGTCTGACGCAAATCTCTAAAACTCTCGACGAAATGAGCTTGGAACTTTTCTGAGAACCTTTGATATCGTAAAGTAATTTCAAATTTTCGATCAGTAGTGTGTTTCTGTGGTACAATGCTCACGTACCATGTTGGGGGACACAAATTTCTAAACAAAGGTCTATATTCCATGAGCATTTCAACAAAGCGTAAAATACATGAAGATGAAGAATAGATCAGTAGCACTCGAGACAGGTAGAGTCGACACAGAATATGGTCGCTGATGAGCAGTGACCAGTTTTCGTCCGAAGTGCTGGGTGGATTCATTCGTTTGTTCAGAAACGTAGGCCAACAGTGTCTGCCCACTTTTGGTTGTCGGCAAAATGCGACTATGACAGAATCGAGGCGCACGCCCTGCAAGACAAGAAATTTTCGATAAAAAGGAACTTTAATTTTTACGTTATTTATAACATGATTTGTCAGCTTCATGATGATGTGCCCATCGTTTCATTAAAGGTCATAGTTATTGTGATGTTTGGATTCATTAAGACACTGCGTGATATTCCAAAAAGTTTGCAATGAAAAATAAGGGTGTTTGGTGCATATTAGACGCAAATTGAATTTAGTTAACATACAGAACTTTCCTTTACATTTGGATGGGGGTCTCTGTCATCAATCTCGAGAAAACTGCTCTGATGCAGCGCATTCATTTGCTGTCATGTGCGACCTGTTTCTCATGTTTCATAAACAGTTTGAGATGTCGAAAAGAGATTTTGGCAAATGATAGCGCAAAAAGAGGAGAGTATTTCTCCATATGATTACTATGCTATTTTACTACCTACAGATTTTTTTGATGAAAGAATGTAATTTTTAAGAGCCATCAATAGCTTGTAAAACGAGAAATGCTGTGGGTTTTGGAATAACACAAGTGAACACATTACACGTTAATTTTTGTTCTGAGGATGTGCTTTTTTTTTTTTATAAGCTACTGACTTCCCTCAGTTGTTCACTTAATAAACATAAGAAACCACTGTTATAGTTTTCTCTCGCAACTGCATCTTCACAACATGTTTGTGAGGTGGCATTGTGTAAACTCTGCTGTGTTTTGGCAAAAGAAGCAAATTTTGACATGGCGACAAGAGAAATGTAGATTTTACTCAAAATTTGCCGCTCATGACGCTTCACTGAAAGTAACAAACGGTTAACAAGCCAGGCTAAAATAAATCGCTGCTTTTTTTAAATTTTCAGCGGAATTTTAGTGTACACTAACGAAAGCAAGGTTGACAGTAAATCTTTTTGAATGGTCGCCATACACGTTTGGGTGTGGAGAGGCTGCACTTAATACTTACAAAAGATGTGAGCTTAGGCTTCAATTTAGAAAAACATATCCCCTCCAGTGCGCAGCATTTCCCCTACAGCACCTAATCATAACCCCCACCACTACCACCCTCCCGATGTGTGCTCCGCCAATTATGCATCTCTCAGCCACATTATTCTGCACACGCTCAAATCACTGGTTAGAGTCTCACTTTTGTCGTGATATTTTTCGACTTTTCCATTCATTTCGAAAACATAAACCATTTCAATTTAAAACTCATAAAATAAATGCTAATTAACACACATCTAATCACACATTGCACACAAAAATCATTTTATCATCACAAATATAAATTATGTACCAATCGTTTCTAAAGGATTGCTAACAAAGATTGTTTAACTTAAGATAACAATACAAATTACTTTTTTTATTCCTTATGTATTTTACGCATCGCAGAAATGCTCGTACAACGTACACCTTCGTTTAAAATATTACCTCAGTTGTGATTCGAACCTAGACCACCTACAGATTGGATGAGCATTCAACCACACAGCCACATGGCCCATGGACACAAAGATCTTGCTCTAAAGTGTTAAAGACAGAGTTGCGTTGAACTACTTTGGCATCTGATGTCCCAGTTCCGAACTTCACTTACCGTAACTGTAAAAAAATCGCAAGAAGCAAATCGGCTAATGGTCCTGTGTTGGCGTGTCACAAAATGTGTAACTTACCTTCTGAAGTCTCCTTGTACCAAGGTGTTTATGGTCATCGTCAGACAAATAATATAGGCTATAATCATATGGAGGAAGAATAGCAGGTCCTTATAGACAGTGGAGCTCTGTTATAACGCGAATTGATTGAGTTTCAAACGGCGATTTAGCTGCATGTTTCTTCATAACAGTTTCCTCTCATTTCGTCTTCCGTCTAATATGCTGTACACGTATTTACACTCAGAAAATAGCTTGTTACTCTTTAGTCTTGAACATAAAATAATTTATTTAGCTTTCATAGACCGCAGGAGAGCATTAAGCATTTCCATGTATAACCAATTGACATTAATTGAGAAAGCAATTATGGAAGACTCGGCAGTAAAAATTAACAGTACGGACTGGACTTATGAAAGTTTTAGACAAAACTGGGTCACTCCTCATTCATAGTCAACATTTACGTACAATATGGAGTAAATAAGTGGTAATAATACTGTGAACATACAAAAAAAAAGATGGGAAAATATAGGTTCTTATGTTTCTGGACGATGTAACTGTGACAGCCCTACAAGAAATAAGCCTGCAAATAATATTATAAGCTATGCATGAAATAGTAGGAAATGAGTACAAGAAGTCAAAAGCCGCTTCAAGACCAAACAAAAATAATTTTGTCGAACGTTAAGAAATTTTCTCCTATCTAATATTACTCAACTTTAATTTCACATTAATACAAGATAAAAGATATGGAGATCAGTCACAGCCAGATTAACAGCCATTGGGTGTGACACACCAACCAGTCCGAGACTGGCTTTCAGGCAGTTTCCCACGTTAGCTTAGGGAAATGCTGGACTGATCCCAAAATACCATCTCAGAGAATGCAATACACACACACTTAAAATACAACAACAGATAAAATCATGTCCATCCTTCAGACTGACGGTCTGCAGGACTTCAGCCATTCATGTATGTAATAAAATGAGATATCTACAGCCATCGTTTTCATGTTATTTTATAACATTGCAATCCATTTGGCGGCTCAATACGCCATATTCAGGTCCATTTGCATAAACAGTAATAATAACATCATCAACTTACAAACCATGGAAATACAAAGAGATATTAAAGACACAATAAAAATTAAAGGAAATACAGTATAAATGAGTTTACAGTAATCATTGTTGAAAACCAAATAATACACCCATTGTCACATACTTAAAATAGAATTATACATAAGAAACCATTTCCACTCTGTATATTGCACAAATGTATCATTTACTAGTAATATCATTAATTGGGTATTCCATGATTAAAAACTGGTCATTTAGATAATACACTACATTGGAAAATCTTGAAGTAACTTATCAAACTAGAAAAAGATTTGTAGAAAATGCTAGATCAGTGAAAGAAAGTACAACATCAGAAATCAGTAAACCAAAGAAATATACATGTATATTTAAGTAGTCCTTACAAAAGAGCGACATAAACAATATCTAACCGGCAATATATGCAAAGCAATCAAGGTGACATATCGAAGTTATAAGAAGCTGAGGTCAAAACTGTATCTAGGCATATTTGTCATATGCAACAAATGAATATTCAAGAGCACAGAATATACAAAACACATCATGTTCAGGATGAACAACATATACACAGCTGTGTGCAAATAACCCTCACGAAAGGACAGCATCAACAAAATGAAAGTGCCAGTATAGGGAAAGCTATCAAAATGCTATCTTTACTCCTTATACATACATCCCTGAAGATAGTGTATTGTCATCGAACATGGTTGTGATATAATAAAATAACATCATAATGGTGGCTGTACGTTTTTCATTTTGTTACGTAAGTAACATGTTTAGATGGCCCAGTCAGAGTAGGTGGATGAGGGTTCCTTCCTTACGTAACCTCTACGTCTGTAGCATCAGAAAGGGCATCCGGCCACAACATTAAACAGCAAAATAAAATTTGACATATCTTGAATAAACAGATCACACATTGCGCTGGTAAGCACTACGGATAAGAAAATGGAAACCATATTAATTTACCCTAGCGCTTCCCAATGTCTGGTCCGTAGACCCCTTAGGGGTTCACTGGCCCTTTCTACAGGGTCCATGGCTGCCTTTGACCAAAACTTGTAAGAGAATGAGAATATTACTAATTAAAAACGTATAAAGCAAGTTCATCAACGTTATCTTTTGTCATTTGAAAATACGTGTACGTGTAAGTCAGGTCGCGTTCCTATGTAAGGGCTGAAGTTCCCAAGTGGGGACCAGCAGGTACTTTAGTTCCAGGGAGTGTGGCTTCCGGTCTGCTCGGCTGTTTCTGCAACACCCTAAGGGTAGCATGCGCGCGAGCACATGGCGCTCGATGCCATGAAACGTTTTACGCATGATATTCCGAAATGACGCAAGCTCAGCCGACCAATCAGAGCGCTCGCTAGCAGCCATGCGGTCCGAGACATCATTCAGTGTTAAACTTCATTCATGAGTGCACTGCCTGTTTCGTCGTTCGCTTTTCAACCAGTTTATTACTGCCAACATGAATCGTTGGCTGAAGTCGGGATCGTCGAAGGAGCGAGCAGTTTCTCCATCTTCTCCACAGAAAGGAAAACTCCCGGTTGAAATTAACGAGGAGAGGGGACGGCCAAACGAAGAACAATCATATGAAGCGTAACAGCCGTATTTATTATGCGAAAACTCTGCGAGAACTCCAGTTGTTGCAGATCCACGTGGAAGTGGAAAATTGAAAAGTCTAAGTGCAACGAAAGCTCTTTAGAAATGGGCTTTATGGTGACAGGGAAAGGTTAAGCGCAGTGCGTAAAATGCGCAAGAGTCCTTCTGAACAGTTCTGTGGTTCCAGTTAAACTGCGTTGTCATTGTCACGGTACTCCCGTGTACTTCCATATTAAAGAGACAGATTTTTTAAGATGAACAGCACTGAATTAGCTGCTACTTAACACTGCATGAAAACCCATGCAAAAACAATTAATGAAAACTCACTAAAAGCTCCTTTCTTGGTAAGTTATCGAGTTACAAAGACAGGAAAAGCTCATACCCTCATAAAACAGTGTTTTAATGATATTGTTTCTTGTATGCTAGACGAAAACGCGGTAATACGTGCATCTTCGGTGTCACTATCAAACAATGCTGAGAGATGGATGGCTAACTTGCGAAATGATGTGAAAGAATCTCTGATTTCTCGCTTCCAGCACAATTCATTTTCTCTCCAAATGGATGAATCTGCTGACCATGTGAGATTACCGATTTTATTGGTTATTGTCCGTTATGAATACTCGGGATGTTTCGAGTAGAACCTCTTACTGCGCAAATCACTACCTGCCAACGCAACAATTGCTGAAATATTCCGTCTGTTGGACGATTTTTCAAAGACTAACATAATTTCATTGGCTAATTGCATCGTGATGTGTGTACAGACGGTGCATAAGGTATGACGCGTCCAACCGGCGGAGCGATAACTCAAACAAAAGAGCTCGAAGGATTGCAGCAGTAGTCTTTGTCCTCCGCACAGACATGGTTTAGCTACGAAACAAATGCCTGCTTCCTTCAAGAAGGCTTTAGATGAATTAGTCCAAATTATTAATCACATAAAATAACGACCGTAGAAGTTAGACTTTTCGCAATACTGTGTGAAGATATGGAAAACCTTCATCGTTCCCTGCTTCTCCATATAGGAGTGAGGTGGCTCCCACGTGGGAATACATTCTCTCGATTATATGAATTACGTTTTGACGTCCTAACTTTACTTTCAGACAATAATACCAAATAAGTAGATGTTATTAATGACGAAGATTGGCAACATATGTTTGCTTATATGGCAGATTTTTCTCCAAAATGAACGAAATGAGTATTTCACTGAATGGGAAAAATTATAACAACTGTCACTGCCAATGACATAGTTCGAGCGTTTAAGCAATTTTTGGGTAGAGATTTTCGAGGACGAGTGGTCGAGTGTTTTCCTCTCCTCAGCGATTTTTTGAAAGACGAGCCATTGGAGCTTCGGAACAATTTGTTTCATGTAATCTTCGAACATCTCCGAAGCTTGACGTCATCGTTGGAGCTTTATTTCCCAACAGCTCAAGGTGAGAAGCCGCAAGAATACGAATGGTTGGTCGGTCCGTTCGCTGTATCCAAATAGCAGATTATTCTATCATCGAATGAATAGGAGTTGTTCATAGAAATTGCCACAGACCTTGAAGCCTACATTCGACAGTGATGGATATTCACACTTTTGGATCCGTTTTGAAAACAAAAAATTCTACTCCCTTGATGAAAAAGCAAAACTAGTTCTACTTCCATTTGCCAAAACGCACATTTGCGAATCCGGGTTCTAGACCCACGGCGCCAAGGGAACTAAGTACCGAAGCTGTCTAGATGCTGAAATAGTTATCAAGTATTGAACCCGACTTTCCAATACAGTGACAGCAGAAGCACCCCCAACCTTCGGTCTAAGATTCCATTATTGTTACCAAAGACTCATCTGAAGTACAGTGGAACACATTTTGCTTCGTCAGCAAGCCGTGAACGTACACAAACTGTAACTAGGCATTTTGTTTGTGTTTTTTACCAGCTGATTAATATTTATTTGAATGCCGTTGGTACAGATGTTTTTGTTCCGAAAATTAAAATGATACCCGACGAATGTTTCTTTTCTTTACAATACAATCTCCACACAATTTGAAATATGGCCTGCTTAGTGTGTTGAACAATGGGGGTAAATGCAGCAGCAAGTATCTGAAAAAAGCGGGAATTCAGACGAATCGGAAAATCATTTCCGTCAGAGCGTCTAAGTATTGCGTAAAAATTTGAAGTAAACCGGTCAAGAACTTTTCAAGATTTTTGCTATCAGTGCCTTTTTCCGTCCGAACGTGGTTTACAGAATCACCAGATAAAAATCTGAAGTAAATCGCTCAAGTACTTTTCGAGTGTTTTAGTGACAGCATTAAACAACTACTTGTTATATGGTGGAATAGATAAGGGCCTCTTAACCTTTTTAGTTGGCGGAAAACTTTTTCAGGCGAAAATCCAGGGCTGACCACTTGTCAGTCAAGCGCAACGTTACGCACAGATATTTAAACGACTCGAGTGTGTCAAGCAGGACACCAGTAATATTGAATCCGAACATTACACGTTTGCTCTTCATACTCATCAGTTTCAGGCTGTTTCCATTCACCTTCCAGCCAAAGACTTTTGATACGTCGTGGGATAAATGCAAAACTGCCACTTGCATTAAGAAGTTTCAGCTCCTATGGGCTTTGCTCTGATTTTCGACAGTTCCTGTGCGCTTGACTGACAAGTTGTCAGCCGTGGATTTTCGCCTGAAAAAGGTTACCGCCAACTACAAAGGTTAAGAAGCGTTGACCTACTCCACCATATAACAAGTAGTGGTTTAATGTTGTCACTAAAACACTCGAAAATTACTTGAGAGATTTACTTCATATTTTTATTTGATTCTCTATAACATGTTCGGACGGAAACAGGCAATCTTGAAAAGTTCTTGACCGGTTTACTTCAAATTTTTACGCAATACTCCTTAGACGTTCTGACGTAAATTGACTGCACAATTTTTAAATATCTGCATCTACACCATATTCCGAAAGACACCTAATGGTTCGTGGCGGCTGTGCGTGATTAGCCGAACGGTCTGGGGCGCTGCAGTCATGGACTGTGCGGCTGGTTCCGGCGGATGTTAGAGTCCTCCCTCGGGCATGAGTGTGTGTGTTTGTCTCTAGGATAATTTAGGTTAAGTGGTGTGTAAGCTTAGGGACTGATGACCTTATCAGTTAAGTCCCGTAAGATTTCACACATTTTTATTTTTATTTTTTTTATTTTTGGTATGTCGCGTCAGATAAACATACACTCCTGGAAATGGAAAAAAGAACACATTGACACCGGTGTGTCAGACCCACCATACTTGCTCCGGACACTGCGAGAGGGCTGTACAAGCAATGATCACACGCACGGCACAGCGGACACACCAGGAACCACGGTGTTGGCCGTCGAATGGCGCTAGCTGCGCAGCATTTGTGCACCGCCGCCGTCAGTGTCAGCCAGTTTGCCGTGGCATACGGAGCTCCATCGCAGTCTTTAACACTGGTAGCATGCCGCGACAGCGTGGACGTGAACCGTATGTGCAGTTGACGGACTTTGAGCGAGGGCGTATAGTGGGCATGCGGGAGGCCGGGTGGACGTACCGCCGAATTGCTCAACACGTGGGGCGTGAGGTCTCCACAGTACATCGATGTTGTCGCCAGTGGTCAGCGGAAGGTGCACGTGCCCGTCGACCTGGGACCGGACCGCAGCGACGCATGGATGCACGCCAAGACCGTAGGATCCTACGCAGTGCCGTAGGGGACCGCACCGCCACTTCCCAGCAAATTAGGGGCACTGTTGCTCCTGGGGTATCGGCGAGGACCATTCGCAACCGTCTCCCTGAAGCTGGGCTACGGTCCCGCACGCCGTTAGGCCGTCTTCCGCTCACGCCCCAACATCGTGCAGCCCGCCTCCAGTGGTGTCGCGACAGGCGTGAATGGAGAGACGAATGGAGACGTGTCGTCTTCAGCGATGAGAGTCGCTTCTGCCTTGGTGCCAATGATGGTCGTATGCGTCTTTGGCGCCGTGCAGGGGAGCGCCACAATCAGGACTGCATACGACCGAGGCACACAGGGCCGACACCCGGCATCATGGTGTGGGGAGCGATCTCCTACACTGGCCGTACACCACTGGTGATCGTCGAGGGGACACTGAATAGTGCACGGTACATCCAAACCGTCATCGAACCCATCGTTCTACCATTCCTAGACCGGCAAGGGAACTTGCTGTTCCAACAGGACAATGCACGTCCGCATGTATCCCGTGCCACCCAACGTGCTCTAGAAGGTGTAAGTCAACTACCCTGGCCAGCAAGATCTCCGGATCTGTCCCCCATTGAGCATGTTTGGGACTGGATGAAGCGTCGTCTCACGCGGTCTGCACGTCCAGCACGAACGCTGGTCCAACTGAGGCGCCAGGTGGAAATGGCATGGCAAGCCGTTCCACAGGACTACATCCAGCCTCTCTACGATCGTCTCCATGGGAGAATAGCAGCCTGCATTGCTGCGAAAGGTGAATATACACTGTACTAGTGCCGACATTGTGCATGCTCTGATGCCTGTGTCTATGTGCCTGTGGTTCTGTCAGTGTGATCATGTGATGTATCTGACCCCAGGAATGTGTCAATAAAGTTTCCCCTTCCTGGGACAATGAATTCACGGTGTTCTTATTTCAATTTCCAGGAGTGTATATAACATATAAACGTGAAATTTAGTTAGCGGAAGTATACAGAAGGATTCACTCATTTGCAATGGACATAAGGTATATTATTTTTAAACAATAATGTACAAGTTTTCTGTTAAAACCGACTGTGAGATGGGAAAATGTGCGGACTCGTTTTCTATGCAACAACAAATGGTTCAAGTGGCTCTGAGCACTATGGGACTTGACATCTGTGGTCATCAGTCCCCTAGAACTTAGAACTACTCAGACCTAACTAACCTAAGGACATCACACACATCCGTGCCCGAGGCAGGATTCGAACCTGCGGTTCCGGACTGCGCGCCTAGAACCGCTAGACCACCGCGGCCGGCTATGCAATAACAAGGAACTTACTTATATACAAAGCAATGTGCTTTTGCTTCTTTTTTTTCCACCGTCGGTTTTACAGGAAAACCTTTGCAGGAAAGCTGTATTCATGTCTTATCGGATTACGATTGGAATACTACTAAGGAATCACAGATTAAAAGTATGCGAAATATTGTCGTTGAAGCTGCTGTCCTCAGAGATCCGGAATCTGGAGATATATTTCTCATATCCCATAGGCCAGTGATCCCAGTCGATATTTCCATTCATTTTGAGCGACTTCACAATCAATGTGTCACTTGTTATAACAATAAACGAGGATCAAAGTCAGAGAGAAGGAAGAAATGGAGATGAAAAGAGAGATGTGGAAGGCGTTCAGGATGTTTCTCCATTTGCACACGTATTTAACAACTGCGAGGCATTGCCCTCTTCGCTAGTACTAAATATAGATACATTAGAGCTCAAAGGAATCAGAAAAAGAAACCGTAAAAAATAATGGGTTATTACAAATGATTGATGCGATTTCACAGCTCTAAAATAACCTTATTATTTGAGATATTTTCACAATGCTTTGCACACACATACAAAAACTCAGTTTTTTTAGGCATTGACAAATGTTCGATATGTGCCCCTTTAGTGATTCGGCAGACATCAAGCCGATAATCAAGTTTCTCCCACACTCGGCGCAGCATGTCCCCATCAACGAGTTCGAAAGCATCGTTGATGCGAGCTCGCAGTTCTGGCACGTTTCTTGGTAGAGGAGGTTTAAACACTGAATCTTTCACATAACCCCACAGAAAGAAATCGCATGGGGTTAAGTCGGGAGAGCGTGGAGGCCATGACATGAATTGCTGATCATGATCTCCACCACGACCGATCCATCGGTTTTCCAATCTCCTGTTTAAGAAATGCCGAACATCATGATGGAAGTGTGCGGTGGAGCACCATCCTGTTGAAAGATGAAGTCGGCGCTGTCGGTCTCCAGCTGTGGCATGAGCCAATTTTCCAGCATGTCCAGATTCACGTGTCCTGTAACGTTTTTTTCGCAGAAGAAAAAGGGGCCGTAAACTTTAAACCGTGAGACTGCACAAAACACGTTAACTTTTGGTGAATTGCGAATTTGCTGCACGAATGCGTGAGGATTCTCTACCGCCCAGATTCGCACATTGTGTCTGTTCAATTCACCACTAAGAAAAAATGTTGCTTCATCACTGAAAACAAGTTTCGCACTGAACGCATCCTCTTCCATGAGCTGTTGCAACCGCGCCGAATATTCAAAGCGTTTGACTTTGTCATCGGGTGTCAGGGCTTGTAGCAATTGTAAACGGTAAGGCTTCTGCCTTCGCCTTTTCCGTAAGATTTTCCAAACCGTCGGCTGTGGTACGCTTAGCTCCCTGCTTGCTTTATTCGTCGACTTCTGCGGGCTACGCGTGAAACTTGCCCGCACGCGTTCAACCGTTTCTTCGCTCACTGCAGGCCGACCCGTTGATTTCCCCTTACAGAGGCATCCAGAAGCTTTAAACTGCGCATACCATCGCCGAATGGAGTTAGCAGATGGTGGATCTTTGTTGAACTTCGTCCTGAAGTGTCGTTGCACTGTTATGATTGACTGATGTGAGTGCATTTCAAGCACGACATACACTTTCTCGTCTCCTGTCGCCATTCTGTCTCACTGCGCTCTCGAGCGCTCTGGCGGCAGAAACCTGAAGTGCGGCTTCAGCCGAACAAAACTTTGAGTTTTTCTACGTATCTGTAGTGTGTCGTGACCATATGTCAATGAATGGAGCTACAGTGAATTTATGAAATCGCTTCAATCATTTGTAATAGCCCTGTACCTAGCAAACACCATCATACAGCTGTTTAAGGAGTGATAAAAGAAGGTGGCAGAAGCAAGTGATGGTAGAAATCAAAGCATCAGAGCGGCAGCAGTACTGTTTATATGTAAAAGAAACACGCTTTGTTAACACTTTCGCTGCAGCATCGGTGCAGGCGCGCAACTCTCCAGTGCAACGTGCGAGTGCGGGCCGGTTAACACTCCGAAACGGCAGGTACCACTCGTAACCGACGCTCCTAAGCACGCCTGAGCTACAGGCTGACGTCAAGACCTTGTAAGATCTGTAGGATCATGTTCTATACCGACTTAATGATGACATCTTAGATGCATTACTTCAAATAAGCTTCGACTGTATCGTGGTCATGTTTTAAAGTCTGTTTGCTGTCTGACACCTACAGGGGTTCTTTAGCAGCCATTGCAATCAATATACGTTCGATAACTGACCGCACAAAACAATAGTTTACACGCTTCGATGCTGGCTTAGACGCTACAACTAGACTGAGTAATCCGACAGTGAGCGCGGACGCTTACAAGCGTCAGCCGCACTGGCTCATGGCTTCTTGTGACACTTAATAAGCGTCAGCCGCAGCAAAAGTGTTAAAGTAATATACAAATTACACTGAGGAAAAAAAAACATGTTAAAACTGCATTTGGAGCAGCTAAATGTGAATGGAGCTGCGAAATGTGAAGGACAGACGAGAGTGAAATGAAATCTGGTGAAGCATTTCCACGCACCGCCACCGGATACTCCGCCGCCATTTTTTTTTCCTCGCGCGACGCCCAGCATCCTGGCGTAGTTCCCAGTTCCGGTGCGTGACGCAGCGACATCCGCGCTGGTGAGGAAACATTTGGTAGGCGACGAGAGATCACGTTCCGCGCCTTTCAAAACTCTTACTTGGCTTACGTCGACAGAGTTAAAAGCTATCGACCAACTAGAAATGTCGCGTTGATAACAACGATACACACACACACACACACCAAGGGAAGTTTTGCATCATCCCTTTATTTTCAAATTTAGGGCACAGGGAACAAAATAATGGGTGTGAGGCATGCGTATATGTTCATCTGTGACCACACACACACACACACACACACACACACACACACACACACACACACACACACACACACACACAAAATTGTGTAACTACAAAATCGTCTGTTTCCCAATTCCTTTTTTTTTTTTTCCCCAGAGCACACCTGAACAACAACAACAACAATACTTGTGGAACGTTCCTTGCTCAGAGGCAGACTTGAATCTGTTGTTGTCTACCATAGACGAAATCATCAAGCCATCCCTGGTCCAAACCGTCCCGCTCTTCGATGGTGAATCTGCGTACGTGGCGCAGACTACGACGTCGCTGTCGACATCCGAAAACTTCTCCTTTCAATCGATCCCACATATATTCGATTGGGATAATGTACGTGGAGCAAGCAGTCCACTCCATTCTCATGACACTAGCGTGCTGAAGGAGGGCGTTAACGAGAGCAGCAAGATTATCACCCAGTTACCATCATCTTGATAGATGAAACTGTCACAAAAGTACTGGGGATACAGACCCATCATTGGTTCAGAACATAGTCACTGTACCGTACAACGGTGAGACTGCCCTTAAAAACCGTGAGTGATGTACGGTGGCCCTATGTAATGCCGTAGCAGAACATCTCTCCATCAACTCATTATTACAAGTATGGACATAAGTATATGCGGCGTTTGATGTTACCAGATGTCTCCAACACGTTTTCTGCGGTTATCATGGTACAAACAGATCAGAGTTTCGTCCGTAGACAATACCAGACGCCAATCCTGGTTCGTCCAATCCGCATTTCATGCCTATCTTGCCCATCTCTAACGGAATCGATGCTGTTGTGGTGTTCAAAGTTTAGCTCGCCACGGTGGTCAGGAATGGAGTTTCGCATCATACAAAAATCATCTAATAGTCTGATGTCCTATATAAAGTCTTTTAGCCTCTTTTACGTCTAATTCAGTTCTGCAGTACTAAGCCAACTTTTCCTTTGATGCAAAAATAACATATATCGATGACGCAATGCGTCTGTAAATCGTGGACGCCCACTATGGTGAAAGTAAAAAAATTAAAGTTAGTTGTAAGGTCTTATGAGACGAAACTGCTGAGGTCATCGGTCCCTAGGCTTAGTCACTGCTTAGTCTAACTTACGCTAAAGACAACACGCACACACACACACACACACACACACACACACACACACACACACACACACACACACACACTCACACACACACACATGCCCGAGAGAGGACTGGAAGGGGGAAACAGCGCGAACCGTGATAAGCGGCTCTAGGCCGCGCGAACCGTGTAATACCCCTCAGACCGCCCGGCAACCCCTCGCGGCTGTGGTCGAAGTCCTTAACACTACCTCTCAAGTGGATGCGAATCCATGTCCTCACCACTTTGACTCTCGTGGACACGTCGAGTAACTTCCCTGATTGACAACCTTCCGCGTGTAACATGATTAAGCAGACCCGATCATTGATTACGAGTGTCCTTCGTGGTATGTTGGTATTTCACACTTCTGTTCCATAGTCGTCTCTAATGCGTCCCTACTGGTGTTTCTCTGTCAACTGAGATGCTGAACCCATTAGAGTGTGGCATTTTACCCATAGCTAGAGTTTGTGATAACTGTATGTATGTTCATTAACAACGTCAGGGGTGACCTTGCGATCAGTATAGAGTCAGTCAGTTTGGCAACACACCTGCCCGACACATTGATGTAAAGAAAAACTTTTGTTTAAATGTGGATTTTGTTCTTGTTAAGCCAGTGCAAGTTGCTCAAAGCGTAAGTAAAGCCCCTACTCAGTCGGAAGTATGCATTTGTTCATATCAGTTTTGAAGATAGTCGAGTCTTTCACAAAAATTTTCGCTGTTGCCAACTTACAGCCAACTTTAAGTTGTGAGAAGCTGATAAGAGCTGTAGAAACGACAAATGGATGTCGTAACAAACTGGTGTGTATGTATCATTATGGCTGCGGTACTGCAATGCGGTTTTAGACAGGGACAGACTGGAACAGGAGGATTTCTCAGCTTATAAGGACGTTTATAGGGTTTCATGCTTTGAACAGTTTTCTCTTCGGTAATATGACCAATATAGTCTGCAGAACTCGTAGAGAAAGCCGAGGATTCCGTGAATAATATTCAGCATCTTTCGCTTTCTTCCACTAAGATATCTTTGAGGAAAAGAACGGACGTTTTTCAACAGACGAATTCTGGCTTTTAATGCTCTAGAGTGCTGATCGATTACCTTTGCACTGGTATTTAAGAGCCCAGATTGCTCGAAACGATATATCGACATACTGACTCGAAGGCCAATACAGAGAAGAATAATACTAGCATCCGATTCCTACTTCCTTTCTTATTTGTTTTGATAGTCGCGTATCATCTCTCAGTTTTTGCAAAAAAGATATTTAATTACCTTTGTGTTACACGAGCAATATATATACGGTGAGGCAATTACGACAGGCCACCCAAGTTCATTAATATGAATACATATATCGAGTGCGGTTTTCACCAAATTATAGTGGACAAATGATGAGTTCCCTGGCGTCCGCAAGTAATTTTTATCGTTTACCGTCGCCGGATTAGTTATTTCTGTTGAAAGTATACTTGATCAAACAGTATCAAGATAACAGCATCGCAAATCATTGCTCCACCGCCAGAGAAAGAGTTCCACAAACGTCTGCACTATTGTACCAAATGTAAGCGAACACTTAGATCTGATACGGCTCTTAAGTTTACCTGTGCGCTAGAAGCCTATCAGTCTGGGTTCTGTTATTGTAGCAATCGGATACGCTCCTAAAGCAGGTGAGACATTGACAATGTCTACGACATTGGAAAAGGTAAACATCATTAATGTCGAATGTCGTCAGAGTTTTAGAGCAGTGGTACGATTGTAAACTGAAGAATAGTCCAGATAATGCCAAGCACTGACGATCTGACTTCGCAGACATTACGAGAAAACTTCCAGGAACTGGAAGTATCGTCAATAAAATATGCCAATGAGAAAGAAGAGCAAACTGATCAAAGAAATTAAATTATGATTTTAGTTGCAATACTGCCTCGGGCATGGATGTGTGTGATGTCCTTAGGTTAGTTAGGTTTAAGTAGTTCTAAGTTCTAGGGGACTGAGGACCTCAGCAGTTGAGTCCCATAGCGCTCAGAGCCATTTGAACCATTTAGCTGCAATAACACACAATGCAAATGTCATAATCATCTAGGAAGTACGAGATAAATCCACCAAACGACTGTTCTGAGAACGCTTCATTCTACTGTTTTCATCCTCGTCACATTTCGCTGCATCTAGAGCTTCATGATAACTACTTCCAAAATTGGTTTCAGTTCTGTGAATGTCATGTACGAAAAGTGCAAAGCGGAGTGGCATATCTATGCAAAATTTTGTTTAAGTAAGAAGCTTCGTTTACAACCCAAAGTCAGTTCAATATTCGCAATATGAGCGAATCGTCAGTTGAAAATCCGCGCTGACTCAAAGAAGTGGATAAAAATCACACACTTGGTCGATTAACGTTTAGTGCACGTTTTTTCGAGGCTCGCGTCATTGGTCCTTGTTTTACTGATGGGAATCTAAATATGTGTCTCGAGTTCCTAGGATATGCTACTATCGAACTTATTGGAAGGCATCACAGAGGACATACGGCAGCCTGAGTGGTACCATCATGACGCGTCTCCCTCCCATTCCACACATGTTATGACAGACTCACTTAAGACGACATCTGGAGTGTTGAAACAGTCTTTCATCAAACGCGAAAAGGTATGCACACTCGTCAAACTTAACGCCACTGTAATTTTGTCTGTGGCGAAAATTAAAACGAAAGCTCTGTTAGGAAATACTTACGACCCCCGACGGTATGACGTAATTTATAACACGGCCCGGTGCTGCTGTTAACTTCAGATGATATTTAACGTGCAGTATTGTTTCCCCAGAATCACTATATAATGTGTAGCAATGCTCAAGGTCAACATTTTGAGTACCTGGTCCGACAGCCGTGATAATAAACACAAGAGCCGTATAGGATACGGTGGCCGATGCGCAGTGTTCGTCCTAGGTGCTGGGCGAGTTCATTTGTTTGTTAAGAATGGGAAGCCGACAAGTCCGCGACCTTTCGGCCGGTCGGCGATGACAGAATCGATTACGCACGCCCTGCAATCTCTTTCACACGATTTTACAGAAACTATTAGCTAAGAAAATTTCATTTTTGGTTTTACTTGTAGCTTTATATGTCAGGTTCATTATCATCTGCCCACCATTTCGATAATGGTCATGGTTATTGTGATTTTTACGCGGAAGTAAGACACTGCGTGAAATTAAAAAAAGTTTGCAGTGAGAAACAGGGGTAGCTATGACTGCGTTTGGTGCACATTACATAATATGTTGTTGCGTCTGTAATTTGGCCAACATCTTGAATTTTTCTTTACATTTGGGTGGAGGTATCTATCCGTCACCAATCTTGGAAAATTGATCTGGCATAGCGCACTCATTTGCGATCGTACTGCGCCAGCGATAAGGCCAGAGTGAAATATCCACGATATTACTCATATTTCATAAACTACTTGAGGTACGGAAATGAAGTTTCGGCAAATAATAGCACATCAAGAGGAGAGAATTTTGCTGTGTAGTCCTTACTTTAAACTTCGTCATCTACCGTCTTATTCCACTAACTACACATTTTTCCGATGAAAGAATGTTATTTTTAAGGGCCATCGATAGCTGGTGAAACGGGAAATGCTAAGGATTTTGGAGCAACATAAGTGAAATCATTACACGTTTATTTTGTACCGAGGATTTTCGTTTTCATTAAATGCTGACCGTAGTTTCGTCAGGCCCTCACTTAATAAATTTAATGCAACACTGCTTCAGAATTCTCTCGCAGTTGAATTTGCAAAACATGTTAGTGATATCAGGCTGAGTGAGAGTCAAGGTTGGGCGAAGGTAGGTTTAATCACCCTCCACATATATTTAGCGTAATGGGCCAGACATTGACGGAATTCTCCCCCTCAATGCCGCCACAGCGGCCCATGGCGCAGCCCCCACATAAATTTAGCGTAATGGGCCAGACGCTGACGGAATTCTCCCCCTCAATAAGCACCCTGGGCACCCCCCATATATCCAGCATAATAGGCTAGACGTTGACGGAATTCTCCCCCTCAATGCCGCCACAGCGGCCCATGGCGCAGCCCCCACATATATTTTGACGGAATTCTTCCCCTCAATAAGCACCCTGGGCACCCCCCATATATCCAGCATAATAGGCCAGACGTTGACGGAATTCTCCCCCTCAATGCCGCCACAGCGGCCCATGGCGCAGCCCCCACATATATTTAGCGTAATGGGCCAGACGCTGACGGAATTCTCACCCTCAATAAGCACGCTGGGCACCCCCCATATATCCAGCATAACGGGCTAGACGTTGACGGAATTCCCCCTCTCAATGCCGCGACAGCGGCCCATGGCGCAGCCAACCCTGGCACCATCTGATCCAGCCCCATACGCGCTGCTTCGTGGAAGCCCCCCTAACAGTCCTTATCAAATTCGACAGACAAACAAGTAAAGTTCCATTAGAAGAAAAACAAATCGTTATTATCATTCGGCAACTACAAACGACAAAAGTTACTTAAGAACATCAGAAAATTCGCCAATTTGTGCGCTGACACCCTGTACAATCCATTATGACAGAGAAGGCGACCTAATGAAACTTGGAGGTGAAATGAAAAGGCAACATGCATTCTTATATGTGGCAATACATTCCGAGGGTGGACAGAAGAACCACACATACGAGATTTTCTGAACGAAATGTGAAATCGCTTTCTGTGTTACAGGCAAGTTGGAGCAACGCCAAAACTTAAAATGCCATTCATAAGTTGCAACATCACATCCATGTGTGTGTGTGTGGGGGGGGGGGGGGGGGGGGAGGGGGAGAGAGAGAGAGAGAGAGAGAGAGAGAGAGAGAGAGAGAGAGAGAGAGAGAGAGAGAGAATTCCTAAGGGACTAAACTACTGAGGTAATCGGTCCCTAGACTTCCACACAACTTAAACTAAGTTATGCTAAGAACAAAACACACACCCATGCCCGGCGGAAATAGCTGCGCAATCCGTGACATGGCGCCTCTATCCGCCACTCCGCTCGACAGTAATGAGCTAGCATGTTTGGAATTGCAAGGATGTGGCTGGAAGTGTTACCTTCTACAGAAGGCTAATCCAACCGACAGTGGCACGTATCTTCACCAATTGTTCACATCTGTCGCCAAAGACGTTTGGAGCAGGTTGGTTGGTTGTTTTGGGGGAAGAGAACAAACTGCGAGGTCATCGGTCTCATCTGATTAGGGAAGGGTGGGGAAGGAAGTCGGCCGTGCCCTTTCAAAGGAACCATCCCGGCATTTGCCTGGAGCGATTTAGGGAAGTCACGGAAAACCTAAATCAGGATGGCCGGATGTGGGATTGAACCGTCGTCCTCCCGAATGCGATTTGGAGCAGGAGTTACGATATTTTTATACAGGGTGGGGAAAATATAACTGGTCCGAAAAATAATTCAAACAGTTTAAGGTAGACAACCCAACTTCCGTCGTTCATCCTCATCGCACACGATGTAAGTGGGGTTGCCTTTCTTAAGCTGCATGGATTAGTTTCCGCGCCAGTCTACTCGGTCCAGTCACATTAAGGCCACTGCGTATGTTAGACGGCAACATGTGATCACCACTCCCACACGGCATGCGGCAGCATTTGCGGTGGAGGATATATAAAGCATGTCAGAGGTACGCGGAAAACATTTCAACCATAGTGGTAATGCGGAAACGGAGTAATTTATCCGTTGTCCTACGGACATGATCACTCGTTTTCGGCCAAGAAGCTTTTCCGAAACGACTAAGTTTGTAAACTGTTCACAGGCTGTACATCGTGCTTAGGAAAATGGCGCTACCCAAACCCTGCGCCGAGAGAATTGCGGAGGTCATAGATGAAAGGGGTGAATGACGTCTACATAGATATGTACGGACAAATAGACGTTGAGCAGCTGCCCTCCGAGATAAGGCAAGGAGCTATCAACGGTGTCTCCTCATCGACCCGTTCACGGAATGCTGCTACATGTTGACCTCAGCAGAAGGCGCCTGTTCATGCACCCAAGCTGACCGATGTTCACTGGCGATGAAGGCTGGCATTTGCACGCCAATACCGCCGCTGGACGCCCGCTTAGTGACGATAGGTGGTCTTTTCAGAAGAATCATGTATTATAGTCCATCAGAGTGTTGGCGTGTATGGCGTGAAACGTATGAAATCAAATACCGAGGGTGCGTTATGGTGTGTAGGCGTTCGCAGGGTGATCTTGTCATTCTAGAAGACAGGTTGGATCAACACATGTATGCAACTGTCCTTGGGGGCCATATCCACCACTACTTGCAGTTTATTTCTCCTCGGCAGACTGTCATCCACCAGCAGGACAATGCAACGTGTCACGCAGCTCGTAGTGAACGTATGTAGTTTGAAGAGCACGAGAATAACTTGACTGTAATCCGCTGGGCACCCAATCGAGAACGTGTGGGGCCGCATCGATCGGGCTGTTCGCGCCATGGATCCTTAGCCGTGAAACGTAGCGATGCTAGCCAAGGGACTGGAGCAGGAATGCCTCTACATTGCCGGCCCCTGTGGCAGAGCGGCTCCAGGCGCTTCAGTCCGGAACCGAGCGACTGCTACGGACATAGGATCGAATCCTGCCTCGGGCATGGATTTGTGTGATGTCCTTAGTAAGGTTTAGGTAGTTCGAAGTTCTAGGGGGCTGATGACCCCAGAAGTTATGTCCCATAGTGCTCAGAGCCATTTGAACCGTTTTTGCCTCCTCATTTCACTTGGTAGCTTCCACTATCTCAATGGTTTTCTTTCTGCAAGTCTCACACCGTAAAAGATGATTATTCAGGGTTTTGACAAGTGGTCACATTAATGAGTGGACAGAGTATTTCAACCAACCTCTGACTCTCTGCTTCGGCGAGTTTCCATCGACGAATTATGGTTTGGTGGTTAGAGTCACTGCCTCTTGATAACATATTCCCATGTTCCACTTCTGACTGTCTTGGGGCCGAATCATTGTGTTGTCCTAATCATTCCTTGTCATCATAATTACAAAGACACTCAATCTTCCAAACTGACGTCCAATTGAAGGCTTTTATCCGTTGGCTCTACATCCTCAGAACGGGTCCTCCTAGCAAAGAAAGCCGTATAGTAGTTGCATTCCTAATGTCATCTATTCCCTTTCTATTAGGTCACTGTCTTGGTCAGTCATTTCTAATCTCCTGTAATCAAGCAAGAATTTTAACTCTCCATAAACCAGCCATTTGCCTGACATGAAGTTCTTGCTAACTCCAGTTCAATTTGTTATCAGTTCGGTTTCTTTTATTTGCTGCCCCTATTAGAATTTTCCAAAACGTGTGTCTTTATTGCTCGCAGAATATCTCTCATTATCAATTA
Organism: Schistocerca piceifrons; assembly: GCF_021461385.2. NCBI lineage: Eukaryota > Metazoa > Arthropoda > Insecta > Orthoptera > Acrididae > Schistocerca > Schistocerca piceifrons. The sequence continues at coordinate 64,879,552 of NC_060140.1, forward strand.
ATATTTAATATTCGCACTGGAAGTTCGTGTTTGACAGTTATACGGCCAAAACTGGTAAAGACACAGGGTTTGGAATCGTTTTTATTATCCCAAAGCGCTGATTTTCAGATTCTGTTTACTTTTTTCTGCCATACCTTCGCTGTGTTCTCTAAATGCAAATTGACTGCATTTATGACGTAATTGTTAAATTACACAGATTTTCATTGGGTGCGATAACCATTCGCGAATATTGTCATATTATGGTCGACAGTAGAACTTATTTGAGAATAGCCTTGACTAAGTTTTTCATTTCGCAATTGCTTTTTACTGTTGCTGTATTCGATAAGCATATAAATGTGGAAGAAAGAGAGCCATCTACAGATGAAGTACTTCACGTTTAGGTGACTTTCTTATACGCAGCAGTTATACAGAGTCGTCCCAGAGTGAATGGGTTTAGACAAACGCTGTGAAAAAAAAAAAAATCATGGCAGTACAGACTAGCAAAAATTACCAAAATAAAAAATAAACTGCTTTTAGTCACAAATGTTAAATGTCGTCTTTCATTTCTGTATAAAATGCGTTTCGAGCCCTGGGATCTCATCTTCAGGTGCTTGATCTGTCTACATCATCTTTGGAATATTGGTTAATACTTATCCGGTTAACAGTGCAAGCGTATATTACAAGGTGACCCATTGTGAATACAATTTTTACAAAACGTAGGCAACATCGAAAAATTGCATACTTTTTCCATTAGTTGTTACTGAGGTTTCAAGCACAAAATGAGTAGACATATTTACATATGTTCACTCATTTTTCTTGTCACTGCACATTTGTAAACAGAATTCAGAAAAGTCAGACAATAACCAAATGTGAAAATGTATTTCGACATATGCACAGATGTTATTTCTAAGATGATACAAAGATGTCACATATGTAGATACAAATTGCAAAACATACATTTGAGTAGATATCACATGTGACATAATGTAATCAAATGGTTCCTATTATTTAATGTTTGTTTCTACAGAAAAATATAAACTTTCAAAATTTCTGAAAAAAACCTGTGTTAACCTCTGTTTGTTCAATTAATCTTTTTCTTAAAAAATTTATTTGTGTAACAGCATTTCTAATTTTCTCTTTGAAGTAGTGAAGCCTTGGGAGGTACTTGTAGCTATGCTGCATTCTCTTTGTTGAGTGAGTAGAAGGTGAAGGAAGTTTTTATTTTCAGGTAACATTGCCAAATAATTTTTTCATGAATTCCTTCTGGCAGTGCATGACAAACCTTTTAGCATTGGTCGTTCCTTTATTTATACAGCTATTTCCTGCGAGCACTTTCTCCAGACAGAAACTTTTTAACTTCAATAATTGAACAACTAGCACAATAGTTTTGACAAAAGAATAGATTTCTTAGACACATGTGAATTAGCATTACATGAATATAGTATTGGTTATTGTCCTACTATTCCAGTTTACAAAACTATGCTCTAGAACTTGAAAGATTACATCCTCAACATCTTTTCAAACAAATTGTTTTTGAAAATAGAAAACTGGCTTTTCAAAAAGGAATCATTCTTAGTTCTCAAACATGCTTCATCATAAACTTCACTATTTGGTAAAGAACTTTAAAAAAAGCTTACCTCAATTTTTTTAAATTGGTGGCTACTAGGGAACAGTCAGGAAATGTCTAATAGCACTATAAAATGTAAATAATTATGTTAATTTCGGAAAAACATACTTTATGAACTCAAAAGAGAATTCTAACAGTGATCATAACATGAAATCTTAAAATAATTACTTATCAGTCTAGGAAAAAAATTGATTCAGAAACAGATCTACTACTTTTATTAATATCAAAACAAAGTTGTGAAAAAATTATTTGTTTATATACTACATGTGCTCTGTTTTGTATTCATGTATTTGGATAAGTAAAATTTCTATGAAGCATTTTTGTCCAGAACTAAAAATTGAGCAATACATTACATTCTACTAATCTTTCACTTATTAAATTGCATCGCTTTAATTGTTAGTGTACAGTGTCAATAATGTTGCATAGTTTTTAAAACTGACTTCAAAAAATTTTATGATAACATGAAAACAATTTTTCTGCACTGTGAACTATAAGATGTCTGGAGATGAACTGGAGTCACTAAACTGCAGCATGAGAGCATTTTGAGGTAGATTGTGCTTCTCTTGATTGGAAGCCCCACTTGGTACATGAGAAATCAGTCTTTCCAGGTGGCCCAACTATTAAATAAAGCCTGATGTTCTTAAATTTTGTAGATATTGTAATTTTATAATATTTTTTAAGTAAAATGTTTTACTAAAAGTATCTACACAATTTTGATAAGACTCATAACTTCAAAGTAAGTCACCTCCAATACAATTTCAGCAATTTCTGGAACATACAGTTTACATACCACATATTTAAAGTGTTCTAATGTATAAAGCAGAACTGCTGTGTAAAGTTGTTTCGAAGAATCTCAAAAGTTCTACTTCAAATTTTTACGCAATCCTCTAATAAACTTTCAGATGTAGGTAAGGTTATTTACTTTTTAATACGCATATTTATTCAAAACCGATACAAAAGAGTCACATGTTTGCACCTGTTACTGTCCTTCAAAGTAGTCTCCAGCATTGTGTAGAACCCATTGCCAGCCATGTGGGAGGCGTAGTATACCTTTAGCAGAGCCTGCTCTGTTGATGGTGCGAATGGAGCAGTCTGTCGAATCTCTGGAACAGTTCTGAAGCGAATGCCAAAAAGTGGTCACTCCATCTTCAGAATCAAATCAAAGTCACAAGGACTTAAGTCCAAGGAGTATGGTGGATGGTACAGTACTTCCCAGTCCCATCGACCGAACAGAGTAGCCACAGCTTGCACTATATGCGCCCGCACATTGTCGTGCCAAATGATGGGTGGGATGCACAGAAAGTGTCACCGTTACTTTCGCAAAGCTGGTCGCAGGCGATGCTCCAAAAACGAACAGCAATACTATACATTGACGGTCTGCCATGGAGGAACACAATGCGTTAGTGTAACACCATTACAGTCGTAAAGGAGACTCACCATAACTTTCACCATACTGGTGCTCTAACGCACTCTAGACACTTTGATGACATTGTCGTGTTCTACGACCTTGGCACGTTCTGTTGTAACTGCGACCAGGACGGTGGCGGGATAGCAATGACGGAAAGCGCGGCGGGACCCGCGGAGAGGCCAGAGGATAACAACACAACGGGAGAGGACGGACACGGCCAACGAAGGACAGAACGAATACAACAAAATCGAACAACGGAGTCACAAGGAAACAAACACGTCCACTCGTACAGAGGACAAGGAAGTGATCTGTCTAGCGCGAAGCGAGTTGTAAACTGGCGTACGCGAGATTAGACTGGCTGGCTGAGCTTTTTTTTTCCTTTTTCTTTATTGTATTTCAATTCCCCATCGGGGCGGGCTGGCAGCAGCATAGGCGCTGCTCTTCAGCCGAAAGACATAGAACAAAACAATAGAAGACATTTAAAAACAGCAAAGGAGAGAATAAGGTGAACATAGATATAAAAAAAGGGGGAACATCATGGAATGCAATAGATAAAAAAACGGGGTGACTGTAAAATGGAGATAAAAAACTGTTTAAAAGTAGCACACACAAAAAGCCAGACACTGCGACGGTTAAAAGAACACAAGGCACAGTACGACAGGAGCATAAAGGTAGCGACGGATGGCATAGCACATAACGTAACGCTGACGGCGAACCTCAAGGCAGTAAACAATTAAATCACACCTCTTGACGCACATGAGAAACAGCACTAAACACAACACTGATGTGGCACACTGATGATGATCAATACAGAGGATCTGCCAGGCGCTAGGAGATGAGGGAGAACTGAAGAAGGGAGGGAGGGGAAGAGATTGGGGAGGGGAGTTGGGGGCGCGCGGAAGAGGGCCAGGTAGGGAGGGATGTGGGAAGGAGAAAGGCAAGTATGGGGTGCAGGGTCTCAGGGAGGGGGGGGACAGAGGAAAATCCGCTCTGGGAGGAGGAGGAAAGAGGAAAAGGGGGCCCTGGGGAGGGGGGGGGGAACAAGGCCAGGTTATAGTTGGAAGGAAGGGTGGATGTCATGGCGAAGTTCGTCATCCGGGAGGGGGAGGCGTTGGAAATTGCCCTGATGAAGGAGATGGAGGGTGTGGAGGTGGAGAGAGGGAGGGATACAGCGATAGAGGCGCGGCAACGGGTGGGGGGTGGAGAGGAAGGACGACACCAGAGGGTGGGGCGGATCAAGCCTGCGAACAATGTAAAGGATGCGGAGATGTTGGAGGAACAGGAGGAGGTGGGGGAAGGGGATCAGTTCATACAGGAGCCGTGTGGGGGAAGGAAGGCAGATACGGAAGACAAGGCGGAGCGCATGCCGTTCAAGGATTTGGAGGGCCTTGTAAAAGCGGGTGGGGGCGGAGATCCAGGCGACGCTGGCATAACAGAGGATAGGACGGATGAGGGATTTGTAGGTGTGGAGGATGGTAGAAGGATGCAATCCTCATGTCCGGCCAGACAGGAGTTTCAGCAGGCGGAGGCGGGAATGGGCTTTCTGCTGGATGGTCAGGAGATGAGGGGTCCAGGTGAGGTGTCAGTCAAGGGTGAGGCCAAGGTATTTCAGGGTGGGGGTGAGTTGGATAGGACGACCACAAAGGGTGAGGTAGAAATCATGGAGGCGAAAGGAGCGAGTGGTGCGGCCTATGATGATTGCCTGGGTTTTGGAGGGGTTGAGACGGAGGAACCACTGGTTATTTGGCTGAGCGCGAGGCAGGCGTTTAAGTACGCTATCGGGGACGCCGCTATTGGCCGCTCGGTCCATGTGTTCCACTGTGGCGCCCTCACACTAAAAGCGGGCCAGGAGGGCGCGCCGACACAGCTTACGGCGCGATGGCGCAGAGACCTCTATGGGTCTTCGACGTCCATGACGACTGGCGCGGATTCAAATTCCGCGGCGCACGGTACCAGACATTCAATCTTGACGTAACTCTGTTGCTCCTGTTTCGAAAACATAGTGAAAACGTAATGTTAGACCACTCGCCCACAAGTGATTGTGTTTCCGTCGACTGTACGCACGTCGGTGACGTGGGATAGTCCTTTAGCTCGGAGGTAAGGTAGGTATGTCAACAATGTGTGCTATCAGCTACAGTAGTAAATTCCGTTGCATAGTGTCTCCACAGCAGTGTTGCTACTATTTAATATATATTACAGAGGGGCCCAGAAAAATGTAGAAACTCTGTAACAGTTAATATCTTAGGAAAAAGTCACATCATTGTAATTTTGCGCATTAGTGAAGTTCATCGTTTCAGCGTGTTTTCCAGCAGGTGAAGTGCAGCAATGAATGAAGTAAGACAGTCATTTGAGCAACGCAAGGCCGTATGGAACTGTTACTGGAAGTATGATAACATGATGTAGGCAATCATGCATACATATAAAATGGAGAAAGGTTATTGCCAAAAATCTCAAAGTTCTTGACTGAATTACTTCAAATATTTACACAATACTCTAACAGGTATTTTAATATATCTAGTGTATGAATGCATATATTTGTATTTATATATTAGTGCCCTTTCAGCAGGCAGGTAGGTTAGAAAAAGTGAAAAGGAAAATTCACAGGTTGGAGTTACATACGAGGCCTGTTCAGAAAGTAAGCTCCGATTGATTGCCAAATTGAAACCACAGTGAACATCAGAAATGTTTTACTTGTAACAATTAGCTACACCTTTCAGCTACTTCTCTACGTAGTCGCCGTTCTGACTTAGACTTTTGTCATAGGGTTGTACCAACTTTTCAATAGCCTCATCATAGAAGGCAGCCGCCAGTGCTTTCCGCCAATTCTCCACGCTGGCCTACACCTCGTTGTCTGTGTCAAAATGTTGTCATCAAAGACAGCGGTTCATGTGACCAGAGATGAAACTCAGGGGGAGACAATTGCGGACTGTATTGTGGGTAATCTCACATTTCCATTTGAAAACGATGCAGGAGCATCTTCATTGCCCCTGCAGAATGCGGCTGAGAATTGTCTTGAAGAAGAAACGGCACGACAGTTATGTAATGTTAGCTGCATAGCTTCAGGCGAAATTTCTCACCAGGCCCTCGTACTTGGCGGCAGACACTATTTTCTAGACATCTTTACGCACTCAGTGCGAGCTCAGAAATGAGAAGAGCGACGTGATGGTAACTGGGGTTATACTAGAGACACTACCCAACACATCTGTGCAAAGCTTTATCGGATTTTCATAGTCGTTTCCATTTCGCGACCGATCGGAGCTTACTTTCTGAACGCCCCTCGTACATTGGAAGTTCCTGAAGTTTTTTGGCAGGATGAACAAGACTTGTGACAAGGTGAGTACAGGGTTATAAATACCAAATCAGAGAATTGGCTAATTGTGATAATGAACAAGAAAATAGGAATGTGAGCAAGCTACCATGAGCTACATAGTGAATGAATTATTGCAGCCAATACAGATACAAAGCCAACAGCCATCACAGTATCAGGAATTTACATGCCAATAAGCACCGCAGATGATAAAGAGATGGAAAGAACCTATGATGAGATGGAAAAAATTATTCAGGTAGTTAAGGGAGAGAAAAATATAATTATTATAGATGACTGGGACTGATGTAGGACAGAGACCTCTTTAGCTGCTGCCTCTGTGGGCATAGAAGTTTCAATGACATTATTTTTCATCTTTTAAGTCTGTGAACATACAGCATTACAATATTTATGATGAGTCAGATAGTGTATTAGTATGCAAGTTGTAGACTGATAAGCCATCAATACAACCTTCTTGACATAAAAGTTTCTGTCACAGGTGACTGCAACAAAGAAAACAGAACAGCACATTGTTGTGCATTTAATTTTTGTTTAAAATTACTTTATTTACATGCATAAATAGTATATATGGAAGAAATAATTTTTCTAGTTGTTTAAATCTCCTGCTATCATTTAAAACAGACTGTGAGAAAGGAAAACAATGCTACTTATTTTCACAACACATGGTTTTCTTCTTCGAACTCAGTTTTCTCAGAAAACCTGTACATTATTGTTTACAGTAACACATAATATATGTCTGTCTCAATGTTTATTAGGGTATCATACAAAAATTTGAAGTAAATCTGTCAAACTCTTGAGACCTTTTTCAGGCGTATTGTATATGGTCTGTTTCAACTAAAATATTATCTGGTAAGATTCCCAGACATACCCAAGCTTATGAATTATATCAAAGACCAACACATATTTAACGATTGTGAGGCATTGCCAGCTTTACTAGTAGACAGTATAAAAGAGAGGTAAACAATTATTTGGATCATTAGGTATCCATACTGTATTTCATCATTTTCTTTATTCCAAAATAAATGTTGTGATGAAGATATATTATTACTCTACCAATGTTAAACATAAGTGTTATATGTGTCAATAGCTCTAAATAAAAGTTCTTATGAGTCACATTACATGCTGTATGAAGTAATTACTTCTATGTGTTCAGCCATATTACGCAATTCAGAGACAAGTTAGTGCCATCTACTTTTAAAAAAAACCTGTATCGACTACTACAGTAATGGAAATATACCTACTTCCGCCCCCTGCCCCACCTCCACGATGGATATTTCGAGGTGTCCTCCCACAACGTCCTCCCCCACCCAAATGTGGATTTCTTACATGTGATCACATGTATCATGTAATTAGTACTGAGAATTTTTATACGAAGCATATTCCAAAACTAACGCCCGTTTAGTCATAAGAAACTAAGCTCACAAAAAAGGATTTTACTGACAATAATATTTCACTAGAGATCTGCTTCCTTAAGCCCTCTCCATAGGAGAAATAAATGTGACTAACGCCCAAACAACAAGGACTTACATGTGTCGAGAATAGAAAATAGCGCACTGATAATGGCTAGCCACTAGCCGAAATCTGGATTTTCGTAACAAAATCTAAAAAAAGAAGATCTGATTGCTCCATTCTACAATTTTTAAAAGTCTCCACAGGTGTCTGCTGCCTGAGGATTGAGCCACTTGGGAACGCCAGTCTTTATTTCATCTTCGTTTTGAAACCAAGTGCTCTGCTGTCCTGTCTTACAGATCCACCACCAAATATCTGAAGGCACATGTCTGCAGAACATAACAAAGTGTATGTTCAGCAGCATTAGCAGTTTCAGTGAAAAGGTGTGTAGAAATGGGGTGCCAGAGGCATTCATACATTTGCATTAACATTAGGTGGGGATTTCTCGCTTAATGTCAGGAGGTTGTAAATACTGGTTCAGAATTGGGGCATGTAGACATTTCCAACATTTTGCCTCATCTTCTGCTGATAGCACGAAACACTGAAAGACAAGCCGATTAAATACGAACGAGTATAATGCTCAGTATTCACCAGTCCACAGGCGCAAATGCATGAGGATCTATAGCGGATATATAAACCTATACATGTTGGGAAATGTGTTACCTATCTAGTACTGCTCACTTCGTTTATCAATATCAGGCAGAGCGAGATTCCATTTGTGACTACTAACTTCTCTAAGAATAAAATATTAATATGGTTAATTTATTAAGAACAACATCGAGAAACACTGTTCAAATTGTTAGGAGTAAATTCCCAGCATTTTAATAAGACTTCATTTGCTAGTGACCAAGGCACAAGTATATGGAAGGGTCTGCAATACTTTAAGCATTGTGCATGCATTACACGTGTTTTGAACACACTCCTGAAACACGTGTTTGATGACGATGATGTTATAAATGGCCTTGGAGTGGTGTTCGGTTTGGATGGGTTATTTGGGGTAGGAGACCAAACTACGAGGTGTTCGGTCTCATCGGATTAGGGAATGAGGGGGGGGGGGAAGGCCGTTTGATTTCGAAGGAACCATCCCAGAATTTGCCTGGAGCGATTTAGGAAAATCACAGAAAATCTAAATCAGGATGGCCGGACGCAGGATTGAGCCATCGGCCCCCCGAATGCGAGTCCAGTGTGCTAACCACTGACCACCTCGCTCGGTCTTGGAGCGGTGTGTTCCATGACTTTTGCTGATACGGTAGTGTTCCTTTCCTGTGGAATACTGGTGACATGAATTCGGTGCAGACAAGCTTGAAGCAAGAAACTGTAAGTGCAACAACTTGTTTAGAACGCTACAACATGCAGACAGTACAAAAAAATCATGGAATTACTTCCGGAGTGTGACGTCTCTGAAAAATTAACTGGTTGTGACAACAACTTTGCAAAAGATCTCGTTATATTTTTAGAGTCATTCAAAGATTCAGTAAGAATGCTGGAAGGCGACAAGTTTCCAAAAATTCAGTGTGTTTTGTTATGGATGCACAAGATAAAAAATTATTGTAATATGGCGTCGAAAGATACAGAGGTACATACGCTTAAATTACTGCAGACATGCCGTCATACTCTCCGGACTCCTTCCGCACTATCAGAGGACCAGAATGTCCAGATGCTTCACCCACCATGTCATGACACCGACTACATTAGATTTTGGTGTGCAGCTGGCTTTTATAGAAACAATGAAGACTTGTAATAATAATAATAATAATAATAATAATAATATGTGTAGCCACTATAGCTCGATCATCTTACTGACGGAGATACAAAGGTTACACGTTACATTATAAAATGATGAGGTAGTTAAATAAGAAAAACAGCAAAGAGTTCGTGATAGTATTTTTTTATTCACAAATTTACAATGGTATACATCAGTAAGAAATCATTGGCTGAATCTTCACAACAGTACAGTGTTTTCCAGATGAAGGTTCTTGTATGAACAGAATTCAGTGTGTGTTTCTCTCGATCTAGTAGGAGTTGCTTTAGCTTCTTCTTTTGATACCGTGTTGATACAGTACTCTAAACCATCTGCATGCACTTTATATGTGCACAGATAGTTCACAATCTCGCGACACACAGTTTGAACACACGGCAGCCATGGTTCAGACTATCCAACACAAGGATAGCACCATCTCTAGACCGAACAAGTTGGTAATGGTGGAGTGTTGCAGACAGACAAAGGGATCGACATCCATATCTCACGATAAGTCACACCACCATAAAATGATGTTGTAGATAGCATCAGGCCAGCACAGCAAATATCCAGAGATGGAGGCTACTCGGAGGTCATCTGTTGCTTGCAGTATGGTTCTGCATTATATACTTCATCCCATTTGAACCTCATAACTGCACTGCTCCTATTCTGCTGGGACAAGCTGGACGATATTGACAGCTGTTGACACTTCATGGTTCTTCCACTGACTGACTGTAACTGACAGCATGTCCATCTTATATTCCCCAATGTCATAATCACGTGAACAGACGTAGTGTTCCTACAGCCCTATTGCCTCTCACCAATTTTCAAGTGAACGCTGTATTCCTATTGATTCCCAAGGGAAGTGGTAGGGGAGAAAGAGGCCCCCTGTGGCAGTATTGTGAACTAGCTCAGTCAAGGCCCATACGCCAAGGTGAGAAACTCTGGTTCATTCTGACTGCGGTAGTGGAATAGAACGAAGTTGTCTCCTGCACTGTTGATTGACATGCCTTATCAAAAACATGAACATCTCCAGCACACACAGTAGTCACTATAAGTTGCAAAATGCATCTCCATCCCATCCAGCTGCATCGCCATTATTTGCTAAAAATTAGTTACCACACACTCATTGCCAACCATCTCTTTTCGTATCTCATGTAGTAGGTTATGGATGCAGTCCTCAACTGTATGCTAAGGAAATAAATGTATTACACCCTTTTCTGTCCATCACCAACATCTCCATTTATGATGGTACATTATAACAGTTCTTTCCCAGGAGGACACTACATACTAACACATGGTCTTGATCTGAGCTAAAATACCCAGCAAAATACATACTATACCACCACATCTCCAATTTTTTTCATCATGACACAAACACTCCACAGTGAGTCCTTCTTGTCCAATAGTTCAACACATAACAATTTAGGGCTGGAAGCCAACTAGAATGTTATTGCGACCTGGCGGCAGCATGTAGAATGAACAAGGTCCTAAGTAGGGACTCGACCTCCTCAGCGTGAGGATGCACCCGCCCAGTGATAGACTCACGTGTGGACGATACTGAACAGCGGTTAATATACTGCACTTCCTTCCATTCTTCGGTGCTTACAGTTTTTACATTATAGGAAGTGGAGGCAGACCTGAGTTCTACCCGTGTTGGGGAGTCCTGTCTCCTACAAACTCATTAAATAATGGACATACATCAATATATTATTATTATTATTGGATACCGTAGAAACACTGGAACATGTGAGGCAATACTGACCTTACGACTTATCGTAGAAGAAAGATTAAGGAAATGCAACCCTACGTTTCTAGCATTTGTAGAGTTACAGAAAGCTTTTGACAATGTTGACTGGAATACTCTCTTTCAAATTCTAAAGGTGGCAGGGGTAAAATACAGGGAGCGAAAGGCTATTTACAATTTGTACAGAAACCAGATGGCAGTTATAAGAGTCGAGGGACATGAAAGGGAAGCAGTGGCTGGGAAGGGAGTAAGACAGGGTTGTAGCCTCTCCCCGATGTTGTTCAATCTGTATATTGAGCAAATAGTAAAGGAAACAAAAGAAAAATTCGGAATAGGTATTAAAATTCATGGAGAAGAAATAAAAACTTTGAGGTTCGCCGATGACATTGTAATCCTGTCAGAGACAGCAAAGGACTTGGAAGAGCAGTTGAATGGAATGGACAGTGTCTCGAAAGGAGGATATAAGATGAACATCAACAAAAGCAAAACAAGGATAATGGAATGTAGTCTAATTAAGTCGGGTGATGCTGACGGAATTAGATTAGGAAATGAGACACTTAAAGTAGTAAAGGAGTTTTGCTATTTGGGGAGCAAAATAACTGATGATGGTCGAAGTAGAGAGGATATAAAATGTAGACTGGCAATGGCAAGGAAAGCGTTTCTGAAGAAGAGAAATTTGTTAACATCGAGTATAGATTTAAGTGTCAGGAAGTCATTTCTGAAAGTATTTGTATGGAGTGTAGCCATGTATGGAAGGGAACATGGACGATAAATAGTTTGGACAAGAAGAGAATAGAAGATTTCGAAATGTGGTGCTACAGAAGAATGCTGAAGATTAGATGGGTTGATCACATAACTAATGACGAAGTATTGAATAGGATTGGGGAGAAGAGACGTTTGTGCCACAACTTGACCAGAAGAAGGGATCGGTTTGGTAGGACATGTTCTGAGGCATCAAGGGATCACCAATTTAGTATTGGAGGGCAGCGTGGAGGGTAAAAATCGTAGAGTGAGACCAAGAGATGAATACACTAAGCAGATTCAGAAGGATGTAGGTTGCAGTAGGTACTGGGAGATGAAAAAGCTTGCACAGGATAGAGTAGCATGGAGAGCTGCATCAAACCAGTCTCAGGACTGAAGACCACAACAACAACATTATTATTATTGGCATTGATTTGAATATCATGTCATGAGGGCCTTCCTCTCCTACGCAGAATTTTTTCCCCAATAATTTCCATGTGGGGAATGGGGACGAAGGGAGGAGAGGAGGTGTAGACATCCTCTGGTAGTGGTATTCTGCACTAGCTGAGTCAATCCCTGCATGTCAAAGTAAGCACACATACGAAAATCTTCCAAAAAAGAAAACACCTGCAATCTGCAGCAGTGTAATCACATAGATAAGACATGCAGTTGCTGAATCTGAGCTGCTCCTACCAAAGAAAGAGATAAACAGTATGTCCTCTGCTATGTAACTGACATTTCTCTCCAGCAAAAACTGAACCTTTTTCCCCATCAGTTTCCAGATGGAGGTGATGTGGAGGGTTGAGGGACGGCTTGATGTATTTCGCAGAAAGGAAAGGGGTAAATAATTGATCACCTCCATTAATTAGTCAAGTAATTTAATATGAAATGTGTGTTCGTATTAGCGAGGTTGAGTCGGGAGGGTTGTGTTGTGGATTTCCAGAAGGGAGGGCAGAGTGTGATAGGGTTTTGTCAGAAGGACTGACTGCCCCAGGGGGGTCATAAATCGACCCTCAAGGGGTCATAAATCAACTAACAGAAGCAATAAAATATTCTCGGGTTTCAAGCCATCTCAAGTAGTTAACTGACCACGATCTTTCGGCAGAGATCTCCTCTGTCACTATCAAATGGTTGACTGCTACCTGGATGCTGCTTCCGAGCTTATATAGCTGCACCACCTACAGCCACATCACTGGTGCCTAGTCCTGTGCCGTATATGGTAATCTTTTGATGGCACAACCTCAGTGTTCATTTCAACTTCCCAAAACAGCATCTCAGGCTGTACTGAGCTGCAACCCACAGTCTTTATTCAGGTTTTTGTCGAATATTTAGATCTCTGTTGCCTCATGTATTACGCTATTCCAAAAGGCATTGATCTGTTTCATAAGAAAAGTATCGTCGAATGCAATTCTATGTCGTTTTCCAGTGCTTGCTCCACTTCCGCCGATTTTTCGGGGTACTGTATGAAGAAACACCTTTCATGTTCTATGTCACGCTGTTGAAGAGTGCAGACAGTCTGACCGACATAAAACTGGCCGCACCCACACACTATTTTGTACGTTTCAGTAGTTCTGAGCCCTACATCGTCGTTCACAGGTTTCATTATTTGCTAGATCTTTGCTGGGAGCCTCAAGACTGAACTGATTCTAAATTTCTTCGGGAGCCAGCTAATTTCCCCTGTTATTGAGCCACAAAATGATAAAAACGCAGTCTTTTTCGTGTCTTCTTTGGAGGTATTCTGCTTTTGCGGCTTAGACGAAACTGCTTGCGATAGTTGTAAGTAGTTGTAACCGTTTACCTTGAAACTTTACATACCTGGCTGAAATCCCTCGGAACGTGTCCGGCGTCTGAGACGGTTTCAGCTGGATGTACCAAGGTCCTCAGAACAGACGTTATACGTCCTTGGCGGTGGTAGCTTGTGGCACGCAAATAGTGATCCGTGTGGATAGGCTTGCGGTAAACGCTGTGAACGAGACACCCCTTGCGTTTTCGGCGGACAAGAACGTTCAGCAACAGCAAGGGACCGTGATTCTCTACTTCCGTCGTGAGCTTTACATGGTCATGGATGTTGTTGATGTGTTCCATGATCTCCTTCCACATTTACAGTCGATGTGGCCATATGACGAAGGTACCGCCGACGCAGCAACAGAAACAACTAGGTTTTGCAGCGCTGCAGGTGTGAAATTTCATACAAGTCTACCATTAGCCAGTCAACGGCGTTGCTGCAGTGGATACACCGGTTCCCGTCAGTTCACCGAAGTTATGCGCTGTCCGGTGTGGCCGGCACTTGGATGGGTGACGATCCGGGCCGACATGCACTGTTGCCATTTTTCGGAGTGCACTTAGCCTCGTGATGCCAATTGAGGAGCTACTCGACCGAATAGTAGCGGCTCCGGTCAAGGAAAACCATCGTAACGACCGGGAGAGCTGTAAGGTGACCATACGCCCCTCCTATCCACATCCTCAGTTGTGGATGACACGGCCGTCGGATGATCCCGATGGTTCACTTGTGGCCTGATCACAGAGTGCTTTACCATTAGTTGAATCATATGATATTCGGAGTACACCTCGTAGATGTTGGTATCGATTGCCACAGTAAGAGATTTTTTACCTACCCGTTCCCGATGACATGCAACCGCCGCAGCTGCCAGTGTAACGTGTTACATACAGCCAGCTGCCCGTGTAACTTTGCAGACGAGCCCGAGGCGAGCAGCAGCAGCGGCGGCGCCGACGGTGAGGCGCCCGCGATGGGGGAGGGCGCGCCGGCCCGGTGACATGAGGTGCGTGGCGGAGGGTGCGCGGCCGCCGCTGCCCCTGCTCCTGCTGCCCGCCTGCGCCGCCGTGGCCGCCGCCGCCGCCGTCGCCGCCGCCAGCGCCACCGCCTCCGCCGCGCCCCCGCAGTCGCCGTGAGTACCGGCTTCCTCTCTTTACACCACGGGGACCCCGACACAGCTTTGTGTGTTAGGTGGAGAAATCATACACTGACCAAAAGAGAGACATTATGACCATTGTGGCTAGGGAGTCTTTTGTGATGGAGCCCTTGGCTGAAGAGTTCTTAGTTACCACGTCAAAATCAGACAGCCCGTGATGACGATGATAGTGGCAGTCATCGAAAACTGGGATTTGATCTGAATATGAGATGTTGTAGCAGGTACATAAAAGAGATAGGAAAGTCTATTAGTGCAGCAGAAACGAAAGCATGATTATTCTAGCAACGATATGACTCGCGAATGGAGAAACAGACATAAGCGACTTTGAAGACGGGCACATTGTTATGATGAAGTTGGTTGACAGTTGACGTGCCACTGCCATGAGCAGCTATGGAATATGGTTAAGGGAAGGCTAAAACAAGAGTAGATGATAACGTAATGGAGATTCATGGCCTATCACAGAACATGTAAGATAGGCACCGATCCGTTCAGCGCTGATGACATAGTACAATACTTGGCAGGCAAAGTTCTTCAGACCCCACTGTTCAGTGCAAGCCGTTAAACATACGTCTCCGTGATAACCACCCAAGCGTTCTCATGTTGACCAAACGACATCTTCAATTACAGCTGCAGTAGCTACTGGATGGTCGATACTGGACTGTCCATCAATGGAAACATCTTCCCCTGTCAGATGATTTACATTTTTTGTTACAAGGGCCATTCAAAAAGTAACGCCACACTTTCATTTCTGAAAGAGTTTTACTCAGGATTCCAATAAACCATGTTATTCCCCATTTATTCGGCCATAAGATCCTATTTTTCAACATAATATCCGTTCATGTGATGAACTTACACAACCTTACTGTGAGGGCCTGTATGCCCGTATGGTACCACTCAAGGGTCTTGCTGCATCAACACCCTCCCCAACATCCATACACTGCTTGCCGTGGAGTGCATCCTCCATTGAGCTAAACAGATGGAGGACGCTATTTATGGTCTCCTGTTGGGGACGAAGATTTCAGTGGGCACAAAGCTCTGAGTGCCCCAAATGGTGGAAGAGTGCCTTAGCGGCACCAACAGGGACTCTAATTGATCAGTGAGGTGTTTCATTGTGAGCCATCGATCACCTCGGTTGAGAGTGCTATCACGTTCCAACATTGGAAGAGTAACAGCTGTGTGCGGCTGCGCAGCATGCGGGAGATACGACATGTCTGGCGACCTTGTTGCGATGATGACAGACGTCTTATCCAACGACTCACTGCGCTTTCATTTACTTCCAGGAGTACGTAGACATTCTGCAAGCGCCTATGAGTATCTGGAATGCTCTGGTTTTCCGCCAAAAGAAACTCAATTACAGCTCTCTGCTTACAACTCACGTCCGTTACAGACGTCATTTTGAAGGCCGTGTATAGCGCCACCACCTATCGGAACGTCATGAAACTAGAGGGATTGAAGCTTGAATATTCCACCATGTCCCACAGCAAGTTCAGCATTTTTTCAACCGTACTGGTGGAAAAATATTTGATACGTACTTCTCCTACATCGGGTCGATGGTCATGGTCGAGTACACAGCCATAGTCAAACGGATGCATTGTTCGAGGCAATGAGGCCATTATCGGCAGTACTAAGGTATAGTGAACTTTCAGCTGGGCTTCCACTGGACATCTTATAGTAACTGAAGCGCCATGACAATTGTGAATTAAATGAACATTATTGTTGCCTACCTTCGTCTGTCAATGCTTCATTTCTTCCCCCATGACGATGGTGTCACGAAGAGGATAACGATACGTGTCACAAGGCCAGTACCGTGCTCATTAATGACCTGATGACAATCTTCGCCTGATGTGAACCCGATTACGTGAGACACTGTCAACTACCAGCTCCTCACGTCACAAACAACGAGCTCGTTATTTTATAGGAACTGCATGACCTGTGGGTAGACCTCTACCTCCGGGATCCTACGAAGAACTTGTCCCATCCATGCCGTGCAGAATCGCTGCTACACTGTATTTCCAAGGTGGACCAACAGTAGCCAGTCATAATGGCTTCGTATTCCTGCCCAATCACACCCTGCAAAAAAATATTCAATCTCAGAAGACACCAGGCCGATACTGTGTAATATTTGGTCCATCCCTGACGATAGAGTCAATTCGACGAGGAGGAGAGTTCGTAAGTCTATTCATGAGTTCCGTGTCCATCTGGAAAGCCACTCAGTGCTCATTAAACCCCACAAAGCCACCAAATTTTGGGATATTGGTTAGCACGTTTCACCTGCTGTTGCAAGCAGTCCCAGATGTTTTTCATGGGGCTAAGATCGCGTGTCGGAGCAGTCGAGGAGGGATACCGTGCTATGATGTTTGACAAACCAAGAACGTAGGCATGCAGCACTGTTGTTGTCTCGGAAGACGAGGAATGTCCGCATCACACTCATCATGAAGTTGTAGAAGAATTGCCAGCCTTGGTCTCAGATAGTGCTGAATTAAACACTCTGGCTCATATTCACGATAAACTGAACGAGTGTGCCCAAATCACGCTACGGAAGACACGGCCAAAATATCAGAGGACCACCTCCAGCCGGAATTAAACCCTCCACACACTGCGCAAGCTCTCGTCCTGTAAGTGTAACAGATCCCACCGTGATCGTAACGGTCAGATATCGGACCATAGGGTGAGTCAGCCATGGTCACACAGAAAACTAAACTGCATCTTAACTGTACAATAGTGTAACAGTAATTCCTTACTTTAAAATTAGCCATAAGAGATGGGAAAGTACTTAAATATAATTTATTGGTCTTGAAAAATGGAAAACATGCCTAACTGTATCACACACATTCATTTGATGATACTGGCAAATCTTGAACTCCACTCAGTCCCAAAAGATCACGAACGATTCCACACATCTGTTCCGACGAGGTAACTCTCTCAGGGTGCTAATAAACCAATTACAATTCACCCTTCGCGTATTTCTGTCTCAGAGCTCTTCCATTGCATGTTCACGCGAGCAAGTCAGCCTCAGTAGTTCGGCGTGCGCTCGCTACTAACTCGATTTGTCGTCGCGACACGACAATGCCCTGTCAGCCGGAAAAAAAACGGGAGACGGCAGAAAACACTAGCAGCAAAAAGTCGTGTCACACGGGGCGATTTTTGTCGTTCCCACTTGAATAACAGCGAGTAATCGGTGCATGTGACAACGTAATCGCTGTTACTGACTCGTGTAGCAGCTATTGAAAACTAGCGGCGACTGGATTTAAAATGTGTGGAGTTCTAATAGCCGCGTGTGGCGGTCACGTGACCTGGTCGCTGCTACACAGCTCTGTTGTCGCCCCGTCTGCCACAGCAGTCGCCATTTGCTCTCATGTTATCAGACGTGGTTTCCGACTGGTTTGGTTTGTACATTGGTTTTGTTTTCTTTATGTTTCTGCGTTTTCTCGATGAAAAACCAGCAGAAAAATGTGTTCAACTGGTCAGCCAAGTACGTGTTGCAATTGCTGGATGACTGGCGGAAATACGAGGCTTGTAACGTTTTGAAAAGAAAAAAAAAGACGTGCAAGGATATCCCTATAATTTTATTTTCACATGGAAACCTGTACCTTAATCTACGCACTGACGCCATTACAGTCTCATTCTTCCTTGTGTACGTTCTGTACCGAGTGTTTAAGTTGCCTCCGATAGTCGTGAGTCCTTCCGACTGTGAAGTATGGGCTGTTATAAGATTTCTTAGTGATAAAGGCCTAAAAGCGATCGATATTCATCGTGAGATCTGTGCAGTTTACGGAGAGAACATTATGAGTGATGGAATGGTAAGAAAGTGGGTGAGAGCATTTCAAGGTTGGCCGCACAAATGTGCATGAGGAACAACGGAGTGGGCGTCCTTCGGTCGTTAATGAAAGTCTGGTGCAGGAAGTGGACAATAAAGTGAGAGAAAACAGACGCTTTACGATTTCCTCCTTGCGGGATGACTTTCCTAATGTTTCTCGTAGAGTTCTGTGACCGAGCACTTGAATTACCGAAAATTGTGCGCACGTTGGGTACCGAAAATGTTGACGGATGTGCACAAAACCAAACGTTTAGACAGTGCATTGACTTTCCTTGAGTGATACCACAACGACGGTGATGATTTCCTAAGTCAAATTGTTGCTGGCGATGAAACATGGGTAGCCTACGTCACACCAGAATCAAGGCAACAGTCCATGGAAGTTGAGCAAGGGCATCGTTTTGCTGCAAGACAATGCCCGTCCGCATGTGGCGAATCAGACCAAAGATCTCATCACATTTTTTCGATGAGAAACTCTAGATCATCCTCCGTACAGTCCCGATCTTGCGCCCAGTAACTACCATCTGTTCCTGCACTTGAACAAACACCTGAGCGGTCAGCCTCTTCAAGACGATGACGAAGTCAAAACAGTAGTGATGCAGTGGTTTACAAGTCAGGCGGCAGACTTCCATGAGGAGGGTATTCAAAAACTGGTACAACGTTATGACAAGTGCCTCAATATTGACGGAAATTATGTAGAAAAGTAGATTAAGGTACAGGCTTTCATGTAAAAATAAAATTATTGAGATATCTTAGCACATCTTTCTTTAATTTCAAAACGGTACTTACTTAAAAAACACGCTTCACATGAAGATCCATGGGGCACGAATAAGGACAGCTACATGAAGCAGAATGCATGCTAAAATAGTTGTAAAAGGTGACTTGTAGAAATAAAGGGAATCGGATTGAACGTTTCCTCTGAGGAAAATTTGACCCAAAAATTAAGAACATTAAGCACCATGAAGAAATCCTTGAGAAGTGGTAAGGGAGTTGAAGAAGTCTATAAATTCAAGTTATTTTAGTTTAACGAAGTGGTGCCTTTTTTGAGGAATGGCACGAGATAGGTGCTGTGTCGTAAGGAACTCTGAATGACTTTTGAAAAGATTCAGGCTATCACCGCTTGCCAATTGACGAAAGGCGATTTCCAGCTTCTTCTTACGTGGAATCGCGCCTCTCTTCAGTGTGCCTTCTTTCGTAAGTTGGGGAGTTTCAATGGCGCGGATTAATGTACTTCAACACGAATGTTCATTCACTTTTTGGAGACATCTTTTTCTGCAGTCAAAACACACACCAACCCTGTCTTAATACGAACGATGTTTCTCGACTGGATGAGCTGTAGTGGAACAAGTCGCAATAAATATTTTCTGCTTTCGGGATTACTGACCTATTAATTAAAAACATTTTTGGAAGGAGATATCAACAGCCCCAAGTAATGTATAAAATACATATTTGCATATTACCTGCTTTTATTTTAAACTCACATATCGACCGGTTTCAGTCACAGACCGTCTTTACGGATTGGGGTTGAAACACTTTAAGCCACAACATCACATCTGACATTACTTAAATAATGGCGACATCTCATGTGTAGAGCATGTCATGAATTCTAGTCCACAACACAGGACTTTTAGAAGCAAACATACTAATAACAAGCGTACACAGACGTCCGCGGTCACACTAAAACACGTAAATCTCTCCTACACAGAAACCTATGCAGAATGTTAGACATGATACACAATACTAAAACATGATCCACATGTTTTTTAGTATTGCCTGAAGTAGGTGGCAGGTCAGCTGGTAAGCGATATCTTCTTTACATATGTACTGCAGTTCTTAAAAGCTCTTCCGGCAATTTAAAGTCTGTCATTAGTGTTCCGTATTACTGACTTCATGTATTTACTCAGTTTAAGTCTCTTCGTAGAATTAGCTACAAATATTTAAGAAGTGTAATGTTATCTAAATATCTGCGTCGTGTATTTAGAAAATGATAGATTCTCACTCAAAAGTAGGAGTACATTCTGTTTTATTAACTTATTAACAAAAAAAGAAATAAAAAAAGAAAGCACGAACACAAAGACACTCTACGATGAAAGATATCACAGTAGATACTGTCTGGAAAAGAGAACTTACTAACATATATAATGTTTCTCAAGTCAGCGTCCCTTATTTTCAACACGTACTAATCGTACTGGGATCAAAGAGGGATCGTTAGGGCAATATTTTAACCGACTTCGTACACTGCACACCGTTATTGCGCTTGAACTCACTATTTATTGAAAATTTTAACATAAAAGAGACTTCTAATACTACAGCCAAAATGCCATAATGAACGCCCCGCTTCGTACCTATATTTTATTAACTACGAATAAGAGACTCCCTTTTCATCATACCTTATTACAAATACCATTTTATTTGTGTTGAAATACTTATTAACTGGATAATTTGTATGGAGCATTGTCATACATAACCGTTACCACTGCGGTAGTCCATTACCTCTGTCGGGTCGTGCATGTTTACTTTTCTAAGCAAATATATTTTCCGAAAGTACCAACATTTTTTGTCATTGTCGCCTTGAATATTGATTTACCTAGTGCTACTACGCCCTAAGTTGCTCACATAAAATGTGAAGTACACTAAAAATTTCAAAATAGAGTCAGAGGTTATTGTGGCCTAAGTCATATACCTATACGTTTCGCGTTTATTTACTTCTTTGTGTTTTAAATTCGTGTTCCTCACTAAACTTCTCCTCAACAACATTTAAACGTAAATATCGCGATCGAAAGCTAGAAATTACAAGCTACAATGCACGAAAATGTGTATACAAAGACGTATGATAAATTCGTGATTATTGTTTTAATATTATTGCCCCTATCTGCGACTCAGCATCTCCGCTATATGGTGAGTAGCAACTTTCTTCTCAATATTGTTACATTCCATCCTGGATTTTCCGTTCTTTGGTTATTTTTCAAAGTAGTTTGGTTCTTTTTTAAAGACGTGTTCTCTTCATTCCCACAACTACCGTTATCCAACCGATTACACTTATTTCAAATGCTGTCATTATTTAAAACTCTAAAAGTGCGGATGTTTCGCTCGGGCCTCCTGGTTTCCAACGATAACCACTTAGAAAATTGCAGTTATACGCAAAGCAGACGGTTCAAAATTTACTTTTGGGTAATCTAACACATACTGGTCCTCGATAGTGCAAAGGTAGAAAAGGAGTGAGAAATTTATCACAAATCATGCGATCATCATCCGATATTAATCTAGAACTACTATAATAGCTGCAATTTGAATTCCTTAAAAAATACAAGTATTAATCCAAATATGAATTATCTTCCGATTCCAAGCTGAAGAAACAATTTTCATAGGAAAACGAAACCAGCCGTTGTTTTTGCCCATATATTTATAGTTTAAACAACTCTATTAGTTTATTTTTGTTCTACTTCCAAATTCAGCTGATGACAGTACAGTTAAGCCAATGGCTACTGAACAATGCGCTAGAAACGAACACATTTAGTAGCTCCAAGAACCAGAAAATTCTAGTGCAAGTCGTAATTCATCGAAAGTACGCCGTTTTCTTTAGAAACACATTATTCTCTTCTGTCATAAAAGCTCAGACGATGCGTCTCACTGGCCATTCAAACACTTTCAGAGAGCCTTTAACCGCCATTTCTCTTCAATGTTTTTAACTATCTTGACTACTGAAATATCTACGTCTTACTTTAGTTCGCGAAACTTATGTGTTTCCCCTTCGAATTGTAGTTAGATAGTCATGTAACCATTATATCTGGAAATGTAATACTTCTTTCTGAAGCATCAATTTATTGACCGATTTGACATGCATCTCCATTTTTTCGTAGCCCATGTCATTTGGTGTTCTACAAATGGTTCAAATGGCTCTGAGCACAATGGGACTTGACTTCTGAGGTCATCAGTCCCCTAGAACTTAGAACTACTTAAACGTAACTAACCTAAGGACATCACACACATCCATGCCCGAGGCACGATTCGAACCTGCGACGGTAACGGTCGAGCGGTTCCAAACTGTAGCGTCTAGAACCGCACGGCCACCACGGCCGGCGGTGTTCTACATTTTCTAACTATTGTCTCCCTTCGCAAATTTTGTGCTCCAAGAGACAAGTTGATGGTGTAGCATATATCCCACTGACATGTCCTATTAGTATGATATTTCTCTTTTTACCGTAGTTCCTCGCACAAAGAGCTTGTTATATTTTATCGGACGTCTGAAATTAGGTCGCAATATTGCAGTAATTGAAGAGGTTGAGGTAGAAAGGAGACACCGACGGAAAAGCGAGTTCATTACAAGCGATGAGGATGCCCACTTCTGCATCCACGTACAGTCATAGACAAAACGAGCGAGACCCCTCGCCTTTTCATTATGCTGATCCGCACGGCTTTAAAGTCTGCTACACAGCATAACAGGCGAGGAGACGAAGTGCTACCAACATACTATGCACAGGCGTGAAAACGAGAAACTATCTGAACTTTTTTAGGCTGTTTTCAATAATTTGTAAGACTACATTAATGCTGATTAGTGTGTTAAATACAACACGTAAATATAAGACAGAACTGAAGGAAGAAACGCTAATTGGTATGAACTGTACCAAAAAAATGAGTTTCAACTTATCGAGATAACATAACTGTTTTAGTAGGACAAAGAACCCCAGATCGTTACGAATTAGCAAAATATTATCCGCATTCGGCCGCGAAACGGTCTGTGTCAACGTTCAGACCAGTCATACTGGATTACCGTTGCTGACCTACCATGAAAGTGTGCAAATTTAGCAATGCGTGAAGATTCATAACGATATTCAGTTAAAAATCATTCAGTGCCATGCTTAAGTCAATTCCATTATTGACAGAAGCGGAAAAAGTAGGCAGTAACATGTATGAAATTCTACAAGAGTGTCCTATCGACATCCACAGGGCGCCAGTACAGAATAAAGGTAGCGATAAAAAGTATTGGGGGCGCGAGAATTTCTTAAAATTGCTTTACTGATATTCTACCTGCCTCCATCGGGATTAGAACCGAAAACAAACCGGACCTTCCTTTCGCTACGCTAGCAGACAACCCAGGCAAACAGCCCTCTATTATTACCCCAGACATGAATAAGCCGGCAACTTCGCAATGAAAATGGCAAAATGATCTGCATTTTCTTTTGCATACAGCTTTCTGGACTCAAAAACACGAATTTTCTTCCTTTATGTCACCGCTTATGTGACAATCATTCGGGATGTTTATCGAAATAACAAAATACTGTTATTAGAGAGTAAATTTAGTAGGATAATTCTGCACCATCCCATGAAATAAACGGCTACATAGCTGCCAAACGTTTTCTACACTGTTTCGAATTCTCCACTAGACTCGCCACAGCCAGAAAACGTTCATTAGCCGAAGTGTTTCTTAAGGTACCTAGCAATGGGAATGTTCGCACTTCTAAAACGCGGTGGCATTAACACTGGGATGTGAATTACCACGTGTATAGGCAAATGGATTCTATTTGCATTCCTGCAAACGTGATTTGGATCGAAAGCGTAGCTACGATTAATATGCTGATGTATCGACTACAACTAGAACATTTCGAATAAAGAGTAGGGGGTGTTATTTATGCGGCCCTCATCTTCAGTAGCTGTCGTAGCTGTTTTCGTTGTTAGGATTTCGTCACCTAAACCGGTAAAAACGGAACCCTACTAGTCTCACTTTCTTGACCGTCTATCGGTCTACCCAACCCTTAAAACCCGTTTACCTCGAGTACGGGTAGACATAATAGGCGGAAATGTTTCGTACTTCCTGCGGTGTATGGTCCCTTGGTGGTGTAAAAAAGTGAGCTTCTATGTCTACGCAATCTAAAGATACGACCGTTTATGTAAATAAAATTTACGCGAAAGGTCAAAAAATGACTCTAAGAACTATGCGACCAAAATGCTTAGGTTATCAGTCCCCCTAGACCTAGAACTACTTAAACCTAGGTAGCCTAAGGACATCACAGACATCTATGCAGACTGGAGCAGCCGTGCGGTTCGTGACTGAAGCGCCTGGAACCGCTCGAACACCGAACCCGGCGAAACCCTATTCACCTCATGTATAGTGATAAATTATAATGTCTAGTGAGGATAAACTGTATTCGCCAGCGACTCAGATCGTTTGATCACGGAACTTTTACGAAGCTGCATTCAAACTTTGTTCGAAGTCGTCTGCAATATCCATTTACAAACACCCTAGGAACGTCGTATGCGATATCCACTTCTGAAGACGCTGGCAGATACTGCAGTACCATAACAAGTAGGTAAGAACTTATTGTTATTGGTCCATGCATGACACTTTATTTCAATATTAATTTAACGCGCCTAGGTGTTGGTATATGGCTGAAACTAATGAACAAAAAGTAAATAGACAGCAAACAACTTAGATGTTCAAATCAAATGAAAGTCACATGTCGCAATGACAACATAATTTCGTTGTTACATCTACATGACCACATCAACAGGATTTCTTTGCAATCCAGACTTACGTTCCTGGCAGAAGGTTCAGACTGTTTCTCTACCGTCCCACCCATTAACAGTGTGCGGGAAAAAGGACCACATAAATCTTTTCTTGCGAGCCTTGAATTACATTATTACTATGGTTTCTTCCTGTGTAAGTTCCCGAGGAAATAATGTTTTGGCATTCAGAACAGATGTTGGTGATTGAAATTTCGTGAAAAGATCTCGCGGTAACGAAACCTCTTTTGTTTTCATGAATGTTACTTTAACTCGATTATCAAATCTGGGACCCTCTCTCCCCTATTTCGTGACATTACAAATCGTGCTTCCGTTCCTTGGACGTTTTTGCGTGCACAGCCAATCACGTCTGTCAAGGATATTATAGCAGTGGACGGAAAAACGTAGTGTAGGCAGTGTTTTCAGTTGGCCTGTTGCTTATTCTTAGTGTGCGGCCAATAAAACGCAGTCCTTCGTTTGCCATCCCCACAAAAGTATGTTTTCGATCGTTCCAGTTTAAGTTTTACTGGGTACTGAGATGAACTGACAGTGCTTTGACTTGTGGTTTGTCATGTAATCGAAAGTTAATTATTGTTATTGGGCGCAGCTTTCGTGTTTAATGTATTGCTCTTTCAACAGAGTACACTCCTCGTACACCACACATAACAGTTTCAAAGTATTAAATTAATACCGATGTTACCAAGTTGCAGTGGTCATCTTAACTTGCCGTTTTGAAACAAAGCAAAATACACTCCTGGAAATGGAAAAAAGAACACATTGACACCAGTGTGTCAGACCCACCATACTTGCTCCGGACACTGCGAGAGGACTGTACAAGCAATGATCACACGCACGGCACAGCGGACACACCAGGAACCGTGGTGTTGGCCGTCGAATGGCGCTAGCTGCGCAGCATTTGTGCACCGCCGCCGTCAGTGTCAGCCAGTTTGCCGTGGCATACGGAGCTCCATCGCAGTCTTTAACACTGGTAGCATGCCGCGACAGCGTGGACGTGAACCGTATGTGCAGTTGACGGACTTTGAGCGAGGGCGTATAGTGGGCATGCGGGAGGCCGGGTGGACGTACTGCCGAATTGCTCAACACGTGGGGCGTGAGGTCTCCACAGTACATCGATGTTGTCGCCAGTGGTCGGCGGAAGGTGCACGTGCCCGTCGAGCTGGGACCGGACCGCAGCGACGCACGGATGCACGCCAAGACCGTAGGATCCTACGCAGTGCCGTAGGGGACCGCACCGCCACTTCCCAGCAAATTAGGGACACTGTTGCTCCTGGGGTATCGGCGAGGACCATTCGCAACCGTCTCCATGAAGCTGGGCTACGGTCCCGCACACCGTTAGGCCGTCTTCCGCTCACGCCCCAACATCGTGCAGCCCGCCTCCAGTGGTGTCGCGACAGGCGTGAATGGAGGGACGAATGGAGACGTGTCGTCTTCAGCGATGAGAGTCGCTTCTGCCTTGGTGCCAATGATGATCGTATGCGTGTTTGGCACCGTGCAGGTGAGCGCCACAATCAGGACTGCACACGACCGAGGCACACAGGGTCAACACCCGGCGTCATGGTGTGGGGAGCGATCTCCTACACTGGCCGTACACCACTGGTGATCGTCTAGGGGACACTGAATAGTGCACGGTACATCCAAACCGTCATCGAACCCATCGTTCTACCATTCCTAGACCGGCAAGGGAACTTGCTGTTCCAACAGGACAATGCACGTCCGCATGTATCCCGTGCCACCCAACGTGCTCTAGAAGGTGTAAGTCAACTACCCTGGCCAGCAAGATCTCCGGATCTGTCCCCCATTGAGCATGTTTGGGACTGGATGAAGCGTCGTCTCACGCGGTCTGCATGTCCAGCACAAACGCTGGTCCAACTGAGGCGCCAGGTGGAAATGGCATGGCAAGCCGTTCCACAGGACTACATCCAGCATCTCTACGATCGTCTCCATGGGAGAATAGCAGCCTGCATTGCTGCGAAAGGTGGATATACACTGTACTAGTGCCGACATTGTGCATGCTCTGTTGCCTGTGTCTATGTGCCTGTGGTTCTGTCAGTGTGATCAGGTGATGTATCTGACCCCAGGAATGTGGCAATAAAGTTTCCCCTTCCTGGGACAATGAATTCACGGTGTTCTTATTTCAATTTCCAGGAGTGTATTATAGCGAAATGTAGCAACTAAGAAGCGGAGTATCCAAATAAACAAACATTTCCGGTTTAAGTAGTCGCAGTAGGTCTACTACACAGTAACGTGAATTACGAGCAAAGTCCATTAGTGGATGGTTATCGGGAAAACCAGCCGTCATAATGCAGAGTGTCACTACAAGAAAGAAAGTTTCCAATCATGTCAATGAGTAGTCGAGGAAAGTGGACGCATTCTGTCTACTGAATCCCCTCGCCACTTACAAGGGGATACGCCAAGTGTCACACCCCGATCTTGCTGAAACTTCTCTCAGAGAAAGAGGACACATAATAAGCGAACACGTGTCTCGGCTTATCTGCTTACACTCTACCGCTTCTGAGAAAACGACGGTCAAAGTTTTCAATCCGCTGTTGCTATAGTGTAGATACCTCTTAGCGGGTAAGGATTCAACTGAAGCGGTGGCTCTGCGGCTACCATAGCGACTTCGGAACTTTGCGCTGCGAGTTCGAAACCCGGTTTTTCCTCCCCCCCCCCCTCCCCCCTCACTCTCTGAATTATCTACGAATGTTTATTCCAATTTATGTTGAAACACTGTTGTCGTTATTCGTCAGTTAATTTACTGTGTAAAGAAATAAGTTAAAAAGGGAACACACAGTACGTAGTGGGGCGATCACTCTGCTGTAGAAATAATTCAGAAGCCAAGATCGCTTAAATACTGTCTACTGGATAACCGGTTTCAACACACCAAAGGTGCCATCATCGGATCAGAATGTAGATTAACTTTTATAAACCATTTGGATATAACGATACATGAGGCAGACCAGATGATTTTAGATCAGCTTCTCTCATTCGTTTATTATTTTTATAATTCATTAATTACACATAAAGTTAATTGGCGAATACTGAGAACATTATTTCAACATAAATTAGAAATAAACATTTGTAGATAATTCTGATAGAGAGCCAGGAAAAAATAATAATTAAAAAACCCAATATGGTCTCGAACACGGGAATCAAAGTTAAGAAGGAACGACGGTAGCCACTGAGCCACCGTTTCAATTGCATTCTCGGCTGCAGAAGGTATCTACACTATAGCAACAGCGCGTTGATAACTTTGACCATTGTTTTCTCGGAAACGGTCGAGTGTCTGCGGGTAAGTCGAAACACATGTTCGCTTATTTTGTCCTCCACTGAGCAAAGTTTCCGGACAATCAGCCTATGACATCTTGCGAGTTCCCCTCGTTAGTCGAATCACTTCTTACGCCCGGCGAGAATTATGTATGCCTCAGAGTAAACTGCGCCACTTGGAAACACGGCGAGCGGGGATAAACACGTTTTCCTTCTTATAAGACAACCTTCTACAGCTACAATTCACGAAGTGATCTTCAGGTTGCCTCACATATTTCAGAAATGTTTCTTGCGCTAGGCCTGTCGCATATGCAAAAAGTAAACATTTCATTTCATCTAATAATTATCAGGAAAAGACTTGACAAGTGTGGACCAGTCCCTTCTGAGAAAAATTACAGACTCTAAGTTGCTCCACTATGTAATGACACGGGTACGGGCTTGCGATCCCTCGTTTATGCCATCGATTTCCGTGTTACACATACTTGGCCAATGCGTTTTGGCTGCCATCTTGGAGGAGACAGTCTGTTTTCTGCTAGCGCTGTTCCCGCAGCAGATATTAACCGCGACGAATCATTCAGTCAACGCTAAATGGCCCATCTGGCTGAGGCAGACAAGGGCGCTATAATAGCACTCCATACAGAGGGATCTTCAAATGGCTATATAGCAAGAACTATGGGTCTTCACAAGTCGACGGTAGCCAGGTGGATCAGACGATAGGAAGAGAGTGGTAACCTGAATGGGAGGCCTCATGGCCGTCGCCGCAAAACAGCAGCAGCTCAGGATCAGCAGATACGCCGTTTCAGTGAGAGCCACCCATTTGTCAACGCAAATTCAGCAAACTTTTGGTCTCAATGTTAGCAGTAAGACCGTCACTCGTCATCTAAGGGAAGGTGGACTGAGAGCAAGAAGCGCTGCTGTGAAAGAGACATTGACTGTTTCCCACAGAGAAGCTCGCATTGCTTTTGCTGCTGAAAATGTCGACAAACGTTTCCAGTTTTGGAGGCGAGTGATTTTCACGGACGAAAAAGTTTTCTCTACGGCATCACCCGGAAACGTACTTGTTTACCGGCCTAAAGGTGCTAGGTATAATCGAAAATATATTTACAGTTGCCGAAGGAGTGTCAGGGAGTCGGTAACGGTATGGGCATGGATATCGGCCGAAGGGTGTGGGCTATTGTGGGAACTGGAATGAAGATTCGATGCGCGCAATTACATACCAATTCTGGAGAACGTGATGTTGCCTTCTGGAACAGCAAGATTTGGCGATGACCAGATCATGTTCCAACAAGATCGCTCGCCTATTCATATGGCACGTGTGGTTAAGAGATGGTTCAAATGGCTCTGAGCACTATGCGACTTAACTTCTGAGGTCATCAGTCGCCTAGAACTTAGAACGAATTAAACCTAACTAACCTAAGGACATCACACACATCCATGCCCGTTGCAGGATTCGAACCTGCGACCGTAGCGGTCGCTCGGTTCCAAACTGTAGCGCCCAGAACCGCACGGTCTAAGAGGTGGTTCGACGACCATAGTAATATTACTGTAATGGAATGGCCACCTAAAGGAGCTGACACGAATCCCATTTAGAATATTTGGGCAGAAATGGTCAGAGTAATACGAGAAAAGGGGCTGTCACCGTCGACTCGCCCACAGCTTTCTGATGTGATTCATGACGCTTGGAATGAGTTACTTGTGGCTCGGGTTGTGGTCTCAATGCCCAACGGACTTCGAGCTGTTGTGGAAGCCGAAGGAGGCTGTACGCGATACTAAGCAGCATCAGCAGAGGTGTTTTTTTTTTTCAACCCTTCACCAAGCAGCTGCAACAGCTGTTTCAAGTTTTTTTATTTTTTATTTTTTTTTACAGACGTATATTTTATATAATTTCAAGGAAACGCAGTAAGTGGAATGTTGACAAACAAACTAATTCACAGCAAGATATGTAATATTTAATCTGATAAGAGAAGAAATACTCACCTTATATATTCATGCAGTCTATAAAAAATACATGACACGTGTATATGCAAGAAGGGTACAAAACAGTTCAGCACAAATGAAAAATATTGAGGAGAAGCTCGCCGATGAAGGCGTAATTGGAGAACAAAGGTTGGGCTAGAAGGAGAGGTAAGGAGGCCCGAAAAAGCAGAGAAAAATCAAATACCCAATAGACTTTGAGTCGTTGTCGCAGCAGAGGGCGGTTGGTATATGCGATTCGGAGCAACAGGAGAAGAATAGTTTTATTTACTGATTTTTGAGGCTTTATTTTGTGACGGCTAAACAGTGCTGCATTATGAGACCCACTATTTGTCCACATGTGGCTAAACATCAAAGGTGTAAAAAATTTTGAGAGGTTCCGAAGTTCTCCGGAAAAGTAACGTGTCTTAGACAATAAGATGATATTTAGTTCATTTCATTTTAGCCATTCACACTATGCTTTGACATTGTAATCTTTGATTTCATTTTACTATTATGTATCTTTTCTTCAGTGGAAGTCAACGGTAGTAAGTTGCAAGATATGAAGAATAACTGGAAGTTTTTAATTTGTGGAATAGCGTATTCAACAGTTAATATTTTCAACAAATCTGTAGCTATAGGAAATATTAAGAAGCAAGTCAAAATGGCATTGTGGAAAGATCAGGTTGGTCTCTAAAGGGTAACGACGGTAAAATACCAAATACGAAACTATGGGTAACAACTACTGTTGATGGTGAGTGCCATAATCGATATGCTACTATTCTGTAATTGTATTTCTGAAGTTTATCGTCAATCCTAAGACTGAAATCGATACTTTGTTTTACGTAAAGAATATAACTTTTAAAATTTATTTAGCAGCGCAGAATATTAAATCATAGTTTATAGATCAGGAACCTAATCCTACTGCCTTTAATCTTATTCTCACGGATGACATTGAGACAGCAAATAACAAGAGAAATAACAAAACTCTCAGAATCAATATAGAGAATTCAAGTGTCCAGCGGATTCAAAAGTTTGCTATAGTAGCGAATAACGTTTTTCAAGTAAACTGATCACAGCAGGCATCCAACGCATTTATTGTGTGTTACATGCACAGCATGTAAACTGGCAACGCTACCAACACACAATACCACTAACAAGGGAACATCCCCATCGCGCCCCCCTCAGATTTAGTTATAAGCTGGCACAGTGGATAGGCCTTGAAAAACTGAACACAGATCAATGGAGAAAACAGGAAGAAGCTGTGTGGAACTATGAAAAAAATAAGCAAAATATACAAACTGAATAGTCCATTCATCATCATTCACATCAAGGATAGCGTGAGCTCAGGAGCGCCGTGATTGTGGTTAGCGTGAGCGTCTGCGGAACTAGAGGTCCTCGGTTTAAGTCTTCCTCGAGTGTAAAGTTTAGTTTTTTATTTTTAGACAATTATTATCTGTCCGTCCGTCTGTCCGTCCGAAGCGAGGTAACTGCGTCGTAGTATGATGACGCTACACCTAAACAAACATCGAAACACATGACGTCAGTCGACTACAGCGCACGGAAGAGAGAGTATTCCTGCTAACGAGGCTCCCTGGCTGTCAGTTGACTGTTCGCTACTTTGGACGAGAGTGCATTAAATACGTGAGATGCATTCCGTGGGCAATATGAATCCAGCAAATATAGCTCGCGACTTCAATAACAATGTCAATGAATATTTTCCGAGATGTAAGGCATCAGTAACTTCCTTAAGGGATCGAACGATTGTCGAACATTTGTATGGTTATTTCCTACATTGGTTGATAAACTGTAGGTGTGGTGATGATTGTCTGAAAGTAGAAAATTAAACTAATCCCTCGAGGGAAGAATTGAACCAAGGACTTCTCGTTCCGCAGCTGCTCACGCTAACCACGCGTCCACGGCACTCCTGAGCTCAAACTATCCTTGATGTTGCTTATCTTGCGCATGGACTACTCAGTTTGTATATTTTACTTAATTTTTCATAGTTCCACACAACTTCTTCCTGTTTTCTCGATTGATTTGTGTTCAGTTTTTCAAGGCCTATCTACTGTGCCAACTTACAACTAAATCTGAGGTGGGTGCGATGACGAGGTTTCCTTGTTAGCTATGAAACAACTGTAGCAAAACGGAGCATCCTCGTTATCCATGTGATGGATACGACGAATAATTCGCATCATAAATGTCAATGTAAGCATCAATTTCTGTTGGAATGTGCTTCCTGGACCAAATAACATACATTTCCTACGTCGTCAATGCGAATCATGTAGCAAATGTAATTTAAACGACATAAAAATATCGATTGAATTTACTAACATAATTATGAACCGCTCACGAACATAAATCGGTGGTCACATAGTTGTCAAAAGTATTCTACAGTATTGCCATGGTCCATTAGAGTAGCAGCAGGAAGAAAACGTTCGCTCAGCTGTGCTGAGATATCTCCCACTGACGAAGCTCGCGCTTCGAAGACGCCACAGCATCGTCTGCCACTATTTCATGGGAAACGAAATATCTCAAGTGTACAGTCTTAGACAAAAAAACTGACCGCCGGCCGGCCGCCACAGGGAGCCTAAGTCCGAGTCGTTCACTTAACGTGGCCAATAAAACTGACCGCCCCTGACAACTTAAAGTCCGGCCATCTGCACAATCTGGCAACACCGTTAGATGCGGAAGTGTTAGGAGGAAGTGTTGTCTACTTCCGAGATGTTCTCGGATTGTGTGATCCCGTGGTATAGTGGTAATCTTTGTGCATTCTAAACTTATGGTCGCCTGTTCGCGTCCAACTGTTTTCTTTTTTTTTAACCACATTTCGGTCTAAAGTTATGAGTCTAATTGAGCATCGAAGATAATTCGCTTAACATTCTACCCACCAGCAATAACAAGTATTCCAGAAACACCTCCGCAGGACAGCTCATGGCTGCGTCGCGATAATAGCAGCTTACGCTCGAGCGTTTCCTCGCGCTGCAGCGGCTACCGGCCACCGGCCAGAAGCCACCCGCAGCCTGAAATCCGGCGCCGCCCATGTGAACGCGGCGCCACGCTGTCAGTGTGTGTATCAACTGCCATTTTCGAATTTGAAGTTCTAGTTATCATCTTGCACTTAAGCATTGGATTTTGCATACTTGAAAATCAAGAGACTACAATTAAGCACTGTAAAATTGAGTCGCAAGTGGAAAAAGGTGTGACATCTGCAACACAACGTTTACTTTTGGTATAACAGAGGGGTGAATGCAGAGGAGGCAGCTAGAAAGATTTGAACTGTGAATGGAGCGAGAGCTTTTGGGAAAAATAAGCCAGGAAAAGATATTCGTGTTTCAACAGAGATCGTTCTGGCATGAATGATTTTCCACATTAAAGAAGTCTTGACTACTGATATATGCGATAGATTACCATTTTACCATCTTCCGACATTTGCATTCAACAGGCAAAGTTCAGAAGTCTGGTGTAGGAGTTCTGCATGCTCTAATTCGAAACAACAAAAGTCAACGGAGTGACTGCTATTAAACGTCATCAGGTCACTCATGTAGCATTCCTACGCAGTACTGTTACTGGTGACGTGTTATGATGCCTTTATCGTTAACTTCCTAAGAAGGAATGAAAGGCTGAGCCCCACCAAAAGACGTAAACTCGAGGAAAGAGTAGTGTGAACGTAATATTTTACATCTGATAAATCCCAAAGTGTGTTTTGGGCTACGAATTTTGCCTCCAGGGTGTGTGCAACACAGCTGGAATATGTTAGCAACAGCTAAGACACCTTTCGGTCGCAGTGTAAGAAAATCGAGCAACAAAATTACATCACCTGTACTACTGCATGATAACGCACTATGTTGATTTGAGAAACAAAACTATCCAGGAGATTGATAGGAAAGTCGTCTCTCAGGCACTTGTATTAATAGGGAAGTCCTCTTTCAAGCACTTGTCCCTCTCGTCATATATTTGTAAAATTTTACCTTTCCCTCTCTTGATCGATCAACCGTCAAGGCAATTCATTTCTAGACGAAAATACTCTTAAAAGTACCTGGTTTAATGACATCGTTAGAACCAGTAGGTTTCTACAGGCGTAGAATTTGTAAACAACTTTAGCATTGTCAGGTCGTTTTAGATATCGTGAAAGAAAATTCTGCTGCTGATTAATTTCTCTTTGATAATTACTGTTGCGTTTAGTAAAATAATGGAAAATGCAATTAAAATATTCACTGTACTAATACAAATTGAATTCAGCTCACTACAGAAACATAACGACGGCAGTCTATCTTAAAAAAAGCATTAAGTGTGTCTGAGACAATTGAGCCTATTTTAACACGAATCAGTAGGAGATTACCGACTTTTGTCTTCGAAAAGATCTGTATTTATTTCATTTCCTGTACCATTCGTCAGTGTTATGAGAATGTGACATTTCATAGATAAAATTATGTATTCACAACAACAAAAAATATGTCGGCAGAAAACAAAAGTGGCATTATGAATTTGGCAGTACCGTCAGGTTTTCGCTCTGACACTAAGAGTAACTGAAAGTAGCAAGACGAACTTTGCTCGAGCGTTGTCTTAGGATTCCCTTATTGAGTTTTTATTTGCCTGCTTGTAGCTGTGCTACAAAAGAATTTAAAATCTGGCTTTCAGCGAGTCTCGAAAGGCGAACGAAAGCAGCTTGCACCTGGTAGGTAAGCATGTTACCTGGGAACTGTTTTTTTCCTAAAGTGGGAAGACATCCTTTTGTGGTTCAATTGTTGGCAAATGTCAGTCAGACGTGTGCCGTTGGTCTAAGCGTTTCGGTGTGTTGAATTTGTACCAATGATTTTTCTACAGGTTTTTTCTGTTCCAGATAGAGAGTTGAAGTCTCCCATTAGTATTTTCGCGTCATCTTGGTGAATTTTGCTCATAGTATTTTCGAATGGGTTCCAGAATTTTTTACGTTTTCGGTGCATTTGTTATTTTCGATGTTGGTAGGGACACGTGCATTGATGAGTGTATATTTTTTCCTGGGGCTCTGAAAGAGCATAGTCGTAAGTCGCTTGTTGATGGGCTGGCCGTGGTGGCCGAGCGGTTCTAGGCGCTTCAGTTCGGAACCGCGCGACTGCTACGGTCGCAGGTTCGAATCCAGCGTCGGGCATGGATGTGTGTGATGTCCTTAGGTTAGTTATGTTTAAGTAGTTCTAAGTTCTAGGGGACTGATGACCTCCGCCGTTAAGTCTCTGCTAACGATACTATGGAGTTAAAAAATCTTACTTAACGTAATATGCAGGACGTGGGTTGGGTGAAAATTCAGTTTGTAACTTCCCATCGCATTAAAATACTTTAGTAATATATTATGCAATATTTATTGTTGGTTGTCCCTCTAATGTTAATAGTATTGATTCAGATGGTGCATGAACACGAAAACACACACACACACACACACACACACACACACACACACACACACACACAGTCACTGATTCCAGTGAGGGTGACAACTACTGTGTGTATAACAACAAATGCACCAGTCAGCTCCTCAGTTAGCGTCGAGTGGATGAGTTTTTTTGAATTACCTTGCATTACAAGAATTGTAAGGAGGAACCTGAAAGTAAATGGATTTGTATGCTAAAGAGCTGCGACAAAGCTAAGCTTGACCGATTATCAGATAATTGTCCACATGGGTTTTGTGGACGAGTATACTTCTAGTAGCCGCGCGGGATTAGCCGAGCGGTCTGGGGCGCTGCAGTCATGGGCTGTGTGGCTGATCCCGGCGGATGTTGGAGTCCTCCCTCGGGCATGGGTGTGTGTGTGTTTGTCCTTAGGATAGTTTAGGTTAAGTAGTGTGTAAGCTTAGGTACTGATGACCTTAGCAGTTAAGTCCCATAAGATTTCACACACATTTGAACATTTTTTTATACTTTTAGTAACCAACCCACCCACGATCATTACGTAAGAGTTCTCGAAGGCGTAGGGGAATTGATTTCATTAAGTCGTCGACAGTGTAGCGTGATGGTTTACTTCCCAACATATGTTTTCTATATTTGTCCAGAGGTCGCTTGCTTTTGTAGATCCACGTGGCAATGGCCTTGTCACCTCTGCCCACTTACTCTCTATCTGGTTGATGTTTGGTGATCGTGGAACAAACGGCAACAGCTTTATCCTCTCTTGGCCCTGAAACCAATCTCGCACTGCTCTGCTATGATGGATGGGGTTCTGCTCCTGTAAATAAACTGTTATCTCGTTAGTTCATATATTTAAATTTAAATAACGTATTTGTAATAAGCACATTGGATTATTATTTTCCACTGTGTTTAAGAATTCAGGCCCTGTCATAGATAAGTGATCTATATTCAACAGTCCGATTAAGAATGTGGTTTACCCAGTCTATCATATGATGAGAGTCGTAGTCGGATATCCACATTAAGGATGCACGGCTGAATCCGATTAAAACGATCTGGTATCGACATGAAATTACAGAAATCGGATAATTTGAACGTCTGTATTGCAACAATGCTGCGCACATAAATTCCTATGATGGAGTAACAGGTAGCAACTGTCTAAGAAAAAGTGTGAAATATGTCTACTAGCAGCAATGTAACGTAATTATAACCCACATTTATGTGATGGAAATACTGAATCGAGCAATACACATCTATTTCAGTGGCGGGAAGATACACCATATCGGATTTACTGATGACATAATGACAATAATAATAATAATAATAATAATAATAATAATAATAATAATAATCTTAATACTCGCGTGTGGCGGATAGGGGAAACCCTCCCCCATATGGGTGGTACCGAGGAAATCAAATACTAGTGGTGAACCAAATACTAACACAATCCTGAACGGCTACTCAATCCGTTGAACCCAAAATCCAGACACGTCTGAGTGCAAATCACCGCTACTCTGGTCACCGTCTGTTAGCTCAATGAGCTTGGCTGAAAGTATTTGCTTTCAAAGGCTTCAACACCGTCTGGTCCTGTGCGGTCCTGGTATCACCCAAGCCAAACCAATGAAACACAAGCAAACATGAACTGTGCAAGCAAAGTCAACTTTACCCCAGGTGGTACACATCCCGGCTGTCGACAGGCGGCAGTTGGATTTTCGGATTCTGGGGAGTCCAGGTTAGTACAGTAGAGAATATAGATCTCTGATAAATTTCCCTACAAGCAAAAAACATGCATTTAAAAGTAAATATCGATATATTGATCCAAACACGAAAACTAAATAATCTCACAAAAGAAATCGACCGACAAAAAATTCCTATCCTTGCTCTTCAAGAACCACGACTAACTGACAATGAAACCTCCCATTAGGGAAACCATTGCATCTTCAAGAGCAAAATACAACAGAAGGTAGCGAAAGGTGTACCAGTCTTCGGCACTGCATTTCTCGAACACAGTTCTATCATCGACTCTGTCAAAGAAATTACACGCATCAACAATCAAACGGTTCAAATGGCTCTGAGCACAACACAAGTCGAAGCACTGTCAGTTCATCTCAGTACCCAGTAAAACTTAAACTGGAACGATCGAAAACATACTTTTGTGGGGATGGCAAACGAATGACTGCGTTTTATTGGCCGCACACTAAGAATACGCAACAGGCCAACTGAAAACACTGCCTACACTACGTTTGTCCGTCCACTGCTATAATATCCTTGACAGACGTGATTGACTGTGCACCCAAAAACGTCCAAGGAACGGTAGCACGATTTGTAATGTCACGAAATAGGGGAGAGGGGGTCCCAAATTTGATAATCGAGTTGGGGTAACATTCATGAAAACAAAAGTGGTTTTCGTTGCCGCGAGATCTTTTCACGAAATTTCAATCACCAACATCTGTTCTGAATGCCAAAACATTATTTCCTCGGGAACTTACACAGGAAGAAACCATAGTAATAATGTAATTCAAGGCTCGCAAGAAAAGATTTAAGTGGTCCTTTTTCCCGCACACTGTTAATGGGTGGGACGGTAGAGAAACAGTCTGAACCTTCTGCCAGGCACTTAAGTCTGGATTGCAAAGAAATCCTGTTGATGTGGTCATGTAGAATTTGATTTGAACATCTAAGTTGTTTGCTGTCTATTTACTTTTTGTTCATTAGTTTCAGCCATATACGAACACCTAGGCGCGTTAAATTGATATTGAAATAAAGTGTCATGCATGGACCAATAACAATAAGTTCTTACCTACTTGTTATGGTACTGCAGTATCTGCCAGCGTCTTCAGAAGTGGATATCGCATACGACGTTCCTAGGGTGTTTGTAAATGGATATTGCAGACGACTTCGAACAAAGTTTGAATGCAGCATCGTAAAAGTTCCGTGATCAAACGATCTGAGTTGCTGGCGAATACAGTTTATCATCACTAGACAGTATATATGAGGTGAACAGGGTTTCGCCGGGTTTGGTGGCCGAGCGGTTCCAGGCGCTTCAGTCACGAACCGCACGGCTGCTCCAGTCTGCATAGATGTCTGTGATGTCCTTAGGCTAGCTAGGTTTAAGTAGTTCTAGGTCTAGGGGGACTGATAACCTAAGCATTTTGGTCGCATAGTTCTTAGTCATTTTTTCACCTTTCGCGTAAATTTTATTTACATAAACGGTCGTATCTTTAGATTGCGTAGACATAGCTCACTTTTCTACACCACCAAGGGACCATATACCGCAGGAAGTACGAAACATTTCCACCTATTATGTCTACCCGTACTCGAGGTAAACGGGTTTTAAGGGTTGGGTAGGCCGATAGACGATCAAGAAAGTGAGACTAGTAGGGTTTCGTTTTTACCGGTTTAGGTGACGAAATCCTAACAACGAAAACAGCTACGACAGCTACTGAAAATGAGGGCCGCATAAATGACACCCCCTACTCTTTATTCGAAAAGTTCTAGTTGTAGTCGATACATCAGCGTATTCATCGTAGCTACGCTTTCGATCCAAATCTCGTTTACAGGAATGTAAATTGAATCCATTTGCCTATGCATGTGGTAATTCACATCCCAGTATTAATGCCACCGCGTTTTAGAAGTGCGAACATTCCCATTGCTAGGTAGCTTAAGAAACACTTCGGCTAATGAACGTTTTCTGGCTGTGGCGAGTCTAGTGGAGAATTAGAAACAGTGTAGAAAACGTTTGGCAGCTATGTAGCCGTTTATTTCATGGGGTGGTGCAGAATTATCCTACTAAATTTACTCTCTAATAACAGTATTTTGTTACTTCGATAAACATCCCGAATGATTGTCACATAAGCGGTGACGTAAAGGAAGAAAATTAATGTTTTTGAGTCCAGAAAGCTCTATGCAACAGAAACTGCAGATCATTTTGCCATTTTCATTGCGAAATTGCCGGCTTATTCATGTCTGGGGTAATAATAGAGGGCTGTTTGCCTGGGTTGTCTGCTAGCGTAGTGAAAGGAAGGTCTGTTTTGTTTTCGGTCCTAATCTCGATGGTGGCAGGTAGAATATCAGTAAAGCAATTTTAAGAAATTCTCGCTCCCCCAATACGTTTTATCGCTACCTTTATTCTGTACTGGCGCCCTGTGGATGTCGATATGACACTCTTGTAGAATTTGATACATGTTACTGCCAACTTTTTCCGCTTCTGTCAATAATGGAATTGACTTAAGCATGGCACTGAATGATGTTTAACTGAATATCGTTATGAATCTTCACGCATTGCTAAATTTGAACACTTTCATGGTAGTTGAGCAACGGCAATCCAGTATCACTGGTCTGAACGTTGACACAGACCGTTTCGCGGCCGAATGCGGATAATATTTTGCTAATTCGTAACGATCAGGGGTTCTTTGTCTAACTAAAACAGTTATGTTGAAACTCATTTTTTTTGGTACAGTTCATACCAATTAGCGTTTCTTCCTTCAGTTCTGTCTTATATTTACGTGTTGTATTTAACACACTAATCAGCATTAATATAGTCTTACGAATTATTGAAAACAGTCTAAAAAAATCAGATACTTTGTCAGTTTCACGCCTGTGCATAGTATGTTGGTAGCACTTCGTCTCCTTGCCTGTTATGCTGCGTAGCAGTCTTTAAAGCCGTGCGGATCAGCATAACGAAAAGGCGAGGGGTCTCGCTCGTTTTGTCCACGACTGTACATACCCCATAGCCTACAATACAGGGCAGCGCGGAGGGTGACTTGCACCACTGCTAGTTTACCTTAAAATGTGCAGCACCGACTGCGACCTCCGGGCTGCAAATTTATTGCAAAAATTTCTAACGGCCTTCAATAGTGCAAAGACCTGTAAGACGCTTTTTCTTTTCCTCATTCTCTCTCTCTCTCTCTCTCTGACCCCGTTACAGACACATATGCACGCCCACACACACGCCACATACCACACCACACAACACATGCACGCACACACACAGACACACACAGACACACACACACACACACACACACACACACACACACACACACACACACACACACATAGTAATCGCAAGGTCTTCAGCACGTTATGTGGTACTGGTTGTTAAAGCAGGAATAACCCTCATCATAATACACTGCAGAGCCAAAGAAACTGGTAAACTACCTAATATAGTATAGGGCTCCTGCGGGCACGCGGAAGTGCCGCAACACGACGTGGCATATATTCGACAAATGTCTGAAGTAGTGCCTTGAGGGAACTGACACCATGGTTCCTGCAGGGCTGTCCATAAATCCATAATAGTACGAGGGGTGTGGAGATCTCTTCTGAGCAGCACATTGCTAAGAAATCCCAGATATGCTGAATAATCTTCACGCCTGGGGAGCTCGGCGGCCAGAAGAAGTGTGCTATTCCTGGAGCCACTATGTAGCATTTCTGGTCGTGTGGGGTGTTGCACTGTCCTGCTGGTATTGCCTAAGTCCGTCGGAATGAGCAGTTGACATCACAAAGGATGCTTACATACGTGTCACGTGTCAGTCGTACCTAGACGTATTAGGGGTCCCATATCGCTCCAATTGCACATGCTCAACACCATTACAGAGCATCTTCCAGCTTGAGCACTCCTGCTGATATGCAGGGTTGACAGATTCATGAGTTTGTCTCCATACCCGCACACGTCCATCTGCTCGATACAATTTGAAACGAGACTCGTCCGACCAGGCAACATGTTTCCAATAATCGACAGTCCAATGTCGGTGTTGATAGGCCCAGGCGAGGCATAAAGGTGAGTGTCGTGAACTCAACAGTACACGAGTGGGCCTTCGGCTTCGAAAGCCCATATCGATGGTGTTTTGTTGAATTGTTCTCACGCTGACACTTGTTGATCGCCCACCATTGAATTCTGTAGCAGTTTGCGGAAGGGTTGCACTTCTGTCACGTTGAACGATTCTCTTTAGTTGTCGTCGGTCCCGTTCTTGCAGATTCATTTTCCAGCCACAGCGATGTCGGAGTTTTGATGTTCACGGTACACTCGTGAAATGGTCGTACGAGATAATGCCCACTTCATCGCTACCTTGGAGATGCAGTGTACCATCGTTCGAACAGCGACTATAACAACACGTTCAGACTCACTTAATTCTTGGTAACCTTCCGTTGTAGCAGAAATAAGAAATCAAACAACTGCGCCAGACACTTGTTGTCTTTTATAGGCGTTGCGCGACCGCAGCGTCGTATAACACACATGCCTATACCAGTTTATTATGCGCTTGAGCGTGTATCGTTTACTACAAAACTTCTGACGAAGTACACCATACGGTTACATTGCAGGCTGGTGACGTGGCTTATATTTATTTCATAATTCACATTCATCACCAGTGAACTACCTGATATGTGAGCAGAAAAGGCTTTCAGATCGTAGCCTTCTTTCCGTAAGTACCTGAGTCACTTTTGCCCATCTCGGTTAGTCATATTATTCTCATTAGATCACTGTTCAGACACGTACACCGTCTTACATGGCTCCACAGTTTCCTTTTTGATGCTGACTGCTTAGGTAGGTTTTTAAGTCACTTTGATTTTCATCATCGTCGGTACTTATTTATCGATCCTTCTCCGTGAATTGCTGCTTGCATAATTTCAAGTGTCTACATCACCTGTCGGGGATTCTTTCTATACTACTTGTCGATACGACTCACCTAAATACGAAAATGCATATTTCCGCCACAAGTTCGCTGTGAAACAGAGCCGAGTATTCACCGTACCAAGACGGAAGGAACATATTACTTCTTCGAAATCGAGAGGGGTGGAAGAACCACCTACAGACCATCTGACAGACTTCGCTCCTCTTACTACTGTACCGTGATCCCTTCGCGAACTTCAAACGCGAGCAACAGCGCTACGCCCGCCGCTGTGCTGGCGTCGACAACTTCGCCCCGCATTTCCTGTGATCGCCGAGTCCCCGACCTGCCGCGGCCCGCTGCGCCCGCAACTTCTTTCCGACCCGTCCGCTCGCTGGTCGCTTGATCGTTCCTGACAGCCCATCCTGCCACAGAGCTTCGCAGCAAGTTTCGCATCGGACAGTTCCATCGCTCTCACGTACTTATTCCGCTGCTGCCTGACGAAAATGCGACGAGACAACTTTGCTACCCAGTTTTTACGTTCACCGTTACTGACTGATTCGCGCTTTCCACGTGAATCCATTTCTGTCAGCCTGTGAGACAGCTGCCATTCTTTAACAGCACGTGACAACTTTGTATCTCAGATACGGGTCGAGTGCTTCCTTGCATTTATTTTGCGTCCAACGCCCAGTATTATGTACGTATTATTAAGTGCAAAACAATCAAAAATGCACTTTTTGGAAACTCCGTAATTAACTCCCATTGCGAAACAGAAGTTTGAAAGCCTACAACGTTCCTGTCTAACGCTGCAAGAGGTCACCGTCGGTCTCTTCAAACAGTAAGGTGTCGATACATGCGATGGAAGGTGGTTTGATGATATCACCCTGGCACGAAATTTCACCACAATCCTGCCGAAAACCACAGTGGACGTGTCACATGACGGAAAGGCCACCAGCTAGCTCTCACCTACATTTCACCCCTTCTTTGGATGGGGTCTAGAAACACGTCGTCCAGCACAAAAACCACGCAGATTTCTTATCGGTGGCCAATGGAAACGTTTCAGACACATGAACGCTCACAATCGATCCGAAAAGGCATTAGGGTATGACGTAAAGGGCGTCAATGAAACCACACCTTCCCTAAACGCGTTGACTTCCACACAATTTGTGGTCGAAAACGACAGTTCGCTGTGCCATGAGAAGCAGTACGACGTTCCTGATAATCTTGGACGCTGCTTACTCACCACGGACCCTTCAGCCCTTCTCTAAGGACATGGCATGATCACCGAGGTGGGAGACATTGACACATATGTGAAGAAAACGTCAAAGGATGCCTCTAAGACCCCGCAACCCGCAATTCGGCAATACTGTCAGTGCCCCCCCCCCCCCCCAACGACCGCTATTGTTGGGCACTTTAAAAATTTATTTATTCAGAGAATATCCGTGGGAGACCCCTGGCGACTTGTTAGCAGTAATGATGGAACTAGGACTGTTAGTATTTTTAAAAATACCGGGAATCCGATATGTGGATATTCACGAAAATATCATCAACGGCCGCTGCCGTATAGGAAAAAACTATCGATATAACGATATATCGACCGAAAAATATCGACATACTGCCTATAAAAATATCTGTTGCACATTGTATGCATAGTGTCAGTCTTAGAACTGTATATCTATGTACTGCTATGAATGGGAATTTAAGGAGATGCGACCTGGATAAGCCAAAACAACCGGAGGTTGTAGAGAGTTTCAGAGAGAAAATTAGGGAACGATTGACAACAACGAGGGAAAAACATACAGTAGAAGAAGAATGGGTAGCTTTGAGAGATGAAATAGTGAAGGCAGCAGAGGATAAAGTAGGTAAAACGACGAGGGCTAGTAGAAATCCTTGGTTAACAGAAAGTAGATTGAATTTAATTGATGAAAGGAGAAAATATAAAAATGCAGTAAATGAAGCAGGC
The DNA here is from genome assembly GCF_021461385.2 of Schistocerca piceifrons. Taxonomy (NCBI): domain Eukaryota; kingdom Metazoa; phylum Arthropoda; class Insecta; order Orthoptera; family Acrididae; genus Schistocerca; species Schistocerca piceifrons. Next base: position 64,923,992 of record NC_060140.1, read on the forward strand.
AAAAAGGAATACAAACGTCTTAAAAATGAGATCGACAGGAAGTGCAAAATGGCTAAGCAAGGATGCCTAGAGGACAAATGTAAGGAGGTAGAAGCGTATATCGCTAGGGGTAAGATAGATACTTCCTACAGGAAAATTAAAAGACCTTTGGAGAAAAGGGAACCAATTGTATGAATACCAAGAGCTCAGATTGGAAACCCAATTCTAAGCAAAGAGCGGAAAGTAGAAAAGTGGAAGGGGTATATAGAGTGATTATAAAAGGGCGATGTACTTCAGGACAATATTATGGAAATAGAAGAGGACGTAGAGGAAGATGAAATGGGAGATATGATACTGCGTGAAGAGTTTGATAGAGGACTGAAAGACCTAAGTCGAAACAAGGCCACGGGAGTAGACAACATTCCTTTAGAAATACTGATAGCCTTGGGAGAGCCAGCCTTGACAAAACTCTACCATCTAGTGAGCAAGATGTATGAGACAGGCGAAATACCTTCAGACTTCAAGAAGAATATAATAATTCCAATCCCAAAGAAAGCAGGTGTTGACAGATGTGAAAATTACCGAACAATCAGTTTAATAATCCACAGCTGGAAAATACTAATGCGAAGTCTTCACAGACGAATGGAAAAACTGGTAGAAGCCGACCTCGGAGAAGAACAGTTTGGATTCCGTAGAGATGTTGGCACACGTAAGGCAATACTGACTTTACGAGTTACCTTAGAATGTAGGATAAGGAAAGGCAAACCTACATTTCTAGCATTTGTAGACTTAGAGAAATCTTTTGACATTGTTGACTGGCATGCTCTCTTTCAAATTCTGAAGGTGGCAGGGGTCAAATACAGGGAGCAAAAGGCTATTTACAGTTCGTACAGAAACCAGATAAGAGTCGAGGGGCATGAAAGGGAAGCAGTATTTGGGAACGGAGTGAGACAGAGTTGTTATTCAAACTGTATACTGAGCAAGCAGTAAAGGAAATAAAAGAAAAATTTGGATCAGAAACTAAAATCCATGGAGAAGAAATAAAAACTTTGAGGTTTGCCGATTTCAATGTAATTCAGTCAGAGACAGTAAAGGACCTGGATGAGCAATTGCGTGGTGAAGTGAAGCGTTGCTGTTTCTGTTGGTAGCGCCGACCGCCGACAGCGTCAGCATTTCCCCTCAGACAATATGTCGAAAGGAGGATATCAGATGAACATCAACAAAAGCAAGACGAGAGTAGTCGAATTATGTCGGGTGATGCAGAGGGAATTAGATTAGGAAATGAGACACTTAAAGTAGTAGACGAGTTTTGCTATTTGGGTAGTAAAATAACTGATGATGGTCGAAGTAGAGAGGATATAAAATGTAGACTGGCAATGGCAAGGAAAGCGTTTCAAAGGAAGAGAAATCTGTTAACATCGAGTATAGATTTAAGTGTCACGAAGTCGTTTCTGAAAGTATTTGTATGGAGTGTAGCCATGTAGGGAAGTGAAACATGGACGATAAATAATTTAGACAAGAAGAGAACAGAAGCTTTCGAAATGTAGTGCTATAGAAGAATGCTGAAGGTTAGATTGGTAGATCACTTAACTGATGAAGAGTGGGTAGTTCATGTACGTAATGGGGAGGTATTGAATAGAATTGGGGAGAAGAGAAATTTGCGGCACAACTTGACTAGAAGAAGGGATTGGCTGGTAGGGCATGTTCTAAGGCATCAGGAGATCACCAATTTAGTATTGGAGGGCTGCGTAGAGGGTAAAAATCGTAGAGGGAGACCAAGAGATGAATACACAAAGCATATTCAGAAGGATTTAGGTTGCAGTAGGTACTGGGAGATGAAGAAGCTTGCACAGGATAGAGTAGCATGGAGAGCTGCATCAAACCAGTCTCAGGACTGAAGACCACAACAACAACATCTATGTACTGATTTATTATTAGGTATTTAGTAAATCAACAAGTTAGCGGCCTGCTTATCCACTGCTTTTAACAAATGGGAATTTTATTCCTAAAAGCCTTTCTTTTTTTCAAGAGACAGATTTAAAATTGTAAGCAGAAAGTATCCTCTAAATATCAAATTGCAATTTATTCAGAGGCAGAAAGAAAGAAATTTTTGAGTGTGTGAGCTTTCGGGCTGTGAACCTTGCCGCTCCCTTTCGACACGGCTGTAGTCACGACCACTCACAACAACCTCTGAAAGACTACACTGGTGCAAGTCTGCAACACACCAGATTACTTTAAACTAAAAGTTTTAACAGTTCACACAAGCACACAAATCATGCACACCGTAGCATGGATGGAAATGGTACAAAACACTAACATTAAGAGACTAACTTGCCACTGAAGGTGCAGCTTGATTTTAACTTCTAAGGGAAGTCTTACAATGGAAGTGAGGCAACTTTATATACTAAAATGATCATTTAAATAAAAGCCCATGAAATGCAATCTTATATAAAATTATACGAGGTTGGCCAAACGAGTTAAGACGCTCTACAGTACACATATACCGCCTCTCAAGATGATAGGCAAGATAAAAACATATTTCAGGAATTAGGCCGTTACACTCCAAGCAATAAATTCGTTAACACACCGAATCCGACAAACATGACAGAGGCAGCTCCGAACGACAGACAAATCTGACCGATTTCCAACCGTCAACAGCACAAACAAGAGAGAATATCGGCCGATGTAGAGTAAACCAAGATACCTACACCTTGTAACTCGGCCTCACCAAGATCAAGGCATCAAACACCACTCAAGACAAGTTTAAGAGAATACAGAAAACACAAGTCACAACTGTCAAATCACTACGGAAGAAGGCTGCGGGTTGTAGACAACAATACACACCACTTTTTATCACACGCTGAGGAAACAACAGTCCACAAATACCGAATAAATCGTAACAGTCGTGATTTAAAAAGAAGTCACTAATTACTCAACTTGAGGATCCTGCTTCGGAGGAAAGCGAAAAGTCGCTCTCGCAGCTGGGGCCTCCAAATGCAACAGCGCGTGCCCGCCGCCAAAAGCCCCGGCCTGGCTTCGCGCTGTGGAGACTACGTCGCTACTCAGTTCCGACGAACCAACAAGGTCCAACCACATCCCGACTCGGAAAATGGTGTTCGTCCTGAGGATCCAAGACGTCGTCGACTGAGACGATCGGCCGAGCAAACGACCAACGGCAGCCCGCTTTCGCCGACAGCGGTCCCGGCGAATACTAACGCCATAAGGACCCGACTGTTGCTGGCTGCCGACTCTTCCCGACTGATACTGGTGTCAGTGCGTACCAGACCACATGTCGCCATCCGTCGACCAGCCGACCGATCGACCAGCGGCCTTCCGTCTGCGTCGACCACGGTCCCGGCGCGTACATGCACTGTGCGGACCTGCCTGCTGCTGACTGGCAATTCGTCCAACAGTGTAGTAACGACGAACCTGACTCAGTCCACAACCCAACAGCGACTGAGACTTGGAGCCGACTGACTAACATGCGAGTGTGTGCCTTCCGACTGACTCTGTCGACTCACTGCCCCGACTCCCAGACTGACCCGACTGACCGACTGACCAGCTCATAGCGCCCCTTAAATGCACGTGAACAGGCAACCTTTCCCCTTTCCCACCAGAGGGAGACACCGAAGCTGCGATTTCCACAGCGACGCCACCGCCAGAAACGGAGGGCGACTACTTCACACTACCCGCTGCAACGCGCTCTTCAAAACAGCAATTTTTACCACGTATCAAATGGGATGCAGGAAAATGCCCTATCTAGCAATGAAACATTGATTTTGGAAAGCACGTATACCCAAGAGCCAAAACCTTGTGAGCACCTGCTTGAAACCCGGTTAGCCCAGTTCTGCACAGCAGCACCTCTACACCTCTATGTAGCAGGGATTCATCAAGTCCTTGCCAGGTTTCCCGAGGTACGTATCACTGGTTGTTTACACACTGATCACGGCATTCCCGCTGATTAGGAGCAGGTGGTTTGTGGGCTTGGAGCTGGTGCCCGATAGCGCCTCAGATGCGTTCCTCAGGGTCATATCTGATGACTCTGGTGGTTAAGACATTCACTGCCATACACCTCGGACCACTATGCCAAGAATCTGTACATTCCACACGTACAGATATCCAGCCGAAAGATGGCATCTTTGTTGAGAAACATCAAGAACGAAGAGGTACTACTGGGCCACAATAATGTTCACGTATTCCAAATCTGTCGTGGTGCCCTCGAGTACTGCCGCAAGCCCCAAGGAAGCCCAGATTAATGTCCTCCATAGCTTCAAACTGGCCCAACCGCCGGCGTCAGTGGCGTGGGTGATGTTACTAACAGACTTCCGCCTGGATGCCACGTATCTGAACACGACCATCGACTTGGTGTAACAAGAAAAGTGACTCATCAGACAGAACGATATCTTTCTATTGATAAACAGTCGAATGTATGCGACCAGGTGACACGTTCCATTGATTTACGGGTCAGTATCAATGATTCGGTTGCCAAAATAATTGCAATTAACGCCGAAGTTGAGTCAACATGGGAACACGTACGGGACGTCTGCTGTGGAGACGCATGTCGAACAATGTGTTCTGAACTGTGTGCTCTGAAACACTTGTGTCTGCACCGGCATCGTACTCTGTCTTCAGGTATGCCACAGATCGCTGCCTATCCTGCATTACAGAGCAGGAAATCTTCCGAGCTCCAAGTTCTGTGAAGAGAAATGTTTCACCATGATTCAGTAACTTTCCATAGACGCTCACGATCGTTGCGTGATTACGAAAAAGAGGAAACGCCACGGTACATCCATAAACATAGGAGGCATTACTGTGAGGAGTGTTCTACAATAACAAAATTCACTTACAGATTATGCGGAAAAGGTAAAGTCAAGGAGTTACCTTTAACACTGGATGGTACATCTTCTGTCGAAGCTTGAGTAATTCATTCTGAAAACCACTGCCATTTCTTAGAGCCGGTATTTTTCTGTTGCGGCTTTGCTTCTTGTCGATAACTGCTTCGCTAGAACTAGCTGAACTTTTAATAAGGGTAAGTCTCCAGACGAACGTTATTATTTCTGAAGTAGGAGACCCAACTTTAGGCTACAGTTATTTAATGGAGACACAGCGAAGCTAAACTAGTACCACCACAGTCATTTACAGTGTCATAAAAATGAGAGAGAATGGAAGCGCATCGTTAATAGACACTTTGAACATTTCGCACCTAATTATAGTCATCGTAGGAAATTTGACTTTACTTTATTCCAGGCATGTTCTATTCAAATATGTGATCATCCTTTCTTACGTACATTCTACCGTCTCTTTCAAACTGGCTGCTACTGGACAAACGACAGTGGATGTGGTTCCAACATGGTAGCTCTCCAGCTTACTCCTCCGACGTTGTAGAGAAAATAGGGAATGAGAAATTTCCTAATCATTGTGTAGGACGGAATGCCACAGTGAAACGGCCTATCTGGTCCACAGTTTGACTCATCTCTAGAGATTTCTGTGGGGATAATTCGAAGATGCAATTTACCTTAAAGATCATCCACCCACGTCGGACGGTATATGCCGACGGACTGTTGTGATATATTCTGCCGGGTGATCTACTGATAATGCATCTGATCATCCGTCTCTCAAATGGCAACTGAAAATGTGCCTCGCAGTCCCTGGGAAAAAATTTTGACCGAACGCATTAAGTGAAACGTAAAGCTATGTTTTGTAACTATCAGATCATTGTAAAATATAGAATCCGTGGTTCAACACAAGATAACAAACTAGCTAACTACAAAAACCTACAATAGAATACACCAATCTGGTTTCAGTAAACATCGCAGTACAATATACGCCCTAATGAAAGTAACAGATTACCTGAAGCTTGCCATGGATGCACAAGAGGCGACTATCATGAGCTTCTTACACTTCAGCAAAAGCCTCTGACATTGTCTACTTCGACTTGCTACTTGGTGTACTTAGAGCCTAAATTTCTCTCGCTCATAGCTGACTTCTCGCCAGCAGTGCGTCATGTCCGGCACATTAAGTCACATTGGAGGCGCTAGTGTCAGGCCTCCCCCAGGGCTAGTTATTCGGTCCTGCACTCTTTTCACTATATATAGATGATGTTTCATCAGTCTTGACCTTCTGCAAATACCACATGTAGTCTGATGATCTCCAGTTGCATCTGTGTGTATTGTGTTGTGGTCTTCAGTCCAGAGACTGGTTTGATGCAGCTCTCCATGCTACTCTATCCTGTGCAAGCTTCTTCATCTCCCAGTACCTACTGCAATCTACATCCTTCTGAATCTGCTTAGTGTATGCATCTCCTGGTCTCCCTCTACGATTTTTACCCTTTCAATACTAAACTGGTGATCTCTTGATGCCTCAGAATGTGTCTTACCAACCGATCCCTTCTTATAGTCAAGTTGTACCACAAATTCCTCTTTTCCCCAATTCTATTCAGTACCTCCTCATTAGTTACATAATATCCCCATCTAATCTTCAGCATTCTTCTTTAGCACCACATTTTGAAAGCTTCTATTCTCTTCTTGTTTAAACTATTTATCATCCATTTTTCACATCCATACATGGCTACGCTCCATAGAAATAGTTTTAGAAATGACTTCCTGACACTGAAATCTATACTCGATGTTAACAAATTTCTCTTTTTCAAAAACACTTTTATTGCCATTGAAAGTCTACATTTTTTATCCTCTCTAAGTACAAAATCAATAAACCTGAACAGGCCTGTCCAGTACCTGCATACCGGCCAGTGTGCACTATCAAAATCGGTGCAAGATGTACTTCAGTCCATTCAAAACTCAAGAGCTACTAGTTGACCATTCCAGGCTCATTAGCCCGAAATATCGGGAATCCCTACGATCCTTAACCCTAAGTGGAACCAATTTCCACATTTCTAACACAGGAAGGACTTTAGAACTGCAAGGGAAAGTCAGAAAGTCTTTTCCTCTAATTTTTTTATTAGCGATTGTAAGAATCATGCAGGTGATGACAAATATCGGCTACATCTTATTCTGCGTACCTTACACTATTTTTCCACATAGTCTCCACACCGGTTCACACATTTGTATCATCGCAGCACTAAATTTGAGATGCCCCTCCGGTAGAATTCGTCCAGCTGACTATGCAACCATTGTCGTTACGTTGTCTTGGCTTCGTCGTTACATGTGAATAGCTCTCCTGCCACGAACATTTTCAGCGGTCCAGTCAAATGCCCGCAACTTTCCAGCAGTTCTGATTGCCACCTGTGGTCTCGCATTGTGGTGGAGCAGAATCACGTTCATATCGAGAATCATTCAGGGCCTTCGCCTGACGGCAGCCCTCAGACCTGAGAATGTGGAACAATAACTGTCGGCATTTGTTGTCGCATCTTGTGGCACGAAATGCAGCAGGAGTGGTCGTTAACATCACTTTCCCAACAGATGGCGCTGAACGGAGTTTCTTTGTCACACATGAATCTGGATGTTTCTACAACATGCTCTGCTGCTTGAATTCCGGCATGAAACACAGTATCCAAGCAACATTGTCAGGAACAATGCTGTCCCACAAACCTTAACTCTCCTCGGAGTACCGTTCCAGATGATTCAAGGAAGATATCATTTGCTTGCCTTTTATAATGTCATCGAACTGCTTAGGCACCCACTGACAGGAAATCTTCCCGTGAACGATGTCGTAAGCACTTACACACTATATGTCAAGCCCCCAGGAAATGACCGTGATGCGCACATGCCGATCCGTTTTCACTATTGAATCCAAGTGGAAAATGTTGTCAGCCAGCGAAGAACGCCGCCTCCCTGACTGCTCATTGTCATCCAAGACTTCACGGCCCTCGTCGAACTTACATCGCCACCACCTCAAACTTCTCCAAGCGAGACAATTTTCGCCATATTTTGGCTGCATTTCCCTGTACGTCTCCATGGGTGTTCGTCCCTTGCCCCATGCAAAAAGAATCACACTTCGTTGCTCTATCGCCGTGGACGTGTAAAGCGCAACCGTCATCTGTAACAACTGGCAGCAGCGCTTTACGGTGGAGCTACCGGAGATCAGGCCGGAACGAACCAAGAAAGATCCGACGCTGGGAATAGATACGTTGGCTTCGCATTTACAGGCACAAATCCGCAAAAAATAGGGGCAAGGACTTTCTGATTTGGGTTCGTAATACATGAAAATCTATTTTGGACTGAGCACAGTAACTGCAATGTACATAAGGGCATCAGCATCTCTCCATGCCCTACAAAAATATAAAAACCTCGTCCTATTGACCTGAAAAAGAAACTTGTACGAACACTTATGCCTCCAATAACTGATTACAGCTATGTCATCTTGCAAGGCATTTCTCAGGGAAGATCACAGATTTTGGAACTGGTTATTAATGTGTGTGTTCGTTATATCTGTGATGTTGAACTCTTTGATCATGTTTCGTCTCACATTCATATACACAGCTATCCTGACTGCCTGCAGACAAGCGCAAAGTTTTCCGTACCCTCTGTCTACTCTATTGTCTCATCAACGAAGATCGTCCCTCATATCTCTCTTTGACCGTAACGATCTTGTATAAACAACATGGCAGAAACTGTCGTTCCCATCAAAGTGAAATATTTTCTGTCTCACTCTATCGTTCAATCACTTTCCTTAAGTCCTTCTCAGTAGTAGGAATTCGACTCTGGAATAACCTCCCATATCATATGAGGAAACCGAAGAACATCTCCAGCTTCAGAAGAGAGTTAATGATACCTCTACTAAAACAACAATAAGGATTATAGTTACAATTGTGCATTCTTGTTTCCAAGCAGATCTTTCTCATTTCTTAGTATTCTTAGCTGTTTGAAGATCCTTAAATTTCCTTCCCCTGAACTCACTCTATGAGAAAACATCTATTTTGTACAACTATAAATACCTTCTACATCTGCCACAGTAATTGTTATTATTAGTGTCATTATTATTATTATTATTATTATTATTATTATTATTATTATTATTATTATTATTATTATTATTATTCTCTGCACCGTTCGATCTTTCGACCAACTTTGTTGTATGGGAGCGAAAGCTGGGTGGATTCAGATTACCTTATCAACAAGGTTGAGGTTACGGATATGAAAGTAGCTAGGATGATTGCAGGTACTAGTAGATGGGAACATTGGCAGGAGAGTGTCCACAATAAGGAAACCAAAGGAAAACTGGGAATGAACTCTATAGATGTAGCAGTCATGGCGAACAGGCTTAGATGGTGGGGTCATGTTACACGCGTGGGAGAAGCAAGGTTACCAAAGAGACTCATGGGTTCAGCAGTAGAGGGTAGGAGGAGTCGGGGCAGACCAAGGAGAAGGTACCTGGATTCGGTTAAGAATGATTTTGAAGTAATAGGTTTAACATCAGAAGAGGCACCAATGTTAGCACTGAATAGGGGATCATGGAGGAATTTTATAGGGGGGCTATGCTCCAGACTGAACGCTGAAAGGCATAATGTCTTAAATGATGATGATGATTATTATTATTATCACTATTAGTGGCAGGAGCTGTGGTAGCACAAGTACTTCTGGTTTAATTTTATTAGTTCGTTGTCAGTATTAGTCACTCACGTTACCACTTCTGACACTCAAATTCTTTTAATACGATGTCTCATATGAAAATCATCATTTCTTAGGTGACTGCAGTGAGGCAACAAAAGTCATGAGATACCTCTTAATACCGTGTAGGATCTCGTTTTTCCCCCGTAGTGCCGCTATCGAAATGGCATGGACTCAGCAAGTCGTTGGACGTCGCCTGCAGAAATACTGAACCATGCTGCCGCTATAGTGGTCCACAATTGGCGCTGGTGATAAGTTCCTATGGGAAAACCGCTGAAGGTCATCGGTCCCTAGCCTTACACACTACTTAATGTAACTTAAACTAACTAACGCTATGGATAAGACACACATCCATGCCCGAGGGACGACTCGAACCTCCGACGGGGGCGGCCGCGCGAACCGTGGCAGGGCACCTAAAACCTTGCGGTCACCCCGCGCGGCTCGCCCATAATTGTGAAAATGTTAGCGGTGCAGGATTCTGTGCACAAACTGACCTATAGATTATGTTCCATAAATGTTCGATAGTATTCATGTCAGACGATGTGGTTGGCCAAATCATTCGCTCAAATCGTCTACAGTGTTCTTCAAACCTTTAGTGAACAACTGTGGCCCGTTGTCCCGTTTGGGAACATGAAGTTCATGAATGGGTGCAAATGGTCTCATAACAATGTTCCGTTCAGTTGCATGTAAACACTATTACAGAGCCACCATCAGCTTGCACAGTGCCTAGTTGACAACTTGTATCCATCGCTTCGCCCCACTCGAACCATACCATCAGCTCTTGCGAACCGTTATCGGGACTTATATGACTACACCATGGTTTTTCTGTCGTTTGGGCTCAAACCGATATGGTCACAAGCCTAGGAGAGGCTCTGCAGGCAATGTCGTCCTGTCAGCAAATGCAGCCGCGTCGGTCGTTTGCTGCTAAGGCCCATTAACGCCAGTTTTCCCCGTGCTCTCCTAACTGATACGTTCGTCGTATGTCCCACATCGATTTCTGCGATTATTTCACGCAGTGATGCTTGTCTGTTAGCAGTGGTAACTCTTCGCAAACCCCGTTGCTCTCGGCCGTTAAGTGGAGACTGCGGCCACTGCATTCTTGAGTGAGAAGTATTGGCCTAAAATTTGGGGTTCTTGGCACATTATTGACAATGTGTACCTTGGATTATTAAATTCGCTAACGATTTCATGTTGAATGTCTCGTGCGTCTAGCTCCAACTACAGTTCAACTTTCAAAGCCGGTTAATTCCCGTCGTGCGGCCGTAATGACGTCGGAAAGATTTTTCAGGTAAATCGCCTGAGTGCAAGTGACAGCGCCGCCAATGCACTGCCCTGTTATGCCTTTATGTTCGCGACACTACCGCCATATGTACACTCCTGGAAATTGAAATAAGAACACCGTGAATTCATTGTCCCAGGAAGGAGAAACTTTATTGACACATTCCTGGGGTCAGATACATCACATGATCACACTGACAGAACCACAGGCACATAGACACAGGCAACAGAGCATGCACAATGTCGGCACTAGTACAGTGTACATCCACCTTTCGCAGCAATGCAGGCTGCTATTCTCCCATGGAGACGATCGTAGAGATGCTGGATGTAGTCCTGTGGAACGGCTTGCCATGCCATTTCCACCTGGCGCCTCAGCTGGACCAGCGTTCGTGCTGGACGTGCAGACCGCGTGAGACGACGCTTCATCCAGTCCCAAACATGCTCAATGGGGGACAGATCCGGAGATCTTGCTGGCCAGGGTAGTTGACTTACACCTTCTAGAGCACGTTGGGTGGCACGGGATACATGCGGACGTGCATTGTCCTGTTGGAACAGCAAGTTCCCTTGCCGGTCTAGGAATGGTAGAACGATGGGTTCGATGACGGTTTGGATGTACCGTGCACTATTCAGTGTCCCCTCGACGATCACCAGTGGTGTACGGCCAGTGTAGGAGATCGCTCCCCACACCATGATGCCGGGTGTTGGCCCTGTGTGCCTCGGTCGTATGCAGTCCTGATTGTGGCGCTCACCTGCACGGCGCCAAACACGCATACGACCATCATTGGCACCAAGGCAGAAGCGACTCTCATCGCTGAAGACGACACGTCCCCATTCGTCCCTCCATTCACGCCTGTCGCGACACCACTGGAGGCGGGCTGCACGATGTTGGGGCGTGAGCGGAAGACGGCCTAACGGTGTGCGGGACCGTAGCCCAGCTTCATGGAGACGGTTGCGAATGGTCCTCGCCGATACCCCAGGAGCAACAGTGTCCCTAATTTGCTGGGAAGTGGCGGTGCGGTCCCCTACGGCACTGCGTAGGATCCTACGGTCTTGGCGTGCATCCGTGCGTCGCTGCGGTCCGGTCCCAGGTCGACGGGCACGTGCACCTTCCGCCGACCACTGGCGACAACATCGATGTACTGTGGAGACCTCACGCCCCACGTGTTGAGCAATTCGGCGGTACGTCCACCCGGCCTCCCGCATGCCCACTATACGCCCTCGCTCAAAGTCCGTCAACTGCACATACGGTTCACGTCCACGCTGTCGCGGCATGCTACCAGTGTTAAAGACTGCGATGGAGCTCCGTATGCCACGGCAAACTGGCTGACACTGACGGCGGCGGTGCACAAATGCTGCGCAGCTAGCGCCATTCGACGGCCAACACCGCGGTTCCTGGTGTGTCCGCTGTGCCGTGCGTGTGATCATTGCTTGTACAGCCCTCTCGCAGTGTCCGGAGCAAGTATGGTGGGTCTGACACACCGGTGTCAATGTGTTCTTTTTTCCATTTCCAGGAGTGTATTTCTGCAATCGCTCTCCCATGACTTTTATCATCTCAGAGCGAAACGTAAAATAGAGACTACGTGTGCTAAAACTCTGGTTCGCTGTGAAAGAGGGCTTTCACTGAATTTTTGCTTCCATCAATTTAAATTTCAAGTATACCGAAAATGTATGTCGCTGGCTATTGACAATAGTTGGAATTCTAACTTAACAGGAGCATAACACTATATATTATTAAGAAAAATATTGTAGTTAGTCGAAAAGTGACACAGGGGATGACAAAGAAGAGGCAGCACATACGGTGCCAAAACGTAGTGAACTGCAAATCTGACAATGGCCACAGTGAAAACAAACGATTAAAGGATTAAAACTTGGAAACACGTACGTTTACTATTCTCTCGGTGATACAAATATATACTTCCGAGCCAGCCTATTTGACTGGATATCGACAGTGAGCCAATAAACGGGCAATTAAGAATGGCAATGGACTATCTTGCTACTGAACAGGCGAAGGGGCAAAGTCGGCACGGTACATCGAACATTTCAGTGTCGTGTGCCGGCTAGTTGACAGTTCGCAGCTTTCGTCTTCCGTATTCAGGGCTTTGAGGTGACAGGCTGTGGGGCTTAACGCTTTGTCCATCTTTTGCATTGGCTAACCACAAACCTTAATGCTTCAGGTAGCGAGCTGCGACTGACGTGGTTTTTCTGTGTCTGTGCTGCCAGCATCCATCGTTCCCGGTAATTGTCTTGTTCAAGCGGTGTATCTTCATGTTCGGGGAATGAGGTCAGACAAGAAAGATGCAGCGTCCAGCAAGACGCTCAAAGATTGAAGCACCTGAACGCAAGGATTCTTTCATTCAACAAAGAGTAAAAATGAAGTTGCCAAAAAAAAACTTTCGAATGGAAGTCGGGATGTGACTCAAACTTTTGGAGGGTGAGTTAGTGATGGGTTGGCATGCCTCCAGTAAGCAAACGTACTCTGTCGTCACTATCGCTTCATTGTCCCACGGACTGCCAGAATCTGCTCGTGATCCCTCATTGTCTACTAAACTTAATCTCCTGCCAGCAAGCATCTCTTGTTTGCCCAAACTGCTTAAAGACTGCCCGAATTAAAACAACATATAAGGTTAGTCACTGGCAGGCCGAATTCGCACTTTCACGAACGAAAGACTTTTAGTGATCTTTATACACGGTAAGAGATTTCGATCTGGTTTAATCTGGTGTGTGACTCACGTGTTCTGTGAGATTTCCTTGCACTGGTTGCGATCTCGCCAGCAGATTGGCGGATTGTGCAACTGTTTGTCTCCATTCTTGAGTTGTCAAAAAAGCAGCCCCAAAACAATGGGGAGTCATGTGCTTCGTAAAAGTGTCTGGAGCTCTCCGTTTTACTTTTCTATTTTTTTTATTTACTTATTGTTGCGTGGGACCAAACTAAGGATAAGTCTCCATGGCCATGGAACGAGTCAATACGTTAAATTATAACACGATAGTAAAAACAGATAAAATGAAATATAAGAAACGTATTCAGGCGACAAGTCGTTAAATAAAGAAAATCAACAATGTAACACTGGAATCTTCTTAATTTTTTAGCTTTTGCGGGAGCTCCTCGACAGAATAGGAGTGAGCCATGAGGAAACTCTTCAGTTCAGACTTAAAAGTGTTTGGGCTACTGCTAAAATTTTTGAGTTCTTGTGGTAGCTTATTGAAAATGGATGCAGCAGAATAGTGTACTCCTTTCTGCACAAGAGTCAAGGAAGTGCATTCCACATGCAGATTTGATTTCTGCCTAGTATTAAGGAATTTCTGTTCTTCATGCCTGAAATGTCAGTGGACGCCCCAGGGTAAGGAAACAAGTAAACTGGCATGCGAAAGGTGTAGGCCATTTATCACAAGTCATTTGTTACTTCACAAGAGTCCAACAATCTTTTATTGCACAGGTACCGAAAACGCTAATAAATTACACATGATTTAGGCATTTACTCCAAAGTTTCTTTAGCTAAATTAATTAATGATTAATTAGCTAATTTAAACAAATGAAATGCACCAGTTTTGGAAGGACTAACAAGCATGCAGTACCATCAAATATAACTCAAACACGCGCTTGGTGCCGGCATTTTGTGGCAGAGCGGTTCTAGGCGCTTCAGTCTGGAACCGCGCGACCGCTCGGTCGCAGGTCCGAATCCTGCCTCGGGCATGGATGTGTGTGAGGTCGTTAGGATAGTTTGGTTTAAGTAGTTCTAAGTCCTAGGGGACTGATGACCTAAGATGTTAAGTCCCATAGTGCTCAGAGCCATTTGAACCACGCGCTGGGTGTTGCGCAAACAATGACAGCAACGATGCTAAAGATTAAAATTCCAAAATTTGGCTGGGCAAAGTGGGCGCTTGACATTCATGAACTTAACTCACAAGAAATGTCGTAACCTAATGTTACACACGTGTGGTATCTGACGAGCTAAGGCCCATTAAGTGCTATTATTTTATGCAACGATCACGGGAACAATTCTCATCGCAAATATTGAATATTTCACGAATAAGAGAAGCCCCTTGGGCATAATGAAGATACTGACCTGGAAAAGTAATAAAATACCATTTAAGAAATTGAGTATTGCACCAATATTAAAACTATTACGTTACAACAAAACATCAAGCAGGGGTAACATCGAGGGAGCAGGTACGGCCGGCCAGGATTTGAGTAAGTTGCTTTAGAATAAGGTGCACTCATATCTACGAGATAGAAACTCAACTTATGGGGGATGCCGTAGCAAGCCAGGAGTCCGCAACGACTCAGAGGCTACGGTGAGGCGGGAAGCAGCGCGCCGCCCGCGCGCTCGTATACAGCCGACGCGGATAGCCTAAGCCGTATGAACCGCTGATGAACAGATAACACCTCGGGTAGCGCCTCCAAACGCTAGAAACAACTCGGGAAACCGAGAACAAATAGGCAGGCATAATTCATGCATAATACTGCTGTGTTGGCAGAAGAGCCAACACCGTGTTACTAGTGGAGGCCGAAATGCACGCGTTTTAGCTCACGCAGGCTGGCGTGAGGAGGGAAGAACTATACTGACGTGAGGTCTGGAACATGACAAGGAATTAGAATTCAGGAAACTGACGTACTTAGTTTGATACTTAAGTTTAATCCATTAATGATGAACGCCGCTCTTGACGGTACATGATTCACAATATTATCTGTTCAGAATTCGTTCAGTAACTCAATATTGCGCCTTGTTAGGTCGTAGCAAATGACGTAGCTAAAGACTATGCTAAACTGTCGTCTCAGCAAATGAGAGCGTATGTAGACAGTGAACCATCGCTAGCAAAGTCGGCTGTACAACTGGGCGAGCGCTGCGGAGTCTCTCTAGACCTGCCGTGTGGCGGCGCTCGGTCTGCAATCACTGATATTGGCGACACGCGGGTCCGACGTATACTAACGGACCGCGGCAGATTTAAAGGCTACCACCTAGCAAGTGTGGTGTCTGGCGGTGAGACCACAAATACTCGTAGAACATATTAAAATGCTCAGGCCAAGCCAAGAAACTCAATGTGAGCGTGGCCACAAGCCTTAATACAAACATTACGTATTACATTAAGAATATTACAATACGAATTCCTAAGAGGATTAACCGGTTAATCTCACAATAAAATACAACAAGAATTTAAAGTAATAACCAAGAAATCACAGGGAACTCAAACAAATTAACTTAAAAAGCTATAGACAAATCTTTGGGGCTAACACTCAAACAACTACAAGAGTAAATACATTTACTACAGCAAATATTAATTTTTTTTGAAAGGGCAAAATCTAAGCAGAGTTATGGAATTTAAATACCAAAATGAGCCAAGATTCACGGGGCCGCTAGCGTTTGCCTACCACGGTCGCAGACAATTTTATAGACATTACATCGATCAGGAAAGCTACAACTTCCAATAGAAATAACACTCAATTTAGACCTCAGTGGTCACTAACACACGTGGTGGCCTTGAAAATATGAAACAATTAATTTCAGGCCCGACAAGATAAGCAGACACTGAACAAGTGGTAGTTAAAGTAAATTTCAAAACACATCGAGTACGGCACTCACATAATTTCAGACAGAGGCACAACAAAAGTACATTCAAGCGCCAAAGAACCTGGAATACGCTTGTGTATTTAAGTACAGATATATGTAAAAGGCAGAATACGGCGCATCGGTCGGCAACGCCAATATAAGACAACAAGTGTCCGATGTAGTTGTTACATCAGTTACTGCTGCTACAATGGCAGGTTATCAAGATATAAGTCAGCGCACGAGCGATGGGACACACCATATCCGTGGGGATTTTCCCATACGACAATTTCACAATGTGTACCGTGAATATCAGGAATCTGGTAAAACATCAAATCTCCGACATTGCTGCCGCCGGAAAAAGATCGTGCAAGAACGGGACCAACGACGGTTGAAGAGAATCGTTCAACGCGACAGAAGTGCAACCCAACAGCAAATTGATGCAGATTTCAATACTGGGCCATCAACAACTGTCAGCGTGCGAACAATTCAACGAAACATCGTCGATGTGGGCTTCTGGAGCTCAAGGCCCACTGCTTTACTCTTGATGACTGCACGACACGAAGGATTACGCTTCGCCTGGCCCCGTCAACACCGACAGAGGACTGTTGATGAGTGGAAACATGTTGGCTGGTCGTACGGGTCTCGTTTCAAGCTGTATCGCTCTGATGGACGTGTAGGGTATGGAGACAACCTCATGAATCCGTGAACCCTGCATGTCACTAGGGGACTGTTCGAACTGGCGGAAGCCCTATAATGACGTGGGGGCGTGTGCAGTTGGAGTGGTATGGGACACCTGACGCGTGGAGATACGAGACTGACAGCTGACACGTACGTAAGCATCCTGTCTGATCACCTGTATCCATTCATGTCCATTGTGCAAAGCAGGACAATGCGACATCCCACACATCCAGAACTGCTACAGAGTGATTCCAAGAACACTCTTCTGTGTTTAAACACTTCCGCTGGCCACCAAAGTCCCAGACATGACCATTATTGAGCAAGTCCGGGTGCTGTTCAGAAGAGACCTCACCTCCTCGTACTTTCATGCATTCATGGACAGCCCTGCGGGATTGGTGTTGTCAGTTCCCTCCAGCACTACTTCAGACATTAGTCCAGTCCATGCCACGTCGTGTTGCATCAATTCTGCGTGCTCGAGGAGGCCCTATAACAAATTAGGCAGGTGTACCAGTTTCTTTGGCTCTTAAGTGTAAATTTAATACTTGAGTCGGAGTGATGGATTACTACAGGCAATCTAGGGTAGAGGAAGTAGCTTCAACACGGGAGCACAGATGTCAATCAAGCACCGAGTACCCTATCGGTAAAGGACAGAACAGACGGCTCCAGAAAATGACTAGCACTCCAACGCCCACATAAACATCTATGCTTCTTTGATGCAGGGTGAACCGGCTGCGTCCACCGTAGTCGCAAGTACTGCCAACCAACAGAACTCTACCGACGACGCGCCCCTTAGACAAACGTACGTCACTGGTGTCTTTTATCTCTCTCTCTCTCTCTCTCTCTCTCTCTCTCTCTCTCTCTCTCTGCGATTGACTGCCTGCCCATGTGATCAGCAAGCCGTTCCAAGGAACTTCAACCAAAGACTCAACTAAAAGGCGACCGAAGCGCCACACACAGACTAGACAGGGACGCATCGCGCTGGTAGGCAAAGATGTAGAAACGCAGAACTAGCCGACATGCTTCAAAAGTCGTCTCTTCGTGCCTTTGGCAATTTCTAATGCACCGATTACAGCTTAAACATTCCCTATTTTCCTCAGCACAACATCTATTTTGTAGGTGACGATTAGCCACCATATCATTGGGAGTAAAATGGCTTACGTATTTCACTTACTACCATAAATTGCTTATCATCCCTTAATGGCCTGGCAGAGGGTTCTTCGATCAATGTTCAAGTTATTTACCTGCCGTTCCACTAGCTACAAGTCTGTGCAAAAATTAACACATCTCTTAGTAAGCGCATTGATTTCTCTTACTTTATTACGATTATCGTTTCTCCCTCTGAAGGTTGGTGACGAAAGAATACCCAGTGGACAACTTTTGCCATTGAAATTTCGTGAAAAGATCTCTCAGAAATGAGAAACGTCTTTGTTTTAATGACTGCCACTATCTGTGACCTCTCTCCCCTGTTTCGAAATAATACGGGGTGTTCAAAATGTCTCACCGCAGTGCCGTATGATTGTTAGCGGCGCATGCCGTATGATTTTTCTCCTGCTTGAGTTACTTCCCTTCAAGTGGACTCTCCCAACATTCCACTGTTTCGTTTTCTCAGGCAGCGTCAGTAGAATCGTTAGTGTGTGTCGTTATGTGTTGATGTGAACGTTTAAGTTTACTTTCTTTGTTCGTTTGTTTCGTTGTTGTCACTGTTAAAATGCTAACCATTGAAGAACGTGTGTTTTTAGTCGAACAAGTGTTCAAAGCTGGCGGTAAATACACAGTTTCAGTTCGGTAAACATTAAATTCAGTTTTTCCGGAGACAACACTCCCACACCGCAATACTGTGGGAGATCTGATTAACAAATTTTGTAGTACGGGTTCAGTGTCACATGCATTGAGAAGTGGTCGTCCTAGCGTTTTGTCTGAGGATGATATCCATGAGTCCGAACAAGTCAGTAAGAAAACTCGCCCAGGAAATCGATGTTATTGTCGGTACGGCCCACACAGCTGTAAGGAAAAAATTAGAACTTTTCCCATGCAAAGGGACAGCCGTGCAAGAACTGAAAAACACTGATCATGGCAGTAGACTGCATTATTGTCAATGGCTCAAAAATTTCGTTGAACAAAATGAAAGGGATATTCTTAATGAAACGTTTTTCACTGATGAGGCGTGGCTTCATTTATCCGGGCACATGAACTCGCAAAATTCTAGTATGTGGAGTACTGCAAATCCATTGTGTATTCATGAGGAACCACTTCATTCTCTGATAATAGAAGTTTGGATTGCAATTCCCAGACGTCGGATTGTGGGTCCCATATTTTTCAATGGAACAATAAACGCCCAACGATACTGCAGTGATATTCTGTATCCATTCATATGAATACTTGTGTTAAGTGAAATACTGAACGTGTATTTCCAACAAGATGGTGCAACCGCGCGTACAGCTCGCGTTTCAATGTCACTGCTTGCTGATGTTTTCGGTGAGCGCAGAATTTCACAGGACTTCATAGCCTGACCTAACACCACCTGAATTTTTCTTCTTGGGTACAGCGAAAGCTACTGTCTATAAAAACCGCCCAAAATCCATCGATGACTTGAAAACTGCTTCTGTTACAGAAGAAATGTTACAGCTTGTGTCTGGAAACATTAGACGAATTTATTTGTGTATTCAGCAACAGGGGGTACACTTTCAACATTTAATGTGAAAATGGTAAGTAAAAATGAATATTCCATAAATTAATAACTTGTATTTCACTGAGTTTCATTTCGGTATATTCACTGCTGCATACGGCACGCGCGTCTAACACCCCGTACAAAACGACCTGCCCCTCTTGTGGTTTTTTCATGCTCTCCGTCAATCCCATCTGGTAAAGATTCCATACTGCACAGTAATACTTGGCAGAGGGCGAACAAGCGTAGCGTTGTCAGCCCCTTTATTAGGCCTGTAGCATCTTCTAAGTGTTCTACCACTAAACCGGAGTCTTTGGTTTCCCTTCCTCACAAAATTATCTATCTGATGGCTACAGTTTAGTGTCTAGGTGTCAAGCTGAATTGACAGCCGAAATTTAATAGATTCCTTATACAGCTCATGTGAATCACCGCATTTTTCGCCCGTACGGATATCTTGTCTAAATCGTTTTGTAATTAGTTTTGACCTTCTGACGACTTCACTAGACGGTAAATGACAGAATCATCTGCAAACAATGTAAAAGGGTTCCTCAGCATAGAAGTGGACAGTGAATGGCCACGGAACACTCTTTTACAGATGAAGCCCATTTTCATCTCCAAGGACATGTCAGTACCCAGAATTTCAGAATATCTACACGGAAAATCCACACGCACATCAACAGGTACCAAAGGTGACTGTTTGGCTTGGGGTGACGACATCGTTTATCGTACGGCCGTATCTATTCTAGGAGATGTGTCCCGCGGGCCTTGCGACCTCTATTGTTACTGGTAAAAGCTGGGAGGGTCTTTTGCTCTCCAGCCTTTCAACTGCGTGGATGTGTGGGTGGGATGGTTATTAAGCGAGATGGCGCTCGCCGCCGCATTGCAGAGCCAGTGCGGCGACTGCAGCAGAATCGTTTCGGAAATGATAGAATTATCAGATGCCATTTGTTTACAGCCTGGCCTCCCTGCTCACCGGATCTTGATCCGTGTGACTTTTGGTTGTGGGGGTATTTGAAAGATGTTGTGTTCAGTGCTTCAATGAGGAACGTAGCTGAACTAAAGGCACTCATTGTACAGCACATTCTGAACTTTACCCACGAAACACTCCTATCTGTTGTGGAACATGCTGTTTTTCGATTTCATCTTGTATCGAAAAACTTGGACAGCATACTGGTCTTGCGCAGGTCTCACGACAATTAGCAAATAACCTCGTTTGTCTTTCTATGCGGTTTTTGGCTCCAGAACAATTAAAAACCCATGGCATTTTGCTTTTTATGCAGTTCTTGGCCAAAGAACACTTAAAAACTTATGCCATTTTGCTTTTTGCTGTTTTTAGCCGCAGAACAATCAAAAACCGATTTTGGCCATCCAATGCTACGACCTTGCCTTGTTGGATGTACTCACTTAATAAAAGTACCACAACTGTTGACTGCTGAATTCGTGCGGTCGTGCGCACTTAACAGTATGGATGGTGCAATGTGCAACTCAGACCATAGCCGTCGTTCTGCGATTCATATGTCACTTGTAGCCGATCGCTTTTGCGTTAAAATGTAATGTTTGCAGCGCCCTCTAGTGCAAAAATTTTCTTTAGATTCTTATGTTTATAATGATTTCCCCCCCCCCTCCCCCTTGCATGAATGATAACAATAAGCTGTTCAAATCTGACGTCATTCTGAGCAGTGTTTCTCTTCCTAAAGTGTTATTAAATTGGAATTTTTATTATGCTTACGCTGTGAATCATGTAAGACATAGTAATACCCTTTTTATTACGTGGAGCGGTTTCAGATATCGAATCGAAACTTTTTTTAGTTGATTGTACGCTAAGGGACCCGTACTTTTGCTATATTATAAGGAGTCGTAATGCTTGCATCGGTCGAATAGTTTTAAAAATCTAAACTCCGCCAGAACAGGCCATGAAGGCCCATCGACACCGATCGGTCGCCGTGTCATCCTCAGCGCATAGACGTCACTGGATGCGCATATGGAGAGGCAGGAGGTCAGCACACCACAGTCCCGGCCGTCCGTCAGTTTACGAGACCGGAGCCGTTACTACTCGATCAAGTAGGTTCTCAGTTTGCCTGACAAGGGCTGAGCGCAATCCGATTGCCAACAGCGCTCGGCAGATCGGATGGTCACCCATCCAAGTGCTAGCCAACCCGACAGCGCTTTACTTCGGCAAGCTGATGGCAACCACTGCACCACGGCCGTTGGCATCAAAAGGTATTGTTTTAAATAAACGGTATCCGAAATCGCTTGAAGATACGAGTAGAATGGTACAATTCTTGATAATATTGAGGTCGTAACTCGTTCCAAATGAATGCTAAATATGGTTTAGAATTGAAAGACGCGTTGGCCAGAATCGGCTATTGCGTTGTAAACACGGTCATGCCAGGTCTACTCTGCGGAACTGTGACATGTGTCGGCAGGTCTTTTCTGCTTCAACTGATTTTCAAAGCGAAATTTTACGTGCCTGTTCGATAGAGCAGTACCAAATTAGTCTAACCCGATATTCGTTTTATAGATAGGGCTTAAGCATTAACAAGGGCGGTAAAACACGGAGAATAACCAGTATTCCTGTAGTGACTGACCAGCGCTGCAGTGTGGCGGTAGCAGATTGGTTCAAATGGCTCTGAGCACTATGGGGCTCAACTTCTGAGGTCATCAGTCCCCTAGACCTTAGAACTACCTAAACCTAACTAACCTATGGACATCACACACATCCATGCCCGAGGCAGGATTCGAACCTGCGACCGTAGTGGTCGCGCGGTTCCAGACTGTAGTGCCTAGAACCGCTCGGTCACCCCGGCCGGCGGCGGTAGCAGGCAGCGTGGAGCAGAGACGTGCATAAGATGGGCAAGTTGTACTTGCCTTGCTGTCCCTGTTAGAACATATCGCCAAACAGAATATCACACAAGACAATTTGGGGACAGTTATATCCAAAGGGCGTGTAAAATTCCCCTTTAAAAACATTTTCTTTCTAATAGAAATCGAAATGACGCTTTCCGTCGACTATAGGCATCGCATGAAAGACGTGATGAGTGATATTTCCTAGGGTTGACTCCAGCTGCACACTGAGTGAGCTAAGATCAGGAAAAACACGCCTGACGTCTCTTGGGAGGGACACACGGTATATAACCCTGCGCGTAATGGAGAACTGTGCAGCTTATGCTTGCACTTACGTTGTACAAACTGTGACGTCGGAGTGCACATGTGAACCGGACCGTTATGCCCTTTGTTGCAGGCAGGAGCTGGCGAGGTCTGCCGGCGCGCAGTGGAACAACCACCGCAACATCTCGGAGCTGCTGGACAACCTGCTCAGCGGGTACGACAACAGCGTTCGGCCAGACTTCGGCGGTGAGTGCCTCACCTGATGATTTGTTACCACCTAGCCACGCTATCTTCTTCTCCTGCTATCTTACGAGGGTTGTTTTTTAAGTAAGGGCCGTTTTTATTTTTAAAAAAAGATACAAATACTTTTGTAAAAAAACTTTTATTTTCTGATTCTACACACTTTTACCTATTTTTCTACATAGTTGCCTTGTTTATTTAAGGACTTGTCATATCGTACAACTAAGTTTTTAATTCCCTCTTCAAGGAATTCGGCCGCCTGCTCCGACAGCCAAAAGTTCACGGCCGCTTTCACTTGATCGTTGTCATTGAAGCGCTGCCCGCCAAGATGGTGTTTCAGGTACCGGAAAAGGTGAAAATCGCCAGGAGCAAGGTCGGGGCTGTATGGTGCATGGTCCAAAACTTCCCAGCCAAAAGAAACAATCAAATCCCGAGTCTTTTGAGAGGTGTGAGGCGTAGCGTTATCGAGCAGGAGCAAAACTCCTTTTGTCAGCATGCCACGCCTTTTGTTTTGAATTGCTCTGCGGAGGTTCATTAGAGTTGCACAGTAGGCATCTGAGTTGATTGTCGTCCCTCATGGCATAAAGTCCACTAGCAAAACACCGCGCTGGTCCCAGAACACAGTTGCCATAATCTCGCGCTTAGACAGCGTCTGTTTGGCTTTGACCTTGGCGGGTCAGGTTGTGTGTCGCCATTCCATCGATTGTCGCTTGCTTTCGGGAGTGATATGGGATACCCATGTTTCATCTCCAGTGGCAATTTGACTCAACATGTCATCCCCTTCTTCCTCGTAACGAATCAAAAAGTCCAATGAAGTGGCAAATCTCTTCCCTTTGTGGTCCTCTGTGAGGAGTCTGTGTACCCACTGAGAACACAGTTTCTTAAAGTTTAGGTTTTCAGACATAATTTTATACAAAACCGATCGTGAAAGGTGTGGAAATACCAAAAGAAAGAGCGGAAATTGTGAATCTTCTGTCCTCACCAATCTTTGTTTCGACTGCAGCCACCAAATCATCAGTGATCACAGAGGGCCGGCCTGAACGTTCTTCGTCATGGACGTTTTGACGGCCATTTTTAAACTCTCTAACCCATTGACGCACTTTACCTTCACTCATTGCATTCAGGCCATAAACTTCTGTTAACTGACGATGAATTTCTGCAGCTGATAGGCTTCTCGCGGTCACAAAACGTATCACTGACCGTATCTCACACGCGGCGGGCGGTTCAATAATCGTAAACATTATAAAGTAGCACAGCGATGCGTACACGTCAGCTAAAGAGATGCAACTTGCATCAGTGTGAACGGGAAGGATGCCGGCAAGTGGCGCGGTGGCTTGTTGCGGCGTCTGCGCGAACTACGGGACTATACGCGCGAACGGCCCTTACTTAAAAAACAACCCTCGTATTATCTAGGCTTTCTATCTTTCACCTGCTAATATCTTATTATTCAACGTCATCACTTTAACCTCGTAAATTATTATCAACTAGCCATGTCATTTAATCTAGTGATTTCTTATTATGTATACTTCACATTTTCATCCACTACAGTCCGCGACAGTGTTAATGGCCTGTCGCCACGCCGCACAGCTTACAAGAAGTGGTGCGTTGTCAACTCGGCGCTGGGCGAACTGACGGCAGCTCTGCTACGGACAGCTGCTTTAGCCGATGTTTGACCTGTCTCGCTACTGTCAGGTTCATGGTGCTCTACTCCCCGTTCCGTGATAAATTTATTAAATGTACTGCGACACACACGTAACAGAATAGAATGTCTATTCAATCTTTCACAGTCATAACTACATAGCGAAATAGTGATACATACTCTCTCACTGCAGAATGGATTCTCTGATAAATTGCACCTTACAGAAAGATTACGCCTTACATTCCTCTTGCTTTATTAAAAAAAAAAAAAAAAGAAAGAATCAACTCAAATTTAAAATACCGACCCCCCCCCCAGTCCCCAGGACGAAAAGCATTTTAATCTACGTTATATAGTAGACAGAGAGAGGAGTAAGATAAACAAATTTGTTTGAATGGCAATTAACCGCAGCAAGTATATAAATAATGGTTCATGAAGTAAACGCCTTTTCTAGCTGAAATCTGTTTTATTAATCCAGACGCGTTCCACATTTTATTTTAAGGCATTACCAGTGGATATCATCTGAAATAGGACATGTGGCTATATGCCGTCATTGTAGATTTAAGAACAGTTTACCCCCTTATTTTTGCATATAATCGTAAGTAATAATTTATTTATGCAAAAATAAGGGCGTAAACTGTTTTCAAATCTACAATGACGGCATATACAGGGTGTTTCAAAAATGGCCGGTATATTTGAAACGGCAATAAAAACTAAACGAGCAGCGATAGAAATACACCGTTTGTTGCAATATGCTTGGGACAACAGTACATTTTCAGGCAGACAAACTTTCGAAATTACAGTAATTACAATTTTCAACAACAGATGTCGCTGCAAGTGATGTGAAAGATACAGAAGACAACGCAGTCTGTGGGTGCGCCATTCTATACGTCGTCTTTCTGCTGTAAGCGTGTGCTGTAGACAACATGGTTTATTCCTTAGAACAGAGGATTTTTCTGGTGTTGGAATTCCACCGCCTACAACACAGTGTTGTTGCAACAAGACGAAGTTTTCAACGGAGGTTTAATGTAACCAAAGGACCGAAAAGCGATACAGTAAAGGATCTGTTTGAAAAATTTCAACGGACTGGGAATGTGACGGATGAACGTGCTGGAAAGGTAGGGCGACCGCGTACGGCAACCACAGAGGGCAACGTGCAGCTAGTGCAGCAGGTGATCCAACAGTGGCCTTGGGTTTCCGTTCGCCGTGTTGCAGCTGCGGTCCAAATGACGCCAACGTCCACGTATCGTCTCATGCGCCAGAGTTTACACCTCTATCCATACAAAATTCAAACGCGGCAACCCCTCAGCGCCGCTACCATTGCTGGACGAGAGACATTCGCTAACGATATAGTGCACAGGATTGATGACGGCGATATGCATGTGGGCAGCATTTGGTTTACTGACGAAGCTTATTTTTACCTGGACGGCTTCGTCAATAAACAGAACTGGCGCATATGGGGAACTGAAAAGCGCCATGTTGCAGTCCCATCGTCCCTGCATCCTCAAAAAGTACTGGTCTGGGCCGCCATTTCTTCCAAAGGAATCATTGGCCCATTTTTCAGATCCGAAACGATTACTGCATCACGCTATCTGGACATTCTTCGTGGATTTGTGGCGGTACAAACTGCCTTAGACGACACTGCGAACACCTCGTGGTTTATGCAAGATGGTGCCCGGCCACATCGCACGGCCGACGTCTTTAATTTCCTGAATGAATATTTCGATGATCGTGTGATTGCTTATGGCTATCCGAAACATACAGGAGGCGGCGTGGATTGGCCTCCCTGTTCGCCAGACATGAACCCCTGTGACTTCTTTCTGTGGGGACACTTGAAAGACCAGGTGTACCGCCAGAATCCAGAAACAATTAAACAGCTGAAGCAGTACATCTCATCTGCATGTGAAGCCATTCCGCCAGACACGTTGTCAAAGGTTTCGGGTAATTTCATTCAGAGACTACGCCATATTATTGCTACGCATGGTGGATATGTGGAAAATATCATACTATAGAGTTTCCCAGACCGCAGCGCCATCTGTTGTTGAAAATTGTAACTATTGTAATTTCGAAAGTTTGTCTGCCTGAAAATGTACTGTTGTCCCAAGCATATTGCAACAAACGGTGTATTTCTATCGCTGCTCGTTTAGTTTTTATTGCCGTTTCAAATATACCGGTCATTTTTGAAACACCCTGTAATAGCTACAGTGTACATCAGATGATATCCACCGATGATGCCTTAAAATAATATTCTAAACGCGTCTGGATTAATAAAACAGATTGCAGCATGAAAAGGCGTTTAATTTAAAGAAAAAAAATAAGTAAAAAAGAATTATCATTACAGAATAGATATTCCACTGAACTGCTTTCTACGGCACAGAGAGCTTGAGAAGAAAGTAAATATTCATCATAATTATAGAGTAAGTTTACGTACCATTCACGCACCTTTTTACACGGAGCTTTCATTGTCGCTGCCTTCGGAACTGGAGTGGCTAGATGTGGGAGCCAGACTGACGATTAACGAATCCATTATTTCGTCTGTGACAACTTCATTTTGGTAATCTTCTTCTTGCAGTTTGTCAGTGTGACGAACGCAAGCTTCCCAATGAGCAACGGTGATTTTCTCTATTGCTTCATGGGTGAGTCTTTCAGTGTCGGCTACTTTAAATGTAATGCTTTTGTCTGCCACGTATTTCTTCACCTGTGCCCACACCAGTTCAATGGGGTTATAATGGCAGTGATAAGGAGGTACTCGTATCACTCTGTGTCGATGTTTCTTACCTATGGAGTCAATTTCGTAGTTTCAACGCTGGTCTTTGACATCTTCACCAGTTCCAAAAGCTCTGCTCTTGTTTGTGTTTCACTGTGCGTTATATTACTATTTCGCAACCAAGAAACAATATCACTTTTCCTTGTGCTTGTAGTGGGAGGCTTGGTTCAAATGGCTCTGAGCACTAAGGGACGTAACTGCTGAGGTCATCAGTCCCCCAGAACTTAGGACTACCTAAACCTAACTAATCTAAGGACATCACACACATCCTTGCCCGAGGCAGGATTCGAACCTGCGACCGTTGCGGTCGCGCGGTTCCAGACTGTAACGCCTAGAACCGCTCGGCCACTCCGGCCGGCGTAGTGGGAGGCCTGTTGAGAAGAACAGAGTGATAGCTTGCATTGTCCATAACAATGACAGAGTCTGGATGCAAATAAAGCAACAGCTGATTCTGAAACCGTTCCCGAAATGTTTCTCCATTCATTTCGGTATGGTAGTGAGATGTGGTTTTCGATTTGAAAATAAGTTTACTTTCAGGCACAAACCCGGTAACAGCAGAACCAGCGTGACATATTATAAGACGCCCTCCTTTTCCCACTGGAACTTTCTAACTGTCTTGTCCATCTCTTGTTTGCCAAATAAAATTTCTAGTATGGTTTTGATTTACCCAAGTCTCATCCAAGTAATAGACAGTTGACGTTCCTTTTGATCTGATATCATGCATTTTTCTTAGAAACGTAATCCTAGCAGCAGCAATACCATTACGCTCCATTAAAAATTTGAGCCCAACATTGGACTTTACGTATTTAAATCCGATGTTCTTCAACATTCTTTGCATTGATCTTGCACTTCCATCAAACCCAGTAGCTTCGTGCATAACAGCGCACAATTTCGCTGCTGTGGGGAACTCGCCTCTTTCATTAAATTCGAAATCCTTTTGGTCGAATTCGCCGATTCCTGTTACCCTCTTTGGAACGCTATTTTTTATTCCCTGGACAACGAAACACCACATTGCCAAGTGCCTCCTCTAACAGCTTCGCCTCCTGTATAACTCGCCTGACAGTTGGTACACCAATATCGCCACAGGCCGCTGCAGTGCGTTCCTGCACCTTGGCAACCTCGCAGGTCGGCTCGCTTGAAACTGCCTCACGCTTGAAGAGAGCATATTCTAGAAATAAGGTCTCTTGCCTCTTTGTGAAACACTTGGCGACGTTCAGGTGTTTCAGCCAGTACAACAAAACTCAGAGAAGACCCAGTATACAATAGAAATCGGCCAACCGCACTTTTCCGCACGTAAAACACGGTAGAGCTCTGCAATATGACGGAGCTTCAGACAACACGAGGCGCGGAAACCGAATGAGCACTCATTGGCCAGCTGCGCAGCTGTCTGCTGTGCATCGTTGGCCGAGAGGCCATCAACGATGTCGCGAAGTATAATTTCTTGTAATGTACCATTATTAAGTTGAGCAGAGGACTTTTTTGTGAAACGTCTTACTACTTTCACCTGTTAATTTATTCTCATCTAACATTTTCACCTTCATATACTAATGGTCCATAATCTATCGCAATTACCATTGCGTCCAAAGATCTTGTTATCAAGCCTCCATATCTTCACAAAACAATTTCTCTACATCTAGTATTAATAACTTCACCAGATGGTATAGTAACAAAAGGTTTTACTACCTTCACCTGTTAATTTATTTCGCCTGTTTTGGTCTCATTCATCTGTTAACGTCTTAGAATGTAGCGTTATTACCTTAAAGTCCTAAATTGTTGCTGTGTTGCCTTTTCATTTCACCCAATAAATTCCTACTGTCTAGATTTGTGTCTTTTATCTGGTAATCTTCATCACCTTCACCTGCTTATTTCCTGTTAGCGTGTCCTATTGCATTCAGTTGCTAACTTGTTGTCGTTTATTTTTGTCTTCTACTGGTAATATTTTATAACTCACCAGAAATGTATCAGGTGTTGAGTGGTACTTTAGATAGGTAAATCAATTAGTGAAATCAATGTGAAGTGAACTAGAAATTAGAAAATAAATGAAAAACTTAATTTAGTTTGGAAGAATTGCACACTGGCAAACAGCAGGCAGAGCAGCAGTGGTAACGGCTGGCGGTTACATGTCAGCACATTCAGCAGAAGCCATCGTCCTCCTCACATAAGCAGAAGATGTCGAATCAGGCGTCAGGGCATCGCCCGACCGGCTCACGTGTTTCTCAGTTGTCACATGTGATCAAAGGCCCTCACCTACATTCCAAGAACCAATAACCAACGTTAAGAAGATTCTTCGAGAAGCTTTTCAACGTGACAGAAGAGGCAATGACCGTAAAGTCGTTCACCTCCAGTGAACTGAAGTGGACACAGTGTGCCCGACAGTAGGAGTTTTCAGTTCAGTTTTGGTTCGAGTTCAGTTCCAGTCGGTGCTGAAGACCATCATGCACGAAGAGACTACATTGTACACAGAAGCACCAAGTCCGCCGCCATAATGGAATAGCAAGTAGCAGCCTTGCTGCCTGAAGACAGAAGTTAGAATGTATTTGAAGACTGATTTTTACGTAACCGGGTGACTCGTGAGGATGGCAAGGGGACGGCCTCACATCAGTAGTCACCTGTGAGCTGGTGATGAAGGTCTGGCAGCCAAAGACTGGCAAGATGGAGTCCATTGCTTGAGTCCAGGCCACTGGCCTTCCCCCGCCGCGCCGCTCTGCTGGCCGATGCACAACAGTGATATACGCGGCCGCTTAGAAAAGAGAAACACTGGGACGCCGCATCCAAGGTATCACCACCCGATTCACGACTTCATTCTCAATAATTAAATGGGCCACCTCATGATGCGCATCTCCAGTCATCTGAGCGAAACAGCGACATGAGATACACACTGCCTGGCGTAATCAGACGCCGCCGCCCATGCAGCAGAAGGCTTCGGAAACGACACAGCTGCCGCTCTCCGAGCCAGAACAATCCAGTAAGGAAACCATTTTACAAATCTTTCATTAAAAGATATCTTATGTAAAAATGCTGTTTCATTTTACCTTATACTCGAGACAAGGAAGAACCGACCGTGCCCACATGTTGTTAAAAGAGAAAAAGTAATTTCTTTAGTGTTTTTCACCCTGACATAATGCTTTAGAATGAAATGCCATTTGCAATAATGCTCATCCTGACAATCAACTAGCATCAAAAGAGGTTATCCAGCTACACAGGGAAAAGGAGATGTGTGTAAGGTTACTGTATCGACATAAGATCCGATGATCTGCCACGTTGATTGCTCTACGAAAGGCAGGAAAAGTACTTTTACAGACTTTTAAGGAATTTGTCGTGCCGTTACCTTCAGTCTCGCAATGAGAGGATTTCTGTGAAGGCTTGTCAGAGGTGCCACATTCATTTAATAATTTGCAAGTTATGCAACTCTGTTGGCTGGTTTATTTGGAGAGAGGCGACCAAACAGCGAGGTCTTCAGTCCCAAGGATGGTGAAGGAAGTCAACCAGGCCCTTTCAAGAGAACCATCCCGGCATGCTACTCAGTAGAGTTTGAAAATCACGACATGGAGGCAACGCACATTGAAGATGGATAATTTGTGCACAAACAGTGCGATGTAGTGCAGCTCATAGAAGTGTCTATGATTTTTGCTTAACAGTTTACAAACACAGGAATGACACAGCCAACCAGCTGCAAATAACTGTTGGGTACATTGACCTAGCTTTCGATACCTCTAAGGATGTCACCATCAGAAAGAAATTCCGAGAAACCATAAAATTACTTTGCGAGAAGGCAATGGTCAGAGTTTAGAGCAGAGCATGACTATTGCTTTCTCGCAATGTAAGTTTGTTTTCTCAAAATTTCATTCTGGTGGCATCCTCAGATGTATCGAAATCTAGGTCAATGTACTAAACAGTCATTTTCAACCGGTTGGCCGTGTGATTCCTATGTTTGAAAATTGTATAGGGTTGCTGAGAAACAGCCATGTTTAGATCTCCTTAACAATTTATCTTATTGTAGTCCAGCCTCAGATTTTTTCACGACAACCTATGTTACATCAAGTCGATGAGTAGCCTGGCAGGCGTCATTGTTCGGAAACTGGAACGGTTAGGCCCGCGTAATTATTGCTGTAAAATATTGCGTCCAGCAGAAAAATGTGGGATGAAGAACCTGGCGGAGGGGTTGGGAGCGGAACACTAAAAGTGTCCCGTCTTTGGTCTCCGAATAATCCGCCCTCAACTTCTCCTGTTTTTCCCTCAAATGTACCAGGCGTCTATCGTAAGAGTCGTCAGGCGCATGTTCCAAAAATGGTTCAAATGGCTCTGGGCACTATGGGACTTAACATCTGTGGTCATCAGTCCCCTAGAACGTAGAACTACTGAAACCTAACTAACCTAAGGACATCACACACATCCATGCCCGAGGCAGGATTCGAACCTGCGACCGTAGCAGTCGTGCGGCTCCGGACTGAGCGCCGAGAGGCGCATGTTCTCTATTGTTTCGGCACATATTTCAATTTTTTTCTTTTTTTGCATTGTGTAGCTGTAGTCAGCCCGGACAAATAGCGCTCATCACACCTTTCTTGCGACGCCCGTTGCCTACGGTGGTTTGTTTCCCGTTGCAGACAGATTTTAAAGCAGAATTTTATGTGCTAATTCGATAGGGCGGCCCCATATTATTCTTGTCTTACCAACGTGTATTAACAGGTACAGTAAAAGCACGAAGAACAGTCACCTCTGAAGCAGCGACTCAGCCCACGTGGTTGGCGGTAGCAGTCGGCGCGGACC
Source organism: Schistocerca piceifrons (assembly GCF_021461385.2). Classification (NCBI taxonomy): domain Eukaryota; kingdom Metazoa; phylum Arthropoda; class Insecta; order Orthoptera; family Acrididae; genus Schistocerca; species Schistocerca piceifrons. Next base: position 64,956,222 of record NC_060140.1, read on the forward strand.
AGGGCAGTACGCTCGCTGCTGGGCTACTTGTTTTCCTTCGCGTCTTACTGTGCCTGTCAGTACATATCGGCAAAAAAATATCGGACTAGAATAATCTGGGACCGTCCTATCGATTGCGCACAAGAAATTCCGCTATTTGTTTGGACTGACTCCATATACACATTGCAAAAACGAAATTACAAACATCTGATGAATCAACAGAGAAAATACGCCTGATGACTCTTGGAAGAGACACCCTGTATTTAAATAGCAAAGTAAATTGAATAAATGAAAAAGACACAAGGTCGTGGTTCGGATTAATAAGGGACTCAACAAAATGGATAGATATAACTAATATTTATTCAGAAAACAGTTCATAGATTATCCAATTTACATATGCTCAGCTTTAACGAGAGTATGACAATAGGTACGTACTGGGATGTCTGCCCCACATTCCTCCAACTCAAAAACTCCAACAAAATAGAAGAAAAAACTTGTGAAAATAAAAGAAAGTGCCACTAAAAAGACGTTTCGAAAGGTAAGCGTGAACCGTCATGACCGATAATTACCGAAGGGAAAACAGAGAACTTTCCCTATTTCTCATCTCTTCCACAATTGTTTCTGCCCCACTTTTTCACCAACTCATCAAAATAGTGCAATTCAAGTAAAATTCAAGAAAAAATTAAAGAAAAATCAGCATAAGAACAAGATCTTTAACAGAAATGATGAAATAACCATGTCAATGAAGGAAGAATATTCAATTTTTTTAACAATTTTTATCTTAATTCCAACTTGGAACTTCATTATCATCATTATTGGCTGCTTTTATTTTTCTGTTCAACTGATGTCCAAAAGTAAGGCAACAAATTGAAATTTCCCAGGGTTGCCTTTATTTTGCCACAAAACAGTACAAACCGGTGATACTAAAATAGAAACAACGTAAAGAAAACAGAAGGTCAACAACTGCAACATGCAGTACATTACGCGACCATGTTCTTCGTTTTCTTTCAGCTTAGATCTCCATACACTTTCCGACAGCTATTTAATGTGCTCGATATGGGGTGTGACCACCTCTGGCAGCAGACACGCCTGACAACAACGGAACTTGCTGTGAATGACATGTTCCAATGTTGTTTGTCACGTTAAGGTAATAATGCCCATTCATCTTGCACAGCTGCTCGCTAGTCTGGATGATGACGCACCCGTCTCCCTAGTGCATCTCAGGTATGGGATTCAAATCGGGAGAGCGAGCAGGCCACGCGATGCGTGCGATATCTTTAGATTTCCCCCCCCCCCCCCCCAAAAAAAAAACATCAACCACCCTTGCTGTCCCCCCTGCGGGTCCGGGGGTTAGAATAGGCCCGAGGTCTTCCTGCCTGTCGTAAGAGGCGACTAAAAGGAGTCCATACCCCTCAAGGGGGTATTTAGTGCCTGCGTCCGGAGACGGACCATCCCACGACCTATATTTGTGGTCTTTTTGGTTTTCCACTTCTCGTTTCTTCCTTCTTTGGTTGGTTCCTTTCTTTGTTCTTCTTCATCTCACTGTCTTCCTTACTCTTTCCCTTGCCTTCTTCTCCTTGCCATCTTCTCCTTGCCTTCTTCTCCTTGCTTTCTTCTCCTTGCCTTCTTCTCCTTGCCTTCTCTGGTCTCCGCCTCGGCGTTTGAGACAGTCTGTCCTCTCTCTCCCTCTCTCTCTTCTTTTACTACTTCTTCTTCCTTCCTCCCTGTGCGCGCCTGAAGGCCGACCCACGCGTTCGCACGCGTAGCTGGTGACGGGGTAACGCGTAATTCTCCGCCCTGGGTAGACAAGTAAGGCACGCACGTACCCCCTGGTAAAGGCCAGGCCCAGGGAGGGGTGATTGCCTGAGCTGATACCTTCTGACCATGCCGATTGGTCCCTCCGTCTGTTTCTCGGGAGGTGTGACCTGATGTGTAAACATTCACCTAAGGCGGGAGTGCCCTCTGAGAGGGTCCCCACAAGGAAGGAGCGCGCCATCGGAGACGCTGGCAATCATGGGGGATTCCTCCGCAATGGATTTCTCTTCTTCTCTCTCGACTTCTGCCCACAAACGGAAACATCACCAGCCCCCAGTGACGAAAGTACTACCGCCTACCCCACAGGTCCTCGTCGTTTCTCGATCTGAGGATGGAAAGGATTTTTCCTCTGTCAGCCCTTTCGTTATCCAGAAGGGTGTAGATGCCATAGCCGGATCTGTCAAATCTTGTACCAGGTTGCGTAATGGTACCTTGTTACTAGAAACTGAGAGCGCCTTTCAGGCACAGAAACTGCTTCGGGCCACACTCCTGTACACGTTCCCTGTCCGGGTGGAGGCTCACCGAACTTTGAATTCGTCTCGTGGTGTGGTCTATACTAGATCCCTCGACGGATTGACTGACGAGGAGATTCAATCTTTCCTCGCTGAGCAGGGCGTGACGGCTGTCCATAGGGTCATGAAAAAGGTCAACAATGACCTTGTACCGACCCGGACACTTTTCTTGACCTTCGATTGTGTTAAGCTGCCATCGCGCATCAAGGCGGGCTACGAGGTTATTTCTGTTCGCCCCTATGTCCCGACACCTACGCGCTGCTACCAGTGTCAGCGTTTCAATCACACTCGACAGTCTTGTTCCAATGCGGCTAAATGTGTCACTTGTGGCAGGGATGCCCATGAGGGTGACTGTCCACCTCCGTCTCCTCGTTGTGTGAACTGTCAGGGTGACCATGCCGCATCCTCCCGCGACTGTCCCGTCTATAAAGAAGAACGCTGTATCCAAGAAATTCGGGTCCAAGAGAAAGTGTCTACCTCGGCTGCTCGCAAGCTATTGGCTAGTAGGAAGCCCACGCTGCTCCCAGCGGGGAAATACAGTACTGTCCTCGCCTCTCCTCGGACTGCCAGGGAGGTGGCAACCCAGACATGCGATCTGACCTTCAGCACCACGGTCGTCCGTTCGGACAGTGCTAAGATCGCGCGGTCGACGTCTCCTCTTCCTCCCATCACCCCACAGACACCAGCCCCTTCATCAGCTTCTGCTAAGACGAAGACCCAGAAGTCAGATGCACGGGCCTTCAAGAAGGAACCGTCCTGTGCAGACTTCCTACGTACCTCGATCTCCCAGCCATCGACCGGTACTTCCACCAAACGACCTTCCAAGAAGGCTCATAGGAAGCACAGTTCTCCTTCTCCGCCACGGCGCATATCTTCTTCTGCGCCACCCAGCGGTTGCCGCCCCAGGCCGTCATCCGTTTCGCCTGGCCGCACCGCTGGTAGCCGACCATCTGGCCGTTCACCGGCGGAGGAAGCTCCCCCTCCCGGCCATCTTACCAAGATGGCCGATGAACCTATAGAACCAATGGACGATGACCGTCCGCCTACTGATAGCTGCGGCAGTGCTCGCTCGAAGCCAGGCCCTCAGCGGCCTTCGAGGTGACCCCTTCTTTCATCTTCCTTTTCTTCTTACGATGGCACTTATTCACTGGAATATTCGCAGCATTCGCTCCAACCGAGAGGACTTGAAGTTGCTGCTCCGCTCGCACCGTCCGCTCGTCGTAGCCCTCCAGGAAACGAAGCTACGCCCATGCGATCAAATTGCCTTGGCACACTACATCTCTGTGCATTTTGACCTACCCCCTGTGGTAGGTATCCCGGCTCATGGAGGGGTTATGTTGGTGGTCCGGGATGATATTTACTACGATCCCATCACGTTGCACACTGGCCTGCAGGCAGTTGCCATCCGCATTACTCTCTCCACTTTTACATTTTCCATTTGTACCGTTTACGCTCCATCGTCTTCTGCCGTTACCAGGGCAGACGTGATGCACCTTATAGCTCAGCTACCTGCACCATTTTTGTTAACTGGAGACTTCAATGCCCACCATCCCCTTTGGGGCTCTCCAGCATCCTGCCCGAGGGGCTCCCTGTTAGCAGACCTTTTCAACCAGCTCAATCTTGTCTGCCTCAATACTGGCGCCCCTACTTTTCTTTCGGATACACCTCACACCTATTCCCATTTAGACCTCTCTATATGTACTCCCCAACTTGCACGCCGGTTTGAGTGGTATGCACTTTCTGATACATGCTCGAGCGACCACTTCCCGTGTGTTATCCATCTCCTGCAGCATACTCCCTCTCCGTGCTCATCTAGTTGGACCATCTCCAAAGCAGGCTGGGGGCTCTTCTCTTCCAGGGCTACCTTTCAGGATCAAACCTTCACAAGCTGCTGCATATTCCATCCCTCACCCTACTTCTTCTCCACGTCCCGTACCGGTCCCCTGGTGGACCGCAGCATGTAGAGACGCTTTACGTGCTCGTCGACGTGCTTTACGCACCTTTAAACGCCACCCTACAGTGGCGAATTGTACCAATTATAAACGATTACGTGCACAGTGTCGTCGTATTATTAAAGAAAGCAAGAAAGCCAGCTGGGCTGCTTTCACAACCACCTTCAACAGTTTTACTCCTTCTTCTGTTGTCTGGGGTAGCCTGCGCCGGCTATCTGGCACTAAGGTCCACTCACCAGTTTCTGGCTTGACGGTCGCGAATGACGTCCTTGTGGCCCCTGAGGCTGTCTCCAATGCCTTCGGCCGCTTTTTCGCAGAGGTTTCGAACTCCGCTCATTACCACCCTGCCTTCCTCCCCCGCAAACAGGCAGAGGAGGCTAGGCCACCTAACTTCCGCTTCTCGAATCATGAAAGTTATAATGCCCCATTCACCATGCGGGAACTCGACAACGCACTTGGCCGAACACGGTCCTCCGCTCCAGGGCCTGATTCTATTCATATTCAGATGCTGAAGAACCTTTCTCCTGCGGGTAAAGGTTTTCTTCTTCTTACTTACAATCGCATATGGATTGAGGGACATGTTCCCGCATGCTGGCACGAGTCTATTGTTGTCCAGATCCCTAATCCGGGGAAGGACAAGCACTTGCCTTCCAGTTATCGACCCATCTCGCTTACCAGCTGTGTCTGTAAAGTGATGGAGCGAATGGTTAACTCCCGTTTGGTTTGGCTGCTCGAGTCTCGACGCCTACTTACCAATGTGGATTTCGTAGGCGCCGCTCTGCTGTTGACCATCTGGTTACCTTGTCGACCTTCATTATGAATAACTTCTTGCGGAAGCGCCCGACCGCGGCTGTGTTCTTTGATTTGGAGAAGGCTTACGACACCTGTTGGAGGGCAGGCATTCTCCGCACCATGCATACATGGGGCCTTCGCGGTCGCCTCCCTCTTTTTATTCGTTCCTTTTTAATGGATCGACAGTTCCGGGTACGTGTGGGTTCTGTCCTGTCAGACACCTTTCGCCAGGCGATGGGGTGCCACAGGGCTCAGTTTTGAGCGTCGCTCTCTTCGCCATAGCGATCAATCCATTAAATGGATTGCCTCCCAGCTGATGTATCAGGCTCCCTTTTCGTGGACGATTTTACCATCTCTTGCAGCGCGCAGCGTACGTGTTTCCTGGAGCGCTGTCTTCAGTGTTCTCTTGACCGTCTTTACTCCTGGAGTGTCGCCGATGGCTTCCGTTTTTCTGCCGAGAAGACGGTCTGTATTAACTTCTGGCGCTACAAAGAGTTTCTCCCACCGTCCTTACGACTCGGTCCCGTTGCTCTCCCATTCGTGGAGACAACAAAATTTTTAGGTCTTACATTTGACAGGAAACTAAGCTGGTCTCCACATGTGTCATATTTGGCTGCCCGTTGTACCCGTTCTCTAAATGTCCTCCGTGTTCTCAGTGGTATGTCGTGGGGAGCGGATCGAACCGTCCTACTTCGCCTATATCGGTCGATCGTCCGCTCCAAGCTGGATTATGGGAGCTTCGTATACTCCTCTGCACGGCCATCCATCTTACGCCGCCTCAACTCCATACAACATCGGGGTTTACGACTTGCGATCGGAGCGTTTTATACTAGTCCCGTCGAGAGTCTTCATGCTGACGCTGGTGAATTGCCACTCACCTACCGGCGCAATATACTGCTTTGTCGGTATGCCTGTCGGCTACTGGCAATGCCCGACCACCCGTCTTATCGTTCCTTTTTTGATGACTCTCTCGACCGTCAATACGGGTTGTATGTCTCTGCCCTGCTACCCCCTGGAGTTCGCTTTCGTCGCCTCCTTCAACACCTTAATTTTTCACTCCCTGCAACCTTTCGAGTGGGCGAGAGCCACACGCCACCTTGGCTCCAGGCTCAGGTTCGCGTCCACCTTGACCTCTGCTCGCTCCCAAAGGAGGTTACCCCCGGTTCAGTCTACCACTCCCGTTTTGTTGAACTTCGTTCGAAGTTCATTAATGTGACCTTCATTTATTCAGATGGCTCTAAGACCAATGACGGGGTCGGGTGTTCTTTTATTGTCGGGGTACAAAGTTTCAAATACTGGCTCCATGGCCATTGTTCGGTCTTCACAGCTGAGCTCTTTGCCCTCTACCAGGCTGTTCTTTACCTCTGCCGCCACCGACATTCTGCATATGTCATCTGCTCCGATTCCCTGAGCGCCATCCAGAGCCTCAGTGATCCGTACCCGGTTCACCCTTTCGTGCACCGGATCCAACGCTCTCTTCAGCAGCTGGTGGACGTCGGTTCTCTGGTTAGCTTTATGTGGGTTCCTGGCCATGTCGGTATCCCTGGGAACGAAGCTGCAGATGCCCCGGCCAAGGCTGCGGTCCTCCAGCCTCGGACAGCTTCTTGTTGTGTCCCTTCGTCAGATTGTAGCAGGGTCATTTGTCGGCGCATTTTATCGCTGTGGCATGCCGATTGGGCTGCACTTACAGACAACAAGCTTCGGGCCTTGAAACCTCTTCCCGCGGCTTGGACGTCCTCCTCACGCCCTTCTCGGCGGGAGGAGGTAGTTTTGGCCCTGTTACGAATTGGACACTACCGGTTCACCCATCGCCATCTGCTGACGGCTGCGCCGGCGCCGTTCTGCCCATGTGGGCAATTGCTGACGGTCCGCCACATTTTAACGTCCTGTCCGGATTTTAACACACTGCGTCTTGATCTTGGCCTGCCATGTACTCTAGATGCCATTTTAGCGGATGACCCACGAGCAGCTGCTCGCGTTCTTCATTTTATCAACTTGACAACCCTCTCTAAGGACATTTGATTATGCTGGTTTTTTTTTTTAATCCTGTGCCTGTCAGTCTGTCTTTTATAGTGTTTTCCGTTTCGTTGCTGTTTTAAACTTGTGACTCGCGGTGCATTCCTAACGTAGTCTGGGCGCTAATGACCGTTGAAGTTGTGCGCCCTAAAACCACAAAAAAAACCCTTGCTGTGAGGTCGAGCATTATCATCCATAAATACGAAGTCTGGGTCCACAACACCTCGCAACAACCGCGCATGAGATCGAAGATCTCCTCACTGTACCCGACAACAGTTAAATCTTCTTGATTCACCCGTGCAATTTAATGAAGAGGTCCTAGAGTTGTCAACATAATCCTTGCCCACACCATCAGCGATTCTCCTCGATATCGGTCTCTTTCCAGAACGTTCGGGTCTCAAAATCGTGTTCCACGTTCCCTTCAGATGCGAATCCGTTGAGAATCACTCTCCAGACCAAATCGTGACTCATCTGCGGAATGAGCATTGGCCCACTCTTCTAGACGTTCCATCTACATCTACATCTACATTGATACTCCGCAAGCCACCCAACGGTGTGTGGCGGAGAGCACTTTACGTGCCACTGTCATTACCTCCCTTTCCTGTTCCAGTCGCGTATGGTTCGCGGGAAGAACGACTGTCTGAAAGCCTCCGTGCGCGCTCTAATCTCTCTAATTTTACATTCGTGATCTCCTCGGGAGGTATAAGTAGAGGGAAGCAATATATTCGATACCTCATCCAGAAACGCGCCCTCTCGAAACCTGGCGAGCAAGCTACACCGCGATGCAGAGCGCCTCTCTTGCAGAGTCTGCCACTTGAGTTTATTAAACATCTCCGTAACGCTATCACGGTTACCAAATAACCCTGTGACGAAACGCGCCGCTCTTCTTTGGATCTTCTCTATCTCCTCCGTCAGACCGATCTGGTACGGATCCCACACTGATGAGCAATACTCAAGTATAGGTCGAACGAGTGTTTTGTAAGCCACCTCCTTTGTTGATGGATTACATTTTCTAAGCACTCTCCTAATGAATCTCAACCTGGTACCCGCCTTACCAACAATTAATTTTATATGATCATTCCACTTCAAATCTTCCATCTGGGAAAACCCGTCAGAGGCACACATATAGCATGTCTCCGACAATAAAGGCCAGTCTGACGAAGCCTTCCCTACACCGTTTTCCTCGATACAACACGTCCAAGGGATGCTGCGAGGTCAGAAGCCAGCCGGTACCGTCGTGCTCTCAAAGCCAAATAACGGTCCCCTATTTCTGATGTCACACGTCGTCATCTCTGCCCTGGTTTCCGTGATAAAATTTCGGTCTCTCTAAACTGTCGCCACAGCCGAGAAATAACAGAACGATTCACGTTAAGCCACCGGGCCACACGAATTTGCGACTATACTGTTTCCGTTCTTCCTATGGCCCCCCACCGCAGAGAGTTTGGGAAGTGTATTTTCTGTGCCGTACTGCACCGTCTGTGACTCTGCACACAGCGTTTGTGGATGTTCGGCTACCCGACAAATATTTCTCCGTGTGATACGTGCCCTGTTGCCATCGCTGGCGTGGTTTTCCATAGACTGAAATGTCATTTACCGTGCAGAACACGATCTTGCGCACATCTGTTGACAATCTGTGTTATTATATCTTGACTTAAACACGGGAGGGGGAAACAACTGTTTGTTGCTTTAATTTTGGACACCAATGTGTTTTTTCAACACCAGTGGCAGCCATCTCTTCATCTTCTTTTTCAACGGGTTTAAAGATTATTTCACAAAATCTGTGCATCACCTCGAGACATCTATCTTAATCATTATCGAACGTGGGTGTAGAGATTATGTTGAGCCATCTGTCCAGTACCTCGAACCATCTATTTTGATAATTATGAATCACTGTTATGACTTCATCTACCAGTATTCTTTCTGAGTTCATTTATTAAGAAAAAGTTTTATATATACACTACTGGCCATTAAAATTGCTACACCAAGAAGAAATGCAGATGATAACCTGGTATTCATTGGACAAATATATTATACTGGAACTGACATGTGATTACATTTTCACGCAGTTTGGGTACATACATCCTAAGAAAGCAGTACCCAGAACAACCAAATCTAGTCGTAAAACGGCCTTGATACGCCTGGGCATTGAGTCAAACAGAGCTTGGATGGCGTGTACAAGTACAGCTGCCCATGCAGCTTCAACACGACACCACATTTCATCAAGAGTAGTGACTGGCGTATTGTAACGAGCCAGTTGCTCGGCCACCATTGACCAGACGTTTTCAGTTGGTGAGAGATCTGGAGAATGTGCTGACCAGGGCAGCAGTCGAACATTTTCTGTACCCAGAAAGGCCCGTACAGGACCTGCAACATGCGGTCGTGCATTATCCTGCTGAAATGTAGGGTTTCGCAGAGATCGAATGAAGGATAGAGCCACGGGTCGTAATACATCTGAAATGTAACGTCCACTGTTCAAAGTGCCGTCAATACGAACAAGAGGTGACCGACACGTGTAACCAATGGCACCCCATAGCATCACGCTGGGTGATACGCCAGCACAGCGATGACGAATACACGCTTTCAGTGTGTGTTCACCGCGATGTCACCAAACACGGCCGCGACAATCATGATGCTGTAAACAGAACCTGGATTCGTCCGAAAAAATGAAGTTTTGACATTCGTGCACCCTGGTTCGTCGCTGAGTACACCATGGCAGGCGCTCCTGTCTGTGATGCAGCGTCAAGGCTAACGGCAGCCATGGTCTCCGAGCAGATAGTCCATGCTGCTGCAAACGTCGTCGAACTGTCCGTGCAGATGCTTGTTGTCTTGCAAACGTCCCCATGTGTTGACTCAGGGATCGAGACGTGGCTGTACGATCCGTTACAACCATGTGGATAAGATACCTGTCATCTCGGCTGCTAGTGATGCGAGGCCGTTGGGATCCAGCACGGCGTTTCGTATTACCCTCCTGAACCTACCGATTCCATATTCTGCTAACAGTCATTTGATCTCGACCAACGCGAGCAGAAATGTCGCGATACGATAAACCACAATCGCGATATGCTACAATCCGACCTTTATCAACGTCGGAAACGAGATGGTACGCATTTCTCCTCCTTACACGAGGCATCAGAACAACGTTTCACCAGGCAACGCCGGTCAACTGGTGTTTGTGTATGAGAAATCGGTTGGAAACTTTCCTCATGTCAGCACGTTGTAGGTGTCGCCATAGGCGCAAACCTTGTGTGAATGCTCTGAAAAACTAATCATTTGCATATCACAGCATCTTGTTCCTATCGGCTAAATTTCGCGCCTGTAGCACGTCATCTTCTTGGTGTAGCAATTTTAATGGCCAGTAGAATAGTATTCTTTTCTTTTCTCAACTGTTATACAAGTCATCAAAATCCAGTCATTTCACATGCACTTGATACGTTCCTTCCGCAAGACGTTCTCAAATATGTACACATCGGGAAACTTCGTAAAAATTACTTTTCACTTCTTCACCAACCAATCTTTCAACGTGTAGGCAACTGGGTGAAAAGAATCGACATGATCAACCACAAAAATTTCTGTCTCCCAGTAGGATGTGTAAACCATTTCGAAGATTCCCTTATATCTGCTCATTCCAACCTTACTGTTCACTCTGTACTTGGCTTGACATCTTCAACATAAACCTTCTCCAACAAGAGGTTCCTACTTTTTTCATTACGTCCGTTAGCTTCATCTTTATTGTTGAACGTTTCGTGTTGTTTCACGCATCGATCGCCTTTTCAAGCAGTTCATTTCCCTTTCAGTTACCTTGAAGAGCAAATTTGTTCCACATTTTTCCCATCAGTGTTCTGTTAAATCTTTCGACAACGGATGCTTTCATCTTGGTAAATGTTTGATAATGGCTGATGCTGTGTTTCTTTCTCAGTTCACGATATTCTTTGTTGAAGAACTCCTTACCACTATCTGTCTGTAGATTTCTTCGTGTTCTCTCCTACAGGATTTTTGCCTGTTTTCTTTTTAACTCGAATGACCCATGCAGATTTTGAGAACTCGTCGACAACTGTCATCAAAATGACCTTGATCCTGCTTGAGTGCATCTCTAATAGATCTACTTGCCATGAATCGTCTATACTAGGAGATCCAGCTCTTCTTCATTTGATACTATTCTTTCATCGGTTTGTGTACTTCGTTGATAATTTCTCCTTGGACTTCTCTTACACCTCAGTGTACGCATTTACAAATAATTTTTAACAAACTTACTCTTTTGTCTTATATACTGTACGAAACCCTCCAAGTCTTTGTCATTTTTTCTCGTTGTTCGTTGAGAGTGATGTGTGTCAGTAAATATTTTGCACTTCGGACACCGAATGTCACTGTCCTGAAGGCGTGGATCGACCATTTATTGGGATAAAATTTCATCACAGATACAGTTGCCATAAAGATGTATGGTTGCGTGAAAGAAGACGATTTACTTTCGCCTGTAGCACAATAACATTGTGTAACGCATGCTTCATATTTTTTATGGTATACTTCGATAACACCGTCGTAGAGTGAATTTATCTTCTTAAAACCTGTGATAATACTCGTATACTCAGCCTTTGTGACAAATTGTTTAGTCCTTTTAGCAAATATTATTTGTTCACTACACCATTTTATCGACTGAATCGTCCACAGCTCTTCCGTCATTAAAACTAACATAAGTCTTACAAAAATTTCATCCACTTCCTTACGAAATCGCTTGATCACGCCTTCTATTTTTGGGTTATTCTTGTCTTCAGGATTGTGTGGCTGAGAGGTTCTAGGCGCTTCAGTCGGAAAGCGCGCGACCGCTACGGTCGCAGGTTTGAATCCTGCCTCGGGCATGGATGTATGTGATGTCCTTAGGTTAGTTAGGTTTAAGTAGTTCTAAGTTCTAGGGGACTGATGACCTCAGATGTTAAGTCCCAAAGTGCTCACAGCCATTTTTTTTTTTTTTTTTTGTCTTCAGGATTGAAGGGATTTGATTTTTGACTGAAAATCTCCGAGGTTTTCGTCGATCATTCACGATTTTTCAAGATAATACTCTCTTAATTCTTGGATCAAATGGTCGAAATTCCTCTAGTTATTTAGAAGACTTCTTGTAAAAAACGTCAATTTATTTGGTTTAAAATTTCGCTGAAGCGACGAACATCCGACAACAATACAAGTACAAACACATGACTTCATCATAGTTTTGTATTTTTTCGACGTTTTGGAATAGTTCATCTCCCAGGAAGTTAACAAGCTGTCTTGGTATGTTTCCATCAAACGAACCGAAGACCATTTTCTTGTGCTTGTCTTTGTAGTAACATGCCCGCATCTCGTGGTCGTGCGGTAGCGTTCACGCTTCCCACGCCCGGGTTCGCGGGTTCGATTCCCGGCGGGGTCAGGGATTTTCTCTGCCTCGTGATGGTTGGGTGTTGTGTGATGTCCTTAGGTTAGTTAGGTTTAAGTAGTTCTAAGTTCTAGGGGACTGATGACCATAGATGTTAAGTCCTATAGTGCTCAGAGCCATTTGAACCATTTTTTTGTAGTAACATATCCATTCTGCGCCAACGTTGTCTGAAATGTCCACATTTAGTGCTCCACATTCCACATAACTTAGCCAATCATCGATTATGAAAACACCACGAAATTACTTGATTTTCAACTGTTTTTCCAACTTTTCTAGTTTAAAATCCGATAGAGATTCAGTTACTTCTTCGAATTTTACTTTTTTGTTCCACTTTCTTTCTCCGTCATTGCCATGTTATATCTCTCCTGTTCTTCCACTTCTTTGCTTTCTTGTCTCTTATTTATGGCAGCATTTATTTATAATTATTTATGGCAGTTGCCCCACCGGCCTGTGAACCACCAGCAGCCAAATATGGTAATGCAGTCAACAACAATGGGAGAAGTCTTCTTTCATGTTGTGTTAGTCCAGAGCCTGACTTCTTCTTCACGAGACATTCGACATTTTTTTTTCCAGAACGAACACAATCAGTGTTACGAAAATCTTCCAAAAGTTATAAGAACGTAGGCTTCCGCGGGCGGTGTCATAATGATTAAAATTCGTCTGTGTATTATGCCGCGTCATCGGTGGCACTCTGCGTGCAGGTACTGATTGGTGTGCGTCGGTTTCAGCCACACTTTGTGTTCCAGTTTAACTTCGGCAGCTCTGTGTACTTCCACATTCAGAAATGGGAAGGTGCCATTGTTTTCAGTCTCATGTGTGAACTTTATATTTTTGTGCAGGCCATTTAAGTGCTGGAGGGAGTTTCCCAATTCCGCTTCACCGTGAGGCCAGATAACGAATGTCCACATATCGCAGCCAACAAATGGGACGTAACAGAGCAGAAGCTAGGGCCGTTTGCTCAAAGGCTTCCATGAAGATGTCCGCAGTTACAGCGGAGAGCGGGGAACCCATTGCCATTCCATCTAACTGTTCGTAATATTTTCCCCGCCAGGCGAAGTACGTAGGTGACAGGCACAAGCGCACCAGATCGCAGATATCTGTTGGGATCCGATCCTGTAAAATGCGCGTAGTCTCCTCAATAGGTACGTTAGTGAAGACAGACTTGATGTCAAAACTGACCATAATGATGATGGCTTTATTCGCTGTTCCCGATTCAGTTGTATGAAGTGGGAGGTGTCTTTCCCGTAGGAGTCTGTTTGTCCCACAAGACGGCTTAACTTAGGTGCTAGATGTTTCGCAACATAATACGTGTGAACCTATTCCGTTCACTATGGGCCTCAGCGCATAACCCTCCTTATGGAGCTAAGGTACTCCGTAGTGTCTAGAAGGAGCAGGCACCTGAGTGATTAGTCTCTTGGCTGTGTCAGGATCAATTCTCGAGTCCTTTACGAGGGCCTTCGTATTTCTGCTTCTCCTCGCCGTCGGGTCACTCCTTAGCACTCTGGAAAAGGGATCGCTTAGCAGTTCGTCCATCTTCTTTTCATATTCAGAAGTGTCCATCAGAACCGTAGCGTTTCCTTTGTCCGCATGTAGGACCACAATATCCTTGTTATTCCTGAGCTCCTTTATGACCTGTCTTTCCTCACGTGTGATATTTGCTCTGGGTGGTTTGCTGTTTGTAAAATTCGTACAGTTTTCTGGCTTATCTTTTCTGCTTCAACCCATGGTACTTGGTGGAGTGACGCCTCCACAGATTGAATGATCTCTTCTGTGGAAATCTTTGTGGGCGTAACTGCGAAGTTGAACCCTTTGGACAGAACTGACGTCGCTGCCTCGCTGATGGTCTGTGTCGAGATGTTACGGTACGGGCCGTATCCAGACTTAGCTGTGAATGGTCCTCCTGGTCCAGGGGGAAAACTTGCCGGCCAGAAGCCGAAAGCTAATCGGCGGACAGCTGCCAATCTTTGACGTCATGGACATCCACGAATAGCCTCTTTCCTTCCGTCATGACTAGCCAATCATATTAGAGGGTCAATTAAAAGTTCTACAACAGTGACGTCAGACACCGATAGTCTGTAATAAACAGAAGCACCTATCCCCATGCAAAACCAGTCGTGCCCTGAGGAAGGCCGTTGCTATTCGGTCGAAACGTCGGTTTTAGTTTGTTATTGTTAGCTTTTTAGCAATGGCGCTGCATAATACCCAGTAGAATTTTAGTCACTTCCAACAGTTCTTTCTGTATCTCTCATTCGTTTTTGAGCATCAGTCAGAAACTGTCAATGCTGTGTAGTTCACCTTTTTTCAGTATCATTCTGACTGATCGTGCATTAGTCTTACCACCAGGCAGACGGCCTAGTGTGCTCGATCGTAAAACTGTTCTTTTATGCAGAAAAAGTTTCATAATCCGCAACCGTTGTTACCAAAGCTGCAGCCAGAGCCTACTGAATCAGTCTTCGGACTGTTTCACGTGGCTAGATTTCTCTTTCAGTTCATTATTCCTCTTACTGCATCACAGCCAATTTTTCACCAAATGTGGCATCAGAACTATACATTCTTTCTTTTATAGCCAGTTGAAGCTCTGTGTCAGCCTGATATCTTTCTTCAAATCTTTTTGATTTCTGTAGCGAATGTCATGTCTTTTGCATGCTTCATTAAATGGATTTACTGCTTGATCTCCTCGAGGTAGTCTCTCATTCTGTTTTGGTCCAGGACCGCAATAATTCTAACCTGGCAGATGCATTTCGAAAGGAAATTTGTTGATCAACAAGTTCACCGAGCCTTTCCGAAGTTTTTCAGATTTTCAGAATATGTGAGGAAGGTTGTTCAAGAATATGATCATATATATGATTCCCATGGGAGTGTTGATGATGAAGTTATTGAATTTATTCGATAACGCCTGAGCTGTGTCAAGCTACCAGCTGTGAAAATTTTTGTTGGCAGTCATTTTTCACCATGAATAATAATTTATTTGTCGATTAGTTGACACACTTCGTCCATCCAGACGTACTTACCGGGTTTAGTCTGTCATGCCTTCACATAGTTTCTCAACTTCACTCGAGCCTTCATCCATATTGTACTCGATGTGTCTACTCGACTTGACTTCATTCGTATTTTTATCAGAATACAACGCTCCCGAAAGGAACAAAACATTTGCATACTTTGATAGATCGTCACCACAAATTGTCATGTTCATGTTATCCATGGTGACGTGTTTTTTTTTTTGGTCAAAGGATACACCAATCCATCCGTTGCTTCGTGCGTCTTTCCAACATTCGTTAACTGGTCTCCATTAATGATGACGATGTTTGTTTTGTGGGGCCCTCAACTGAGCAGTCGTCAGCGCCCGTACGAAGTCCCAATCTTTACATAGTCCAATCTAGTCACTGTCACGAATGATGATGAAATGATAAGGATAACGGAAACACCCTTTTCCCGAGCACAGAAAATCCTCAACCCCGCCAGGAATGGAACCCGGGACCACGTGATCCAGAAGCAGTAACGCTATCCACTAGATCACGAGCTGTGAACGATCTCCATGGAATTCTAATGGTAGGTTAGTAACGTATTTGAACATACTGACCGATCTCATGCCAGAAACTGGATCTTCACTGTCACTGACGTTCTCCTTCATTCTTCCATTAATGTTTCTTTTTAGTTGGTTGACGTTCTTTTACAGTTGCTTATTCTTCTCCTTTTCCTGTTTTAACAAATTCTTCGTAGTAATTCAACAAATCATGTATATCTTACTCATTCAGTGTGAAATTGCGTTGTGGGTTCTCATGGTGTTTGATTGTTGATGTGTCATTAAATTCTTAGACATAGTGGTGTTGATATTGATAAGATACTAATTGTTTGTCAACTTCTCTGTTTTCTTCGATTTCCTTCGACACATTGTCACCCAATTCTTCGATTCCTTGTTTGACTCATTCAGTGGCAAAGCTGACTCTTGGATCATCTTCCTTGTACTTTCCATATTCTGTTCCCGGTTTTTTTCTTCCATGTACAGATGCCTGGACGGCTGGCTTCAACTGTTCTTTTTTTCTTTCAGTTTGGTTTGGTTTTTCTAACAACGGCCTCGTCGTGCTTCGAGAGCAATTCATAACGGAAAAAAGCAAAAATTTTTGTTTAACTTATAAGTTTGACATGTTCAAGATACAGTCTGAAGACTGCTTCAACAACTGGACGTTAACGTTCACACTGTCAAAAAATGTTTATTCGTTCTGTACTGCCCATCGTGCACCTTCGCTGTCATGTCTGTCGTAGAAAGAGACTCCCATCCTTACTCCAACATTTTCTGCACATTTCCAAAAAATTGTTTTAATTCATGTCACCAGCAACAAACCCATGGTAGATATGTTCTAAACTCCTTTCGCCCTGTCTAAATATGTCCAAAAACTTTAGGTTACCCCTCACGAGTTGCTTCGGTAGCATCGATTACGCTTGACTCAAGTAAAAACAATGTATTCTCTTGTATCTTCCACTAGTGAAATGTTCCCAATGACGTCCTGATTTTCAAGAATTAAATCATCGAATACCACAACTGAGTTGTCTTCCAAGGTGATAAAACTACAGAGCAAGAACCAAATTGTTATTCAACTTATTTATTATGGAAAGTACAATAAACCACTAACAGTAACACATTCTTCAAAACAATAAGGACTCCTACTGCGGATGAAGTAAATAACTACTATGTCCTACAATCAGACTGCCCTTCGACTCTGCACCCATACAACTGTTCCACGTCGAAGCCGGCTGTTGGTAGATGGTAGATAGCATACAATATGTACAACAACCAAGAGGGAATAATAAGAGTGGACGATCAAGAACGAAGTGCTCGTATTAAGAAGGGTGTAAGACATAGCTGTAGCCTTTCGCACCTACTCTTCAATCTGTACATCGAGGAAGCAATGATGGAAAGAAAAGAAAGGTTCAGGAGTGGAATTAAAATACAAGGTGAAAGGATATGAATGATACGATTCGCTGATGACATTGCTATCCTGAGTGAAAGTGAAGAAGAATTAAATGATCTGCTGAACAGAATGAACAGTCTAATGAGTACACAGTATGGTTTGAGAGTAAATCGGAGAAAGACGAAGGTAATGAGGAGTAGTAGAAATGAGAACAGCGAGAAACTTAACATCAAGATTGATGGTCACGAAGTCATTGAAGTTAAGGAATTCTGCTACCTAGGCAGTAAAATAACCAATGACGGACGGAGCATGGAGGACATCAAAAGCAGACTCGCTATGGCAAAAAAGGCATTTCTGGCCAAGAGAAGTCTACTGAGGATGTACGTCTGGAGTACAGCATTGGTTCAAATGGCTCTGAGCACTATGGGACTAAACATCTGTGGTCATCAGTCCCCTAGAACTTAGAACTAATTAAACCTAACTAACCTAAGGACATCACACACATCCATGCCCGAGGCAGGATTCGAACCTGCGACCGTAGCAGTCGCGCGGTTCCGGACTGAGCGCCTAGAACCGCTAGACCACCGCGGCCGGAAGTACAGCATTGTATGGTAGTGAAACTTGGACTGTGGGAAAACCGGAACAGAAGAGAATCGAAGCATGTGAGATGTGGTGCTATAGACGAATGTTGAAAATTAGGTGGACTGATAAGGTAAGGAATGAGGAGGTTCTACGCAGAATCGGAGAGGAAAGGAATATGTGGAAAACACTGATAAGGAGAAGGGACAGGATGACAGGACGTCTGCTAAGACATGAGGGAATGAATTCCATGGTACTAGAGGGAGCTGTAGAGGGCAAAAACTGTAGAGGAAGACAGAGATTGGAATACATCAGGCAAATAATTGAGGACGTAGGGTGCAAGTGCTACTCTGAGATGAAGAGGTTAGCACAGGAAAGGAATTCGTGGCGGGCCGCATCAAACCAGTCAGTTAGCAGATAGCATACCACGACGAAAGCGACGTAGCACAATCGTTGCTGCGGAAGAGAGGATGGTCGAGGTGGCACACCGTTGGACCGCCCGATCTTCTCAGCACTCGGCGAGTCGAGAACTGACCGCTGAATGGCCGAGCGCCGGCTTATCTAGCCGCGGGCGGAAGGATATTTCAGGGATTATTTGCACACACGTGATCGTCAAGAAATACTTCGTAGATCGTCGTGCCCCCTTCCTCTGCTGCTGGTCGATAGCCACTGATGGACGTTGGCCGTACCTACGCGTTCGTTGTCAACTGTGGTATCTGCTTGTAAACACTCTTGCGTCCGCCAGACTTTCCAGTGGACTCGGCAACCCGCGTCGCTGATCTGTCTGCGGAGTTGCAGCTACAGTAGGCGTCTGTGGTGACTGCAGCAGCACTCATCTAGTGGTGTGATTTCATCATTATTTTCAACAAATGTAGCTGTTTTCTCATCTTCGGTTTGTTCATTTCCGACCTTCTCACACATTTTCATGAATTATTGGTACTTTGGTTGATCTAAAGTCTTCCAACAAACCTACAACTGACTGATATTTTCCAGCTCTACCATCCCAGACCCAAGATGTTGTTATTGATAATTAATGTTGTTTTCTCAAACCTACTCAGTCCTACAACTTCAAATCGAATAGAGTTAGGTAAGAGCTTGCCGTGCTTGTTTTTAGATTGTTTGTCTCGGGAATTCTCATCTTTGGTACCTAGTGTTCATTTAACTAACAATTTTTCCCGTAATAAATGTGTCGATTGCTTCAGCTGAGTGAGAAGTCTTCAGCACTCAAGAAAAGATTGAATATACCTGCGAATAATGGTTACTATCATGTTGCATTTGCAGGTTTCTGCACAACATTTTTAACTCCAAACATCAAGTAAAAGAAATAGTAAACTGTACTGTGGTGGAGAAGGGATGGAGGGTTGGAATCAATGAGGACTTGCTGCAGATTGGAATAGAGAATGTTTGGCGCCAGGAGGCACAAAACAGAACCCATTAGAGGAGGAACCTTGTAGCGGTGCGCAGACCTCTGGGCCTGATCATGTGAAGTCCAAGTAAAGTCCACTGTGGCTGAGAAACGATATTGATTCCCATTGGTCACGCTGAAGAGCTGAGAAAAAATGATTCACACAAGGAAACCTGACATAAACATCAAAGCAAATGAATGCTTCGGCAGAGTTATCATGCAGAGTGCTGTTAAGCTGTAAGTGTGGACATAAAAGATAGTGTTGACTGTCTGTAAGGATTTGTTGATCAAACTGTTGAAACCAATGAAATAAACATCACTCACAATCTGCCAAGAATTATTCTGTTCGAGTTAATCATCATTAACTTCAGTCTGGTCTATGGCATGTACATTAGGATGATGATCACACTCATCAAGAAACAAGCATTATTGGATCACTCAAGTCAAATTCTGAGTTCTGTAGATGATAATTTTTGAACATCATCATCCTGTTTTGTCAGTCTGTGGGGAAGTTTAAGACATGGAAGTCACAATAACTAACGAAAATGATGTGTTAATGGACTTCACCAGAGCACGCGTGACAGTCGTGTTAGAGTTAATGTAAGTAAATTTTCTGCTTCATAAATGAACAAGATCGAGAGGTATCAGTTTTACTCATTCCCAGTAAAAGAGAAAACAAAAAATAAAGTATATCTTACCAACAGAGACACAGAAGTCAACATCAACATCGGTGATGGTTGGTTTCGTCCTACCCATGTACCACTGTACATAAATTTTACCCCCATTTATACTGATGGCATTTACTGTATATCGTACAGTGGAAAATCGAACAAAAAGTTTATTGACAATTACGTGATGAAGTTGTTCAACGTTATCATCATCAAGAACACTGCTGTGCTTAGGAAGGATCATCCGTTCATTTGTTCTTCAGTCTTGTTCATTTTGACTTCATCTCTCGCTGCTGAGTTAAGTTTGGAAGGTCACATCCTCAATAATGAGAAGATAAAAATTATGAAAACTGAAGTACTTTTTGCACCAGACTTACTTGGTTGGTTCTTCAAAGATTATAAAGAAGTGGGAGGGTGATCTAACTGTTTCTTCCACATGGAGTTTAAACGCAAACGATAACGTTTTTCGTTGGGCTGACATCAACAATGGTAACGTGTATCCAGCCCTCACTTCCACAACAAGGTAAAGTTTTTGTGCAAAGCATGAAAATCCATGTCCCAATAGTTAGGTAAGAAGCATGGTATTCCCTCGAACTAGAACAATACAGGCTGAAAAATCCGAAAATTCCCCTATGTTTCTTCGATTGTCAAACTATCGAGGTGGTGTGACTTAGGAACAAGTGAAATTTCGACCCAGACGAAACTAACTACTACAGTTCAGCAGAATGTGGCATGTCTCACTTAATCCTCGATGTATTCCACACAAATAAAAAAAATCAGTTCATTGACCCTTCCTTGTTCGATCATGTAGAACTATAGAGCATCTACTTGAAGAAAGGAAGAAATGCCTTTTTCTTCAAGAAATGCGGAACCTCGATCCACCAAACAAGTCTGTGAAGATATACGGTGATTTTTCATTAGTTTAAACGTGTTACTTAACTGAAGGGTAATGTCAATCTAAGTCCATTTAGTTTCACTGAAAATCGTCCCATCTACGTGATAAACATGTCACAAAGAATGAAGGAATTGGCAGCACAGAAAATCACAATGAAGCTAGGTGCGTCGTTCAATGATAAATTTCGGTACGGATTATTTGTCCACATATTCATGTATAAAAAAATTTAACATATGATGCTCAGCACAGAATTTTAAGTTAAAAATTTTAAATATATTCTGGATGAAGTGACTACTGAAGTAGAATTCAGACTACGTCCAGATACCAGCATGCTTAAGCTAAACCTGGTCTTTCCGTTAAACTGTGTGTTTGGGTGTCAGTTGACGTCTTTTCACGTTGTATTTACTTTCTTTCCACAGCCATTGAGACGTCTTGCTAAACCCGCAGGACAGGACAGGTAGATTAAATTGTGGAAAGGGACCATAATAAGCGGCTGTCAGTCAAACTCGAAAATACAACTATATTTATGTGACCAAAAATTACAAGAGCCAAGAAAATTAAAAAAAAACCACAGCACTAATTTTTGGAACTTAGTTACCGGCTGAATGCGCCATGCAATCTCATGTCTTAAGGGTGGTTGTTGTTGTGGTCTTCAGTCCTGGGACTGGTTTGATGCAGCTCTCCATGCTACTCTATCCTGTGCAAGCTTCTTCATCTCCCAGTACCTACTGCAGCCTACATCCTTCTGAATCTGCTTAGTGTATTCATCTCTTGGTCTCCCTCCACGCTAAAACAACCTAAATTTAAAAATTGTCTAGAAGCCATACAAATACCAACAAGAACAAATAAGGAAAGGCAGTATACCCTACGGCTTTCAGAACTTTCTGAGGGTCTGCCTGGAATTCAAACACTAACGCTCACTTAGTTGAGACAGGTAGTCGCCCCAACCATTCTCGATCCGACGACAACCCAACCGACAGACAATCAACGGACTCACCGACAAGATAACTTCTGCTCCACACGCCAAGCACACCACAGGGAGTTCAATGGACCAACGTAGAAGGTATTGGCGCCCAAAACCAATTATACACTAAGCTGTCAAACTACACACCGTGCTGGGCAGCGACAACACGATGAGGAAAATACACTGCCCAAATTTACGTCAACGGCCAGGGCAGGTAACCGGAACGTTAACGGCCACAAGGCAGAAGATTCCGCTCGTGCACTTCAAATAACCAAGTACTGTTAAACTCCACCGGAAGGTGGCTAAAATTTGCCAACATGAAAACACACGTTGTTGCTTGCAGGAATATCCCAACAACCGACATCGAAATGCAAACGACACAATGTGAACAGTCTTGACTTGCTGGTAGATTAAGTCAAAACTCAACCTACGTGTCCAGCATCGGTGAGCCACGGACCTCGTAGCGACGGGAACGACACAACGCTCTCGGACCGCGCGTGGACGCCCCCAGCGGCCTCGGCCAAACTACTAGTCGCGGACATTTCCTCGCTGCTCCACACCAACCGACCGACTCCTCGAACAGAGCACAGCCGGAAACATAAGCGCCAGGCCAAAGATAATACAACGTGCGAATATCGATACACACCACTGCTTCCACTCACCGAGAGAGAGGATAACAGCATAATTGCGATATCCGCGGGAGACTAAACACAGAGAAGTAACCAAGGTTTAATCCAACGCATAACATAAGCTAGCAACGGCTCAGCCACTCTTCATATTTCTGTATAGCACAGGCACTGAAATCTCGTATTTGTTCACTGACACCAGGCAACTGACTTTCAAATAAAATGTCTCCCCTGTAAAGGAATATACATAATGGATGTACAAATACAGGTCGTAGACACATGGCTGACAACATATGGAAGTCTGGGTCTGGCTACGAGTTGTCTTCGGATAGTCAAGTAGCAAGCCGACTGCTCACGATAATCGTGATATCCGGGTTCGAGGCCTGGTCGGGCACATTATCATTGTGTCACTCCATTAGATAACTCATGGTAGCCCGTATACGCAACTGCGACTACAGTTAATGTATAATCTTGCACATGGTTACATGTTTGACTGCAGTGAACATGTTTTCTTAATTTCTTGCCACTTCGTGCATTTTTTCGTTGCTTTTTCTTCTTCTTCATCATGCATCATGGATGAAATGAGTTTTTTACTAGTGATATTCCTTTTTTCACGTTTCTAACGCATTCTTTGCATGTTTTTCGATGTTTGTCCTTCGTGTACATTCGTAAATGAATTGAATGATGCCACAGTGGATTATTTATTTGATTTCGAAGATGATGAAATATGTGAATTTTATGAATAATACAAGCAAGTCCTCCACTTGTCTTCGAGTGAGTAATGTCCATACGGTAAAGTGTCTCTTATTTTCCAAGACACATTTCTTGTTGTCGTGAGGTCTGAAGGCTTTCATGTTCACTCCGGTTCAACAGACTTCGTTTCTAACGCTTTCGATCAAGTTCATCGCTCCGTATTTTTCAACTTTTTCGGATAGACAGTCTTTTTACTCTTGAAGGTATGACGTAGTTGCAGTTGTCATCCGACCGCGTGGTGAAGTAATGCCGGGGCTGGACTTCCGTTAAGTAGTTTTAATTCGACATGGTACCACGGTACTGCAGGTTTTAATTTTTAATGTTGTCTGTGCCGTACTCTGGCATGTTATAGTAATTCTATGCTTCTGAAGAAGGGTAGATTATTCTAGCCGAAACCTGGGTACAGACCAGAAAATTTTCGCAACTCAGGCGGATTTTTCAATATATTAGGCTAGTCCATCACAGTTGCTTACAGGGCTGCAATATGCTAAAAATTCTTGTACCTATAATAGCCAGAAACCATGTTGATTACTGACGGCATGTGGTACAAGTACCCCAGGGCAGCATCTTGTGACTTTGTATTCTATAGCAGTAAAATTTTAATTAGGTGGGGTATCAAGAGAAGAATGAAGTAAAGAAGATTAGCGTTTAACGTCCCGTCAGCAGCGAGGTCATTAGAGATGGACAATAATAATTTAGGTTTGTGCTTCCAAAGCACAGTGTCGCTCCGCAAGTACAATCGAGTCTTGTCAGCGCTCTGGCTTCTCCCACTACTGTGCTATTCTCTGTAGGTTTGTGAGTAGGATGAGTATATGGTGTACTTAAGAAGAGGTGTTTGCAATTCAGTACAACTACTTATAAGAGTGACAATTCGATATATATCTGTAAGCAGGGTCATATCATGTGTGCTTATTTTCAACTCTTCACTTTCTGCAAAGCAATAACTTTTATTGCTTGATTAAAGAAGTATATTAGGTACTACTAATACGGTATGCCGCACTACAAAAGGCATTTAACGTTATGTGATGATCTTTATAAGTTTATACACATTTCGACTTTATAATACATAACGTATCTAGAACTATGGTTCGTGATACTGTATAGCACATTGAGGTAGGTAGATTAAGATCTGTCAAACCAGTAGACTAATAAGACTTTGTCAGTTTCATAACCGAAGAAAGTTAGCACACTTGTGCTCAGACATACGCTGAAGCAACTACAGCGATTTGTCTGTGAAGTCGAGGAAATTTCTCTGGGAGTGACATTTTACAAAAGTCTTGTAAATACCTGGATTGGACGAACAGATCGTTCAGCCACATGCTACACTGTACATCTATCAGAATGAGGAGGAAAATTAGCAGTTAAAACCGGGAATGATCTGACAAATAAGTCGAAATCTGTCTTGAGTCTTTAACTTCTTGGAATCTTTTGAAGAATGGTGATGAAATTATTTAGTTGCTAAAATGTAGTCAGTCATGTCTGGTGGACAAATGTCTGCCATGAATTATGGGAAATGTTCCATATCATGAACTATAACCTGATTTTTCCAAATAGTATGTGATGTTGACCACTAAAGATTTTATCACCACTCTACTTTAACTCAGTTTTTGCTGTAATGGTGGCCATCAGTTTAGCCAGCTTTCACTGTTATTCGTCATAAGACAAGTGGATCGTATTGTCTTTGTGGCTGATGTAACGAAATTCCAATAAATGTTTTCCAGCTACAGTAGTGGATGGCATATTCAGCATAGTATATGGCCTTTAAGCGATACAAAAAAGTAAGGCAGATACCATTCAGCACTGAATGATGTGGGTGCTCTACTTCTATTTTTCAGACAAGTGAATAGGCGCCATACTGTTGCTAATACAGAACCTACCGGGCGATCAAAAAGTCAGTATAAATTTGAAAACTGAATACATCACGGAATAATGTAGATAGAGAGGTACAAATTGGCACACATGCTTGGAATTACATGTGGTTTTATTAGAAACAAAAATACAAACGTTCAAAAAATGTCCAACAGATGGCGCATCATCTGATCAGAATAGCAATAATTAGCATAACAAAGTAAGACATATCAAAGATGATGTTCTTTTAAGGAAATGCTCAATATGTCCACCATCATTCCTCAACAATAGTTGTAGTCGAGGAATAATGTTGTGAACAGCACTGTAAAGCATGTCTGGAGTTATGGTGAGGCATTGGCATCGGATGTTGTATTTCAGCATCCCTAGAGATGTCGGTCGATCACGATACACTTGGGACTTTAGGTAACCCCAAAGCCAATAATCACACGGACTGAGGTCTGGCGACCTGGGATGACAAGCATGACGAAAGTGGCGGCTGAGTACACGATCATCACCAAACGACGCGCGCAAGAGATCTTTCACGCGTCTAGCAATATGGGGTGGAGCGCCATCCTGCATAAACATCGTACGTTCCAGCAGGTGTTTATCAGACAGGCTGGGGATGATGCGATTCTGTAACATATCGGCGTACCTCTCACCCATCACGGTAGCAGTTTCGCTGCCCAGCGCCATCTGTCGGACATTTTGTGAACTTTGTTTTTTTTCGGTTCTAATAAAACTCCATGTCAGTCGAAGCGTATGTGTCAATTTTTACCTGTCTATCTACATTATTCCGTGGTTTATTAAGTTTTGAAATTTATACTGACTTTTTGATCACCCTGTATATCTAATTTAACTCAAGTAGTATTGTCAGAGAACTACTTGCCGTCTGACAGGGTGGAAGTTTTGCTCTAGCGGCCACCAGCTGCAGCCTTCTTTCTCTTCTTCCCCATCACCATTCAGCCGACAGCCCCTCTCGGTGCTGCACTCCGAGCCTGTAGGAAGAGAGCGGCTATAGCATTCAAAATCGGGGAGTGCTGTTTAGGCAGGTGTACAACGAACAAAAGTTTGTACATGGGAAGCTAGACATTTATGATACTGCCTGGTACAACTAGCAGCAGGTGAAGAAAAAACTGCATACACACACACATACACACACACACACACACACACACACACATACACACATGCAAAAAGATATGGTCATACTGTATAGAAGTACACACACTGTGAAACTCAGGCCCACATACACACAAAAACCTATTAGAAACGGATCTTACTACGAGGGTTGTCCAGAAAGTAAGTTACGATCGGTCGCGAAATGGACACCACAATGAAAACCCATTGAAGCTAGTATGACCGTATGTCGCATCAACACGCTCATTTCAGTTGTGAGCGCACTGTGAGAGAGTAAAAGTGCCTAGAACAACGATGTCTCCCTCCAAGTAGGAAGAGCTGCTGAGAGGATTTGCCTTAATGAATGCAGCCCACCTGACACAAATGCCACGCAATTCCTTCTTCTCAGCCGCACCCTGCAGGGGCAGTGAAGACGCTCCTGCGGCCTTTTTGATGGGAAGTGTTCAATCACCCAGAACACAGCCATAATAGGCTCGTCCTGAGTATCATCTCTGTTCACATGAAATGCTGGATACGAAGACAGCACTTGGGCGCAGGCTACTCGCTACAGACCAGCGTAGAGAATTATCGAAAAGCACAGGCGGCTGACTCCTGTGACGATGGTGTTGGAAATTTGATGTAACGCTCAGACAAATGTCTAAGTCGGAGCGGCGACTAAGTAGAGAAGCATCTGGAAAGTGTAGCTAACTCGTGCAAATAAAATATTTATGATTTTCGCCATGGTTTCCATATAGCGACCGATCGGAACTTACTTTCTGGCCAACCCTCGTATTGTTCCGCATGCACTCGTGCATTCGTACGCTATTTAGAAATAACGACCCAGCTATAACTACCAAGCTACTCTTAGTCACTCAAGTGACTAGTGTGAGAATGGGAGGATTCCGTACCTGTCCTCACAGATATACCATTTCTCTTCATTGCACAACATATCACTTTTGAGCTGTGATACAGTATGTACCATATTGCGTCATGATCTGAACATGATTTGGCGCACTATACGTGGAGGATGAGATAGAACACAGCCCGTAATATCGAGCAGACAGTTAGTTACTGTAATCTTCTTAGAGCCGCTGAGGCCGCGCGATGCACAGCGCCTGTAACTGTACAATATGCTCATATTTCAGGTCTGAGATCCACAAACTCCACAGTCTCGTCTTTCATCAGGCTGATAAGCTAACTGTTTTGAGGTATTTTGTCATAAGAAATGTCGGCCACACATAAACATGTGTCGAATGCGTCGGCATGGTACTGCAGATTTTCATCCAATTGACGACACTGTTCTTATCCACACAAAGCAAATCTGGACCAGTAAAATGAGGTTTCACAACTCGTAACGGAAGTGGTACATGTAGCGGTTAGAAGGATCCAATACATAAAAACCACCAAAATCAGGTTTCGCGATCTCTGCCGAAACGTTAACCACATGCAGAGTGAGTAACCACCTAAAATTTATCCTGGCGATATAATCCCTTGCGCCATTATGCTCATCCCAACGGCAAACTAAGAAAATGTCGTGATTCTATCTCAAATTCTAGAAAGCGTCCAAAAATACTCAATTGATAATTAATTTGAGGAACTCTTTTTCGAAATCACACGTTGATTGCTTGAAGGAGATGGTGCAGTAAAATTCTATGTACCGACTTGACAGAAAATCCTAGGAAGTTCTGGTCTTACGTTAAATCAGTAAGTGGCTCGAAACAGCATATCCAGACACTCCGGGATGATGATGGCATTGAAACAGAGGATGACACGCGTATAGCTGAAATACTAAACACCTTTTTCCAAAGATGTTTCACAGAGGAAGACCGCACTGCAGTTCCTTCTCTAAATCCTCGCACAAACGAAAAAATGGCTGACATCGAAATAAGTGTCCAAGGAATAGAAAAGCAACTGGAATCACTCAACAGAGGAAAGTCCACTGGACCTGACGGGATACCAATTCGATTCTACACAGAGTAAGCGAAAGAACTTGCCCCCCTTCTAACAGCCGTGTACCGCAAGTCTCTAGAGGAACGGAAGGTTCCAAATGATTGGAAAAGAGCACAGGTAGTCCCAGTCTTCAAGAAGGGTCGTCGAGCAGATGCGCGAAACTATAGACCTATATCTCTGACGTCGATCTGTTGTAGAATTTTAGAACATGTTTTTTGCTCGAGTATCATGTCGTTTTTGGAAACCCAGAATCTGCTATGTAGGAATCAACATGGATTCCGGAAGCAGCGATCGTGTGAGAGCCAACTCGCTTTATTTGTTCATGAGACCCAGAAAATATTAGACACAGGCACCCAGGTAGATGCTATTTTTCTTGACTTCCGGAAGGCGTCCGATACAGTTCCGCATTGTCGCCTGATAAACAAAGTAAGAGCCTACGGAATTTCAGACCAGATTTGCGGCTGGATTGAAGAGTTTTTAGCAAACAGAACACAGCATTTTGTTATCAATGGAGAGACGTCTACAGACGTTAAAGTAACCTCTGGCGTGCCACAGGGGAGTGTTATGGGACCATTGCTTTTCACAATATATGTAAATGACCTTGTAGATAGTGTCGGAAGTCCCATGCGGCTTTTCGCGGGTGATGCTGTAGTATACAGAGAAGTTGCAGCATTAGAAAATTTTAGTGAAATGCAGGAAGATCTGCAGCGGATAGGCACTTGGTGCAGGGAGTGGCAACTGACCCTTAACATAGACAAATGTAATGTATTGCGAATACATAGAAAGAAGGATCCTTTATTGTATGATTATATGATAGCGGAACAAACACTGGTAGCAGTTACTTCTGTAAAATATCTGGGAGTATGCGTGCGGAACGATTTGAAGTGGAATGATCATATAAAATTAATTGTTGGTAAGGCGGGTACCAGATTGAGATTCATTGGGAGAGTCCTTAGAAAATGTAGTCCATCAACAAAGGAGGTGGCTTACAAAACACTCGTTCGACCTATACTTGAGTATTGCTCATCAGTCTGGGATCCGTACGAGATCGGGTTGACGGAGAAGATAGAGAAGATCCAAAGAAGAGCGGCGCGTTTCGTCACAGGATTATTTGGTAACCGTGATGTTTAACAAACTCAAGTGGCGGACTCTGCAAGAGAGGCGCTCTGCATCGCGGTGTAGCTTGCTCGCCAGGTTTCGAGAGGGTGCGTTTTTGGATGAGGTATCGAATATATTGCTTCCCCCTACTTATACCTCCAGAGGAGATCACGAATGTAGAATTAGAGAGATTAGAGCGCGCACGGAGGCTTTCAGACAGTCGTTCTTCCCGCGAACCATACGCGGCTGGAACAGGAATGGGAGGTAATGACAGTGGCACGTAAAGTGCCCTCCGCTTGCGGAGTATAAATGCAGATGTAGATGTAGGTGACTGTCACAACTTTCATTCCCAGACTGAGGCACTCCTGGAGGCTTCTGTAACGCATAATGTACTGCCACGTACTCGGAATTCCCGTACTCACCGGCACGCGCTGCCATGTTCTCATCATCCAGTGTGCCTGTGTGCGTGCCTGCTGCACCTATTGCAGAGTACGTGATCCAACGTACTTGAATGCTCACCTGCTGAGAATCTGGAACCCACATTCCTGCCCTCCACCACCTTCCGCCCTTGTTCTGCGGAGAATCTGTGACGTCAGAATATTATTACCTATTCCTAGGAACAAATTAATTATTTTTCAGACTAGCGGCTCGTGAAACATTTGTACAATGCTCTGAGTTGGGTGAACCACTGACTTTTAAATATACAAACAGTGGATATGCATAATATTTAGTAACAAGTAAATGCTTCAATAACTTTAAATTAACTTAACCCTTAAAGGTTAAAACCTCAAGTTTCTCTAGTTAGAGCTTAAAAGTTACACAAAGTAAAGGCCTAGCTGCAGTAACAATTTTTCATTGTAATTACTCACCTCGTCGTTAGAATTCAGTGAGAAGTTTGCACCTGCTTTCCATGGGACATGTCAGGAACCACAGAAGTGAAACAAAATCTCAATATCAGCATAAAGTCTATTTCTGTATTTATTTTTTAAATAGCCATATGAAGAAAACGAAGTTTCGCTCAAATATGTGGATATAAAGGGTAATAAAGCTGTTATTGATTTATTCGATAACAGATGAATCTCCTCCAAACTTCACCAAAACCCAACTCATGACAAACATTTATTGCATTTTGTAACTGAAAATACCAGGGGTAAAATACAGGGAGCGAAAGGCTATTTACAATTTGTACAGAAACCAGATGGCAGTTATAAGAGTCGAGGGACATGAAAGGGAAGCAGTGGTTGGGAATGGAGTAAGACAGGGCTGTAGCCTCTCCCCGATATTGTTCAATCTGTATATTGAGCAAGCAGTAAAGGAAACAAAAGAAAAATTCGGAGTAGGTATTAAAATTCATGGAGAAGAAATAAAAACTTTGAGGTTCGCCGATGACATTGTAATTCTGTCAGAGACAGCAAAGGACTTGGAAGAGCAGTTGAATGGAATGGACAGTGTCTTGAAAGGAGGACATAAGATGAACATCAACAAAAGCAAAACATGGATAATGGAATGTAGTCTAATTAAATCGGGTGATGCTGAGGGAATTAGATTAGGAAATGAGACACTTAAAGCAGTAAAGGAGTTTTGCTATTTGGGGAGCAAAATAACTGATGATGGTCGAAGTAGAGAGGATATAAAATGTAGGATGGCAATGGCAAGGAAAGCGTTTCTGAAGAAGAGAAATTTGTTAACATCGAGTATTGATTTAAGTGTCAGGAAGTCATTTCTGAAAGTATTCGTATGGAGTGTAGCCATGTATGGAAGTGAAACATGGACGATAAATAGTTTGGACAAGAAGAGAATAGAAGCATTCGAAATGTGGTGCTACAGAAGAATGCTGAAGATGAGATGGGTAGGTCACATAACTAATGAGGAAGTATTGAATAGGATTGGGGAGAAGAGAAGTTTGTGGCACAACTTGACCAGAAGAAGGGATCGGTTGGTAGGACATGTTCTGAGGCATCAAGGGATCACCAATTTAGTATTGGAGGGCAGCGTGGAGGGTAAAAATCGTAGAGGGAGACCAAGAGATGAATACACTAAGCAGATTCAGAGGGATGTAGGTTGCAGTAGGTACTGGGAGATGAAAAAGCTTGCACAGGATAGAGTAGCATTGAGAGCTGCATCAAACCAGTCTCAGGACTGAAGACCACAACAACAACAACTGAAAATCGATGGAAATTCAAGAAGCTGCTCTTTTTCATTTACATTTAATGTGGATTCTAAAACTGTTGACTCTGAAGTGATTGCGAAATCAATTGTTATTTTTGAAAATACAAAAGAAGTATTTTCTGAATGTTTTTCCAAGTCCCTACAAATGTTCTTTAACCACGTTCTTAACACTTCCGTCTAAACAAAGACAACTTTCCACCAGGTAGTCGTGAAGAATATCAAAGCGTTCGGTTTGATTCCTACTGAAATACCTTACCCAAAAATTAATATGATTGATTCGTTATAGTGCTGCACAATGTCAACGTTTATATTTGACCCTTGGAGAGGTAAGATTAAATTGTTAATTTTTCGGAAAATATCTGCCAAATAAGTAAAGTCTGAAGCCAGATTTCACCTTCCATGCACTTTGCTTTGTGAAAGGCATGGGTGGTTAAAAAAAAGCAAACTTCGTCTTTAAGCTTATGCAGTCCAGAAATAGTTTCGCTTCGAGATAGTCAACTAAATTCAGATTTAAATCCACTGCGCTTGCATTTAGAGCCTGTATGTGACTACAACAATGTGTCTAAGGAACGTTCGGCGCTACAGACTTCACTTTGGCAACAAGCCAGTATAACATTCCGGAATACACTTCGTACATCTGAACAAACGCCTCTACAGCGATTCCAGTCTACTGAATTTTCGCAAAAGTATTCTCCAGCTATGTTAAATATATCCCCTCTCGTTGTTCTCTCTTTTAAAGATATGCAGAATAGTATCTCCTCTTCCACAGATTCCGCAGAAGCCTTCAGACTGATGTTAGCAAGAACGTCGCCACAAACAAGGCTCTGGCTCCCTGGCACCTTTATACTTTAATATCCAAACCCAATGTAATTATCATCTTACTTTCTAACATAACACTAACTTGCGAGTTTGTTGAACCATGTTTCCCTTTCAAACTTTCACTTTCCAATCACTTCTCCATTTTAATGTGAACGGAAACGATTCTGATGCACCACTAACAACTTATTGCATTTGCCACAAAGAACGAGGAAGGAGGCTATTTTTAAAAATCAAACGACTGGTCTGCATGTAACAGTTCCTTAGTGGTTTTTTCCACGATATTCACTGAGAAATATGAAACTCAGTATGTTTCAAGAGGATGTTTCACTCCCTTAACGGACCCACTCCCTTAACGGACGTGTGGGTACGAATAACCAAATATGGGTCACTTTCTTTACACTACAACATATTTAAAGCGAAACAAACTAGAACAGTAGCCATTGGGTATGTGTACTTGTTAATAGACCTGAGTCCATACTGTTGACAACTTTCTGAATAGGCCACGTAGGCCACAATGCCGTCCAAAGCTGGAGATAAGACCTCTGCCCCTATGCGACAGCGCTACGTAACCACTGTGTCATATGATGATACATTGTTGCTGCACACGTCCAAGAACTCAGTACTGACTCTTCCAGCGTTGTTCCCCTTCAGACGCAGAGAATAAGTACCGGCACGACACTCCACGGTATCATAACGCTGAGCCAACGTGATCTGGCTGCATCAGTGGTGGGCTGTGGGACTGTAGTGTTGGTATTACATGTGTACTACATTCATATTTATGTACTTGGAAACCAATGAAAAATTAGTTACCTAAAACTAATTTTTCTATATAATAATTACAGCTATACGAGTGCGATTCGAACAGATATAACAGCGTACGTCTACAAACAGTAAATAGCACCCCCAACTCAAAACGCAAACATTATTGTGCTAACGTAACATATCAGCAACATAGTTACCCACAGCAAGGAGGCCCTGACAGAAACAAACGCTCCCAATTTTGTGCCGTTCTTGATGGTTTACGAATAGTCGATGCAAATAATGTGAGAAACAGCTGTGCATGAATCTGACACTGATCAAAGATTAAACTGAAGAAAGACTTCAGAGATCTAGCGTTTATTCGTACACTTAAATCGAAGACAGCTAGAAACGGTAACACATAATGTCAAGTTTTACAAGAATATTGTTGATAATTTAATACTAAGAGAAATTTAGACGTAACCGACGAACTGAATTATGAAATCCATAATGGTCATGTTGGAGTAGATTGAGTTTGTTGCTTCAGAGTATCCCAGGGTTCCCAGAAATTCAACCACAGCTAACTTATAAACAAGACAGCAGACCTAATCTCCTAGCAGATTAAAAGTGTGTGCCGGATCGGCACTCAAATCTATGACCTTTGGCCTATGGGGGCAGTGTCTGACCGACTGAGCTATCCAAGTAACTGCCAGTGAAAGACAAACGTCGTAGTATCAAGTCCCAACACGACACACTTTCAATCTGCTAGGAGGGTTCATATCTATTTATACTACACTATACTGTAAAAATATGTTCTACGACAGTGAGGCATTAAATGTGACACTCCCAAAAAAAAACGAAATTAAAAAAAAATTCACCACCCATGCTTTGCGACAGCGTGCCTTTCATATAATTATAAACAGATGCAGGTATAATTAACATAGTAGCCGCTCTCAGTTTGACGTTGCTACTCCGGCTTTGCTAACTTTTAGCTGTAAACTCATAAGTGAAACTAAACAGTCTCAAGCAGCAGAACCTACAACAGAGCCAAGTACAAATAGCTTCAGAAGACTCTTCGCCCTCAGCGGGTAACTCTGGGGTGGGCAATATCCAATCACAGAATAATCGGCGCTATATTCCTTGATGGCACCGTGACTACAGGACGGTACGTGAACGTTTTGGAAGATGATTTCGTCCCTATTATCCAAAGTGACCCTGATTTTGACAAGATGTTGTTCATGAAAGACGAAGCTCGACCCTATCGAGACAGGAGAGTGTTTGATGTTCTGGAGGAGCACTTTGGGGACCGCATTCTGCCTCTGGGGTACCCAGAGGACACTGGCATGGGCCTCGATTGGTCGCCATATTCTGCGGATCTGAGCACATGCCTTTTGTGGGGATATATTAAAGACAAGATGTACAGAAATAACACCAAAACCTCTGCTAAGCTGAAAACAGCCATTCTGGAGGTCATCGACAGCATCGACGTTCCGACGCTTCAGCAGGTCATGCAGAATTTCTCTACTCGTCTGCACCATATCATCGCCAGTGATGGCAGGCATATCGAACATGTCATAATCTAAATCCGAATATCTGTGGTGACGTTTACATGTTGAATCAAGTGCGTGAACCCTGTAGTTTCTAAATTACGTTTCTTTCATATAGTTCACTAATTGTTACCCTGTAGTAGTTACCAATAGAGATACACTACAGACAGTATAAACCAATTGTGAGTAAATGGCTTTTCCTTTTGCAGGTCCTCCGGCTATCGTGGAAGTAGACATCATGGTGCGCAGTATGGGACCGATATCCGAAGTAGACATGGTGAGTTCGTCATGCGAGTGCGCAAACTTTATGCTACCTAATGTTTCAAAAACAGACGTTTAGGTCTATTTCTCACTGTGGTGCTAACAGTGCTGATCACTACAATTTTTCAGTATTGAAATCCTCTCTAAAAATACTGAATAGCTGAGAAAATGCCTCATCGTTCTAGGTTTAACGAGGGGACAACTCGGAAATTCACCGCCTATGTGGTGGAGAGGAGGCTAAGGCTACAGTACAAAACCGTGATTAAGCTGATCAATAAAGACGTAAGACAATAAACAAAAAATATCTTGACTGTCTGTATACGATAACGGAAATAGCCAAAGGTGAAGCTTGATTTGGCACATAACATGTTGTTGATAAAGACAAAGTAATAGTAATTACGGATGAAAATAAGATTTACCGAATAGGAACGTTAAAATTGCAGGAAAATGGAAACAGTACACAGGAGAACTATACTATGGAAAAATTCGCCTGCAGATACAGTTAAAAAAAAGGACAAAGAAAACAATCATGCATATTGTGTTGCCAGATCTTTCTGGAAAAATGTATTGGAACTAGTAGCGAAGCATAGACCTTGCCAATGTGAATGGAACAAAACTGTAAGACCGGTTGTGCAGTTATTATAATGATTTGTATGGACTGTGAAAGCTGCATACAAATTTCGAGTGAAATATTGTGTTTCCAAGAAGATAAATGCAACAAACTGCGAAAATTACTGACTGCATTGCCTTGTTGTGTATCTAAAACAATAACTACCACTATCCTATATCCAACGGGACATGAAGTCGCGGTTGCACGTTGTATATACGAGTTTTACTTTCGGAAAAAAATTTGAAATACGTGGCTCGAGACAAGCAGTATCAGATTTATTATCAGCTTTGAAAGAATCAAAGGAAAATAGTTACACAATATACATAGGCGTCGTAAATATAGAGGAAGCTCTCAGTAGAAAATACAAATGATAGGAAAGAAAAGAAACGTTTGGCTTGAGTGTGACAGGCTCTCCACCCCCTCTAAGAAAAGGTATTCCAAATTCTTGTGTTAAAAGGCTGACCTGTAGTGTACTCAAAGGTGTAAGTTAAGTCGGAGGGTGATAATTTGGTTGTGAGTTGGGAAATACTTGTGATAACAGGTTTTTCTGCAACGTTGCACCAGTCTGCACTCGAAGCTGGTAATATTCGTTGCAGTATTTAAAGACTGATTTATGATTGGTTCAGCCAGTTCTAAATTTCGTTCGTTCGTATAGGTCATCATAGCAGAAAGAACGAAAGTACGCTAAAGATATGTACAGAATGGTATATTCAACAAGATACGATGTTGAGTGAAAAAATAAAAAACTGTTGACCTTGCTTAAATTTTGCGGTGCAGTCGTCAGGTTTTATAGAGGTTACGTTGGTTGGTGAATTCGGCAGCAACAGGAAGACCTTGCTGGAAACAAACACTCCCTTGTATAATATTTCAGAAGAATAAGCTACATATAGATTTTGTTAGAATGAAACATGTACATTTTAATGAAAACAAACGACGCAGTATGAATGAATCCTCCGAATGTGACGGAAATCAGGAGATGTGATGTAGATATATATACAAACAAGTGACTACAGTCCATTAAATTTCGGGCATGCAGCCGCGCAAATAAAATTTCCTCTACTGATATTTCGGCCGCGTATCGTCCTGCCACAGTCTTGTGACTCGCTCTGAGGATGGCCGGATGATACGAGGCCGAAATATCAGTGGCTGCATGCCCGAAATTTAATGGATTATTCATTACGCTGCGAGAAGTTGAAAATGCACACAAGTGACAACAATTTCAGAAAAATTGGATGCCTTATTCTAGAGAACGGGCTTCACATAATGAGCAAGTCAATAACGCGTTGAAACACCTCTGGCCCTTATTGAAGCAACTGATTGGAACTGATTGACAGCGTTGTTGGGTGTTTTCATGAGGCATACCATGCCAAGCTCCGTCTAATTGGAGCGTCAGATCGTCACAATCCTAAGCTAATTGGAGGGCCCTGATCATAATGATACAAACGTTCTCAGTTGGAGAGAGATCCGGCAACCTTGCTGGCCAACATAGGTTTTGGTAAGCACAAATACAAGTAGCAGAAAATCTTTGCTGAAATGTAAGCCCAGGATGGCTTGCCACGAAGCGCAACAACAAAATCTGTCGTAGAGCATGGTCCACTTATCGTTACGCTGCTAAGGAGCAACCCGCCCGGTGTGGCCGAGCGTTTCCAGGCGCTTCAGTCTGGAACCGCGCTGCTGCTACGGTCGCAGGTTCGAATCCTGCCTTGGGTATGGATGTGTGTGATGTCCTTAGGTTAGCCAGGTTTAAGTAGTTCTAGGGTCTAGGGGACTGATGACCTCAGATGTTAAGTCCCATAGTGCTCAGAGCCATTTACCATTTTGTTAAGGAGCCGCCGATGACAGTCAAACTGGTCCAGCTATGCAGTGATATAGTACCCAGTCCATCATTCCTGGTTGTCAGCAATATGGCGGGAGGGGGGGGGGGGCAGTCAGGTTGGTGTCCCACCTCTGTTTCAGCCGTCTCCAAACACGTCTTTGCTCGTCATCTGGACTCAGTTCGATGCGAGGCTCATCACTGAAGACAGTTCTACTCCATTCAATGAGGCTACATGCCGAATGTGCCAGACACCACTGAAAAAGGGATTGTTGGTTTAAGACGTCAGTGTGGTTATCGAAGGAAGTGGCACCGTGACAGTCCCAGCTCTGCAAGTCGCCTATTAATGGTCTTTGTGGTCACACATTTACACATCGGATCAACGATAATGATGAATCCGGTGCTCTGAGTGTCTCTGTTATAACTGCTCGTTCATCATGTTATGTCGCCCCTCTGCGTCGACCGCTTCCTTCTTCATGCTGTGTTCGGCCACGGTTCACACATTCCTGGGAACATCGTCGGATAGTGGCGTCGCTCCTGTTCAGATGTCTAGCGATTCGCCGAATACTCCAACAGGATTCTCTGAGACTACCTACACGTTCTCTCTAAAATGCTGACACCTGCGTATATTGTTCACGCGTGTGTCTACGAGGCACAGTGTCTGTCCACCCAAGAACATGGAATGAAACTTGCAAATATGTTATGCCCTGTTATCGACATGCCCCCTGTTTACTATCCTTGCCAGCTTCGAGTTGAAACTACGCTGCAGTATCACATTCATCCACTGGCCGCCAAAGTTTACAATTTTGCTTTTTCCGTCGCTACGTTTGTGAATATCAAAATTGGTATTTCTAACGGATCTAATAAAGTATGATTGGCCCACAGTGCGACTTGGCGCCGCTAAAGACAATTGTTGCCTCTCTTGATGGGAAGACGTTACGGGACCAAACTGCGTAGGTCATCGGTCCTTAAGCTTACACACTAAGTTAAACTAACTTAACGCTGTAGACAACACACACACATTCCCGATGGAGGATTCAAACCTCCGAAGGGGGGAGCCGCACTGACCGTGACAAGACGCCTCAGACCACGTGGCTACCCCGCACTGTTGCCTCTCTTCGTTGCCAAAATTAAGGCATAATCAACTCTGGAGGTTGTGCTACACAGTACTAAAGTAATGGCTCCCTGTTCTCGTTTATTATGCAACAAACTGAAAGGAAGGAAACTCAAACTGCATTTCTACTGGTGGTTAAAATTTCCATAGCCCACAAAAGCTGAGCTTTATTAAATAGAGACCAAACGGAATAAAGGAAAAACTGTTGAAACCATGTCTTCAGAGTACTCAGTAATACGGTCGTAAAAGGAGACCACTGAGAAAATTGAAATAACATGAAAGTATAAACATGCGAAATTACAATAGTGTGTTAAAAAATGAGGCAAAAATTATGCTACGAAACGAGGTGATATACATCAAGAATTTGTCAATGTAAGTTCCAGTGGAAGAGAAAATATTCTAGGAGGGGAAGTGAGAGAGATTGTAATGTGCAACCCAGTTCTGATGAGACAGGATGTATGATGTGTCCTAAAATGAAAATACTGCCACAGAACAGAAAGACATGAATGAGTCTGATAGAGTAATTAAGGAGATGAAACACCGAATACCATAAGTCTCCTATTCACACTGCAGAAGAGATGCGCTTTGCCCGTTTCGCCTACGGGTTAAGTCAGCTCTGTATGCAAGTATGAGAAAGTGTCTAAAATGTAGCGTCTCTGTATCTCTAGGAGTATCTGAGGTGGAACACGGACCCGAGAACGAGCTCGGTATGCCGTTACTTGGGAGTGGGAAACACCCTAAAATCACATCCTCGCTGGCCGCCACAACGACCCCACTTCGTTAATCCACAAGGCAGGTTCGATCTGTCGCGCATGTACCTCCTAAACCGGGAAGCGGTCGCGTCAGCACATACGGCTAACCGGCCAGATGACTTAGATGAGGTATTACGACAGTTAAAAGACTGTCGAGTCTAAAACAGCGTCGGTGTGACTTCGCTGCGTTGTGTCCCGTTGATTAGTATAAACGTTGCTTATTTTGCCCTCCATTATAAGGTAATTCAATTACTGCTTTTGACACCAGGACATACAGGATTTTACAAAAACGCCCCACTGGTAATGCGCACATTTAAATTTCGGTCGCTGCTACAAAAATATATAGTCAACGATGTATAGAATAGATAAGCAAACATCGTACAACGGTATTCAGAAGTTCATCGAGGATAATGAAGGCGTTACACGTAATAGGCTGGCTGACTGTATGACAGGCTTGGGGAGAGATTCCTCGTAACAGCAGATATAATACGAAAAGGCAAGAGACTTGTTATCGCAATAATTATGGTGAAGATATGAATCAGTACAGAGAGCGGCAGCCAACTTTTCGCCATCTGCTGCAGAAATGAGAAAAGTTTGCCCAGAAGATTATGAATCAGAACAACGCGGCCGTAAGCAGGTGTCACTGGCTACACGAAATCACTGCTAACACAGCACGTGGGCGTCTGCATGCTTACATCACAAAATGTAAATGCTGGAGGAACACATACGAAGAAAAATACACTCCTACAGCTTCAGACAAAACAATAGACATTTTTCAACGTAACCTTTCAGTATTGGTGGTGATAAAACTCTACCTAAGTAGGAAGATTACCGTCGCTTTGTCATGTCCTACAGCTCCTGCAAGCTACCGTCTTCAATAAATGGTTTCTTAAATTCATGTGGTTCACGAAATTACTGGCACCTGCGTGTTATTGCCGGGTATTAATAACTTCTAGCAGAAGGTTTACACCAACCGGTAAAATTACAACACAACCGATAACCCAATTTTTTTTTGAACCACTACAGAAGGCACCTATAGAGAGCTTAATAGGCAGTATATAGCTTTTATTTGCTTTCATGACCCAGGATTCGACTGTGGTACTGACTTTCACCTATTCTTTATGATGGAGGGAGCAAATAATCAGTCGAGGGTAGACATTTATATTTATTCAGTACCGACGGCATATCAATAACTAGCCGTGTTTCTGTCGCAATATACATCATCACAACAGTTCTCTCTAGTTAACATGGTTCAGTCTCGCCACGTAATTATGGGAAGGGAGAGGGGAGCACCGGCCTGGCTTCAATGTAATTTTATGCTAACACACAACTATACCTAAACCCATGCTTATTACATCCAATTGCTATAGATGACTCAGAACAAGTTCAGCAAAGACACAGCAAGCAAACTAGGTCAGGGCGGAAGAGTGTCTCGC
Organism: Schistocerca piceifrons; assembly: GCF_021461385.2. Classification (NCBI taxonomy): domain Eukaryota; kingdom Metazoa; phylum Arthropoda; class Insecta; order Orthoptera; family Acrididae; genus Schistocerca; species Schistocerca piceifrons. The sequence continues at coordinate 64,996,763 of NC_060140.1, forward strand.
AATTCTTTAGCAAATCAATGGGCATTACAATTTGATAATTTTCCTAGATACACGAGTTTAGCCCGCGTATTTTACGTAATGCACAACATTGCCAGCAAATCAAATAGTTATGGGGGAGCACAAGAAACGTTATCACTTCAGTATCATTCCGCACACGTGGCCAAGTTGCTATAGCCAACAGGAATCCCGACAAATACGGACACGCAGGATAATTCCTTCCCTATCTTACACTCACCCACTACCGTACGGTTATTCACTGGTCTACTACACATTTTCAGATCGAAACTGCACTTTATCAATGCGGCGGTTGCTCCAACCGACCACGTGGTGCGAAAGCATCTTCACAAAGAAAACACATAGCAAATAAATAAAATTCCCCAAAATATTACTATAAATGAAAGACCACGTTTAAATACATTAAATGAGTGAACTTCCGTTTCACACAGAGCACTAATACGACAGTGAGCCTTAGTCCCATGGTGCGTGGCCTGACCAAGGCACAAACACAAAATTCTACTGAAATTTGAATAAATTATGAAAATAAATTCCCTTATTGGGGTTTAGCGGTAATCTCACACCTGATTTCAACATCTGGCCTTCATTACTGTGCCGATTTAAGACAATCTAATACCTTTATAACATTACCAATATCGAGAGCTGCGTCTCCACGTCTGTTCAGTGCCGTAACCGAGGAAAAAGGGGACCTCCGGACACCCCGCCTAACCGTTCTTCGTTCAAAAGGTGGTGGATGGGATGGTCCAACAACCTAACAGAGCCAATACTCGAGCCATCGTAACCTCTCTGACCTGATTCGCCCACCATCTTTGTCAAACTTGTTCACGTTTAGGGGGCGGTACTATTCTACCACAGAACGACTCTACACATGCAATGCTAGGACCTATACTATCTCATACTATCTCACTCATACAGCCCAAGGTTACATACGGGAAAGGATACAAGGAAAAGTGGCACACACGAAATAAAATGAATACATAAATAAATAAATAAACACCACTTGAACCATTCACTTCTGCAGAGTCAAAACAGTCTGGCTATAGTTCTCCTGTATCGGAATTTATTGGAAAAATATGGAACGGGACAACAAGTTCGTTTTCAGTTTCAAATATTGTCAGAATAAATGCAGTCAGTTACCTAAAAAATACAGGGTGAGTCACCTAACGTTACCGCTGGATATATTTCGTAAACCACATCAAATACTGATGAATCGATTCCACAGACCGAACGTGAGGAGAGGGGCTAGTGTAATTGGTTAATACAAACCACAAAAAAATGCACGGAAGTATGTTTTTTAACACAAACCTACGTGTTTTTAAATGGAACCCCGTTAGTTTTGTTAGCACATCTGAACATATAAACAAATACGTATTCAGTGCCATTTGTTGCATTGTAAAATGTTAATTACATCCGGGGGTTTTGTAACCTAAAGTTGACGCTCGAGTACCACTCCTCCGCTGTTCGATCGTGTGTATCGCAGAGCACCGAATTACGTAGGGATCCAAAGGGAACGGTGATGGACCTTACGTACAGGAGAGACTGGAACAGCACATTACGTCCACATGCTAACACCTTTTCATTGGTCTTTTTCACTGACGCACATGTACATTACCATGAGGGGTGAGGTAAACGTACACACGTGGTTTCCGTTTTCAATTATGAAGTGGAATAGAGTGTGTCCCACTGGAAACGCGTCGACGTATGTGGTATCAGCATGATGGTGCACCTGCACATTCCGCAATTAACACTAGGCTGACCCTTGACAGGATGTTCGACGGGCGTTTCATAGGACGTGAAGGACTCATAAGTTGGCCAGCCCGTTCTCCTGATCTTACACCTCTGGACTTCTTTCTGTGGGGTACGTTAAAGGAGAATGCGTACCGTGATGTACCTACAACCCCAGAGGATATGAAACAACGTATTGTGGCAGCCGGCGGCGACGTTACACCAGATGTACTGCGGCGTGTACGACATTGATTACGCCAGAGATTGCAATTGTGTGCTGCAAATGATGGCCACCACATTGAACATCTATTGGCCTGACATGTCGGGACACACTCTATTCCACTCCGAAATTGAAAACGGAAACCACGTGTGTACGTGTACCTCACCCCTCATGGTAATGTACATGTGCGTCAGTGAAAAAGACCAATAAAAAGGTGTTAGCATGTGGACGTAATGTGCTGTTCCAGTCTCTACTGTACCTTAGCTCCATCACCGTTCCCTTTGGATCCCTACGTAATTCGGTGCTCTCCGATACACATTATCGAACAACGGAGGAGTGGTACTCAAGCGTCAACTTTAGGTTACAATATCTCCGGATGTAATTAATATTTTACAATGCAACAAACGCACTGAATACGTATTTGCTTATATGTTCAGATGTGCTAACAAAACTAACGGGGTTCCATTTAAAAAAAACGTAGGTTTGCGTTAAAAAACGTACTTCCGTGCAATTTTTTATGGTTTGTATTAACCAATTACACTAGCCCCTCTCCTCACGTTCGGTCTGTGGAATCGATTCGTCAGTATTTGATGTGGTTTACGAAATACATCCAGTGGTAATGTTAGGTGACTCACCCTGTATATTCACAAGCCGAAAGATGCTGTTAAATTGTTATTTGAAAACTATGATACAGGTCTGGTGGTAACAACAATTAGTTTTATCACACCTGATAATGGCTGATTAATATGCATCAATTTAATTGGTGTAGTTATCCAACACAGTCGTGCTATAGAGGGAAAAAAACCAAGCATTGTGATTAGATAGACCAGTGAACTGCTGATTAGGTGACAAGAATCTGCCACCGTGTGACGTCGACTGTCTGGCGTAGCTCTTCCGGGGATTAAAAGATAGCCACCATTGAACAGCCCAGTTCGCGAAGATGACAGACCAGTCCTAGAAGAACTGTTATGGCAAACGCATTCTGATTCTTCCTCAGACGATCACAGTATCATCTGCGTACAATGTTACAGGCACACAATTTTCAGTACAACCGTGGCATAGACAACATAATGGCTAGGCCCGAATACTGATCCTTGCGGTTAACCTGCACAGATGGGGCACTTCATCAATTCGCGGCTATGCGTGGTGACCTTTATCAGGAGTACTTGGGTCTCACACTGAGCCTAGTTGTATATTCTTTGGGGTGTTGCCAAAAGAGTTAATTTTTTTAAATTAACATGTATCTTCACAGGTCTTTCGCGCCAGAGTTGGCTTAATTTAGGTGCGAATGTAATGGCTCGGCTAACCTGGTGCCTTTGGTACTGTGCAGACGTATTCGATGGACTGCTACTTCCGGCAGTCGTGGGTGGACCGGCGGCTGGCGTTCACCGGGGGATCCAAGGAGACGCTGGCGCTGAGCATCTCGATGCTGGCGCGCATCTGGAAGCCGGACACGTACTTCTACAACGGCAAGCAGTCCTACCTGCACACCATCACCACGCCCAACAAGTTCGTGCGGCTCTACCGGGACGGGCGCGTCCTCTACTCCTCCAGGTGAGACGGACCCGCTCTCTCACAGTTGGTCAAGTCCAGCCATAAGACTGTAAAGTATTTCGCCGCCTCTCTATGCGATCGCCTCGCGGTTGCACTGGAAGGGAGTGTGTGGGAGGTATTTTCAAAAACGTGACGTACGTAATGATTGAAACATCTTGACGGTGTTCTTGGGAACAAGAAGCCAAACTTCTGTAAGGTAACTTTCGGATCAGGACCAGAAATAGTGTATGTGTGGACATAAATAATCTTTCCATTCTCACGTAATAGGTATCTGAACATCCGTTATACAGCAATGAAACGCATGCTTGAAAGATTTTCAATGATATTAGCCGCATTTGGACATCGAAATGAACCAAGGGCACCAGTTGAAAACTTGTAACTGGCCAGGGCTCTAGCCCGGGTCTCGCCGTAACTATCTCAGCTATCCGAGCACACTTGCAGTCCTACCCAGATTCCCAGCCCGTTGCACACGACAGGTGTGGCGTCAGCTACCATTGAACCCCTCGTTCGTCATTCGGTTAAGGCGACCACACACGATGAGCGGGCTTCCGGATTGGAGTCCCAGTCGGGCACAAGTTCCTATGTGTTGACACTGATTTATTTCAATGCTCAAATGTGGCTAGTGTCATTGAAAACCTTTCAATAATATATGCATAGCCGCTGGATCACATAATGTGTCTGTTCCTTTGGACTTGTCCGAGAGAACAGAAACCGTTTATATGTTAAAAATGAAATTCCTCCAGCTGTAGTAAGGTGTTTCTTTAATTAACAACTAGTTTCGATGTTGTTACATCATCATCTTCAGGCCCATACTTGCTGACAGCAACCGTATGTGTGTAACACTAGTAGTCAGTGGTGAGATAGGCGTGTTCCATGCTGAAGGCCTTCTGCTGACTACTGGTCGAATGTTCACGTGCTACTGTCGTGAGCATCTACAGAGAGGGATAGAAGGACAGTGAAATTACCACTAGGTGCTCAATGGTCGGATTTAACGACTATTCACAGAACGTAAAATAGAGTACATGGTGATCCGTGGCATCTCTGGTGGTGCACGCACAAGTGTTCCAGAGCACACATTTGATTGTATATTATTGAACCTGGAGCTCCATAGCGGACCACCAGTAAGTGTTGACATGTTGATTCAACGACATCATCAAGATTGCATTGGGCAGGGGACCAGCGAAATTCGACCGTCAATCAATATGAAATGTGTCGGCTATTTGGGTGAATTACATTTTTTTGCTACACTAGATCGATGGTTGTCGTAACAAACTTTGTTATCTAGGTGAACGGCGGCTCGAAAGGTGCCACGCGCCACGGACGCAGGCTGGTGGGAGCAATGTTAGGCTGTGGGAGACTTTCTCCTGCGCTTGCATGAGTCCTGTGGTGGTGATCGAACACACTCTGACAGCTGTAAACCACCCTCATCTCTTCAAGCTTGATGCCTTCCCCGAGGGCGATGTCAGCTGTCAGCAGTATAATTGTCTGTGTGTCAGAACCACAACCATGCTACAATGGTTCGAGAAGCATTATAGCGAACGCACGTTGATGTCTTGGAGACCTCCTGATATGTAGAATTAGTGATGTATTTCGTTCCAAAGACGGACAGACAAACTATTACAGAGGTGTTCGTAATGTTTTGAATCATTAGTGTGTTTCCTTTGGCTTACCACTGACTGCTAGTGTTAGACAAATACGGTTGCTGTCAACAAGTATAGGCCTGAAGATGATGTTGCAAGAACACCGAAACTGGTTGCCAATAAAACAAATACCTTAATACAGTTGGAGGAATTTCGTCATTTTTCACATATATTCGTTTCAATTATGGATATACGAAGAAACCATTTATGTATGTACATACCTGAAGGTTTTGGGCAAAGTAGGAAATACAGATGCAGGAGTGAAGACTCGGTTTTAAAGTTCTCTGGACAATGTGCTCACTGGAAACTAAGTACTTCGTCGTGTTGGGAAAGGACGGAGAAGCAAAATTCATCACGCCCATTTTCAGTGAAACTGACTAAGCATCCAGTTTAATCTATTGAGGGAAGCCAAAGGAGACACACTGATGAACCAAACCATTATGAACACCTCCGTAATAGCTTGTTTGTCCGTCTTTGGAATTAAATACATCACTGATTCTACATATCAGGAGGTCTCCAAGACATAAACGTGAGTTCACTATAATGCTTCTCGAACCACTGTAGTACGGTTCTGGTTCTGACACACGGACAGTTATACTGCTGATAGTTGACATCACCCTCGGGGAAGACATCTAACATGAAGGGATGAGGGTGGTTCGCCGTGCCGTCGGTTACTACCAGAGGACTCACGCAGGCGCAGGAGAAAGTCTTCTACAGCATAACAGCGCTCCCAGCAGCCTGCGTCAGTGGCGCGTTGCACCTTTCGAGCCGCCGTTCACCTAGATAACGACGTTTGTGAAGACGACCATCGACCTAGTATAGCAAAAATGTAATTCACCCAAAGAGCCGATACATTTCCATTGATTGACGGTCGAATTTCGCTGGTTCCCTGCCCAATGCCATCGTATGTGATGATGTCGTTGGTTCAACATGTCAACACTTACGGGTGGTCTACTATGGTGCTCCATGTTCAATAATACACAATGAACGCTGTGGTCTGGAACACTTGTGCGTGCACCAGCATTGTGCTGTTTCGGCAGAGATGCCACGGATCACCATTACTTTACAGAACAGACAAGCCTCCGAACACAGCGTTCTGTGAAGAGTCGTTAAGTCCGACCATTTAGCACCTAGTGGTAATTTCACTGTCCTTCTATCTCTTTCTGTAGATGCTCCCGACAGTAGCACGTGAACATTCGAGTAGTTTCACTGTTAGATATTCACCGATAGGCTCTGCGTAATAATAATCCTCCCTTTGTCAGAGTCGTTTATCTCAATGAATTTCCCATGTGCAGCCCACATCTGCGCTAGGGTGATCCCCTGACCATGTCTGCTCCGCTTACACACTTTTGGTGCCATGTCACGTGCCCACAACGTCACCAGGCGGCCTCCAACGTCACGGTGGGCAGTGGTCGTAATTTTTGGCTTATAAGTGTAACTGCAGATAGCTGGATGGCAGTCTGAATCACCACCCACACGAGTGTGAGGGTAGTGTCTTAACCATAGTACCAACACGCTCTTTCGCAAACAAGTGACTCATGCTAGGGAAAGAGACGCTAATGTGTTCAACTCGATCATTTGAATTGTAACAGCTAATGTACCAAAGAGAGGAAGCAGGATTCGGGTGTAACGTCTCGTTATCATTTGGGATCTTGCAATGGAGAAGGTTGGGGAACGATATTCATCACGTCCTTCTCAAAGGAAGGAGTCTGGTATTTATTGAAAGAGGTTTACGAAAACTACGGAAAATTTAAATATGGGTGTCCGATGACAGAACTGAGAATTGGTTGTGTTAACATTTGCGCCACATCGCACTGTAGGATGGTCTAGGATTTGGTAAGATATGTATGGAGAGTTGAACTAGTTGTCTCTATGCGACTAGCGTGCCGTAACAATTCCATCACCTTGTTTGGGAGAATCGGACAGAGATGTTTCTACGCTATGACTACTTAAATGTGAGTAGGCTTGTTAGGTAAAGAACCGTGAATGATGTTCTTACTGTAGTGTTCAGTCCAAATACTAGTTTGATATACCTCTCTACCCTTGTCTGTACTACGCTATACCTTCATCTCTGCAATACTATTCCAATCTACACTGACTCGCACCCTCTTACTGTTGTCGAGCCTTAGCATTCCCCTACATTTCTGCCCCTCGCCCTTCCATATGTTCACTGCCGACAGTTCCCTCTCTTACTGAATTAACGATTCCTTGATACCCCACGATGTTCCCTGTTAACCTGTCCATTCTTTTACTCAAGTACTTTTACTCAACTACCTCAAGTACTCAGTTCAGCACCTCTACATTAGTTATGATTTATAACCTTCTTATCATCAACATTCGTCTGTAATATCACACAAATGCTTCTATGCTCTTCTTATATGTCTTTTTTTTCTCCATGTTTATCTTCTACATACAGTTAAACCCAAACAAACACTTTCACAAAAGACTTCCTCAAAGGTAAATTTATAATCGAATCCTTATGTATTTCTCTTTTTGAGAAAAAGCTTTCTTTGCTACTGTCGGTGTGTATTTTGTATTCTTTTGCCTCCCCCATCGCTAGTTATTTTGCTGCCCTAAAAGCTAATCTCGTCTATCTCTTTTAGTGTCTCATTTCTTAATCTACTTTAATTCCCTCAGCATATTTTTTGAGTCATCAGTATTCTGCATGGCTTGATGAGGCCTGCTGAGAATTACTCTCCTGAGACAACATTCTAATCTCAGAGTAGCAATTCCAACCTAATTCTTCAGTTATTTGCTGGACGTATTTCAATCTCTGTTTAACCCTACAGTTCTTACCCTCAATCTCTGTTTTCCCCTAAACTTCCTACCCTCTACCGCTCCCTCTAGTACCATAGAAGATGACGTAACAGACGTCCTATTATCCTGTCCCTCGTCCTTGTCAGTGTTTTCCACTTATTCCTTTACTCTCCGATTCTGCGGAGAACCTCCTCATCCCTTATCTTACAGTCCACCTAATTACAACACTAATCTGCAGCGTCGCATCTGAAATGCTTCGATTCTCTTCTGTTCCAGGTGTTTGCACAGTCCATGTCTCACACCATACAATGCTATCCTCAAAATGTACTTTCTCATAAGTTTCTTCCTTAAATTAATGCCTATGTTAGATACCAATAGACTTCTCTCGGCCAGGAAAACCCTTTTTTCCAGTGCTAGTGTTCTTTTTATGTCCTCCTTGCTCTGACCATCATGGGCTATTTTGTTAGTAGAATTCCTTAATCTCGTCTACTTCATGATCCTAAGGTCTGATATTAAGTTTCTCGCTGTTCTTATTTCTGCTGCTTCTCATTACTTTCGTCTCTCTTCGATTTAATCTCAATCCTTATTCTGCACTTATCACACTGTTCATTCCATTCAAAAGATCCTGTAATTCTGTTTTACTTTCACTCAGGACAGCAATGTCATCAACGAATCGTATCGTTGATGTCCTTACAGGCTGAATTTGTTATGCCATTCTTGAGCCTTTCTTTCATTTCCATCATTGCTTCTTCGATATACAGGCTGAACAGAAGGGGCGGTAGACTACATCGCTGTCTTACAGCCTTTTTAATCTGAGCACTTTGTTCTTGGTTTTTCGAGTGTTATTGTTCCCCGCTGGTTCTTGTACATATTGCATATTACCCGTCTTTCCCTATAGCTTACCCCTATTTTTCTCAGAATTTCAAACATCTTGCACCATTCGACATTGTCGAACGTTTATTCCAGGTGGGCACGTCCTGTAAACGTGTCTTTGTTTTTCTGCAGTACTGCTTCCATTATCAACCGAAAAGTCAGAACTGCTTTTCCGATGCCTTTAACTTTTCCTGAAACCAAACTAACCGTCATTAATGCGTCCTCAATTTTCTTTTCCATTCTTCTGGATATGATTCTTGTCAGCAACTTCGATGCATGAACTGTTAAACTCTCTGTTGATAATTCTCGCACTTGTCTACTCTCGAAATCTTCGTAATTGTATGAACCACGTTTTTCTGGAAGTCTGATGGTACATCGCCAGTCTCATACATTCTTCGTACCATCGTGAATAGTCGAAAATGATTCAAATGGCTCTGAGCACTATGGGACTTAACATCTGAAGTAATCAGTCCCGTAGAATTTAGAACTACTTAAACCTAACTAATCTAAGGACATCAAACCCATCCATGCCCGAGGCAGGATTCGAACCTGCGACCGTAGCGGTAGAAAGGTTCCAGACTGAAGTGCCTAGAACCGCTCCGCCACAGCGGCCGTCCGTGAATAGTCCTTTTGCTGCCACTTTCCCAACGATTCTAGAGATTCCGACGGAATCTTATTTGATTTTAATTCATCTGAAGCTGTTTTAAGTTCTGATTCTGGTACTATACCCGCTATCTGTTGCCTGTAGACTCCTGTTTCTTCTTTAAGGTCATCAATCGAGTCCTGCCTCTCACAGAGTCCTTCAATGTAATCTTTCTGACTTTCCAATCTCTCCCATGCATGTAACAGTTGACTTACCATTGCACTCTTAACGTTACCTCCCTTGCTTTCAGTTCCTTCTGATATTATTTTGAATTCCTGTATGCTGAGTCAGTCCTTCCGACAATCAGTTCTTTTTCGATATCGTCACATTTTTCATGCAGCCATTTCGTCTTTCCTGCTCTTTGTATTTATTTCGTTCCTAAGTAACTTCTATTTCGGTATTCCTCAATTTACCCGTACATTTCTGTACTTCCTTCTTTCGACGATGATTTCTTCGTAATTACCTTCCTTTTACCTATGTTTTTCTTTCCAACTTCTGTGACTGCCCTATCTAGAGATGTCCATTCCTCTTTAACTGTACTGCCCACTGAGGTATTGCTTAATGCTGTATCTATAGCCTTACGTAACTTAAAGCGTATCTCGTCATTCCTTGGTACTTCCGTACCCTATTTCTTTGCGTCTGTGACTAGTCTGAATGTGACTTGAGACTTTCTCGGCGTATTCCATTCGTGAAATCTTCTAGGGTGATCAGCCGAGTAACGGCGTCGTCTTCTCGCAACGTTTCGAAGGGTTTCGTACCCATCATCTTCAAGCGAAGATGATGGGTACGAAACCCTTCGAAACGTTGCGAGAAGACGACGCCTTTACTCGGCTGATCACCCGAGAAGATTTCACTCTGACTAGTCTGTTAAACTTCAACCTAGTATTCATTACTACTAAATTGTGATCACAGGCTGTATCTGTTCCTGGGTACGCCTTACAATCCAGTATCTGTTCCGGTGTCTCTACCTGACCACGATATAACGTAACTGGAATCTCCCCACATCTCCCGGCGCTTTTTAAGTATACCTCCTCCTCTTGCTATTATTAGCAGAGAGTTAGCTGTCACTAGCTGAAATTTATTGCAGAGCTCAATTAATCTTTCTCCTCTCTCATTCCTACTACCAAGCCCATATTCTCCCGTAACCCTTTCTTGTACTTCCTCGCCTACGACCGAATTTGAATCCCCCATGACTATTACATCATAATCTACCTTTGCATACTGAATTACCCGTTCAATATTCTAGTATGTTTTCTCTGTATCTTCATTTTCGGCTTGTGACGTCGGCTTGTATACCCGAAATCTAGTCACTCTCTTCCCACTCATAACGTATTAATACCACTTTCTGCTAGTGTTGATATTACTTTACCCTGATATGACCAGAAGTACTTGTCTTCTTTCCATTTCTCTTCACTGACACCCATCGTATTTAGATTTACGTTTTCAGATTTTTCTATCTTCCTTACCATGTTCAAACTCATTACATTAAACGCACCGACATGTAGAATGTTATCCTTTCGTTGGTTATTCAGTCTTTTTTACATGGTCGCCTCCCCCTTCGCAGTTCTCTCACCGACCCGAATGAGGGACTAGTCTGGAATCTTTCGCCAGTGGAGAGATCGTCGTAACACTTCATCAGTTACAGGCCACAAGTCCTGTGGGTATACCTTATGTTTCTTCAACGTAGTGATTTCCATTGCCTACTGCATCGTCATGCCGTGGATCATTGCTGATTCTTCCGCATTTCAGGGGCAGTTTCCCACACCATTGGTAAGAGAGTTCCCCGAAGCCCTGTCCATTCCTCCGCCCTCTTTGACAATTCCTTTGGTAGAATGATGGTGACTTCTTACGCATGAAGTATTTGGCTGCTATTGCTGACAATTTTTATTTTAAATTCAAGCCTTTCAGACACTCTGGCTACAATAGTGTACATTAAGTTTTACTGCATCTTCGCTGCAACAGTAGTATTTTCTCCCAGTGGAAACCTGAGGTTCACCTTTATAACTGTTATACTTTTTATCACGTATAAGTGCTGCCAACATTTGGGCATCGCCATGAATAGGTCAGGAAGTCAGTGTAGCAGTGCGCAGAAGCTCGTGGTCACCAGAATGCTCCGGTGTGGTTGGTCTGCTGTATTCCACTATAACTGAAAGTAATCGTTATTTTACATGATAATTATTGAATGATGGTATTACTATTTATTAAAATAGAGAATTTTTCGTAATTGGTAATTTCAATCCATAAAATGAAGCCAAGTGTACAAAGTATGTTTTGAAAACGGTTTATTATTTTTATTTAAATCTTGCATCTAAAATCACAAAAAAATAATTTAAGAGTTTTACCATATAAAGAAAAATTTTTCTTCCTCTAGAAATATTTTGTAGCCGCTATCAAGTGCATGTTGAACTGAATATTAATAATGCGTGCATATCGTTAATAAACTGTATGCCACTACATGATATGTAAGCTTGATTAATTTTCAGTTCAAAATGCACTTAATAATTGCTATAGAGTCGAAATCATTATTGAGGAAAGTAAATGAACAGTTAACAGTCAAATGGTGGAAATTTCTTTCAAAAATTAATCTACATCATGTACATAGAAATATATCATACCTATGTTGTGCACAGAGACTCCTTCATCCTCCATCAGCAAACTTCTCGTGATTTCGTCTATAATAATGTCAATATGTTACTCATACGTATAGATTTACGATGCATCCAAACATTTCTTGCGATTCCATATTGCTTGCAACTCACATGTGTTGGGAACAGAACACCACAGCATTCAGAATGAAATGACATTACTATTTTCTCATTTACACAGAAGTAGCTGTAGTATGTGTTACCATATTTACCTCTCTCAATCTGTTTCTAGACTGCGCCATCTTTTGCCTAAAACAGGATATGCTATGCTGTGTCATACCCTCTCTTATGTATAATGCTTACAGGACTTCTCTGCCGATAACCCCATTTGTGTAATAATCTTTTATTTCTAAGTAAATGTGAAATGCCATGTCTCTCAGTCCCGATCTAGAAGTAACGAAACCCAAATGTACATATTGTTTTCCAAGGTTGTCTGTGAGCCATCTCTCAGTCAGTTTGAGAGATCGTGCTTCTGTAATTCTAATCTTCTCCTTGTCGATTTCTAGTAAAGTATTCAAGACATCTCCAGGCACTTTTAACTACTGCCCATGTCACAAAAATTTCAGGTACTTCCTAAATATACATACAGATATCATGTATGACCATATCCTTATTTTACCGAATATTTGACATTCGCCCATGTATTATATGAATTTTTCGATATTTACCGTTTTTTCCATATTCTTCCTCATTCCATATGTAAATGTGCCGGTGTGTATATGCTCTAATTACTTACATAGCCAGGTGTGATTTATTATTTTTACTATCCAGCTGTGATGGTGAGTCCAAACCGAGCCAACGTATCTACAAACCATCCTTCTTCCTCCAAATACCAACACTGAGTGGCAAAGCCAATGTTGGAACACACACTTCTCTCCCTAATTTTTTTAGAACATTCACAAATATTCTGTATGGTACGATGTATCACTCTCTCTCTCTCTCTATGTAGGTCCATTTTTGAGAGAGAGAGAGAAATAAAGAAAGTGGGAGGGAGAGAGAGAGAGAGAGAGAGAGAGAGAGAGAGAGAGAGAGAGGAAAGCATATGTCTGTACAAGTCTTAATTTCTCTTATCTTAAATTGCCTGCAAATGTCGGCTCTCAATAGCAGTTTTACGAAAACAGGTTGTCAAATGAATCTACCACTAGCAAGTCCAGTATTACTTTATTGGTTTTGCAAAAAGTCTTCTACTTCGTAAAATGTGTTGCGGTGTTTTACAGCATATCTGCAAGCAACAAAGGGTTTCCTTCTACAGCGTGTTGCAAGGAAGCTGATAAAACACATGGCTTGAACATGACTAGTTTCATCTTCATCGGAGGAATCAACGTGTGGGCATGCTCTCTATGACATCATTTTATCGCATAGCGGCAGAGGCCGATGACATAGTTAGCTTTTTTTCTCTATGACTGTCGCTTATTGCTCAGTGTCATTTGTGTGGCAGGGACGCCCTATCTATTTAAAGTCATATATGAAGCCATACACTAATATTGAGGGAGTTTATGTCTTTGTATTCTGCCTGGTACCTCAGACAATTCTCCCGTCTACTATCAGCGTCCCACCAGGATTGCATTTTATCGCTAAATTTTTCCTGAATTGCCCAGTGTCGTGCCAACGTTAGAAGGAAACTCCAGACTAACCTTACCAATGGGATTATCACAGAAGGATTGGTTGCTTTCCCACTTGAATTTTTATGCGTCTTCTAGCAATGTGACACACTCCCTCTTAAATACGCAATAGTTTAGACCACGTTGCGGGTCTTTATTCCACCAGAAGCTCTGGATGGCTTGGATTCCCGCCGTCCATGCAAAATCACGAGTTCCTAGAACTTCATTCTAACTGCCCTAGAGAGAAAGCCGGCGGGTGCAGGAAAGTGACTGGCGTTTAAGCTGCTAGCAATGTTTTTCTGCAGTGCCGTTCACAGCTTTCCGCTGTTGAATGTGTAGACGTCAGTGAGTTACTACTTGTTTGCTGTCGTGGGGTGCTTTTTCCCTGAACGCCATATGTCGTAGCTGTTCCTTTGCTTTTCAAAAAAATGGCTCTGAGCACTATGGGGCTCAACTTCTGAGGTCATTAGTCCCCTAGAACTTAGAACTAGTTAAACCTAACTAACCTAAGGACATCACAAACATCTATGCCCGAGGCAGGATTCGAACCTGCGACCGTAGCTGTCTTGCGGTTCCAGACTGCAGCGCCTTTAACCGCACGGTCACTTCGGCCGGCTTTGCTTTTCAGCGAGGTGGTTACAGATATTGCTCATTTCTCAGGGAACATATTTTTTGTAGCGTCGTGCTAGTTCTTAAATACATAGTATCTTTGCTTGAAAGTATCGGAATATAGCTGTGGCTTCGTAATTTCCACAAATATGACAACGACACAGATTTCAAGGGTCAGGCTAATGTCACAGAGGTGATGGACGAAGACAGTTCACCTATTTACGTAATTCCTACTTTGTGTTAGTTTGAGGATCAGCAACTAAATACGTCTGTAATTTTCTAATTAATTTGCAGGTAATATTTTTATTAGTGACTAGTTTCGAATTTTTCGTTCATTCTCAAACCAGTACCTATATTAGAAGATACAATGTTATGAACAATACATGGAATACAATATTTTCATATACTTTGTGTACACAAACTGCAGCAGTGCAATAGATCTTTTCTGACGCACTTGGGTTACGTTTGCAATGTATCACAGACGTAATACATTTGTTTTTACATAAGATAAATATAACGAATGTTATTTAAATGTATTAAGTTTGTCTTGATACATTCAAAATTCAGTAGACGTCTTTAGCTGTTCAGACATAATAATTTGACAGGCGTCTTCAATCGTTTATTGGGTGTCAGTATGTTCTGCCTGTCAGGGATCATAATGTTACCACTAAATACATAGATGCTACATTGGCAAACGTCTCAGACGTTAACGCACTGTTTTATAATTCACAGATATGTCACAAGAAAACTACTTCGCTATATATTTAAATTCAGCCTGTTTGTTCATTAGTTTGTCCGGCTCCGTAATCTTCCGTTTATAGGCACCACGCGTAAAACAGTGAAATATGCATAGTACTCTCAGTACCACCCACTGTGTGTTTTTTGTTTCGCAAATTACTGCCAAGAACACTTGTTGTTTGGGCTGATATGTTCCTTGTATCTAACAACAAAATCCGGACCATTTGACCTATATAAAAATGATCACATGTTCCACATAGTAGT
Source organism: Schistocerca piceifrons (assembly GCF_021461385.2). Lineage (NCBI taxonomy): Eukaryota > Metazoa > Arthropoda > Insecta > Orthoptera > Acrididae > Schistocerca > Schistocerca piceifrons. The sequence goes on from NC_060140.1 coordinate 65,012,047, forward strand.
CTAAACACACAAGATGCATTATAGTTACCTTTTTAAAGTTTCATGTTTTATTTTCTACCTTAATTGACCAGCAATTCTAAAAGATTATTTGTACTGTTTTGGGACTGTGTGCACAAACTTTTCGGTAATACGGCCATCATATTTTAAGGTAATAAATTTTTTTCCTTCCATACGTATGTGTTTTTTGCTATTGTACTTATTGAGAAGTTGTATAACGAAGTTTCTCTTGAAACCACTGGCTACTGCTGGTTGTGTGAGGATGTACAGCTCTCGTTGTATTTCCGTTTCTTCTAATGGAAGTTTACACCGACGAGCTATCTTAGCAGAGAAACATATTTTTTTTTATAGGGCGGTGGGTGGTTGGAATCATTCCTCATTATCCCATCTGAGTGTGTTGGCTTACCATAAATGGAATATTTAAGTTTTTTCTACCTTTGGTGCTATTAAGTCTAAGAAGCTAATTTTTCTTTCGGACTCTTTCCCTAAAGTGTATTCAGTGCTGTGGTACTGCTGGTTAAAAGTCGAGTGAAGCAGATCCTCCTCCCCTACCTGCTTTGTAATAAATGTATTGTCTACGTAGCGTAAGGGGAGAAAAGAAGGGATGAAGTTAAAAAAAATTGAAGAATGGAAAATGCATAAGCAAAAGTTTGAGGAGCTAGATATATTGCTGAGCGAGCAATCTCAATTTAAATTCATAATTTTTTTGTTCTTTTGAAAGAATGATTCAGTAAAGCAGTTAGCTTACGACATATCACTATTGATTAAAACAGTGCAATAATATCTCAGACATTTACCAATATAGCATACATGTATTTAGTGGTAATATTGTGATCTATGAGAGACAGAGCATGTGAACAGATAATAAACAGCTGGAGGGGCTTGTCAATTTTTTATGTCCAAACATAAAATTGGAATGTATCAAGGCAACCGTAATAAATTCAAGTAACATGTATTGTACTGATCTCATGTAAAAAGAAACGTTTCATATCCAGTGAAACGTTGCAAATGCAGGTACGTCACAAAAGATGTCTTTCACTGCTGTAATCTGTGCACACAAAATGATTAAAAATGTTGTATTTTATGCTTTGAGAAACAATAAAAAGTTCGAAACGATTCGTAGATTAAAATATTACTTGTTGCTCTGAGGAAATCCTTAATTAAGCAATTACAATTCACTTAGACGTGTTTATAAACTAACACTTTCGAAAAAAAAACTAATAACTCACAAGAATCAAATGTAGAGATAGTGTCACGGTCTTCTGAACGTGTGTTCTGTACCACTGTGCTATACGCATTGTATCTTTGGTGGGAAACATCACAGTGTTCCTGTAGTGTTACAACAACCCCTTTCGCTCCTGCTGGTAGATTAATTACAGAACTACAGAGTAGCCAATGGTCTGACATTAATTTTGACTCTGTTTGGAAATTACTGTAAATGAACGGTCGCCAGGTCACTCTCGACTTTCAAACTATATCACGTTACTATAGTAGCATGTTGGCGGGCGTGGACAGTCGCAAAGGCTGTGCCTCGCACTCATTATCAAAACACAATGACCACCCAAAAAAACTGCAGTCATGGACAAAAGCAAACTTGCAACTACTTCATGAAATTAATTACTAAATTTTCTGAATATGAAATGGTGTTAACTTTACTACCTTGACAAATTATTGGTCAATAATCAGCACTTAATCGGCAAGTCAAAAAAAAACTGACTCTTTTGTTCACTTTCATTTAAAGTATTAATCAATTCGATAAACTTCACTCTGCTTATCATTTACTTTCAGTGCATTAATGATGAACTCGGTTGATTGCGGATACGGAGAGTATCCTGTCAGGTAGTTATTACTGAAGATTACTCACCTTCACACACACAAGTTGCTAAAGTATTTGTTATTGAACGATTCGCAGCTAACACACCAAGTCTTTCACAATTCTAGATCATAAACTGGTTGTATCTAACTTCATAGCGGTGCGGTCTGTGCGGTGACGTGCATTATACCTGACTTTTTAGCAACAAATAATCCTGGACAAATAGTGAGTATTGTGACGAAAGCACGCCAAATTTAAAAGAACGCAAAATCCATAAGACTGCCAAAGTTTTACAGAAGTTCGAAACATAGCACGATCTGCAATGAGAGATGTTTTTAATAATTTCCACAACGAAAATCTGCCTCGGAATCTGACAGAAACCCCAAAGATATTCTGGTCATACGTAAAGCACACCAGTGGCAAGACGCAACCAGTACCTTCACTGCGCGTTAACAACGGTGAAGTCACTGATGACAGTGCCACTAAAGCAGAGTTATTAAACACAGGTTTCCGAAAATCCTTCATCAAAGAAGACGAAGTAAATATTCCTAAATTCCAATCAAGATCAACTGACAAGATGAGAAACATAGAAGTAGATGTCCTCGGAGCTACGCAGCAGCTTAAATCACTTAATAAACGCAAGGTCTCGGGTCCAGATCGTATAACAGTCAGGTTATTTTCAGAGTATGCTGATAAAATAGCTCCACATTTAGGAATTATATACAACCGTTCGCTCACAGAAATATCCGTACCTAAAAATTGGAAAATTGCTCAAGTCACACAAATACCCAGAAAGGAAAGTAGGAGTAATCCGCTGAATTACAGGCCCATATGACTAACGTCGATTTATAACTGCTGGTCAATTAAGGTAGAAAATAAAACATGAAACTGTAAAAAGGCAACTATAAGGCATCTTGTGTGTTTTGGAACATACACTGTGTTCGAACATTATGAAGTACCTCAAAGAAAACGATTTATTGACACATAGTCAGCACGGATTCAGAAAATATCGTTCTTGCGAAACACAACTGGTTCTTTATAGTTGTAATAACTGCTAGCATTTTCGAACCAAACTGGGTCCTACGGAGTATCGCCTCAGTTGTGCGACTGGATTCGTAATTTCCTGTCAGAAAGGTCACATTTCGTAGTAACAGAAGGAAAGACATCGAGTATAACAGAAGTAATATCCGGCGTTCCCCAAGGAAACGTTCTAGGCCCTCTATTGTTCCAGATCTATATTAACGACATAGGAGACAATCTGAGTAGCCGTCTTAGATTGTTTGCAGATGATGCTGTGATTTACCGTCTTGTAAAGTCATCAGATGATCAAAAGACTTGCAAAATGATTTAGATATCTGTATGGTGCAAAAAATGGCAATTGACCCTGAATGAAGTAAAGTGTGAAGTTATTCACAGGAGTACTAATTGAAATCAGCTAAATTTCGGTTATTTGATGAGTCACACAAATCTGAAAGCTGTAAATTGAAGTAAATACTTACGGATGACAACTACAAATAACCAAAATTGGAACGATCACTTAGATAATATTGTGGGTAGAGCAAACCAAAGACTGCGATTCAATGGTAAAACTCTTAGAAAGTGCAGCAGGTTTACTAAAGAAACTGCTTACACCACACTTGTCCGCCCTATTCTGGAGTACTGTTGTGCGGTGTGGGATCCGCATCAGGTGGGACTGACAGATGACAGCGAAAAAGCACAAAGAAGGGCAGTTTGTTTTGTATTACCACGAAATAGGGGAGATAGTGTCATATAACGATACGTAAATTGGAGTGGCAATCATTAAAACAAAGGCGTTTTTCGTTGCGACGGGATCTTCTCATGAAATTCCAATCACCGATTTTCTCCTCCGATTGAGAAAACATTCTGTTGCCACCCACCTACATAGGGAGAAATGATCATCATGATAAAATAAGAGAAATCGTGGCTCGCACCGAAAAATTTAAATGCTCGTTTTTCCGGCTTGCCATTCGAGAGTGGAACGGTAGTGAGAGGGCTTGAAGGTCATTCGTCGAACCCTTTGCCAGGCACTTTATTGTGAATAGCGGAGTAATCATGTAGGTATAGATGTAGACCTCCCCACGTTATGCATGGCCACCCTGCACGTGGGATCTTGCAGTGAAACAAGTCTTGCATCCCCTCGCAGTGGAATTCCTACTTTGTGTCCGATCCGCTCGTTCGCTACAAACAGTCTGTAGTTACCACCTGACAGACACTGCCCAACTTCGTCGCCCCGCCGCGCCCAGCGACAGTACGACAACACTAATCTCTGTGGTTTACATAACGATATTCGCTGCCTGGGCCAGTGCGTCTATTACGATCCTTTACATTCTCTTATTTTGCACACAGGAAATTATTAAAACATGTATACATCAGAACAACACACTAAACATATTTATACACTTAATTTAAATGTACATAATTAATAAAGCATGAAAATTCATATATGGGCACTGTGTTGTTTCACATTCCCCACGTTTCGTTGATCTATATAAGTAAATAGAGACTCAAGGAAACGTTCAGAACATAACAACCACTCCCTAAATCAACAACTTTTAGTACCATGGAATTCAAATTAAATTAAATATTTGCCATTTTCCGAACCATGCTATTCATTACTCATTTGGAGTCTGTTCACTAATACTATAAAGCTCATCAGAAAATAATTTTTCTTACAAAAAAAATTATGTACACGAAAACGTTCAATCATATAAAAACTTTTTCGTCGGCAACTTCCTATAACGCACGCAATAAAAAACGAAAACTTTTTTAACTAACCTATTACCAATTGACATCAGTTAAACAACATGAGCATTCAGTATTTAAAATTGTTTAAGAAATGAGCTTTCACGAATTAAAATTGATTAAGAAATGAGCTTTCACTAATTAAAATTGATTAAGAAATGAGCATTCACTAATTAAAATTGATTAAGAATCTACCACACATCATTTATAACATCTGTGACTACATAAGAAACATTTGAATTACTATTTACATTTTTTTTTGCACCACACTATTCACATATGCGCTGTCTACTTATAAGCATCTCTTGTATAAACCTCCTTTTCCTGGAAAGCAGAAACAGATTACTGAAGAACTGCCTCGCGCCCGTCCTCATCAGCTTTCATTTTTGTGTGGGTGGCTGCATGTTTTCCACGTCCATAAGCACCACTTTCATAATATTTTTTTTTCTTTTGTTGGGCAATAATTTAGTATCCTGCGCGTTAATTTGCATCCATTTCACATTTGTACCTACAACTTAAATTACATGTCTGAGTTCATCTGAATTCACCAGTTACATACATTACACATCTCCTAAAACTGATGACAATGCCATTAATATTCTGATTACAAGTTACATAATAAATACTCACGCACATTATGATACAATTAAAATTTATGTAATAAATACTCATTTAATTAAAGAAAAACATAATGTTCAGTTCTTTCTATTCTCTTATTTTGCACACGGGAAATTATTAAAACATATATACATCACGGTAATATACAGGATATATTTACACACTTGATTTAAGTGTACATAATTAATGAAACAAAAAAAAGTTTATATGTGGACACCGTGTTTTTGTGTTTCAGCGTCACACAACTTATAATGTAGTGGTGACTTGGAATGGGCTTATTGATCACGGTGTGTTAGTTCACATGCATATTGCACATTTGGTTGGAAATGGTGAAAATATAACGCTTATACAATTTTTATGACATCATTATTTCCAATGCGTTCGTTTCTAACTTATACACCTAAATACTATTAGGTGTGACGAGCTCAAGATGCGCACTATTATTGGAGACTCTTGGGTTGTTTGTCCTTTGTTAAGCGTTTTATTTCATTTATACACGTTTAAATAGATCTTTCGTTCTTTATGCCAAGTGAGAGAAAGGAAGATTGGAGTTTAACGTCGCGTCGACATTTAGGTCTCTGAGTAATTCTTTATGACACTCCAACGACGGTTCTCTTCTGCAAACAACATTATCTTGAGCGAACGATCATCAACATCATCATCACCATCACTTAAAACCCGAATTAGGTTCGGTGAACTTGTTCAAGCCCTAGCGTCTTACTCCATCGATTTTCTTACCACTTTCTGAAAATATTATAATACTTTTTTGCATGTTTGCCTTGTTGTATTTTGCCAGCTTGTTGGTTCCATGTCTGCTTGTATGTGTAGTTTCTTCTGTTACTGCATGTACTTTAAGATAATTCGTAATACATGCGTTTCTTATTCTATATTCTATTTCGCTTCCTTTAATGATTTAAAGAATTTCTTTTCTCATGTCACCATCAGAGCTACATTGCTCTTGTTTGCTATGCAAACCTCAGATCGATGACGTAGCACTGAAACGGCTAGTGCTTCATAGAACGTCATTTGCCTTTCTTTACTTGTCTTTTATGTTGTGTTTACACAGACATCGTCAAATTATGCTATTTCACTTTTTCTGCCTTTATCATAATCAAAAGAAGAATCGCAACCAGTGCGGTTAAAACGACATATTTGTACGATGATTTTGTTTTTAATCACTATTTCTGCTCTTCACGGAATGCCACTACTTTTGCCTTTTCTATAGACATTTTGAAACAATAATTTTGGTCAATTTGGCTGAATTTAAAAGTATTTCTTTTTATCTACTGAAGTGGCTATTAAAGTACAGTCGCCTGCATACTCTAATGTTTTCATATAATGGTCCTTATCCACTTTCATGCCTTTATTTTCTTTTTTCCTAATTCCATTTTTGAAACATTTATATTTCCGTTAATAAAGTTGGAGAATGACTGCAGCCATGTTTAACTCCTTCGTTAGTTACGATGTCGTTATTATTTATTCTGTTTCCTATTTCTATGACAAATTTAGTTTTATTGTAGAACGTTCCCATATCAAGTGTCATGGAATTTCATTTTCTTGTAATACTGCCCATACTTTTGTCCTGTTTAATCTGGAAACCGCCTTGATATGGTCAATTTTATATATATTGTAGAATACTGTGTTAGGGCTCCAACGCGGAATTTCACGTCATTCACACTCCACGGAGTCATCAGTCTTGTGCTAATGCAGGTGAAACGCAAAATTATAGATGTTAAATGGCTGATGAAGGAGACAGACGTGTGTTCTGTGTCTAATAATCGCACCATCGTCAGTGTACTAAGTACAGACGCAAACAGAAAACATAAGAAATGAACAATGAACATCAGTCAGAAAGCAGCCCACAGCACATGGTACTCGCCCGTCTAGGCACGAGTACAGTGGCCGATATCTCTACAATTATCCCTTAAAGAGCCCATGTTTGCAGTACCCTTCTGAACAAATTTGAACAGTACCATCTCCAGTATGAGTATGGGACACTTTCTTAACACCCTGTTTACAACTTAAACGAAACCTATTTTATTATACGGCTAAACTGTGCATCCAGCCACCTATCCCCAATTGCAGGTTGCCCATCAAACTGATTAAGTTTCAAAAAAAGTTGATATTCAGTGTTTGATATATTTATTGACCGAATTTAAAAACTGGAAACGTTGCGATAATGTACTCATCGAGAGGTACACCCTTATGTTAAAATGTTAACAGAATAAATCAAGTCTTAAACTTAGAAGCTGCGTTTATATCTTGAGCCAGCGTAACTCATGGCGCGCACATTACCCAGACTAAATTCATCCACAACTTGAGAATGAGAGAACTTTATAAATAACTTCAGACCATTTAGAAACTTGTGTGTGACAGGCATCATTACAAAGTAGCGAAAAAATGGAAAATTCATTACTACATTTCTGCTGTTCATGCAATAAAATTTAATCACTGGGCATGACCTTTTAATTCATTTCTTCTTTACTACTAACATCATTTGCAACCCATTTCGCAGACAGTATCCACATATGGCCTACAGCAGTGCACATACCGGTAGAATTATATCATGGTACTACACATACTTAGGAGATATGACGTCATGAAGACTAAGATGGGTGAATAACTGCTATGTCCTTAACCATAAAGGTTTTACAAGCTTAACGGCAAATATCTGGTTCCTTAAATTATGTTAAATATAATACACACTTGAAGCTACAAGTTGTTTTATACAGTGCAGTTCAGTTTTCTGAAGAATAAGCGTGGGCGGGTGGGGTGTAGCTGGTAGATATTTATAAACGGAGAAAAAACTGTATTTCACGTTTCTGAGTACATCATTACCCTGAGCTATTTTACATAGCTAATGACTTGGATGTTATTATAACAAGATGAAATGGTGTCCCGATAAAGAGCTTCAGTCAACACATATATCACATCTAAAAACATAAAAATTTACTCCACTTTTTTAAGCCACGCTAAAGTTCAATTGACGTATACACAGTTATGATATGGCAATCTTAAGCGGCGATCTCCGGTTCATGATTCACATGCTTCCTGGAAAAGGGAGCCAGTCGTCGACCGGACTGATGGAAAAACTTTGGGAAGTGCCTCTGGTAAACATCCAGCATGGAGAGTTACTGGGTCGAACAGATAACCCGAGGGCATAACACGGCACCTCTCCCGGTGGTTCTCGAGCTGACTTTCATCAAAAAAAAGTAACAAGCTTTCTCGCCGAGATCTATTACAATGAAAATTATTCACGAAATAATTATTTGCAAATAAAATATTTTCTGGGAGAATTTCGAAGATCTAACACCCACCTCATGATATGTTATCAAATTTTCATTTCATTAACGCGTTTTTAGGGGAAAAGAGGTCTCTCAGAATTATTTGACTTAATATCTCAGTTATGGTGTTTTATTCATTTCAGTAACTCATTAAACATAGACTAGTTATAATGCCTATAGAAGACCGACGATTCTTACAGAATTTTAATCTTAAGGAAGAAGTAGTACTGCTATGTATGAAGACTATGTTGGACTGTTACTACACTTTCCAGTATTTGCATTATCTTCAAGACCTTATTTTTCCCTGTCCCTGTTCTCGAGAGCTGGGCATATTCTTTCACGTGTCCAGCCTAATTCGTCTTTCACAAAGAAGTGTCTATAGACTTCTGCCATCATCTATTGTGCTCAATGTTGCTGCATTTAGTACTTTAACCAGCCACTCTATTTTTATATTTTCCTGTAGAAGAATATTTCACTAATTCGTATAACCCGTTTCCCAACTTTTTCAACTGAGCCTGTTTCTGTTAGAAACTGCTGGAGGATCCAGCAAGTAAGCAGTCTAAAGCGATGTTTGATTAAACTATGCTATTTATGACCAGCAGGTAAATTACCAGCAACTGCAAAATTTGAGAAATGTAAGCGCTCTAAACAGTGTTGAGAGAAAGTGTGAACCTTCTTTCCCGGGAAATATGCTTGGATGTCAAATGGTGATGCTGACCATAGTTTTTTGCTAGCAACAGCCTAGTATGGCCACGAAGTCTTTCACGATACATTTCTCGGATAAAAACCTCTCGGTTTACTTGCGACGTAAGGTTTGAATAAAATCCCAAGCTTTTGATGATGGAAGCAGTCATCGAATGCTTGGCATTTCATTCGAGTTTGACGGGGCAAGTAATTGTTGCTACCATTACAGAAAGCTTGGTTGTCTCACATGTTTAGTTCACATACTTTTTTCATTTAGCTGCCAAGACTAAACAACTACTTGATTAGGTAATCGGAGATCACTGAGTTAGGTCAGACCAGAGTTCAGAACTTTTACTGTAGTAGCATGCCTCTTTACCGCACTAGGTTGAGCAAGTAATTTGTACATACTTTTCATAAGTGATTAATAAATATTTCTTAATATGCTGCCCACATAACTTTCCTTATAGTAGACTCTAAGACAAAGAAAAACAAGACACCACGAAGGAATTATCTGAATGGATGGAAGACGGACAGATGATTATTATTTCAGAAATGCTGGAAGGCTTGTACAAGAGGAAGAGCCTTACAAATTGAGCCAGTCAGTAACGCTGTGGCCCCCCTCTGGCAGCTAGGCAAGCAATTATTCGACTTGTGGCATTGATTGATAGAGTTGTTGGATGTCCTTTCGCGGGATATAGTGCCAAATTCTGTCCATTTGGCGGGTTAGAACGTCAAAATCCCTAGCTGGTTGGAGGGCCGTCCGCATAATGCTCCGAAAGTTCTCAATTGGAAAGAGTTCCGGCGACGTTGCTGGCCAAGGCAGGGTATTGCAAGCGTAAAGACAAGCCGTGGAAACTCTCGCCGTGTGTGGGCGGTCATTATCTTGCTGAAATTTAAGCCCATGGTAGCTTGCCGTGAAATGCATAGAATATCGTCAACGTACCTATGTGCTCTGAGGGTGCCGCAGATGATTACCAAAGGGATCGTGCTTCGAAAAGAAACGGCAGCCCACACCATCAGCCCTGATTGTCGGACCGTATGGCGTGCGACGATCGTGTTGGTATATCTCCGCTGTCCAGGGCGTCTTCAGACAGATCTTCGATGATTATCGCTACCTGGAATCTCATTGACTGAAGTAGAATTGCTTTCAGTGTTGAGTACCTCTTCGAACTGAGCGTCGATGACCAGCAAAGACGTGTCTGGAGACATGCCTGGCACCAGTGGGACACCAGCCGGACTCTCACCCACTGTAAGGCCCGATAACCAACAGTAATGCTCTGAGGTGCCACTTTATTTCATAGTATATTTGCCTGTCACCCGCGCACCGTTACAGCAAAGTGCTAAGTCATGACATTCTACGTCCCATTTTGATGCCCTTGATAGCGAGGCCCTACATTTCAGCAAGATAATGCCCTCTCGCACACGGCGAGAGTTTGTACTACTTGTTTTCACTCTTGCTAAACCATACCTAGGCCAGAAATGTCGCCGGATCTTTCTCCAATTGAGAATGTTTGGAGCATTATGAGCATGACGCACTTGGCCATAATTTGGCACGATATCCCTCAGGAGGGCATCCAACTACTCCATCAATGCAATACCAAGACGAATAACTGCCTGCATAGGACCAGACGTGGACCAACGCGTTACTGACTTGCTCAGTTAGTGAAGTTTTTCCTCTTGAATATATCATCCTAATTTTTCAGAAATTGTAATCGTCTGTTTATCTGTACATGTGCAAACCGATTTTCGTCCCATTCGAATAATTCCTTTTGGTTCATCTATTTTTCAGCTTTTGTCTTAGAGTCCAGTCATGGTCGTTGCAAGTGCACAAGCACGCCACCTAAGTACAGGAACTACTTTCCTTTGGTAGGGTGTTCGGTTCCTCCAACCGTTGATGTAGGTTGACGAACTTTGGTAAATACAACAAAATAGATTTTTACATGAGAAAATGTTGCGGTCGTTGATTACGGTGATGCATTTATTCACAAATTCAGTCCCGACCCTAGGGTCATTCTCAAGCAGAAATCGAGCACAACTGAACTTTTTAAAAACGAGTTACCCACGAATAAATTACTGAATGTTTACACACATGCATATCAAATGTCAGGCTTGCTTTCGTAAACACCGAAGTGTATACACTGCATTAATGAGATGAACTGAAGACTTGAAACATGCCATGGACAACTGTGACACTACAATATTTACACAACGATACCTGAGCAAAGCATTTGAAATTATCAGCTTTGAAATTCTGGTCAGAAAATTGTGATAGCTAAATTTTTCAAACTGTAAACTGAAGCGGTTTGAAGACTGCTTGAGAAACAGCCCCCAACTCAACTTTTCTTTTTCTTTTTTTTTTTGCCTGTGGGATTGAAAAGTGTGCTACCTACGTTATCTTAGTCGAACGCATCCGGTGTGTGGCGCGCCGCTCACAGAGGCACGACACACAGACGACACTTGTGAACCTCTCGCCAATGCGCCACTAACCGATCTCGCTCTTCCATCAGTCTCTCTCTCTCTCTCTCTCTCTCTCTCTCTCTCTGCTGTGGGTTGCCACGCGGTGCAGGCCCTCAGAGGACGCCAATTGACCTCACTACCCACACCTGTGAGAGGTCGGAGCATCTTTTTAAGCACACGCACTAAGAGCTATACCTCCAGTGACTCAGTGAACCTGCTGGCTTACCAACATTAGTATGTAAAAGAAATACGCTCAGCTGAAAAACTTGGAAAACAGATTACGCGAAGTAGTGAAAAATTCTTCTACAGAAAAAAAAAACATAAAATCAGAGTGGCTAGTCTAAGTACTAAATGCAACAACACTGAACACAATATGTCAATGTAGCACCAGGGTGCTAAACAGCACAGTACTGTGTGTCAGTGCCTTGCAGAGCTGTATCAGAATTTGAAGGCATGTGTTAGAATCAACAACATTACTCTTACTCTATCTAACTGTGCATCACAGCCGGCCGCTGTGGCCGAGCGGTTCTAGGCGCTTCAGTCCGGAACCGCGTTGCTGCTATGGTCGCAGTTTCGAATCCTGCCTCGGGGTTGGATGTGTGTGATGTTCTTAGATTAGTTAGGATTATGTAGTTCTAAGTCTATGGGACTGTTGACCGCAGATGTTAGGTCCCATAGCGCTTACAGCCATTTGAACCATTTTTGTGAATCACAGGAGCACCTACAGCACTTCAGATTACGTACGGAGTGGGTGCAGCTACTCACTTAGTCCAGTATGGGCTGCAGTTATCGTATGGCAGGCAAAACTCGTAGCGACCCGTTAATGCAGAACAGACTTACACCGGAAAATAATTAGTTCAAATTATAGCAACCAGCTACTGATCCCACATATTATCCTTCATCTGGCGACAGTATTTTCTGCCCAGTTGTGGTCTTATACAAAGTTAAAAGCAAAATTTTCACTTTTTTCTAACGGGGTAACAGAACACCATCAAGAAAGAGTGCGAGGCAATTTTTCGGAATGCGGCTAACTATTAATTTCTGAAATGGTACTTCCGTATGTAATTGATTAGGTGTAGGAAGTGGACAGAATAAGTCAAACAAATATGAAAGCCACAATATTCACGTTATTATTAACGCCGCATCCACAATTTCTTCAATATGAGCACCGGAGACATCGACGAGGTGCTGCATTCGTAAAACGACGCCATCAGCAGTTGATCGCGGCAGTTATGGTGGAAAATGAGCCACGTTTTACTGTAAACTGCCCTTCAGATACACCTGACAAGCCCTCTGCTGTAGTCTCTCCAAAGAAGATCTTACCGGAAATAAAGGTGCTTGTGACTCCACACCACACGATCATACACGGCGAGTGCAACGGCTCTTCGTGTACAACAGGCGGTTTAACAGTTGCTGACGTTCAGATAAAACAGTTTCACTAACAACGCACGGTCTCTCTTCTCGACAGCCGTGCTGTTCACTGACGTTATGGCTTGTCAAATGGCACAGTGGATGTCATATCGTCATACAAATAGCGTACAGAGCCAGATTTGCACCTGATAGCCACAACTGGAAGTATCATGTTGTCCAGCGTAAATCGGTTCCGCATTAACGCATTAGCACAGCGACCAAGTTACGCTGTCCAACGATAATTACCGATCGCATAGGACCTCTGTGTGCTGCTGCATTTAATTCTAATCTTGCGGTATATCAAAATTATTACCTGTACGTATAGTAAACACTCATATTAAGTTAACGTATCGTAGCTGTCAGTCTTCATACCACTATTGTTTCCTTGTATGCCAAAGACATGTCGTCGGTTCTGTCCTCCTGTAAATATCATTTCTATGCTGGCGACCTCCAGCTTTACCTAAGTAACAGATCTGGTCACCCAGATTAATGATCGGTCTTCAGTTGTAAGTCGGACAAAAAAACAAGGACTTTAGCTGAAAGTGAAAACATCTGCAGTAATTTCAGTACCACTTCAGAAATTAGTAGGTAGCCGCATTCACGAAAAATTGCCTCGCAGTGTTTCTTGGTGGTATTCTATTACCCTGTTAGAAAATAGTGAAGATTTTGCTTTTAACTTCGTATAAGCCCACAACTGGGCAGGAAATACTATCGCCAGATGTAGGATAATATGTGGGATGATTTCCCCATCCCTATATGCCCTCCAGAGCTTTCGGAACATAATTCCACGGAATTTGAAATGTAATCCACGGAATTTGAAATGTAAACTTCTACAATCACTCTTTCTACCAACACCCCATTGTGGCAATTAAATCCAACACTTCAATATTAACGGCAACAATAGACTTTGAGGACTGATCGTGGACGCCTGTGTGCTTTACATCCGCAACATCCAGCTATTTGATCATGTCTGTGCCCCAGTTAGATTGGCTGCTGTCAGATAGTATACGGTACTACTTTACGCTGTGTCTACCTCAACAGTTTCTAAGTACGCGAACAGCCCAGTACGTCACATTAGAGGTTAAATATCTGTCACCTCATCATAGACGAAACTCAAGGTCTCACTTGCGTAGTACCTATCCTAGCTGTGCCTGTATATAAGGCAAAAACATTCGCAAACTCCTGTATTGCTGCCTGTGGAACAAGCTACCATGCACTCTAGTAACAGTTCAGTGCCCTGTCGTCTTTAAGAAGAAACTGAAGCACTTCCTTCTGTCAGCTTCATCGACTTCCCCCCCCCCCCCCCCCAAAATTAACGTGTACGGGAAAGTTTTCGTCTGTCAAACAGCACAGCAAACGCTCCCATCTTCTCCCACTTACTCATCTTTCTCATATTTCTCAGTCATTCACGTCACATCGTATGGCAGTCGCACAAAAAATAAAATAAAGTAGAGTCGGAAATCACAGAGAAATATGTTACACTGGAGTCGCGTGTTATTAAAATTGAGATGATAAGACGACATTAGTTCCTGTTACACAAACTGGAATTACTCGCAATTTGTTGTTGTACCTGACAGTGCTCTGAATAGTACATTCGATGTGAATTATGAGTGACCGCCAGTATCTTTCCTTGGGTAGCCGCCCTTTGATGTGGGTGTAAATGAGGACCAGTTCATTTATTCGAAGGGAATGTGTCACACGACCAGAAAGATGCAATTAATATTAACAATATGAACGATCTATTAGTGCACTTAGAACGGAAGAGTTTGGTTGAAAGTGTCAGTTCCACTTCATAAATTTAATGTGGATTGCATTCATGTTCACAGTCACAGCTTTTCATAATGTGTCAGAGCGTAAATCTCCCGATATATTATTGCTCCTCTGAAGAGCAGTTTGAAGCCACTCCTGGAGCAAGAAGAATAGAAACTGAGTATCCTACTGCAGTTAATGATCAGTAACTTGGTGCATGACAGATAGTTTACGGCTATGACTGTTGCCAGTAATGAAACAAGCAATGGATTTTTACACTTATTTACTCGTAGTGTTTCACAATTATTTGTGTTGTTGGTAAGATGTGCAGTAAACGTGAGCAGTGAAACACATACATTGAGTGTTATAAGCACTTTTTCACCTTCGTTAAAGTAAAATACGTCTGTTCTACTGAAGAAGTGCTCGTAGTTCTGGAGGCATGCACTTACAGCCCATGTTTGCTGGATATTATTTTCTTATTTTGTTCCGTACTACGATCTTTCAGAACGTAGAAAGCAAAGAGCTTGTAGCAGGAGAGCTGATATTCGCAGTAACGAAAATGAAGAAGTGCTCATAGATCATAGGGTATGTATTTTGGAGCCCGCGTTCACGGGACTTTCATTCTTATTCTGGTCCATATTATGCGCTCTAAAACACTTTCTTTGTAAGCTCTTGTTTTAATCACGTTGCCAGGACTCTGCACTAAAGATTGCCTTCCAGAAGCCAAAGAACGATATACACTCCTGGAAATGGAAAAAAGAACACATTGACACCGGTGTGTCAGACCCACCATACTTGCTCCGGACACTGCGAGAGGGCTGTACAAGCAATGATCACACGCACGGCACAGCGGACACACCAGGAACCGCGGTGTTGGCCGTCGAATGGCGCTAGCTGCGCAGCATTTGTGCACCGCCGCCGTCAGTGTCAGCCAGTTTGCCGTGGCATACGGAGCTCCATCGCAGTCTTTAACACTGGTAGCATGCCGCGACAGCGTGGACGTGAACCGTATGTGCAGTTGACGGACTTTGAGCGAGGGCGTATAGTGGGCATGCGGGAGGCCGGGTGGACGTACCGCCGAATTGCTCAACACGTGGGGCGTGAGGTCTCCACAGTACATCGACGTTGTCGCCAGTGGTCGGCGGAAGGTGCACGTGCCCGTCGACCTGGGACCGGACCGCAGCGACGCACGGATGCACGCCAAGACCGTAGGATCCTACGCAGTGCCGTAGGGGATCGCACCGCCACTTCCCAGCAAATTAGGGACACTGTTTCTCCTGGGGTATCGGCGAGGACCATTCGCAACCGTCTCCATGAAGCTGGGCTACGGTCCCGCACACCGTTAGGCCGTCTTCCGCTCACGCCCCAACATCGTGCAGCCCGCCTCCAGTGGTGTCGCGACAGGCGTGAATGCAGGGACGAATGGAGACGTGTCGTCTTCAGCGCTGAGAGTCGCTTCTGCATTGGGGCCAATGATGGTCGTATGCGTGTTTGGCGCCGTGCAGGTGAGCGCCACAATCAGGACTGCATACGACCGAGGCACACAGGGCCAACACCCGGCATCATGGTATGGGGAGCGATCTCCTACACTGGCCGTACACCACTGGTGATCGTCGAGGGCACACTGAATAGTGCACGGTACATCCAAACCGTCATCGAACCCATCGTTCTACCATTCCTAGACCGGCAAGGGAACTTGCTGTTCCAACAGGACAATGCACGTCCGCATGTATCCCGTGCCACCAAACGTGCTCTAGAAGGTGTAAGTCAACTACCCTGGCCAGCAAGATCTCCGGATCTGTCCCCCATTGAGCATGTTTGGGACTGGATGAAGCGTCGTCTCACGCGGTCTGCACGTCCAGCACGAACGCTGGTCCAACTGAGGCGCCAGGTGGAAATGGCATGGCAAGCCGTTCCACAGGACTACATCCAGCATCTCTACGATCGTCTCCATGGGAGAATAGCAGCCTGCATTGCTGCGAAAGGTGGATATACACTGTACTAGTGCCGACATTGTGCATGCTCTGTTGCCTGTGTCTATGTGCCTGTGGTTCTGTCAGTGTGATCATGTGACCCCAGGAATGTGTCAATAAAGTTTCCCCTTCCTGGGACAATGAATTCACTGTGTTCTTATTTCAATTTCCAGGAGTGTATTAACGCTGTAAGTGACAGAATGATCTATTCACTGAACGCTGAGCTAGATTCCTCTTTGGTTCAAATGGTTCTAATGGCTCTATGTACTATGGGACTTAAAATCTGAGGTCATCAGCCCCTAGACCTAGAACTACTTAAACCTAACTAACGTAAGGGCACCACACACAACCATGCCCGAGGCGGGATTCGAACCTACGACCGTAGCAGCAGTGCGGTTTCGGACTGAACCGCCTAGAACTGCTCGGCCACAGCGGCCGGCTTCCTCCTTGGGAATAGTGACCAACAAAACTGCTCAGTTTATTATTTATTTCTAAGTCCATTCCGAATTATGGAGCAGGCCGCTGTGGCCGAGCGGTTCTAGGTGCTTCAGTCCAGAACCGCGCTTATGCTACGGTCGCAGGTCCGAATCCTGCCTCGGGCATGGACGTGTGTGATGTCCTTAGGTTAGTTAGGTTGAAGTAGTTATAAGTCTAGGGGACTGATGATCTCAGATGTTAAGCCCCATAGTGCTCAGAGCCATTTGAACCATTTTTGACATTTATTGTCAACAACTGAGACGTCTTGTAGAGGCAATCCAAGAACAACAGCCCTGTAAGACTGCATGAAGTCAAGGTAGTCTACGATAACGCCTGCCCTCAGTCTCCTAGACTGACAACAAACACTACAGGGGAGTTGCGTTGTGGAGCATTCTACGCCCATCTGATTTCCCTTATGTCATGCCCTCATATATGCACCTTTTCTTGTTTATCGAACATTCATCAAGGAACTTTCTTTCGGGATGAAAATCCGCTCCAAACATGGCTCAACGAGTTCTTCCTCTAAAAACCACGTGATGTCTAGAATCACAGAATCGAAAAGTTACCACAACGTGGCACGCCATTGTAAAAAGTGAAGGAGAATACATTACTGATGACTAAAATCTATTCTGTCTGTATCTGTTGTATTTATCAAACTTATGGAAAAACGCTAAGAACTTGTACACCAATTCAAATTGTACAATTAGCCTTAGACCATATATATAAATCTACATTTGCAGTTACTGGAGTGGCAGGCACAGACAGATGGTCTACCCTACCTGCTGCATCTGCGCTAGAAGCTTCACTCACTATTCCACCTGACAACCGTATTACCCAGACTGCCATCAGTTACTGTAGTAGTGTTTGAAACTGTAGAGAAGTAGCATCTTATCTAGCTATCTAGCTTGGTTTTATTGTGACCCTCTCTCACAGCCCAAAGTCCCAAGCGATTGGAAAAAAGCGCAGGTTAGTCTAGTATATAAGAAGGGCAAAAGAACGGATTCGCAAAATTACAGACCAGTATCCCTAACTTGGGTTTGCTGCAGCATCCTTGAATATATTCTCAGTTCGAATATAACAATGTTTCTTGACACTGAGGAACTGATTTCCACGAATCGGCATTGTTTCAGAAAGCATCACTCGTGAGAAAATCAGAATCCAGTATGTTGTTCTCCTCCACGAACGTTTAGGAGTGCACCATGGAAGTGTGGTAGGAACGCTGTTATTCTGTATATACATAACTTATTTGGCGGACAGGGTGAGCAGCAGTCTGAGTTTTCTGCTGATAATGCTGTGGTACAGTAAGGTATGGGAGTTGAGTGAAGGCAGTGTGATACAAAACGAGTTAGACAAAATATCTAGTTTGTCTGATGAATGGTAGCTAGCTCTAAACGTGAAAATGAAATGAAATGTCCTGTGGCTAGGGCCTCCCGTCGGGTAGACCGTTCGCCTGGTGCAGGTCTTTCGATTTGACGCCACTTCGGCGACCTGCGCGTCGATGGGGATGAAATGATGATGATTAGGGCAACACAACACCCAGTCCCTGAGCGGAGAAAATCTCCGACCCAGCCGGGAATCGAACCCGGGCCCTTAAGATTGACAGTCTGTCACGCTGACCACTCAGCTACCGGGGGCGGACTCTAAACGTGAAAAAGTGGTAATTTAATGCGGATGAATAGGAAGAACAAACCCGTAATGTTCGGATGCAGTATTACTAGTGTCTTGCTTGACACAGTCAAGTCATCTACATATCTGGGCGTAAAGTTGCAAAGCGATACGAAATTGGATCAGCATGTTGGAACTGTGGTAGGGAATGCGAATGGTCGACTTCGGTTTAATGGGAGAATTTGAGGAAAGAGTGGTTCACCGGATATAGGTTCCTAGTACGACCTATTCTTGAGTACTTCTAGAGAGCTTCTTGCACAGCTAAAAGAAATATTCAATAATGTCAGTATGACCCTCTAAATATAGAAACCAAACAACAGTGAGTAAATAACATGCCTATAACAGTTACAGAGGTAAGAATATATCCATTTCGGTTTTGGTAGTGTCAGTTGGTTCAGTTTAGTTTGGTATCGCCTGGTACTATTTCACTTGCATCCTGCGCTGTGCGTCACAGTGATTTGTTGAGGGATTACCTCTTTTTTATGATGAATCTGGCTTGTCTGCAATCCGGGTCGCCGTATAGGATTTTGTGGTAGAGCTGTGCTGTGCCACGCAATTGCGGACTTCTCTGAAGCATCTTCTCTGCTGCAGGATATTACTGAAGCTTTTCGACAACGACTTATACCGCATTATCAAATGACGACTGAACACGTATTTTCAACTTCAACCACTGGTTTTCAAATGTTTGTTGGTTAACTGCATTTACAAACATCAAAAAAAGTTTTTCATCACCCCGGTTCGTAGAAACTCCTGAAGATAGACGTTGACTGTGGATGTTGTATCACAGACAAAGTCAATTTGACTGTTCAGAGATGTCACTAAACCCGCCCAAAGATGTAAACAACCATGCATGAGCATCGCCTACTAGACGAAGGGGTCAGACGAGTAGTTCCAGTCATTCCACCAGGAAGGAGGTACACGGCTCGTGTTGTCTGTAGTTCAACCATGCCTATACGGTCAATACCGCCGGTCGATCACGTCCGCATTGTTACTTTCTGCCAGGAAGGGCTTTCAACAAGGGAAGTGTCCAGGCGCCTCGGGGTGAAGCAAAGTGATGTTGTTCAGACGTGGGGGAGATACAGAGAGACAGGAACTGTCGTTGACATGCCTCGCTCAGGCCGCCCAATGGCTACTACTGCACCCGCTACCTGCGGATTATGGCTCGCTACCATGTTGAATAAGGCTTTTCGTGTAGCCACAGAACGTCGTGTTACGACTCAAACTGTGCGCAATGGGCTCACGATGCGCAACTTCACTTCCGACGTCCATGGCGAGGTCCAACTTTGCAACCACGACACCATGCAGCGCGGTACATATGGGCCCAACAACATGCCGATGGACCGCTCAGGATTGACATGACGTTCTATTCACCAATGAGTGTCGCATATGCCTTCGACCAGAAAACAGTCGGATACATGACAACTCGGTCAGGCTGAACGCCTTAGACACACTGTCCAGCGAGTGTAGCAAGGTTCTCTGGTGTTTTGCGGCTGGCATTTTGTGGGGCCGACGTACGCCGCTGGTAGTCGTGGAAGGTGCCGCAACGGCTGTACGGTACGTGAATGCGATCCTGCGACCCATAGCGGAACTATATCGGCAGCATACTGGCGAGGCATTCGTCTTCATGGACGACAATTGCACCCCCATCGTGCACATCCTTCGAATGACTTCCTTCAGGATAACGACATCGCTCGACTAGAGCGACCAGCATCTTCTCCAGACATCTGCCCTATCGAACATGCCTGTGATAGATTGAGAAGGGCTGTTTATGGACGACGTGACCCACCAACCACTCTGAGGGATCTACGCCGTATCGCCGTTGAGGAGTGGGACAATCCGGACCAACAGTGCCTTGATAAACTTGTGGATAGAGAGCCACGGCGAATACAGGCATGCATCAATGCAAGAGGACGTGCTACTGGTGTGTACAGCAAGCTGGAGCACCGCCTCTGAAGGCCTCTCTGTATGGTGGTACAGCATGCAATGTGTGGTTTTCATGAGCAATAAAAAGGGCGGAAATAATGTTTATGTTGATCTCTAGCCGGCCGGAGTGGGCGTGCGGGTCTAGGCGCTACAGTCTGGAGCCGAGCGGCCGCTACGGTCGCAGGTTCGAATCCTGCCTCGGGCATGGATGTGTGTGATGTCCTTAGGTTAGTTAGGTTTAATTAGCTCTAAGTTCTAGGCGACTGATGACCTAAGAAGTTAAGCCGCATAGTGCTCAGAGCCATTTGAGCTGATCTCTATTCCAATTTTCTGTACGGGTTACGAAACTCTCGGAACCGAGTGATTCAAACTTTTTTTGGTGTGTGTACAATTCAGTCGATTAACATGACGCTGATACATACTATCTCTATGAGAACTCAAGCAAGTTGGTCACTAATGTAACAGTAATACAAAAGAATTCTTACATTACCATCAAAAGACATCATTGGTTTTTCTCCACGGAGATTCCATAATCCCATTTATTCTGTGCTCATCTTCCGGGTCCACGAACAGCATACTAGACGCCCAGCAAGTAGTCAGCATTCTGCTGGCTTCCGCGCACTGCGGCTGCAGCTTTCCTCGTACGCCCTCTCTTTGGTAACAGATACCATACGCGACAGTAGGTCTGTCCACATTTGACCTCTGTACTTCACTCAAACACCGCGAACATCTTATAGCCGATGCGACAATTCTTCATATAGCGGAGCAGGGCTTGACCCTCAATGTCCTGTTACTCTGCACAGTGAAGTACGTGCATAGACTTTTCATCATGTGACATGTTTTCAATAAGTATCCTGTACGTGCACTGTCAGTGGAAACAACTTATTTTATCTGAGTGGTTAACAGTTTTGAGATAAGCTGTGAGTCGGCCACGGTGGTCGTGCGGTTCTAGGCGCTGCAGTCCGGAAACGCGGGACTGCTACGGTCGCAGGTTCGAATGCTGCCTCGGGCATGGATGCGTGTGATGTCCTTAGGTTGGTTAGGTTTAAGCAGTTCTAAGTTCTAGGGGACTGATGACCTAAGATGTTAAGTCTCATAGTGCTCAGAGCCATTTGAACCATTTGAACCATAAGCTGTGAAAACAGTATTATCTGCAATGATTATTTTTCAGTCGAAGAAGCATTTCACAGCATGTAATCAGTAACACTGGATGTAACTAAGAAGTAAATTCAAGACAGTCTGTTTGCTTACATATATGGCGCGGAAGGAAACTAGCTTAAATATGATTAGAAACAACTCACGTATAGTATTTACGCTACATGATGGAGGAAATGTTGCTGTGAATTGAACTCACAATCATTTACAACCGAAGGTATCAGGAGAGTTAATCTACCTGTGACAAACGCTAGCCGAATACAAAAATATGTTGAAGACGGGTCGCTCAGTAGCCATTGGTAAATGTCATTGCCATTACTCACTTGTTCGCTGGTACTTTATACCTACCGACTTAACGTAAAACCGATATTTATACTCATCAGAAAAACCATGTGAATGTGTTAATATCAGTACAATGTCCTATTTTTAGTAAATAAAGTAATAAACAGCATATATGACAGGGCGCTAGTTTATACTGCCTATCGGAGTTTTTCTTTCGAGTAGAGTGTGTTAACACTACCGCTGCATGAAGACTGTATGTGAAATCTTGCAGACAGACTTCAGTGATACGTCGGCCTGAGTCAGTACCCCAGTGTCGCGTAAGATGACAAGACGCAAGAGTGGTTTTGGTAAACAGTATTGATCACGAGCGTAAAACACTCTCTGCGTTTCTGGCACACCAATTCATAAGAAAAGTCCAGAGCCTTCGTAGAAACTTCCATTGTATTTGCCAGCAGTAAGCTTGAAGAAATCGTGTTGTTCCTCGCAGTGTTGGCACGATGGCGCTCTTCGCCGTAAGCTCAAATTTATGTTTTAATTTAAGTTTGCGGCAAGCAAAATGCGAGAAAATTTATTCACAACCATAGTTATGATTGTTACCTCTAAAACCCGCTTTACACAAAAATAGACAGATATCCAGCGATCACAGGCCGTGCAGACCCCGCGCTGCTTCCACACACTGCCTTCCCGTTTTGTTCCTCCAGGTGTCTTCAATTTCCAGGGCTGCTAGGTCCTTCGCCAGGTCGTCCATCAGCCTTGGTCGTCCAGTGGGGCGTTTGGTGTTTCGTTTCGCCTCTGGTGCCATCTTCGCCTGTCTTTCATCTGGCATACGGGCTACATGGCCCACCCATTGTATTCTTTTGCTGTATATCTTCCGTAGGATAGTTGGACTAAATGACGGAATTACTTATACTGTTGATGTTAGAAGCTCCTGTAGCCATATTCTCCTTGTGTGTGTACCAATTAATTTTTTAAAAAAATCCCTCTTCTACAAAATGCAGTGTTTTTACTTATTCTTATTATATACTATATCACATTTCAAAAACCAAGTGTCACCCTGCACGGGTCTCACTTTTATTTCTGTTAAAATATTGCAAGAAATTTGGGTTAGTTTTCTGTTTTATGGGTAAAACTACAGCATGTTATTTCGTTGTAACAGTCCAAGTAAGTACATTCTTTTTAATTTCAAGCTAAAATATTAATTTGAAATATAATGGTAGGAACATATTAATTTCAGAATGTTGCTAAGCAGTGTGAGAGAGGAGACAAGGGGCGAAAATCCTTTTATTAATAATTTTTGAAAAATCTCTTACGCGCTCAGAACGTCCAAGTCACCTCGAAATTTCGAGTTCCGAGGAATTGGAAGACAGTGGTGGTATGAGGTGGAGGCGCCTAATAATGGTGTAACCGACACACAATTCACAACTCGTCTTTCTCTCACAGAAATAAGGAAATATGGGCATCGTATTAATCAGCCTTGGCACTGTACTCCTTCTAGACAGATATATTTATATTTTCATCAGTGCTAGGACTGTTCCATTTATTATTAATATTGCTTTAAAGACTTAAGAAGTTATTGCTATAAGGTGCGTCGCCTGTAATGCTAAATGTTCAGATGTGTGTGAGTTCGTAAGGGACCAAACTGCTGAGGTCATCGGTTCCTAGACTTACACACTACTTAAACTAACTTATGCTAAGAACAACACGTACACCCATGATCGAGGGAGGACTCGAACCTGTAATGCTATCTAAAGAATATATGAATATCCTGTTCTGTGCTCAGCAGTCTGCCGTTCCCTTTACAAAATGAATTAACGTCAAACTGAGATTATTTATTTTCAGACAGTTTAAAGCTCTGTGTAGTTTGCTTAAAATGCTGCGTGTAGCTGAGATAATTATTTTGTACTTTTTCAGTTATTATTTCGTATTCTTTGGTTGGGACATTGCCGAAGATACTAACAACACATTGTTGAAGGTACTCAAATGCAAATTTTAAGGCGATATATTGTTATCTAAAATTTTCTAGGGGATTTTTATTTTATGTCCCTTGTAGATGTGGTTCACACTAAGCTTTGCACAGATGTATTGCACAGTGTCTGTAATACGCCCGTCGATCGCGTCAAGTCACACTTTTCAGTTCTGAGTTCACAATATGCACGTAAAGATGCGCTGAACAATAGAGTCTCCCGCCAATTATGAAGAGGGTGCTGTCATTGGAGTTCCGCCCGATTTCATGCAGCTCATATAACGTAACGATCATGCATAACAATGAAGTTCAGCGATGGTGCGGGAACTTAAAAGAGTGACGTACAGACATTCATTATGCAGGCAGTGAATGACAATGGTTGGCCACAGAGGGCAGCTGCAACGGTGGTGTTCCTCCGGTGTTTTTCATAGGAAATGTTTGATCATGCGCACACACAGCCCAGGCTTAGCTACCTCTGATTTTCTTCTCTTTGCTCACATGGGCCGCTGGCTACAAGGACAGCATTTTGAAACATCGAGCTGCAGATCGGCGTAGAGAATTGGTTGAAAGCACATCCGGCTGCCTTCCATGACGATGGTGTCGGAAAATTGGCATTGTGCTACACAGATGTCTAAGTTGGAGAGGCGACTATGTAGAGAAATAGCCACAAGTTGTAGCTAAATGTTACAAACAAAACATTCTCTATTTTCACTGTGGTTTCCACTTTGCGACTGATCGGAGCTTGAAAAAAATTAGCCCACGTTTAATTGATATAAAATTAAGTTGCCACAATCTGTTAAGATTTAAAGGCTGGGTTGTACAGAATGGCTTCCTATTTTGTATTTCATGAGCTATCAGCGTATCATCTGAAACGTAGTGGGAATTTCATGTTTCTTTCCCTAAATATAATTGTTTTTGTAAAGTTATTGTGAGAGAAACACTATTGAATATTGTGAACATGATAATAGGGGGTATTTTTTCGTTCTGGGCGTCCTGAAGGCCACTTTCTACAACCTATTTTCACTTACAACCTTCGATCGAGCGCGCTGTTTTTATAACACGAGCAGGCGCATGGCATACTTGGTGCACATCTAAAGATTAGATGTTTTTATAAAACCGAGATAAACATTATGAGCAAAATCACAGTTTACTCTTAGTTTAGTTAAACAACGATAGAATAAGCTTGCATGATACGAACTAAATCGCTGTTTAACTAAAAGATAATAAAATAAACTTTCATTATATCACGCTGATACCGCGAGCAGTTATTACCTGATGATAACAACACACACGAAGCATTAGATCACAGCCAGCCACTTATTCGATTGCTAATTATCTCGTATACAATTGCAATAGTGCGGGACTGTGCTGCTAATTTTTTTGCAATGGAACGGTACAAGACAGTGTTATTGGTGGTTGGCGGACTTTATACAGTGAATCGCCGAAGAAACTGGTGTAGGCAGGCGTATTCAAATACAGAGATATGTAAACAGGCAGAATCCGGGGCTAGGTTCGGTAACGCCTATGTAAGACAAGTGTCAATTGCATTTGTTAGATCTATTACTGCTCCCACAAGGAAGGCTGGCAAAATTTAAGTGAGTTTCAACGTGGTGTTATAGTCGGCGCATGAGCGATGGAACACAGCATCTCCGAGGTAGCGATGAAATGGGGGTATTCCCATACGACCATTTTACGCGTGTACCGTGAATATCAGGAATCCGGTAAAACGTCAAATCTCCGACTTCGTTGCGCCCGGAGAAAGATCCTGCAAGAATGGAACCAACGCCGACTGAAGAAAATCGTTCAACGTAACAGAAGCGCAACCTCTCCGCATATTGCTTAGGATTTCAATGCCAGGCCATCCACAAGTGTTAGCGTGCGGACCATTCAACGAAACATCATCGATATGGGCTTTCGGAGCCGAAGGCCCACTCGTGTATCCTAGATGACTGCACGACACAAAGATTTACGCGTCGCCTGGGTCCGTCAAGACCGACACTGGACAGTTGATGACTGGAAACATGTTGCCTGGTCGGGCGTGTCTATTTTGAAATTGTATGGAGTGGGTATGGAGACTACCTCATGAATCCATGGACCCTGCATGTCAGCAGGGGACTGTGAAATTTGGTGGAGTCTCTGTAATGGTGTGGGGCTTGTGCAGCTGGAGCTACGTGGGACCTCTGACACGTCTAGATACTACTCTGACAGGTGACACGTAAGTTAAGTATATAATTACTATTAAAAACAGTCTTGATCACAATTTATTTTATAAGGTGACCGGTTTCGACCACTGCTGTGGTCATCTTCAGACCATTGAGTGGAAACCCCTTTCTGTTGGAGACTGTGCCATAAACATGTGGCTAAGTATCGTGTCTGATCACCTGCATCCATTCATGTCCATTGCGCATTCCAGCGGACATAGGAAATTCCAGCAGGACAATGTGACAACCCACACGTCCAGAATTGCTACAGAGTGGCTCCAGGAACACTCTTCTGAATTTAAACACTTGCGCTGGCCACCAAACTCCCCAAACATGAACGTTATTGAGCATATCTGGCATGCCTTGCAGGTTTGCATCGTGCTGTTTAGAAGGGATCTCCTCCCCCTCGTCATCTTACGGATTTATGGACATGCCTGCAGGATTCCTGTTGTCAGTTCCATCCAGCACTACTTCAGACATTAATCGAGTACCTGCCACATCGTGCCGCGCGACTCGGGACTTGTGCGTGCTCGCGGGGGCCCTGTACGATATTATGGAGGTGTACCATTTTCTTTGGCTCTTTGGCACACCCACTCGAGGGTTAAGCAGTTGGCCTCCATGGCCATAATAAGCGTTATGCGTTCTAATAGCGTAAATGCTCAAGGGACTATGACGTCACAAACAATTTCGCAACAACATCTAAGCTCTGGAGCTGAAAGATTGGAAGCTGGAGCCCTGTGATATGCAATTATCTTAATTTTCATTTTAATTGAAATTTTGCAGGTCTCCCCATACGTTTATTAATTGTTTAATTAATTAATTAGCAATTCAGGGATCGAATCTAAGGCCTGGAAGTCGGGAGGCCTGGGAATTTCAACCTCCACCCTGAGATGGGGCGTAATGCACATGATGAGACAATCACAATATTTTTAAATGTGACATCTCGCTGTTGTGTAGTAATTAATTAATTCACGTATGAAGAGACCTGCGAAATTCGGATTAAATTACATGAAAATTATGATCATTGCACATTTCGGAGCAGGAACCGAGAGCGCTTAGTCGGGAGAGCTTAGATGTTGGTGCGAAACAGTTTCTGACGTCGTATTCCCTTGGGCACTTACACTATTACATCTACATCTACATCTACATCTACATGGATACTCTGCAAATCACATTTAAGTGGCACAGGGTTCATCGAACCGCTTTCACAATTCTCTATTATTCCAATCTCGTATAGCGCGTGGAAAGTATGAACACGAGCTCTGATTTCCCTTATTTCATCTTTGTGATCGTTCCTTCCTGTGTAAGTCGGCGTCAACAAAATATTTTCGCATTCGGAGGAGAAAGTTGGTGATTGGAATTTCGTGCGGAGACTCCGTCGCAACGAAAAACGCCTTTCTTTTAATGATGTCCATCCCAAATCCTGTATCATTTCTGTGACACTCTCTCCCATACTTCGCGATAATACAAAACGTGCTGCCTTTCTTTGAACTGAAAAACGCCTTTCTTTTAATGATGTCCATCCCAAATCCTGTATCATTTCTGTGACACTCTCTCCCATACTTCGCGATAATACAAAACGTGCTGCCTTTCTTTGAACTTTTTCGATGTACTCAGTCAGTCCTGTCTGGTAAGGATCCCATAACGCGCAGCAGCATTCTAAAAGAGGACGGACAAGTGTAGTGTAGGCAGTCTCCTTAGTAGGTCTGTTACATTTTCTAAGTGTCCTGCCAATGAAACGCAGTCTTTGGTTAGCCTTTTCCACAACAATTTCTATGTGTTCCTTCCAATTTAAATTGTTTGTAATTGTAATACCTATGTAATTAGTTGAATTTCCGGCTTTTAGATTAGACTCATTTGTCGTGTATCCGAAGTTTAACGAGATCCTTTTAGCATTCATGTGAATGACCTCACACTTTTTGTTATTTAAGGTCAACAGCCACTTTTCACACCATTCCGATATTTCTTCTAAATCGTTTTGCAGTTTGTTTTGATCTTCTGATGACTTTATTAGTCGATAAACGACATCAGCAAACAACCGAAGATGGCTGCTCAAATTGCCTCCGAAAGCGTTTATATAGATAAGGAATAGCAAAGGGCCTAAAACACTTCCTTGGGGAACGCCAGAAATCACTTCCGTTTTACTCGATGACTTTCCGTCAGTTACAACGAACTGTGACCTCTCTGACAGGAAATCACAGATCCAGTCACGTAACTGAGACGATATTCCATAGGTACACAAATTTACTACGAGCCGCTTGTATGGTACAGTGTCAAAAGGCTTCCGGAAATCCAGAAATACGGAATCGATCTGAAATCCCTTGTCAATAGCACTCAGCACTTCATGTGAATAAAGAGCTAGTTGTTTTTCAGAGGAACGATGTTTTCTAAACCCACGTTGACTGTGTGTTAATAGACCGTTTTCTTCGAGGTAATTCATTACGTTCGAACACAATATATGTTCTAAAATCCTGCTGCACATCGACATTAACGATATGGGCCTATAATTTAGTGGTGGATTACTCCTAATACCTGTCTTGAATATTGGTGTGACCTGTGCAACTTTCCAGTCTTTGGGTACGCATCTTTCGTCGAGCGAACGGTTGTATATAATTGTTAAGTATGGAGATAATGCATCAGCATACTCCGAAAGGAACCTAATTGGTATACAGTCTGGACCAGAAGACTTACTTTTATTAAGTGACTCAAGTTGCTTCACTACTCCGAGGATATTTACTTCTACGTTACTCATGTTGGCAGCTGTTCTCGATTCGAATTCTGGAATATTTACTTCGTCTTCTTTTGTGAAGGCATTTCGGAAGGATGTGTTTAGTAACTCTGCTTTGGCAGCACTGTCTTCGATAGCATTTCCATTGTGTAACACTTGTTACAACAGTGGAGGCCAAATGTCTAATAGTGAAAGGAAGTCAGAGAAAGTGAAAGTAGCCTTGAGGTTGGCCAGAACGAAGAGAGACCTCCTACTCACCGTTTATTCCTCTGTCATGCAAACATGTATCAACGGACTACCGCAGCACCAAAACTCGGACGCCAGCGCCTTCCGTGAGGCAGCCGTGCTGCGGGGGCGTTAATCGCCGCCCACCGCCCGCCGCTGGCGCCGCCGTGCGCGCGCTCTCCGCCTCCAGCAGGTGTCGGTCGCCGGCTGTGGCACCGCCGTCCGCCGTCCCATCGACGCCGACAGATGGCGCCGTCCCCGCCGCCCCCACCGCCCCCGCTGCTCGTTATCCCATAATTACGTCCGGCTGCTCTGTGATGGGCGGCCTTCGTCGCCAAATCCTCGGCTGGGGACGGCTCCTTAACAGGCCGCCCGTTGTCGCCCCGGCCACAGTCCCAAGACATCTGTGCCTTCTGTGCCGAGGTTTTCGCAAACCCAGCTACACGTCATTGGTTCTTGCACTTGTAGTTCCGCACTTGTAGAAATCAACAACAGAAAGTACGATGGCTAGCTATAATTTATCGTAAGGCAGGCTACTGCAACCTAACGTTACATCTATATTTACTCTGATGAACCAGACGTTATTCCGGAATCAGGTTCCTCATACTGGAAAGGACTGCAAGATAGTAGCTGTAAGACGGAGTAGGACAGAAAGGATCTCTATTTGGTGGGATTAGGTGTTTCTGCGGTAGTTCAGACAACGCTTAATAACGCTTCGGTCACCATTTCCTATACAGCGGTTTTGTTTGGCATGGATTCAACATGGCGATTTGTGGAGGCATGTGGGTGATACCAGACGTCTACGCACAGATCTCGAAAAAAAATCATTGGCCCCGGTGACTTGTGGACAGGAGCAAGTGTTTGACAGTGTCCCAGATGTCCCATCCGGTTTAGATCAGGCGAATTTCTTTTCAAGTCGCCATAGTGAGTTCCATGCCTTCCTCCTCAAACCACTGTAGCACACCACGCGGAGGTTGGAGTCCTCCCCCGGGCATGGGTGTGTGTGTTGGTCCTTAGCATAATTCAGGTTAAGTAGTGTGTACGCTTAGGGACTGATGACGTTATGATGACCTTAGCAGTTAAGTCCCATAAGATTTCACACACACACTCACACACACTGCAGCACGACTGTGGCCTTACACTGATACAGGGTGTTTCAAAAATGACCGGTATATTTGAAACGGCAATAAAAACTAAACGAGCAGCGATAGAAATACACAGTTTGTTGCAATATGCTTGGGACAACAGTACATTTTCAGGCAGACAAACTTTCGAAATTACAGTAGTTACAATTTTCAACAACAGATGGCGCTGCCGTCTGGGAAACTCTATAGTACGATATTTTCCACATATCCACCATGCGTAGCAATAATATGGCGTAGTCTCTGAATGAAATTACCCGAAACCTTTGACAACGTGTCTGGCGGAATGGCTTCACATGCAGATGAGATGTACTGCTTCAGCTGTTCAATTGTTTCTGGATTCTGGCGGTACACCTGGTCTTTCAAGTGTCCCCACAGAAAGAAGTCACAGGGGTTCATGTCTGGCGAATAGGGAGGCCAATCCACGCCGCCTCCTGTATGTTTCGGATAGCCCAAAGCAATCACACGATCATCGAAATATTCATTCAGGAAATTAAAGACGTCGGCCGTGCGATGTGGCCGGGCACCATCTTGCATAAACCACGAGGTGTTCGCAGTGTCGTCTAAGGCAGTTTGTACCGCCACAAATTCACGAAGAATGTCCAGATAGCGAGATGCAGTAATCGTTTCGGATCTGAAAAATGGGCCAATGATTCCTTTGGAAGAAATGGCGGCCCAGACCAGTACTTTTTGAGGATGCGGGGACGATGGGACTGCAACATGGGGCTTTTCGGTTCCCCAATAGCGCCAGTTCTGTTTATTGACAATACGTGGATGTTGGCGTCATTTGGACCGCAGCTGCAACATGGCGAACGGAAACACGAGGCCACTGTTGGATCACCTGCTGCACTAGCTGCGCGTTGCCCTCTGTGGTTGCCGTACGCGGTCGCCCTACCTTTCCAGCACGTTCATCCGTCACGTTCCCGGTCCGTTGAAATTTTTCAAACAGATCCTTTATTGTATCGCTTTTCGGTCCTTTGGTTACATTAAACCTCCGTTGAAAACTTCGTCTTGTTGCAACAACACTGTGTTCTAGGTGGTGGAATTCCATCATCAGAAAAATCCTCTGTTCTAAGGAATAAACCATGTTGTCTACAGCACACTTGCACGTTGTGAACAGCACACGCTTACAGCAGAAAGACGACGTACAGAATGGCGCACCCACAGACTGCGTTGTCTTCTATATCTTTCACATCACTTGCAGCGCCATCTGTTGTTGAAAATTGTAACTACTGTAATTTCGAAAGTTTGTCCGCCTGAAAATGTACTGTTGTCCCAAGCATATTGCAACAAACTGTGTATTTCTATCGCTGCTCGTTTAGTTTTTATTGCCGTTTCAAATATACTGGTCATTTTTGAAACACCCTGTATGTACGCTGTTGGAAGATCCCATCACAGTCGGGGGAAGTGTGAAGCATGGAGCGATGCTGGAGGTCCCGTGGAAGCCTAGATGCTTAGGTGTTCCCCCGTCGGCCTGCGTCCGGGGCTCCGAACATGTGTCCAGCATCCTTTCGTCTGAATGACAGCGAATCCAGAATCGGCCATCGAGCTGACATAATGAGAAGTGTTATTTATATAATCAGGCGAAACGTTGCCACCGACTCACCGTCCAATCGCTGCATTCGTAAGTGTCTATGTTGTTCGCTTAACAAAGGAATGAGTAGGGGTCGTCTTTTCCGGTAGTCTAGGCTCAACAGTGTGCCAGAAACACTTGGTGGAGCGCCAGCACTGTGCTCTGTCCTCAGATCTGCCACCGATCGCCGTCTGTCCTACTTCGCACAATGCGCAAGCCTCCAACGTCCGTGTGCTTTGGTGAGGCGTGGTTTGTAGTTATCTTGTAAGTTACTGGTTCTGTCACCGCCTTTCAGTCGCCTTCATCAAATGCTCTCACGACAGCAGGACACGAACAGCCGACCAACTTCCCTGTTTCCGAGATTTTCGTTCATAGGTGCACAGTGTAATATAGCGACTCAGTACTGGTCTATACAATAATTTGTCCACGGAACGGACGTCTGTCATTATTATGGAGTTGCAATGAAGGATACAGTCACTTTACTAAAACATAGTTTTACTTAGCTCATTGTCTTGAAGTAGTCTTCGTTATTTTCATGTAGTTCTATGATAATGTCACATGTCTCCTTTCTATAGAGAATCTCCACTGACGCTAGGACTCTGAAAGACTGGTGGATCACTACGTACGCGATAAAAAGTATCTCCACTTTGAACAGTTCGTTACTAATTTAACTCTTCAAACCTTCGAACAACAAAACGTAACATTGAATTGGCCCTGTTGAACTATAACTTGCAACTACAATATCTCCTCTCTACCGCATCACAAAACATTATTTGTCTCCAGTATTCCTCACTTTCCCGTCAAGTTCTCGCGATGACGATGTACAAAGAAAACATTTAAAGCAAACAGGCTTACACTGTTGTCAAAGATAGTAACTGTTAACTATTCAGTAAAACTTAAATTTACAGACTTCTACGTTAAATGATGAAAATTTATTCTCAACATACAACATGAAAATACGAAGGGCTAGTGAGTATGATTTTCCTGAAAGTGGGTTGGTTTTGTTCAGGATTCCAGTACACCATATTAGTTCCCCTTTGTTGCTACGAAACCATATTTTTCAACATAATTTCTGTTCAGTGCAACTGCCTTACGGCACCTTCCTGTGAGGGCGTGTATGCCCGCATGGTACCACTCTGGATATCGGCATCAGAGCCAAATTCTTGCTTCCCGCTAACTTGATGCTTCTCACGGGGCCCATCCTTCATTGTCCAAACAGTTGGAAGCCAGAAGGTGCGAGATCGGGGCTGTAGGGCCCATAAGCAAGAACATGTCAATGAAGTGTTCTGAGCTCCCCTTGTGTGCGTAGACATGTCTGAGGCCTTGAATTGTCATGAAGAAAGTGAAATACATTTGCATTCTTGTGGCGACGAACATGGCGAAGACGTTTCTTCTGTATCCCGTGAATGGCACAGTAAACTTCCCAAGAGATCGTTGCCCCATGATGGAGGGCATTAAACAGAAAACTCCATCAGAGCCTCAGAAGACGGTTTCCGTGATTTCACCGGCTGAGGGTGCGGCTTTGTACTTTTCCTTTGGAGCAGATGTGATGAGGTGCCACTCCGTGGACGGCTTTTTTATTTCCGACTCGGAGTAATGACCTATGTTTCGTCGCCTGTGACAATTTTCGACAAAAAATTGTCACGAACAGCCTCGTAAGGCGCAAGCAACTCCGCCCGGATGGTCCTTCAGTACTGTTTATCGTCTCCTGTTAGGCGGCGAGGAAACCAGCGGCGACCCACCTTTAAGTACCCCAGCTGGTGGACTAGTGTGTCAGCACTACCAACAGAGACGGCGAGCTGAGCTCCGAGGCGTTCGGTTGTGACCCGTCAATCGCCTCGAATGAGAGTGCTCGCACGTTCCAACACTTAAGAAGTGAAAGTTATGTGCGGCCAGCTGGTACGTGGGAGATCGGACAGATTTGCGCGAGCTCGTTTCGATGATGATAGACACACCACACAACTACTCACCGTGCTTTTGTTCACTGCCACGTCTCTCTAGACAATCTGTAAGTGCCTATGAATATCTGCGATGCTCTGGTTTCGCGCCAAAAGAAACTCAACGATAACTCCCTGCTTGGAACGCTCGATCGTTACGAGACACGATTTTGAAGGCTGCCTATAACGCCGCAACCTATTGGAATGTCATGAAACTGTGGGGGCTGACTCGGGAATAATCCACGATGACGCACGACAAATTTCGCATTTTTTCAACCGAAATTGGCCGAGAAATAATTTGTTGCTTTACTTATTCAACGACCCTTCTACTTACGTGTGAAATAATGAATGTTAGTGGGTATATTTGTTACTTAACTATTTTAAATTTATAAAATGAAATTACCGACATGTGACGACATCGAAGAATTTTAAATGTATCTCAGGCTTGATTGCATCATACGCGCTGTAACTGTGTGCCGTCTGTCGAAGTGTGTTATGTTGGTGGATTTCCCCATCTACATACCATATCATCGCTGGAATGGTTCCCCTTTCGTCTGTGCTCCGCTTTTGTGCTCTTCTTACGGCGCCACGTGACCTCACCACCATCAGGTGGCAGTCATTCTCGAAAGTAAGCAGCGGTCTTCATGTCCTGGCTCGTC
The DNA here is from genome assembly GCF_021461385.2 of Schistocerca piceifrons. NCBI lineage: Eukaryota > Metazoa > Arthropoda > Insecta > Orthoptera > Acrididae > Schistocerca > Schistocerca piceifrons. The sequence continues at coordinate 65,046,725 of NC_060140.1, forward strand.
ACAGTTTACTCCTCAGATCAACGTACGGTGCATCGCGGCCGCTATTCCGTTTCCATTTTCGTTTTCCCAATTTCCTACTGCATTTTCAAATGGTTTGTGGGATGAACCAGCGACGTGATACTTGCCAATTATAAATTCCCGCTGCTCCTTGTGCGACTGTGTCACGAACATATTCGCAAGAGTATTACGGGTCTCGTCGCCCGCGTCGGGAGCATCGCTGCGACTGTAGTGCTACAGTACAGTTCTGCAACGAGTATAGTATCGTAATACTGGCGTGAACAGTATGGTGGGATAAGCAAGATCACGGGAGTCCAAGACGACAACGGGCCTGGAGAGTAGACGAATGGCAGTCATACCCAGACGTATCACATTTATCAACCGTTTCGGCGCGTTAGAGATCCCGCTTCCGGGGTCTGGAGATTCGCCCGGCAGCTTAACGACGAGGAGCTGTGTGCCGGCCAGCCTGGATGTGGTTTTTAGGCGATTTCCCACATCCGACAAAGAAAATACCGGGCTGATAGCCACGCCCCATCTCGAATACATGATATGCGAACTTTTAGAAAACGGTCTCACCTTTGACTTGAGGTTTGCACTAGATGCGGAGAGATCGGCTACTCAGTTTCTGACCCGGGGGGTTGGGCGGCGTGAGAGAGGCAATCCCACTGCCAGCTTACCCCTGACAGCGCAAAAACACTTATAAAAATGGCGACCCCGTAGAGCAGGTGGACGAGGCAAAAAGGAAGAAGAAGATTTATCGATTCTTCTGTTACTTATTGATCTTAACGGTTCCATTTTCTCGTTGAAAAACAAGTAGTCTTCGTTTTAGTTCTACTATTTTAGCTTCGTAAAAGTATATTTTTTATTTCAAGCCAAAATATATTTATACTCATTTAGACTACTGCAGAAATAGTTTACACATGTAGATGAGCGATTCTTGTGAATATGTACAATACTGTATTACAATATTGTTTCAACAGCAACTTATGTTTTTGCAGTAATTAAGTTCATTCACTTTAAAACGTCAGTTTAACGCAATACAGAATGCAGAACATGCATAACCTTTGTGTGTGGTAGAACAGACATATCTCAGTATACTGGAAATCATTTTATCCGTTCTAGATGTGTTACTCGCCTTGTTAGGGGCCTCCACATGCCTGCCTGCAGGTACTTTGTTCATTTTTATTCGTATGTTGTGGTTTACCTATTTTATTTTATTTAATATCCATTGTCTTCCACGCCACACTTTTTAAGTTTCCATTGAGTTTGCTATCCCCGTGAGGAAGCGATTTATTCCCAGTAATTTCTGACCTGGTGTAAACAAAACAAGGCACGAAATAACGAGAAATGCATCACATCCAGTCATTTGCATATAGGCGATATAAATTATGCTTTCAAACGGTCAAATAGCAATCACACGCCGTAGCATATCATGTCAATAGGGGAATCCATACAGTTACTGGCCATCTGAACTTCTGAAAATTTACAGGACCAAAGTGGAATCGTTTTGATTCCCATTATGATCATCGTTATAACCATGCATCAACCATAAGTAAACCTATCAAATAGTATCTAAACATAAATGTTTCCTAAGCACAACAAACCAAAGTAAATACATAACGAATGATGCAGTCATTGTTAAAGACTACTACGACATGTTACACACATCACTGACTTTAGGCACAAAGAAAAAAAAATTATAAAATATTATTAAATTACAAGTCATTTGTACAAGAGCATACCGAAAAAAATAATGCAGTAAAACACATAGGTGTAGATAGTAAATAAGTAAATTGAGAATAGTACCATTATCTGAAAGGAGAGTAATTACACTTAAGTCATATAACAAGTGTAGCAAAATTATTTTTTACGATATCTAGGTAACAAACAACATCTTTAATGATCGAGAATAAAAATGTTATCCATATTTTGGGTATAAATGTCCAAACGTTACATTAATGGATCCACTGATGATGGCGTAAAACTAAACTGGTAAATGTAATGAAACACAATTAAACAGTCGTGTGTCATCCATTTTTAAAAATACGTAACGGGTGTTGGCAATCGCCTTCGAAAAATTTTAACTGTAAACAGTGAACTCACATTTTTGTGCTGAAAGATCTGTGCAAACTAGCAACATGCTGTAGAAATACATGTTTTATTGTGGACTTTTCAGGCGACTTCCAACAGGTCTTATACGAGTACATTTAAGAAAATGCATGACACAAAGCTGTATTCATTTTTCTTTATGATCATAAACGGCTTCGGTAAAATGCCACTAACACACTATTAAAGAAGGCTAATATTACTCACATGTCATTATAAATATTGACATGGGAACCCATCTTAACTATACACTGATCATCATGCTGCATATTTAGTGTAACAGCATCAAAAAATTAGACAAAACTTACTATTTACTGTACTAACACACAACTACAATTGCTATTCAGTGTTCTAATACAAAATAAGAATCAAAGAATAAGCAGTAACCCATTTCATTCTAATGGGTGTAACAAACAACAGGCATCCCAGAATAAGCAGCAACAGACTACATACCAATTGCTACATAATGAATTGACGCTTGATCGGTGTTGGAACATTAGATAGCAATTGCCATCTAATTTGTTGATGCACATTCTGTGTTACAACATCTGATGTACTTATGTAATTCTCAGCATTCTTCTATAGGCCCAGCCCCCCTTTTTAAAAGCTTCTACTCTCTTCATGTCTGATACGTTTATCGCCCGCGTTTCGCTTCTGTACGGTTACGCTCCAGGGGAGCACACTTCCAGAAACAGCGCAATATTGTGGAGTATGCAGTTGTAGCTGCAGGCCACTTAATACTGTCAAACATGCATTAACGGACAGCACTGTTATATTTCCCTGTATGAAATAAGTGTGTTATCCATAATTACAGATGCTCTGAAGAAAAAGTCGCTATACATTTTTCGCACACGTTCTTCGCGGGTCGTATGCCATACGCCAACTACCCGCATCAAAATGTGGCTGTGGAGAACAAGGTACACTAGAACACACTATCTGGTGGCCGTGCGGTTAAAGGCGCTGCATTCTGGAACCGCAAGACCGCTACGGTCGCAGGTTCGAATCCTGCCTCGGGCATGGATGTTTGCGATGTCCTTAGGTTAGTTAGGTTTAAGTAGTTCTAAGTTCTAGGGGACTAATGACCTCAGCAGTTGAGTCCCATAGTGCTCAGAGCCATTTGAGCCATTTGAACCATTTGAGCCACACTATCTGGGGATGCGCACTGTATGCAGATGTTTCTGATACCAATCGACAGGACCTGAAGCCACATTAAAGGCTCGATGTCAGGACTATACACTACGCGACCATAAACATTCGGACACCTGTTAGTGGACACGAACTTACGAACTTGGGGTGTGTTCACCATTCGCCTTTATAACGGCTTTAACTCTTTTGAATTCACTTGTAATGAGGTGTCTGAAAGTCTGTTGTCGAATGGCGGCGCATTCCTGAGACGAAACCAGAGACTGTAACGACGTTGCACACTTGGATTTTGAGCTAAATAGAAGTTCTAACTTATCTCACATGTGTTCCATATGCTCATGTCGGTAATCTGGGCAGACCAGTCCACTTCAGGGACGTTATCGTCCACTAGCCGTTGTCTCACAGATGGTGCTTTGTACTGGGTGCATTGCCAAGGTAAAACAATGAATCGTCCCCACCGAAATGGTTCTTTACTGTAAGCAGCACACAATGCTCTAAAACGTATTCATACCCTTCCGAATTAAGCGTTTTCTCTGATGTAATAGGAGGAAGGCATACTAAGCAAGGAAAACACCTCCATACTTTATCACCACGTCTTGCATACTTCACTGTTTGCATGGCATACCATGTCAGGTAACCTTCTGCAAGCATTCGCTGAACTCAAACCCTTCCATCGGATTGTCACAATGTATAATGTGATTCATCTCTGCTAATCACCCGTTTCCAGCCATCCATTTCCCAGTGGCAACGCTCTTTGCACAACTCCAGCGCACTCTGCACTTAGTACATTAATGAGGTGCTCGACCATTGTACTCCATTATCTTTACCCTTCACAAGCAGTCATTGTGCTAGCTGGACTACAGGTAACACTTTCCATCACAAGAGTGATTCCTTCCGCTGATTTCATGTGTCCAGACGACATAGTAATCAGCATACCTGGCACGGAGAAAAAACTGAAAGATTTAAAAGCAAACAAATCACCAGGTCCGGATGGGATCCCAGTTCGATTTTACAAAGAGTTCTCTACAGCATTGGCCCTTTGCTCGGCTCACATTTATCGTGGATGTCTCTCCCAGGTCAAAGATCCAAGCGACTGTAAAAAAGTGCAGGTGACTCCAGTATATAGGAAGGTTAAAAGAAGGGACTCGCAGAATTACAGACCAATACCTTAACTCCGCTTTGCTGCAGAATGCTTGAACATATTCTCAGTTCGAATACAAAACCAACGCACACAAATCTATACCTTTATGCCAGTGGCTGCCATCACCCTTCTCAGAGCATGGGTGTCCTTAAGACCTTAGTGCATCGGGCGCACTGTATATTCGATGAAGACAAATTACAAGGAGAGCTAACATACCTCAAGAGTGTTTTGAAATCGAATGGATATTCTCCGCAACAAATTGGTAGAGCATTCGATGCAAAACCTAAAAAGCAGGTATGTGATGGGGAAGAAGATAGTCACTTCTTCAGATCTAGGGCGTTTCTGCCATATTTGGGTGCTCTTTCTTCAAAGATAGGCCGTATTCTTGAGAAACACTGTGTTAAGGTGATCTTCCGGCCCCCCACGAAGATTGCGGGTTTACTCGGCTCTGTGAAGGACGATTTACTGCTTCGTAAGGCGGGTGTGTACCAGATTCCTTGCGGAAATTGTGAGCAGTCATACATACATAGATCAAACAACACGCACCTTTCATGAGAGGTGTGTGGAGCACCGAAGATACACACGCTTATTACAACCAGACAAGTCAGCTGTGGCCGAACATTGTATTGATACGGGTCATTCCATGAATTACAGTGATGTGAAGATTTTAACATCCACCTCTTCTTTTTGGGCATCTGTATTCAAGGAAGCTATAGAAATTCGATTAGCCAACAATTTAATAAACAGAGATAATGGTTTTAATTTGGACAAAGCATGAAATCCGGCTCTTGGAGTGATTAAATTCCAGAGAAGTCGTCATCGTGTCACCGCCGCCGATCAAACATCGATAAGCACATCGAATGTCCGTACGCCTTCGCCACAGGCGGCGCATGTGTCAGCCTATGTCTCTGCCGCCGACCAGCGTTTGTGACCCGCATGCGCAGTACCGCCGCGGTGGAGCATATAAGGCCGCACTTGACACCTTCTCAGTCTTGTGACTCGCTCTGAAGATGGCCGGACGATACGCGGCCGAAATATCAGTAGAAGAAATTTTATTTGCGCGGCTGCATGCCCGAAATTTAATGGATTCTTCATTACGCCGCGAGAAGTTGAAAATGCACATAATGAACTTTCTTCATACTGAGAAGCTTATGTCCACGAATCAGCGTAGTTTTGGAAATCATCGCTCGTACGAAACTCAGCTTGCCCTTTTCTCACATGACAGACTGAGAACTATGAAGGGCAACAGGCAGATTCCTTACTTCTAGATTTCAAAAAAGCATTTAACGCGGTGGCACATTGCTGGCTGTTAACGAAGGTACGAACGTATGGAATAAGTTCACAGATACGTGAGTGGTTCGAAGACTTCTTAAATAATAGAACGCAGTATGTTGTTCTCGACGGAGAATGTTCACCAGAGAGAAGGGTATCGTCAGGAGTGCCCCAGGGCACTGTGATAGGACCGCTGTTGTTCTCTACATAAATGATTTGATGACGGGGTGGGCAGCAATGTGGGCTTGTTTGCTGACGATGGCGTGGTGTACTGCAAGGTGTCCTCATCGAGTGACTGTAGGATGATAGAAGACGACAAAGACAAAATTTCCTGTTGGTCTGATGAGTGTCAGCTGGCCCTAAATGTGGAAAAATGTAAGTCAGTGCGGATGAGTAGAAGGAACAAACCTGTAAAGTTCGCATACAGTATTGTTAGTGCCCTACAGGACTCAGCCAAGTCGTTTAAATATCTGGGCGTAACGTTGCAAAGCGATATGACGTGTGAACGAGCGTGTGAGGACTGTGGTAGCGAAGGTGAATGGTCGATTTCGATTTATTGGGAGAATTTTAGGAAAGATTGGTTCACCTATAAAGGAGACCGCATATACGTCGCTGGTGCGAGCTGTTCTTGAGTACTGCTCGAGTGTTTGGGATCCGTACCAGATCGGACTGAAAAAGACGTGGAAGCAATTCAGAAGCGGGCTGCTAAATTTGTTACCGGAAGGTTCGGACAATATGTAAGTGTTACGGTGATGCTTCGGGAACTCAAATGGGAATCCCTGGAGGGAAGGCGACTTTCTTTTCGAGAAACATTGCTGAGGAAACTTAGACAGCCGGCATTTCAAGGCGACTGCCGAACGATTCTGCTGGCTCCGACGTAAATTGCGATAAGGAACACGAAGATAAGACACGAGAAATTAGGGCTCACGCATTTTTTCCTCGCTCTATTTGGGAGTGGAACAGGAAAGGAAATGACAAATAGTGGCGTGGGGTGGGGGGTGCCTATGTAGATGTAGATGTAGATTTTCTACAACCAACTTACGCAATGCCCGGCAGTTCCTGTCCACCAGTACGTGGGGTCTGTCTGGCCTGAGGTAAATTGTGGATGTTCCTTCGCGTTCCCCCTCACAACCACATCATCAACAATCGATATGGGCAGCTTCAGAAGAGCTGCAATGTCCATGATGAATTTGTTATTCTGGTGACGTCTAATGAATAGTCCACTTTCGAAGTCATTTATTACAGTATTCTACTGTTAGTGCTTCCGTACTGAAAAAAAAATAACCACCTCCTCCGTTTATACGGGCGGGTTCACCTCGTAAGATCTAGTGGTCAATTCCGCATTACCTAGGGGCCTACAAACACTTCTGATCGCTTAGTGTTTGGCTGTGCGAGACAAAATGGCAGATGCTGAACAATATCGCTGACGTCATATCAATAAGGGCTTGGGTACAGTGCCAGTTGATTAATGAACCCCTGTCCGCTTCAATAGAGGTCGCTTGCGACGGAAAATCGAGAAATTTCACAGTGAAGACAGTTATGCTGCCGGCCGTTGTGGCCGAGCGGTTCTAGGCGCTTCAGTCCGGAACCGTGCGACTGCTACGGTCGCAGGTTCGAATCCTGCCTCGGGCATTGATGTGTGTGATGTCCTTAGGTTAGTTAGGTTTAAGTAGTTCTAAGTTCTACGGGACTGATGACCTCAGATGTTAAGTCCCAAAGTGCTCAGAGCCATTTGAACCATTTGAACTGTCGTGCTGAATCACTGCTCCAGACGAAAACCCAAGAGCGCATGCATAGCGACCGTAACAGCACCACCAGAGTGGAGGCATTGTTGTGGGCTGTATATCGCCACGCAGGCAGGTAGAACCGGGCCCACGTGGGCGGGCACGTCGCTGTGGCTTCACCTCTCAGCGGCAGCAACGGTGCTCCGTCGGATCTGGGTCCCCTGGTAGACAACTGAAGAGCCAGCTTCCACCACAATTTCCATTGTAACGCTAAATAAACCGGTACTGTGTGCCTGTGGGTAGGAGAGCGATAGAGTGTGTTGTTTAATATGGCATACTGGTGTCATTACTGTTTGTAATTTATTTTAGCTATATCATTACAGGATAGCGGTTTCGCAAAGACACTGTTTTTTTTCTTTTTCCCCAAACATGTTTCAGCACCTCTGTGCTATCATCAGTGGTGTTTGTTTACAGAAAACCGTAAAGAGTGACCTTATAACTGATTTTACAAAGTGAGGCTTAGAGGAAGTTTTTGTTCCTTTTGCTTCTTACCGTATTTTTACATTATATGGTTTTGGAGGACCAAGTGCATGATGTCCTGCAGTGATAGCTTGTCACCTGCAAACCAAACGATGTAAATGTCAATTTTATCGCCGAGTTAACAAATCCCTTCATTTTTTTAAAACATGACTTTGGTGTTTCAAAATGTTTTGCGCATATGTATGTTATTACGTTTTGTCATGACTGTTGCTCATACTTTGGCGTTTCGGGGACACTGCACACACACTTTGTCTAGTTTCTTCCTTCTTAAACGCCTTCTTACTCCGCAAAACGCAGTGGTCATTATGTTGCGTTTCCTAACAGGTAACCATCTCGGCGTTCATTTGTTCCCGAGAGAGTTTAGCGTGGATGTGAATTTTGTTTACTTTTTCTCTCTCTTTTTCTGTGTGTGTGTGTGTGTGTGTGTGTGTGTGTGTGTGTGTGGGTGGGTGGGTGGGTGGGTGGGTGGGTGTGGAAGGTCCTTTAGCTGTTTGTGTTGCCGTTTCTGTAAAGTTCCTTTAATTTTTTTAAATAATATGCCTTTGCAGAACAACAATGTAACAGCACGGTAAGAAGCAAAAGTAACAAAATCTATCTTTAGGCCTCACTTTGGTAAATCAGTTACAACATAAAACACGTCCACTTTTTATAGTTTTGAATAAACAAAAACCGACTGATGATGGCAAGGAAAAGCTGTAACTTGTTTGGGTAAAACGAAAAAACAGTACTTTTGCAAAAAGATGGAAGCCCATATCGTAAAATTTAACTGTAAACGCGAAAAGAAAGAACAAGACTTGCAGATCCAATAAATGAGTATTCAGCTGTACCAGTGACACAGAGGGTGAAGTAAGTTGTAGGGCAACAGTAGTGGTACACATGTTTAGGTATGGTAGTGGGTGTAATTTCCATTAGTAGTTGAAACTTTATAGACGAATGGAAAAACTGGTAGAAACCGAACTAAGGGAAGATCAGTGTGGATTCCGTAAAAATATTGACCCTACGACTTATCTTAGAAGATAGATTAAGGAAAGGCAAACCTACATTTCTAGCATTTGCAGACTTAGAGAAAGCTTTTAACAATGTTGACTGGAATAATCTCTTTCAAATTCTGAAAGTGGCAGGGGTAAAATACATGGAGCGAAAGGCTATTTACAATTTTTACAGAAACCAGATCGCAGTTATAAGGGTCGAGGGGCATGAAAGGGAAGCAGTATTGGGAAGGGAGTGAGACAGGATTGTAGCGTGTCCCCGATGTTATTCAATCTGTATACTGAGCAAGCAGTGAAGGAAACAAAAGAAACATTCGGTGTAGGTATTAAAATCCATAGAGAAGAAATAAAAACTTTGAGGTTCGCCGGCGACATTGTAATTCTGTCAGAGACAGCAAAGGACTTGGAAGAGCAGTTGAACGGAATGGACAGTGTCTTGAAAAGAGGGTATCAGATGAACATCAACAAAAGCAAAACGAGGATAATGGAATGTAGTCGAATTAAGTCTGGTGATGCTGAGGGAATTAGATCAGGAAATGACACACTTAAAGTAGTAAAGGAGTTTTGCTATTTGGGGAGCAAAATAACTGATGATGGCCGAAGTAGAGAGGATATAAAATGTACACTGGCAATGGCAAGGAAAGCGTTTCTGAAGAAGAGAAATTTGTTAACATCGAGTACAGATTTAAATGTCAGGAAGTCGTTTTTGAAAGTATTAGTACGGAGTGTAGCCATGTATGGAAGTGAAAAGTGGACGATAAATAGTTTAGTCAAGAATAGAATAGAAGCTTTCAAAATGTGGTGCTACAGAAAAATGCTGAAGATTAGATGGGTAGAACATGTAACTAATGAGGAGGTATTGAATAGAATTGGAGAGAAGAGAAATTTATGGCACAACTTGACTAGAAGAAGGGATCGGTTGGTAGGACGTGTTTTGAGGCATCAAGGGATCGCCAATTTTGTACTGGAGGGCAGCGTGAAGGGTAAAAATCGTAGAGGGAGACCAAGAGATGAATACAGTAAGCAGATTCAAAAGGATGTAGCCTGCAGTAGTTAGTGGGAGATGAAGAAGCTTGCACAGGATAGAGTATCATGGAGAGCTACATCAAACCAGTCTCTGAACTGAAGACCACAACAACAGTTGAAACAGAGTGATGGGATGTGATGCTGTGTTAGCTTTAATAACTGCGTTTTGTGCTATTAACTCCTGATGCAGAGACAAAATTACTGTTGATAGTAAAAGTTTGAGTATCCAACTACACAGAAGTTATGGTTTGATAAAAGAGATTGATCTTATAATTCATGGTGTACTAATTGCCACCACACTCCTGTTTTCACATCAAGCACAGGCTCTTGTGACACTTGTAAGGCACCCATTATTTTCAGATAATAGCGCATTTTACCTTATTTCCAGTTTTGCTATTTCAGACACCTGCAGTACGTACGGAGTAAGGAGCGAGCGGTGGGTTCCCACGCTGACTAGCAATGGTGGTTGGCCACCTGGCGCCTTCAGAGCCAGTGGGATGAGGTGCAGATGCAGAAATCGCTCGTGACCTCAGCAAAGTGTAGGGAAAGTGTATCCACTTTGGCAGGAAACAAGTAATTGTTATTAATAAATATTTGCCGACAAAAGTTGCCTTTTCCCACTCAGACATTAGGAGGAGTCTAAGGGTCATAAATACTATCTTTCAGTAATTTTACAATGCCAGGAAATGTTGATATTAACAAATAAATGAATAGCCTGTGCATATCACAAGATGTACGCTCTTACACGAATTGTACGCTCGAGTTAGATACTGTGCACCATAGTCGGCAGTCGTTGATTGGATGCCTTTCGATCCAGTCATGCGGTAGACTATGCTCTCGTACCGTTAATAATTAGCTTATAATCAGAGTGCACAAGTTAATTTTACTGTGTTTCTCAAATAAACGCACCATAATAGCATTCACTGTAAAAATTATTTGCAAAAATAAACTTCTCCCGCTTCATTACATAAAATACAGACAGTGGTATTGCACTTTCAGACTCAGACGGCGCTGATACGGTTCTGCATGGGGACATAAATCTACGAAGGTATTTCCACATCAGAAACAGGAAGAATAGCTACTCACTAAGTCACGTCTAGGACGGACTGGCTTAATTATCGCAAAATTGTGGTGGTAAAACATGGCGAGTTGTACTGCAGCCCCTTATACCGCCATCTACGGACTCACCGGCTAAACGGAGACATTTCTGGAGTTCTAGTACGAGTGGGGGTTCTTGCACGCTGACGAGAATTTTCAGAGCCTCAGCGTCTACCTTCCAGAGAGTTCGTGTACCCCAGTAAACGCCGCAATGTCTCATCAATAAAAAAACATCATTTCGTTATCAACATAAAATGCAATAGCGGTGTGTAGCACTGAGATGGCGCTACAGTACTTGAACTGATCAGTCGTATCACTACCATTACACTGTAAAGTCGCAGCTGGAATTTGTGAATAGCTCTGTGGACAACAGTCCGAAATGCTAAAAGCCATAACAGTGTTCTCGGACGTGCGAGCAAGCCAACGTCTAACTTCGGCTAAACACGATACACTGCTTCTCAGAATCCGAAGGACAGGCCGCAACGCATGCGGCAGTACAGGCCTGACTGCCCGGTGTTGGTTGTAGCGTTGCGCTGGACACAGATCTTGCGTCGTACTGAAATACCCTGCAGTTGTAGCTGTACCGCAGTTGTTGGCTATACAAAATGACGACTGATATTGCTCGTGAATAGACAGCATTCACCAACGAGTCATAACATTATGACTACTGGCCACTGCGAGTCTGAACGCCATCTGATATCGTTTAAGGCAAGTGACGTAGTAAGGAAAATATTCAAGCGGAGTAGAGACAAACGTAGAATTATTCCAGCGACGATACCGGTGGCAAACGGGGAAGTTCACCGACGTAAGCGACTCTGATAAACGGCAGATCGACACGGCCTGGTTCCAGGGAATGAGCTTCACGGAGACGGCGAAGCTAGTCGGCTCTTTGCTTACTACCAACCTGAGCATCCAGGGAAAGTGGCCGAAGGATGCTGAAATCCAGAGTAGGCGACACGGTGTCGGGCGCCTATGCCTTACCACAGTCTGTGGAAGTCGGAGGCACAGCCTTAGGCCATTGGAAACGTGTCGCCTGGTTTCGTGAATCACATTCCGTGTCCGGATACGGTACCTCGAAACATTCACTGCACCACGAGCGCCGGCCGTTGGTACATTATTACGTTTTGAGGGACGTTCGCCTGGGCCGTTTCACAGCGCCTCTTGTAGTACCCGAAGCCACCGTGAGAGTTTCGGACTACGCGAACATTTCTGGTGGCCACCTGTATCCATCAGTGCTTGATGTCTTCCATGACGGTGGTGGCACCTTCCACTAGCTGACTCTCTCACAAAACCATAATCGTACTGCAATAGCTCGGGGAACGTGAATGAGAAATCGCATTGACGATTTGCTCACCAATTCCGTCTGATCGGCGCAGTGAGGATGCCATCAGTCGCTGCCTGTTCGTCCTCATGTGCCGGCCCGTAATATACAGAAATAGCGTGATCTGGACGTAGATATCCGCTACTACGAGATGCATTCAAGTTCTAAGGCCTCCGATTTTTTTTCTCCGGACTGGGAAGAGATAGAAACATGCGCATTGTTTTAAAATGAGGCCACGTTCATTGTCAATACGTCCCAGAGATGGCAACACCGCACGGCAGATGGAATTTTACCGCCAGCGGCGAGAATGAGAACTGTTTTAAATACCTAAAATGGCGACGTTTTCCTTACTTGAACAGCGTGCAATCGTTCGTTTTCTGAATTTGCGTGCTGTGAAACCAACTGAAATTCATCGACAGTTGGAGGAGACATGTGGTGATGGAGTTATGGATGTGTCGAAAGTGCGTTCGTGGGTGCGACAGTTTAATGAAGGCAGAACATCGTGTGACAACAAACCGAAACAACCTCGGACTCGCACAAGCCGGTCTGACGATATGATCGAGAAAGTGGAGAGAATTGTTTTGGGGGATCGCCGAATGACTGTTGAACAAATCGCCTCCAGAGTTGGCATTTCTGTGGGTACTGTGCACACAACCCTGCAAGACGACCTGAAAATGAGAAAAGTGTCATCCAGGTGGGTGCCACGAATGCTGACGGACGACCACACGGCTGCCCGTGTGGCACGTTGACAAGCAATGTTGACGTGCAACGACAGCATGAATGGGACTTTCTTTTCGTCGGTTGTGACAATGGATGAGACGTGGATGCCATTTTTCAAACCAGAAACAAAGCGCCAGTCAGCTCAATGGAAGCACACAGATTCACCGCCACCAACAAAATTTTGGGTAACCGCCAGTGCTGAAAAAATCATGGTGTCCATGTTCTGGGACAGCGAGGGCGTAATCCTTACCCATTGCGATCCAAAGGGCACTACGGTAACAGGTGCATCCTACGAAAATGTTTTGAAGAACAAATTCCTTCCCGCACTGCAACAAAAACGTCCGGGAAGGGCTGCGCGTGTGCTGTTTCACCAAGCAACGCACCCGCACATCGAGCTAACGTTACGCAACAGTTTCTTCGTGATAACAACTTTGAAGTGATTCCTCATGCTCCCTACTCACCTGACCTGGCTCCTAGTGACTTTTGGCTTTTTCCTACAATGAAAGACACTCTCCGTGGCCGCAGATTCACCAGCCGTGCTGCTATTGCCTCAGCGATTTTCCAGTGGTCAAAACAGACTCCTAAAGAAGCCTCGCCGCTGCCATGGAATCATGGCGTCAGCGTTGTGAAAAATGTGTACGTCTGCAGGGCGATTACGTCGAGAAGTAACGCCAGTTTCATTGATTTCGAGTGAGTAGTTAATTAGAAAAAAAATCTGAGGCCTTAGAACTTGAATGCACCTCGTACATACCTCCAGGAGTGTTCCAAGCACTTGTGGAATCTGTGCCACTCTCAATCACTACTGTGTTCTTTTCCTCAGGAAGACCGGCACGCTAGTATACTATACAACTTTCACCTTTGTCGTGAGAGCTCACCTGGACCCTTGCATACTAGGATCATTTGCAGAGAGATCTTGAATTTATGTCGCAACATTAGTCACAATTCCACGCGATCGTCAACCAGCAGGACGGTTTCAGTGTTACACTACTGGCCATTAGAATTGCTACACCACGAAGATGACGTGCTACAAATGCAAAATTTAACCGACAGGAAGAAGATGTTGTGATATTCAAATGATTAGCTTTTCAAAGCATTCACACAAGGTTGACGACGGTGGCGACACCTACAACTTGCTGACATGAGGAAAGTTCCCTAGCGATTTCTCATACACAAACAGCAATTGACCGGCCTTGCCTGGTGAAACGTTGTTGTGATGCTTCGTGTGAGGAGGAGTGTACCATCACCTTTCCGACTTTGATAAAGGACTCTCATCTTGGAGACCATGGCTGCCGTTACCCTTGACGCTGCATCACAGACAGGAGCGCCTGCGATGGTGCACTCAACGACGAACCAGGGTGCACGAATGGCAAAACGTCATTTCTTCGGATGAATCCAGGTTCTGTTTACAGCATCATGATGGTCGCATCCGTGGTTGGCGACATCGCGGTGAACGCACATTGGAAGCGTGTATTCGTCATCGCCATACTGGCGTACCTCCCGGCGTGATGGTATGGGGTGCCATGGGCTACAAGTCTCGCTCATCTCTTGTTCGCACTGACAGCACTTTGAACAGTGGACGTTACATTTCAGATGTGTTACGACCCGTGGCTCTACCCTTTATTCGATTCCTGCGAAACCCTACATTTCAGCAGGATAATACACGACCGCATGTTGCAGGTCCTGTACGGGACTTTCTGCGTACAGAAAATGTTTGACTGCTGCCTTAGTTGGCATATTCTCCAGATCTCTCACCAATTCAAAACGTCTGGTCAATGGTGGCCAAGCAACTGGCTCGTCACAATACGCCCGTCACTACTCTTGATGAACTGTGGTATCATGTTGAAGCTGCATGGGCAGCTGTACCTGTACACGCCATCAACGCTCTGTTTTACTCAATGTCCTGGTGAATCATGGCCGTTATTACGGCCAGAGGTGGTTGTTCTGGGTATTATGTGAGGCGAAAAGCGAACACAGACAAACGGAAGAAGATATGTGTGCTTGTATCCTTCCGACGACCGGCTTGCTAGAGAAGGTGCTCGCGAGTGACGAGGAACGGATAGGACACTGTTCGATCTTCCTAAGGATGCCTCCCAGCGTTCACCCTACGCAACGTAGCAAATTCGTGGGAAACATAAATCTCAAAGGTTGGACCTTAAACCGGATCGTCGTCCTCCTTTATACGAGTAGCAACATCGAGAGGCGAATTCTATTTTGCAAGAGTTCGCCATATCATTCCAGTTGTAGGGTGTCAGTCGTGATGTTTAGAATACCCCAAGCTGCTGGAGACCGATCCCTGGGGACCTAGTGAAATATGCCTGATACAAATCTGGATATTTAAAGGGTCACCCACGACATTTGGAAATCTTACTAGAAGTTTGTTTAATGTTATGTTCTCTATCGTGCATATTATATAACTAAATTTCGTTCATTTTATGTGTATACTGTAAGAAAACTTTATGTCATAAGCATTTAATTACAGATTATCAATATTGTATTGAGTTTGTGTCATAATAATGAGTTACTTATTATTTTCAATAAGCAAAATAGATGTATGTGAAACGGTAAACTAACAAACAAGAAAAAGAGTGCAAGTTGGAAAATTACAATTTAAAACATAAAACAAATGCAATTAAAATTACTAGACTAATAACGAATGTGTAGATATTTTGATTAGGTGACAGCAGGGTGTGTACAGCTTATTTTCCAACAATGGTATTTCAGAAACCTGCCTTATTACACATGCATGGATGTAGCTAGGAAGCTTCTTTAATTTATGTTGTAATGAAAGTTTTCATTTTTCAAAATTAAATAATGGTGGTGGCGTGCATTGCAGAAATTCAAATTATTGTTAAATTTGATTCTACACGTTTAAAGAATGTTACTTACATATAAACTTATATATTAGAAACATATTTTGTGTATATTCGTTTCGATGATATTCCCACCGAACCTTACTTCCCAACTTACCAGCCGGCCGGTGTGGCCGAGCGGTTCTAGGCGCTTCAGTCTGGAACCGCGCGACTGCTACGATCGCAGGTTCGAATCCTGCCTCGGACATGGATGTGTGTGAAGTCCTTCGGTTAGTTAGGTTTAAGTAGTTCTCAGTTCTAGGGAACTGATGACCTCAGATGTTGAGTCCCATAGTGCTCAGAGCCATTTGAACCATTTTGAACCCAAATTTACCTTTCGGAGTGTGTTTCACCCCTTATAAATGAAATTGGGCGCAAACAAAAAACATACTCGTATTGCCTTGTTTTGCCCCCTCTACACATCTGCCAAGTTTCATAAGATCCTTTATTGACACTTGTAAATGTTCCCTTGTGAGTGCTTATGTAGCTCATTTGATCAGTCATCCAATAACAAATCTTTATTCCAAGCCCTTGTGAGTGCTTATGTAGCTCATTTGATCAGTCATCCAATAACAAATCTTTATTCCAAGATCTCCCAGCGACAAATGTCCCCTTTCTTAACACTTTCAAATTTCACTGTATCTGTCACATCCAGCCAATAAAGGCAAACATTGTCATTTCCATCCAGTAAATTTTTAGGAGGAATCTTAAACGAAGTCCTACTCTTGGTGACTTCATTACTAACCAATAGTGTTGTCGCGTGAGCAAGAGGAGACTTGTCCCACTCGATGATACGACTCTGAAACCGACAAATAAGAGCTCCCACATAGACAACAAGAAAAAGTGCACGCTCTCATTTTTAATGCTGTCGAACTTGGCTGTTTCTGTCTGAGCACGAATCTCGAAGGCCAATAGAATCAGACCCTGCGATTACCGTCCGGTAAAATATAAGCTTAAACAAACTCCTATGTTTATGGATTTCGTTACTGTTAAATAACAGTTCTGTGGCTTGAGTGAGGAATCATGACACTTCTGCCAACACATGAAGCGATTTCAAGTTGACAAGTAAAGGGGATCCCACGTAGACAGGCATGAGAAAGAACGCGTTCTCCAGAAAATAACTTTATGAACGAGTAGCAACGCTTGTTTTAGAAATTTAAACAGATTCCTCCACTGCACGAGCGCTGAGACAAACGAAGGTTGTCGCACTGGCCACAGGAAAGCTACAACTGGCCAGATTTTCATCTTCCTGAGGGCCTTTTCCGAACAATTCTATTGTTTCGGGAGAAGGCCGTTTCATCCACCGTCCTGAGAGTGTAGGTGTGTGAAATGGTTACCTGGGCTGAAACGCAGTTTTGGACTCTGAATATTTTAGTGGTCCAGCCTGTTTCTTTTAAGAAAAGTCTTATGTTTTGCCACTCGGCAGTTCCTTATTTTAATAAAACATGAGTGAAAAGAAGGCAATAAACAGGATGGTCACTGGTGGTACTGGAAATGGTGTGTAAATACAAAGTTGCGGAAAAAAATTACTACGTTGATCAAGCAAATGAGAATGCTGTGTTTTGTGATAGATTAAGAGATAACCTGCCACGTAACAAAATGGACAACGGATTGCTTCCATTGATGTGAAAAACTCCTGTACTCTGTAAACAACAGTGGTCTATGTAAATTCTCCCAGCAGGAACCTAACACGGTCTTGCAGAGCTCTCATGAAGACCGCGTGGTTCCAACTTGAACCCGCTGCCACAAATACTGTGAAATTAGGCAGTCCGAATAGCTCAGGTATCTAACAGTTGCTCATAGTCTACACCAATGAGATGTGTAAACTCTTTAAAAAAAATTGAAAACGGTGTATAAACTACACTCCTGGAATTGGAAAAAAGAACACATTGACACCGGTCTGTCAGACCCACCATACTTGCTCCGGACACTGCGAGAGGGCTGTACAAGCAATGATCACACGCACGGCACAGCGGACACACCAGGAACCGCGGTGTTGGCCGTCGAATGGTGCTAGCTGCGCAGCATTTGTGCACCGCCGCCGTCAGTGTCAGCCAGTTTGCCGTGGCATACGGAGCTCCATCGCAGTCTTTAACACTGGTAGCATGCCGCGACAGTGTGGACGTGAACCGTATGTGCACTTGACGGACTTTGAGCGAGGGCGTATAGTGGGCATGCGGGAGGCCGGGTGGACGTACCGCCGAATTGCTCAACACGTGGGGCGTGAGGTCTCCACAGTACATCGATGTTGTCGCCAGTGGTCGGCGGAAGGTGCACGTGCCCGTCGACCTGGGACCGGACCGCAGCGACGCACGGATGCACGCCAAGACCGTAGGATCCTACGCAGTGCCGTAGGGGACCGCACCGCCACTTCCCAGCAAATTAGGGACACTGTTGCTCCTGGGGTATCGGCGAAGACCATTCGCAACCGTCTCCATGAAGCTGGGCTACGGTCCCGCACACCGTTAGGCCGTCTTCCGCTCACGCCCCAACATCGTGCAGCCCGCCTCCAGTGGTGTCGCGACAGGCGTGAATGGAGGGACGAATGGAGACGTGTCGTCTTCAGCGATGAGAGTTTCTTCTGCCTTGGTGCCAATGATGGTCGTATGCGTGTTTGGCGCTGTGCAGGGGAGCGCCACAATCAGGACTGCATACGACCGAGGCACACAGGGCCAACACCCGGCATCATGGTGTGGGGAGCGATCTCCTACACTGGCCGTACACCACTGGTGATCGTCGAGGAGACACTGAATAGTGCACGGTACATCCAAACCGTCATCGAACCCATCGTTCTACCATTCCTAGACCGGCAAGGGAACTTGCTGTTCCAACAGGACAATGCACGTCCGCATGTATCCCGTGCCACCCAACGTGCTCTAGAAGGTGTAAGTCAACTACCCTGGCCAGCAAGATCTCCGGATCTGTCCCCCATTGAGCATGTTTGTGACTGGATAAAGCGTCGTCTCACGCGGTCTGCACGTCCAGCACGAACGCTGGTCCAACTGAGGCGCCAGGTGGAAATGGCATGGCAAGCCGTTCCACAGGACTACATCCAGCATCTCTACGATCGTCTCCATGGGAGAATAGCAGCCTGCATTGCTGCGAAAGGTGGATATACACTGTACTAGTGCCGACATTGTGCATGCTCTGTTGCCTGTGTCTATGTGCCTGTGGTTCTGTCAGTGTGATCATGTGATGTATCTGACCCCAGGAATGTGTCAATAAAGTTTCCCCTTCCTGGGACAATGAATTCACGGTGTTCTTATTTCAATTTCCAGGAGTGTATGTTGCGTAAACTTTCGCTCTGGACATCCGTTTTCGTATGTCAAGCATTTTCCATCATTCGTTACGGATGAAGAATGGTGTATGAATCATCCACACAAACAGTTGAGCCAAACGATTACAAGTTCATCGTACGCCAAATTTCGTTCATCTTACTCACTTCTTTCTGTGATGCAATTTATTACTTAAATTATTTTTACAGCAGTGTCATTTCAATAGTATCTTTTTAAATATTGTTATCTTAGCTTTCTTCACACATAAATAAAAGATGCGACTGCCTTTTTTTTTTTTTATAAGAAAGTGGGACTTGGAAAACTATTTTTCTCTCAGGCATGTTTAGTTACTAACAACTAGTGACTTGCCACCCATAAGAGCTGTTTGCCAAATTTTATATCTATTGGGTGAGTTTATAAGTTATTTGGTATATAATTAACCACAAATCGCTTTGCGGGTCAGAGGAAGTGTGTTTCATATTTGCCCAAAAAGTTAGTATTATTTACAGTGCTTTCGTATTACTCAAACATTTACCGTAATACGAATACGTAATTATTCAGACCGTCATAGTCCCTGTAATTAAAGCACTGATAAAAGCAAGGCATTTCGTATTCCCCACTGGCTCAGATGCTTTCGCATAATGTGGACGCATATTCACACATCTTATCCTGGTATGACGAAGTCAGACTTCCGCTGGGTCTGATGCTGGGCTTGTTCTTTTTTGTGGCAGGTTGACCATCAAGGCCGGCTGCCCCATGAACCTGGAGGACTTCCCCATGGACACGCAGCGCTGCCCGCTCAAGTTCGGAAGCTGTGAGTACCAGCTGCAGTTTATATGACTTGATCGCTACTGTCAGTCAGTACCATTTGAGATACTGCAGTGAATATTTTGCATATTAGTTATACTTGTTTAGTATAGAACACACTAACATAAGGGATTTTATACGTAGCGACACGTTTCAAGAGTCAAAATGCCATCATGTATCTGGCGTTCAACCGACCATACACAGTCATACAAAGGCACTTAGAAATGCCTAAAAACAGAAATAAAATAACAACGTGAATGTAAATCAAAAAAATAACAAGCATGTTTCGAACCAGGTGTTATTGCGCAGGACTAATTTTAGTCCTGAAATTAATTATCAGACATCAAAAAATTATGTCATCTTTATACCTGTGTAGATTTTAAACAAGCCTGTGATCTAGTGGACAGTGAACCTCTCTTGAAAATTACGAGAGTAGTTAGGAAAATAAGTTCCGTCTGGTAATAAAAAGAGGAATCGAATACAGATAAAGAAAGCAATTTATTTCACAAAACTTAGTAACACTTACCTTACATTTCAACATAGATGCTCCAATTCTCCAGGTATTTGTCATAGCGTGGTATAATTTTATGTATTCGTCATAGAATGTTGCCACCTGTTGGCTTAAGAAGTGAGGCACCCAACTTATGCAAAGTTTATGACAACCCAGTTTTTCAGTAACAACCTCGTAAATTACCGTTCTTGAAATTTATGGAAGCTGATGAGCAATAGCACTAATCGTAAACCTTCTGTTTTCTTTCATTTCTTCGGCTGCACTAACCAGTTGGCCAGGAATCTAAGGAGGAGGTACACTTCGTTCTTCGTCATGCACTTGATCACGCCTTTCCTTAAACTGTCGGACCCATCTTCTCACCACTGAAGCATTCATTGCATTTTCTTCTTAAACTGCAGAGATTTGTTGATGAATGACACTTGGTTTAAGGTTCTTAGCATCCAGAAACCGAATCACAGATCTCAGTCCATTCGCGGTGGGATTTTGTATCAACGATGCCATTATAAGCAATCACTACGAACGACACAAAACACAGAGCGCGCCCAAAACGGTGTCGTTTCGTTCTGCTTGAACCAGAGATACTATTGCGCAGGAGCGGGACTGCGATCGTAGCAAAGCCGTGGAGAAAAATCGAAACGGAAATTACATTCCGAAGTATCCTCCTACGAAAGAACAATCTCTGCATCTCAAAAGCACTATAGTTACTTGTGAATCTCTATTTGGTGTAAAATCTAAAGCAAAGTTTTGAGCAGAAGATTCGGAACATTCTCAGATTCAAATAGGAGTCAGACTCCCTCCATTAGTTCTCAGCTACGTTTTAGGAGAAGTAATGTAAGACTACCGAAAACTAATATCGGAGCTTAAAGGTGAGGAACGAAGCAAATTTGTAAGAGCAGATGTAAGATAGACTTCTTAACTTCTGCAGACGATCTGTCGATTTTACATCACAAACTAAAACAGAAGTACCAAAAGAAACAACTGACAGAGTAGCTGTCAAAATATCATTTGAAAAACGAAATACCTGTCTAGCAACAAGTTCGCACCTATCATTCTATCTCAGTTAAAATATTTATGCCAAACATTGACGAGACAGACCTGGAAAATACTGATTACAACTTCCGGTACCACAAATGGAAGCAGCCTTTTGCAAAATTTACAGAATTACACCTCTTCAGCCTAGAATATCGCTGACTGAAGGAGAATTGTCTTCAGTGACGATTTCCGCTGAGAACTGAACCCCGATGACCAGCAGAGACGTGTCTAGAGGCGCTTCATACAGTGTTGGGTTACCAACGTGACTGACACCCGCCATACAGCCCGACAACCAAGAGTGATGCTCTGGGGCCCCATTTTACTCATAGTAGGATCCCTGCAGTTGGCTTCCTCGGCACCTTGGTAGCACAGTGGTACGTCGACGGTACTCTACAACCCGTTTTGTTGCCCTTAATGGCAAGCCATCCTGGTCTTAAATTTCAGGAGTATAATTCCCTCCTGCACACGGCGAGAGTTTCTACTGCCTCTCTTCATGTTTACCAAACCCTAATATGGCCAGAAAGGTCGCCGGATCTCTCCTCATTTGAGGTTCATAGCGTTATGGACAGGGCCCTACAATCGTCTCGGGATTCCGACGATAGTCAGTGCCAAGCCGAATAACTGCTTCCAAAAGCGCCAGAGGTGGACCAGCTTGATACATCTACATCTACATTTATACTCCACAAGCCACCCAACGGTGTGTGGCAGAGGGCACTTTACGTGCCACTGTCATTACCTCCCTTTGCTGTTCCAGTTCGCGGGAAGAACGACTGCCGGAAAGCCTCCGTGCGCGCTCGAATCTCTCTAATTTTACATTCGTGATCTCCTAGGGAGGTATAAGTAGCGGGAAGCAATATATTCGATATTTCATCCAGACTTGCTCAGATTGGGAAACTCTTTCTCTTGAATAAATCATCCAATTTTTCTTAATTTGTAATCATCTGTTTTTCCGTGCATGTACGTCACATCTGCCGATTTCTCTCCCATTCTGTAATTCCTTCATGTTGTGTGATTTTTCGTTCCTTAGAGTGTAGTTTTTCTTCTCTCATACTTTCTTGTTTAAGGTCCTGTCTAATCTCTACATTCCTTGCTCTGTCCGTTCTTGTTTTTCCCTTAACTGCTCTGAGAAATTCCATTTCCCCTGTTGGCAGTCTGCTTCAGTCCCTTTCTGTCATTGTCCACATTTCTCTATCATAGGTGACTATAGGGAAGTAATAATTCTTATACATAAGGAGTTTTGCATTTTCTGAGACTTTCTTATTTCAAATCAGGTGTTTTATTGTTTGGTAGAAATTGCCTCCCTTCTATAACCTCCTATTCACTTAATCAAATATTCTTCCATTCCTAGATATTTCACTCCCTAAATAAGCGAAACCTTCTACCACTTTGAGGCGTTCTCCATTCAAGGTAATATTTCCGTTGATCGCATTCTCTCTTCCAAATACCATTACTTCACTCTTATCTTTATTTATTTTTAATCCATACCTTTTCATTATCTCCTTCCACGCATCAAGTTGTAACTGTACATCTACCTCTTTATCACCCTATATTACTATATCATCTGCAAAAATCATCTTTTTGTCTTTTTGTTTTACTATATCATTAACTGCCCTATTCATTCCCTCCATCACAACATTAAAAAGTCCATGAGATAGAATACTTCCTTGCTTAAGTCCTTCACTTCTTTCGAAGTATCCAGTGCTCCCCAATGGTGTTCTAATTCTTCAATTGTGTCCTCTGTACATTGTCTTTCATACATTAATGCCTTTTCTATGTCTATAAAAACCATTATCACCGTTTTGTTATACTCCTAACTTCTTTCCTTCAGTTGACGGATAGAAAATATCAGGTCGATCGTGCTTCTTTCTTCCCTGAAACATTGATGTTCTTCACTCAGCTCCTTTTCTACGCTTTCACTTTCCAATCGTCAGATATTGTACTATTTCTCCACACACTTGGTTGTACTCTATACAGCCACTGCATTCCCACCGGACCTGCTGCTCTTATCATGTCCACTGAAATTGGAAAAAAAAGAGATTCAGATGGTATGGATATGTGAAGAGGAGGCATGGGGAGAGACTCCCCAAAATTATGGAAGAACTGAAGATGGATGGAAAAAGACCTAGAGGGCGCCCAAGAACACGGTGGAAAATGGGAGTGAGAATATCTGTGGAAAGGAGAGGTGTGACCTGGCAGCAAGTGGAGGAAGGAAAGTGGTGGGAGGATCGAGCCAAATGGAGAGGACTCGTCAGCACCCAGACCCGGCAGTAGCTGGAGCGGGATCCGAATATAGACAGATAGACATTGTGTAGCTTGGCACTGATCGGTCCTGTCGATGGTTACCCAACTGAGAAACTGTGGGATCATCCCCGTCGGGCTGTTCGGTACCAAACAGCACCTCATTCATTCTCTTCCTCCGCGACTCGCAGCTATCCCTGCTGCAAAAGATGGTTTTCAGACTTTCACATGTGGTTATACTAATGCGACGGGACACTGACTTTTCATCCCGTGTGTTGCTGATTATGGGGAAGAAAACCCTTCTAAATGTATCGCATAGGAAATAAATAATAGTACCGAGCGAATACAGAGTATTTTTTAAACTAAATATTTAATTTTTCATATCGCCTTTGATTCTGAAGATCACCTGCAGTCCACAATAACCAAGAGGCTCGTAATAGTCTCTGTTTGCAAGGAATTCATGTCACTGCGGGGATAATCTGTATGCAGTTACTTTTCCATACGTTGACAGTGTGGTACATTATTTTTAAGTCTTGTGGAAGTGTTAATGGACGAGAGTGTTACACGTAATGTCAAGAGCAGAGAATTCTTTTGGGGCAATTTACTTCCATCGTTACTGGTATACAGGAAGAGAACATCCTGGACTGACCCGCAATAACTCTTGCGAATACGCACATTATGACACATCTACCTAAAACATCGCCGAATGAGACTCGGCCATTATTTCTGCGAGAGTGATTCGTCAGGGTCTGCCATTCGTCAATCAGTTCACACCGTTCGATGGATGGGTTCGGCCTGCCAATACTATCCGAGTATGTCATTTGCGTGTTCAGGAGAACGGCGAGCATTGCACTAGGAAATACTGAAAAACATTATCCACCGGAACTGTTGCAGATACGCACTCAGCTTCACAAGAGAACGCGATAAGAAGACGAAAATTACTTTTGTGACGTCACTTGATTTCTGTACATGGATACGCGTTCGTTCCGAGGGGAAAAACAATGTTCCCCGTCTCATGAAGTGTGGAACCTCTCCTAATTTTAATAGATGAATTAGTGTCGGGAATTCTCTGTTTGGGGTATTGGTAGCAAAAGCGTTTCTAATTAAAAACGAATGATTCGTCCAGACAGTCATTTGCATTGTAACAGAGGAAAAGAGAAACTACATATTATTAATCGACGGTAGTTTCTACAAGGTAATTTTGTTCACACAGAGAAATTGGCATAGAATTAATGAAAAAGTTTGCGAAGGAAGGAAGTCGAATAAAGTATATTCAAGACGTTGTCATTTATAAAATATACGTCGAATATAGATAACTACATTTACATTTTGCATATATATTTGTAATTTAGTTTTTGCAGTGTGTAGCTGGAGTCAGCTGCTAATCATGGCTTTGAAGTGACACGTATTCTGCTTAGAAAATAATTTTGTTCGTAAGGAAACAAACCGACACATTCTGTCGGCACTGGGAGTCGCATCAAAGACATAATGAGCAATATTTATTTGGGCTGACTCCACCTACACATTGATGAAACGAAATATAGCAAATATCTGCTTAAACACCATCACCAGAGAAACTGGCGACACTTCAGAGAGACACCATACGTAAGTACTAACATATAATCAAACAAATATGTATGGTGTATTATGAACGTGAATGATCCCATCCACACTGTATTCACATGTTATTTGAAAATGACAGCCGGCCGGAGTGGCCGAGCGGTTCTAGGCGCTACAGTCTGGAACCGCGCGACCGCTATGGTCGCAGGTTCGAATCCTGCCATGGGCATGGATGTGTGTGATGTCCTTAGGTTAGTTAGGTTTAAGTGGTTCTAAGTTCTAGGGGGACTGATGACCTCCGAAGTTAAGTCCCATAGTGTTCAGAGCCATTTTTTTTTGAAAATGACAATGCATGTCGAAAACTATATCTCGTGAAATAAAGACTGATAATTACATTGCAGCTATTTTGTACGTTTTAGTAATACACAGACTACACAGACTATCTTCATAACTCTGCAGAAGGAAGAGTACACACACACACACACACACATTGGAGCTATTCTGGAACTTGTAATAACAAACAAATTATGTCCATAATTCTACAAAATTCCTATATAAGTGCTAACATATAATCAAACAAATATGCATAACATAGGAATATTGCGGAGTTATGAACATAGTTTGTGTATTGTTAACTACGTTATCCTGTATACTCTTCTTGACGAGGTAATAATACACAAACAATGTTCGTTGTTCATAACTCTGCAAAATTCCTATGTTATACGGATTTTCTGTACACTGTGTACTATTAACTCGGAAAAAAGAATATATAGGATAAGTTGGGAATTTTGCGGAGATAAGAACACAGTTTGTTTATTATTACAAGGTCGAGAATAGCTGCAATGTATTTATTAGTCTTTATTTCATGAGAAGTATGTTTTGACATTCACTGCAATTTTCAAATAACCTGTTTTTACAATGTTGATGGGATCGTTCTCGTACATAGCACACCATACATAGTTGTCTGATTATATGCTAATACTTACGTCTAGGTGGACGTGACGTCCGTGGGACATCAATAGTAAACTGTCACATAACTTCCAGTATTCAGTTGTTGGTAAAATTACGTAATTAAAATATTTCTTATGTCTTCAATATGTTTTGACAGAGTGATGCATATATGATGACTGAAGTGACGAATGAAAACATATATACCGACTGAAGTCACGAGTGAATGTATATATGCTGACTGAAGCGACAAATGAAAATTTGTAGCCAGACCAGGAATCGAACCTGCGTCCCCTGCCCACTAGGCAGATGTGCTGCCCACTACGCCACCGTGGGACAGTGGCTTTGCGCACCTTCACACACTATCCTAGCACGCTTCCCGTTCATAGCCCTCTTGGTGTTGCCCCTAAGCTCGAACAGCACTCCTGTTGTATTGGAGTAGCACCTCAGCATCGAATGAAATCGGGAATCCTGCCGAAAACCTAGGAATATCAGCTTTAATAGAACGAAACTGTATGGCTCCAGAGACCTTTTCATATCTCAAACATCTATGATGTATACAGGGTGAGTCAGGAGGTAAGGTACGTGTTTCGACGGGTGATAGCATTATTGATTCTGAACAAAAAGTTTGATGTGGATATATGCCCAATTGCGAATGGTTTCCGAGATAGAACACTTGTAATGTACATTTCTGTTTATTTTCTGTATTATTTAATGCAATTGTTTCCATCGCGCGACAGTAATATAGAGGAAGTTGAGATGAACATTGTGATACCGTGCGCTTGTGGTCTGTCAAGTCGGAAAAGTACCTCAAACAGGCGTACAATACGTATATAAGCTACAGCGCACGCGCGTCACGCGAGATTTTCAGTATTCTCGCAATCTCTCCGTGCAAACTGTTAGTCCTAGACAGGGAATAAATAGGACCTTTTTGTAGCAAACTTAATTTAGTTTAATTGTGTACTGAGACGTGTTTTCGTTGGGGTATGGGGCTTTCGTGCTATTGAAGAAAATCGTACAAAAGTGATACTAAACGTGTTCCATCTCGGAAACCGTTCGCAATAGGACATATATCCATATGACGTTTCTTGTTCAGAATCGCTAATAATATCGCGTCTCAAAGCATGTACCTTTCCTCCTGACTCACCCTGCATATGCACACTGAAGCGACAAATGAAAGTTAGTATTATGGCCAGGATTCGAGCCAGGTCTCCTGCCCACTAGGCACAAGGCTGAGGTGCTGAGGTGCTATTCCAATACATTTTGAGAACCTCTGCAATGCTGTTCGGGTTTAGAGGAAATAACAAGTGGGCTGTGTCGTAAATGGGAATTTAGACTGAGGAATAAGATGTCCTAGGGAAGTCTGTGCTGTTATCTATAGCTACTGTGCCTGGGTAGTGCAGTGGTTAGCTCAACTGCTTAGTGAGCAGGAGACCTGGGTTCGAGTCCCAGCCCGGGTGGAAATTTTCATTCGTCGCTTCAGTCTGCTTGTGTACACCCCAGACGACTGCGACCATTGATAGTTCCCTTGCTGTCACATTACATGTTTACAAACCGTTCCCAAATAGATGACCATGACGTTATTTCCCTCTTTTTGGATTTAGACGTAGAGGACTTCTGTTTTTTGTGTCTTTAATTTTATCTCTTTTCATGATCCAATATTTCAACAACATTTTTAGCCACCATTTGTATTCAAAATTTCTAATTTCGTTTAATATATTTTGTGGAAGTTTCTCACGTGTATACAATTTTTTATTTCTTCAAGAATGTTCACTGAAGAATAATTCCTTAATACTTATTAGATTACATTGAATAAAATCCTGTACTAGTTATTACAGATATGGAGGTGTCATTCTCTAATTTATAGAAATCATGCAGACATCGAACATACTCACCAAGTCCTCAACAACATACACCCCAAAATGAAATTGACTATGAAAGTAGAGAAAGACAGTTCGATGAAGTACCTAACTCTGGTAATTAGCAAGAATGACAACTACTACAAAATTGATATTTATAGATCGACTGCGACGTAAAATACTATAAATGGTAACCCCTATTATCCTAAATCACAGGAACTGGCATTTTTTATCTCACTGATGACAGACTAATTAATCTACCGCTAGAAAAATAAGCAATACAAAAAGGAATTACCTAGCCTAGAAAAGTAATTTAACTTCGGACATAGTCACAAAACTGTATGCCAAAACATCGCATACAAGTATAGCAAAATACTTAATGAAATACTCTCAACAAGGAGAAACAACTACTAAACATAAAACATAGTCTATGCCAAAAATTTACCTAGATCAAATATTCAAGAAAATAAATGCACTTTTCAAAACCGCAAACATACAGCTCGTCTTCCGTAAAAACAACAGCCTCAAAATGAAATCAAGTTAGGGCAACTTTAAATCCTCAGAACATGCTAACCCAGATATAGGGAAAATCACGCCTAACAAATGCGAAAATTTTTACATTGGCCAAACGGGATGAAATTTTAACTTAAGATTCAAGAGTACATGAGAAGTAGCGAAAATTACCAATAGTGCTTCTTCCTCCATCTAAGAGATCAACGCCACACAGTCGATAAAATTCAAAATTCTTTGCAAATAACGAGATCCCAGTACGAACATTCTTGAAGAATTAGAAATTTAGATATATATGAGAAACCATGCATAAGGAATATTAAACGAACATATCGATTTTAAAAAAAGTTACCTAAAAGTTATTAAATACTGAATTACGGAACGGGATTAAATAAAAAACTAATAACCAGTGGGAAACATAAAACATAATTTTGTTGTTGTTGTGCTCTTCAGTCCTGAGACTGGTTTGATGCAGCTCTCCATGCTACTCTATCCTGTGCTAGCATCTTCATCTCGCAGTACCTACTGCAACCTACATCCTTCTGAATCTGCTTAGTGTATTCGTCCCTTGGTCTTCCTCTAGGATTTTTACCCTCCACGTTGCCCTCCAGTGCTAAATTTGTGATCCCCTGATGCCTCAGAACATGTCCTACATACCGATCCCTTCTTCTAGTCAAGTTGTGCCACAAACTCCTCTTCTCCCCAATTCTATTCAATACCTCCTCATTAGTTATGTGATCTACCCATCTAATCTTCAGCATCCTTCCGTAGCACCACATTTCAAAAGCTTCTATTCTCTTCTTGTCCAAACTATTTATCGTCCATGATTCACTTCCATACATGGCTACACTCCACACAAATACTTTCAGAAACGACTTCCTGACACTTAAATCTATACTCGATGTTAACAAATTTCTCTTCTTCAGAAAAGCTTTGCTTCCCATTGCCAGTCTACATTTAATATCCTCTCTACTTCGACCATCATCAGTTATTATGCTACCCAAATAGCAAAACTCCTTACTACTTTAAATGTCTCATTTCCTAATCTAATGCCCTCAGCAACACCCGATCTAATTCGACGACATTCCAGTATCCTCGTTTTGCTTTTGTTGATGTTCATCTTATACTCTCCTTTCAAGACACTGTCCATTCCGTTCAACTGCTCTTCCAAGTCCTTTGCTGTCTCTGACTGAATTACAATGTCATCGGCAAATCTCGAAGTAAGAAAAATTTGAAATTGCTATCATAAATTTTCGACACATAATAACTACAGTACTGGCCATTAAAATTGCTACACCAAGAAGAAATGCAGATGATAAAAGGTTATTCATTGGACAAATATATTATACTACAACTGTCTTGTGATAGCATTTTCACGCAATTTGGGTGCATAGATCCTGAGAAATCAGTATCCAGAACAACCACCTCTAGCCGTAATAACGGCCTTGATACATCTGGGCATAGAGTCAAACAGAGCTTGGATGGCGTGTACAGGTACAGCTGCCCATGCAGCTTCAACACGATACCACAGTTCATGAGTAGTGACTGGCGTATTGTGACGAGCCAGTTGCTCGGCCACCATTAACTAGACGTTTTCAGTTGGTGAAAGATCAGGAGAATGTGCTGGCCAGGGCAGTAGTCGAACATTTTCTGTATCCAGAAAGGCCCGTACAGGACCTGCAAAATGCGGTCGTGCATTATCCTGCTGAAATGTAGAGTTTCCCACGATTCGAATGAAGGGTAGAGCCACGGACGGGTCGTAACACATCTGAAATGTAACGTCCACTGTTCAAAGTGCCGTCAATGCCAACAAGAGGTTGTAACGTGCGCGTGTGGCACACAATACTCCTTAAAGCCTGTACTATGGTAAGTGAACGGGGTCACTTTACGAGACAGGATTTTCGTATAGGTATTGACTGCGTGTACCTGAATGGTGGCTAATCAGACTTACACTCACTCTGTAATAACAATGATCCGTCAAGTAAGTTCAAAATGCAACCATACGCCAGGATGGACCGAAAGCAACACTGAAAATGCTACCAATTTAATAATAATACGGTCGCCAGCCTAATTAGGCATTAACTGAGCTTCTTCCCTGTACAAGTTGCTGTATATTCATGCAAAACAACACGTAGTAACACTGCATAATATAGTAATATTTTGGAACCAGAAAATCTATTGAACTGATAGTTTCACGTTCTGTACTGATATGGAAAAACCATGAATACATAACACTACACTATAATGTATACTACAAAACTTCGGACTGTCTATTGATCTGATCAAAATCGGGCGTAGGTTACCCTAGAAATAGTACTTTCGAGCCACACACAAAATGTCAGTTTTAATGAAGATAAAACACTGATAAATTTTGACTTATATATTGACTTTAACTTTTGCTGGTCAAACCAATGTGGAACACTTCAGAATTGAAATGAGTAAAGGGGAGGGGGGATCCGGAAACTGTTATGATCACTATAAAAAAAAAATTGATTACTGAAATTATCATGCGTTCAAGATTTCCAGTATATGAGTTACTACTCTATTTATCTTGTTTACTTCTCATTTAAATACCTTTATATCTGTCTCGAATTAATTAAACTTCATTACTATATCAATATTAAAGTTACCTTTCAACTTCGTTAGACCTTCGTTATTCATTTACTGGTTCATTAACAAAACAGTTCTTTAAACACCATTCTAACATAACTAGGTCTGCAAGTAATTATTATTAACACAAAATTTAATTTTTCGTTTCGGGACACTCGGATTGCACAACATTTGGAAAGGACCCTGCCTAGGTTAGTTGTGAGTATAATTAAATGAGGGGAAAGTTCTGGTAAAATTTAGGTTATTATTGAACAGTTCACTCTATGGTCCATACGAATACAGTACTAAAAGTTTCAACCTGCTTGTATCGATGCGGCGGTTGGCGAGCGGCGATATGGCGAGGCACACAGCACACACACAACCACAGCTATGGCTCTTGACATATCGGCACTTTCATTTTTCTTAGCGTCGCAATACGTTTCCATTTAGTGCCTAAGGAATTTTGCCATGCTGTGTGGGCGTTGGAACAGCATACCCGAGGCTCAGTGAAACTACGTCTTCCAGGAGAGCCTACTCGCTCCAGAAGATGTTGCTCAGACCAATGCCAAACTCCAACTACTACTGCTGAGCCCGTTGTGCCGTGCAGTGCCCGCGTGCATTTCCCCGCGCTCGGCTGCCATCCACCTTTTACCGATCCCTGACAGGCCGGGTATTCGCCCGAGGTTTTGCATTCTACATATCCCTACACATTGCCTACGTATGGACCAGACGCACAATTACAATTTTAAACATCTTATAACAGTTTCAGAAATTGTTACATTTCAATTCTATCACAACATTACTTGACATTTGACATAAACATTAATCTCCACATTGAAACTTGTTAACAGTTTTCTTAACACAATGTCATGAAACAAAAAACAAATGAAATCAGAACATCAATTACACTAATTTATTGAAAAATTAGATGGAAAAAAAATTTTACTTATATGTACAATAGTACAGCGCCCCTGTTTCCAGTAAATTTCACTAAGTGCAAATTTGATGGGAACACTGAACTTTGTATTTATACAGGGGTTCTGAATCTCCGTGTGAATGTGCCATCATAAAATTATATGTCACCAAACTTCCTTTCACTCACATCATATAGGCCTGTACTTTTTAATATATCGAGAGTATTTACCTATTATTTACTCAAGTGCCTTTGGCACAGTCCAACCTCCTATCACAACATGATTTAAGTAGCAAATTACTCATTATTATTAAATTTCTCAGATAAATAAAATCAAAATTTGGAACAGAAACACTTAACTATAAAGCATATACAAATACCTACATACACCATAAGACAATTTGTTGCTGCTTGCATTGAATGGCAGTTCATTTCCATATTTACTAATAAACACACAATACTATTTAGAAAAATCACTACACATATTTGCTGCCTACTATTCAGATTTGGGCAGTCCATTTCACATCATTATATCACATCACCTGTACCACACTTACAATTCTCCTTTGACTATTTATCTGCCTTCTTTGGTGTTTGGCAGTCCCATCTTTTATTTGGCTTGCAACATTTACCCTTTCCTTTCATCCCTTTTTTTCATACAAATTTACATTTATAGTACGTTTGGTAATCTGAAACTTACATAAGTACATTAGCACACTGACCATGGTATACCTACATTTACAAATACTTCTTACAATTAGAATAAAATGATTTCATCGTTAGATATATGTACAATAGTACAGCGTCGTTGTTGTTACAACGTGAGCGAGACGTGTAAGCAATAGCACCCCCATACCATCACGCCGGGTGATACGCCAGTATGGCGATGACGAATACACGCTTCCAATGTGCGTTCACCGCGACGTCACCATACACGGATGCGACCATCACGATGCTGTAAACAGAAGCTGGATTCATCCGAAAAAATGACGTTTTACCATTCGTGCACCCAGGTTCGTCGCTGAGTACACAATCGCAGACGCTCCGGTCTGTGATGCAGCGTCAAGGGTAACCGCACCCATGGTCTCCGATCTGATAGTCCATGCTGCTGCAAACGTTGTCGAACTGTTCGTGCAGATGGTAGTGACTTGCAAACGTCCCCATCTGTTGACTCACGGATCGAGACGTGGGTGCACGATCCGTTACAGCCATGCAAATAAGATGCGTGTCATCTCGACTGCTAGTGATTCGAGACCGTTGGCATCCAGCATGGCGTTCCGTATTACCCTCCTGAACCCACCGAATCCTTATTCTGCTAACAGTCATTGGATCTCGTCCATCGCGAGCAGCAGTGTCGCGATGCGATAAACCGCAATCGCGATAGGCTACAATCCGACCTTTATCAAAGTCGGAAACGTGATGGTACGCATTTCTCCTCCTTACACGAGGCATCACAACAACGTTTCACCAGTCAACGCCGGTCAACTGGTGTTTGTGTATGAAAAATCGGTTGGAAACTTTCCTAAAGTTAGTACGTTGTAGGTGTCGCCATCGGCGCCAACCTTGTGTGAATGCTCAGAAAAAGCTAATCATTGGCATATCACAGCATCTTATTCCCGTCGGTTAAATTTCGTGTCTGTAACACGTAATCTTCGTGTTGTAGCAATTTTAATGTCCAGTAGTGTAATTTTGCCAACACCAGTGCACTAATAGTTATGCGGCAGATTACTGGCGATGTAGCGTGGACGACAAGTTCACCTGGACGTAAATAGCAACAAATAATCAGTCAAATATGCAAGGCATATCATGTACGTAAATTATCTCACCAATACTTTAGAAGCAGTTCACTTGAAAATGTCTATGACAGTAGAAACAGATCTGTCTTGAAATCAAGACTGTTAATTACATTGTATCTATCCTGGACCTTCTTCACAATAATTTCATTACATGGCGTATACTATGCCGCAAGCACAAATGAACGAAAAAAATAAAAATACACCTATCAAAGAATGTTTTGTATCGATACGGTTCCGAGAGTTCCGGAACCTGTACAGAAAATTGGAATAGAAATAAACACTAACATATTACATGTTCTGCCACCATACAGCGAGACTGGTTGCTGTACACACCGATACCTCCAGTACCCAGTAGCACTTGAGCTTGCATTGACGCATGCCTGTATTCATTGTGGCATACTATCCACAAGTTCATCATGGCTCTGTTAGTCCAAATTGTACGCTCCTCAACAGCGATTCGGCGTAGATCCCTCGGAGTGGTTGGTGGGTGACGTTGTCCATCAACAGCCCTTTTCAATCTACCCCAAACATGTTCGATAGGGTTCATGTCTGGAGAACATGCTGGCCACTCTAGTCAAGCGATATCGTTTTCCTGAAGGATGTCATTTACAAGAATGGAGGCGCGAATTGTCGTTTATGAAGACGAATGCCTTGCTAGTATGCTGTAGATATGGTTGCACTATCGGTTGGAGGATGGCTTTCACGTATCGTACGTCCGGTTCGGCGCGTTCTATGACCACCAACGGCATACATCGGTCCCACATAATGCCATCCCAGAACAGCAGGGAACCTCTACGTAGCTGCACTCGTTGTACAATGTGTCTAAGGCGTTCAGGGTGTCCGGGTTGGGGGTTGTTTCGGGAAGAAGACCAGACAGCGAGGTCATCGGTCTCATAGAATTAGGGAAGGAAGTCGGCCGTGCCCTTTCAAAGAAACTATCTCGGCATTTGCCTGGAGCGATTTAGGGAAATCACGGAAAACCTAAATCAGGATGGCCGGACGCGGGATTGAACCGTCGTCCTCCCGAATGCGAGTCCAGTGTCTTGAGCACTGCGCCACCTCGCTCGGCCAGCGTGACCGGGTTGCCTCCAAACAAGTCTCCGACGATTGTCTGGTTGAAGGCTTATGCGACACTTATCAGTAAAGAGAACGTGCTGCCAATCGAGGGCGGTCCATTCGGCATGTTTTTGGGTCCATGTGTAGCGCGCTGCATGGTCCCGTGGTTGCAAAGCTGGACCTCGCCAGGGACGTCGGGAGTGAAATTGCGCATCATGCCGTCTATTGCGGCACTACTGTCTCCCCACTGCGCCCAGTCTCACTAGCTGTGTGTCGTCTATTGCGTTCAGTTTGATTCGTAACACGACGTAAGTAGCGGCCCTTGGGCGGCCTGAGGGAGGCATGTCGTTGACAGTTCCTGTCTCACTGTATCTCCTCCATGCCCGAACACCAACGCATCGGTTCACTCCGAGACGCCTGGACATTTCCCTTATTGAGAGCCCTTCCTGGCACAAAGTAACAATGCAGACGCGATCGAACCGCTGTATTGACGTCTAAGCATGGTTGAACTACATAGGCGCTGCTCATGCATTGTTGTTTACATCTTTGGGCGGGTTTAGTGACTTCTCTGAACAGTCTAAGGGACTGTGTCTGTGAGACAATCTTCAGGAGCTCTGGGAACCGGGCTGATGCAAAACTTTTTTTGATGTGTGTAGTTAACGCAGTTTCTTTGCTTCAAATGGCTCTGAGCACTATGGGACCCAACATCTATGGTCATCAGTCCCCCTAGAACTTAGAACTACTTAAACCAAACTAACCTAAGGACATCACACAACACCCAGCCATCACGAGGCAGAGAAAATCCGTGACCCCGCCGGGAATCGAACCCGGGAACCCGGGCGTGGGAAGCGAGAACGCTACCGCACGACCACGAGATACGGTCTGCAGTTTCTTTTACGAGAGCTGCAGTAACAAATTATAATTTTTAAATAGCACATTATTTTTATACTGTGCAGTTGATGTATTTAAATCACCCGTGTAGAAATAAATATAAATTTCTAAATATTTTAGTTAAGTGTGAAGTACAAGGAGTGGATGCAACGCACTATATTTGTATGGCTGTGTTGTTGTACTGATGGCGTAATATTACTTAAAGCGATGTGTCTCAGTCGTGCGATGGCATTCGTGAATTCCTGTCAGAAAAGTCATAGTTAGGAGTAACTGACGGGAATTCATCCAGTGAAACGGAAGTGGTATCTGCAATTCTCTAGGGATTAGAGAAACGGAAGTGGTATCTGCAATTCTCTAGGGATTAGTTTCAGCTCTCTGCTGGTCTGAATCGATGTAAACGATTCAGGAGCCAACCTGAGCAGCCCTATTAGATTGTTTGGAAATGATGCTGCCATTGAACGTCTAATAAAGTCTTCAGATGATGAAAACCAACTGTAGTGTGACAGAGGAATGGTAGCTGAGCTTAACCAACAAAAACTGTGAGGCCTGCGGCATGAACACTAGAAACACTTCATTAAGTTATGGTCACATGCCAAATCAGACAAATTTAACTGTTGTCGATCAACTACAAGAAACGGTTCAAATGGCTCTGAGCACTATGCGACGTAACTTCTGAGGTCAACAGTCGCCTAGAACTTAGGACTAATTAAATATAACTAACCTAAGGACATCACACACAACCATGCCCGAGGCAGGATTCGAACCTGCGACCGTAGCGATCGCTCGTTTCCAGACGATTCAACTACAAATCTGAGGATAGCAATTACGAACAACTTAAAATAGGAACATCACATAGTGCATGCGTCGGAGAAGGGGAAACATTGGCTACGTTTTATTGGCAGAAACTTGCAAGACGGAAGAAATGTATTAAAGAAAATGCATACTCTACGCTTGTCCGCCACTTCTGCAGTAATACTAATCTGTATGGGATCTTTAACGGACAGGACAGACCGAGGACGTCCAAAAAGTTCAGAGAAGGACAGTACATTTATTATTTCACGAAGTAAGCGAGGGAATGTTGCGGATATGATATACAAGTTGGGGTAATAATCATCAAAACACAGGCGTTTCTCGTTTCGGATACATACAAAATTTCAATCGCCAACTTTCACCTCCAAATGCGAAAGTATTTTGTTCATTCCCACCTACACGGACGTGGTGTAAAACAATGACCCCGAATTTTGTACATGAAAACTCTTAAAAATATATAAATTAAACAAATATTATTAACATTCTACACCCTTATTCCTCATGTGTATATATTTGCAGCCTCTACTGTTGAAGGGCTTCGGATTGCAGCGTTTAGCATTCCGGTGTGTGAGAAACAGCTTTTCGATTCGAAGGGTTCGTTCACACTTGGAGCGCTTTCTCCTTGAGTGCGACAATGCCAGATCACACACTGGCGCTGGGAGAAACGCAACTTTCCGACGCCGTGGATTCACTGTCATCGATCATCGTCCATACGGTCCTGTCTTTGGCCCACTCGTTTTTCGACTTAAATTACAGAACACCTTCACTTAATTTAAACACCTTCGAGGACTTAACGAACAACTTAGCTCAAAGAACACCTTCGAGGATTTCGCTTTGATGGTGATGAAGCGGTGCCAACAGGGGTGTGGTTGTAGCTGGATCAACAAAGTCAAACATTCCACAGTGACGGTATCAACAAACTGCTTTCTAATTGGGAGAAATGTGTTCGTCCCCACTGTGAGTATGTTGAGAAATAAACATGTAGACATGAAGAAGAAAAACGTTGACTGTTAATAAAGTTTGTTTTATTGTTTTATTTAAAAAGCCACAAGAGTTTATGCGTACAAAATTCTGGATCATTAGTTTTCTGCACGCCCTGGTACACAGCAAGAAACGACTATCATAATGAAATAGTAGAAATAACAGCCGGCATGGTACGTATTAGGTGTACCTCTGTCCCACGTGTGATTTGCGGGTGGAACAGTTGTTAAATAATCTGGAACTGTTTGTATGAAACCTCCGTCAAATACCTAAGATCGGATTGCAGAGTAGACACGCAGACGTAGATGTAGATGTCCAATGGACGGTGTACTGTGTAGGTGCAAGCAGCTCGGAGTTCTTGAGTGACAGTTGTAGATCATCAGCGTTCATCACAACGGTTGTGTGCCTCGTGTCCTCAGCCTGGTGTGGTGACCCTTGGACTATTGAAATGGAAGAGCAGTGACGCCAACAACAGCAGAGCGCGCACAAAGTGGCGTATCAGGCATCGTCTAGACCGCGGTTTCTTGGCAGAAGGCTCCTGATACCTCCAAGACTCCAACCCCACACCACACATCGCTGCGCCCAGGTGTTCTTCTCCAGGGCTCCATGCGAACCGAATACTGTTGCAAAGTATTCTCATGCTCTTCATCCTCCATGTCACATGGTTCGCTAGCAGCGATCCACCTGTGGCACTTCTCAAGCCAATCTCGTTTCACATTAAAAATTCGAGGCTGTCGTCACGTCTTGTTGGTATCACTTTTCTCATTCGCTAAACGAATTCACCCAGAAATACTCGATATCCAGGTTTCTACGTTTGGTTGTTACATCCTTCTGGCCATGGATAAGGTTCTTCCGGGATGGACAGGTTCTGTTCGACTTGCTATTACACAGCGCAGTCTTTGGAGCAATTCTACCACCCTACAGCACTCGTTTTCTGGACACGTTGTACCTTGGGCTCTGAGAGGTATTCCAAGACATGGAACAGCAAATGGCCCATTTCCAGGACGACCTCTTCCTCGTGAGGTAGCATGCCTTCCTTTCCCACGGTCTGGGCCGATTCTTCCACAGTGTATGTTGTACCCAAACTGAGTAGTGTTATTCCTCCATTTACCACAATATCCGCTCTTTTGTATCACTGGAGCACATAACTACCACAAAATACATGAATCAGGTTCGATCTGTAAGCCTGGAGTGATTTCGGTCAAAAGGGGCATACATAGTACAAGGACACACAAGTGTACTGAGGAGGGTTTAAGAGATTCAGACCCCTCACAAAGTATGGGCGAAGTTAAAAAAGGATTGAAGTGTAAAATTTATTTCAAAATTACCGCGTTGTCAAACTGCCGCATCGAGCGTGAGTGGAATGCGGCAGGAAAAGCCAGCCATTGGCTATAATACTGGCACAAATGTGTGGACTGAGTCTCAATGGAATGTGGTTTGTCGGGAGTCCTGGAATGTCCAGGTGGTGCTGTCCTGCATGAGGGCTGCCTTAATTGTCACAGCTGGTGAGACTGGGCGCAGTGAGGTTCAAAATGGCTCTGAGCACTATGGGACTTAACTTCTAAGGTCATCAGTCCCCTAGAACTTAGAACTACTTAAACCTAACTAACCTAAGGACATCACACACATCCATGCCCGAGGCAGGATTCGAATCTGCGACCGTAGTGGTCGTGCCGCCCCAGACTGTAGCGCCTAGAACCGCTCGGCCACCCCGGCCGGCGCAGTGAGCTGACAGTAGTTTACGCGGCAGTACCTTAGAACTACCTTCACCATCGCGCTTCCTGGAAACTCTGGTAAGTGTTGTCGTTATAGTGGTTCTTCAGTGTTACTTTCAAGTTATCATATGTAGGAGAGAAGAACCATTTGTATGCGCAACATGACACTCTGTCTGTCTGTTTTCGCGTTTAGTTTCCTATATTTATATGATACGTGTAATATATAAGAATTGATCATTTTAACGAGAACTGTAGAAGATAAAATTTGTAGAATTTCAAAGTGAGTCTTCTTAAAATAAAGTGTTGGGAAGGAAGTAAAAACCTAGTTGATAAATATATATCACCATTTATCAACTTAATAGAAATCCCATGTATCAAGATAATACACTTGGGTGCAGAAGCTCAAGGACTAAAGTAACTTACAAATTATGTGTGACTGCCAAGTAACACACCTCGATGAAACTTGTACCATGCATAGAAAGATATGATACAGTGCACTACGGACGATAACTGAAGGCATACGCAATGAGACGAACATAAATGACGCTTTTGTTCAAAGACAAAGAATTACACTGAAGTCACCACGACGCGAAATTCACGCACTCGGGTTTCGCAGCGCGACTCCTCACATGCCAGTGATAAAAAAACGTTTATCACAAAATTTAATCCGGCGAGTACATCCGGCAGAAAAAGAACGTTGAAGAGTGGCAGTCTAGTGTACGGTAACTACTTCTGTCAGCACGCATTAGTCGTGCTGTGCAGTTAGGGCAGTGGCTAGAATATTGAGTCATCATGCAGGAGTTCGAGGGTTGAAACAGATGTTTTTTATTTGGTAAATGTAGTCCAGGTGGTACAGTATGTGGCATGTTAAACGTCAACAGTGATTGCAGTGGGTCCTCTAGATAACATCTGCACTTACGTACTACAACCGTAGAAACGGAAGATTGGTCAGCTTTGAAAGAAGTCCAGTCCACGTCGTGGGCGTGAATGAATTCGCACCAGTTCATGTACTAGATGCGAAACCTGTTTTCTTTGTACCCTCCTCCAATGGTCCCATAGATTAGTACCAACTATTATTCTTGCCTCCTTCAGGTTCATTACATTTCGTTAGGGCCTTACGTTACTAGCAGGGCTAGCAATGTGCTTTGTAAATAATGTCCAAATTCGGTTAATGTTTGGATATGTTATCACCATGCTCCCACTAATTATGCCTTTCAGCATTGAGTCTAGTAACGGCATGCTGTTTAGTTCATATTTCAATGTATTATTATTATTATTATTATTATTATTATTTCTTTCTTTTCTCAGACGTTATGTCTGGTCAAAAATGGAATGTGACGCGGACCTTGATCAAGCGTGACTTCCTTTTAACTGTATGGTATATATTATATTGCATTTAGGAACTTTCGGGTGATTGGACATGTATCAATAATTACGGATTTCTGTAGTTGTATATATAAGTTTGGATGTAGCTTTATTGCATTGATGTACTGGTGCATATTGTGTGGTATGACTCCTCTAGTTGATAGTATAATTGGTATAATGTCAACTTTATCCTGATGCCACATGTCCTTGACTTCCTCAGCCAGTTGGATGTATTTTTCAATTTTTTCTCCTGTTTTCTTTTGTATATTTGTTGTATTGGGTATGGATATTTGGATTAGTTGTGTTAATTTCTTCTTTTTATTGGTGATTATGATGTCAGGTTTGTTATGTGGTGTTGTTTTATCTGTTATAATGGTTCTGTTCCAGTATAATTTGTATTCATCATTCTCCAGTACATTTTGTGGTGCATACTTGTATGTGGGAACGTGTTGTTTTATAAGTTTATGTTGTAAGGCAAGCTGTTGATGTATTATTTTTGCTACATTGTCATGTCTTCTGGGGTATTCTGTATTTGCTAGTATTGTACATCCGCCTGTGATGTGATCTACTGTTTCTATTTGTTGTTTGCGAAGTCTGCATTTATCTGTTGTGGTATTGGGATCTCTAATAATATGCTTGCTGTAATATCTGGTGTTTATTGTTTGATCCTGTATTATTATTATTATTATTATTATTATCATTACTATTATTCTACCGATGGCATTGTGGAAACATCATGTCTTTTACCGTCATTCAAAACTGAATATTTCACAATTAACGGTGTCGGGATGAATCTTGCAGAACAGTATCTGTCAGAGGGGTAATGTATATTAGGTGGAAAAGCTTGCAGGACTGGCGATGTGTTTATACTGTATGCTTTGTTCACCAAACAGGGACTAGCTGCGAGAGGAGTAACGGACCTGTGATGGGCTCCAATGTACATGCGTACACGTATCGAATTTTCTCATTGTAAACCTCTAAACCAGTGTGGCAGACGTATGGCACATACAAATGATAAATGCCTCTGGTCCTTGGTGCATCTGATAACGGGCTGGTATTGCCTCTCGTGAATATGCTGCTGGATATTTTCGTTGACACCATCCAGATAAAAATGTGTTTCATTTTCTGGAGCTGGGCCTTCAGTTGTCGAGTTCTCTCCTTCGAGAATCGCTTGCAGGAGGTTGTCCACGGACTCGCCCTACTCCAGCTACTGAGGAAGCTATTCTGTGGGTCATACACTAAGAACCTCAGTGAAGTACACGCATCGCAGCAAGGCAGGTGCATGTCTCGCAACGCACGGTCGTTAATGTGCTCACGAGCATCGGCTGCACCCCTATCATTATGCTCCCACGCTACTCTTCCATCCTGGAGACCGCAGTCAGCGGATGCAATTCTGTGAAGGGTTCCAACAACAACTGGAAGCAACGATGACTTCGTGAACACCAGAATATGGTCGGATGTAGCAGCATTCTGTCGTGAGGGTGTCTTCAATATGCACAACGCCCACCATTGGTGGGAGGTTAACCTGCACATCACCCACGACCGTGGATATCAAGATCGTTTTGGTATCAGCATCTGGGCCGGAATATTTGGCGACAGGTGTTAGGGTCCCCCACATGTTGACCGAACAGTTGACTGCACAAAGGCATCATACATTCCTCTCAAACTATCTCCCTGATTCACTGGAAGATGTTCCACTACGTGTTCGGCAGAGGATATGGTTACAACATGATGGTGCACCTCCACACTCTGGAATTAATGTATGACAGTATATGGGCAGAACAGTTCCAGGTAAATGGAAAGGATCTGGAGGTCCAGTTGTACGGTCACCGCATTAATCTGATCTAAATCCCCTGGATTTCTTCCTGTGAGAACACCTGAATGAGCACGTGTACTCTTCTCCGCCGGCGAATGTGGAGGAATTGGTAGCGCGTGTTCA
Organism: Schistocerca piceifrons; assembly: GCF_021461385.2. Lineage (NCBI taxonomy): Eukaryota > Metazoa > Arthropoda > Insecta > Orthoptera > Acrididae > Schistocerca > Schistocerca piceifrons. The sequence continues at coordinate 65,089,446 of NC_060140.1, forward strand.
TGCTGCTCTTGTTACTGTGGACGCAGCTTTGCTTCGAAGGGTCCAGAACTGTATGATCCGGCGGGTTGCACAAAGTTTGGATGTGCACGAAGGTCGCTTTGAGCATCTGTTGTTCTGAGGACAATGTAATCTGTTTTGAAGATCTTGCAGTCATTAATATTGACATTATTATTGTCACTTGTTGTTAATGTACGACGTATGAGCGCTCATATTACATGTAGTGTAAATAACAACTAGATGTCTTGTTATTGTACTCTGCTATCATCTTCAGCGTCTTGAAACTGATATTGTTTTTGTTATTATTCCTTCCTATGTCAGGTCATTTTTTTCAACTGTCTGTTTCTTATTTGTCTAACCACGTATTTTGTATGATCATCTTTACAAAATGTTGGAAACCTAGGATACATGTGGGCTAAGAAACGGTGTATATTATAGTATGAAATGTCAGAATGAAACTGGGAAATAAAACAAGTCCAATCTTGGATCGTACCTTCGACCTCCAGCATGCTAACCCAAAACTCTGTCCATTGCACCAACAGTTGAGCGCAAGTGACACTTCCTGACAGAGGTTGTTACAGTACACATGGTTACGGTGTTGCCAGATTGCCACTCTCTCTCTCTCTCTCTCTCTCTCTCTCTCTCTCTCTCTCTCTATATATATATATATATATATATATATATATATATATATATATACAGATCGAGGTAGCTAAACTCGGGCAACCCAAATACAAGCAGAATGAATACATACATCTATTGAGACGTGATTTTCACCAAACTAAAGAAGACAATGTAGCACATTTCCTGACGTTCACAAGTATTTTTTACCGTTAACATCCGCCGAATTACGACACCAACTTTGTTGTTTCTATTGAAACTATACACCTATGGCATTAGAAAGAAGGTTCTACGAAAACTTCTGCGGCGTAACGTGTATGGGTCTTGAACGAATACTATCAAGATAACAGCGCAGTAAACCACTCTCCCACCGTCAGGAGAAGAGATTCAACAAATGTCTGCCTTGTTGCGCCAAATGTAAGCAAACGCGTATAACTCAAAATATGGTGCTTGTGCTTACCTGTACCCTTTAAGTCCACCAATCTGTGTTCTGCTGTTGTGTACAATCAGACAACTTGCTCATATAACTGTTGATGCCTTCACAATGTATACTACAGTCGAAGACATTAGTGTGGGCTACTGAGACTGTTGCGAAAGCGTTGGAGGAACGGTGAGGTTGTATGCTTGCTGAAGTGTATCTAGATCGTGCCAAGCACTCATGATTTGTGTTTGCAAACGTTATAAAAATCGTTCTGGAAACTGGAAATGCGGAGAATAAGATAAGCCAAGGAAGAAAAAGAGGAACTAACGAAAGAAATAAAACTAACGCTTTAGCAGCAGTAACACACAATGAAAATGTCACTAAGAGGCTTCTAGGAAGTACGAGAGGGATCAATCAAGCGAGAGTTCTGATAACACAACATTTCTTCACAATTCAACCTCTTCACATTCCGCTCCATCTACAGCTTCATGGCAATGGCTTCAAAAATTGGTTACTGTTCTCCGAGTGTTATCTATGAAATTTGCAAAACTTTGTTTCAAGAAGAAGAATCGTTTACAAACAATGGACAAGTCAATTTCCGCAATATGCACTAATCGTCAGTTGCAAATCCACCATGTCTCGTGGAAGTGGACAAAAACAACTCTTTTGGAATATGATCGCTTAGAGCATGTTTTCAAAACCCGCATCATTGATCCTTGTTTTGTTGACGGGAATATAAAACAGTCAGTTATCTCGAGTCCTTAAAATATGCTGACGCCGCAGTTATTGGAAGACATCCCACTGGACAAGGCAATCAGTCTGGTACAAAAATAACAGAAGTCCCTCCCACTCCCCACATGTAGTGACAGACGCTCGTGGTAGAACCTTGGAGACTTTTGGAATAGACGTTCAGGAAAAGCAAAATGGTCTACACACTCACGAAAAAGGAGTAAGAAATGACTTATAACAAGGCCATGTATTCCCATTAAATCTAGATGATTTTGAACGTGCAATAATGTTTCCCCGAAATCACTTCGTAGCGTGTAGGTACGCTCCAGATCAACATTTCGAGCAGGTGGTATAACAGCCGTGATAATAAACACACGAACTATGCTCAAGATACGTGTTTGCTTGCATTGGTATAAAGAGCAGACGTCTGTGGAAACCCATCTCCTAACAACGGAACAGTGGTTTTGTGGCGCTGTTACCTTTACACTGTTTCTTTGAAGTACCATAGACGTCATGTCGCTGACGTACTCTTAGAAGCGTTTGTCAAAATACCACAGAATACAGAATAATCACAAGTTGTTTCACAATTCAAGTTACACGCTTCTGGAGACTGTAGAGTGAACCTAGTAGATCAAGTGTTACATAGGAACCCAAGTCCGGAAACGTCATCCAACGAAGGTACAGAGCGTCAAAGTTATAGGCGCTGGCACCAGTAAATTTTTGTATAAAGACGGTGATTCCGTGATGATGTTACAGACTTTATAGGATGATGCAGAAGGATTAATGCATCAATTTGAGGTAAAGTTCCCTGCACCGAAAACGAATGAGGGAAATTTATAAACGAAAACTGTTCTGACACTTCTGATAGTTGAATACACGTACTAGTACTGTTGTTGCTAACACTGTATGGTAGGTACCTATCAGAGATCGTATTATGGACCAAAACAAGGAAAATCGTGGGCTGTAACATGCATACCTTAAGAGCTATGAGCACTCATTCAATGGAGGAGAGGTGTTTCTCAGTAACGAATACAAGCAAGTGCCATAGCTCTTAACGAATACTCTTTAGAGCCCATGTTTACTGTGCTTTTTGCTTCAAATGGTCGTTTCTGTCATATCCTTGAATATGAATTTTTCCTGTGGCCCAAGACTATTGAATCATCAATGTGGTCTTTGTCCTATCGGTCATAACTTTTAAATCGGTATTCATATACACGAGGGGCTTCTGTAGGATACCATTCCACTGTTGACGTAGGAGGCAACGTATTGCTGCTTCAACAGTTTCCCAATCATTCATGTACTGCTTCCCGCGAAGTGCATCCTTTATTGGACCAAACAGGTGGAAGTTGGAAAGGGGCGAGATCCGAGCTGTAAGGCGGAGGAGGGAGAACAATGCACTGAAGTTTTGTGAGCTCCTGTCGGGTGCGTAGATTTGTATGAGGCCTTGCGTTGTCATGGATGGTGACAGATCCCTCGCACAACGGCTCACCGTGCTTTTGTTCACCGACAAGCCTTCGTATGGATTCTGTAAGCGCCTATGAATATCTGGGACTCTCTAGTTTTCCACCAGAATGAAGTCAGCGACAGCTCTCTACCTGGATCTCACCTCCGTTACACACACCCTTTTGTAGGTTAGATAATAGCGCCATCACCCATCAGAACGTCATGAGACCTTAAGGGCTGAAGCGAGAATGTTCCACGAATTTCCCACAACAAAGTCCACATTTTTTATACCAAAATTTACCAATAAGAAAAGATGATTTGTATTTTCTTATTGAACGCCCCACGTATCTACTGACCTGGAAAATATTTCATGCACCTTTAGATGGCAATCCACCTTACCCAGCTGCATTAGTATTAAGTTGGGTTGTCTGTGTTACGGTACATGAAATATTTTCCAAGCCACTTTTTGTGAATACTTACAATACGTCATACACACTTTAATATGCGGAAATTCTTACGGCGTTTAATAACGCTTGGAGAGGTGAATATGTTCCGCTGTGGAAACAGTCTTAACTTTATTTACTTGGAGAGAAATTGTTGCAACCACTTTTTTATTTACCTAATTATTTCTTTTTTTTTCGTTTCTCGATGTAGGGGGAAGGAGAAGTAGGACCAATAAATGCACTGATGATCCAAAACATTATGACCATCTGCTTAATACACTCCTGGAAATGGAAAAAAGAACACATTGACACCGGTGTGTCAGACCCACCATACTTGCTCCGGACACTGCTAGAGGCCTGTACAAGCAATGATCACACGCACGGCACAGCGGACACACCAGGAACAGCGGTGTTGGCCGTCGAATGGCGCTAGCTGCGCAGCATTTGTGCACCGCCGCCGTCAGTGTCAGCCAGTTTGCCGTGGCATAAGGAGCTCCATCGCAGTCTTTAACACTGGTAGCATGCCGCGACAGCGTGGACGTGAACCGTATGTGCAGTTGACGGACTTTGAGCGAGGGCGCATAGTGGGCATGCGGGAGGCCGGGTGGACGTACCGCCGAATTGCTCAACACGTGGGGCGTGAGGTCTCCACAGTACATCGATGTTGTCGCCAGTGGTCGGCGGAAGGTGCACGTGCCCGTCGACCTGGGACCGGACCGCAGCGACGCACGGATGCACGCCAAGACCGTAGGATCCTACGCAGTGCCGTAGGGGACCGCACCGCCACTTCCCAGCAAATTAGGGACACTGTTGCTCCTGGGGTATCGACGAGGACCATTCGCAACCGTCTCCATGAAGCTGGGCTACGGTCCCGCACACCGTTAGGCCGTCTTCCGCTCACGCCCCAACATCGTGCAGCCCGCCTCCAGTGGTGTCGCGACAGGCGTGAATGGAGGGACGAATGGAGACGTGTCGTCTTCAGCGATGAGAGTCGCTTCTGCCTTGGTGCCAATGATGGTCGTATGCGTGTTTGGCGCCGTGAAGGTGAGCGCCACAATCAGGACTGCATACGACCGAGGCACACAGGGCCAACACCCGGCATCATGGTGTGGGGAGCGATCTCCTACACTGGCCGTACGCCACTGGTGATCGTCGAGGGGACACTGAATAGTGCACGGTACATCCAAACCGTCATCGAACCCATCGTTCTACCATTCCTAGACCGGAAAGGGAACTTGCTGTTCCAACAGGACAATGCACGTCCGCATGTATCCCGTGCCACCCAACGTGCTCTAGAAGGTGTAAGTCAACTACCCAGGCCAGCAAGATCTGCGGATCTGTCCCCCATTGAGCATGTTTGGGACTGGATGAAGCGTCGTCTCACGCGGTCTGCACGTCCAGCACGAACGCTGGTCCAACTGAGGCGCCAGGTGGAAATGGCATGGCAAGCCGTTCCACAGGACTACATCCAGCATCTCTACGATCGTCTCCATGGGAGAATAGCAGCCTGCATTGCTGCGAAAGGTGGATATACCCTGTACTAGTGCCGACATTGTGCATGCTCTGTTGCCTGTGTCTATGTGCCTGTGGTTCTGTCAGTGTGATCATGTGATGTATCTGACCCCAGGAATGTGTCAATAAAGTTTCCCCTTCCTGGGACAATGAATTCACGGTGTTCTTATTTCAATTTCCAGGAGTGTAGATTGTTTCTCCGTCATCACTCATTCTGTGTATCTAAGATCCGACAGTTTTTTGGTATGCTTGCGAAGGTATGTGGCATTAGATGTCTACGATAAGATCATGCAATTCGTGTAAATAACGTACCGCTGATTTGAGTACGCATTGGTTGCGCCCGAAAGCGACGCTGATGGTTTCCATAGGATTTACGTCAGGTGAAACTGGTCGCAGAGACATCAGCGTGAGTTCATTACAATGATCCTCAAACCACTGCAGCACAGATCTGGCTCCGAGATACAGTCAGTTATTCTGCTGAAAGATGACATCTCCGTCGGAGAGAACTTCAGTGATGAAAGGCTGCAGATGGTTCACAGCTGTCAGGGTGTCTTCAGTAACTACCACAGGTCCCAGGCAAACGCAGGACAACGTCTCCATCATAATACTGTTCCAGCCAGCTTGCGTCCGTGGCGCATTGCACGTTTCGCGTGCTGTTCACCTCGAAGACGGCGTTTGTGAAGACGACCGTCGACGTAGTACAGTATAAATGTGACTTGCCCGAAGAGCCGATATGAAACCTGGTAATCAAGGAAGGCAGGATTGGGTTATGATTATGGACTGGCCCGTAATCAGTTACTGTTGGTTCCGTTTTGCAATTACACACATTTATTTTGAAACGGTAATTCCAGACTCAGCAATAAACAAAGATCTCACACGTATTAATGAAGGAATAAACAAATGTGTAATTAATAGTACTCTCAGTGCGTTACAATTTACTGAGCGAGCACAAAATACAGACACAGCAAATAATGGTTTTAAAACAAGCCAATATGATCCCAATCAGGATCTCAAGGGAAGTAACCACAGTCAAGGGTCAAGGCCTTTAATGCCAAGAACGGCAATTATAAAAAAATTAGCAAACATACTGTAAAACAGCAATGCAATAGCAAGGTTAATTTAAAAAGACGGGCGACTCATCACCAGACTGGTGAGACAAAATGATGGTAATCTTTATTCGCACAACCATCTAAACCTGCTGTAACGCCAAGAATGGCATTGTATAAAAAAATTAAAAAACATACAGTAAAACAGCAAATACAACAGTAACGGTTAATTTAAAAGGACAAGCAAGTGATCGACCAACAGGTGAGACAAAATGGAGGTGAACTTGGTAGCACAATCATTTAAACCTGCTTCAACGCCAAGAATGAAAATTATATAAAAAAATTTAGAAACATAGAATAAAACAGCAAATACAATAACCAAACACAAGGGTCAGTCACAGACGGTGCACCAGGAATCGACCTCTGACTAGGTCCGGCAAAAAAGTTTCGCCAGCGATGAGATAGGCGGCCAAGAGTTGCATTCATTACACAAGATGGTAACTCAGACTAGTGACACTCTAACGAATGATTAATGATAATCTTGCTGAGGTTACCTGACATCCAATAATCAAATGCAAAAACGTAAAAATAATCCAAAGCTAGAACCGGCGGTCTGGACTCAGCCTGCAAAATACTGTGCTTTGAGCGCCTGGAACGAGGAAGGAATCACTATCACCATAGTAGAAGAATGGCCAGCCAACTTGAAATCAAGAAAACTGTCAAAACTACACGCCTCACCGGACAGGAGCGGCAAGGCAAGGAAAATTACACTGCAGTTACATACACTAACCCCCCAGGGCAGGTAACTGGGGCGTTAGTGGCCACGAGGCAGGAAAAATACCGCTGGTTGAACTTAATAAATGGTAACGAACTGAACGCAATAAATAGTAATTAGAAGTCCAGGGAAGCTACTCAGATCCTCCTTCCCCAAGCACTCCACTCGCTGCTCTTCGCGTCGGCAACACTGCGAGCAGCAGTACAAACCCAAGTCACTGGAGAATCGTAAGATCTCACACTGGTGGAAGTTTCTCTACTTGAATCCAAACGCTCTCAACTTAAAACTTGCATTATCCGGTTTACGACGAGGTCGTGCACCCTTGTGACCACAGGCCTTCGATCGAGCATTGCAGGCACGCCGCCAGCGGTCTCGGTGTGTTCTGGCACTGTGCGGACCTGGCTCCTCCTGAGTCCCAAACCGAACTCCACACTGACACGACCCGCAAGAACCGTGACGTCGCCCCAAAGACAGGGCCACAGTGACTACATATCGATAACCGCCGCTGCTGCCATTAGCGGCCAGGCAACGCTTGTGAAACCTAGTGGCGCCAGTCAACAACAGGAAAAAACAAACAACTGCAACCATGTCAGCTAAACGATACGGTCTGGCCTCTAACAGAGGACAGAAACCTGTAAACAGTACCAACAGGAGCCTCAGCACGGCTAAACCTCTCCCTCTCAAGGAGAAACCCGGGGGAAGGGGGGGGGGGGTGGAGGAATTGTTAGGAGATTTAACCAGCGGGCCAACCAAACTTAATTTGATTAATGTGGACCTGGTATTGCTTACTGGTACGGATGTCCTTAATCAGACGATTAACTGGGCCTAAAATCCGCATAATCGTACACGGACCCAAAAAATGGCGAGTAAACTTACCAGGGTTGCCAACACTCACCTCCCTCCCAGGAAAATTACGGACATATACCTGATCTCCTGGCTTACCCCTGCATGGCTCAGGAAACGTTGCCATTGATCGACAGTTGAATCCTGATTGTCCCGCACGCAATGCAATCGCAACCGACGAGGTCGTTTGGTGAACATGTGGATACGTGTAGTGGTCTGCTGCGGAGCTCATATTCAACAGTGTACAATGATCGGTGTGCTCAGAAAAACTTTTTCGTGTACCAGCATTGTGCTCTTTCGGCAGTCGTTCAGCAGATCACCATCTATTCTTCTTTACAGAACAGTTAAGCCTCCGAACCCCACGTTATGTGAAGAGCCTAGTGATAGTCTCACTGCCCTTCTACCTCCTTCCGTAGTTGCTCACGACAGTAGCACATGCACATTCGAGCATCTTCGCCGTTTTCGAGATACTTTCACAGCTCTGCGTAAAAATAATCTGCCCTTTGCCACAATGGATTTCCCCAGTTGCAGCCTATATCTTCGCTAGGGTGATCCCCCGTCCAGTTCTGCTCCGCTCACATTTTTTTTCGTACCACGTCAAATACCTGCAACGCCACGGTCGCGGTGGGCAGAGGTCGCAATTTTTTGGCTGATCGATGTATAAACCCGGGCATTGCAGGGTACTCACCTAATTGCTAACATAATTATACAACTAGTAATTTGAAATTTTTCCAGTTGGACCTAGCCCACATTATTCCAGTTCCATCGGGAAGAATGTACATGCCGCCTGTTAACTCTAGTGGAATGTCCTAGATCATTGTAATAGGACTGTGAGAAACGGCACTCGATTGTCAGCAAGTGTTACGAGCGTAGTGGAAGTTGCAAGCCTATTAAGCCAGATGTTGACTGTCGGCTCTTGTCGAGATGTTTGTGAAACCACTGCGTTGGGAGCTAGAACTGACAATAGTCGTGGAGTCGCAGTTGGGGACCAGCAGAGCGTGTTTACATATTAGTGAGGACTTTTGGTTGCCTTTCAATTGCCAATTACTTCATTTTATGTTACCCTATTCACTGTTGTGCAGGTCTTACTGCGTCACGCGGTAACACATGATTGGTGTTCTACAGAAACAAGATAACTGATGCAGTAAATAAATCCCATTTTAAACCTAGAATTTATTCCCCGATAGCATTAACAATTTTTCAGGTGACAGGTAAATGCTCTATGCCGCACTTCCAATTGTAAATCTAAGAAAGAGTATGTAACTTTTTTCCGTTTTCCTAAACAGGGAGGTGGGATAGAAGCAAAACTCTAGGACGAAAAAATTCCAGTCAAAACCAGTCAAAATTCAAAATTCCTGCCAATAGGGTGGGTGGAGGAGGGGAAGGGGTGTGGATATGGACAGATGGGGATCCGCGTGCCGGCAGGGGAAAACACATGATGTCATCTGGAGGAGGGAGTGTGGGTCGGTGGGCTGGGGAATAATTAATTGAACAATTTAATTAGTTTTTGTATCTATTTGATATCAAAATTGCATCAGGAGCCCCATTACCTTATCATCGATGATGTGGCTGTGTTTCTTGGCTCCCCAGTGAATACATTAAGATCTGTGCTTGTGTACAGCTCAGAGAACGCATGAACACCACTGTGATGACCACTGGGGAGGTGCTGTTCGATAAGGTATGGAACGAACGTGACTACCTCCCTCTTGGACGTGTGCCTTGTACTCGTAGACCACTTGTTGTGTGTAAAATACAAATTTGATGAGTTTACAATTTCGTTAACGCATCAATTATTGTGGAAAGCATACAGCTCTGAAAACGAATGAATCATTTGTAGAAGCCCTGTGCTTTCAGCAGCTCGCTGAGGCTCCGCTACTGACGTCACAGAAGTTACAGCCAGTCCAACAGTCCAAGACCCTCTCTTGCCCCCAGCTCACTTTTCAGCTACGAGTATGTGACGCGATGGGGAGGAGCTTACGAGTGTGTCTGAAAGCTGAGAAGCCCGTCTGTTATGGCCTGTACCTAATTTTATCAGGATTTAAAAGGTACACATCAGCGGTCTGAATAAAACACCGCGTGGTTATAATTGAAGTGCAACTACTGACAGAAGTCCAGTATTGGCTGTAATTCTCTTAAAGCATCTAAACGTGTAGATATGCAAATGCGTTAATGTGGAATCCATTTACGCTGGGGAAAAAATTAGTTCGAATTTTGGGCAGCTGGTAAATGTTTGGTGCTCTGACCGCAAAAAAGTCATGTAGAAATGTTTCAGTATGTAATGGATTAGGAACGGGAAATGGGCAGAAAAGGTCAAACAAAATGTGGTAATTTTGAATTTTTTATTAATCGCCGCTTGCATAATTCGTTCAATATGAGTACCGGAGGCGTCGACGAGTTGTAGCATCGGTAGCGCAACGTGATAAACAGCTGCTGGCAGCACTTCCGGTGGAATCTAAGCAGTTTTCCAGTGTACTGACCTTCAGATCAGGTAAAGACTGCACGTTAGCCAAACGTCACACGGTTTCCGATCAGGTTATCATGAAGGCCATGCATCTGGAAAAGCTCTGGAGATAACGCATTCATGGAAGGCTGCGCGAAGGCGAGCGACATGAGGTGTCACCCCATCTTGCATGAAAACAGTGGTGTTCACACAGTTGCGCTCTTCAAAAGCAGGAATCAAATGCCGCAGAAAGAGACTCGATAACGTGCAGACGTCAAGCTACAACTGACAGGGCCCCAGGGTGTATTCACAGAAGAACAAACCATGAAAAAGGTGCTTTTGAATCCAAATCCCACAATTAACGTGTACGAGTGCAATGACTTTTCCTGCAGAACACGTGGTTTAACAGTTTTCCAAATTCAACAGTTTTGTTTATTAACTGCAACCTCTAGTGTGAAATGTGCCTCGTCTCTTCATAGAATGCTACCAGGCCGCAAGCTGTCAATTTCGACGCGTACAAGAAACTGAAGATCCAATCCAGAACGTAGCCGTGGATAATGAGGGTTCAGTTGTTGTACTCTCTGGATCTTGTAGGGGTACAAGTGTAATATACAGGGAGTTTATGAATGAATATCGGGGTTTTAACGCTTTATAATATGCATTACATTAAACTTACAGTTATAAATGATATTTAAAATGAAAGAGCAACTCAAACAGTAACGTTTGGTACTACTGACTTCTTTTATTTATTTATTTATTTATTTTTTTTTTTGCGAACCTACAGCAACTGGCACTTCTTACCTTGATGCACTAGAGCAATGGCTCTTCCCTCAGTTGGAAGAAGATGAGCCAGATAACTTCATTTTCAAGCAAGATGGTGCGCCACCTCACTGGCATAGTGGAGTACGCGACTGGTAGAACTTCATTGTACCCAAGCGCTGCATAGGCCACAAGGGGACCAATGACAGGGCTTGGTTTGCATGGCCTCCACGTTCACCCGACCTAAAGCCATGCGAATTTTTCCTTTGGGGATTAATCAAGGATCGTGTGTACGTCCCTCCACTACCAGCACACCTCCCTGTCTACCGTGGAACTGCTTTGAACATTTGAAAGTTAATTCAGTTTCATAAATATCTGCATGTGTCGTAACATTCAGCTATTCGATAGGCTTCATAATACTTGGTTTTCCATTAATGTTTAGTCTTTTATCGAATCGTTTGTAAATACTGTTAAATTTACATTTTGCGTTCTTGCTTATTTGATGCAAAGATGCTTAATATCACTTGAAAAGACGGATATTGTTTACGTAATTCTCGACGACGAGGTATTTCAGTGGTGTGTTAAACATTCTACGGCTGTAGTGGCGCCATTTACACAGACTGTGTATGTGTACATATTTCTGCTGATGACTGAGGACAGTGCGCTGACCAACATTGCGTCAGTATTACGTCATCCAGAGACTAATAATTATAGCTATTACAGATCATGTTTATAAGCTGGTTAGTACCTTCAAGCACATGTTGCAAGAGCAACCGGATTGAAGCAGCTCTTGCTAAAATCACTGAAGACACATTTGTCAACGTTTGGGAAGAACTCGGCTATAGACTTGATGTGTGCCGTGTGACAAATGGTGCTCACATTGAACATTTATAAGATTCTTGGTAAAACTGTTTGAGTTGCTCTCTCATTTGACACATCATTTATAACTGTAAGTTCAATATAATAAATATTATAAAGCGTTAAAACCCCGATATTCAGTTATAAACACCTTGTATAAGTAAAACTTTCTGTACTGTGGACCATGGGATGGGCAATTCCCGTGACGCTGCATGAACACCCATGTTACTTGCTGCATTGCCAGTTACAACAACAGCAACATCGCCAATAGCTTCCACTGGAATGACACCCACGTTCAGCCGTGTTTTCGAATTTCATTGTCATCTTCTTTCTACCATTTACAGACATTGGGCTTTTACTCAGACTCTTCAGTCGACGATACTCCCCCACTGCACTTTGCACAGTTAGTGAAACTGCTTTGTGTGAACGGCGGCAGTTACAGTAGTAACTGCTGCCGTTCACATAAAACAGTTTCACTAACTGTCCACAGTCTCCCTTCTCGAAAGCCATGGCGTCACCCACGTTACGGCTTGTCAAATGACAGCGTGGGTCTCACACTGTCGTGCAAACAGTGTTCAACGTCGATTTTACGCCTGATGACCAAAGTTGGAACTAAGTTCTTTTTCCAACGTAACTCCACTTCGCGCTAATGCATTAGCATATTTACCAAACTTCGCTGTCATACGGTAACTACAGGCCTCACTGGGTCCCCGTGACTATCTGCAATTCAGTTATAACCACCCAGTAAATCGCTTGCTATTTTTTTTTTTTTAGGAACTCTAGTTACGACGCTGGCTATCAGTACCAACAGAGATCGTGCGTGGGTGGCCACAGCCGTGTGTTCTACTGCAGCAGCAGCAGCAGCAGATGTTCACACAGGCGGGCCATACAGCAGCTGACTCCACCGAGCGCGTGATTTAAATGTTCCCGCGGCTTACAAACAGTGCTGTTTGTAGAACACAAATCCCGCGCTCTCACAGCGATTGCTACGACTACATACCGCCTCATCGACAAACATTGCGAGTCACATGTAATGGGATGGCTACGCGGGGTGGTGGCAGCGCTGCCCGGTTTAATGACAAATCATCGTTTAGCTGAAAAGCAGCAAGCTCCGAGCTCTTGCCCTCCTCTGTTTATTTCATAATAAATAGCTAACAGACACTGATTTCATCGCAAAAATGAATGTATCTCTCCAGAGACTATGCCACCTGTATGGGAATGTCTGCTGTACTGTGCTGATCGACGTCATATTTTTACCAACAAGGAAGCGGGGTGTAAATCGTACGTTGTTCCTGTTGTGGTCTCCAGCATTTAGATTGGTTATCATGTGCAAGTCTCTTCACCTATGCACAATTAAAGCAACCAGCATCCACCTGAACCTTCTTACTGTTATTAAGCCATGATCTCCCTCTACAGTTTTCACTCCCAATATTTCTCTCCGTTAACAGACCGGCGATTCCTTGATGCCTCAGGATGTGTGTCATCAACCCAAGCGAGTAGGAGGATAAGGCGAGACCTCAGGGATGGGTAGAAGCGTGTTTATTATGCAAATTAGGAAAAGTGCAGATATTATAATAGATGCTACCTTAACATGTACACACATCAGTAGGTTGATTGTTTTTTTATCTGCACCAAACTAAATTCTTACGTAAGGCTGACAACATGAATGACCTAATGTTTTCTCCACGGCCGTAACTGCACCACTAATAGAACAACGCCTGTCAATATAGAAAAACCATTTTGCCTTCACGCATCCACACTTCATCACCTGATCTGCTGTCCAGGGTAAAATAAGGAGTAATGGTTTGCTCTTGCGACATGTGCTTGAAGGTACTAACCAACTTAAAAACATGATTTGTAATAGCTATAATTATTAGTCTCTGAATGACATAATACTGGTGTAATACTGTTCAGCAGATTGTCCTCAGACATCAGCAGAAATATGTGCACATATACCTGTGGCACCTTGTTTCAGTGACGCCACTACAGCCATAGAATGTTTAACACACCACTGAGATACCACCTCGTAATCGCGAATTCTGCAAGCAATATCCGTCTTTTCAAGTGATATTAAGCATCTTTCCATCAAATAAGCAAGAATGCAAAATATAAATTTAACAGTACTTACAAACGATTCGGTAAAAGACTAAACGTTTATGGAAAACCATGTACTAGGAAACCTATGGATTACCTGAGTGTTATAACACTTGTAGATATTGATGAAACTGAATTAACACACAAATGTTCAAAGCAGTTCCACGATAGACAGAAACCACAAAGCCACAAGATATAAAAATAATAATCCAGTACAACTAGGAGACAAACGGCGCCGTAATGTAGTGTCCCAAATCATGTAAGAACATTGCGCCTCTGAGGATCAGCTGACTGGTATGTGATCAGACATAAAACAACGTAACAGAATATCACTGTGGTTTGCCTGAAGATAACGAAGGCAGAATATATTCGTTAAGTTTAAAACCATTGACGCACATGTTAAAAAGAACTAAAGTAAAATAGGGAGGACGTTGTTTATACAGTCCTGTGATATGGAATAAACAAATAAAACCATTGCATGTATGTGACTAAAAGATATGTTAACATTAAAAACAAAACAGGCTTAGATGGACCCACAAAAGCATACGGCGCATTAACAATCATCTTGGAGGAATGGTAGCCGAAGAAGGCATGAATTTATTTAGATGTTTCACGAGTACTGTAAGAATGGAGCTGTTACTACGAATCAGCTGTCCAGCACACGCCGACGGTAAACGCTATGTGACAAGTAACAAATTAAAAACGCAATACGTTAAATTAAAAGTATTTACAAAATATCTTACAAAGCAGAAGGCAGACATGCAAAAACTCCTTTCAGACAGAGAGGAAGAATAATATGGCCAAAAGAACGAATATTGTTAATTATTGTGATTTTGAGATTGAGATATGATGAACCATTGTCCCCTGCCGAAATAGTAGGCTCGCAATTTCTAATTAGAGACTGCGTGAATAATAAGTCATTACAGGTGCCTCAGTTTCATCGCGCTAAGACATCGGACTTTGTAGAGGATTAACAACTGTAGCGTCTTAAAAATTTACTATCCTTAGCACCGTTAGCTATTATTAACAAAAATTGTGAATGCTTTCTTGGGCAGTGGCCAAGGTAGGTAAGAGAGAAGTGTCTGTCTCTAAAGAACGTGCGAGAAAGAGAGTCTCCTGAAAACAAGTGTCGAATAACTTAAAAAATAAATAATATTTTGTTCAATTTCATCGTAATCACTGATACACGCTTAGTCTGCTTTCTCTGTACATTGCAGTATTTATATTGTGCATTACATACACGTGGTCTCGGAATCTTTCGCAGCGACATGTCTGAATAAAGTCTTCTGTCAGTCAATAGGTGTTTTTACGACTGACGACGATGGCAGAAATAGCCATTAAAAGCTCAAGGATTTCAGTCAAACTGACCTGGCTTGGAAACCGAGAAGATTTTATTCGCTTTACATAAAAATTTCCAGGCCTACTTCACCAGAAATCCGATTAGAATGCTGTTACTGGTGCGCCTACCGCCTTACAATGATTTGCAAATTTACAGATTGTCCCCATATTTCATTCTCATTTTACAGAAACACAAATTTTTTATAAATACTGTCTCGGTCAAACAGAGCAGACTCACCCAATAACGCTTGACATCACTGACCAGACGGTCACTATCAGTTTAGTCGATCATCGGAGACATGTTGTAAAATCGTGTAACTCCTTTAGAAAAGGAAAACTAAGATTTCATGAGTTTCAGACTTGTTTTACACTCCTGGAAATTGAAATAAGAACACCGTGAATTCATTGTCCCAGGAAGGGGAAACTTTATTGACACGTTCCTGGAGTCAGATACATCACATGATCACACTGACAGAACCACAGGCACATTGACACAGGCAACAGAGCATGCACAATGTCGACACTAGTACAGTGTATATCCACCTTTCGCAGCAATGCAGGCTGCTATTCTCCCATGGAGACGATTGTAGAGATGCTGGATGTAGTCCTGTGGAACGGCTTGCCATGCCATTTCCACCTGGCCCCTCAGTTGGACCAGCGTTCGTGCTGGACGTGCAGACCGCGTGAGACGACGCTTCATCCAGTCCCAAACATGTTCAATGGGGGACAGATCCGGAGATCTTGCTGGCCAGGGTAGTTGACTTACACCTTCTAGAGCACGTTGGGTGGCACGGGATACATGCGGACGTGCATTGTCCTGTTGGAACAGCAAGTTCCCTTGCCGGTCTAGGAATGGTAGAACGATGGGTTCGATGACGGTTTGGATGTACCGTGCACTGTTCAGTGTCCCCTCGACGATCACCAGTGGTGTACGGCCAGTGTAGGAGATCGCTCCCCACACCATGATGCCGGGTGTTGGCCCTGTGTGCCTCGGTCGTATGCAGTCCTGATTGTGGCGCTCACCTGCACGGCGCCAAACACGCATACGACCATCATTGGCACCAAGGCAGAAGCGACTCTCATCGCTGAAGACGACACGTCTCCATTCGTCCCTCCATTCACGCCTGTCGCGACACCACTGGAGGCAGGCTGCACGATGTTGGGGCGTGAGCGGAAGACGGCCTAACAGTGTGCGGGACCGTAGCCCTGCTTCATGGAGACGGTTGCGAATGGTCCTGGCCGATACCCCAGGAGCAACAGTGTCCCTAATTTGCTGGGAAGTGGCGGTGCGATCCCCTACGGCACTGCGTAGGATCCTACGGTCTTGGCGTGCATCCGTGCGTCGCTGCGGTCCGGTCCCAGGTCGACGGGCACGTGCACCTTCCGCCGACCACTGGCGACAACATCGATGTACTGTGGAGACCTCACGCCCCACGTGTTGAGCAATTCGGCGGTACGTCCACCCGGCCTCCCGCATGCCCACTATACGCCCTCGCTCAAAGTCCGTCAACTGCACATACGGTTCACGTCCACGCTGTCGCGGCATGCTACCAGTGTTGAAGACTGCGATGGAGCTCCGTATGCCACGGCAAACTGGCTGACACTGATGGTGGCGGTGCACAAATGCTGCGCAGCTAGCGCCATTCGACGGCCAACACCGCGGTTCCTGGTGTGTCCGCTGTGCCGTGCGTGTGATCATTGCTTGCACAGCCCTCTCGCAGTGTCCGGAGCAAGTATGGTGGGTCTGACACACCGGTGTCAATGTGTTCTTTTTTCCATTTCCAGGAGTGTATATTAGTCCTCTATCTTGGACACAAGTAACGCAATTCTTTCCTAGAGTGTTTGCTGTATGACATTATATCCATCTGTTCTTTATACATAATGCACCCATAGAATCCTTCCTAGAGTGCTTGCTGTATGATATTATTCCCGTCTTTTGCACCGCTTTATTTATACTGTATAAGATATTATATTGCTACTCCACGTGACAAAATATATTGCTACTACACATACAAGTACACACATACAAACATAGAAGGACGAACAAATTCGTAGGATAAATAAAAGAAAATTCATTGCTACCGCTGCGTGGTTATTACAACATTGTAATAATAGTTTGCGTTCTACCATTACTGGTAATACAGTTAATTATTCATAGGCTCATTCATCATCGTGCGCTCAACAAATTCCACTCAATTTCCGACACAGCGGACACTTAATTAACTCATTTTGGTTATAGATTATGCTTACATCATTTGATTATCCTGTGGCCGTAAAAGTCCTTACTACATGAATTTCATGTATCGAAGAAAATGAAATTGCTTCATCACGATCCATTAGAAACATATTTCTTGAACATTTACTTCGATGACAGTCATTCCATCATTAGAAATCTACATTATCTATACTCATTTGAGCGTAATTCTTGTTCACTTTATATTCTTATGTACACTGTATCATACAATACTTATGGCATTTTTGCTCATCAGACTTAAAACCACGTAACAGAAAACGTATCCTACAATGTAGACAGAAGACAGATTCAGACACACGGTGGTTGAATAAAATCCTTAGATTATAAGCTAACACATTTACATTAGATCTTAGCTACAGATGGCAGATACTCTTACAATATCATCGTTCACGTAAACTTTATGACCACTAACACTTATTCCTCCAGCAAATTATTTTGGAAGAATGTAGCATTTGGCTGGCGATATGCAATAATTGTGAAGTTTCCACATACACTAACTCACGTATTACACAAAACACTTTCATACCTTGTACAGGGCCATCAGTTTTCCGTCCACTCTTAAACCAATAGGCATATGACCAAACCGCACATACCTACATACTAAACGGGCTGTGTCCAATGATTCCGATGTCCTTCTTCGACGCTTAACCTAAGGTTGCAGTGGTCATGCTATTCAGACATTCTCCTCTGACACATCAAGTACATGTTTTCACTTAAAAGGGAGACTGTTTGTCTAGGTCCTAGCTCCTGTTACTACAACACCGACGTTTGCACTTGGATTAGATATACATTCTGACGTAGCCTACTTCCAGCCAACGCATTTCCTCTACGAGTCGTTTAATTTTTGTTCCCTATTTCTTGACATTATTAACTTAGCATAAAAGTCTATCCACTGTAATTAATACAGTTGTATTACTAAAGCCTATACTCATCGTATTTTATTTGTTCTGTCAGTATATGTACTCAGCTCCTGCAAATACGTCTTCATGACTTAATTTTCCTCGTAGTTTGGTGGGCCACTAGGTAACTATCTTCGTGGGGATTTTGGATTATCTAGAATGGTTCAGAATATAATAAGTGCAATTTCTTTCTTAATAATAGTGAAAGTTTGCAGAGGGTTTTCAACACCACTTTCACGCCTACAGAGTATACTTATATTCTGACTAGCCTCCTATCTCTCTATGCCTTTCTCAGATTAGCAAGTTCCGTTACAGAGGTTACCATTTATCTCTTCTTCGTGGGTTTCTTCAGTTCGTGGCGTATGTCGAATGAAGTTCAGCTACTCATTCTTTTCTTTTTCCCCTTTCAATAAGTCAGCTGAAGTGTTGGTTGAGTATATAGCACGATTATTCACTATTTCGTCCAACACATCTAGGAATTATACCCATTTCGTCTGTTTATGAGGAGTGTAGGTCTTCATAAAACGATTAAACACACTAAACATCCTCTTCATGGAGTTGCCTTGTAGAATGAACCCTGAGAACAGTATTTTCTTTATCTACATAGCTTTCAAAAATTCCCTTGATTTACGACATGTGAAATTAGATGCGTTGGCAGATAAAATCGATTCAAATTTGCCTGCCATGGGAATATAGATATTTATCATCCTACTAATGACTGGGATGGCAGCAGCTGATTTTAGTGCATAGAACTTGACAGATTTAGAAAACATGCCGTATAAGCCAACAATACATTTAACGTCGCCACAGACAGAATGTAGTGGCCGAAAGGTCAATACGAACAATATGCAGATGTTTTCTAGGTAATAACAGGTACAATTTCGTCTTCCTACCCAAATTCGAAGGTTTTGCCTTTTGGCAGAGTAGAGGAGCTTTCAGAATTTATTGTGTCTTATGACAACATATTTGGAAAACAGCAATATATGTTCAATTTTCTGCAGCACTCTTTTGCGCCATAAAGCCTTCACACATAATGATTACACCATACAAGAGGCACCAGAAACACACGCACCCCACTTGTCCGAAACGGTGCACCCCGCCATTCCCCCTCCCGTATCTTGGGTTTATTTCCTTGCTGAAGAAGGAGCTTCATCTTACTCCAGCTAGGTCGCTGCTTTGTAACTCCTTCGTGTCTAGAAAATATTGCTTATACTGTGAAACTTTCATCAGTGACATTATGAATTCAAAGATTTGTTCCACCAGATCTTCAAATTCGGGTAGTCAAAAATGGTTCAAATGGCTCTGAGCACTATGGGACTTAACATCTATGGTCATCAGTCCCCTAGAACTTAGAACTACTTAAACGTAACTAACCTAAGGACATCACACAACAACCAGTCATCACAAAACAGAGAAAATCCCTGCCCCGCCGGGGATCGAACCCGGGCGCGGGAAGCGAGAACGCTGCCGCACGACCACGAGCTCCGGACTCGGGTAGTCCCAGGGACAATCGTGGTAAGGTGTCAGTATTGATGTCACTTCCTTTTATGTAAATACAGCAGAGTCCCGCTAATCTGAACCCCGGTAATGCGAGCGTTCGGTTAATCCTAACATGGAAAATGTTAGTCTAACTATGGGAAACGGTGCGGTAAACTGCTGTACATACGTACTATTTTAATTTAGACAGTACAGTAAGCATGCATTAGAAAAATTGGCAAGAAACTATTAGGTTTAAAGAACGCGTAACAATGAAAGAAAAGCTTACTAAAAAACTTACTAAAATACAGCAGCTACTTTATCCTTACTTTTTAGATGACAATATTCAGTCATTGTTTTTTGGCAAAATGAAGACAGTCTGTTATATGACGCATAGTTGCGCCATCGCCTCATAAACATCAAATCAGCAGGTGTTGCAGTGGGCTGTTGCTTCAACGGCTACGGTCGCAGGTTCGAATCCTGCCTCGGGCATGGATGGGTGTGATCGGTTAGTTAGGTTTAAGTGGTTCTAAGTTCTGGGGGAATGATGACCTCAGCAGCTAGCATAGTGTCCCATAGTGCTCAGAGCCATTTTTTTGCTACTTCAAATAACGCAGCGCGAGGTCAAGCGCTTCTGCTGCGTCACTGTGTGTAACCAGCTCTCTTTTGTCACTTCCGTCAAAGCAGACCACTTCTTCCTGGTTTTGAGTCACAGCAGCAACTAAATCGGCGTCAGTAAGATTCTCCACACATGCCCCATCCACTGCCATCTACTCATCTACGTCTCCTTCACTAGGTTCTTCAGATCCAGGGATTGTCTGTATCATTTGTAGTAGATTTTTTCTCTTAATTTTCAGCTAGGTTGTCCTGAAATTCAAGAGATGACCACAGTTCTCTCAACGATTTTCTCAGAGTATTTTCTGAAATATTCTTCCCTGCCTTAGCGCCCCAATAAACAACGTCCTTCACACCGGTCTTTTTCATTTTGTCCACTAAAGGAATGCTATCATCTTCGAACAGCATTCTTAAAAATTGTTTTCTGTAAATCAGTTTTAATGATTACAGAACGCCCTGTTCCATCAGCTATAGAAGTGGTGAAACATTCGGCGGCAGAAACGTAGCTGCAATTACTCCATCACATAATTCCTCAGTGCTAGGGTGAGATGGCGCGTTATCAAACAAAAGGACTGCATGGGGAGACAAATGATTTTCCTCAGAAAACCATCGAACAGAGGGTACAGACTGGCCCGGAAACCATTCTCTGAACAGCTTCCCATCCATCCATGCTTTCTTCTGGTTGCGATAATATGCAGGCAGGGACTGAATGTTGCAGTTTTTGAAAGCTCTGGGCCTAGCAGATTTGCCAATCAGCGTTAAAGGCAGCTTGTGATTACCAGCAGCATTGCTGCGCGATAGTAAAGTCACACGATCTTAGCACATTTTAAAACCAGGAGCATGGTCTTCTGCTTTTCGTGTCCGGCTTTCTGTTGCCAATGCCCTAAAATTGAGGCCAGTCTCGTCAGATTTATAAATTTCTTGGGGAGAGTACTTCGTCTCTGTTATTATTTTTAAAACTCACCCAAGTATTCCCTTCGCTGCATCACATCCAGAAGAAAGCTTCTCTCCAGTAATTGTTAGTTGACGGATTCTGTGGTGTCACCACCAGACACCACACTTGCTAGGTGGTAGCCTTTAAATCGGCCGCGGTCCGTTAGTATACGTCGGACCCGCGTGTCGCCACTGTCAGTGATTGCAGACCAAGCGCCACCACACGGCAGGTCTAGAGAGACGTACTAGCACTCGCCCCAGTTGTACAGCCGACTTTGCAAGGAACGGTTCACTGACAAATACGCTCTCATTTGCCGAGACGATAGTTAGCATAGCCTTCAGCTACATTTGCTACGACCTAGCAAGGCGCCGTATTCAATTGATATTGAGATTCTAGTAATGTACCATCAGGAGCGATGTTCTACAAATTTGGATTTAAGTTAAGTATTCCAGAAGCTACGTACTTTTCTTTATAGCATTCATTACGTATCCTGTTTCAGACCTCACGCCAGCCTGCGTGAGTTTAAGCGCGTGCATTTCGGCTTCCTCTCATTGTGTCTAGGCTGTCTTGTCTAGACACAACAGGTTCCATGACGTTTTCTGAATCTGTCCAACCAACCCGTACTCGCACTGAAACACTGAGCACCATTCATTAACTTGTTCATGTAATCAGCTTTCTCCTGAACCAGTGCTCCACTCAAAGGAGTTCCCCTTTCTCTTCCCTCCATAAACGAAAGGAAAAGAGCTTCATCCACTTTATCGTACTTGGGCTGTTTCAAAGTCTGCCGAATTTCGAGTGTCTTTCCCGAAGACGTTGTACAGGACTGTTCAAGCTTCACTCTGTTCTTCTTCCAATCACAAATGGTTGCTTTACCAACACCCAGTTCCGTTGCCAGTTTAGATACATTCCCACCACTGTCTATCCGCTTCAAAGCGTTCAGTTTTCCTTTGAGAGGTAACGTTTATGCTTCCGTTTACTCGTGACGAAAATACGTACACCACCTCATCTGAACGAATACAATATAACTATTATGCGTGCCAGCAAACGATAAAGAACATAAACAAGCGCTTTGAAAGCCAACTAGCAGTGCACTGACCGCCGACACTACAAAGGTCTCAACAGTGCACAACAACAAGGGCAGGGAGTGAGAGTGAGCCATTGTTCCCACACCTGTTACCATGGTATACCTTCTTATCTGCTTGGTATACTTCGTTCTAGAAACTCGTCACCGTAATTCCGCCTAATCCGAACAAATTTGTTATCCCGAACTAGGTCCTGTCCCAATTAGATCATATTAACGGGAATCTACTGTAATCTCCAAATCTTGACTGAAGAAGCATTGTCCAACGGGCAAGACGGTTGTGTAACAGTTTACATGACATTAAGAAACTCAAGGCTCGCTGATCATCGTAAATTTTGTTGTCTCTCCCAGAGAGATAAGAGTAAAATTTTTTAAAAGCCCAGACAATAGCCAATGCCTCTAGTTCAATTGCAGAATGTCCCTGCTTGCGTTCAGATAAGGTCCGCCTGGCAAAGTTGACTTTCCTTACTTCATTTTTTCCATCATCGGGTATAAGTTAAAAGAGCCATGGCTCCAGCCCAGAATATGAGGCACCAAAGGCAAGGGAAAAATTTTTCGACATGTCGGGATGAAACAGAGTCTCGAAGTGTACTAACACGTGGTTTATAGCCTCGAAGTCTTTCAAGCAACGCTCCGTCCGGTTGCACGTTCTATTCATCTTTAAAACGCCGAATAATGCATTGCTATTCAACAACTGATGTTGGAAAATCGCCTTAAAATGAACTTAACCTAATACTGTTGTCGTTTGTTCCTTGGAAACGGAAAATTCTTAATAGCATCCAATTTCACAGGATAGGACGTTATAACCTCAAATGAAGTTACGTGCCCAGGGATTTGATCTTCTTTCGAACAAACTTGGATTTTGATACATCAGCAGTAACTCCAGCAGATAAAAATTTCTTCAGTTTTTTCTAACATTTCAGTATGTTCATACCAGGTAGGAGTGGTAATTGGTATGCCACATGCTCCTGCCAGGTAGTATGGTAATTAGGATCCCATCCACATACACAGTAAATTTAGCCAATAATTCTGGTACAAGCACTGTGTCGAGTGCGGCTATAAAGACTCGCAAATTAATGTTCAATCCAAAGGGCAACCCACGATATTGGTAAGATCTTCCGGCACAGTTAAGCACAGTGTGTCTTTCGATAGCAAACTCTGCCAGTAAAAATATCTCATGTCAATGCTAGATAAATACCTAACACCGAAAAACATCTGTAGTTGCTCCTTCAAGGTTTCAGAACGCGTTGTTACCGGCAGAAATATGCGTTTTATTTCCCTCGCCTAGAGTAGGAGGCGTACTTTTCTGTCAGATAAGGAGAGCAAGAAGGTTCCATGACTTCCCACTCTTAACATACATACCTTGAATCACAATCTCTCTCTTAGACCACGGAATTTAATAGGTGTTTTTACAAAAACTTCTTTGGGGCTTCAGCTACGGTCGCAGGTTAGAATAGTATGTCGGGCATGGATGTGTGTGATGTCAAATGGCTTAGAACTACTTAAACCTAACCAACCTAAGGACATCACACACATCCATGCCCCAGCCAGGATTCGAACCTGCGACCGTAGCGGTCACGCGGCTCCAGACTGTAGCGCCCAGAACCGCACGGCCACTCCGGTCGGCCTGTGTGATGTCCTTAGGTTAGTTAGGTTTAAGTAGTTCTAAGTTCTAGGGAACAGATGACCTCAGAAGTAAAGTCCCATAGTGCTCAGAGCCATGTGAACCATTTAAACTAAATTTTGATCGTCACAATTCGAAGTACTTTGATGAGGTGAATCTTCAGCCAGCATCTGTACCCCTTTGACAAACCGTAATCGAATGTTTTGGCAATACTTATCGTGGCGCCTAGGAATTCTGAATAAATCTATTGCATTGACATGAAGACAGCATTTATCCGTCTCTAAGTCAATTTTGACACATTCTCTCTTAAGAACCCAGTACCAAAAGTACACATTTCTGTCAAAACTTCCACTATTTAAAAAACGTATTTTATGGTTGTGCTTCTTACCATCACATTAACATGGCTTTGCAGCTTTACTAACTTCAGCTACTGCTCCAGTCACCCTCCAATTTTGAACGTGATCTTTGATAGCTTTCGAATATTACTTATTTCACCAAATAATATTTCAGACATAATACAGATCATTGCACCAGTATCGACGACGATAACAGTTGAAATAGTTTCTATAGTAGTTTTGATAGATTCTTGCACTATTTCTATTGGACCCTCAGCACAGGTTTTAAACCTATCTGTTAATTCGTTTCTCAAACCTGTATGTTCATTGTACCTTAACAGGTGACTATAGAAATCACCCCTATCCTTTGGTCAGCGGCGGGGATTTAAATGTGGCCGATACTAGTTGGTTGAATTTGGTTCTACAGGAAAAGTCTCATTTGTGACTGCGACAATATTCACTGTGAAATTTCATGCGCCAACAAGTGTCAACTTCACGATTATCTTCAGGATTTTGTTGCGGGTAAGTGTTAACGTTTCCATTAAACGATATCTGATTCTGATGATTGAAACCCCACTGGTTATTGAACTACACTGAAGCGCCAAAGAAACTGGAATAGGGATGCGTATTCAAATACAGAGATATGTAAAAAGTCAGAATGTGGCGATGCGGTCGGTAACGCATATATAAAACAAGTGTCTGGCGCAATGGTTAGATCGGTTACTGCTGCTACAATGGCAGCATGTCATGATTTAAGTTAGTTTGAACGTGGTGTTACAGTCGGCGCACCACCGATGGGACACGGCATCTCCGAGGTAGCGATGAAGTGGGGATTTTCCCGTACAACCATTTCACGAGTGTACCGTGAATATCACCAATTCGGTAAACATCAAATCTCCGACATCGCTGCGGCCGGAAAAAGATCCTGCAAGAAAGGGACCAACGACGACTGAAGAGAATCGTTCAGGCTGACAGAACTGCAACCCTTCCACACATTGCTGCAGATGTCAAAGCTGGGTCATCAACAAGTGTCAGCGCGCGAACCACTCAACGGAACATCACCGCTGCGTGCTTTCGGAGCCGAAGGCCCACTCGTGTACCCTTGATGACTGCACGACAAGAAGCTGTACGCCACGACTGGACCCGTGAACACCGACACTGGGCTGTTGCCTGGTTGGACGAGTCTCGTTTCAAATTGTATCAAGCGGATGGACGTGTACGCGTATGGAGGCCACCTCATGAATCCATGGGCCCTGCATATCAGCAAGAGACTGTTGAAGCTCGTGGAGGCGTGGGGCGTGTGCAGTTGGAGTGATATGGAACCCCATGATGCGTCTAGATACGACTCTAACAGGTGACACGTACGTAAGAATCCTGTCTGATCACCTGCATCCATTCATATTCATAGTGCATTCCGTCGGAATTAGGCGATTCCAGGAGGACAATGCGACACCCAACACGTCCAGAATTGCTACAGAGTGGCTCCAGGAACACTCTTACGAGTTTAAACGCTTCCGCTGCCCACCAAACTCCCCAGACATGAACATTATTGAGCCTATCTGTGGTTCCTTGCAACGTGCTGTTCAGAAGAGATCTCCATCCCCTCGTATTCTTACGGATTTATGGACAGCCCTGCAGGATTCATGAGGTCAATCGCCTCCAGCACTACTTCAGACATTAGTCGAGTCCATCCCCCGTGGTGTTGTGGCACTTTTTCCCTACGTGATTCTAGGCAGGTGTACCAGTTTCTTTGGCTCGTCAGAGTGTATTGTGTTGTACTGAACTGTAGTGTGTACCGTGCGTTGCAGTACCTCTGGTTACGGTAGCTGTGATTATTCCAGGGGTGTACTCGACTATTTTGATAACCCGGATGGTGGCTATCATCGTTCCTCCTCCTTCTCGTATAATTTGGAGAGTCAACATTTACATACCTAACAGCACCTGACATTAGACGCGCCCGTGGCGG
Source organism: Schistocerca piceifrons (assembly GCF_021461385.2). Classification (NCBI taxonomy): domain Eukaryota; kingdom Metazoa; phylum Arthropoda; class Insecta; order Orthoptera; family Acrididae; genus Schistocerca; species Schistocerca piceifrons. Next base: position 65,115,949 of record NC_060140.1, read on the forward strand.
GGCAACAAATCCAACGGCTGCGTCAGCTGATCGGTCGTGATTGTTGCAATGCTGCTGGAGTGGCGACGTTGCCTAATTCATTCCATTCGCATTCCTATGATTATTTCTATTACTTTTAGCTTTTGCATGTTCATTTATCAAATCAGTGAAGTTGAGTGCTGATAGCCGTCCGGAGTGGCCGTGCGGTTCTAGGCGCTACAGTCTGGAACCGAGCGACCGCTACGGTCGCAGGTTCGAATCCTGCCTCGGGCATGGATGTGTGTCATGTCCTTAGGTTAGTTAGGTTTAACTAATTCTACGTTCTAGGCGACTGATGACCTCAGAAGTTAAGTCGCATAGTGCTCAGAGCCATTTTAACCATTGAGTGCTGGTAAAAAATGTTCCAAATTGAATTCAGTTTTCTGCACTAGCTTTTCTCTTATGTGATTCGTCAACTTGCCTTTAAAATTACGTAGGATGTCTTTATCGGATATAGGTTCATCACAGATGCGAGTCTTTTTCAAATATTTCTCAAAATACTTTCTTGAGCTTCCTTGCCCAAGACTGCATAATTCTGGATTAAAGAGTATATGTCTCAATTTTTCTTGAACGCATTTTGATAAATAGTGTGCAGAAAGGCATTTTTGAATTTTTAATACGAGTGACAACGCAATCACAGCCCCGCCATGGGTAAAACCTGTGAAAAACTCAATCTTTTGTATGTAAGACCATGTTTTATGCAATAATTTCTAAGTAAATTAATGAAAGTAAAGGATATACACGTTTCTTCTTTGTTGTTAACACCTGAAGGTGTCTGTGTTTGAGGAGACCTTCTCCGAGCAAGAAAGAAGTAGGAATGAGTCCTTCCGTTAACTTCCTACTAGTATAACGTAGCGACAATTCTCTACCTGAACACGCGTCGACATTGTGTGCATTGTTTTGCGACATCGGACTATGGTAGTAACCACTGGCCCCATCTACTTGAGCGCATTGTGACGTATTATCACCAGTTTACCCTTGTTGTTTTTGTTGTGGTCTTCAGTCCAGAGACTGGTTTGAAGCAGCTCTCATTGCTAGAGACTGGTTTGATGCAGCTCTCCATGCTACTCAATCCTCTGCAAGCTTCTTCATCTCCCAGTACCTACTGCAACCTACGTACTTCTGAATCTGCTTAGTGTATTCATCTCCTGATCTCTCTCTACGATTTTTACCCTCCACGCTGCCTTCCAATATTAAATTGGTGATCCCTTGATGCCTCAGAACATGTCCTACGTACCGATACCTTCTTCTAGTCAAGTTGTGCCACAAACTCCTCCCCAATTCTATTCAATACCTCATCATTAGTCATGTGGTCTACCCAACTAATCTTCAGCATTCTTCTGCAGCACCACATTTCGAAAGCTTCTATTCTCTTCTTGTCTAAACTATTTGTCGTCCACGTTCTACTTCCATAAATGGCCACATTGCACACAAATACTTTCAGAAACGATTTCTGAGATTTAAATCTATACTCGATGTTAACAAATTTCTCTTCTTCAGATATGCTCTCCTTTCCATTGACAGTCTACATTTTATATCTTCTCTACTTCGTCCATCATCAGTTTACCCTTATACAGTATGTAATTGCTTTTGTGCTCGATCAGTTCAATCAGTTAATTTATCTTGAACGTCTGGTTGCCAGTTGGGCAATTCCTGAGTCAACGTTTTTCTCACAACACTAAATTCGCTTTTGATAGCTTTTATTGATGTATCTTGTTCAGCACATACCGCGGTGACTTATCTGTCACTTTCTTGCGCTCTACTTCGTATTTCCGGTAATCTGACTACCCACTTCTTTTGGAAACTACCCATTTCGCCTTCGGGCGCAGCAGGTTAATTTTTTACAACCCGACACTCCTCATTTCACGGTGAGCTTCAGATTATTTTGCTGTAGTAGCAAAGTGTCAAAACTCTCGGACAAATCTTTTACCTTCTCAGGAAGGAACTTAATGTTTTCCAACAAATCTGATATTTCGATATTTATGTTATCCAAATCGCATCGTAAGACCTCTGTTACGTGTTTAGCCACTTCTGCTTACAACTGTTTGGTTTGATTCCTAAGTTATTCACTAACCTGCTCCACTTGTTGTTTCAAAGCAGAAAATAATTAGAAATATTGACTTGCTTATGATTAATAAAAGACAGGTTGCTATTCATGCCTTCTTGGTTTTGATTGATGCGTTCTAATTTTTTTGGAAATCAACTGAAGACGATCTTGCGCTGTTGTAACGGTTTCAGTTGTGCGGGTTGATGTTACATTATCAAGTCCGACAGCGGGGCTAGAAAACATTGCATCTGAATCAATTGCTGGATTTATATTCTTAGTGTTAAATTCAGCAATAGAACCAGCGATCATGATATTGGTTTTTGAATACGCGTCATATTCAGCTGGCGACGTAATACTTCTAGCACCGAGCGAGGTGGCGCAGTGGTTAGACACTGGACTCGCATTCTGAAGGACGACGGTTCAATCCCGCGTCCGGCCATCCAGATTTAGGTTTTCCGAGATTTCCCTCAATCAGTCCAGGCAAATGCCGGGATGGTTCATCTGAAAGGGCACGGCCGACTTCCTTCCCCATCCTTCCCTAATCCGATGAGACCGATGACCACGCTGTCTGATCTCCTTCCCCAAACCAACCAACCAACCAATACTTCTAGCCGTAGTTGGGTAGGAAGTTATGTTTATATCGGCTGACTCGCCGTTAAACATCTGAATATTTTCATTTTCCGTTATAGTTCGTGACATTTTCAGCGACTGCTGGCGAGTTAACGCCATAACAAGGGATAGTAGCTTTATAAAACGTCATCACTTTTACGTTACAATTCATTAATGCTTTGGCAAATTGTATCTTTGGCAACTTTTTCCGATCACTCTGGTCACTCGCGCGCGATTATCTACGCGGATACGCCATCTTGCGAAATTTCTACATACTGTAATTTCAATTACAAAAAATTCTAAAAAAGCTAAGTAAATGCGAAAGAGCAAATCTCAACTCCCAGGAAATGTATTTCTCCTGAAGCGGACCTGCTTAATTTAAAAGCATTGAGCATTTTTCCTTACTTGGTGCTGCATACGCCAAGAATCGTGGCAATAATAATTCATAATTCCTTAATTTCATGTTCTTTTCCTTCCAGATTTAAGCTTTTTACATAGTTTAGTACATTTTATCCTTTTTTCTCTATAGGTCAATGGATCATCGATTTATAGCCATGGTACATTTAACGTAACACAAAAGAACAAAATTATTACAGGGTATACAGCATAAAATTCATGTCCTGCTTACGACGTAGCCAGTATAACTCTCTCTTTCAGACGGAGAGGGAGAATTATATGGCCAAAAGAACAAATATTGTTAATTATTGTGATTTTGAGATTGAGGTATGTAGTGTCAATGTTCGCTGCCGGAATAATGGGCTCGAAATTCCTAATTTGCGAACGCGTTTATAACATTAATCATCACAGGCTCGTCAATTTGATGGCGCTACGACTTCGTTCAGAATGACTGACTGCAGACTTTGAAAACCTTTCCAACCGTTAGCAGCGATCTGCATAAGATGTAAGAAATAGCTGTAAATTGTTCTTTGGCAACCAGTCATTCTGGAAAGCGATACTAGTACTTACACAAACACAACCCAATCCATCATTTGTCAAAATGTGACTATTATTCTCTGAGATAAACATGCTTACACTATTTTATGTTAACATATTAATTAATAACGAAATTTACAAATGCTTACAAAACGGCCAAGGTGGGAGCGAGGGAAGTGGTTGTCTCTAAAGAACAGAGAGTCTGATAAAAACAAGCGCTAAGTACCTTAGAAACTTCAGAGACAGTGTTTTGTTCATTTTTATCGCAGTCGCTGATATACACTAAGTCTGCGTTCTCTGGCCATGAAAAGTCATTTAAATAGCACGTATAATACAAAATACAAATTACTTGATGTGTCTTTTCAAGCCTTACGTTGTAGAGTAGATATAAGCAAAAATTAAAGAGCAATATTAAACTTGGCTGCCCACTATGCACTGACGTATTTGTTTGAAGAGTTATGTTGTAGAATAGATAGATCTAGGGACATTAGATGCATATGTAAACTAAAATGTTGCAACCAGTATCAGATATACACCTCCCGAAAAGAAACTGCTACACTCTCAAGGACAAATGATGTGAAAGGAAGCCCATCATTGCAGGAGTACGTAATAACAAATGGTTCAAATGGCTCTGAGCGCTATGAGACTTAACTTCTGAGGTCATCAGTTCCCTATAACTTAGAACTACTTAAACCTAACTAACCTAAGGACATCACATACATCCATGCCCGAGGAAGGATTCGAACCTTCGACTTGTCGCGCGGTTCCAGACTGTAGCGCCTAGAACCGCTTGGCCACCCCGGCCGGCTATGTAATAACAGCTTCAGACCAAATGAAACACACGTGTCACAGTGAAGGCTGCTCAGAGAGGAGTATCATTGCATTGTTTACCCCTCTGACGGCACTGCAGACGTCCATTATCGCATGCTAATGATCAGAAAGGTGGCGAATGGCATTCTGCAATACATTGTCCCAAGCATCTTGCACATTTTGTAGCAATTCGGTTATGGTCTTTGCAAGCTGTGGAGAACGACTAAGTGCCCGCTTCATCAAGTCCCATACGAGCTCAGATAGCGAGAGATCTGCTGATTTGTTAGCCAAAGCTGTTGTATATCACAAAGAGCACGATGCATCGCACCAGCGGTATGTCGACGTCGACAGCCCTGCTGAAAATGCACATCTCCTTCCTGTCGAAGAAATCGCAGCAGCATGGTGAAAACCACCCTGTGCATTGTAGCGGTAGCGGGTTACTTGGCCCTGCAGAAGCACCATAAGGGCCACAAACCATCAACCTTGGGGTGTGACAAATGTGCCAAGAGTGAATGCATGCGAAAAAAGCCGCTCACAAGGTCTACACCATACGTGTACGTCCACCTCTGCATACAGACAGTATTTACTCTCATTACTGAAGGCAACAGAGTGCCATTCCACTTTCCGGTCGACTCTATCAAGACGTCAGAGTAGTCTTGCTTGGTGATGTGATGCCAGTGATAGTCTCGTCAGATTCAGGCGTGTTATTAGTCGTGCTGCAAGCAGGTGGTTTCCAACGTTCATTGGTGACACAGCTGGTTCGACAAGTGCCTGGATTTCTTCGCTGGAAGACGTCCGATCGGCAACCAACTCTGCACGATGCGTTGATCTTGACCTGTGTCTGTGGTATGCGGATATCCAGAACCTGGTCTACGGGAGTGGGAATGTCGCACAGAACACTGCGAAAGCAGCGGCACACCACCGGCATATGCAGCAACCCCTAGATGTATCCATCTAGCTTCCTGCAGGCCCACATGGCCATCGCCGGCCACGGTGGCCGTGCGGTTCTAGCGCTGCAGTCCGGAACCGCGGGACTGCTACGGTCGCAGGTTCGAATCCTGCCACGGGCATGGGTGTGTGTGATGTCCTTAGGTGAGTTAGGTTTAAGTAGTTCTAAGTTCTAGGGGACTTATGACCTAAGATGTCGAGTCCCATAGTGCTCAGAGCCATTTGAACCATTTGAACCATGGCCATCCCATTGAAATGGTCGAGGTTGTTCAACAGGTGTATGTAGTCGTCGGAAGGGCATTGTTGCACCCTAGAGTGAATGTTGCAAGCAGTGTTCAGGTGTAAACACGCATATTACTGCCTGCAGAGCCAAAACAGATGGCGCACAGACGGGCCATCTGAGCGCCATCTTATCGTCGATGACAATGACAAACGAATCACTAAAACTAAACCCCTTCAGAAAGCACGTATTGTGCCCTTGTGTCACGCAATGGAGTCCTTGAGAGTGACGCATTTCTTTCTCGCAGTGCAACTATAGCCCAGAAAGACACATACACCATAATATGATACAAGATAGCTAAGGAAGGAATGGTGCTTGTATCTGAACAGCACTGGTACGGTGATATACAGACATTCGTTCGTTTCAACAATGTTAACGATATTGGTACTGGCTATGTTGGATTACATACGAGGCGTGTTTATTAAGTAAGTACTGTTTTGAAATTTAAAAAAAACACGTGCTAAGATATCTAAATAATTTTATTTTTACATTAAAGCCTGTACCGTAATCTACTATTCTACGTAATTTCCGTCAATACTGAGGCAACTGTCATAACGTTGTACCAATTTTTGAAAACCCTCCTCACAGAAGTCTGCTGCCTGTCTTGTTAACCACTGCATCACCACTGTTTTGACTTCTTCATCGTCTTGAAGACGCTGACCTCCAAGGTGTTTCTTCAGTGCAGGAACAGATGGTACTCACTGGGCGCAAGATCGTGGCTGTACGGAGGATGATCTGGAGTTTCCCATCGAAAAGATATGATGAGATCTTTAGTCTGATTCGCCACTGCGGACGGGCATTGTCTTGCAGTAAAACGATACCCTTGCTCGAGTTGCCACGTCTTTTGTTCTGAATTGAACGGCGCAGATTGTGAAATGTCTTAAGGTAAGCTGCTGTATTGATTGTCACATTACAAGGCAGAAATTCCACAATCAATACTCCTTTACTGTCCCAAAAAACTATGCACATGATTTTCCGGGCAGCAATTATTTGCTTAAACTTCACTTTTCTGGGTGAATCTGAATGCCGTCATTCCATGGACTGTTGCTTTGATTCTGGTGTTGCATAAGCCACCCATGTTTCATCGCCTGTAATAATTTGGCTTAAGAAATCATCACCGTCGTTGTGGTACCGCTCAAGGAAAGCTAATGCACTGTCTAAACGTTTGGTTTTGTCCACATCCGTCAACATGTTTGATACCTAACGTGCGCACAATTTTCGGTAATTCAAGTGCTCGGTCACAGTGCCATACGAAACACTACAAGAAACATTAGGAAAGTCATCCCGCAAGGAGGAAATCGTAAGGCGTTTGTTTTCTCTCACCTTATTGTCCACTTCCTGTACCAAACTTTCGTTAACGCGGGAACGTTCATCATGCACATCTGTCTGGCCATCTTTAAATGCTCTCACCCACTTTCATACCATTCCATCTCTCATAATGTTTTCTCTGTACACTGAACAGTTCTCACGATGAAAATCGAACGCTTTTAGGCCGTTAGCACTAAGAAATCTTATAACAGCGAGTACTTCACAGTCGGCGGGACTCACGATTATCGGAGGCATCTTAAACTCTGAGTTGTTGTTGTTGTGGTCTTCAGTCCTTAGACTGGTTTGATGCAGCTCTCCATGATACTTTATCCTGTGAAAGCTTCTTCATCTCCCAGTACCTACTGCAGCCTACATCCTCCTGAATCTGCTTAGTGTATTCATCTCTTGGTCTCGCTCTTCGATTTTTACCCTCCACGTTGCCCTCCAGTACTAAACTGGTGATACCTTCATGTCTCAGAACATGTCCTACCAAACGATCCCTTCTTCTAGTCAAGCTGTGCCACAAGCTCCTCCTCTCCCCAATTCTATTCAATACCTCCTCATTAGTTATGTGATCAACCCATCTAATCTTCAGCATTCTTCTGTAGCATCACATTTCGAAAGCTTCTATTCTCTTCTTGTTTAAACTATTTATCTTCCACGTTTCACTTCCATACATGGCTACATTCCATACAAATACTTTCAGAAACGACGTCCTGACATTTGAATCTCTACTCGATTGCCTTTCCTTAATCTCAGTCAGTACACAACGTAAACAAGGAAGAATCAGACAGTAATAGCTTCAGTGCATAGACAACAGATGTAGATACCCAGTGCGCATGCGCAGAACGCCGACCGCAGCGCTGCGGCCGCGGTGTGGGAAAACGGTACTTACTTAAAAAACACGGCTCGTAGCAGTGGTTGCTTGGGTTAAGTTGTGTCTGATATTGTTTTCAGTGTAGCGTCATTTTGCTCTACATATGCATGTAACATACCTGCACCTATCCATTTTACAACAGGAAGCTTTTTGAACAAGGACGCCATTGTCTAGAGGGTTCAGATAAGTTAGTCTACAGTTAGTCCGAAATGGGTATCGGATGGTATGTGCTGGTGAGGTCAAAATCAGTGTCAGAGAAGCGACCTTAGTCTATGGTGTAGATTTTGGTAGAGTAGTTTTGAAGTACTTGGGTAGCACCAGCAGGGGGCATTTTAGAAATGGAGGGCTGTTGATATGGTTGGAGGATTAGGTGGAGGGGAAGGAGGGAGGTGTCGTCGTCCACAATGGAGCAGGTATCAGGGACACATCAGCCGTCTAGAGGAGATGGGGTGAAGGAGACAGGACCACTTTTTGGGGCACACCGATATGTGGATGGAAGGTAGGACAACAGGTACTACTTACCTTAACAAAGGAGGGGCGTTGTGTAAATCTGGGCATCCGCCTAGCAGCGTGCTTTCTGCCCATCGAGCCTCACCTGCTGCGCAGTACAGATGGAGGGCGTGCTGTTGCAGTCGGCTACACGACGACGGACGTGGTGTACCGCTGGAACCGGCAGCGCACGGTGGCCATCGCGGAGGACATGAAGCTCTCGCAGTTCGACCTGATCGCCACGCCGTCCGCCAACCAGACGGACGTCCTCAAGTCCGGTACGGCAGCCGGCGGCCTCCCTCCCGCCATCTGCAAGTACTCCGCCGATACTTTTTCTCTAGCCTCCGCCTGTCTGCGCTGCTGTCGCCTTGCAACGCTGCCAGTACTCTCCTGTTCCTGTTTATGGAGTGGCATATCCAGAGTCCGCAGTCCCTAGCAAGACTGCAAGCTGCTTTATCAGTACTGTCCAGTGATGACGCTGATTAACTTGATTACAGCTTTTGGGGTTACCAGCCGACACATGGCGTCTTGTTGTCGCATTGTTTCTACGAGTTGCCTACTCTTCCCAATGAAACGAAGTGTCCTGGTCATTTTCCTTTATAGTCGCTGGACCACTGAGAATAATGGCGTATTTTTGCTAACGACATGTGGAATCCAGTTGGAGCCACACAAACAATAAGAGCGGCACAGCATCTATGTTTGATCAAAAACAAAAGTGTCCTTCGTCGATGCTGAGCTCTGCCACTGCAGACTTGTCGGTTTGGCAGATACGAAATGGTTCAAATGGCTGAGAACACTATGGGACTTAGCTTCTGAGGTCATCAGTCCCCTAGAACTTCGAACTACTTACACCTAACTAACCTACGGACATCACACATATACTTGCCCGAGGCAGGATTCGAACCGGCGACCGTAGCAGTCGCACGGTTCCAGACTGTAGCGCCTAGAACCGCTCGGCCACTCCGGCCTGCAACAGATACGAACGCTCCTTACCTATTCCGAACAGTGTTGCAAAATGCATCGTTGCATCTGGCCGATTCACTACATTCACACTCGTAAGTGATACTGTACCACCTGGGTGCCAGTGACCCTAGCTGGTCTTCGAGGACCCAAGCAAATTTTGGATTTCAAAAGTTGTACCGAAACTAGGTTCTGTGCGGTGTCTCTTCAGTACTTGGTCGTGTCAGTCAAAGACCGATTTGGGCTATAGGGACCTGGCTTCTATAAAATCGGGTGTGGTATGCAGTACGTCGGTCAGATGCAACTACGCTTCTCGAACAAGTGAGGTTCGTTCATGTCGGCCAAACTGGCCAGTCTGCAGTGGTAGAACACTGCGAAAACAGAGGACACAATGTTTGATTTTGAACAAAGTTGCTGTGCCTCAACAATGGGTTCTGGGGTTTGGTCATCAGAGAGGTTGTGGAAATATGAGTGCACGATGATTTTGTCACCCGGGACAACGGTTTGCAACACAGCCCCACATGGAGTGTGGCGTTAACAGAAGTACGTTAGGAATACTCTGCTGCGAAAGTGACGGAGGCAGTGTAAAGAATAGGCAGGCAGCACCACGGATTGATGCCCGGACTCACATCCGCCCCATCACTTACCCTGTTCATGACGTTTCTTCTGGAAATTGGCGCGACGACTGCCCCTTCTGCAGAGGAGTCTACACCCTAGCAGATGTAAACGAACGAGCTGAACACGGATCCGACACTTCTCCTGAAGCATTGCAACAAAACAAAGGCACGATTCACGTGTTAAGCACAAAAAAAATTCTTTATCGAAATTCGCCAAGAAAGCCTGCATTTCCACTGAGTAACTTATTCTCCACCATCCAACATATGTATGGATGTCGCGGTCTGAATTACTTGACGTACCTTGAAAATTGGCAAGCCATTTCGCATTCATATTTTCGTTTAGTAAGACAGTAACCCTGCAGTATACTGATTACAGAACAGCGGTGGGGCAAAATATAATCATAATGCTATTGAAGTTAAGTGGATTACACTGGCTGTATGTACTAATTTCTAACTAACTTCAGTTCAAAGACATATAACAAAGTGCAGGACTTCTTTGTTTTTTTCTACGCTTTCTGTGAGTTCTTAGGAACGGGAAGCATGCTGGACCTGGGACAGGCAGGCCAGAGACCGACGTAATGAGAACAGCGGCCCTCTGACATCGGTACTGGCTGGTAGCCTCTCGTGTCGTCTCCATTAATGTCGGCACCCCAGAACCGCCACGTAGTGTGTCTGATACTGTGCTTTTATGACCGAGTCGTGCCCTACAGCCAAGTTGAGGTCAGGAAAGGGAGATTGTCAGTGGGAGACCAGCAGCGTCACATGCTCTGAAGAGTGCCTTCTGTAGACAACAGACATACATTTTGCCAAAGAAACATGGCTTGCAGAAGCGTAAGAGCCCACCCTCAGGCACAGAATTTTACATTTGGAGTACGTCAGATGCGAGGCTAGTTGCTGGGCGGGAAAACGAGTGATTGGTAGAAAATGTTTGTGATGTCACGAAGATGAAGCAAAGAAGATAACTTTTTGAAAGGAGACGGGCAAATTGAAAAGTCATAGGCGTATTATCTGGCACATTATCCCTGGCGGGATTTTTGTGTATGAAGGCACCTTGGAATTGGCCAGCTGAATGTTCATATTCAGAGATTGACGGGCGTGACCGATTTGGCTGCAAAGAATACACTCCTGGAAATTGAAATAAGAACACCGTGAATTCATTGTCCCAGGAAGGGGAAACTTTATTGACACATTCCTGGGGTCAGATACATCACATGATCACACTGACAGAACCACAGGCACATAGACACAGGCAACAGAGCATGCACAATGTCGCCACTAGTACAGTGTATATCCACCTTTCGCAGCAATGCAGGCTGCTATTCTCCCATGGAGACGATCGTAGAGATGCTGGATGTAGTCCTGTGGAACGGCTTGCCATGCCATTTCCACCTGGCGCCTCAGTTGGACCAGCGTTCGTGCTGGACGTGCAGACCGCGTGAGACGACGCTTCATCCAGTCTCAAACATGCTCAATGGGGCACAGATCCGGAGATCTTGCTGGCCAGGGTAGTTGACTTACACCTTCTAGAGCACGTTGGCTGGCACGGGATACATGCGGACGTGCATTGTCCTGTTGGAACAGCAAGTTCCCTTGCCGGTCTAGGAATGGTAGAACGATGGGTTCGATGACGGTTTGGATGTACCGTGCACTATTCAGTGTCCCCTCGACGATCACCAGTGGTGTAAGGCCAGTGTAGGAGATCGCTCCCCACACCATGATGCCGGGTGTTGGCCCTGTGTGCCTCGGTCGTATGCAGTCCTGATTGTGGCGCTCACCTGCACGGCGCCAAACACGCATACGACCATCGTTGGCACCAAGGCAGAAGCGACTCTCATCGCTGAAGACGACACGTCTCCATTCGTCCCTCCATTCACGCCTGTCGCGACACCACTGGAGGCGGGCTGCACGATGTTGGGGAGTGAGCGGAAGACGGCCTAACGGTGTGCGGGACCGTAGCCCAGCTTCATGGAGACGGTTGCGAATGGTCCTCGCCGATACCCCAGGAGCAACAGTGTCCCTAATTTGCTGGGAAGTGGCGGTGCGGTAGGATCCTACGGTCTTGGCGTGCATCCGTGCGTCGCTGCGGTCCGGTCCCAGGTCGACGGGCACGTGCACCTTCCGCCGACCACTGGCGACAACATCGATGTACTGTGGAGACCTCACGCCCCACGTGTTGAGCAATTCGGCGGTACGTCCACCCGGTCTCCCGCATGCCCACTATACGCCCTCGCTCAAAGTCCGTCAACTGCACATACGGTTCACGTCCACGCTGTCGCGGCATGCTACCAGTGTTAAAGACTGCGATGGAGCTCCGTATGCCACGGCAAACTGGCTGACACTGACGGCGGCGGTGCACAAATGCTGCGCAGCTAGCGCCATTCGACGGCCAACACCGCGGTTCCTGGTGTGTCTGCTGTGCCGTGCGTGTGATCATTGCTTGTACAGCCCTCTCGCAGTGTCCGGAGCAAGTATGGTGGGTCTGACACACCGGTGTCAATGTGTTCTTTTTTCCATTTCCAGGAGTGTAGAAGGCGATGCGGTTCAGCTAAAAGTGTAGGAATCGGTGGAGAAACGAGGAAGTGTGCGAATCTCGTGTGCAGCAGTAACGTTCCATCGGGGATGGAGAGCTGTGCGTATTTGACGCTCATCTTACTAGCCGAGCAGGGTCCGGAGTTCAACCAGTGGAAGCGCAACGTTCCTCCAATGCCACAGAACCACATGCATGACGGTGACGCTTTATACATCTCACGCTGGTGAATGCAGTGAGCATAATTAGCAGCACAGACAACGTAGGACAATACTTGGTGTGGATCTGCTCAAATCATCGCGATAATCAGTCTGAAGTCTAGTATTGCTTTAGTAGATGCATGACTTTCTAAATAATTGTAAGGTCAACAGTTACTGTATTTGTTTACGTAGAAGTACCTGAGTAATTTTCAGAACATTAGTTCCATCTAAGGGCCATATTTTCTGGTTTGTTCGAATGAGGCAGTAAATCAATAAGATCACTTGGCAGAATTCATATGGGGGATATTTGTGAAGCCAACTGATGTTCTTTAGTAGCCAGATCAGTTGAATGTTTCTTTTAATTGAATAACGTTACGTGTTAATTCAAAGCCTGTTTCTGTTATCACCTTCCATTCATATCAATTTTAGTTCTTTGTAATTCTCCACATTAGGATCCACCGCTAGGGCCGTAAATTTACCGCTTTATCCGTTCCATTGCACACAATAATTACAGCTTGTGCCTTAAAGACGTGTCCGGCTCTTAATTAACCTTCTCGGTGAGGATAGACGTTTTTACAAGCAAGGAGTTTTGCAACCTGTCGACACTTTTCGCTGAATCTGCAGCGATGCCCTGTTTCTTGTTACCTACAGTGCAGTGTCTATCTCGTGATTTCTTGACCTGCTGGAATTTTCAAACTACGTTCGAGAATGTCTTTGGTTGAATAAGTGGGTCTGCTTAGTGCAGACCACGTCTTTTGTGTATCTCGCTTTAATTATTTTGTTGTCTAATTCAGAAGGCTGTTGAGTATTAACGATTAATTGGAAGACACAAGGAATCTGCGCCATTACTTCGTCAAACTAACACACAAAATTATTCGCCTATTTAACATGCGCGTATATCACTGACGGAGCTGTCTAAAGTTGAAAAATTTTCTTAATGTTTGTACTTTCGCTATTTGTGGAGGCCACAACTTTACAACATTGCCTTCTGCTTCCGATATTTCTTAAGGCCACCGATCCATTGCCTCGATTTGTGTCGTTGTAACACAGAAATGGACTTTGTACGTCTTCGGAATCTCTTGTGAGTGATCGGTTTGACAATATTGATTATAGGCGCCAACCTCTCCTGACTCCTCAAGCCACCAGTCTATGTATGTATGTGTCTATGTGTGTATGCGTATCTGTGTGTATAGCAGGCGCTATGGCTGAGAACACAGCACAATTTAATTATTGCTAATACTTGATTTAGGAATCACGAAATAAGGCTGTATAAGTGGAATGTAGAATGGGAAGACAGTGTCCGGAAAGCATAACTTAATATGCAAAGGTTTTCCACAAGTAGACGGGCGCTTTGACCGTAATTTATTGTTGATAAACTGTCGAGTGAAACTGATGAAATTTCAGGGCGAAAAAAAGTGGGAACTGAAAAGAAGCCTCCGCGGCAGAAATTCATGAATGACGCACAATATCCTGTATCGAGAAAATCCAAAAAAGCGACAAATAATATAGGCAAAATGGAATACGAACAACCAAAATTATGTTGACAGAAAGTGCAAAGTGTCGAAGTAAGAATTGCTGAACGAGAAATGCAACAATGTAATATCGTACGTGACTACTGAAAGGACCTATGGAGAAAAAATAAAGAAACATCAGAGAAAAAAAGAAGCAGAGGTACGATCACTATTAACTGAGATGACGCAGCAGTGCTAAACAAAAAACGCAAGGTTGGAAGATGGAAGAAATATAGAGTGGATCTACAAGTACCCGAAGCAAACGTATTTGATGATAGCGAAGAGGACGTAAACGCAAATGGAATGGGACATAAAGTGCTGTGAGAAGAATTTGACAGAGCACTCTCCGAAAGGCGAATGGGTGGCCCTCCCTCAGAATTTCTGGACAGTCAGCCATGAGAAAACTGTTCCACTGGTAATTGGTGTGCATGACATGTGAGACAGACGATGAAGCCTCAGACATCAAAAAGAATGTAATAATTCCTGTACGAAGAGAAGAGCTCACAGATGCGAATATTACCGGAGAACCAGTTTAATATATAGTGGCTGCAAGCTACTGACGCAAAATATTAGCAGAAAAATGGAAAAACTGGTAGAGGTCGATCTCGGGGAAAATCAGTTTCGGATCCAGGTAACTGAGAAAACACGCGACGTAATTCTGACTATCCATCTTCTGGTTTTGCAGGAATGTTTTTTCGTCTTTGAAATTAAAATTATTGGGTATAGATTCCGTCTATACACTGTTTTCTCTTTTTATCCAACCGTGTTTGGCACCTCTGGGCCATCATCAGTGTGTTTTGTTCACTGAACAACTGCAAAAAATGAACATATTTTAGGTTGTAACGGATCTAATAAAATGAGTTCTAAACATATTTTTGAGCTCGTTTTTATTCTTACCTTGATTTTACGTTCGTATGGTAACATATACCACACGGTAACATATTAACAAATCCCTTGTCAAGGGATGTGTTGACGCTGATAAAATTTACATTTACAACGAGTGGTTTGCAGATGACAAGCTATCTCTGCAGGATACCATACAAAAGGTCCTGCAAAACCATATAATGTAAAGTCAAGGTAGGAGCTAAAAATGAACAAAATCTATAGGCCTCATTTTGTTAGACCAACTACAATCTAAAATATATTCATTTTTTACAGTTGTTCAATGTACAGAACGCACTGATGATGGCAAAGAGGTATCGGAACATGTCTGAGTAACAAGAATAAACAGTCCAGAATGAGATTTTCACTCTGCAGCGGAGTGTGCGCTGATATGAAACTTCCTGGCAGATTAAAACTGTGTGCCCGACCGAGACTCGAACTTGGGACCTTTGCCTTTCGCGGGAAAGTGCTCTACCAACTGAGCTACCGAAGCACGACTCACGCCCGGTCCTCACAGCTTTACTTCTGCCAGTATCTCGTCTCCTACCTTCCAAACTTTACAGAAGCTCTCCTGCGAGTCTCGGTCGGGCACACAGTTTTAATCTGCCAGGAAGTTTCAAGAATAAACAGTGTTTTGCATAACAGTCAGACCCTATATCCAGTAATAGTAATTCTGAGTGAACGCCTTACCTCAGTCTGCAGCGTGTTTCGTCATATTTTCCATAGTCTGCGCAGTTTTCCCCGTCAGTTTCAATTTCATTGACCGAATTAGCATCGCACAGGTTGTCAATGTCAGTCTCCGATATAGTACCACGAAATGCAGCGGCGGGACTCCTCCTAGGAGCTACAGTTTCCTTCTGATGGACTGATATGCTCTTCTCCAAAGCCTTCGATTTCTCTTAGAATGGTTTCGTGAGGAAATCACGGACAGTGAGTGGTGCCGTTTCGGTCCTTGTATATTCTTTGTAGCGTTGCTGGGACCTGGAATTGGAGACGTTTCTGCAAACGAATTTATTTGCTGGAAGATATTGCACCCTGAGTGTCATTTGAGTTGCTGGATCTTTCAGATAGAGGACTGCAGAATGTGGACACTTCTTCCTTGTTTAATCCTTGAATTCATCTCACGCAATTCATTCTGGCTACCTTACAGAAATGGTGAGATTCCTCTTCAGCAAACACTCTAACCTATCTCTACCAGCTATACGCGTAACCAAGCAGAAGCTGTTAAGTATTTTTTCCTTTGATCAAATTCATATGAAACTCTTCTGAGATCCAGAGGACCGATGTCATAAAACGCGACTGCTAACTTCTTGATGTGTTCTGCAATTTCTTTCTGCCGCTGAACCGCGGACAGCGATATAGGACCTATTCCCTCCTTTATTCTCTCTGGGAGGAAACTGAAAAGACTTCTTGTGGTGTCACCGCCAGACACCACACTTGCTAGGTGGTAGCCTTTAAATCGGCCGCGGTCCGTTAGTATACGTCGGACCCGCGTGTCGCCACTATCAGTGATTGCAGACCGAGCGCCGTCACACGGCAGGTCTAGAGAGATTTCCTAGCACTCGCCCCAGTTGTACAGCCGACTTTGCTAGCGATGGTTCACTGACAAATTACGCTCTCATTTGCCGAGACGATAGTTAGCACAGCCTTCAGTTACGTCATTTCCTACGACCTAGCAAGGCGCCATTATCATTTGATATTAATCTTGTGATGCATGTACCTTCAGACCGATGTTCACCAATTATGCATTAAAGTTAAGTATTCCAGAAGCTCCGTACTTTATTTACAAGACTCAACTCCTTTAACTGTTCCAGACCTCACGCCAGCCTGCGTGAGCTTAAACGCGTGCCTTTCGGCTTCCTCTCCTAGTGGCTTGGCTGTCTTGCCAAGTCACAACACTTCTTTATTTTTTCGCGACTGATCTTATAGATTACCCATCTTTACAAGCCTTTCTGAAAGTATTAGTATGGAGTGGTCCCATGTATGGAAGTGAAACATGCACGATAAATAGTTTGGACAAGAAGAGAATAGAAGCTTTCGAAATGTGGTGCTACAGAAGAATGCTGAAGATTAGATGGGTAGATCACATAACTAATGAGGAGGTATTGAATAGAATTGGGGAGAAGAGAAACTTGTGGCACAACTTGACTAGAAGAAGGGATCGGTTGGTAGTATATGTTCTGAGGGTTCAAGGGATCACCAATTTAGTACTGGAGGGCAGTGTGGAGGGTAAAAATCGTAGAGGGAGACCAAGAGATGAATACACTAAGCAGATTCAGAAGGATGTAGGTTGCCGTAGGTACTGGGAGATGAAGAAGCCTGCACAGTATAGAGTAGCGTGGAGAGTTGCATCAAACCAGTATCAGGAGTGAAGACCAACAACTAAAGCATCTTGCAACTGCTCCTGTTCCCATGTGGCCTTATTCGAAACTGTTTTACGATTTCTCACCATCTAAATGAGAGTAATTCCTTTTGGATCATTGTGGGAGTGGCAGTGATCAGTGTCTTACAAACATTTACTATTAAAATAGTATTGATTTATTTATAAAGGTGACTGGTTTCGACCACTACTGTGATCCTCCAACAGAAAGAGGTTCCTACTCAATGGTCTGAAGATGAACATAGTAGTGGTCGAAACCGGTCACCTTGAGAAATATATCGTGACCAAGACTGTTTTTAATAGTAAATGAGAGTAAATTCGAAACCATTGTTACGTACACGGATGACGGTCGTGGAGTCAATGCCGGTCGTGTTGACCGCTATAAACCCCATTTATAAGTCATCACATATATTAACTGAAACATTAGAATTCAGATTACACATCAAACTCTGTTACTGGTTATATATATGTAACCAAGTTATAAATTACAAGTATTCTACAAAATTAATACGAGTGCTCATTCTTACCTTGGCTGAACCACACAGCTGTAATTGTAAGAAAATTGGTGGAACCTTTGATTTTAAGCGGCACCACCACCTACTTGCTCTACAGCTGTATCTTACTGAACTTGAAGGTTAATATTGTTCGGAATGGGGCCAACCAGCCTGTCGACGTGTGAAATTCTTTATACAAAAGGATTACAGACTGTTTAAGATTATTTGCTCATGTCACTCCTGTGTCACCCTTAGTCCAATACCCAACGATAAAAATTCGTAAATAATGTCAGCTATTGGCCAAGCCACCCAGAAAACTACAGGAATACGTCCAAATGTAATAACAGAATGTGTAATTTGAGACTGATGTTGCACCGCAATGATTTAAAATTCTGTAGCATGTTGTTCACAATTATGAGATAATCAAGATATTCATTGTTTTCAAGAAAATTGTCCGTACCTTCTTTCAGTGCATTCCAAGCATTTTTCTCTTTAGATGTAACAGTGGCTTCAAACGTCATGTCTTTAGACAGAACTCTGGTTTGAGGACCCACGAAGATTCATTCTTTTGCTTTGGCTTAAGACAGAGCAAGAAATTTGTCGCTGAGAAACTTCAGTCACCATATTGGTCAAGAGGTGACAAAAGAATTTCCTTTGAATCCACTATGTTATCCCTTGTTATGTACTTAGTACTTGGTGTCAGACTTTCTCTTTACAATATTTGTGTCTTGCTCTACTATCCAAATCACACAAATAACATACGTATTTTTGTGTATATCTGTTGTTGGCAAAATATCACTTTCACATCTGTATACAGAAATTACTGATGTTCATCATATTTAATTTTCTGCTAAACATAACTCAAACTTTTATAATTGTAATTAACCTGTACTGAGTGTTCAAGTGGGAACTGAAGACAGGGCATTAGCATTATGAAGCAGCACTTCCTTAAGACTTCTTTTACTAGAATCGACAAATAGTCTCTACAATTAACAGAACTTAGTTTCTTTATTATTTTTACAGTAAACTAGGTTTTATTCGTGAATGAAGATCTTCAAAACAGATTTTTTCCCCGGTTCGTGTAAAAAGACATTAGCTGCAAGTAAGTTGTTTTCCTGTAGTCTGGGACTTAACAGCTGAGCTGCATCCTTGAGGTAGTCTGAATACCTTACTATATCAGTTATCCTGGCGTATGATAATTGTTGTGCCGCATTTGATGTTTGAGGAACGAACTAGTCGGAGGCAAGTGACTATTATGAATAACTGTCACTGGCTGTTTGTGAAACAAATTCTGTACTGCTTATAGGTGGCTTAGATATAGGAATACCGAAGCTACGTAACCACTGATCTCACAGCACATGGCAGGTTCGGGTATATAATTCCTGTTTTGTTCTTTGCACTAAAGCTGCTGCACTTAACAAAAGTAACAGCCAGTATAGAGATTGTGAGGCTCACATCACACCATTGGTATTGCATAAGTGAGTGACTGTTTCCTCCCTTTTGTCCAGTTTCGTAAGACTTCAACACAAACACATGACACAGTACGAGAATCCCAAGCCTCGATTGAACTTCTAGTTCGATTCCAATGTACGGGTAGCTAGCTTTTCGTTTAAATGAGCTTATGTCTTTTCTCTGCAATCTAACAATAAAACTACCATGGGAACATGAATTTGGATTATTTACACAACATCTCATTTCCATTATTCCATAGTGAATTACGTATGTCAAAGATAACGAAATGGTCGTATTTATATGTTCATTTCTTGTTTTATGGAACCACAATTAAGGTCTGTATGGATGAATTGAAACTATAAAAATCGTGTAAGCAGCTTAGAATGTGCTGCCATCTGCAGTGAAACAGTGCACTAGTTCCTTTAAATATATCTATTCCAGCAGCTGGCATTGTTGTAACAGTGTAATGGTTCAAGCTCACAGAAAAGGCAGTCAAATAAATGAATACTGAAGACATTAATTTTGAAGGAAATGGTATGAGATGCGACTGCATGGGTTTCATGTACTTCGATACTACATCGCGGAGTTCCCAGAACCATTATGGTGATAACATAAACATTTTACATCATTCTTATACGCTCTAAGTCATTTTGTAAGCAACATTTTTGTTTCACACCGCATTTTACGTAGACAAGTAGGTAAATTTGAAACTGTGTGGCTCGGAAAATGTTAAAAATGTGTGGAAAGTTTTCAAGATTATTCGAGATCGGGTTTTATGTATATGTCGTAAAAATTTCGTCAATTTTCTGTGCGTAGTCGTCTTGGAATCCGCAGCTACATTCTCGTCCGCTGGTGACTCCGAAAATACAGTAGAAATTCGTTTTCTGTGGGTTTTCCGAGGAACCGCCCATGAACTAATGGTGCCTCCGTAACTCCCACCACGCACAGCATGGACTGTAAGCAAAAAGACCTAATAGATTTGCTCCATTTACCTAAGCAGGAGGAAGTACGTAATATTCGTACTTTCATCCTCTACTGACACTAAGACTATGGTCCTAGCGCAAGGGCTACACAAAACACTTGAACATAACATTTTATCGTTATGTAGCAACCTCACCTGCCAGAGCAATGATGTCCAGTAGCTATCAGATGGCCGCGACATTCCATTTTTCCGCAATGTCTTTCCTATCAAGTGCTACGTGTTCACGGAACCTCGTTCTAATTTCCTTCCGGTGTACCCTGCGTTACACATGGCTTGTAAACACCTGATTCTTGCAAGTAATTGCGTTTATGAATGTTATTCATTAGAAGCCTGCCTAGCCTGTTTGCAGTTGCAAAACCTACTTTAATATTCTTCTTCTTGAATACTCTAGTTATTTTATACTGATAGGACCTTGAAATGGTAAAGTGATGAATTTTTAGTTCTTTGTTTTTTAAGTTATTTGATAATAACACGCCAGCGTATGTAGGCAAGATGTGCATTTCCCCCCTGTCTTTTTTTGCTATGCGTTTTTAATGTACAATTTCAAAATTGAAATATTCAATTAATGATTTGCAAGTGCACTTTGGTATGTTGTGCTAATGTCTTGGCAAATAAAGAATTGTTAAGTCTTCACGTGACACACGCCACATAGAGGGCGTTCCAAGACCCTGTCACACCGAGGTCTGCTGTATAGGTGAATGTAAACAGCGGCTTCAGTTATTGTGATCGCTTCTCAGTTTTGGTTACTGATAACTTGATACCAGTGTCTATGAGTTTAATTTGTACACCACAGGTATGTTCTTTCCAAAAGTTTGTTCATACTCAGGTGTATTTGTGGTTTTTTGTTTTTATTCACTGATCGCTATGTGAAATTTTTAACTTCCAGCAATGAAGATGATCGCTATGTGATTGAAAATCGATTTTGCCATCAATAAACCATTAATATTACGGCCAACGCTGACCTTCCTTTTAATTTAACTATGGTCGTTGTACACTCCATGGAGTCGCCAATCAAAAAAAAAAAAAAAAAAAAAAAAATATATATATATATATATATATATATATATATATATATATATATATAAGCTTCTTTCTGCTTATTGCAATTCAGAAATACTATTAAGTATTTGCAACACAACTATTCAATCAAATAAGTTAGAATAGGTCCCACACACGTTTCCAACATCAGCAAGCGGGCAGCTTGCATTTCCCTCGCGGGTCTCTGACACCGTTCCAGAACGTGATTTTCCCCAATGCAGGCCGCGCCGTGGTGCAGCAGCAGGTGCTCTGGGCAGGCGGTCCGCGGCGGCCCTGAGTGCTGGGAAACCCAATTACGGAATGCAGCCCTGGAATCAACGGCGACGTCCGCGACACACCAGCTTTCCCTCAAACCGCGTCTGCGACCTGCGTTGGGCCCCGGGTCCCCTGCGCAAACTGGAGAGGCGCTGCTGCAGTGACCCACGTCCACCTCCTCTCCTGAATACCCTTCCCCCCCTTCCAGCTTACTTCTTTCGTAGCAGGAAATGCTTTCTTCGCAGAAATTATTTCCCATTTCACTCTTCAGTTAGACTCTGTCTAGTAAATTAATGGGAAACGATTAGTCGTTTTCGTATTACTACGGGTGTTGGATAAATATTTCTCAACACAATCTCCGTTCAGTCCGATAAACTTAGACCGTCTTACTGAGAGGGCCCGCATGCCCGTATGGTTCCACTCAACTGCAAGACTCTGCAGGAGAGACGCTCAGTAGCTCGGTACGGGCTTTTGTCAAAGTTTCGAGAACATACCTTCACCGAAGAGTCAAGCAGTATATTGCTCCCTCCTACGTATATCTCGCGAAGAGACCATGAGGATAAAATCAGAGAGATTAGAGCCCACACAGAGGCATACCGACAATCCTTCTTTCCACGAACAATACGAGACTGGAATAGAAGGGAGAACCGATAAAGGTACTCAAGGTACCCTCCGCCACACACCGTCAGGTGGCTTGCGGAGTATGGATGTAGATGTAGATAAATGCAAATGCCGTGTGGCTAGGGCCTCCCGTCGGGTAGACCGTTCGCCGGGTGCAAGTTTTTCGATTTGACGCCACTTCGGCAACTTGCGCGTCGATGAGGATGAAATGATGATGATTAGGACAACACAACACCCAGTCCCTGAGCGGAGAACATCTCCGACCTAGCTGGGAATCGAACCCGGGTGCTCGTGGTCGTACGGTAGCGTTCTCACTTCCCACCCCCGGGTTCCCGGGTTCGATTCCCGGCGGGGTCAGGGATTTTCTCTGCCTCGTGATGACTGGGTGTTGTGTGATGTCCTTAGGTTAGTTAGGTTTAAGTAGTTCTAAGTCCTAGGGGACTGATTACCATATATATTTAGTCCCATAGTGCTCAGAGCCATTTGAACCATTTTCGAACCCGGGTCCTAAGGATTGACATTCTGTCCCGCTGACCACTCAGCTACCGGTTTCGGACTACTGGTCGATGCCAAAGCAAATATCTTGTGGCAACAACCACCTCCGCACCATCCACATAATGCTTCAGGAGGAGTGCATCCTTCGTTGTGCCAAACAAATGCAAGTCGGAAGGTGCGATATCCGAGCTGTGGAGAGGACGAGGAAGAACAGTCCAACGAATTCTGTGAGCTCTCGGGTGCGTAGACTTATGTGAGGCCTTGCGTTGTCAAGCTGAAGTTTGTTTCCATTTTTGTGGAGACGAACACATTCAGGTCGTTTCTTCAGTTTCTGAAGTCAGCACAATACATTTCAACACACATCACAGTGAGGCAGGATATCAAACAAAATAACCCATTTATAGTCCGAGAAAACAGTCGCGACGACTTTTTTCGATTGAGGGCGCAGATTTGAATTTTTTCTTCGGAGAAAGGTGATGTGGCGCCACTCCATGGATTCCAGTTTTGATTCCTGTTCGAAGTGATGAACTCATGCTTCGTTCCTTTGCTAATGTTCCTCAAAAAATTGTCACGATCAGTCTCGTAGGAATTAAGTAACTGCACACATAAGGTCCTTCTTTGCTCCTTATGGTCACAGGCGGCGAGGAACCCAGAGGAGCTCACTCCTTTGAGTACCCTAACTGTCGGGAGAGTGTGTCAGACCTACCACCAGAGACGTCCAGTTGAGTAACGATCTGTTTGATTATGATCCGTCGACGACCTCGAATGAGAGTGTCCGCACGGTTTTCAACATTGCTGGAGTCACACCTGTGTGCTGTCGGCTGGCACGCGGGAGATCAGACAGATTTGTGCGACATTGAAAGTGGCGATGGCAGACGCTTCGCCCAACGACTCACCGTGCTTTTGCTCACTGTCAGGTCTCCGTAGATATTCTGCCAGCTCCTACGCGTATCTGCCAAAACAAACTCAGTGACAGTTCTTTGTGTGGAAGGCACCTCCGTTACAAACGCCACTTTGAAGGCTACGTATAACACTGCCACCTATTGGAACATCATGAAACTACGGAGGCTGATGCTGGAATATTCAACGACGACCCGCAAAAAGTTCCGCAGTTTTTCAGCCGAAGTTGGCTGACAAAAAACATGAGTTGCATTACTTATTGAACGCCCCTCATACAAAACCTGACACTTGAGTTATTTTTCCAAATTACATTCATTCATTCATTCATTCACCCACTCCTGATCTTGTTCCGTAAATTCCAGCTTGAAGGAGAGTGCTTAAAAATTATCTTATACTTCGAATCTCGCTTTGTGCTCCAAATCTTATGTTAACAAATTTGTTACAATGATCAAGCGCCCGTTGAAGTATGTTCCTTATAGAAGACATATTTTGATGTTGTGAAATGCACATTGAGGATAGATTAGGTTAGGTTAGGCTGCATGCGGCCATGAAATTCATTGAGACTGCCATCGTCTCTATAAAAATGTTGTTCACGTAGAGAAACGGTAAATCGAAACAGGAGAAGAAAGAAAGAGAACATAAAGAAAGTTGAACTGCACTCTTTGAAATTCGTAACTCATCATGGACGACAAAATAAGGTTCTTGTGATGACAATTTTCGTAGTATTGCCGTTTATAACGAAATGAGCGACGATGGACGATGAAGAGAGGATGTAATGTGCAGATCGCCAACAGAAAGAAAATGTGTTCCGGAAAAAACTGAAACTTGTAGGCATCAAATACCTACTTTAGAGTTAGAAAGTCTTGACTAGAAATACTTGTCTCTAACACGGAAGTGAAACTTGGCTAATAAACAGTGTACACAAGTATCGCAGAGGATGCTGAATATTACAACGGCGTTATGAAAAACAATATCTTCGAATTTTCTATTCCATTCTCAATGTTGGTTGAGGTATTACATGTCATGCGTGTCGCTCGGTCGACTTTCCCGCTCCGCTGACGCAAGTTGCAACACTCTGCCGATAGAGGGCTCAGTATTATTTCGTTTAACATGGCGGTGCATAACGTAGCCTAAATGTGTCAATGCGTGAGAAACACCACGCTGTAATCATGGAGGTATAACGAGAGATGGTGAAGCTGTAAACGTAACGTTGTACATAGCTTTGAGGCCGGTGCCGACGTATTTGTGGGTCCCAAATATTAGCGGACTGCTGTTTAAAATTACTTCTTGTCCTTAATTTCTGTCTTGTCCACACATCTGTTCTAAACAATAAATATTATAGTTCTTCCACGAATAACACAGCGTCAAGTAGGCATTTTCTGACATTTTTCTGGTCTTAAAGGATATATGATCCAATCGTACGACGCATTTGTGTCTCGTTAATGTAAATTTCTTTTTGTTACGCGTTTCGAACAACCAAGAAGCGAAGTATATGGCGTGAAAATGCTGCTGTTCTAACCCAGCATATTCTTTTGCACGGAATGACGAAATCCATGTTCCGTCTACATCTTCTTCCTGAAAATGCTGACAACTTTATTTTGCTGTGTCTGGACGGTTTGCTGCTCTTCCTTCCGACAGCGCTCAGAACACCAGAGCGCTTTTCGAGTGGTGCTAATAAGAATTCTATTGTCAAATTACAGAAATAAAACAACTACATTAAAAGTACTCAGCGTAACTAAAATTCGTGTACTTAACAGAAAATATCGCTTCGATGGACCACTTACGAATGAAATGTGATTGCTTTACACACAGGAATATAATAAGAACAAGTAGTACTCCTGTAAATGATGCAACCTGTCTTTTTTTTTTTTTCAAAGTATTTCCACCAGAAGATAATGTTTCACCATCCTGACTCTTGTGACGTCATGACGATGCCCTAATTGTACACACTCGGTGGCTGCAACCGAGTTTCTATTCGTAGAAAACGTGCCTCCAATAGAAATCCATAGAAGAATGAAAGCTGTCTACACTGATGATTCCATTGGCATCAATGGCGTGCTACATCTGAACAGTCTGACGCATTGGGTTCGATTATCCGCCATGCAGTCCCCACTTGGCCCCGTCGGATTTCCATCAGTTTCCAAAACTTTAAGATCACCTCAAGAACGTCACTTAGATAATGATGAAGCAGTGCAAGCAGAGGCGAGACTCTGGCTCCGTCAACATGTCAAACGTTCTACAGTGACGGTTTCAATAAACTGGTCTCCCGTTGGTAGAGACTGGGTTGACAAGTTAATATTTAAACATGAAGAATGAAGGTGTAGTATGTTTATAAAGTTTGTTTTATCTTAGAAGTATACGAGTGGCCTACCAACAACGAAGTGCTCGGATTAAGAAGGGTATAAAACACGGATGTAGTCTTTCACCCTTACTTTTCAATCTGTACATCGAAGAAGCAATGATGGAAATAAAATAATGGTTCGCGACTGGGATTAAAATTCAGAGTGAAAGGATATTAATGATACAATTCGCTGATAACGTTGCTATCCTGAGTGATAGTGAAAAAGAATTCAATGATCTGCTGAATATAATGAGCAATCTGATGAGTACAGAACATGGGCTGAGAGTAAATAGAAGAAAGAAGAAAGAAATGAGAAGTATCAGCAATGAGAACAGCGAGCAACTTGACATAACGATTGATGGTCACGAAGTAAATGAAGTTAATGAATTCTACTACCTAGGCAGAAAAATAACGGACGGAACAAGGACATCAGAATCAGATTAGCACTGACGAAAAGGGCATTCCTGGCCAAGAGAAGTCAACTAGTATCAAACACAGCCCTTAATTTGAGGAAGAAATTTCTGACAATGTACGTCTGGAGCACAGCATTGCATGGTAGTGAAACGTCGACTGTGGAAAAACCTGAACAGGAGGGAATCGGTGCATTTGAGGTGTGGTGCTACAGATGAACGCTGAAAATTAAATGGACTGATAAGGTGAGGAATGAGGAGGCCCTGTGCAGAATCAGAGAGGAAAGGAATATGTGGAAAACACTGGCAAGGAGAAGGGACATTTGTTAGCACATCAGGACATGACTCCCTTGGTACTGGAGGGAGCTGTAGAGGGCGAAAGCTGTAGAGGAAGACAGAGATTGGAATACATCCATAAAATAATTGAGGACGTAGGCTGCAAGTGCTACTCTGAGATGAAGAGGTTGGCACAGGAGAGAAATTCGTGGTGCGCCGGATCGAACCATTCAGAACACTGATGGCTCAAAAAAAAAAAAAAAAAACTGTTGTAGCCTTGTACGTCATCACCATCTGTTGGCATTATTTATAGGTCGAGCAAATTTTCACATAAAAAATTCGGAGGTGTTACTTTACACCACGCCCTCGTAGATAGGTGAATAGGGTAGTTAAAGTTGAGGAGAAAATACGTTTGTCGTACAGTTTGACTAGAAGGAGAAATAGGGTGATATGACATATCCTGGGACAGCAACAAATAGTAAATCTGGTAATGGAGGGACGTGTGGGGGAGGAGGAGGGCGAGTAGAAGTTGTAGACGATGACCAAGGCCTCACTACACTAAGCAAGTTAAAATGGTTGTAAATTACAGTAGCTAGGAAGAGGCTTGCACAGGACAGAGTAGCGAAATGCGTCAGGCCAGTCTTCGGACTGAAGGCTTCGGAAAAATATCGTGCTAAATTATCTGGTGTTTTGTAATTTACTCTCATTAGACGCATGTAGATTGACTGTTTACTAACGAGGTAAGTGTCGGTCGAGCAATGGCCACTCCATTTCGTACTCTACTACTAGCGGACCCCGAGATTCTTCGCAATGGTAAATATGTATGGCAATTGGACATGCATCCTAATGCCCTTTCATCGCTCTATCCATCCTCACCTCTCTGTCCACACCCTCGTTCTCCTCTCTATGCCCGTTTCCTCCCACCCTCTCCCTACTGTCCACCACCTCTTCTCCGCTTTCAATGATCTTTAGCCTTGTTTATTTGCAAAGCAAATGAAACTTTGATAGGGAATTGAAGCCACTTCAAATGAATGGGTAAATGGATTGGAATGTTAGGCATATGGGGTATGAGAGACCTCTCCCGTTACTAGATTGTGAGAATAATAGCTTCAATGACGTTATTGTGTATACTTTCAATCTGCAAACGGGTAGTTTTCATAGTTTCGCACGATACATGTTCCACAGCAGTATCCTAATCCTAAGCCGATAAACCAAAAGTACAGCCTTAGTGTTTTCTGTTAAAACTGACTGCAAGAAAGCAAGCAAAACAGCACATATTTCTTAAATAATTATTGCTTAAAATTTTACATAAGGAGAATAAATATATATGATGAAACAATTTTTGTAACGGTTTAAA
Source organism: Schistocerca piceifrons (assembly GCF_021461385.2). Classification (NCBI taxonomy): domain Eukaryota; kingdom Metazoa; phylum Arthropoda; class Insecta; order Orthoptera; family Acrididae; genus Schistocerca; species Schistocerca piceifrons. Next base: position 65,143,966 of record NC_060140.1, read on the forward strand.
TGCCTTGCTATCGTAGTTGAAACAGTGTGTGTGTGAGAAAGGAAACGAAACTGCACATCTTCACAGAACAGAGAGGAACATCATTTTCTTTCTCGCAGTCGGTTGTTATACAAAACCTGCACATTGTCGTTTAGAAAGTATGTATATTACGTCCGTCTGATTTATATGTTTTAAGTAAACCGATCAAGAAATTCTCTATATTTTTACTAACAATGTTTCGGATTTAAGTTATATGTAGAAGAGATAGCCTATACCCGTCCGAATGTTTATTAGAGTATCGTATAAAAAGTTGAAGTAAATCGGTCGAAAACTTTTCGAAATTTTCGATAACAACATTAAACACCGACTTGTCTTTGTATAGTAATACAGATTGCTCCCGATATTAAGTTTGCTTCCGTGATTTTTTTCGCTTTTGACTACGACGAAAGTTCAATACGTTTTCTTACATTTACGATTCTGCTGTTTGTGTGTGTGTGTGTGTGTGTGTGTGTGTGTGTGTGTGTGTGTGTGTTTGCTTTTCAGGGAGAAATAGGATACTACGTCACAAATACTCGTAAGATAATTACTTGACCTCTATACGTAGAGATGCGTTCGCTCTGAGAGGCTACTATTGAACTAAAATTATGAGATTTCTTGCAGCTTTTCCAATAGACTGTTCGAAATCTACTGCCATGTTTAATGAGAGAACCGATGCTCAGACTGTATTCATTCCGCTGAAAGTAGAGATTTCCCGCGTATTCCAAGATAAGCGTTGAAAACAAGTCACAAGGTGCTGTTCATCCGATACAGAAGAGGATAAAGTGCTAAACCTGCGGAGTTCACACGGGAAGCTCGATGGTCAGGAAATTAACACAGCTACCCGGATAACGAAGAATTGGTTGCGGCAACTGCGAATTAGTAAGGGAGAGAGAAACTAACTTTGTCTTCCGTTTATTACTTAAACTTTAGGCAACTCGTATATCAAACGACTAACTTCGCTAACGCCGAGAGTATAACGTGGGCAAACCTTGCTAATCGATAGGAGTTCGTGTATCCGTAACAGTTCTGTTTATTTTTGTTTTGTTTCACTCGTTGGCGTGAAACGGTGTTGTCTTGTTCAGTGTCATAATTACACGCCGAACGCTGATGCCACACCAGTGAGCCACATTCAAAGAAAGCATTTCAAAGCAGAGTTTGTAAAGGGTTTGTCAACGAAGTTAATAAGTGGCAAAAAATAACCTAACTGATAGAAACAACCGGTTACTGAGAAGTAGCTGTCACTGTCGTTATCGCTCATCTGATCCTAGCAGTTACTCTACCAACTGCGTGACGTCATCTGGTAAGCGAACTGCGTGCTATGCTTTCGCATCATCTGAGACCCGACCACGGATGAGCGAAGTGAGTAGACGGACTGACCGTGTGTAAGGTATTCTAAAGCTCATAGAAATAACAGACCACGCGCCATCGTTTATCGGAGCGTGTGCTGCGGTTTCGTGCTATGTGACTACGTAGAGGGACCATAATGAATGTTGAACATTAGGTGGGTAGTTCATGTAACTAATGAGGAGGTATTGAATAGGACTGAGGAGAAGAGGTTTGTGGTAGAACTTGACCAGAAGAAGGGATCGGTTGGTAGGACATGTCCTGAGGCATCAAGTGATCACAAATTTACCATTGGAGGGCAGCGTGGAGGGTATAAATCGTAGAGGGAGCCCAAGAGATGAATACACTAAGCAGATTCAGAAGGACGTAGGTTGCAGTAGGTACTGCGAGATGAAGGAGCTTGCACAGGATAGATTAGCATGGAGAGCTGCGTCAAACAAGTCTCAGGACTGGAAACCACAACAACAACAGCAAAGGAAATGACTGTAAGCAGATGATTGTAAGCTCTTCTTCCGTGACAGTTACGATAGAGTACATCGGTTTCAACCAACTATTATAACTGTCAGACTGCACACCATCTAACGAAATTTTTCTTTGGGAGCTACGGGCTTCAGTTACTGGTAACCTGGAAGATGATAATTATGTCCAACAAGAACTTTCATACTTCAATGGAAATACCCGCCGCCCTTCAGAGGGTTCCTAGCTGTTGATTTTAAACTATCTTCACGATGAGGCAGGGACTTGAAACTACTGAAATTGCTCAAAAGCGGATGACAATCGATATTAAGCGAATGACAATCCATAATAACACGCTTGCTTGTCTGGTGTGTGGCAGAGGATACTTTTTCCTCAGTATTAATGATGTTCATTACACATTGATATTAAATTACCTTCGCAATGAGGTAGAAACTTGAAACTTTCAACATAGGTTGAAGCGGATGGCAATCGCCTTCTTTCCTGGTGTGTGGTGGAGGGTAGCCAGGGCACCACTGCTATTTCCTGCTTTTCCTGTTGGAGTCACGAATGTTTCGCTGTTAAGACCGATTGCTGGTAAGCCTCAGTGTGACCTCCAATATCTTTAATATTTACCTTCATGGTATTTTCGCTCCGTGATTTAGAAGCAGCATTGCTTGACTCAGATGAAGAGAAGCTGAAGTGAGCCTGAAATTTTCTAAGTGCTCTGCTGTAATGTCACCAAAATGCTTGAAAGTATTGGAAAATTTCACACACACCAGACTAAAAAATAGAAAATAATTATATAAATAAAAACTTGTTAATATAACACGTATTTAGATCGGACTGAAAAGTATACAATAATTTCTCCTAGCCTCACACAGATTTCTGTCTTCATCCTGATGATCCTAAAAAACGGTGCTTGTGATTTTTAATAGCTGTAATACTTGTAGAATTTAAAACGAAAAATGTGGGGCACACCCAAAGGTTATACAGACTAGCTGTCGTCAAGAGAAATTACATAGCAGTTGATATAGTTTACAGTGCAATAAATCCGTTAGTCCCTTGCGTGAAATGTTCATCCATAAATCTTCTATTATACGTATCTACGTTTATCTTTTTCGTTTTACAAATATTTTCATACCTATTAAAGCTTCACAAGAACAAATTATCAGAACAATCTTTATGGGGTTAGGAATCTATATGGGGCTAGGGAAAGTTATTTTATACTTCTTAGTCCGTTTAAAAACATGTTCTAAATAATATTAAACGTAATTAGCCATTCGCACACTATAAAGTTAAGACCTTGTCGATAGCTGAAGAAATGTAGCAAAAAGTGATTGATTTTTGAAATCTCACATTAAACTTAATTATGATGTTCTCAATTTTCTCAAACGGAATATGTTGCACTGGTGTAAAAGAATCTACCATATTAAATTTTATTTTTGTGTTGTACTTCATGGCCCTAAACCTATTGCACTAAGTGAATAGCACCAGAAAAAAAGTTTCTAATTATGCCTGCAGTTTTCAACTTTCACCTTTGTTCACACCTGTAATAGTATGACTTTCACATTCCAGATTTAATACTTTTGTAATAATATTTCGTATAATTACTGTAGCAGTTTCGAGAACTGATTTCTAAGAGCGACCGATAGGCTAAATTCATGGAAAATGAAACACCGAAACCCTCCAACATCAACTGCAATGTAATGAAAAGTTAATTATCCAAGCTTATGGCACGATTCAGACGACATTTCTGCCACTTCACATTACTCGTAGTTTTATTTATACTGATAAATTAAATTGATGCATTCCACCTACTTTGTTATTTAACTGTTCCCTTCGAATGGCAAATTCGGTAGTAAAAATAACTGAGAAATAAACAAATATTTAGATTAACTAATATAAACAGTACTGTAACCGCGACAACTTTTACTTCGTGATAACTGTTTGGCCCACCTCTATCAGTTAGCTAAAAGGAATACGTATGATGGAAGGAAAATCTGTTTGAAAAGTTGACGACATAAACTGACACCAAACAATGTGTAACACTACTGCCATCACATCATCATGGGAGAGGTCGGGAAAGAAACGTATGCGCTACCGTCTGTACTGTGGAATGACACAGAGGGGCCCAATTAAAAGGTTGGAGGCACTCTGAACTTTTTGCACCGTGTAATCGTAACAGGTGAGCTGTAGAATTTGCTTTTCTGGCTGTGGGCATGGATGCTAGAGTCGTACTAAAATGGAGTGGATTTTGTCGCTTTGCTTGAGAGTTGTTTTTGTTGTAATCACCAGTCCAAAGACTGATTTGAACGAACTCTCCAGGCTGATCTACCTTCCACATCTCTCTTCATACATGCATAAACACTGCGCCCTACCATTCCTCAAATACTTGGTTCCATTAAAAAATTTACTATTCCAATATTCTTCAGTCTGAACTCAATCAGTCCATTACCTCTCTTAGTCTACTTATGTTCGATTCATTACATCTTCATTAGCTATTAGGTCTACCTACTTAACACTCAGCGTTCTTCTGTAGTACTACATTTCGAAAGGTATTGCGTTCTCTTCTGCAACGCTTATCATCCTCGTTACACTTCCGTATAAGACTTCAGAGTATCAGGGAATAAGACGTGTTTTTATATGGAAAATCCTGCCGTCGTCTGAGATAACAGTCTGTTGCGATAGAAAACGTTCTCCCGTTGAGATTGTAGGATGTGGAAGGTCTTGACTAACGCCAAAATTTTCTGCAGCTCAGTGGTGAAACAAAGTATACAGCAGTTTCTTCGCTAGTCTGCGACCTTCTTCAGGATCTGGCGGTGATATCGGCTATACACTCGCTCGTGCTACGAATCGATTCCAAAGGTCCCTAATTTTCATGGAGAAGCCCTCGTGAGCTTGGGTGCCCTGGAAGTGCACATCCTACGGATCAAATTAATTTTTTTGGTCGCATCTGGTATGAGGCACAAAGAAGCTTTTGAAGCCCAGCACTAAAGAGCAGAGGGGCAACACATGGGTAAAAAACTCAGTCTAGACGGGTGGTAGGGTGGATGAGGGATTATAAATGCCAACAGCGACGTTTCGCACAAAGGTGCCACAGTCGTTAATTGTGGGCAAGCTACCGTTGTTACTGGACTCTGACGATGTCTCCCCAGTAAATTTTCTACCGACATTGTTCCCTCGGAATTCTCATATGAATTTAGTCCCCTATATTTGATGGGATTTCTCTATTGAGACATACTGGCCACCTTTTTTTATCCACATTATGTCCAGCTACAGGCATATGAGTTGCAGAATGTGATGAGTGGGGGTTGAGTGGGTGCTGACAATGAAGAATTGGTGGTCGTGGAACAGAGGAGACTGAGGATCTGAAATTCTAGAGATAAAATTTCATTTTATCCTTCAAAGACGTAGCTTTACATTGTCATGCTGCATGTGCAATAAGTAAATAAATGAAAGAAATAAAGAAATATTTTATTCGTTATGACAAGAAAGCAAACAGCTTTCGTGTATCACCCTGAGGAATGTCTTGCCATGGCCGTAGCACATGCTGTGTCAGTTCTAAATGGTACTAACAGCAGCCCAGTATGAAAATATACTTATATGGATATGGTGTCGGTTCTTTCGCACATGTCCAAAAGAACAGACACCATTGATGACCTGGAGCCGTCTAGAGCGAAATTAGAATGAAATCGATACCTTCTGCTGCTAATAGCCGATGGTATATGTAAGCGGGAACAGGCGAAAATGTGTGCTCCGACCAGGACTCGAATCCGGGATCTGCTGCTTACATGGCAGACGCTCTATCCATATGAGCCACCGAGGGCACAGCCGACAGCGCGACTGCAGGGACTATGTCCACCATGCCTCCCGTGAGACCCACAATCTCACCTTGTATGTTCACACACTACATTCGTAGTGTCCACCCCAACACACTCATTACTCGTGGAAGACATTCTTATCAAGTCCCGTAAGAGCTAAGGGAATATGTGTGCATCCGCACAGAACAATAAGCTCATGGCCAGTGTTGCCAGAACTATACACTTATATGGATGTGGTGTCTGTTCTTTCAGACATTTTGGTGGCTCAGATGGACAGAGCGTCTGCCATGTAAGCAGGAGATCCCGGGTTCGAGTGTCGGTCGGGGCACACATTTTCACCTGTCCCCGTTGATATATATCAATGGCCATTAGCAGCTGAAGGTATTAATATAATTCTAATTCAGTTCTGCAGGTCATCAATGGTGTCTGTACTTTCGGACATGTCCGAAAGAACGGACACCATATCCATATAAGTATATAGTTCTGGCAACACCGGCCATGACCTTCTTTTCCTGTGCGGATGCACACATATTCCCCAAAGGCTTACGGGACTTGGTAAGAATGTCTTCTACAAGTAATGAGTGTGTTGGCGTGGGACACTATGAATGTAGTGTGTGGGCATACAAGGTGAGATTGTGGGTCTCGCGGGAGGCGTGCGCGAGACAGTCCCTGCAGTCGCGCTATCCTCTGTGTCCTCGGTGGCTCGGATGGGTAGAGCGTCTGCCATGTAAGTAGAGGATCCAGGGTTCGAGCCCCGGTGGGCGCACACTTTTTCATCTGTCCTCGTTGATATATATCAACGCCCATTAGCAGCTGAAGGGATGAATATAATTCTAATGATGAAAATATACGCCTCTCCATAAAATCTCACACATTTCTGTGTGTGACATATCAGGGGAACAGGCAGCTCAGTCAGGGACCTGCACATTCCTCAAAATGTTTGTGGCGTGAACTGCAGTTTGAAGTCTTGCATTATACTACTGGTATATGCCATTTACTACCATAGTCATGAAGGATACAACAGGGTGTATGCAAGAAACCTCCACATGCTGTAAGCGTCCAGAAATGTGTCACTTTAGCCAATGAGTTAGCAATGGGATAAGAGACGTGCAGTAATACGTCTGCTCGCGCTTTTCCAACCCGAGTTTTGCGGAGAAGAAGACAATCCGTCTTTGAACTATCTCAGTGAGTCGTTTTGTGGGATTCTTACTACCTGTTTTCCCGAGAGGCTCTCGTAGTTTAAGTCCCTGGCAGAAGCAGTATCAACACCGTCGTTTAATCTATGAAGTGCATTTCTACTTCCGGTGATTTTAAGTGATCAAGGGGAAGCTATATAACTCGGAATAACGTTCAAAAGTGATGCCATTATGATGTATTTATTTACTAAAAACTATAAATAGATTACGTCGCCCCAACTAGTAATGATTAGCCGAAAACGACTGGCAACTGTGGTGCGGGCTGTACCTTGTACTCACACTCATGATACTTCATAGCCCTTCGTGCATTTTGCGTTGGCTTTAACACTATTCACTTATTTACTTAGGCGATCGTCTTTTTGCGCTGTAATGTTGTTGTAAGAAAGTACTTATGACCTATCTAACATCTGTATTGAGACTGTTAGTATCAAATATTTTTTAATCAAGATTACTTGCTTCTAGCTAGAATAACTGTGCTTTCCTTACGTACCTCGCTGCTGACGTAACAGGCGTTCTCATATGTAGCCGCAACACCACACAACACCGGCTACTGGCAACGCCATACTGTCCACAGTAGGGGTCCACAGCCGCGTGGCCTGCCGCGTGCTACACACACGCGTGTGGCGTGCGACTGAGAGCGCTAATACGATTCGCGAACGTTGGCGGAAGTTGCCGAAGGTATGTGCGGCTGGCACAGGAGGCACGTGGATTTCACGCGCCTGCACACACTTCCACACAGCCTGCAAATTTACAGTATGCGTGTGCGCGATGCACTCCGCTTTGAACCAGACTTGGCGAAATTTGTGTGAATGGCGAATGACGAATACAGACCTGAATTACTATTCGTTATTCGTGAATAACAAATATTATTCGAGACATCATTCACTCACACTAAGAAAATCACTTATTCGTCATACGTGAATAAAAAGTGTTCAAGATAACATACAAATTTCAAATCCAGTTGCATTTGTAGCTCCAATCGTCTGTTATTCATTAAACGAATGTACTTTTCGATTTTTTAAATTAGTTTTCAGAACAACTCTGATTTTGAAACGTTTCATCAGAAACATTATTTGATTCATGGAGATTTACCGTTATGACACTAAAGAAAATATGTTCTACACGCTCCTGAATTCGTCTTTACTCATGACTTTCAGTTCATAGACTTCTTCACCAAAAATTGATAAATCATCAATTTTGCTGTAGTTTTCGGAAAATTATTCGCTGTAATTTGACTATAACTTCATTTCTCAAATCGCATTACTAAGAAATCTTCCTTTAGATTGTAACATTTTTTGAAACGTTGGCTATTTATGCCTGATTTTCTTGTAAGTCTGCCCTTGTCATGGACAGCAATAAAGGTGAACTGATAATGGTGATGAGGTTCCATACTCCGAGGAGTGTAGGGGACGATGCGGGAGACCCGCACCGCCGACTAGGCAAGGTCCTAGCGGAGGTGGTTCGCCATTGCCTTCTTCCGACGCTAATGGGGATGAATGATGACGATTAAGACGGCACAACAACACCTACTCATCTCGTGGCAGGGAAAATCCCTGACCCATCCAGGAATCGAACCCACGACCCCGTGCGCTGGAAGCGAGAACGCTACCGCAATACCACGAGCTTCGGACTGCTTGCTTTTACATTGTGAATGAGAAAGATGAAAAACATCTTACAATTGCCTCGTTTCACTGTCATGTTGCACAAGTTACATGCGTGCGGCAATATTATCAACTCTTTGTATATGCTTGAACACAGTGGCTCTTCCGAAAGTTTTGAATATCAAAGCTCTATGTAACTGCATAGACGGATGTCGAATTGAAATACTGGTTCATATTATAACAAGCTCAGTCAGAGATAATCCTGAAACACTTTAGATTACTCTGGACGCCCAGCAGTATTCCATAAACGTTTTAGGAGACCTTACATTAATAGTCTGCATATGGTAATCGTTAGGGGCCACTGAGTTCTTCCTTGATTCACTCATTCTGTAGCAGTACAATTCAGCTATCCGATAGTGTTAGCAATCCAACAAAGGTTTTGAAGACTGAGGGTTTTTGTCGCCTGCATTCTCATCGTTGGCTGCTTACGCAGAGTTTCTGCACCATTAGCAGTGGAAGTAGGAGACACATTGGTAGGTGCAGAGACAGATGAAGGAGGCCGAGTCGGTAGTGAAGGAAGGTTGTAAAGCACTAGCCAGGCCGTCTGCGGGAGCCAACAAAAATAATAGTCGTTCATTGCAGCCCACGTACTGGGCTGTTGCGACAGCCATCTTGGTCAACTCTGCTACTTGTGAGCACGTTGTTTCATTGAGAACTTAACTTGGCTGCCTTCAGTACCGAAACAGTCAGACCTTCCTTGCATCCTGAAATATATTTTATGATGGCTTTTGACTGCTTGTAGAACTCCAGATCTGGAGGGACGTACAATATGTCATCAAATTCATAGTCGTCTCTCTCTGGAAGATTATTTTGTAAAACATAGCATGCATTTATTACGGCAGTTGGATTCATCTCGGACATCCATAGAACCATGAAAATTCTCAGTTCTCCACTTGTCTGCAAGAGTGTATTCTATAAACCGCCTGGTCCGAGACAGCCAGTTTTTATAAGTTCTTTTATTGTTTGTCAAGCTCCTTGTTCCACATGGAAGTATTAAATATTCAGATGTACCAAATGCCTCGTCTCCAGCAATGACGCATGGTATCAGTATTCCCTTGTTTGATATTGGGTTTTTTCCCGATATTTATAAACTTCTACTAACGAGATTTTAATGCAAAACCGATTACATAAACATTGCGAGTCACTACAGATTCCGTGCACTGTAACTTTTATGTAAGTGAGCTTATAATCAATACCTCATCAATCAAGTAAAACGACGGAAAAATAATTATAGTAAAGTACGTTTCTTATGCGAATAAAGGCGTAACATATTCCTCGTCCATCTCACTCGGCTGATTAGTCACGACTGACCGTCAGCGGGATTACAAAATTAACTGCTTAAGATTGTGACTGTCTAGTGCTTTATAGCCCAAACTGCTGAGGCCGTCCGCTTATAAACAATTTTCTGTTTCATTTGTTACGCTGTAAACCAAGTAAAGCTATGCTCTACGTGAAGGATGGGTTCAGCACTGCAATGCTTTACTTTACATGGTGGTGTACCCTTCACTTCTCCTACCTCCTAACAGACACAGCCAGGAAGAGGTGGATCTGCCTTTCAACACATAATCCGAAATACAGTGCAACCTAACTTGGCGTTATTCTTATTGTTATAGGTGAAAGAAACGATTATAACAGAAAATATCGTTGGCCCAACCACGTATCGGATCATAAGCCTAAGTTTTGTGGTCTGGAACTCCAGCCACTGAGCCACAAAACCACATCACTAGACAAATCATTAATAAGTTATCTGTGAAACAGAAACTGCACTGAGCCAAGGGAACAAATACAAATTTTGTACAAGAAGGAAACAAATACAGTTGCATTATATGTTATTAGTTATTTGAGTAACAAATAAATTATTAGGGAATAAATTTGTTTGAATGACCTGCTTATTCGAATAATAATCCAGGTAGAAATCTGTTCGAATAATACTCATCTCTTTTCATCACTACCCTTTTCGCTTCCTTTCTCTGTCTGTTCATATTATGAAATGTAACGAGTCCTATTAGTTCACTTGCTCGATTTATTCATGAAAGCCAACGGTGTGGTTTGAAGTTTTCAGTTAATTATAAACGAAGTTTACAATTAGTCTTTCTCCACACTCTCAACGTAAATCCTATTAATTTATTCTGAAGAAAATATGTCTAAAAGCCGGTTCGATTTTAGCAGCTGACTCAAAGTGAGCATTAGTTCATCAGCTATTGGTTCGCAGATATAAACAGTTCCACAACTGAAACAATGATATTCAGTAACGTTCAATATTCGGTTATCACTTTAATTTTCGTTGTACTATGGTAATAGCCAACGATCTTACCGCAGTGATAACTCTAGTACCTGTCAGATCACCGAAGCGGAGCGCTGTCCGACTTGCGTAGCACTTTGGTGGGTGACCATCCAGTCTCCTGGGCGCTGTGGAAGAGGGATGAACTCTGCGCTCGTGAGGCCTATGGAGGAGCTACTTCATTGAGAAGTAGCGGCTCCGGTCACGAAAACTGACAACGGTGTGCTGCACATACCCCTACAAATCTACATCCAGTGCTGCCAATAGGCTGAGGATGACATGGCGGTCGGTCAGTTGCGTTGGGCCTTTCAATTCCTGTTCGGATAGAGTTAAGGCATACAGTGCACACCTTCTCCATGGAAAACGTGGAAAATCGAGAGTTAAAAGAATTTCTAATTTTAAGTCCATATGAAAGCTTTCCAGGGCCATTGTGCCGCTACGTTTTGTCGACGGTGCGAGTGCGCTACTGTGGACTCTGACAGCCGCGGCGGCAGGAGCAGTGAGCGAGACAGGTGAGCCAGACTAAGGTCCTGTTTAGTGTCTGCTTCCTTATCCGCATGGCGATACCACGCGGCTGTTACTCATCGCTCGGTGAGTGAGCGCCGCATGATACGGAGTGAGTGAACTGCCAGCCGCGTGTTTCTGTATGCGCGTGCATAGCGAGTGACGTAGGCGAGCGCTATTCATTCGGCTTCGCCAAGCCGCTGCAATGCTCTAGGCCACAGGCTCCTGCAGCCAGCGTGCGTTCAAATGGTTGAAATGGCTCTGAGCACTATGGGACTTAACTTCAAAAATGGTTCAAATGGCTATGAGCGCTATGGGACTTAACATCTGAGGTCATCAGTCCCCTAGAACGTACAACTACTTAAACCTAACTAACCTAACGACATCACACACATCCATGCCTGAGGCAGGATTCGTACCTGCGACCGTAGCGGTCGTGTGGTTGCAGACAGTAGCGCCTAGAACCGTTCGGCCACTCCGGCCGGCGCCAGCGTGGGAACTAAATCTTACTCCAGACTGTGTGCGTTCTGCAGTGCCGCTTTACTCACTAAATGCTGTAAGATATCGGCAGATGCGATACAAAATTGTAAAACTGGAAAATAAGGAAATAAAATGAGAAAATTTTCTCATTCCATCATGGAAGGCTGTTACAGCAACCAGTTTAAAAGTGTTTCAGAACAAAAACAGTCTCGGTAGCGAAATTATTTAACGTCAATATTGCGTTTCGCCATTTTGAGGTATCATTAGATTGTCTATAGAAAGAAGAAACCAAACAATTAGATACAAGTGGAGGAAAAGGGGATTGCCTTATCTTCCGTGGTTACGAAGACAACGTGAACTAAAAGTAATAAAAACTTACGTAAAAGCAGCTGGATACGTGACCCATGTCATAAATCGACATATAATGTAAAATAGACACAAAGGTAGCCAGAAGCATAATTCCTCCATCATGAAACACCTAAAGCATGAAGTGGCCATAGTGAAAGAAGAGAATCAATGAGAATAACACCGAAAAAGTGGGAATATCTGTCGGAGAAATTTTTCATGGTTATTGTATGTTACCTTGAGCACACCTGAAAGCTCCACCGTGGCAGTGCGAGATATGGCCACACTTACAAAACCGCTGTGTAAGCCACATACGTCACTGTCTGTATTGGCTCGCACACAGACATTACTACGACAAATTGAGATACAGGGGTCGGGTACAGTATGGCAAGAAGTACAAATGTGGTGCGCGTGAGCATCTAAGGCACATTTTCGAAAAACGAAAGTGTGTAGAACTAGTAATTAAATGCATATAAGCAAAGCAATGCAAACACATACAACCCAAAAATAAAATAAAAATAAAAGTATGAAGAGTAGGTAAAATAATTACATGAAAAAATATGTCATTAAAACTTCTTCACCGGTAGTAAAACACCTTTCTAAGAAGGGGAAGAAGTTCAATCTACTCAAGAGGCTGGAAAGTGTTAAACATGTCGATGTTAAAAAGGACAGGTTGCTGAACGATCAACTGATTAGCAGTAATGAGACAAATTATGATACAGTGTTACAAGTGCTCCAGACGTTGCTGCAATGATCATTTTATGTCAACAGCATCACTCTCAATTTGTTGGTTTTTGAGTGGAAGTTTGGGGAACCATATTTTAAAGGAGGATTTTTAATGACTGTTTGCTGTAGATGGCTTTACCTGGGTACATTTTATAACATGTTTCTTTATTTTAACGATGAATAATACTTTTGTCTCTCGTTTGCGATGTTTGAAATTTCATCGATTCAGAACGCATATTCTATGAATGTACTCCAGAATTTAGCTGTTTAATCCCTGGGATGAAGTTTTAATGACATAGTTTTTCGTGTAATCATTTTACCTATTCTTTACTTGGGGGTACCTATATTTTTATTTTATTTCTTGGTTTTATTTGTTTGCATTGGTTTGCTTATATACATTTTATTACTAGTTTTACTTTTGGTTTTCGAAAATATGCATTTGCCAGTCATGCGCGCCACCTGTGTACTTCTTCCCGCACTATACCCGACACTTTTATGTCAATTTCTCATAGTTATGTTTGTGTGCGTGACAATACAGACAGTAACGTTTGCAACTTGTACCCCATGGCGGAGCCGGCTGGTGTACTCAAAGTAACGTACAATAATCGTGAAAAAATTTTCTGCCACATATTTCTACTATCTCGGTGTTATTCTGGTTGATTGTCTCCTGTCACTAGTCCACTTCATGCTTTAGATGTTCCATAACTAATGGATTATGCATATGGTTACATTTGTGTCTATTTTACATTGTATGTAGTTTTAGGACTGATGCGTCACGTATCCAGCTACTTTTAATGTTCTACATTCAAGTGGTTTTATGACTGATGAGGCACGTATACCAGCTACATTTATGTAAGTTTTTATTGCCTTTAGTTCACGTTGTCTTTGTAGCTGTGCAGTATAGAACCATGCCCTTTTCCTCCACTTATATCTGCTTGGTTTCTTCTTTTTGTAAACAATCCGATAATACCCAAAAATGGCGAAGCGTGTCATTGACATTAAATAATTTCGCAGTCCAGAGTGTTTTTGCTCTGAAATAAAATTTGGCTAGAACAGAAGGGGTACTTTACACGTACCACAGTTGCCACACAATGGCGAGCATTCGGCCTCCCTGTAAGTATCATCAGATGAGTTCTGATGCCACGTCGATTGGCTGCTAACAACATGGTACCGGGAGATGAAAAGGTATGGGTCTCGAGAGTTTCTCTCTTTCTGGCATTACATTAGATCGTCTATGGACACGTCTTTGTCGACCCGACCTCAACAAACAGAAGAGAGACTCATCGCTGAACTTTTTAGAATGTTACTAAATGACCCAGCTGACTCTGGCTACAAACATTGCAAGTTTCTGTTGTGCGTGATACGGTATCAGTGGTAAACGATGAGTGAGAGCACGACATGTCAACCCAGCTCGCAGTAAGCTGTTATCGGCTGTTCGCGGTGACACTCTGGACTCTGCCTCGATTTCAGTTGCTGTTATGTTGCGAGTCGGCGGCCGCTATATTCCGAGGAGCCAGATGTTATGTCCTAGCTGCTACTGATAAATCCGTGGTATGTGGCCAAAGGGTGGGTCACAATATGAATCTGGACATGCAGGCAAAAATTCAGTTGACACATGCGCGCTTTAAATAAATATGCTGTACTCAAATTGTGCGTGAAGAAACGCTACACTATTGACAATCTGTTGAAGACGCAGCTAGCTATGAGCAGTGGCCAAACACACGCGTGCATCAAGATACGCTGCATGCTCGCTGGTAGGGCTATCTATCAGCAACACGCTGCAGTGTTCAGCACCAGGTACCAACTAAAAGTAATCATGAACTGGAAGACTGGCGCCCAGGTCCTGGCAGTCTTCATTGCCTGGTGACCAGGGGGTTCTTTATTGGTCGGCGACCAGGGAGTCCAGGTTCTCCATTGGTGGCGATGTTCAAAGCGTCGCTCACGGCACCTGCAGGGAATCTTCGAGACGCAACTTCCGTCTGTACCGATGGGCTACGATACTACAGTTGTCTTCCACCTATTCGACAGATGCAGTCGAACAATCCTACGATATCCCCGTGGTTAGAGATCAGAAACTGAGCGAGTACGACTATAATGTTGCGGGTTGCCTGCTTCACAAATCAAGGCGCCGCTGTTACATCAGTGCTAATAGGCTTCCTTCGTTTCCACTGTAGGTTCAAGAGTATGACGAGACTGACAACAGTGGCGCTGCGGTCGCTTCATACTAGTCGACTTGTTCTCTCCTACTGAAGCGGGCAGGAGTGTAAGGCTAGTCGTGACTAATTAGTAGTATGGAAGATGAAAACACGATTTTGCTGTTGTAAAGTAGTGCTGACAATGCAGATTTATCGCTTGTCGGGATCTGATGGTCGTTGTCGAAGCTGTCTTTCGGGAGACTGTGGAGATTGTAAGACGAAAATTAATTGACCAAAGTACACAACTGCAAATTTGTTCCATTAGAGGAGGAGTGATATCTGTAATAAGTTTCACGCCGCAGTCCAAGCTTCAGACGAAAAACATTCATATTTCGTCCAATGAAAAGAAAATGCTTGTATTCTTGTTCATTGCATTTCCACCATGAGAAAACAACTGAGCTCCGTCGAATGAAAACCAGGCACAGAGCAATCTCACTGTTATATCCTTGACATAAAAAAGAGCGGAATTTGTGTGCTCATTTGGCGAAGGCAGCCTGCATTTATGGAGTAACAGCGAGCTGTATATCTTATCATTTATTTCTGTAATTTATTTTAATGATTAATCACCATTTATGGACCGCATTTCATGATCCTGCCATGTGTTCTGGTATTGCAGTTACACACTCGGTAAATCTTCGAAAGTTCGTATACGTCAGTGTAATTGATAGACGTTCTGCGAATAGATATTAAATATTAAAATAAACTTACAGTAGTCTTCGGAAACGTTTAATCTATATCAATAATTGTACAGAGTGTTTCCGTAAGAGCGTGCGAAAATTTAATACAACATAGAGGATGCTGCATTGAACAATTTGAGGTACGAAACCAGGGGTCGAAGAAGCCAGCTTAAGGAGATAATAGGGAAAAAAATCTCATTACTGTGTACTTTTTTATTTACATTAGTTACCTACAAATACTATCAAAGAGACAATAAAAGTACCGTTTAAACTTTATCTTACAAAATGTGCTAGAAATGACGGCCATCAACATCAAAGCAAGAATGACGTCGCCGAACAAGATTTTCACGCACCCTGACAAATATCCGTCGTGTGTTTCGAATCGCATCACAGGCAGCTACAGTTCTGGCAACTAATTTCAGCTTCGTATCCTCTGTGGTCTCATACTCAAGTGACTTCAGATATCCCCGTAGGAAATAATGAAGGAGGTTCAGGTCAGGTAACCTCGCAGACCATGGAATAGGACCTCAGCTTCTACTCCAGCAACCAGGAAACAGTGTACTGGTACTGTTTTATCGTGTTGTGCTGTACGTCTCTGAATAGTACGGGATAACGAATGGATCTGTCGTTGACCCATAGCACGTTTTGTTATGGGACGATGTAAATACGACACAACAGAGCCACCACATGGACAAGTAAACAAAACCCGCAACCTGCAACATGACTTCCCGATTATCAGGCTCGTCCTCCTTCTTCTCTTGCAGGAAATAAAGACTGTACATATAATTAAACAGCACAGTACGTGTAAATTTGTGTTCATGTTAGTAGCAAATAAACTAGAATGCAGTAACGTTAGACAAAGCTGGTGTGATGTGATGTTTGGTTTGTGGGGAGCTCAACTGCGAAGTCATCAGCGCCCATGCAAAGTCCCAATTTTTACACAATCCAATCTAGCCACTGTTAGGAATGATAATGATGACGATGATGAAATGATGAGGACAACACAACCACCCTGTCTCCAGACAGAGATAATCTCCAACCCCGCCGGGAATCGAACCCAGAACCCCGTGAACCAGAGGCAGCAACGCTAGCCAATAGACCACGAGCTGCAGACCTAGAGAAAGGTGTACACAAGGTTACTTCCTTATCCCCTTAAGCTGACTTCTCTCTCCTACCCCAGGTTTCCTACGTCAAATTATTCAGAGGAGCATTCTCTGTGTCCTGTTACATTTCTGCAAGCTTTTACGGAAACACACTATGTAAACAGAACAATATTCACCGCTAAACGATTACCTGTTGTACAGGTATATAGCTTGCTTCTATCATTTTGGCAGGTCGGACATTTTGTGTCATTTCCGCTTGCACTTGGGAACAGCTGTAAAGCCAAAATAATGACAGTGTGAAATAAATAAACAGTAATTTACGGTTTAACGGCGGAAATTTCTTCGTGAACGGTGTATATACACCGGGAATGCAGCGAGCACGCGATTATACTTGCGAACTCGAGTACTCGTTCTCCTCTCTGATCGACTCGAGTCCTGCACCTCGTGCCAGACAAGAGGCTGCGTTGACGAATAGGCTGCGGCAGAGGCTCACGAGTTGAGTCTACGGCCACGTAGAGACGGCGAATTCGGAGACGAGGTCACAGGACTCGCTGGAGAGTACAAAGCGAGTGTATGGGGCCCATTTCATATCTCTAATCGTCCTGTCGATGTTCTCGAAGGACCTATGCCTGAGACCTCTCTTCACGACTCGCTCTTCAGTCATTACACTGAAGCCAAATTTCTGTGTAATCTATTGGCATGATGCCCCTCCCATTTTCCTCTGTAGATTTTCTTGACCGTGAGAGAAATTCATTCTAGTTCGGTCGCCTTGAGTGTAGACTGTTTGCCGTTCCGTCGTCACGGACCGTTTCCCGGGGTATACCGTCTTGGAAGTCGTCTACACATCGTACCCGCCGGTCTAGACGGAATATTCCCTGAATTCATCAGACACCTAGGCCCCTCCGCCCGTGCATGGCTTAGACAATTCTACTGTGACATCATGAATACCAGCCGGGTTCCCTATCAGTTCAAGACAGCCTAACTCCTCGCAATCTTAAAACCAGAAAAGCCACAGGATGACTCATCTAGCTATCGGCCAATAGCCCCATTGAGAATTTGGTACAAGCTATTAGAAAGACTGCTGTACAACAGAATATATGACTCCATAGATAGACCAATTCCCGCAGACCAGGCAGGATTTAGGAATAAACGGAGATGCTGTGAATAAGTCCTTGCCTTGACCTCATACATTGAGTCAGACTTTCAAAGGGCGTAAAAAACCTGTGTGGCTTTCGTGGACCTCTCGGCCGCCTATGATACCATCTGGCTCGACGGACTCACACTCAATCTGAAAAAAGCGATCCCTTGTCGCAAGACAACTAAGCTTCTGGAAAACATGTTGGAAAATCGCTGCTTCAGAGTGAACGTAGGTCAATCAACGAGTAAATCGTACTCAGTAACCAATAGGCTCCCACAGTCATCAGTGTTGGCTCCCCTTCTCTTCAACGTATACACGAGTGACAGGCCAGCAACTAAATCGCAAAAATTCTGCTATGCAGATGACATCGCAATAGCCACTCAGAGTAAGATATTCGAAGAGCGGGAAGCTACTCTGTCAACGGGCCTTCAACTTCTTAACCAGTATTATACGAAATGGAGGCTCTGCCCAAATCCAAATAAAACTGAGGTATGCGTATTCCACCTGAACAATCATAAGGCAAGACGAGAGTTACAAGTAACATTCTGCAATGAGTGATTGACGCACAACAGCCATCCAAAATATCTACGAATCACTCTTGACCGGTCACTAACCTATAAGAAAGACCTACAAATAACCAGTCAATAGATCAAAAATCGAAATAACATATTAAGAAAGATGGCTGGAACCTCCAGTGGAGCTCAGCCTAACACGTTACGCACCGCAGCACAATCTCTTGTGGCAGAATACTGCGCCCCAGTCTGGTACAAGAGCACACACACGAGGAAAATAGATGTCCACCTTAATACCACGATGAGGATTGTCTCAGGAACTCTGAAATCAATCCCACTTCCCTGGCTTCATGTCCTTTGCAATATAGCTTCTCCCTCCCTCAGAAGGCAACAAGCAGCTATCCGAGAATGGAAGAAAATTAATGACCCCTTGTATCTGAAGATACACCTATCCAAAAAATATTGGACCATCTACCAACTACCAGCCTAAAATCCAGGAAACCTGTATGGGAAGACGAAGTCCTCAAATTCCCAGAAAGGTACGACATAGCAAGGGAATGGAGGCAATACTGGTCACTGAATAATCACCATCCTCTCATCACTGATTTGATCCTTCGATACCGGTGCAAGGAATGCAAATGCCCAGAAGAACTCGGTGCAGACTTAATCGTGTGAGAACTAACCACGGCAGGTGTAAGGCCATTCTCCACAAATGGAAACTCACTGATGACCCACGATGCGACTGTTGTGCAGAAGAACAAACAATCCCTCACTTGGTCTTCGAATGCCCTACGATGAGGTCTGAAGGACAATGGAAGGATATGGTTCAAATGGCTCTGAGCACTATGGGACTTAATTTCTGAGGTCATCAGTCCCATAGAACTTAGAACTACTTAAACCTAACTAACCTAAGGACATCACACACATCCATGCCCGAGGCAGGATTCGAACCTGCGACCGTAGTGGTCGCGCGGTTCCAGACTGTAGCGCTTAGAACCGCTCGGCTACTCCGGCCGGCAATGGAGGGATATCATGAATGTTACTCCACGTGCTGTTCAGTGGGTGATCTGCTTAGATGTGGACTTGTAACAGCTGCAGTGGATGTCTCCCTAATCTTTCGCATATTGTTGTTTGCGATCAATCATTTAATAATGTATTTGAAATTCGTTTATTACAGTAATTAATAGTATGTGTGAAATTTTACTCTGTAGATACCATACGCTAAATAAAAATAAATACATTCTCCTCCCATGCCAGTTATAACGTGCGAAAGATGTCGGTAAGTTATGTACTCACACCAGTCATCATGTGTAGGAATAGCTTTTGACTGTACTGAAAATAAGTTCGCAGCATAAGGACGAAAATTTAATCAAAACACACCCCCTCTGTCAGTGTATCCCCAGTATTTTTATCCCATACAGCGTGCAAACTAAACATTGCAGTAACAGATGTATAACAGTTGTGTATCATTAAGGGTGAGTGTCTGTGAGTGCAGGCGAGTACTCGATGCTGCTGGTGAGCTTCCACCTGCAGCGGCACATGGGCAACTTCCTGATCCAGGTGTACGGCCCCTGCGTGCTGCTGGTCGTCCTCTCGTGGGTGTCCTTCTGGCTCAACCGCGAAGCCACCGCCGACCGCGTCTCTCTCGGTAAATGAGCAAATCTAACCATTAAGGAGCTGAGTTTCCCAGTAGATGATGGTTGGTTGGTTGGACGGATGGATGGAGAGATGAATGGTAGATGAAAGGATGTACAGATTGTGGTAGGATGATGGATCGACTTATTGAAGTAGTTGGGGAATTAATGAAACAGTAGAGAGGTTCGCAAGTAATATTAGCTACCTAGCACGCTAGGAAGCCAATACATTACTGACCAATGAAATTGCTACACCAAGAAGAAATGCAGATGATAAACGGGTTTTCATTGGACAAATATACTATACTAGAACTGACATTTTCACGCAATTTGGGTGCATAGACCCTGAGAAATAAGTACCCTGAACAACCACCTCTCGACGTACTAACGGGCTTGATACGCCTGGGCATTGAGTCAAAAGGAGCTTGGATGGCGTGTACAGGTACAGCTGCCCATGCAGCTTCAACACGATACCAGAGTTCATCAAGAGTAGTGACTGGGGTATTGTGACGAGCCAGTTGGTCGGCCACTATTGACCAGACGTTTTCAATTGGTGAGAGATCTGGAGAATGTGCTGGCCAGGGCAGCAGTCGAACATTTTCTGTATACAGAAAGGCCCGTACAGGACCGGCAACATGCGGTCGTGCATTACCCTGCTGAAATGTAGGGTTTCGCAGGGTTCGAATAAAGGGTAGAGCCACGGGTCGTAACACATCTGAAATGTAACGTCCACTGTTCAAAATGCGAACAACAGGTGACCGAGACGTGTAACCAATGGCACCCCATACCATCACGCTGGGTGATACGCCAGTATGGCGATGACAAATACACGTTTCCAATGAGCGTTCACTGCGATGTCGCCAAACACGGATGCGACCCAGGTTCGTCGTTGATACACCATCGTAGGCGCTCCTGTCTGTGATGCAGCGTCAAGGGTAACCGCAGCCATGGTCTCCGAGCTGATAGTCCATGCTGCTGCAAACGTCGTCGAACTGTTCGTACAGATGGTTGTTGTCTTACAAACGTTCCCATCTGTTGACTCAGGGATCGAGACGTGGCCGCACGATCCATTACAGCCATGAGGATAAGATGCCTGTCATCTCGACTGCTAGTGATACGAGTCCTTTGGGTTCTAGCACAGCGTTCCGTATAACCCTCCTGAACGCACCGATTCCATATTCTGCTAACAGTCATTGGATCTCGAACATGGCGTGCAGCAATGTCGCGATACGATAAACCACAATCGCGATAGGCTACAATCCGACCTTTATCAAAGTCGGAAACGTGATGGTACGCATTTCTCCTCCTTACACGAGTCATCACAACAACGTTTCATCAGGCAACGGCGGTCAACTGCTGTATGTGTATGCGAAATCTGTTGGAAACTTTCCTCATGTCAGCACGTTGTAGGCGTCGCCACCGGTGCCAACCTTGTGTGAATGCTCTGAGGAGCGAATCATTTGCATATCACTGCATCTTCTTCCTGTCGGTTAAATTTCGCGTCTGTAGCACGTCATCTTCGTGGTGTAGCAATTTTAATGGCCAGTACTGTACTATGCAAAGGATAGAGTACTACTCACCATATAGAGGAAATATTGAGTCAAGACAGGTACACCGGAAAGACTACTAAACGTGAGAGCTTTTTAGTCGAGGCCGGTTCATGAAGTAGAAAACGTGCACACACTCACTCAAGCACAACTCGCACACGTACATGACAACTGTCTCTGGCAATCGAGGCATTGATGGCAGGAGACAGTGGTCATGCGTGTTTGCGAGTGTTTCTTACGTGACTATGTGTGTTTGTTTCATAAGAAGACCTTCTGACAGGAAGCACTCATGTTTAGTCTTTTTGTTGTGCCTGTCCGCGGAACATCATCATCTCTGATTGGTGAGTCTTTCCTTTCCATAACACTGTCCTTGTTTCATCCTGGATTTTCCATTGCTTGAACTGGGATCACAAGGTAGCTGATACAAGATAGACGTGAGAAGCACTTTAGAAGAATCAAGATAAATATCTCCAACGAAATAAGTCTACCAGAGACAAATATAGCCAGAGGAAAGTGGTCCAATGATTGAGAGAGTGGGTTAAAATTGGCGAAAGCCCATCCTGATTTACGAAGTTCAAGGTTCCCCTGAGTCATTTCAAATGAATACATAGACTGTTCCTTCAACAAAATCATGATTGATTCCTTCACACATGCTTATTTAAACAAGCTTATGTTCCCTCTACAATGACTATGATATGCACTCACCTGCCTTCGAAAACAGTCAAACAATCAGTTTTGTTTCCCTTGTTCTCTGAGATATCGACGTTCAGTTCATGAAAAACACCTGAATATCTTCACCTGAGCAACCTCGTCAAAAGTATGGCTTAGAAATTCCAAAGGGAAATAATGTGGAAAAAATGTATGTTGCTACAAACAGGAAGTTCAAAGTTAAGGGGACAGTTAAAGCAGCATGTAATGTGATACTAGAACAAAAAGATAAGGTGCGGCGTCTATAGAAGACATTGCCGTCTGGTAGACACATGTTAGTGTCTTACTGGCTGTGGAACTCCGACAGGAACATTGTACGAAAAATCTGCAGGTGTAGAATTTATTGAGATATTTGAGAGGAGCATGCTTGGAGAAATGGAAGAAACACCCTGAAACGCGTACACACGACGAACGCGATAAGCGAGAGAAGATACTGGCGATTGTACAAAAAGACGTAAGAGAAATAAATTTCTGGACCGATGCCCCCAAGAATCGAAAGAATACTGTCAGCGCAGCAACATAATACACAACAAAATTTTCATATACTTTCGTCCTGTGGCATCTATTAAATGTCCATGATGATTACGTGATGATTTAATAAATTTCAAGGGATGATGGACTAGGATAAATGAACTGGAAGCGACCCAGTCGAAAGTCATAAGCGAAAACCTTTCTGGCTCCTCTGACAGTGTTTTGAACCTCCTGATATTTTAGCTTATAATTTCATACGTCAATAGCCAACACACACTTACAGAAATGTTTGATTTCACCGGCAAGACCTATAGAGCTACAGCTTTACTGTGCTTTTTATCATTTATCAAGTGTAGTTTACTGATATATGCTCGAATGCCTGTACTTCTCCAAACATCGCTACATACGAAGGTATTTTTCCAGGAATAACGACGGTACTGACGATGACCTTTCTGGGCCTCGAAGCGAGGACCGACCTCCCAAAGGTGCCCTACCCCACCGCCCTCGACTTCTTCGTGTTCCTCTCGTTCGCTTTTATTTTTGCAACCATCATACAGGTGAGTAACCTTTGATTCTTTTATTTTAGACAGTAAATGTTTTCTGATACCAGTGTAACAAAGGGATAAGTTTTTTGAACTTTGTTTACCTATTTACAATAGTAGCATCACAGTCGTTTTATCTCTCATGAATGATCAGTATAATTTTAATATTTAGTGCTACCATGTGGGCTCCAAAGGATGGGATACTGTGAAGAACTTTACAAAAAGCAGACAATACCGAGGAAAAAGAACATAGCACAAAAACGAAAGAAGTGCACGCAGATGAAGCAGATCCTGCAGTTAGAGAACTAGAATCATTCTCATAAATTAAGGATGACTGCAGAATGTGGTGCCACACAACATGGCATTACACAAAACTGGCACTAATAGCATAGGCACATACGGAACACACACGACACAGATCTGTAAGTCCACGGTATTGGTAATAAGTTGAGAAAACCGTCCCGAAACACATGTGCTACATAATACCACTGTTTCCTGCGCATGTTCCCCGACATCAATATGGGATATGAACACCATGCTCACGTACACAGGCCGCACAACGGGTTGGCATACTCTGGATAAGGTGGTCGAGCAGCAGCTGGGGAATAGCCTCCCACTCTTTCACCAGTGCATGTCGGAGCTCCTGAAGTGTCGTAGGGGTTTGAAGACGTGCAGCGATACGTCGACCGAGAGCATCCCAGACATGCTCGATGGGGTTTAGGTCTGGAGAACAGGCAGGTCACTCCATTCGCCTGATATCTTCTGTTTCAAGGCACTCCTCCACGACGGCAGCCCGGTGGGGTCGTGTGTTATCATCCATCAAGAGGAAGATGGGACCCACTGCACCCCTGAAAAGGCGGACATACTGGTGCAAAATCACGTGCCGATACACCTGACCTGTTACAGTTCCTCGGTCAAAGACATGCAAAGGTGTACGTGCACTAATCATAATCCCACCCCACACCATCGAACCACGACCTCCATACAAGTCCCTTTCAAGGACGTTAAGGGGTTGGTATCTGGTTCCCGGTTCACGCCAGATGCAGATCCGGCGAGAATCACTGTTCAGACGATACCTGCACTCGTCTGTGAACATAACCTGGGACCACTGCTCCAATGACCATGTACTGTGTTCTTGACAACAGGCTTTACGGACTCTCCTGTGACCAGAATTCAGCGAAATGCACCTTGCAGGTCTCCAGGAGAATAAACCATGTCTGTTCAGTCGTCTGTTGACTGTGTGTCTGGAGACAACTGTTCCAGTTTCTGCAGTAAGGTCCCGAGCAAGACTACCTGCAGTACTCCGTGGCCGTCTGCGGGCACTGGTGGAGACATATCGGTCTTCTTGTGGTGTTGTACACTGTGGACGTTCCGTACTGTAGCAGATGGACACGTTCCTGTCTGCTGGAATCGTTGCCATAATCTTGAGATCACACTTTGTGGCACACGGAGCGCCCGTGCTATCACCTCCTGTGTTTGACCAGCTTCCAGTCGCCCTTGTATTCTACCCCTCATAACGTCATCAATATGTGTTCTTTGAGCCATTTTCAACACACCGTCACAATTAGCACGTCTGAAAACGTATGCACACTTACTCGCTGGACCGTAGTCTGACGTGCAGCAACACACCTCTGTGTATGTGGACTGCTGCCAGCGCCACCGTGCGACGACCACAGGTCAGATGGACCGCATAGTCATACCCCGAGGTGATTTAAACCCGCAAACCACCCACCAGAGCGTTGTTTCACCATGTATCAGCATTATTCTTAATTTATGAGCATGAGTATAGAATGTGAAGCCGTACTGGAATAAGTGAGTCTAAGTAAAGTTCCAGATCCAGATCCTGCTGAGATCTAGAAAAGCTGTAGAGAAAGATGGAAAGATAACCTCCTCAGAATTTTATTATTAACCGGTAACCAGGCTGAATGAAACATCAATTCCTCAATCCACAGTACATTTCGAAAAAGTTCACTCACCTGATTAGAGTTTTATCCCCACCGTATACCTCTCCTCACATTCTGATCAACCAGTAAGTCCAGAAGAGGAGCCTGATAGCCGCGAGTACATGTTTAACCCTTACCCGGTGTTACGTAAAAAAAAAGCTCTTTGTATAGAAAATGATTTCTATAAATATTTTTTGTTATAATCAATTTGATCAGCCGTGTTTAGTGCGGAGCCGAAGGCTTTCGACCCACACTTTGATCGCTGTTTCTTCTTTAAGATGATGTAAGAAATCGGAACACAAAATCAATATAATTTATTAAAGCCTGTTTCCCTTCTCTAATTTTTTATTTGGCATCACTAAACAATCGGCAGTCGTCTTGCACAAAAATGTTTCGTATTTAAAACTCTATTTTGGTAATTGGACTGTTAATTCTAATACGTCTATGACGTCACCTGTTTCTTACATGTTTAGTTACGACTAATGCAATAGTACTTTATTTTGTTAATTTTCTTCTGTTTCTTACATGTTTAGTTGCGAGTAATGCAATAGTACTTTATTTTGCTAATTTTCTTGACATTTGAATCTGTTATTGCATTCTGGGACGCCCTTCATCCGAATCATCTTCAAGAGCAGTTATGGACGCTTCATTTTAATTCCAAATCTTTCACTATAGCAAATGAAGGAGGAAACTTCCTGTAAATCCAAACATTTTAGCATTCCTTTCCGTTGGAGGTATTCCGTCCAAAAAGTGATTTTTTTCACGGAGCCTTATTCTAGTTAGTTCATCTAAACGAAATAAGTTCATCACAGTTACAATAAAAATCCGTATAACTGTGCTTCACATAAAGTGTAAACTGGCTTACGTCTCAAGTATCACATGCAACTTCTAAACAACAACGTGGCACCTTTACTATCAATGTCAACTCTATAAAGCCATGGACATTTCCCCTTGAGCCCGCATTAAGTGACGGAAACCCGCTGATGTAATCTAGCACAAGCATTGAAATGGCTGGTAGAATGTTATTGTCTGATCCCAGGTCAACAGTGATCGTAACTCGCTTCAGTCAAGAGGCGCAACGATGAGGAGGAAAGCCTCCAAAGTAATCTGAATCGATTATGTATTACCTGCACTACCGATTCCTTTAAGTGGCTCTGTGTTCCTAATTAACGTTACAGCGTTGTAATGGAGTAAGCATTCGCGAACATGCACAGAACAGCGAGACTGACTAAGTGTAGATCAAGTCACTTCATTTCGCACTGTTCAATTTTGGATTGTAATACTATTACCCAATGTATAATGGACAATTCGCAAATGGTACTGGCACGAAACACGTATGCTAGTTCAATATACTTTACGTTTAGCTTATCAGTGCTTAGTTATTCGGCGCTAGGGAACTCTCTGATCGCCATAGCACCACCAACGATGTCAGCTAACCACAGCGCGACGTGGCTCCATTCCTAATAACATTATTTCGAAGCAGCGATGGGATAAGCTTTGTAGTCAACCATGGATGACTGTAGAACGCAAAATAGTGGACTTCCTAGAAATAACATAAGCGACCCAGTTTCGAAAGTATAAGAGATTGCGAACATTCCGTACGGTTTCAATGGTGAATAGTTCATTCAGTTGTTAATTGCCCAATAACAAGAGTGTGTTTCTAAAGTGACATTTCTCCAGGAAATGAACGCTTTCACGAAACATAAATTTTAAATTATCTGCTTAATTTTCATTTCCGAAGCGTACGTTTTGGCACATGAATACACTTTCTAATACAGTACCGCAACAGAGCAACTTGTCAAAATTAGGGACTTAAAAGGTAAGATAGGAGCAAGCATATATGTACAAAGTACAGCAATGTTTAGGCAACGTTGAATACAATGTGTTCCGTGTCATCGTGCAGCAGGTGGCTTTGAATGAGCAAAATCAGGGTTATAAATCTTTTCTGTACTATATATTGTGCAGGTCAAAATTTTACCTTAAAACATATGTGTTTGCTAATAATCTGGTAGTTTCGGAACCGAACTGTGACATTTGATATAAAGTTTTCTTTAAAATTTTTATATGATCAAGGGATACTCAGGAATGGTAAGTTTGATAGGTGCCACTTTGGCATCCTTGAGCAATTGCTTATGATGTAATTTTATGCTGGATTTTGAAATGTTCCAGAGAATACAGAAAAATAGTTAATTATTCTTTAGTAAAAAATAATAAACTTTGTAAATTTTTTGAGTTTACAGTTTTACAATACAACTACTTTTCATCTTCCTAAACAAGAAGGTTATTGCAATGTTATATGTCAGACATGAAAATTTTTTTTGACAAAGATGAAATAATATGTTAAAATACTGCCATCACTGTGTTTTGTTTAGTGTTATATCTTTTGCACATTTTGTTTTGGTGCCGGTCAAAATTTTCCTCACGTGTGTCACATGTAAAATTTTCTCTATCATCGTCAACATCACTTTCATCACTGCAGACGCAGTCCATGCTACTCTTGATGGCTGTGAAAATATTCATACAAGTCTCTGTCGATGCACACTTTCAATATGTAGTGCAAGATGAATTATTACACTTGCAACTGCAGCTATTTCACTCAAATATCATATAACTACATGCAGCTAAATGCATCAGTTGAGGGAGAACTCAGGACTCGTTCTATTTACGAGGTTCCACTGAAACATTGTAGAAAGCGATAACTGCTCTGGCGATTTCCAGTAAGTGATTTGCAAGTGAACACGTTTTGTGTAGTTTTGTAAGATTTCATCTGATGGTGCAAATAACTTCCAGTTACAAGACATTTCTCTTTTGGTCGTAAACAGATGGTGTCGTAGCTGAATCATTGATTCACATGGTGTACCATTATACAAAAGTGAAGAAAAGTTGACATCCAGTTTTCATTATATGATGATAGTCAATGCAAATCTTGTCTAGAAATTTCGAGCCAAGTTCTTCATGCCTCTGCTACAAGGCCCATGCAGCAGTATTTGAGGAATAGGAAAGAGACAGAATCACATCCTATTAAAGCATGAGCTGGAAGTGTATTCTTACAATTGTCACTCAGATAATTAGCATTTGATTTAATGTCAGCTGTCTTTCCGTCAAAGCTCTTCATAGTAAAAGTAACAGGAAGTGCTCGTTTCCAGTAAATGTATAGTATTAAAGCATACACGTCAATATCTTCACTAACGAATTGGATGATCTTACCAGATTGGAAAATCACGTGTAGAGAATAGGAAAGTAGTGTTAACATAAGCTTTCTCATGGGCGAATGGTGACTAACTTCTTCTTATTCACAAAATGTGCTTGATTACCTCAATATTCGATGGTGCATAGCAAGTCCATAAGCTGTTTCTTATTTCGGATGCTGTTTAAAACAGTATTTGTGTATCAGCACCAGCTGATAAGCGTCTTTCTCGTTCCTGGCGTTTGATAGATGGAATAACATAAGGATCAGAAACAAGGGTATGTGCTGTGGTCTCCTTTCATAACATTTGACATGATGAAGTGGTGGAGGGGAACGTAAAACCCAGTTCGCCATTTCATATGATACATCAAAGCATTGATACAAATGAATTGAGCGTCTGGAGAATTAGCTACTGCAGTAATGACAACACGTTTCTTTAGTCGAACTGTTATTACTGCATTCATCAGTTAATGACAACGGAACTGCAGACAGTTCATATTTAATAACGGCTAACGAATTCATCTCCCTTTGTTGAGAGATAACTATTAAGTGAGCATGTGTCTTCCTCGCATCCCAATATTTTCAATCGCAATCCATTTCTTCGTTGTAGCCAAAATTGTTATTTCTTTATGAATCCCGTCGTAAAGGCCAGTAAGTAATTTATTCTGTCACCAATAGCTACCAAATCGTGAACATTTACTCATTTATCAGCTTTCTGGTCAGTGACCATTTTGACTGTAGTATCTTGTTCAACTAAGAAGGGATGCATGGGTTATGAAAGATCGAATTCTATTTTCTTTTTGTCTCGGGCGTCTAACATTCGTCTACGATTTCGTATTTCTTTATGAGAAGTTACTATTGTTCATCTCGATGTTTCAAGCATTATGTTCACTGACATGCACACTTCATTGCCCGTGTGCTGTCAAAGAACCCATCCAGCTGTCTGACCAGCAGACAGCGTCTTTCCTTCAACACCCTCTTTCGCATTCCCATAGTGGATGTAAGTCTGTTCACCAAACTGGTCAACAGATACACAGTTCCAAAACCCAGGTTTGTATCAACTTACAGGTGCTCCTTCTCATATAAAAATTTTCATATCCTCTGGCACTCTATTTTCCATTTCTAGTACGTGAACTGTCAAATAACTTGTATAATTCTAGTGTCTGGCTGCAAGAAACTATGAATGGATACGTTTTAAGCAAGGCATTTGCAACAACCAGTCCCCTTCTCTGCGCAATATTATGAAGAGATGGATGATTATCACAAGATAAATTTGTAGGATTATATCTAATTGTCTCCAACGTTTTCTCAAGTTTAAACATATTAGAAAGATCAGCAGTGACGAAAGTACGAAAGAAAGCTCTCACTACCATGTGTAAGCCTCTACTGCTCTTAGACATGCTTTGCCTGACAACATATTGGGAACACACATATGTGGAAAAAGCTCAAGTCTATATAATTTTCCTGGGGAATCTGAATCTGCAACACAAAATAAAAAGGGCAGTTTCAGATATTAAAGTTGGGCACCCCCACTCCGCATCTAACAGGGGAGGGGTGTTGGGGAGTGGGGCGGAATGGAGAAATGTCTTTTTCCCACTATGAGTCTAACACATTCTATGAGTCACTTTCTTTGATACAATGCGAAATTCTCGAGGTATTTCAATATCTACAGTAAAAGTTACCGCACCATATGTTATGTAATAAGACAAAATATATGATCTCATAAAAATATATGCTCCAGAGTGCCAAAGTGGCACCCGCCAGAATATGAATTCTTTCATGTTACCTAACATCTGGAAAAAAAACAAGTTTACAGTAAACGTCACGATGTCACTAATTTCCCTATTGATCATTGCTGGACTGTAAGGGAAACTATACATTTTACTATCATATATATTTGTTTTAATTATTAGGTATAAAATGTTCATTGTACCATGCAGTCCTCAGAAAAAATAAAACTATAGCCTGGTATACTGTATAAACAGTATGAAACAAGCTGCTACATATCAAAAATTGTTTTCTATATCAAAAAAGTTAAAGGAAATCACCTGTCAAGAGGAAGAGTTCGTCTTTTATGTAGACCGCAGTCCCCGATCCTTCTAACGTTAACAGGTTTATCCCTCTGTGATACAATATGGTCAGTGCCTTCATGAAGAAAATGTTTCCGATAGTCTACAGAGTCATGATTGTTCCCAGGAGTGCACTTCTTTGCCCTCCAGGGCTTCAAAAATACCAAAATATGGAAACCGCATGTGGAGCGATAGAGACTGCATCGAGCATGTGTAAGGGCTTGCTAGCGAAACTTTTGCAGCGTAGTCGAAACAATTTTTGGCAACATATTGGCACTAAACTGGTAGTCTATTTAAATAAACTAAACTATGATGGAGACTGTGCATCCATAAATTTATTTATAACTGTTTATTTGGAAGTTGTCATGTGTGTTGAGCTCTTGTTGCTGTGAACGATGACGCACCTTGTTCCCTGCCGCTGCTGAGCCGTTGTCGCCGTGCTGTCTCGCCCTCAGTTCGCCGTGGTGCACTACTTCACCAAGTACGGCTCCGGGGAGTGCTACTTCAGCTCCGACCTCAGCTCCGTCTCCAGCTCCGACGAGGAGGACGAGGACACGTGGTCGGCGCGGCGCAGGCGCACCATCGAGCTGCCGGTAAGAATCACCCCAGTACATGCACGCTTGCTTATGTGCTGCTGTTGTAAGTAAATACTACCGAATACGTACTGTTGGGAAAAAATCTTACATACACTTCCAAGGACAAGGCCCCTTTATCGAGAATTGAGGTGACGGGTATTTCTTCATTGTAGCGGTATATGATCACAAATTCAGACCAAATGAAACACATATGTCACAGTAAAGGGTGGTCAGTCAATCGCGTCAATACGCAGCTACCAGCACCCACCACACCCACACCGCTTTGGTGGCAATGCAGGCGTGTATTCTCGCATGTGAACGATCATAAAGATGCAAAATAGCGTCCTGCGATAGACTGTGCCAAGCATCTTGCAACTTTCGTTGCATTTCGGCAATGGTTCTTCCAGGCCCAGGAGAACAAATAAGTTCCTGCTTCATCACTTCCCATATGTGCTAAACTGGCTAGAGAAATGGTGATCTTGCTGATCAGGACAGTTGTCGTACACCACGAAGATGATCTTCGGCCGCAGCAGCCGTATGTGGACGCAGACTGTCTTGTCCCAAAAGCATGCCACATTTGGAACCTGTGTGTGGTAGGTGAATGCGCTTTGGATTTGGCAGCTCACCAGGTCTACCCTATACATGAGGACTTCCCTCACTCGCGTACAGACAGAAAATGTTCTCAGCACTGAAGACAACACAGCGCCATTCCACTCTCCACTCGACTGTTTCACAACACATAAGTAACCGTGCTTGGCCGTGTCGTACTGTCAATGGAAATTTGCGGGAAGGACTACGGGACCAAATTGCTGAGGCCATCGGTCCCAAAGCTTACGCACTACTTAATGTAACTTAAAATAACTTACGCTAAGTACAACACACACACCCATGCCCGAGGGGGGACCTCGAATCTCCGGTGGGGGGGGGGGGGGCGGGGGGGGGGGGGGGTAGTCCGCGCGAACAGTGCAACACGCATAAGACTGAACGGCTACCTCGCGCGGCCTACTGTCAATGGTAGGCTGGCCAGAAGCAGACGCGATCTCAATCCCACCGCAGGCACACTGTTCCCAATGGTCCCTATCCACACATCAGGTGTGACACATTTCGTTCTTGGGTGAAGCTCGGTCCTCAGTGCTACTAGCTCAGGGTGAGTCGGTCTTGACGTGCGCCTGTACTACGCATTTGTCCAGAACACGTCTACGGATGTGGCAATGTCCCACACACCACTGTTGAAAGCAGTTGCACATCACTGACACATTGTGCTCTATATGGAGATCAATTTATCGATATGTCCATCCACCTTCCCGCAGGTTCACATTGCGACTCTGTTCAGTAGGCTGAAGCTGTTCAGCACGAGTAGGCACTCGTTGGTGGGGGTGCGGCTGTACCCTTGAATGAATGTTTCGTGCGCTGTGACTTGTAAACCCATCACTGGGCCGATCTCCTTTCAGGACACCATAAATGCAGAACTGTACTGCATCTGCATTCTGCAGCCCTTCCTAGGTAAACTGAATCAGGACGAGATTGAGAATGCCTGGTTCCAGCAGGATGGGGCGACTGCACACAACGCCTACAAAGCGATGAACTTTTTAAAGGACATCTTCGGTGACCGCATCACCTCTGGAGGAATCTGGTTCACCCGACAGGGCTCCACCGGATAACATTCTATGGGGTACCTTGCAGGGAAAGGCCTATGAAGGCAATCCGCACACCACAGAAAAACTTCAAGCTGCACTGAAACATCGCATTTGGAACATCACTACCGATGTTCTGCACAACGCCTTCAAGATCATGCAGAAACGAGGGCAACTGTGGCTTCAAGTACAAGGGGATCACTTCCAGCATCTCTTATAACTTCCATAACTTTAATACGGCAAGTTATGAACTGCATAGTTACGTAGTGAACACCCTGTATATATAGTTCCTTACCCATGGATGCTACCGCACCTCGATGGAACATATAACTCAATCAATTTTGTGCAGTTCCTCGGGGACATTCTTCGTGTTTCAGGATGCAGCGAAGAGTTAAGTTCTGCCCCACGATGCTTATCAGGATAGCAACGGTATTCCACTCAACCGCTCGATTTCGAAATTCCCCACTACGAGCCAGTACTCTTTCTCTCGTAGCAAAATATTACTTTCGGCTCGAGACACAAGTCCACCCTTAATAGGAGTCTTTATATTTTCTTTTATTTTCTTGTTAATTAAACCAGTAAAATGAGTCCTTATCTTTTACTTTATTTTCCTGTTTATTAAACCAGGTCTCTATGTGGGTTATTCGTAGTTTTAGGACTCGCAATTCCGCGCCATGGCATGGTTCCGCGGCTACACTGCCCGTTGGAAAATGTCCGTCCTCTCGGGAGAAGGAGGGGGGCGGGGGATAGGGATAGTGGGTGGCGGTGAAAAAATTGCCTGTCCGTCCAGAAGCGGCTTTTTCCAGAAGAACACCTCTAAAATCCGCTGCCCTGATGTGAGCCGGAAATTGTTCTCGTCAGACTCCCGCCATGGCTGGCTACGTCTGCCCCAAGCACGGACCACGATTTAGTAACCTTGTAACCTCCCCTCTGTTTTTGTTTCTTAGACCAGCTTCACCTCCCACTCTGTTAAATCCACGCATTACCAAAACTATGTACCCACAAACTGTTATCCAACTTAAACTCGTATACTCACCTTTGACTAAACAGAAACTAATTTGAACTGAACTGTCTCTGACCTGAAAACAGCTCGTCTTTGTATTAAATGCGCAACGAAAGTGAAACAATTATCTAGGCCTAATCAAAATTTCCATCTGCCTCGCATCTTGACAATATTTTTGCAGATTTCTCGATAGCACAACAGGAAACCGCAAGCAGGCAATGACTAAACTAGCTTTCTGTTTCTAAATAAATATTCAAACTGTTGCTTGCAGCAGTGCAAAATGATAAACAGTGGGATCAGGAGAGTAACTATTCCTATGAAATGATATTCAAAGCCAACGAGCGTAGATTGAAGAATGTGTTCAAGAAATTTGAGTAAAACTTTGCGTGATCTCCGCAC
Source organism: Schistocerca piceifrons (assembly GCF_021461385.2). Taxonomy (NCBI): domain Eukaryota; kingdom Metazoa; phylum Arthropoda; class Insecta; order Orthoptera; family Acrididae; genus Schistocerca; species Schistocerca piceifrons. The sequence goes on from NC_060140.1 coordinate 65,178,135, forward strand.
ATAACATTGATCTGAACAATATAATGCTTAACAAAGTGAACAATGATTTAAAAAGGGTACGATGTTAACATAGAATTTCTGTAGAAATCAAACAGCTTAATCAATTAATATGTTAATGCATGACTCGGGGAAGTGGGGTGGTCTTTCCCTCAGATATGAGCATGTTAACTAGCTGAAAATAATCAGTCTTAGCTGCGCATTGCTGCAGTCTTACCTCAAACTTCTTCTCTTAAAAAATAATAACATTATACCAAATTTTGTATCTTTTCCCTTTCTAATATATAAATCTCATTCATACTTGCTGTCCTGTTCGATCAATCTTTTTTCATCTAACATATACAATCACAAGTCAGCACAGCTCTACTGAATACTCTTCAATTAAGAATGTATCAGATTGCGCAGAGCAAAGACTGTGCCACGATAAAACCAAAGATTGTGTAACAGTAACGAAACTTGTTCTCTCTCTGATGTGCACATCCATACATACAAAAATAAAAAAATACATGACCACCTTACAACCTTAGTCCACCTACTGTGACGGCAATGTAAAAAGGCCCTATATACACTATGTGATCACAAGTATCCGGACACCACCAAAAACAGACGTTTTTCATATTAGGTGCATTGCGCTGCCACCTACTGCCAGGTACTCCTTTATCAGTGACCTCAGCAGTCATTAGACTTCGTTAGGGAGCAGAATGGGGCGCTCCGACGAACTCACGGACTTCGAACGTGGTCAGGTGATTGGGTGTCACTTGTGTGATACGTCTGTACGCAAGATTTCCACACTCATAAACATCCGTAGGTCCACCGGTTCCGATGTGATAGTGAAGTGGAAACGTGTGACAGAGACCGCCGACAGTTGAAGAGGGACGTAATATGTAACAGGCAGACATCTATCCAGACCATCACACAGGAATTCCAAACTGCATCATGATCCAGTGCAAGTACTATGACAATTAGGCGGGAGGTGAGATAACAGATGCCATGGTCGAGCGGCTGCTCATAAGCCACACATCACGCCGGTAAATGCCAAACGGCGCCTCGCTTGGTGTAAGAAGCGTAAACATTGGACGATTGAACAGAGGAAAAGCTTTGTTTGAAGTGACGAATCACGGTACGCAATGTGGCGATTCGATTGCAGGGTGTAGGTATGGCGAATGCCCCGTGAACGTCATCTGCCAGCGTGTTTAGTGCCAACAGGAAAATTGGGAGGTGGTGGTGTTATGGTGTGGTGGTGTCTTTCATGGAGGAGGCTTGCACCCCTTGTTGTTTTGCGTGGCACTACCACAACACAGGCCTACATTGATGTTTTAAGCACCTTCTTCTCACCTTCTTAAGCAACTTGAAGAGCAATTCGGGGATGGCTATTGCATCTTTCAACACGATCGAGCACCTGTTCTTAATGCACGGCCTGTTGTGGAGTGGTTGCACGAAAATAACATCCCTGTAATGGTCTGGCATGCCCAGAGACCTGATATGAGTCCTACAGAACACCTTTGCGACGTTTTGGAACGCCAACTTGGTGTCAGGTCTCAACGACCGACATCACTACCTTTCCTCAGTGCAGCACTCCGTGAAGATTGGCTGCCATTCGTTAAGAAACCTTCCAGCTCCTGACTGAACGGATGCCTGCGAGAGTGGAAGCTGTCATCAAGGCTAAGGGAGTGGAAGCTGTCATCAAGGCTAAGGGGGGGGGGGGGGGGGGGCAACACCATATTAATTTACAGCCTTACGGATGGAAGGCACCACGAACTCAAAAGTCATTTTCAACCAGGTGTCCAGATACCTTTGATCACATAGTGTATGTGTCAGCTATTACGTTGTTACTCTAGCGCGAATGACACAATGGGGGACGCTAAAGTATTAAGAGTTTACCCTGTTTTGATCAGTCACCACGTATAGTGTAACACGTTTAGGTCATTTTCAGATCTCACTAAACAGTCACTTTCTTTGTCCCCCCATTGGTATTCATGAGGTCTTGTCGATTTTATGTGCTGTGAAAAGACGCGAAATTGCTTCGTGCTCTGTACTGAAAAAGAGGCTCGTAAAACTGTTAAAATGTGGCTTTTTCCCGTTTCATTCACTCATGGAGCGAGGGAAAAATGACAGTTTAAGCACCTCTGTGTGCGCTGCAATTCAAGTAACCTTCTCCTCTCCATCCCTATGGTATCGGTTCGTAGCAGCTGGTAGTACTCGTATATTCCTAGAGTCATCAATCAAAGCCGGTTCGTGAAACTTTGTAAGTGGGCTTTCTTGGGCTGGTTTACGGCTGTCTTCCAGAGAGTGTCAGTTCAGTTTCCCCAGCACTTCTGTTACACTCTGCCACTAGTCCCAGCAAACCTGTCAGTATTTGTACTGCCCTTCCCTCTAAACGTTCAATATTCCCTGTTATTCTTATTTGATATTGGTCCGACATACTTGAGCAGCATTCTAGGCTGGTTCACAGAATTATTTGTAAGCAGTCTGCTATGGCGAATGATTGCATTTCCGTAGCATTCTGCGCTTAATCTCTTCCAGGTGGTTTTTGATAAAAAGAAGACCTGTCACTACTAATACGGTAGATCTACATCGAAGATTCTGTGTCCAGTTTGTTAGGTACGCAGAATTAAAAACAGAAAAGACGCGAACTGCCTGTTCTTGGGATTACCGTATTTTACGGACTATAAGAGGCACCTTAATTTTTAATCGTGTTTTTTATGATATTTTTCCCATTTTTATTATTAATGTACGGAGCAAGATTTTAAAAATTTCTTAGTATATAAAAACGAACACCTTTAAAATCCCTAAAAAGCGTCATCCTAACTTTCTTCTTCTTCCTCTTCGTTGTTATCGTTGTCCTCTTCATACGTAAGATAGTCTTCACTGCAATTGCGAGCATTACTTACGCCGCACTTCTTCAAAGATTTAACAATTATGTCTTCTCTGACTATTGACCACGACTGTTTTATTCACTGACACACTTGTTCGACTGCAGGTTGTTTTAAATCTACCTTCATGTTGAGTGTTCATCCATCATTTACTTGTTCCATTCCTCTCTCATATAAAACTGACAGTTGAATCCAGTGTAGCCAGAGAGAGATAAGTTTGCCGGGGCATCGAATATATGGCTATTTTTAAGACCGGAGGAAATTTTAAATCTAGTAATGCAGATTTTTATATTAATCTTTTATGAATATCTGTGGCAATTTTTCGAAGAAAAAGTCCGCCTTATAGTCCATAAAACACGATATTTATGATATATTTTACGCAGGTAACACGTCCTGTGACTGCTGGAGGTTTTTCTGCTGCTGTTTCTCTTTCCCTTTCCAATTGAGCTGTTGCAAGGCCTACTAAGGAGTTTTGCCTTATTGTCACTCTCATCACACACTATTTTCCTACTGTTCTTCGATTTATTTAAGAGGATTTCATCATTGGGGGTCGTACAGTAGCTGGAATGATGCCACTTTTTTCTCTGCTCCTCTTATACAGGATAATCCAGTGACGATGTTACGAATTTTCAGGGATGATGGAGAAGGGTAAATGTATCAATGTGAGGCAGGAGACGGTGTCCGAAAACGAAACAGTCAAAGGTTGAAAGTGAAAAACGTTCTTATACCTCTGACAATGGAATACACGTATCGGTATTGTTGTTGCTAAGATTGTAGAGTAGTCAGTAGTTTCAGAGGCAATAGTATGGATCAGAACAGGGTAAAAACGTCTAGTAAACATTGGCTCTAAAAAGGGCAGCTAAGGAGCCGTCAACACTTGTGCATCTTCGCTTCTGTGAAACACTTCTCTTCTACTGAATAAGTGCCCATAGTTCTTAAGGTATGCATTTTAGAGCTCATAATTACCGGACAGTTTTCTCTTGTTTCGGTTCGTACAACTCCTCTAAAAATGTGGAAGCCGAGGAGCGTTCAGTGGAAGAGTCGTGTTTCGCAGTATCGAAGATGAACAACTTTTCATAGCACCTAAGGTATGCATTTTACAAGGCAATGTTTTTCTTATTTCTGAAAGTTGCCTACCTTACAGTCCAAGCAGTAGTAGTACCAGTAAGTGTGTTACACTGTCAGAGGTAACTTTCGACTCGGACGTTTCCGGACCAGCGTTGCTGCATTTACCCTTCTCCGTCATTCCTGAAAATCTGTAACATAATCACAGAGCCATCCTGTGTACTTTCCTCACCGCGTCACATACCATTGCAACGCAACCACGCGCCTTTCGGTGTCCCGGTGGACAACGGTCATACTCTCTTGGCCCATGAGTGCATTTCTTGTGCGGACCTAGTGTCCTATAAACACATTATCAATAGATCCTACCCCGTGACAGTAATTAAGATTTTAGCAAGGTTTCCCTAGTTTATCAGGCAAATGTCAGAACTGGAGATCCCCAACATATACTGAAGTGAGAATAGCTTTGTTGCACTCCCAGCTCATTGTCATTTCCTGATGAGAATTGAAAGTTGTCCGACAGCCAGACGGTACCACATGAGAAGGACACGAACGAAATGAATCGCCCCCAGCCACTAATGCCAGCTCTACAAACAGGGACTCTCCCTTCTCGCTGCAATAGCTCCTCAGTTGGATTCCTTTCCCCAGATTATCGGAAATCGAGCCTGAGACTTATGTGTCAGTCGGCAGCCCCACCGACCACTACACCACAAACTCGGTTTACAGTACTTTGCTACCTGCATTCTTTTTCTTTTCTTTTCTCATGCAACGTCACACAGACCCAGGAATGGACTGTGTGGGGACACAGTACTGGCTGGACAAGAATGTGGCAGCGTTGCTGAAGCATCAATGCTCCATTCAGCTCTAATCATTCGCTAAACGCGCGTGAAAACGGTAATAACACAATAACCAGCAGTTTGAAGCTAGAATCTCCAACATAAAAGAACCATGTGTCCAGAACTGGACTTCTGTGAAGTGGTCAAACAGCTCATCCCGCCGTGGGGCTCGGAAACGAACAGCGACTAACCAACTGCCTGCCCTGAGCGTACCTGAACTATCGGATTCGTCTTTTACTACGGATTTGGCGTTGCCTTCACAATCAACGGTGGTGTGCATCAGGCGCGATGGCAGATTAATGACGGGAAGTTGTAGCATAACTGTACTTAAACAAAAGTCGACTACAAACTCAATTAAATACTGTTAGAAATATAATAAAAACAGTCTACCGCATAAAATATTTTATTTTAGAGACTGTTACAGGTTTCGATCACTATCTGTTGATCCTCAACCGTTACATGCTCTCTAAATGGAGTAACACGAAACTTATTAGAGGACACATGAAGATCAACAAACAGTAAAGAAATATACACATCTACAACATAATCAAAAGAAGAGACACCCTAGCTGATTGTCGGAGCTGTTGGTATTGAGCCATTGAGTACTAACTATTCTAGGGTGGTATGAAGAGACGTCGCATATGCAGCGAGAGCTCCGCCCACAGTTTGCACTAGTATGTCAGTGACAGTCAACTGCCGTTAAATACGAGTAAAATCAGAAAAAATAAAATTGTAATATGAGAAATTTGGCCCACAACCACAGTCATGTAATTATAAAGAACTTACAAGAACGTAACCGGTAACGATGGCAACATTATGAAGATCGATATGTACTGACTGCGGCCTTGCCGCAGTGGTAACACCGGTTCCCGTCAGATCACCGAAGTTAAGCGCTGTCGGGTTGAGCTAGCACTTGAATCCGTGATCATCCGGTCCGCCCAGCGCTGTTGTCAAGCGGGGTGCAGTCGACCCTTGTGAGGCAAACTGACGAGATACTTGATTGAGAAGTAGCTGCTTCAGTCCCGGAAACTGACATAAGGCCGGGAGAGCGGTGTGCTGACAACATGCCCCTCCAAATCCGTATCCAGTGACGCCTGTGGGCTGAGGATGACACGGGCGCCAGTGGGTACCTTTCGGCCTTCATGGCCTGTGCGGGAGGAGTTTAGTTTTAGTTATATGTTCTGATTTTCAGTCAAAGGGGCAGAACTGTGGCTTATTATTATTGACTCTGCACGTAATCATCATTATATACAAATGAGTTAATCGTATTTTTTATACTTATTATGTATTTACATAAATTTTTCAGTGTTGTGTATATTTTCATGTGTCTTTTAACAACTTTCATGTTACTCCATTCACAGAATATGTAATAGTCTGAGGATGATAAGACATTTATCGAACCGGTCACCGTTTTTAAAAGAAAATATTTTATGCGGTCTAGACTGTTTTTATTATACCTTTAGTAGTGTTTTATGACCAATGACACATCCTAAAATGATTTTTAAAATTATCTTAATTAAATATGCATACTTTGTTAAAAGACCCAGAAACATATTAAAAATGAAGCTAACACGATAGAAAACGGTAAATAGGCACCGAAATTGGTGACAAAAGGGCATGGATACCAGACAGCTGTTAGAGGTATGGAACACAACCCTCGGTCAACCAAGAATAGCTCCAAACATAATTTATCAGAGGAGACATACAAAATGAAGTAAGATGAGACGCAATTGAGGGCAGGTGAGAGAATGTCTAATGAAGACACTTGGAGACAGAATGTAGCGATGATAATTACGAATTGCAGACCGTAATTCCAGATGACCTGATTGTCAGAAATAGTGAAGAACAGTTCATTTATTGTTTCTCGGAGTAACTGGCAACGTTTCAGCGATTTTCTGGTACCTGTAGCACAGCTGAACTGTCTCAACATGTCGCCTATACGGTATCAAAAAATGGTTCAAATGGCACTGAGTACTATGGGACTCAACTGCTGAGGTCATCAGTCCCCTAGAACTTAGAACTAGTTAAACCTAACTAACCTAAAGACATGACGCACATCCATGTTCGAGGCAGGATTCGAACCTGCGACCGTAGCGGTCTCGCGGTTCCAGACTGCAGCGCCTAGAACCGCACGGCCACTTCGGCCGGCTATACGGTATCAACATGTGGCCAGGTGACTAGCTGTTCAAGCCATGGAAACGCTTCTTGACTGCAAAGCATTCGGGCCCCACTGAGGCAGAGCTCTTGCTGTAGGGATTATACAAAACGTCGGGTTTCGAAGAAGACAGCCAAATGTGTAGAGGTTACCGTCTACATCGCCATCATTATTGTGCTTATTTCAAAAGTTTCGGGGCTGGCGTGTTAGTAGCGTGCTGCACACCGACTTCTTTTAACGGCCAGAAAAGCTGCCCTGGCACCTATGTCGTTTGTTCACGTGCGAAGGCCCTTTCAGTCAAAGCACAAAGGACTCCTTTACTACGGACATAGACGCCTACTAACTTCTGAATAAATGCAGTTAAGGTCGGGAGAAATTATGGACAATATCTCTGTACCGGGGATTCATATATATTAACGAACGAAAAAAAAAACAATAAACAGTTCACCTTGCGCCGCTTACAGGTTGCCTATCTGGTGGATTCCAGGGGAATCTAAAATGTGGTTTTTAGTACTTTGCGTAATTATTGACAGAATTTTAAAAAATTAAATGCTGTCACAATGTATCAGGATGTATAATCTTATGTTAATAATTTTACACTATAAGAAAAGTTAGAAAGCCTGTGTTTGTCTTGACGGAGCGCAACTGATGGCCCACAAATACCCGTAATTTATTCATACAGTGTTTGAGGACGAGAGTACTTATCGGCCTGCAATAAAGATTACACATAATTTCTAACCTCTACCAAACTTTTTCTCGCTGACACACTAACAAAAAATGAAAGAAAAATCGTTTAGCGCTTAATGCAATTATGCCGTTCATGGAGTAAGACTTCGGCATCAGGTGTCACTTTTTAATTCATTATTTGTTTAGTATTAACATTATTCGAAACACTTTTGCAGACAGATTCCACAGATACCACTGAACGTACCGGCAAAATTATATCATTTTATGATGCATAGTTCAGGAGCTATGACGCCTTAAACACTGAGATGCGTGAAAAACTTGCTTTCATTAAAGGACATGGCAACGGCCTTGTCGCAGTGGATACACCGGTTCCCATGAGATCACCGAAGTTAAGCGCTGTCGGGCGTGGCCGGCACTTGGTTGGGTGACCATCCAGCCGCCACGCGCTGTTGCCATTTTTCGGGGTGCACTCAGCCTCGTGATGCCAATTGAGGAGCTACTAGACCGAATAATAGCGGCTCCGGTCACAGAAAACCATCATAACGACCGGGAGAGCGGTGTGCTGACCACACGCCCCTCCTATTCGCATCCTCATCTGAGGATGACATGGCGGTCGGACGGTCCCGATGGGCCACTTGTGGCCTGAAGACGGAGTGCTTAAAGGATATAATTTGTTAAATAATCAGACGTGTGAAGCTGTTATATACAGGGCACTTCCATTCCTTCAAGATTATGGCAGGGGGGGGGGGAGGGTTGTTGGTAACTGTTTATGTGTCATCCGACCCCTGCCCTCAAAACGCGCGTGCTATCACGAGTCAAATTATACAGCGTGAACCTTAATAAAACCGACAAACTGTTGCAACAGATTCCTGACTGTAAATGGATGAAAAGATGTCATCTGAACATGTGCCCGAAAATGGACGGTATGCGTGCACCAACAACAAATCGTCTCGGAACACAGTACGGAGCTGCATCACATCCACGTCACAACAGATGTAAAAAATGGCCTCCATCGGACTGCAGGTGATAGGGGTAGTATTGGTTGTCACACAGGATACACATAATCGTACTTTGGGCCGCGCGGGGTAGCCGCCCGGTCTCAGGCGTCTTGTCACGTTTCTCGCGGCTACCCCTATCGGATGTTCGAGTCCTCCTTCGGCCATGGGTGTGTGTGTTGTGCTTAGCGTAAGTTAGTTTTAGTTAGATTAAGTAGTGTGCAAGTCTATGGACCGATGACCTCAGCAGTTTGGTCCCATAGAAGATTACCACGAATTTCCAAACAAAATTTCCTTACTTTGGCGTTTACCATGTTGTTAGACCTTTTGCCTGGAGCTTGTTCTAGGGTTCGTCTCAATATCCTGTAGAACCTGGTCCTCCAAATCTGATATATGCACAGACCTTCACCTCTCTGCACGTTCGCCTGTCTGAAAGGACCCATGGTCGCACAAGCGACCAAAAAAAAACTTAAAATGTGTGATGTGGTTGGTGTCTGGGGCAGTAATTGTTTTGGTATAGCCGTGCTGCCGCTCGACCGTTTCTGTCCGCCTAAGCATCATCTCGGCTGGTTCCCGACATGAATACCGGACCATTCTGCTGCTTGCAGTACGCTGCGTCAATCACACAGTCTGCAACACACAAGGAAGAAACTGCACGTGGCCAGAGGAAGTGTCATTTGTCAGAGCATCCTCCGTGGCACTTATGCGTTTCTGGACACATGTTGATAGAAACTTTTTTCCTCCATTTACAGAATCCGTCTCTGCAGCTTGTCGATTTTATTAATGTTCACCAAGTATAAGGGGCAGTCAAATGAAAACGAGACCGATGGAAAAAATGTAACTTATCTGTTTATTATTTCAAGAGTAATCTAACACATTTATCCTACTGTGAAACTAGATGGTTAGTGCCTTCATGGAAAAACGTTTTTGGTTCCTACAGAACCATGATTGTACTGAGGCGCACACCACTTCGTACGAAGCAAATCGGCGTCTTCCTTTAGGGCTCCAGATATAAGGAAATCACGTGGAGAGTGATCGCAGGCTGTGTAACGGCTTCCCAGCTAAACTTCGTGAACGTGATCGAAACAACCTCGGCAGCATGTGGGCGGCCCCATTTTCATATGTTTGGAACTCTGAAAAATGACAGCCGGGGCCGTTAATTTGCTTCGGACGAAAAAGTGCACGCTGGGTTACAATCACGATCCCGCAGGCAACAGCAAAAATTTTTCCATGAAGGCACTGACACCGCTGTTTCACCGTGGCAAAAATGTATTAACAGTTATGGCCATTACTTTTGAAATAATAAAGAGTTCATTTACCATTTTACTGCCTGTCTCGATTTCATCTGAATGCTCCAAATACGCAAAGTCATACGGTAATACCAATGCTAGCATTAAAGACATGTTATTACCTTCTGATTTTTGTGTTTTTGTCCCAATTCGGTGCACGGTCGGCCTGCTTATTACCGGATTTGGTAGGTTTAGTTTATGAGCTGGCAGGATACGTTTGCTGTCGCCACCTTTAACCCCCTGGGATGGAATATGTGCACCCCAGTTGTTGGCGTGTAGTGTTAATCATGTGGAAGTGGGCGAAAGTTTTCTAAATGTTTGCGCAAACTTGTAAATGAGGTGGGAAATGGATGCTTGCGACATATACAGGGTCGTCCATTGATACTGACCGGGCCTAATATCTCACGAAATAAGCATGAAGCGAAAAAACTACAAAGAACGATACTCGTCTAGCTTGAAGGTGGAAACCAGATGGCGCTATGGTTGGCTCGCTAGATGGCTCTGCCATAGGTCAAACGGTTATCATCTGAGTTTTTTTAAATAGGAACCCCCATTTTTTATTACATATTCGTGTAGTACGTAAAGAAATATGAATGTTTTGGTTGGACCACTTTTTTCCCTTTGTGATAGATTGCGCTGTAATACTCACAAACGTATCAGTACGCGGTATCACGTAACATTCCGCCAGTGCGGACTGTATTTGCTTCGTGATACATTACACGTGTTAAAATGGACTGTTTACCAATTGTGGGAAGCGTCGTTATCGTGTTGATCAATTGTGATCAAAATGCCGAACGGGCGTGTGCTATGTATGCTGCTCGCTATCCTGGACATCATCTAAGTGTCCGAACTGTTCGCCGAATACTTACGTTGTTTAAGGAAACAGGAAGTGTTGAGCCACATGTGAAACGTCAACCATTACTTGCAACAAATGTAGGTGTTGTAGCTGCTGTCGGGGCTAATCCGCACATCAGTAGCTGACAAATTGCGCAAGAATCGGGAATCTCAAAAACGCCGGTGTTGAGAATGCTACAACATCCATTGTTCCCGTACCATATTTCTATTCACCAGGAATTGCATGGCGACGACTTTGAACGTCGTGTACAGTTCTGCCACTGAGCACAAGAGAAATCACGGGACGATAACAGATTTTTAGGACGCGTTCTACTTAGCGACGAAGCGTCATTCGCCAACAGCGGTAACGTAAACCAGCATAATACGCACTATTGGGCAACGGAAAATCCACGATGGCTGCGACAAGTGTAACTTCAGCGACCTTGGCGGGTTAAAGTATGGTGCGGCATTATGGGAAGAAGGATAATTGGCTTTCATTACATCGATGGCAATCTAAATGGTACAATGATGCTGATTTGCTACGTAAAGTTCTACCTGTGTTACTACAAGATATTTCACTGCATGACAGAATGGCGATGTACGTCCAACATGATGGATGTTCGGCACATAGCTCGCGTGCGGTTGAAGCGGTATTGAATAGCATATTTCATGACAGGTGGATTGATCGTCGAAGCACCATACCGTGGGTCCCACGTTCACCGGATCTGGCGTCCCCGGATTTCTTTGTGTGGGGAAAGTTGAAGGATATTTGCTATCGTGATCCACCGACAACGTCTGACAACATGCGTCAATGCATGTGCGAACATTACGGAAGGCGAACTACTCGCTGTTGAGAGGAATGTCGTTACATGTATTCCCAAATGCATTGAGGTTGGCGGACATCATTTTGAGCTTTTATCGCATTAATGTGGTATTTACAGGTAATCACGCAGTAACAGCATGCGTTCTGAGAAATGATAAGTTCACAAAGGGACATGTATCACATTGGAAGAACCGAAATAAAATGTTCAAACGTCCCTGCGTTCTGTATTTTAATTTAATAAACCTACCTGTTACCAACTGTTTGTCTAAAATTGTGAGTCATATGTTTGTGACCATTACAGTGCCATCAATCACAAAGCGAAAAAAGTAGTCCGACTAAAACATTCATATTTCTTTACGTACTACACGAATATGTAATAAAAAACGCGGTTGATATCCGTTTGACCTACGGCAGCGCCATCTAGCGGGGAAATCATAGCGCCATCTGGTTTTCCCCTTCAAACTAGGCAAGTTTCACCCTTTGTAGTTTTTTCGTCTGACGCTTATTTCGTGAGATATTTGGCCCGTTAATGGACCACCCTGTTCACCTGCGGGTTGTGGAAAACCGCCTAAAAACGATATCCAGGCAGGCCGGGACGTCGGTAATCAGCCCGGTGGATTTGATCCGGGGCTGGCATATCACCCTGTCCCGGAAGCGGCTCTTCCGTAACGGACGGCTATCCGGGCGGGTAAATGCTTGATAAGCTCTAATTAACGTAATTCTGATGTGACTACGACAGTTTCCAGTCCCTGGAGACCGTGGCTTCATGACGTCTACTCCTGCCTCCTGTAAGTGGACTGGCGTTCCCTCGGTGACCGTTCGGTCGGTGTCGTGACTGGAGATTATGCCGCCCGTTAGTCACGCCCGCCGCTCGCCAGCGGACGACTGCGCGCTCTTCGGCAGGAGGCGGCTCGCAAGGCAGCGCTACTCGGCCGGCAGCTGCGGCCGCAGACATTCGGCCGCCCATAACGCGCGCCGCCCCCCAGGGCGCGGGTCCGGGGCCGACGCCAGCGCCCGCCCCGGGCGAGGTCCGCGGGCTTTTTCCAGCGCCGTCGATCCTAATGGCCACGAGGGACGCCGGGGGCCCAAGTTTTTGCGTCGCAACTCCGCCCACACACTGACTCCTCCATTGGTTCCGTCTCCCCCGCAGCTGAAGGGGCCGTACGTTCGACCAAGTGCGAGGGTCGACAAGTAGGACGGACGACATAATGAAACCGTTACTTGCTCCGCACTGGTCCATTTCTGTTCCAACATTCACTTCTTCAGCATGTGCCCCTCCCTCTTAGCTCTTAAACTCGCTTCTCGAAAAACACTGTTGAGAAAATTAGAAACGGGATTTGTAATTGATTGCAGAACGATTCTGCTGCTACGAACATACATTTTGCTTAAGGACCCGGAAGATAAGATACGAAAAATTAGGGCTCATAAGCGGTATATAGATAGTGTTTTTTTCCTCGCTCTATTTGCGACTGGAACAGGAAAGGAAATTACTAGCAGTAGTAACCTCGACACAGGCACCGTATAGTGGCTTGCGGAGTTTCTATATTGGTGTAGATGTTGCCTGACGTCCGGTTTTGTCCGGCAGTGTCCATTCCTAAAAGTATCTCAATTCTCAAGAGTGTCGAGTTTGTACGATATCTGCTAAACCCGTGCCTTATTGGGACGTATATCTTGTCATCTTGTGGCTTATCCACTGGGCTAACATCAGCGATGCACAAGAACATAGGACGCCTGTCGTTGTGTGCTTTGTGCCTTACAGTGGCGTTCAGAACGCGTCCGCAGCATTATTGGTGGGATAGCTATGCTTTCTTTATGTGAAGTTTCAAGAAAAACAGCTGCCAGGGTAATATGCACTGAAAGAATATTAAGGAAATGTAGTTCATCCAAGGAACAAGGAGCTCACAAGATCCTGTTCGCCGCGCGGGATTAGCTGAGCGATGTAAGGCGCTGCGGTCATGGACTGTGCGGCTGGTCCCGGCGGAGGTTCGAGTCCTGTCTCGGGCATGGGTGTGTGTGTTTGTCCTTAGGATAATTTAGGTTAAGTAGTGTGTAAGCTTAGGGACTGATGACCTTAGCAGTTAAGTCCCATAAGATTTCACACACATTTGAACATTTTGAACACCCTGTTCCAAACAATTGCTGAGTGTTACTCGTCAGTTTGATATCCTTAACGTTTAAAATTAGAATAAGAAGTTGAGAAGATCCAACGAGGTTGAAACTTTTTGACACGATCTCGTTTAGTAAGCGTGAGAGCGTTACAGAGGTGCTCAACGGAGTCCCGTGGAAGGTGCTACAAGAGAGATGTGCATCACGGAGAAGTTTACTGCTGGAATCCCGAGGCCATACTTTTGAGCAAGAACTGGACAACATATTCCTAACTCTCAGATACACCTCACGCGATGATCATAACGAGGTCATACACACATCAAAAAAGGTTTTGCATCTCCCTGGTTTCCAGAACTCCTGAAGAAAGACATTGACTATGGATATTGTATCACAGACACAGTCCCATTGACTGTTCGGAGGTGTCACTGAACCCGCCCAAAGATGTAAACAACCAGGCATCAGCAGCTCCTATTAGAAGGAGGGGGTCCGACAACCGGTCAGTTTCACCAGGAAGGAGGTACACGGCTCGTGTTATCTGTAGTTCACTCATGCCTAGACGCTCAATACAGCAGTCGATAGCGTCCACATTGTTACTTTGTGCCAGGATGGGCTCTCAACAAGGAAAGCGTCCAGGCGCCTCGGCGTGGAGCATTGCGATGTTGTTCGGACATGTACGAGATACAGAGAGACACGAACTGTCGATGACATGCCTCGCTCAGGCCGCCCAAGCTCTACTACTGCAGTGGATGACCGCTACCTACGGATTATGGCTGGAAGGAACCCTGACAGCAACCCTACCATGTTGAATATTGGTTGTCGTTCAGCCACAGGACCTCATGTTACGACTCAAACTTTGCACAATAGGCTCCATGATGCGCAGCTCCACTTGCGACGTCCATAGCGAGGTCCGTCTTCGGAACAACGACACCATGCAAAACGTTCAAACGTGTGTGAATTCGTAAGGGACCAAACTGCGGAGGTCATCGCTCCCTAGACTTACATACTACTTAAACTAACTTACGCTAAGAACAACACACACACCCATGCCCGAGGGAGGACTCGAACCTCCTTCGGGAGGGGCCGCGCAATCCGTGACATGACCTGAAACCGCGTGGCCACTCCACGCGATGACACCTTGCAGTGCGGTAGAGTTGAGACCAACAACAAGCCGAATGGACCGCTATGGATTGGTATCACGTTCTCTTCAATGATGAGTGTCGCATATGCCTTTAACCAGACAATCGTCGGAGACGTGTCTGGAGGCTGAACGCTGTAGACACGCTATCCAGCGAGTGCAGCAAGGTGGAGGTTCCCTGCTGTTTTGGGGTGGCATTGTGTGGGGCCGACGTACGACGCTGGTGGTCATTGAAGGCGCCGTAACGACTGTACGATACGTGAATGCCATCGTCCGACCGATAGTGCAACCATATCGGCAGTATATTGGCGAGACTTTCGTCTTGATGGACGACAATTCGCTCCCCCATAGTCCACATCCTGTGAATGACTACCTTCAGGACAACGACATCGCTTGACTAGAGTGGCCAGCTTGTTCTCCAGACATGAATCCTATCAAACATGCGTGGGATAGATTGAAAAGGGCTGTTTATGGAAGACGTGACCCACCCACTCTGGAGGATCTACACCGAATCACCATTGACGAGTGGGACAATCTGGACCAACAGTGCCTCGATGAACTTGTGGATGATATGCCACGACGAATACAGGCATGAAGCAACGCAAGAGGACGTGATACTGGGGATTAGAAGTGCCAGTATGTACAGCAATCTGGACCACCACCTCTGAAGTACTCGCTGTATGGTGGTACAACATGCAATGTGTGGTTTTCATGAGCAATAATAAGGGCGATCACTGTTCCAATTTTCTGTATGGGTTCCGGATCTCTCGGAACCGAGGTGATGCAAGAAAAATTTTGATGCATATACAATAAATTAGACTTCACATGTGGGTTACTGACATTCGCAACTCCCACGCACATTTCGTTAATGGAACTGGTAGGGTGAGAAGTGTTAATGTTACCAGAAGTACCCCGCACTACAAAGCGTAACGTGGCTTGTAGAGAAAACGTATAGATGCAGGTATGGCTGTGGATGTTGACGTAGTTGTAGATGTAGATTGATGATGCAGAAGTGCGTTTCTCCACATGATTCGGTCCTCCTTAGTCAGATACATAAAGGCTCATTGACAACAACCGGACTAACTCTTTTTTTTGAGATCTTACGACACGTCACGTTATCGCCTCCACTCCTCTTCGAACTTCTCCAAAACTCGACTTCGTGACCACTCTTCTGGGGATTTACTGTGGAGTCTTATGGAGTCCCTGGTTGGCTGTACAGAAGACTCCTGAAGAAGATCCCACCGATGGGGTAGAAACGTCGAATTTTGAAGATGTTTGAAGAGGAAGACAAAGCGGCCTGACATCTCAGAAGATTTCGCCTTCAATGACTACGACCACAGGAGCCTGTTGACCTACGAGATGGGCAAGGTAAAACTGACCAGGAAAATTCACTGACGAAAGAAAACCGCAACTCCAAGAGGAGGTTTGAGACATAAATAAAAATTGGTAGACGTGTTACTACATCTGGAAGGTGATGTCTATTCTACTTTCGCACCAGTCGCATATAAGTGACGCTAGTAGCGTCACTATGTGTATCCAAATCAAGTTTTATTTAAATATATGTTGTAACCGTCGCGAGCGTTAGTTACCTTTGATATTGAACGTGGTGAGTTGATGTTATTCAACAGTCCCTTTAAGGTGACAAAGACGCCATTATCTACACCGCAATGAGTTTGAACGGTCACGTAATAGGGCTACGAGTAGCTGGGTGTTTCTTTTGCGATACTACATCAATACTTTGAAGGAATGTAGCTACTGTACATGACTTCTGGCAGCAGTACTCAAAAGAATGAACGGTTGCAAGTTGACCGGACTCCAGACGTCCAAGTGGCATTACGGAGAAGAGGACCATTGTGTTTGGCGTATGACTCTGGTGCATTGTAAGGCACCTGCTGCAGCAATTGGAGTAGCAGTTGGCGCCACAGTGACACAACGGTCTGTTACAAATCAAGAACAGCTCCAAGCCATACACCCTGTATCGTACATTCCACCGACAAGAAACTACCGCCATTTGCGAGTTCAGTGGCGTCAAGGGAGAGCTCACAGGAGGCAGGGCCTGCCGGGGTGGCCGAGCGGTTCTAGGTGCTACAATCTGGAACCGCGTGACCGCTATGGTCGCAGGTTCGAATCCTGCTTCGGGCATGGATGTGTGTGATGTCCTTAGGCTAGTTAGGTTTAAGTAGTTCTAAGTTCTAGGCGATTGATGCCCTCAGAAGTTAAGTCCCATGGTGCTCAGAGCCATTTGAAACATTGGACTGGAGGCAGGGGAGAGATGTGTTGTATTTTCTACCTTGGCGCCAGCGAAGGCCCGGTGCTGGTCACGAGGCCAGTAGTGGGCGTCCAACCAACATGTCTGCGTGCTAGACATACTGGACATACACCTGAGGTTATTTATTGTCTGCGGTCCGATTTCGTATAACAGCAGGAGCACGCTTTGGTTATCCCACACATCCTGACGGCAAATTTGTACGCCAGTCTGGTGGCTTGACCTCTTGCACTGCCATTCACGAACAGCATTACAGGGTGTGTTTTGTAACAGGATAACGCTCGCCCGCAGAACGCTGTTGTAATCCAACATACGGGAGTCGACATGTTGCCTTGTCCGGCTCGATCACCATGTCTGTCTCCAGTCGACCACATATGGGACATCATCGGACGAGAACCCCAGCATGATCTGCAAAGATCATTAATCGTTCCTGTACTTACTGACCAGCTGAAAACGTCGAGGAACTCCATCCAACCAATAGACGTCCGCTAGATATGAAACACAATGCATGGACGTTTTCATGCTTGCATTCAATATTCTGGCTACTACGCTGTTGTTAATGTACCACCATTTCACATTTACAATGGGTTATCTCTCGCTTATATTAACCTGTGGACATGCAACGTTAACAGCTTACATATGTTACCCAAACAAATGTATTCCCGAAATTTCATTGCCCTACATTAATTATTTAGTTGTATTGCGATTTTTCTTCCAGCAGTCTGACCTTATACTTCCAGGGTAGCTGAGAGCGCTTAGGCGCTGCTTCATGGACTCAGGTAGGAGTGCCGGCTCTGGATTGAATCCACACGGTGGATTATCGTCGAGGGCTGGTTTGCCGGCCAGCCTGGATGTGGTTTTTAGGTGGTTTTCCTCATCCCGCTAGGTGAATACCAGACTGGTCTCCACGTTGCACCTCAGTTACGTGATTCACAGACATTTGAAAACTAAGACAGCCAACGCTATTTACGTGTTCAGCATCTGGGGCGGATGATACAAACTGTGTTGTCTAGCTTCATGTGCACGAAATATTTTTCTGGCCGGTTTTGTCATGACCACCCCATATGCAGCTCTGACTCGAATGGACGAGAGCAGCAGTGACGCCGTAACGGCCCGCCTGCTGCCTCTACCATAGTCGGTGGTGGGTGGTGATCGCTGAGGCCTCGTTCCGCAGGGTGAGCCCGGCTCGGTGGCGCCGGGGGGCCGCAAGGCGAGCTCCGGCAGCGTGGGCGGCGTGGGCGGCCGGGGCGGCTCGTTCCTGAGGAGGCTGCAGGCGGCCGCCACGCCGCAGCCCTCCTCCTCGTCGTCCGCCGACTCGGCCAGGTTCGTCGAGGTCATCCCGCTGTCCGAGCTGCGCGTGCTGCCCGCCTCGGCGAGGCGCCGGCCCAGCGCGTGGTCAGTACCGCCGCCAGCTGCGACGCTCTCCCACTTCCTGTCACACCCTTTGCATTAGTTACCTTCTGCTGTCATTCGCTTTTTTCCATCCTACTCAGCGTAGTGAAACACGGAGACGTAGATACGAGTAGCTAGCATGCTATTCCTGTTGTTGATGACGGCGGAGTTCACAAAGCGAACAACTTCTTCCCTGAGTATCGTCTTTTATTTCGCACCAGGTCGCCATGTTTTCTGGTAATGTTAGAGGATGGCTAGATGTCATTCCTGTCGCCACACATTTTGCCTCTGGGGTGGAATCTTTGTTTCCTTAAATATCTGCGTCTAGTGTCATGCATATCGAAATGTTTAAATGTTTTCTAAATGTTCGCGAATAGTGTATCCAAGGTGTGACATTTGTACCAGCCCGATATTCACCTAGTCTGATGTGGGGAACCAAATCGCCCGATTTAATTCGATGGCTTTCCGTTGTCCATGATTTTCTATCCTCAAAGGCCAGCTTAGAATTCGTTTTATGACACTAAAAATTCCGTTCAACCTTTCTTCGAAGTCCTTTTCTATGTCTGACGAAGTTAAAATTTTATTTGCAACCTCGAAGTTATTTGTTCCTTTCCGTGAAATTTAATTTCTTACCCAAATTTTCTCCTTGGGTACCTTCACCGTTTGTTCAACATTCAGATAAAATTACGTCAGGGTTAAAGTACAATCCTGACTCACTCATTTCTCAAATACGAGCCCGGTTTCAGTCCCCCCAGAGGAAATGAGTCTTAGTACAGAGACAGACGAGCACTCTACGTCAGCTGTAATAACTGAAGTTTAACATCATTGTCAGACCAGTTGCCAGTTTACGATTTGCTAGACCTTTACCTGTGGCCCCCCCACCACGTGCATGAACGGCACCTATAATTCTCCTCCTCCTGTCCCTACCTATCTCTTTCTCCGCTCCCTATCTCTATCCATCTCATCCTCCTCCTCTCACTATATGTCACCTCTTCCCCCGGTCTTTGTGCTCACACGTGCCAATCCGCTTCAATAGCCATTCCAATTATAGCTGCAGCACGTACCTCTCAGGCAGGGCAGCCGCTCCTAAGGGGTCTAGGAGACTCTAAACCTCGGAGTTCTAATTCCCATATAGCAAGTAGTGTGTGGACCAGATTTTGTGGAAGCGATCCGGTCCAGATGCTATACGTACATGTAGCTAAATACATCTGTGCAAAAACCTGTTGCGGAATCATAATTGAGTTGAAACCAGTAATAAAGAGGAAAGAGTCTGAGACCTTAACCTTTCCCGGCGATCTGAATGTTCAAATGACTTATGGGTTTGCTGCCAGCTAACGTTGTCGGCCACCGCCGATATTTCGACAAGAGCACACCCTGCCATTCTCAAGGCACAACTGCCAGGAGGAAGCAAAGTGCAAGGGAATTTAATACCTCGGTTCACAGAGGAGAAACAAGGAAGATACCATACACAGACAAGTGACTGCAGAGTCAACACACACAACCAAAGATGACCAACATCAGAAATATCAGAGGCAGATTAAACGTGCGTTGCCCAATCAGCCTTCTGTGCAATGGGTGGGTGACGATAGCAACGAAGTGGCACCTAAGCCTACGGCCTTTTTGCCTTACGCAGGAAGCATTTCCAACAGGATTGGCAGTATTTTGCGGAGATATCATATGTTTTTCGACCACCTTCTAAGATTAAGGCCCTATTGGCGTCGGTAAAACATGATCTTGGTTTGCGTAAAGCTGGTGTCTATCGTATTCCTTGCAGCTGTGGCATGTCATATAATGGTCAGACAATCAGGACTGTGTAAGACCGGTGTATTGAACATAAGCGTCACACACGCTTACAACAGCCGAGCAAATCCGCTATTGCAGAACATTGCCTTGACACCGGTCGTCCCATGGAATAAAACAACACGGAGATTCTGGCTTGCACGTCCAGCTAATGGGATAGTGTTATCAAGGAAGCTGTTGAAATGAAACTATCAAGCAACCTTATAAACAAAGATGGTGGATTTTGTTTGAATGCTGCTTGGAATCCGGCTCTATCTCTCATCAAAAAACAGAGGGACAGAATTAGTACTACCTCACCTGTTGATTAATAGTCACATCTACATACATACTCCGCAATCCAACATACGGTGCGTGGCGGAGGGTACCTCGTACCACAATTAGCATCTTCTTTCACAGTTCCACTCCCAAACAGAACGAGGGAAAAATGACTGCCTATAGGCCTCTCTACCAGCCCTAATCTCTCATCTTTATGGCCCTTCCGAGAAATGTAACTTGGCGGCAGTAAAATGTACTGCAGTCAGCCTCAAATGCTGGTTCTCTAAATTTCCTCAGTAGCGATTCACGAAAAGAACGCCTCCTTTCCTCTAGAGACTCCCACCCGAGTTCCTGAAGCATTTCCGCAACACTCGCGTGATGATCAAACCTACCAGTAACAAATCTAGCAGCCTGCCTCTGAATTGCTTCTATGTCCTCCCTCAATCCGGCCTGATATGGATCCTCAACGCTCGAGCAGTACTCAACAATAGGTCGTATTATTGTTTCATAAGCGGTCTCCTTTACGGATGAACCACATGTTCCCAAAATTCTACCAATGAACCGATGATGACTATCCGCCTTCCCCACAACTGCCATTACATGCTTGTCCCACTTCATATCGCTCTGCAATGTTACGCCCAAATATTTAATCGACGTGACTGTGTCATGTGATGTTGGTCATCTTTGGTTGTGTGTTGACTCTGCGGTTACTTGTTCTGTGTGCGGTATCTTCCTTGTTTCCCCTCTTTGAATCGAGGTATTAAATTCCCTTGCAAACTGCTTCCTCCTTGCAGTTGTGCCTAGAGAATGGCAGGGTGCGCTCCAGTCGAAATATCGGCGGTGGTCGACGACGTCACCCGGCAGCAAACCCGTAAGTTATTTGAACAGACAAGAGTATGTTGTTTCTCACTCACTTTGCCTTACGATGTCATTCGCCAAGCACTATATTTTTGCTCAACTGAAATGTAATGTGTGGAAATAAAATCAAGTGCCAACAGCCAGAAATGTTACGCTATCCAAAACCGTTACGCTTCTACTTGTTCTGTTTCCAACCTCTGCGGATTTCCTGTCGGTCGCTCTCCCGGCAGCAGCAGCAGCGGGCAGTACAGGAACGCTCCGTGCGGTTCGCAGGTCCGTGTCGTGCCTGAGTCGACCCCCGGAGGCGTCCCCGCAGCCCGCGCTGTCGGCCGGCGAAGGCGGCGGCGGCAGCGTCGCCGTGTCCTCCGCGTCGGGCGGCGGCGCGGCGCGCGGCGACGACCACCAGCTGCAGCAGCCGCAGCTGCAGATGCAGCACCAGCAGCTGCAGCTGCAGCAGCCGCACGCGTGCCGCTCGGCGCCCAGGAAGAAGCGGCGCACGCCGCGCTTCAACTCCGTCTCCAAGATCGACCGCGCGTCGCGCATCGTCTTCCCGCTGTGCTTCCTGGCCATCAACATGTTCTACTGGTACTCCTACCTGTGGCGCAGCCGCCGCCTCCACCACGTGCGCGCCAGCGGCGACGCGGCCGCGTCGTAGCGCCGGCAAGCAGGAGGAAGCCGCCGGCCGCCGGCCGCCGCCGCTGCACTCGCAGAAGCCGAAGTGGGGATTTTTTTCCGAGCTGGTCCAGGGACGCACGGAAGCTCGCCGCCCGACATTATCTCAACCTTTTTCTCAGATAACAATGTCTCAGCAGAGAAGTGCTGTTCAGAACTTTGTCAATCGCAGAAGTGGTGCTGGGAGTGTACTGGAGAGGCAAAACTTGGGAAGAACCTT
The DNA here is from genome assembly GCF_021461385.2 of Schistocerca piceifrons. Lineage (NCBI taxonomy): Eukaryota > Metazoa > Arthropoda > Insecta > Orthoptera > Acrididae > Schistocerca > Schistocerca piceifrons. The sequence goes on from NC_060140.1 coordinate 65,200,390, forward strand.
CACAACCAACTACGTAACTGTAGACTTAAATGCGTGTAAGATGTTCGTGTCAGAATGTAGCCGAACGGTTTTCTACGCGCTTATGAACCTCGGTCACTTGCGTCTAATTTCGTTGTGGGGCATATTTGGCAACGAGAGAGCCTAGCAACTAACTATAATGGGCAGTCAAATGGAAACGAGACATATGAAAAGAAAGTAACTAAAGTTTTTTATTATTTCAAATGCAGCCGCCTTATCCCAATGTTAGACAAGATGGTCAATGCCCTCATGGGAAAATGTTTACGGCTGCCTACAGCCCCATGATTGCACCCAGAAGTACACCTCTCCGTCCGAAATAAATCGTCCGCCACGAACGTATTTCTTCAGTGAGCTTTCCTCAGAGCTCCAGAAACATGTATATCGCATGGAAAGCGATCGGGACTGAATAAAGTATGGGCAACTGCTTCCCAGCGAAACTTTTGTAATCTACGAGGTCTGTTCAAACAATTCCGAAACTTTATCCACAAAATTTTTCTACGCTTACCTTTTACTCATTGTGCATGGTCTCCTACGAAACACTCTGCTCAATAGCTGATACACCGCTCCCGACCCCTTTTCCACTTCCTGAAGTTGTCTTCGCACACTTCTTGCTGCATCGTGCTAAGCGCCATCTGTGAATTTTCTTTTATCTCGTCTGTCGCTGCAAATCTTTGTTCTTCCATCGGAGTTTTCAACTTTTGGAATAAAACAGAAGTCCGCAGTGGTCACATGATTCTCTTAAGAAACATTTTGTTCTCATTGTCACGATACAAAAGCACTTCACAAAATGCAAGGCGAAGGTGTTTCTAGTCTTGACTCATGAGCCGTGCGTCGAATTTGGTGGGAAGACAATGCATTCCATTCAGGAATTCATGACATGGTCCAATTGGAATGTTACATTCTTCTGCAGTCTCTCGGGTAGTCAGCCTTCGATTGGCAGGCGCCATTTCGTTGACGTCCCGGACAGGAGCGTCGTCGGTAGACGTCGGAAGTCGTCGTGAAACACTGTCATCTTTAACTTCCGTCCGGCTATTTTTAAACCTTGTGAACGATTCAGAACACCGAGTACGGCTAAAGCACTCATCACCATTGGCTTCCTGCCTGCCTTCCTGAAATTCGTGAACTGTGTGACACAACGGTCTACTGAATATATCACTGGACAACAACTAACAGACATACAACAATGAAACTTCCGGCAGTTATACATTAAGCGCAGGCATGTGCAGGGATGCCAGGCGCACTTCGCTCCAACACAACACTGCCGCGAAACTACGAATGTTCCGGAAACTTTTCAACAGACTTCGTAGACCAAACGACTGGCAAGATAGCTCCGGGAAAGTCATGATGACCTTTTTCCTGCAATGCAAGTGCCTGCTGTGCATGACTTTCTGGAGTCCTGCACCACAATTAACGCACAGCTTTACGTTGACACTTCATAAAAACTGAAGCGTGCCATCAAATCCAAACGTCCAGGATGCTGACAGACGGCATCATTCTGTTGCAAGATAACTCCCGCCTACGAGATGCCAAGATTGTTTAGAGTACGCTGTAGAAATTTCGCTCTGAAGTCGTTGCACATCCTCCATACAGCTCCGATCTCTCCCGGTCCGATTTCCATATTTTAGTAGCCCTCAAGAAACACATTCGTGGCCGTCGGACGAAGAGCTGCACGCCTGGATAGAATAATGGTTGCGTAGCTAACCACCAACGTTTTTTCGTAGAGACACTCTCCATCTGGTCTCACAGTGGGATAAATGTATTAACAGTTACTGCGATTACTTTTGAAGTAATAAACAGTTTACTTACTTTTTTCTATCTGTTTCGTTTTTTTACGAGGGTGCCTCTTATACAAAAGCAAGATTCTTATAACTCAACGTGGTCTTTCAGTATATCTACCACATTCCATGTGAGCGTCAAAGACAACTTTTATCACGCACACAAGAGGAAGTGTGTCAATCATACTGTCCATAAATTTCTGTAACGGAAACGTCCACAGTCCTTATAAATTAATTTCTGTTTACTTTTCTGGTGGCTGACCATTCAAAAACTCGCTCAACAGTATGGCGTTAACTCAGTTGCCTTTTCAGTCAATTTCGCAGCTATCAGGCGACAGTTTACTGCTCGTAAATCACTGTGCCAACTTGAAGTAATATATTTGATTGCCACTGATACACACAGCGAAACACAGCGTTAAATAGAAACAGCTGATTTCTGGAGCCTGTTAATGGTCTGTGTGCCCTAAAGGTCAAACATTTTCTATGAAAAACGCTATCTGATACAAGACAACTGTCGTCACTGCTAATACCGAGAACCAGTTATAAAAAACCAATAATAATCTGTATGTATGCCACTATCTACTTGACGGTAATTGGCAATTAAGAAATTAATTCTAGGTGGAAAAAGTACCGAAGTTCTAGTCCAACACATTTAACTCTTGTATCTTCATTGCGTCTACAATCTCCTGTATGAGCTATATGACACATACCACAAAGTCTCTCGTCGTAGATAAGTACTGAACGTTACATGTGTGTACTTTCGATGGTTTATGTGAAACTGAAAGGTGATTTGCTTTCTGTGTCTGCGTCCTCGAAGTCTCCATCGCGAAGGATGAAGGTAAATATGCCCACACATTTTCAGGCAGACATGTCGGATTGTCGTACCCAATTGAGATGTAACTGTACGGTGGTGTGGATTCATTTCATTGATATAAAGTCACGTAACAGAGCGACATTCACCTACCGTACCATTTAGGCGAATATAATTATTGTATTTAAGTTATGATGCTGTCAGTATTATTACGGTTACTGTCGTCGATAGAATCTCTTCACTAAGAAATATGGTGGTTTGTTTTCGGCATCGTAAAGAGTGACACTGAACTTCCATTCTCGACTGCTCAATTCTCATCTAATTTCCTCACATGTGCTGGGACTAAATAAATTGTGAGAAAACTGGGCGAGCAGTAGCACAAGCGGTGAAAAGACTTACTGGGCAGCAGAAGCAATTTTGGGAGCCTTCCATTGTGATCTGGTGTAAGAAATGCGACAGGCATATTAATTGAGCGTTTTCCTGTAGCCGAGCCACAAATCAATTTCAGAGAAAAGCAAAAGCAGTGTTTTAATCTGCTGCACATTATTTTTCGCCGTTCTTAATAATGTTGTGTGAGGTGTTCCTAAAGGTGCTTACGGTACTAAACGCAATTACTACTCTGTTTCCGTGTGATTTTACTCTTATGGACACTGTTAAATGTTATTATGGTTGTGGCGTTAAAGCTTAAACATTTCGTGGAAAGATTTATAAGAATGGTTCTTAATTTGTGCGTAATTTTAATAAGTGTACTCTTGGTGTCCCCATGCTTCTCTAAACTGTTTGTGTCTCATGTATTTCCATTGAATTTCCCTCAAAGTAGCAACCGACTATTCCAGTGTACATGAAAACTTTTAGACGTAATAAGAGTACTAAAACAGACGTGTATGGCACGACAAACGCATGTAAGTAGAGATTAACGGTGAGCGTTGCATAGTCATTGCCAGGACAGGAATTGGTCATATTTGTGAGAAACGCTAGACTTTGACGTCCTGTGTCACTGTATCGGCTGAAGAGATGTACGAACGATGTGTAGTTTAGCGCATTAACATAGCATGTATTTTTCCCCGCTGAAATTGATGTTCCGACAAAGCCCTCTTCAGGAAATGGAACTGTTGTTTGGAACAATAACAAAACATTAATGGCTGTACTCAGAATATTTGTCAAATAGAGTTTATTTTTGTTTGTCAATAGAGAGCATTTAGTGGGACCAAGCTGTATTATCGATGTTGCTATAGAAAATAAAATATTTATCTGGTTATCTAATTTATGTGTGTATTCAACTGCCGCCGTTGCAGGTCAGTCATTTTGAACAGCACATCTCGTCTTGAAAGGAGAGCAGATTGTGCACCATACCTGGGACGAGCGTTGCATTCTAAGGACTAGCAACGACTTCTTCATGTATCTTCATTAAACTCATCATATTTACTGCCTGTGTTCATTTAATATATGGTTTTCCAAATACAGTTGCGATACTCCTCTACATTTTGTGATACACTCCGGCACTGTTGTGCTAAGTGGGTTAGTAAGCAACATTGTTTAATATTAATATGCAATGATAGAGAATGGTATCGCCTATATTGATTTGAAACGTCGTTTTTACCACAGGTGTATTTAGTGTGAGAAATTGTAACAATATCAAGAATATTACGACAAATTTGTCATTCTTAAGTTTCCTCAGGGCCCTGACACTTGTGAAACATCACATTGCAGGACTGTTGGGCTACGATACTATTGTAACCTACAAACAGGTCTGAAAAATAATCGTTTCTTTTTGGGAACAACAAACTGCGGACAAATAAAGATCTCTGCTGTAAATAATGGTAAGAAACAAGTTGTTTGTTTTGACAAACATCGTAAATAAAATATTTCAAGTACACGGAATGTGATTTTTTTATTCCGAGCAGCCACTGTGTCCACATATATCTACAGTAACGACATATTTTTAAAATGGAAAATTCTACCAAAAATGTTATTCTTAAAAATTTTTCATTGGGTACCTATTTACTTGCAACGTACGTGCTCTTAACATGGGTTAGCATCGACTTACCACTGTTTAACTTGCTGGGTTAGTTAACGAAACATTGCTGCAAAGCTTCTCGTGAGTACAAGTTAAAGGTACCAATTGTTTCGGTTTTTGGCACTAAGATTTCTAGTAACAATGTTTGCAATAATAAGGTCCGACAACTTCAAAATATTATTTATAATACAGCACAATTTAAAATTTAAATTTAGTAAGCCACTTACTACAGCAAGTAGACAATGTTAAGGATGGCTCTTAGCATTTCTACCATAATCATGTCACATGAAGTCACGCGAAGTATGGTTAGGGACAAAACGTTATTTACTTACATGAATAATTATTCTTGTGGTTAGGAACAAATTTTGAAGAATATTTGCGTTCGGTAACATAATCATGATCTTTACCTGAGAAGGACATCACCAGACGTTTTAATCACGGATTCTGATGAGTGTTAGGTATATTGTAGAGGAACCTGTCCTGATTATCTGGCTAATGGCTTTTCGTTCGATTGCCCCTAGTTTGCGAGAAAATCGATTTTGCGTCAGGAAAATATTCCCTTGTGTTTTCTTATGTATGCAAGAACAATCATGGAAATTTTGTCAGATTGTTCGAAAAGTAGTTGACATTTTAACTCATAAAATAGAAAATGTACTTGTGACCTGCACGAAATAAGGAAAGTTCACGAAAGTACTTTACGTGGGACAAGAAAAATTTCTTTGTGCTACTGATTCATGGGGAGGACAGGCCGATTAGACACTTTACGATCATATCTTTATAGATGAAGGAAAAGTTTGTACCTGCACCGTATAAATTATACCATCCATATTTTGCCAACCATATGACATTTATTTTTAGAGTCAGGATAAAATTTTTACGAAATAAATTCAAAATTCTACCCACTTGCTGAAGGTTAATATAGAAATTGTTTCGAGGAAGATTTCATAAAAATGTCTTCTTTAATTCTGCATCAATTTTGAGAGCCTGCTTTCACAGGAATTATCAAGTATGAGTGGTTCGCATAGAATTTGATCGAAGAAGCAACAACCTTTTCGAATTCAATAAAATTGTGTTTTTCGGTATCGCTTCTGAAAAATCCCTAAGCCTGTAATATAAGCGAGGTGCTCTACGAATGTGTTTCGGTTGGTTTTTCAATAAACTCTAGCACTGCAAGTGATGCAAGCGATAGCGACTAAGATGATTCTGTAACAAACTGAATACCCGTTTGAAGGAAGTCTGTTGTAATGACTGATTTATTAATGAGGTTACTATTTTTGAATAATTTTACGTGATATTCTGTACGATGAGACTGAAAAACAAAGTACACGGACAGTGTTTCAACCCGTACCGCCAGCGTGATAGGTGTTAAATTTAACCGCTATGCAAAGCTAGTGAAGGGAGACGAAAATTTAATAGTCATGGGTGACTGGAATTCGAGTGTAGGAAAAGGGAGAGAAGGAAACATAGTCGGTGAATATGGATTGGGGCTAAGAAATGAAAGAGCAAGCCGCCTGGTAGAATTTTGCACAGAGCACAACATAATCATAGCTAACACTTGGTTTAAGAAACATGAAAGAAAGTTGTATACATGGAAGAATCCTGGAGATACTAAAAGGTATCAGATAGATTATATAATGGTAAGACAGAGATTTAGGAACCAGGTTTTAAATTGTAAGACATTTCCAGGGGCAGATGTGGACTCTGACCACAATCTATTGGTTATGACCTGTAGATTAAAACTGAAGAAACTGCAAAAAGGTGGGAATTTAAGGAGATGGGACCTGGAAAAACTGAAAGAACCAGAGGTTGTACAGAGTTTCAGGGAGAGCATAAGGGAGCAATTGACAGGAATGGGGGAAAGAAATACAGTAGAAGAAGAATGGGTAGCTTTAAGGGATGAAGTAGTGAAGGCAGCAGAGGATCAAGTAGGTAAAAAGACGAGGGCTTGTAGAAATCCTTGGGTAACAGAAGAAATATTGAATTTAATTGATGAAAGGAGAAAATATAAAAATGCAGTAAATGAAGCAGGCAAAAAGGAATACAAACGTCTCAAAAATGAGATCGACAGGAAGTGCAAAATGGCTAAGCAGGGATGGCTAGAGGACAAATGAAAGGATGTAGAGGCTTATCGCACTAGGGGTAAGATAGATACTGCCTACAGGAAAATTAAAGAGACCTTTCGAGATGAGAGAACGATTTGTATGAATATCAAGAGCTCAGATGGAAACCCAGTTCTAAGCAAAGAAGGAAAAGCAGAAAGGTGGAAGGAGTATATAGAGGGTCTATACAAGGGCGATGTGCTTGAGGACAATATTATGGAAATGGAAGAGGATGTAGATGAAGATGAAATGGGAGATACGATACTGCGTGAAGAGTTTGACAGAGCACTGAAAGACCTGAGTCGAAACAAGGCCCCCGGAGTAGACAACATTCCATTGGTACTACTGACGGCCTTGGGAGAGCCAGTCCTGACAAAACTCTACCATCTGGTGAGCAAGATGTATGAAACAGGCGAAATACCCTCAGACGTCAAGAAGAATATAATAATTCCAATTCCAAAGAAAGCAGGTGTTGACAGATGTGAAATTTACCGAACTATCAGTTTAATAAGTCACAGCTGCAAAATACTAACACGAATTCTTTACAGACGAATGGAAAAACTAGTAGAAGCCAACCTCGGGGAAGATCAGTTTGGATTCCGTAGAAACACTGGAACACGTGAGGCAATACTGACCTTACGTCTTATCTTAGAAGAAAGATTAAGGAAAGGCAAACCTACGTTTCTAGCATTTGTAGACTTAGAGAAAGCTTTTGACAATGTTGACTGGAATACTCTCTTTCAATTTCTAAAGGTGGCAGGGGTAAAATACAGGGAGCGAAAAGCTATTTACAATTTGTACAGAAACCAGATGACAGTTATAATAGTCGAGGGACATGAAAGGGAAGCAGTGGTTGGGAAGGGAGTAAGACAGGGTTGTAGCCTCTCCCCGATGTTGTTCAATCTGTATATTGAGCAAGCAGTAAAGGAAACAAAAGAAAAATTCGGAGTAGGTATTAAAATCCATGGAGAAGAAATAAAAACTTTGAGGTTCGCTGATGACATTGTAATTCTGTCAGAGACAGCAAAGGATTTGGAAGAGCAGTTGAATGGAATGGACAGTGTCTTGAAAGGAGGATATAAGATGAACATCAACAAAAGCAAAACGAAGGTAATGGAATGTAGTCTCATTAAGTCGGGTGATGCTGAGGGAATTAGATTAGGAAATGAGACACTTAAAGTAGTAAAGGAGTTTTGCTATTTGGGGAGCGAAATAACTGATGATGGTCGAAGTAGAGAGGATATAAAATGTAGACTGGCAATGGCAAGGAAAGCTTTTCTGAAGAAGAGAAATTTGTTAACATCGAGTATAGATTTAAGTGTCAGGAAGTCATTTCTGAAAATATTTGTATGGAGTGTAGCCATGTATGGAAGTGAAACATGGACGATAAATAGTTTGGACAAGAAGAGAATAGAAGCATTCGAAATGTGGTGCTACAGAAGAATGCTGAAGATTAGATGGGTAGATCACATAACTAATGAGGGAGTATTGAATAGGATTGGGGAGAAGAGAAGTTTGTGGCACAACTTGACCAGAAGACGGGATCGGTTGGTAGGACATGTTCTGAGGCATCAAGGGATCACCAATTTAGTATTGGAGGGCAGCGTGGAGGGTAAAAATCGTAGAGGGAGACAAAGAGATGAATACACTAAGCAGATTCAGAAGGATGTAGATTGCAGTAGGTACTGGGAGATAAAGAAGCTTGCACAGGATAGAGTAGCATGGTGAGCTGCATCAAACCAGTCTCAGGACTGAAGACCACAACAACAACATGCAAAGCTCAGTTGGCCGACACATGAATAACGTTACATCAGTAAACCACTAGACCGATTCTCTCCGAAATTAGCTTTCGTCGCATGAAAAGCAGCTGCCTTGCTACTCTGAAGAGGACCTTCTGCAACAAACCCAAGAATCATCGAAACCGTGATTCTGAGTCGTAGTTACCCATATCATCATCAGATTCGTACAAATCATCCCCGAAAATTTTTCACTGAATGCACACCCCAGGCGTTATTACTACTGGCAGTCACGTTCTTGGCACTTATCGCTGCCTACATTCTGACAAATTTACCATAAACTAGGGTATGAAATTAGCTTGGTGCTGCCATTTATCGGCTTATCAAGGAACTATCAAATAATGTGAATGAAGCACATCACTTACCGTGTTTTACATGCAATAAATCCGTTTCTAATGCTGTGTCTCTTGTCAACTGTCACAACAGTGAGCGTCACGTTTGTATGTGTCACATTATGGCTCTACTACACCACTTACACTCTTCTGATAACGTTACTCAGTTGAAAGTCGGTTGTTACTGTGACAAAGACGGTAGTGGATGTTGTCGAAGGCTCGAGAGTCAACGTGACGAACGCACCTAGACTATTTCATGTAACTTTTGGAATAATTTAAAAAAAAAAGTTGACTTGTTATTTTAAGACCAGTTCACGCAAATAACAAAAATCATTCACAGTCGGTGTTGACGTCATGCACTAGGAAACATGAACTACATTTCACGTTGCAGATGGATGGTCACTGGTTCCAGAAATTTGAAAGAGAATTTTCTGATAACAGTGAAGGAAAGGATTTTATCAACAAAAAGATATCTGGCAATGAAAAATTTGATGAATCTGGAGTATTAAGTATTATATCATCAGATTGTAGGCACTTTATGCGGTATGGTGAAGCATGTACAGTCTTTTATTTCTGAAAATGCAAACATGCAGATCACACATAGTGCAATCACAGTTCGAAAACAAGACCAGACGCGGTTACCTTAGTGCAAATCGTGTTAAATGTCATTTTATGAGTGATGGTTATGTTAATATCATAGAAACTAAAAAAAATTGTCTAAACAGTAACAATTTTTCTATAAAGAGCTACAGAATATTATAAATTAAAATTATCGGTTTCTAGATGAAAATGAGTTCTTTCAAAGCCAACGATCCAGTTACTTCAAAATAAGTGACAAGTGATTGGAAGACAAAACATTTTAATAATTTTGTGTTCACTAACTTTGTGTGGTGAAGGAAGAAAGTATCACCTCTCCAAATAGTCATAATCAATAAATGGGTGGTACTATTTAGATAATGTATTAAGAAACGAGAACTGAAACGAAGAGTATTAAAAGCATTTGTGTCTGACATGAGGTATAGAAACAGAAAATATTCGCTTAGCAGAACACTCGAAAGAAGATTCACAGTCGTATCTTGAGAGGGCACCGTCGGCATTCAGTTTGCTGGTGATAATAGGCGACTGCACATGCCAATGACAAGACAACACGAAAAGAGATTATATATATATTGGCGCTAAAGTTAGGGAACCTAACGTCCAGGTCATTAGGCTTAATAAACTATTTCGTCTCATTTGATTTTATTGCAGGTGTATATCAGCAAGGAACTACCACACTTCTAACTAATAAAACTGAATAGAAATGATTTAAAAATAGGGAGGTGCGTTTATTTTAATACCTTTCAAGGTCAATCGTCAGTAAATCTCTGCATTTGTGTAAAATCGATGTTGAAATGTTAATGAACCTGAATAGCGTAGAGGCACAGCTCTATTCCGAAAACTATACCAGTAAATTCACAAGCTTCATAAATGAGGTATTACTTGGCAGTAGCGATGGGAACAGCCGAACAAAAGCAGTCGAGTCAGTCGGTTGTTGGAGAACAATCGACTGATTCGGTTGTAGCTTTATGTGTCGGTTGGACTATTCATTCAGTCTTTTAAGTGTAAGTGTCTAAGCAACCGAATGGAAGCAGTCGATTTCACCAGTTTTGGATTTATGTATCTGCCTACATCTACATCTATACTCTGCGAACCACAGTGAGGTGCATGGCAGAGGGAACGTACCATTGTACCAATTACTATCCGTAGAATTATTATTGATTCGTTACCTTCGAGTGAAACTAGTCTGTGGGAGCAGCCGAATGAAAACAGTCTGAAGCAATGCGACGCATTCAGTTCTGAACTGAAACATTCGATCGTTTTGCCATTGTTAAGTCATTATCGTTCACTGCACTCTGAAATCGACTATCACTGTTATTACTGTTCCGATATTTCATTTTCATTGAAAGCCAATAAGATGGTTGTGTCAGTTGGATGTCTAAAATACACAATCACTCAAACCCGGAGAGTGTGTGAGAAACATTCACACACCTTATTTCACTCGGTTTTTTCATTCGACTCAAACAACAGACAGAACGAAAAAGCAATCGACTGACCAATCGGTTATCCCGTCACTACTTATCACAAACGCTAAACATCAGTATGAAAGAGCATATTCTAACACATTCAGTACTTACAGAGTCGTATATCCTAAACAGAAGTTGCTTTGTTGTCGTTCTTTCTTCCCAAGTGCACCATGCAGACAAACTAAATGATTTTTGGTGTATCCGCACTGCGATAGCCCAGGATGAGAAACTGCACTGAACACATTATCCATATCTTTGCCCTGAGAAATTGTTTCGCGCATAGAATGTTTCTTTTTCGATGAACTTCCGTTCTCTAGTACAGCACAGTCCAACGTAACAGTCGCGACACTTCGCCTCGTTTTTGTTACCGCTAGCGATAACAGCGCCCAAAGCGGCCAGAAAGCGACACCTCTGAATACGATAACGTATGAGTGAGAATACTAACGTTTTTACCGATTTGTAACATTATTCTTAAAATAGGGAGTGTATGTAGTGCCATAAAAATAGACAATGAGTAAAAAATTACACCACCTTACTGATTCTTCAGTGTCGTATCGACTCTGGGAGATACGAAACCGTGCATTACAGGACAGTTTATTTACAGATCTCTTGTAACGTACAGACATCTACTGAGTAATAATGTTTTCCTCTAATAACAAAAATTGTTAGTAAACACCAGAAGACCCGACCATTTACAGAAAGACGTCATAGGTCATCCAAAAAAGTAGATTTTTGTTCGCTACACTTTGTGCGAAATCAGTGAATGTGGAACGTAGGAAACCTAGATGGAACGTAGTACTATATCTTTTAGCGTATCAAATAAGCCATTACCACTGAAGTTTAAGGAAAAGCCATACAAATGTAGTAAATTGTCAAAAACAGTAAAACTGTTTTCCAACACAGGAGAAACCAGTTCCACAATTGTTGCTAGATCTGAGTCATATACCGCAAGAGTCTTCAATACATTTACTTTTAAAGCAGAAGTAATTACATTTACAAAAATATACGTGTATTAGAAAGTCGAGTGCAGTATAAGAAAGAGCGAATCATTGGTTTCCATCAAAATTTTTGAGTAGCAACAGCGCCTATGATAATAACAACAGACGACAGCAAAAATATACGCTTCTCAGCCATGAAACGTGTTTATATTCTCTTGCTTTCGACGGAATTTGCTGCAAATATAGACATATTCGAAAGTATTTCTTCATGAATGAGTTGCAGCTTATGCAATGGGATCACTGCGCCTCGGCTGTTTTTACAAGTATTTTACGATAATTCGTGTCTCTTGGTAACTTACTAACGGATGGAATGCAAAAATATAACAACTATTCGGTTAATTAAGTAGAAAGCAATTAAAATTAAACTTTATCGTTACGATGCTTGTGACTATCTGCTTTCTCACCGCTTAGAGCGCTGGTGTCGCTCCAGCGGTCAAACAGTAACAACTTTCGAACCAGAGAGTGTTGTGACTCGATTTGCTATGCTGTGAGAACAGTCTGTAGATTCGTTGACACTTCAAACATGGATTGCACACAAGTCCCAGATAAATGAGCTTGGTGGCTGGTAGAACAGATATATCTCGGCGTTTTAAAATAATTTTTTTCAGCTTAACCAAACACGCAGCGGTACGACCCTGCAATATGAAAAATTATTAGCATAAATCTGATCCAAGATGTTCAATACTCAGTCTCTTACACATAAATTGTCCTCTATATCACTGTATAAAATTCAAATTTAAAATGCACTGTGACGAAACAGATATGTAACTAACAACAGTTCATCCGAGAACTGACCATGAATACGTAAACGTTTTGTTGAAATTATGTTTCAGATACACCAAAATCGCGAAAATGGCAGAAAACTGTCGGAATGACGAAGAAATCTATTTCACTACTATCGCAATAAACAGTTTTGAACATATAAGCAAATAGAAGCGTAATCGTACAAGCCCGGGAAAGTACATACAGTACTTACACTTATTCAACTATGTGACAAATAGTCACTTTGAGGAAAAGTAAGAAGCAAACCTTCACCTTGACTAGTTGAAGAAGTAACCAGTTCACGAATCTCATAGACGCGGGACATCGCTCATACAAACTATGCCCCACACCTGAAACTCATGTTACTTAAGGGCAGAAGCGGGATAGAGTGAGTCAGGGTGTGAGAAATGCAAAACTCAGGCATGTTCATACACAAACCGACAACATAAATATACCAGCTCCAACGGAAAAGCTCATGTGGTCTCAATATAGGCAAAGTATAAGCTGCAGCTGATCCCATCGTCCCAGCCCATGACCTGAACTGGTACTTCACGTCACCTAAAACCACAATTGAACCACAAAAGAAACAGAGACTCATTGATTACTTCATGCCGGCAAATGACTCCAGCCACGAAAAATTCTATCTAAAACATGTTCCACAATTGTTGCTAGATCTGAGTCATATACCGCAAGAGTCTTCAATACATTCACTTTTAAGGCAGAAGTAATTACATTTACAAAAATATACGTGAATTAGAAAGTCGAGTGCAGTATAAGAAAGAGCGAATCATTGGTTTCCATAAAAATTTTTGAGTAGCAACAGCGTCTATGATAATAACAACAGACGACAACTGAAATATAACATGTTACTTGAAGTACCTTCAAAAAATGCAATGCAGCGTAATCAGATCGGCATCTATTGGTCAGTGTGGCATCACTGTCTAAATGATTGTTATTAAAGCACTACTGCTCACATTAAAAGGTATCTTTAACTTCACCTTAACCATAAGTGCTTCCCCAGAGGCCTGTAAACAGGGACTGGTCAACACATTGCATAAGGAGGACGTTGTCACAGCACCCTCTAATTACCGACCTATTTGCATTCTTCCTGTACTATCCAAGGCCTTAAAATATGTAGTGCACTACCAGCTAACAAAGTGCTTAACTACAAAGAACCTGCTAGACGAATACCAGTCAAGGTAAGCATCACAGCACAACATCTGCTTTAATAAAGGTAACAGATGAGGAAGCGAGTATTATTTTGCTACCCTCTGAGCGCTTCGATTATGACATGTTTCTAGCAAAAAATTAGCAGTCTTAATTTCTGGCCAAGTATAATGGAATGGTTTCGCTCATACCTGACGTATAGCCAGTAATGCGTCATTTCTGGCACCATAAAGTCACTATGAAGGCGTGTAGCATCAGTTGCCCCAGGTTTCGGTATTAGATCCTACACTCTTACGACTCAAACTGTGCGCAATAGGCTACGTGGTGCGCAACTTCACTCCCGACGTCCACGGCGAGGTCCATCTTTGCAACCATATGCCTTCAACCAGACAATCGTCGGAAACGTGTTTGGAGGCAACCCGGTCAGGCTGAACGCCTTAGACATTGTCGAGCGAGTGCAGCAAGGTGGAGAGGCTCCTTGCTGTTTTGGGGTGGCATTATGTGGGGCCGACGTACGCCGCTGGTGGTCACAGAAGACGCCGTAACGAGTGTACGGTACATGAATGCCGTACTCCCACCGATAGTGCAGCCATATCGGCAGCAATACTGGCGAGGCATTCGTCTCCACGGACGACAATTCGCCCCCCATCTTGCACATCTTGTGAATGACTTCCTTCAGGGTAACGACATCGCACGACTAGAGAGGCCAGCATGTTCTCCAGACATGAACCCTATCGCACATGCCTGGGATAGATCGAAAAGGGATGTTTACGGACAACGTGACCCACCATCCACCCTGAGGGTGAGGTTATAGCTGTTCCATCGTGACGCAACAAACATTATTTTAAGTGTGACATGTTTAAACCTCTTCAACACAAATACAAACACTTGTGAGTCATGTGGAACGAATATGGGACCCACATGCCTTAGAACACTGTGGTTTGGCGGTATGTGGAACAATACTACTAAAAAAAAGGCCGTAAGCACATCCGAACCCAGTATATCGGTACTCTGCAATATCGCCAGCCGAATGGTTGATTTCACCAGTTGCAGTCTGTTGTCATCCAGTTCTGTCTCTCTTCCTGCATTGATGCGTGATATTGATCCTCAGCGCCACACGCGCTATACGCGTCTCAATTTGCGCCTAGCCTCAGAGAGGGCTGTGAGACGACAGCTAATAGTACGCTGACTAGGACGACACCACGACTGGAATGGCATCTATACCAAAAGAATATAAGCGCCGGGCAGCCTAGTCGCGGTGCAGTGGAAGACGAGCCCTCATAGAAACGTTCCAGCAATGACTGACGAACGGAATTTTTTTGCTTGCATTGAACTTGTATATACCGAAGAACAGTGATTATTTGCATGTCGCCATTTGCTTGCGATTTATCTTTGTTAATACGCAAAGTTAAGTATTGTCAACTCAACGTACCGTAGTAAACTCCATTAGTATGATTTGCTTTCTAGTGATCAGAGAAAACAGCTTCCTAGGCAACCTATATTAGACGAGTGTGCAGGATACTACAGTATGGATATCTGGATCTGGCTGTGGAGCGTACTCGTATAGCTTTATGGTTAGGCGACTGTTCGCGATGTGCGGGAACTCCGGGTTCGGAGCCTGGTCCGGCACAAATTCTCATTGTTGCCATTCCATTGTAAAGCTGATGGTTGCCTCTGTTCGCAACTGCGAATACAGCAGATAGGCAAAATAATTTGAACACCTGTACTTACTTGGGAATGGTTTATTAATAAGGGGCTAGACCCCCATTCGCCCGTTATACAGCTGCGATTTTTCTTGGACTACTGGCATGTAATGATTGTATAGTTTCCAGTGGCATGCTAAGCAACTCTTCGATCAGAACCTCTTCTACATTACTGGCCATTAAAATTGCTACACCAAGAAGATGGCGTGCTACAGACGCGAAATTTAACCGACAGGAAGAAGATGCTGTGATATGCAAAAGATTAGCTTTTCAGAGCATTCACACAAGTTTGTCGCCGGTGGCGACCCCTACAACGTGCTGACATGACGAAAGTTTCCAACTGATTTCTCATACACGAACAGCAGTTGACCGGCGTTGCCTGGTGAAACGTTGTTGTGATGCCTCGTCTAAGGAGGGGAAATGTGTACGATCACGTTTCTGACTTTGATAAAGGTCGGATTGTAGCCTATGGCGATTGCGGTTTATCGTATCGCGACATTGTTGCTCGCGTTGGTCGAGACCCAATGACTGGTAGCAGAATATGAAATCGGTGGGTTCAGGAGGGTAATACGGAACGCCGTGCTGGATCCCAACGGCCTCGTATCACTAGCAGTCGAGGTGACTGGCATCTTATCCGCACGGCTGTAACGGATCGTGTAGCCACGTCTGGATCCCTGAGTCAACAGATGGGGAAGTTTGCAATACAACAACCATCTCCACGAACAGTTAGACGACGTTTGGAGCAGCACGCACTATCAGCTCGGAGACCATGGCTGCGGTTACCCTTAACGCTGCATCACAGACAGGAGCGCCTGCGATGGTGTATTCAACGACGAACCTGGGTGCGCGAATGGCAAAACACCATTTTTTCGGATGAATCCAGGTTCTGTTTACACCATCATGATAGTCGCATCCGTGTTTGGCGACATAGCGGTGAAGGCACATTGGAAGCGTGTATTCGTCATCGCCATAACCGGTGTATCACCCGGCGTGATGGTATGGGGTGCCATATCTTATACGTCTCGGTCACCTCTTGTTCGCATTGACGTTACATTTCAGATGTCTTACGACCCGTGGCTCTACCCTTCATTCTATCCCTGCGAAACCCTACATTTCAGCAGGATAATGCATGACCGCCTTTCTGGATACAAGAAATGTTCGACTGCTGCCCTGGCCAGCACATTCTCCAGATCTCTCACCAATTGAAAACGTCTCCTGGTCAATGGCTGCCGAGCAAGTGGCTCGTCACAATATGCCAGTCACTACTCTTTAAGGTGCATGGGCAGCTGTACCTGTACACGCCATCCAAGCTCTGTTTGAATCAATGCCCAGGCGTATCAAGGCCGTTATTACGGCCAGAGGTGGTTGTTCTGGTTATTGATTTCTCAGAATCTATGCACCCAAATTGCGTGAAAATGTAATCACACGTCAGTTCTTGTATAATATATTTGTCCAATGAATACCCGTTTATCATCTGCAATTCTTCTTGGTGTAGCAATTTTAATGGTCAGAAGTTTAAGTCCCGTAGTGACCAGGGGGCGGAAATCTGCTCAAATACAGCCCACAAGGGTTCGATAATGTCCATGTGCGGCGACTGTGCTGTCCAGACAAGACGATGCAGTTCAGTTGCAAGTTCCTCGTACGTCGATTGCACTGTCCTGCCTGTGTAAATGGGTGCATTATCGTCCAGAAGTATCGCGTCATTGTTGGGAAACAACATTTGAATCATGGGGTGCTCCTGACCAACTAAAATGTTCACATAATCGTTGGCTGTGAGACCACGGCCTTTAAGAGTAATGATGGGACCGACAGAATACCATCATATGGCTGCCCACACCATCACACTTTCATCTCCATGATTAACCGTTGGAGTTAAGGAATCACGATTGTAGGCTTCTTTTGGCGTTTTCCAGACGTAAACCCATCCCGATATTGGAAATACACTCCTGGAAATGGAAAAAAGAACACATTGACACCGGTGTGTCAGACCCACCATACTTGCTCCGGACACTGCGAGAGGGCTGTACAAGCAATGATCACACGCACGGCACAGCGGACACACCAGGAACCGCGGTGTTGGCCGTCGAATGGCGCTAGCTGCGCAGCATTTGTGCACCGCCGCCGTCAGTGTCAGCCAGTTTGCCGTGGCATACGGAGCTCCATCGCAGTCTTCAACACTGGTAGCATGCCGCGACAGCGTGGACGTGAACCGTATGCGCAGTTGACGGACTTTGAGCGAGGGCGTATAGTGGGCATGCGGGAGGCCGGGTGGACGTACCGCCGAATTGCTCAACACGTGGGGCGTGAGGTCTCCATAGTACATCGATGTTGTCGCCAGTGGTCGGCGGAAGGTGCACGTGCCCGTTGACCTGGGAGCGGACCGCAGCGACGCACGGATGCACGCCAAGACCGTAGGATCCTACGCAGTGTCGTAGGGGACCGCACCGCCACTTCCCAGCAAATTAGGGACACTGTTGCTCCTGGGGTATCGGCGAGGACCATTCGCAACCGTCTCCATGAAGCTGGGCTACGGTCCCGCACACCGTTAGGCAGTCTTCCGCTCACGACCCAACATAGTGCAGCCCGCCTCCAGTGGTGTCGCGACAGGCGTGAATGGAGGGACGAATGGAGACGTGTCGTCTTCAGCGATGAGAGTCGCTTCTGCCTTGGTGCCAATGATGGTCGTATGCGTGTTTGGCGCCGTGCAGGTGAGCGCCACAATCAGGACTGCATACGACCGAGGCACACCGGGCCAACACCCGGCATCATGGTGTGGGGAGCGATCTCCTACACTGGCCGTACACCACTGGTGATCGTCGAGGGGACACTAAATAGTGCACGGTACATCGAAACCGTCATCGAACCCATCGTTCTACCAATCCTAGACCGGCAAGGGAACTTGCTGTTCCAACAGGACAATGCACGTCCGCATGTATCCCGTGCCACCCAACGTGCTCTAGAAGGTGTAAGTCAACTACCCTGGCCAGCAAGATCTCCGGATCTGTCCCCCATTGAGCATGTTTGGGACTGGATGAAGCGTCGTCTCACGCGGTCTGCACGTCCAGCACGAACGCTGGTCCAACTGAGGCGCTAGGTGGAAATGGCATGGCAAGCCGTTCCACAGGACTACATCCAGCATCTCTACGATCGTCTCCATGGGAGAATAGCAGCCTGCATTGCTGTGAAAGGTGGATAAACACTGTACTAGTGCCGACATTGTGTATGCTCTGTTGCCTGTGTCTATGTGCCTGTGGTTCTGCCAGTGTGATCATGTGATGTATCTGACCCCAGGAATGTGTCAATAAAGTTTCCCCTTCCTGGGACAATGAATTCACGGTGTTCTTATTTCATTTTCCAGGAGTGTAACTAAAACATTGACTCGTCGGATGATGTGTCTCCACTGATCAGTCGTCCACGATTTATGCTCCTGACACCATATTCACGCTTCTTTATGTTGATTATCCTCACTAATGCTTTCGTGTAGCAGCTCGTCCAGGAATATTCGCTGTAAGGAGTCCTCGGCCGACAGTGTCGATAGATACGGAGTCTCGAAGATGACTATTGAACTCTGCAGTCACTTTAGCCGCCCTAGTTCGTTCGACCTATACTTAAGTATTGCTCATCAGTGTGGGATCCGTACCGGATCGTGTTGACGGAGTAGATAGAGAGGATCCAAAGAAGAGCGGCGCGTTTCGTCACAGGGTTATTTGGTAACCGTGATAGCGTTACGGAGATGTTTAACAAACTCAAGTGGCAGATTCTGCAAGAGAGGCGCTCTTGATCGCGGTGTAGCTTACTCGCCAGGTTTCGAGAGGGTGCGTTTCTGGATGAGGTATCGAACATATTGCTTCCACCTACTTATACCTCCAGAGGAGATCACGAATGTAAAATTAGAGAGATTAGAGCGCGCACGGAGGCTTTCAGACAGTCGTTCTTCCCGCGAACCATACGCGACTGGAACAGGAAAGGGAGGTAATGACAGTGGCACGTAAAGTGCCCTCCGCCACACACCGTTGGGTGGCTTGCAGAGTATAAATGTAGCTGTAGATGTAGTTTTGCGTTGCTTTGACACGAGTTGTGTTAGCGTTCGACGATCTCTGTCATTTAGTTCTGATTTACGCTGACTATTACGTTTACACGATGACGTCTTTCCATGTTTTGTGTAGGCTGCCATGACTGTTGAAACAGTTGCTCTTGAAACATTCAATAAATTGGCTGTCTTGGTTACTGATGCTCCAGCTAATCGGATCCTGACAATCTGCCCTCCTTGGAACTCTGTTAGGTCTTTCACTGCACATCGACCTCGGCCTCTGTATGCAAATAGTAAGTGTGCACCACTCGTAAACAACCTGCACTGATGCCTAGTCCGTACTGAACAAGCACAGCCCAGCACAACACGTGCCTTACCTGCATTTCTGACGGTCAAACACAACCATCTCATTACTACCAGTGTTCTCATTATTTTGCCTATCCCCCGTTCATTTCATGTCATCCCATAACGGGTCAAGATAATGAGAGCTCTGTCTTGCAGAAATTATTGGAATTCTAGAAACAGTTAAGCTCGCTTCTGATGTGAATAATCTGAGTTTGCCCAGATTTCTCAGTGGGCTTCAGCCAACCGAGCGTTTAATGGAAGAAACCAACGTTACCAGATACGTGAAACATTAAATTTTACATCAGTTGAGTACCAAAACATAGCTATTTCATTAAATTTTTCAGTACGAGGAGACCGCTACGGTCGCAGGTTCGAATCCTGCCTCGGGCATGGATGTGTGTGATGTCCTTAGGTTAGTTAGGTTTAACTAGTTCTAAGTTCTAGGGGACTGATGACCTCAGCAGTTGAGTCCCATAGTGCTCAGAGCCATTTGAACCATTTTTTTTTCAGTACGAGAGCTTTATGAGGAAACAGTAATATTTCACGCTTGTCGAAAAACACGTGTTTCGTCGCTATAATACGTGCACCATCTGAAAATCGACCAATTTGACGCAAAATTGTATGTGTGAAAAGCTGTAGTGCATCAAATTATGAAACGTCAATGAATAAATGAAGTTCTACCTCCAAATTATGCTTCTGAAATGGCAATGCACAAAAGGACCATTCCTATCAACGGTGAAAATACATGTTCTAGAATCACGTTTCACAGAAAGTGCAATGAAGACCTCCATCAGCGTTTGACGCAGGTATACTGTAAATACAAAAAGCTGTGTTTTACAAGTTGTTTGATGCCTTTAAAAACCAAATTGACTTCGAAAAGCGAGACTTCGTTGTAGATGGAGTATTTCTCTTGCGTAAAGTGGCATGGGAGGCAAAAGAACTATTTTCTCCCGTAATTACATAGTACGCACTGTGCGGCAGAAAGGTCACGATAGCGTTTGATGGGCACCTTTATGTGACAAGTGATAGGGGCACGAAATAGGCTAAGCGGCTGCCAAGAGCTTCCAAAATGACTGCACCAACAGTCACGTTTAAAGAAACGACGTCAGTAACAGTGGCAAAACATTTGTTACTGTCGAACGAACAAACTGACTTATTTCTTTACTGACAGCACATCTTGAGGGTAATAAAATGGTTCAAATGGCCCTAAGCACTATGGGGCTTAACATCTGAGATCATCAGTCCCCTAGACTTAGAACTACTTAAACCTAACTAACCTAAGGACATCACACACATCCGTACACGAGGCAGCATTCGAACCTGCGACCGTAGCAGCAGCGCGGTTCCGGACTGAAGCGCCTAGAGCCGCTCGGCCACAGCGGCTGGCTTGAGGGAAATCGCTGAAGACAATATTACTCTAATTGTAGCTATTGCTGGTGACTGATCAGCACTCTGTGTTTTTGTAAGAGAGGACACCAGCCTCCCTGTGATTCTGACCGCTTGAGCCGCTCTGTCCCCCAACGGTTTTCTGCCGGTTTTTCAATATGACGTAGTCTACAGCCACCTAAATTTCAAGTTGTCTCAAGTATCTAAAGACCGTGTTCTTATTTCCAAGTGCCTTCAGTGGCTGCAACACGATTCCGTCGTTTTTCGACAAAGGAAAGCTGAAACCCCTCAAGGCACTGCAGAAGACAAATATCATACAGAAAACAGCATAGGTATTCAACATTTTCTGTACTATTTTTGATAAAACTGATGAGGCTGGACAGAAGGTCATTGCAGCCATGAACTGCGAAGGTGAAGCAAAGTCTTTAAGTTTGCTTTGCTATCAGATCTCTGAAAAATGTGTATCAAAGGCATCGCTGAAACTCTCCTCATTGTCTCCTACAGAAGCAGCTCCCTGACAGCATTCGCTGAGAATGAATTTACATATGCAGGCTTGGAAAAACACTCCACTAGATCCACTACAATGGGGGCGGAAGAGTTCAAAATTCGGTCTCTTTCCATTTCCCACTACTAAAGAAACAGCATCCTCGTAAACTGTTGAAAACCATGTATTGAGTATTCTATACAGGGTACTATGGAAGTTGTTCCTGCAGGAAGAACTGCATTAAATGTACCACCGATTGCAAATTACTCTAAGGCCAATACTGCTCCATTGTTTCAACTGACATCCCTGTTACTGACATTGATCACAGTCACACAGATAATGATATTTTTGAAGAAATGGAAGCATTAGAGTTAATATTATTTGGACCTTCATCCCCAAAGCGTTTAAAAAAAGTCATACTATAAAATTAAGAAAAATGGTAATCTTTTACTCTAAGTGAAGAATTTTTTAAAAATTGTATTACGTTAACCCAGTTATATATAAATCGTATGGAACTCAGTTTATTGTAAACTGAATCAACTTTCTTTATTCATAGTCAAACAATAAAAATCCTAACGCATTTTTTTGTCCTTTATGTAACATTACTCTGCTAATTCGCTAGTTTTCAAAACTATGGCCTCAATAACTTGTAGGTAAGGGATTGCATGCTAGTAGTAAAAACGTGAAAGTGAACATTGGGAAAGTTCAGTGAATGGAAAGTAGAGAGCTGATGTTGGTCGTTAATCATGTGAACTTATAACTGGATAATGACGATATTTACATCCCAGTTGGGTTTTTCGCCACTTTCCCTCACTTTCTGAAACTTCAGTTTTATTGCCTACAACGTTTCTCCAACCAAATTTTACGTCAAATGAGCCTTTTCTCATATGTTGCACGTTTTATGGCGCCAAAACGTATGTTGTTCGACAATTTCGAATAATTACCTCTTTCTCATGTAGCTTCGGTATAGGAAAATTTAATCAAATGGCAAATCTTTCTACTCAGTCGGTACAGAATTCAATGCTCTACGTTTTGGTAACCTTGTTTTCTTAGATTAAACGCTTAGTTTCGGAAGAAGAAAAACGTCCGAAATTTTTTCGGTTTTCCTTTCATCACGACTGAAGCTTCACTCATAAATCGGGGCAAAATCTGTTTATTCATATCACAGACCTACTTGAGTGATTAAAAAATATGCAGAATTCCATTAACTTCTGAAGGCAATCTCCTTTTTGGAGCTAATTTTACTGGCCTTTAACATGCTACATTGTGTTCAAATCGGAACTCTGGGCAGGCCAATCCATTTCAAGTACATTATTCTCCACAAATGGACATAGATGTAGCTTTATGACATTGAACATTGTCACACTGAAGCAAACAATCATTGTCTTCCAAATGTTCATCTATAGTACACATTGCAGTAGAACTTGTTCATACCATTCCGCATTAATCGTTTCCTTGTCACTGTTGCCAGTACACCTGGTGGCAAGCAATGTTCTCCAGGCATTCGCCAGACCGAAACTCTTCCATCGGATTGCCGCTTGCCTCAGGGTACAGTAAAGCGTGATTTGTCACTCCAAGTCGCTCGTTTCCTGTTATCTACTATCCAGTGATGTCGTTGTTTACACCACAGCAAGCGCCGGTTATCACTGACTACGGATATGTGTGGTTTACGAGGAACACTTCGACGATTGTACTCATTTTTTTACTCTCTAATTACAGTCATTGGGCTACCTAGACTGTTGGTAGCACTTTGGAACACACGACTCATTCTTTTCGCTGGTTTCATACGATCTTTTACAGCCACCCTACGCTGTGCTCGGCGGTTCCTGTCCACCAGTATGTGATCTCTGTCTGATCTTGGTTTGTCTGTGGTTGTTGCTTCGCGTTTACACTTCACAATTACATCATCAACTTTTGTTCTGGCCAGCTTTTCAAAGGTTGACATGTCCCTGATGGATTTGTTACTCTAGTGGCATCCAATAACTACTCAACGAACGAACTCACTGATTTCCCCTAACGATCCATTCTGTTGTTAAATTTCATAGTGAAACCTTCAGCTGTCCTTTTGTTAGCGTAGTTCGCTACTAGTTTCAGTCAAATGACCATTACCAAGCTAGCTGTCATAAACGGCAGGAAAGCTATACCATTTCCTGCCTTCTATGACAGCTAGCTTGATAATGGTCATTTGACCTAAACTAGTAGCGAATTGTGCAACGTAAAGGACAGCTGAATGCTTCGCCGCCTGCAAACACACGTAAACCATTGTGTTGTTTCCGCTTCTTTAGTGGCAATAAAATACCCCACATCCTACCCTTATTTTATCTATGTCCGGTCCGTCGCTCGCGCATCCAGTGGTCAAATTTGCATTACAAAAGGATGTTCGGATATTTCTGATCGGATATTAAAGATCTACCTGTAGCTTTCGGCAATATTTAGATGACTAGACGATTAAAGAATCGCATCTGGAATGTGAGCTACATGTCACGGAAATTTGGCAGAGACAATACGTGCGAACAGAAAGTACGGTTACGGAGTAGGCCGCCTTGTTTGCTAAAACAAACAAGATATACCATTCATTGGTTTGATACTGCAGAACTGCATTCTATGTAAGAGACAAAATGCTTATTAGATTATGGAATACTGTACAAATGATCCATTCGATAGGGTATTTAGCGTGCTGAAAAAGATTCTACAAATTTGAACTAACAACTGAGAAAGATCTGTAATTCATTAAAGTCAGCTGAGAAAATTTCAAGGACCGCTTTTCCCACGTATCGATCAGTTCCCAACCTAGCTGTCGCTTAGACAGCTTGATCATACAATTAGCTTGTCCACTACTCCCACAGAGAAGTTTTTTTTTCCCTATGATCCACCAATGGAAGGTGTGAAAGGAAGGCTGGATATGATATAAAAAAAAACACTTTGGTTCGCACTTTACAGTGAATTGCATAGTATGTATGTCGGTGTAAAACGGTGTAATTGAGAACAAATGACGTCATCGGAAATTTTCACCGTGACGGTGAGTCATACAGTTTTCGTTTTCGTCCACTCAGGGAGAAGCAGCGACAACATGACAATTTTACGCGCTGCTGTATACCGAGGCTACCCGCGAAGGCCCCAAATTTGTCGCATAGACTGTCAAGCTGTGCCTCGATTGTTATCAACGGAAAACAATTTTGACCTCAATTGCTATCGGTTGATTCCCACAGACGTTTGCGCTGTCGGCTACATTTCCCGACAAAATACAGAGTCACAGTTGTTCTGGGCGACGTGACCCAATTACGGCGGCGCTTTGTCATCCGCACGGAGTCTGTAACAGCTTGCTATCACCCACGGAAACTCTCCACTCTCGTGTTGCCAGAGAGCAAGCGGCAAACATTGTGGCTGTCGGACTGGACGGCAGAGAATCTGCGGACAGCTGCCGATCGCCCGCTGGCGCGCCGGCGAACTTGCGCGGCGCCGCACGCCAGCCAGCTGAGCCGATAGCTGGCGCGTGACGAAGCCCCGCCCCACAAACAATTGACATACGATCGATTCGGCTTCTTGCTTCGTCCGCTGTTCCTGCTTGCTTAGTTGGCGTCGCGCGGGGGTGGTGGGTCGGGGGCTCGGGTGGCAGCTCGGGGGGGGGGGGGGTGAGATTTGGGAGCCGGGGGCGGCGTGGCCTTGACTGCGAAGCGGAAGGCGTGGGGCGGGGGCTGGGGTGTGGGCGCCCCCGCGTAATACGAGAGGCGCGCAGCCCGTCCCGGACCCGACTGCCGAAGGCTACAGCCCCTTTAAAAGGTCCGGCGGCACCCGATTTTCGAAGCGCTTCGCTTACGCGCGTTATCCCCGCGGGGGATATTGGTCACGCTCACTACACGTGTAGCGCAGCTCAATCAATTAGCCGGCCACGCGGACAAACGTACGCATCGGTGCGTTCTGAACGCGCGGCCGCGCGCGGCTGCACCCATTCCTACACGTGGGAGCGCGCAAAATTCGACATGTTTTCGGGTGGGACGTTTACGCGCGGCAGTAATAATCTTTCCATTCACGCTTGTACGGTGCGAATGCGAAATTCATTTGTCGTCCGGCCTTCACTTGTCGCCGAGCCCAGACTGGCGTGAAATAGTAGAAAATAAAAATGGCCGCCGCCATGTCTGATGAGTGGGTGCCGAAAAGCTTCGGGATACGGGCCGTGTCAACATGGTACTGGAGAAAACTCTCGCCAACTGGTTTCGAAAAATTTGTCAGCTCTCTCTGCGAGTTCGCACGTACGTACCAGCTCTGCAGTGTTTGTTTTTACTAATTTGGGGAATAGTCAGAGTTACCTAACATGGCAACTCTGAGCACGTACTGCATTCTGTCGAGATTCTTTAGCCGTCTGAATGATAACTATATACTACGACTGCTGTTGCACGATGTTAAATTTGTTAATGCAGTTCGTTATGATAAATTAATTATTTACTATTTAATGTTTTCTCTGTATAATTATAATTATTTATTAATGTTAATTCTCTGTAAATGTCAATCCTTTAATTTTTGTTTGGTAAACAATTACATATTTTTACGGTTTAATATGACTGCAAAAATCTGCTACGTGCAATATCTATTACTGAGCGAAGAATCCCATAGTCTTCGTGTTAAAGTGGATGTCATGATACATTTCTTCACATCAAGTGCGTGTTTCCGAAGCATTCAATGGTTAATGTGCCCTGTTTCACTAACAACTTGGCGGCTAGCGTTGGTTGAATTTGACGCTCCTTTCGTGCGGACGTTTTGTGGGAAGTTGTTTAATTAAAACAATAAATCCACAGTTAACAATTTTGCATTGTAAATTCTTCTTCTTCTGTCGTTTCACCCGAATTTAGGGTTGTTGTTGTTGTGGTCTTCAGTCCTGAGACTGGTTTGATGCAGCTCTCCATGTTACTCTATCCTGTGCAAGCTTCTTCATCTCCCAGTACCTACTGCAACCTACATCCTTCTGAATCTGCTTAGTGTATTCATCTCTTGGTCTCCCTCTACGATTTTTACTCTCCACGGTGCCCTCCAATGCTAAATTTGTGATCCCTCGATTTAGGGTATGTTACATTAATCAGTTATTACTGTTCTCTACCTTTCTGTTATCCAGGCACGGTTTCTTTGTTTCTGATCTGGCTTTCCTTTCTTCTTCAGAGTTTGGATTGTTTGTTTGGCTTTCATTTTCCCTTAGAATCTCACCTTCGTGCCTTGTTTTTTTTTTTCAGTGTTATGTATGAACATATTTTCTGTGAGTTAGAGCTCCTTTAAGTCCTTCTCCGTTTCCTTAATCCATTTTTTTGTGCGGAAGTAGTCAAAAATTTTTTGTTAATCCTTTTGGGTTCACTCTGAGGGTGAGTCCATAACAATCAGTTCTCCTTTCCGCATTGTCTCTCAAGAAAAAAAAATGGTTCAAATGGCTCTGAGCACTATGGGACTCAACATCTGTGGTCATCAGTCCCCTAGAACTTAGAACTACTTAAACCTAACTAACCTAAGGACATCACACACATCCATGCCGGAGGCAGGATTCGAACCTGCGACCGTAGCGGTCACGCGGTTCCAGACTAAAGCGCCTAGAACCACACGGCCACACCGGCCGGCTCGTCTCTCAAAATTTTTCTAGTAGCTTGTTTCTAGTATGAAGTAGTCTGTTGTTTTGGAATCTGTGGCCAAGGATTTATCCTGATATCTTCCGTTCTTTGATCTCCAGCCTTGCAACTGGTACGTGGTTTGTCAGCGACAGTGGTTCGGCTGCATACAGGGCTTCCGGTGTGATTACTGTGTTGTAATCTCTTATTTTTTGCATTCTGTAAGGGAGACTTTTTGTTGTATGTTTTTGCATGAATCTAAAGGCCATTTCAACTCTACTTCTTCCCGATTCCATCGCCATTTTTTTCGGGGGTACTCTAGCTGATCCATTCTCCAAAACATTTACATTATTTGACGGTCTCTATTATTCCCCTACTTGAATTTGTTTTGGTTCTTTATGTCTGTCATTATTATGGTCTTGTCGAAGGAGATTTTGAGATCTATTTTTTTGCTTCTTTTTGTGGTTCGAGGGTCTGCTCTTGCATCTCGCCATGTTTCGGCTAGTAGGGGCGTTTCAACTGCAGAAGCTAGACAATAGGCCTTTCTTTTTCGTTCCGAGCAGTTCCGGGAGTCCATCTCGTAGGCGTAGACCAATTTTTTTCGCAAAAGGGTCGGAAAGTTATACTATGAATTTGACTTTGGAGTCTGGAGTGTGTATTGGGTTTCTCTGAATGAGTTTGTGGTTTTGTTGTCTAGGCATAATTCTGTTGGTATAGAGATGAGGGTTTCCTTGTCTGTTGAGGCGTATACTTTGTGAAAGGCATTGAAAGTGATAACATATAATTTTGCTCTTGATTCTTGGTAGGCTATCAGGTTTCTGAGGTATAGCGGTTGCTCTTGGGAGGACCTTCCTTTCCTGGAACTCTCTTGATATTCTCCATCTTGATGGTCTGATTGAAGTTTTGCTTTGCTTAGTAGGACTTCAGAAAATATATTGTATGTTCCTCTGCAGCTGTAGGGGTCTGTTTGGATTTTGGTTATGGAGTGGATGTATGAGGACCGTCATCCATTCATCGGGCATTCTTCCATTTATCCAGATTTCTTCAAAGATGTTTTGGAGAGAGTCTATGGAATTTTTGATGACGTTTTTCCACTGTGATTTGATTTTCTCATGAGGCCTTGCAGTTTTTGAGATTCGAAATGAATGTTTTCAGTTCCTCGCTGGGATTGGTTATTGTTGAGGTCATAAAGTCCATTTTTCCTATGGGTTCTTCAGAGATGAAGAATTTTCTGAACTGTTCTACCAATATTTTCGTTGACAATAGTATTTCCGTTATTTTCATAGAGTTGTAGGGAAGATGAACTACATTTGGTTCTTTCTTGTTTAAGTTCCTTGTGTTGTTTTTGCTGAAGCCTTCGTTGATCTGGAAGACGAGTTGATCTCCTTGGGCTTCTTTTATTCTTTTCAGAGTTTTCTCACTAATTTTCTTACATTTAGGAAGTTGTGTCTGCTATGCACATTCTTTTCGGATTGTAGATTCTGCCATGCTTTTTTTCTTTGTTCATGGAGTGTGTCACATTCTTCCGTCCACTAGAGATGCTTTGGAGTTTGGATATCTGAGCTAATTTTTCGGACCTTCCTTATTGGCCTTTCTTTTATTTGACCCCAGTTTTGGTTTTGCATGTCTTGACTTGCGAGGGGAAACTCCTTGGAGTTTATTGTCCTTATATAGATCGCATTTTCTTCTTTTTGGATGTAGGTTCAGTTTTCAATTTTCTAACTGAGTTGAGTTTTACTACAGTAGGGTTGTGATAAGAATCTGGGTTAGCTCCTGTGAGGACTTTCACATTTTGTATTTCTTTATGGAACTTCAATTTGACTGCCACATTATCGAGTTAGAATTCACCTAGATGTGGGTTTGGTGAGATACATGTTTTCTAGGTAGCTTTCTAAGTACTGTGGATTTCAGAATCATGTTGCGTGCTTTGCATAGTTCCGTGCTATTTTGGTTAGTTCTGTTATACGCTGGGTAGTTTACAACACTTTTTTGCACTTCTTCTTCTTCCCTGTCTTGAAATTGAAGGCTCCCACAAGTAGGACGTTGCGCTTTTCTGGAATTTTTTGCACCACATCACATAGCTGTTCCCAAAAACGTTCTTCCTTTTCTTTTCACTTCTGTTCTCGTTTATGAGGGCATGTGCATACAAGATGGTGTATACTTTGTTAGCAGATTTAAAAGTAAGTGTGGAGTGGAGGGCCTTTCAGATTGTTATTCAGACTTGATAATGGAGTCCAACATATTTATCTCTGTTATGAAACCATTTCCAAGTTGCGTTATGTTTTTCGTAATTTTTTTGCCTACCTTCTCTTTGCAAAATCTGAAGCGTCCAGAATCAAAATCAATCATTTATCTGGTTTGTTGTCAGGCTGTTAAGAGAATTTTCCCGTTTTTACATGAGAGTTTACGTTGAAAGGTTCTATGTAACCTGGCTTTTATACGTGATCTGGTGTGAGGTTCCAAGACATTCCGACTCGCCTCCGTGTAATGCAGCAAACTGACCAGAAACTGATTTCAGCTATCGTACTTTGGTACGGTGGATTGTCAATCTGAGGTAATTTGTTTCACATCACGCTCTTCCATAATTGATAATGTTATGCATAGGGTGGCTCTTATTGTTAGAGTCACTGATTTAGAACCCTGGAGGTTTTTTTGAGCCGCCCCTAACCTGGGAAATTGACCCTGACCAATGTCCGCCCAGTCGGAGGACATCCGCCTTTGAATTTTGATTTCTGAGCTGGTCCGCGAGAGGTATCTCATTTCCCACCTACCCTGCATATCTGCAGAGCCTCTCCCTATCTGCGACCTGGGGCCGCGGCCCTGTAGGGGAACAGAAAAACCGGCCAGGTTGCTGTAAATTACTATAGCTCACTTTACTTTTTCCACAGTAGCCATTAATATGAAAAAGTAATACCGATTTCACAATCTGGGTTAGTCTTGTACGAGATTTTGTCTAACATAGACATCACTGCAGTACATTTCATTATTGTACATGTAGCATTTTCGCCTTTCTTGTACCCTGAACATTTTATTCCAAAAGGTAATTTTATCAGTACTTTCGATGCACTCTCACGTTCCCCATAGTCACTAACTTCAGTGCTACCCTCCGCCTCACACTGTCGTAGCGTCCCTTCCGCGGGATGGGTCTGCTTGTGCTGCACGATGTGATCCGCACATGAAGAAGAGGCACGGGTTAATGGCAACAAATTGTGCGCATTTCACAAGTTCTTCTAAGCAACTGCCTTTGTTTACGGTACTTTTATACGTAAACACTTACATCAAAGATGCACAGCGTCCAGTTGCGAGTTTAGATATTCATTTACTTATCCGCGAATTAATAAAAATGTGAAGTTGCGTCTAAGGTCTCCGAGGACATGGACACGGTGCAACCATCTCACGCACTGGCTGTCAGTGGCTGAACTAATGTAAGACTTTTTTATATGAAGTATATCAATGATTTTTGTCTGGTTTTTTTTTCGGACATTCATATAATTGATTGGCCTCGACGGGCAATTAAATCCTCAACCTTCAGTGTGGATGCACATTTACGTTCACCCTACAGTGGAAATCCAAAAAGCGAGCATGGAGAACATGGTGATAGATGGCGCTGTGTGGGATTATGAGTCTTCTGGGGCGCGTACCGAGACAGTCCGCGCATTTGCGACAAACACTGTGTTCGGGTGGCGCAGTGGTTATGGCGGGGAACCTGGGTTCGAGTCCCGGTCCGGCACCCGTTTTCATTCGTCGCTGCTGGTTCCACCTTAAGTCCCGATGCAGCTGATACCATTAACTTATTCCCTTTCCTTTCCTTTCTTCCCCTTTTAACATCAATTTACCGAATACTTTTTATTTTACTGGTACCAATATTGCGAGGTTCTTTTAAAAACAAGGAAAAAAAAACAGTGCGTTGCCGGAATTCCAATTCAAGACTTTCCACCCTGTGCTTCTGGAACAACAGTGACGCAGCGCTCTACCTACAAAGAAGGAACGCCGGCCGGTGTGGCTTTGCGGTTCTAGGCGCTACAGTCCGGAACCGAGCGACCGCTACGGTCGCAGGTTCGAATCCTGCCTCGGGCATGGACGTGTGCGATGTCCTTAGGTTAGTTAGGTTTAAGTAGTTCTACGTTCTAGGCGATTGATGACCTCAGAAGTTGAGCCAAAGAAGGAAACCCAGTTGGAACAGCCAAGAGGAAATAAAAATAAATGTGGTGGTGTGTCTGGTCTACCACCCATAATCGTTTGGGAAGGAGCGCCTGGTCCCCGGCATGAATCGGCCCGGCGGACTTGTATCGAGGATCTTCCGCCTCAGCTACACTATGTCGGCGTTTGCTGCGCAAACAAGTTCTCCATGCATGCGTACACCACCATTACTCTACCACGCAAACATAGGGGTTACACTCGTCTAGAGTGAGACGTTCCCCGAGGGGGGGTTTGGGCATCGGGGGCCGAACCGCACAATAACCCAGAAAGAGTGGTTCGGTGTGGGGCGGCGGAGGGGTGAAGTGGACTGCGGTAGTCGTCGCGGGGTTGTGGCTGCGACGGGGACGGAGCCTCTCCGTCGTGTCTAGGACCCTGGTTAACATACAATACAATACAATACCCATAATCGTCATTTATCTGTAGAATTCTGTTATCAATGTACAACCGAAGTTTCGAGGTTAACGAATCCAACTATTGCAGTAGCACAAGTTGCTCAATAAAGAATCATCTGTGCTGTAAGTACAATAAAACCTGTGACTTGGTGCTGGGAGCGATTCGTGACTGCGCCAGACATGGGTCTGACAGGGCAGGCAGCACAAGCCGGTGAGAGAAAACATTATAACCAACTGCTACAGATCATACTTGTTCCGGCGCAAAAGTCAAGCGCCTGCACGACGGTCAGGAAGGTTAGAGCAGAGAGGGCTGTGAGATGAAGTACGCTGACCGACGCCTCTCTAAGACGACACCGAGACAGCAACGGCCTCTAGATGAACATAAGACAGCAGCAGCTTAGGAACTGTATTATTTCACTTGTATTAGGAGTTGTGTGTACTGAACAGATTTTCTTATTTTGTCTGTCGCCCATTACTTGCGACACAGCATTGTAAATTCTCAAAGTTAAGTGTTGTCATTTATCTTACTGTAATAAACATTCATTGATACGATTTGCTGGAATTGTTGTCTAGCGGTCCGAGAAGCAGGTTTCCTAGGCTCTCCATTTTCGAGGAGGAGGAAGGACACAACAGTGTCAGCTCACCTGTGCAACATAATACAGCAGAGATTCTGCATCGTATGGGTTCGAGAAGTGAAAGGTATGTTTCCAGAGATATGTGACACCAAGTGTGTACACACGGGTCATGTAATTCGTTGTCACGTAGCTGGCGCGCGATGGAGTCCGAAATGTGATCAATCGAGTTCTAGTCAGGTGAATTTGGTGGCCAAGACATCATCATCATCCCATTACGATGTTTCCCATACCATTGTAGCACGATACTAGCCTTGTTATACTGACATGTATCCTGCTGGAAGATGCCACCGGCATCAACAAAGACATCAAGCATTAAGATATCCAAGTCCACATCATCTAAAACTGACATGGTGCCTTCGATTACTACCATAGGTCCCACACAAGCCTAAGTGAATGTCCCGCATAACATCGGTATGCATGCGACAGTATGGTTTCCTAGTATGTTCCAAACCGCCGCGCAGAAAAACAGGATTTAACAATCCCCACATATCGAGTTCTGTTGGTGATAAAACGGTTGGCTCAAGTGTTTTGGACAGAACCATTCGTATACCCAGCAGAAGGCTCTTCTTACTGTCACTGCTCCACAGCACAGGATGAAAATATACACATTACACACTTCCTGCTGCTTAGGTGAATGGAGCAAATGGGTGGGTGATTTTCGCGTTTGATGTTGTCTACGGTGGGCTTGGTGGGACATACGGAGGCACCATTAGTTCCTCGGATAACAGCAAAAGAGACCTTTTTTACTACATTTTCGTCATCGACAGAGGACCAACACCCAGCGAAGCATTCCAAGACGACTATGCGTGAAAAATGGCTGTATATTTTGCGATGTATTGTTAAGATCACGATCTCGAACAACCTTTACAACTTCCTTCATATGTTTATCCGTTTCCGAGGAAAAGGGTTCGAATTTACCCCACTTGTTCACGTAAAATACGGTGTGAGCTGAGGACATAGTTTATGAAGTGACGTGGCACGCAGAAATACGCTGTATGGTGTCTCCGTTACCATTCTGTAGTACTGAAGCACATGCAGAAGTTTTTCGGACGTATAATCCGGTGTGAGGTGTAAAATAAGTTGAATTTCACATAAGTAATCTGTTTAAATTATTCTGACCGATACATTTCTTTTACATGCCGTGCTGCAGCAGGTAAAAGAAGGGAACCAGCGGAAAGTTGCCAGAATAAACAGTAGAAAGAACAAATGCGAATATGCTCCTGTTTATTTAAAAGACTCTGACTTAAAAGTGGGGTTGCAGCTGCCTCATCCTATCTCCCTCAGATTCTTTTAAAAAATTTCCCAAAATCTTGGGCATGCAAACATATTTGCGCATTTATGTGCTTAGAGGGAAGTAGGCAGTGGCAAAGAAATGGAAAAGTAATAAATTCTGGAAGATTGTAGACTGTAGTTTTGTTACAGAAAGAGCGAATGAAACAACGACAGTGAAAGAGGAAGAGAGGGACACAGTGGCTGTGGAACGTAGCTTAGTTGACAGAACAGTGCTAGGAAAAGAGTGGTGGAGACACTGCCAGGGACGGGTGGGGGGGGGGGGGGAGGCAGGTGAAACAAAGAGAAAGTCTGATTGGCTCGTAGCCGCTTATAAAGACAGTCGGAGTGTACGACAGTGACAACGAGGAAGAGAGAGATAGTCTGAGGAGAGAGTAGCAGTAAGAAAGAAGGAACGAGACACTAGCAGTAAGGGAGAGCAAGAGGGAGACAGTAACAGTGAGAGAAGATTTCAGTAGTAGGACAGGACGAAGGGGAGTGTGGCTGTGACACAGGAGGCAGTGACAGAGAGACGCAAAGAGATAATGACAATAAGTTGCGGTGAATCAATGAGCGAGTGGATGGTGTGAGCAGGGATGGACTAGCGGGTATGAGAGAGTTACCGTTAGTGAGAGGTGAGATGCATGTCAAGAAATGCTAGAGTATAATCACATGCCCAAATTTTCGGGTGTGTGTATCCGGAAAAGAACATCGACCTAGTCTAACAAAAAAAGGGGTTCAGTCTGTCAAGACTTTTCCATTGGTCCATGGTGCAATCTCTACAATATGCGCTGAACAATTCGGCCCGCAACACTTTTGGCTGCACCACCACGGTACTTTGACGTCAGATCTGCCACAGGTCACCTCCTGTTCTGCACCACAAAGCGGGCTTGGCTCCGACCTCCAAGCTTCGTGAGGAGCCGTGGACATCGGACACCTCGTCACCTACTCGTGGTTTCGCCGTTCTTCATCTGCTTCACAGGACTCTCACGACAGTAACACTCGAGAAGAGGAACAGCTCCGGCGTCTCAAAGGTGCTTGTGTCGTCGCTGCAGTCATTCCCCATCCATCTCTGCTCCGGTTATATACTTTCTTTGCTGCGTCATCTGCTGGCGACATCACGAGACGTCATTCATAATCGTAGTGGCCGTGGTCATAAAGTTTCACCTCATCACTGCAAAGAAATAAATATTGACATCAATTATGAAAATCTTCTCGTTATATAGAGCCTCTTACGTCTATAATTTCATGTATATAAATTAAAGCTGTGAGTGAAAACTTGTACCAATGTCGGGTGTCGAATCCGGGTCTCCTGCTTATAAGCAGGTTCGTTAGCCACTAAGCCATCTTAACACAGTGGTTCATACACCTACACGGATGATCAGAGCAGCGCGAGGGTGGCTGATGCACCTGCATCGTAAGCGGGAGACCCGGATTCGATTTCCAACCTCGCTACAAATTTTCACATTCCCTTCAGTGTATATACCTAAAATC
The DNA here is from genome assembly GCF_021461385.2 of Schistocerca piceifrons. Taxonomy (NCBI): domain Eukaryota; kingdom Metazoa; phylum Arthropoda; class Insecta; order Orthoptera; family Acrididae; genus Schistocerca; species Schistocerca piceifrons. The sequence continues at coordinate 65,235,751 of NC_060140.1, forward strand.
ATATTTATATGAGACCAGTAAAGTCTATGAAATTGTGTCATTTCATTTGCATAAGTACCTAAACCTGTTTTCAAGCTTTTACATGATATGCTGAGGTGCTATTCCAGGACTGCCTCGGCAATTCTGTTCATGCGTAAGAGGGAATAAAACGCAATCTGGGGCGGCAGTAAGAATTTGGGTCGAGCAGGAAGGCGTACCAGGGTAATCCGTGCAGTTGTGTGAACCGCCGTGCCAGGCTGGCTTAGTGGCTAACGCACTTGCCTCGCTTTTGATACAAATTTTCACTCTCCCCTTCAGTCTATACACTCGTACATAAAATTATAGACAGAATACGGTTTTTTAAAGGTTACATCACTTAGAAAGTACTTCGAGTCGTAGAGACTCATATCAAGAAATGATCGTCGTCGGCGACGGTCATCCACATTGCTAAATGCCGAAACCCGTCATCACGTGTCCAATCCGCGTTGCAGGGTGCCTATCTACCGCCTCCCAGGGGCAACAAAAATTTGGTTTTCAGTATTTCATGTAACTATTGACCAAATTCAAAAATTTTAAAAGTTGTCATAATCTTTTCGTTAAGAGGTATAGACTGACGTTAAAGGATTAATACGGTAAGTCAGGTGATAAAGTTGGAAAGTATGTGTACGTCTCGACGCAGCTCAACGTACGGCGCGCAAATTACCCAATAGTTGAGAGTGAGACCACACAGCGTCTTCCAACAAAATTCCACGTAACTTAAAACCATTTCAAAATCCTCCATCCCACCCCGCAAAATAATGATAGTAAGAAGTTTATCGCTTACTGGAATTTCGCTATTGAGGTAGTAAAAATTCACAATCGGGCAAGACGTCCTAATTTATTACCTCCTTAGTACTAACTCTATTCGAAACATTTTTGCAGACAGTTTCCACATATACCGTTAAATCTACCTACAAAATTGCGTCATTGTACAGGACAAGTTCTAGAAGATAAGCTGTGATAAACACTGAGATGTATGAAATAGTATGTTTTCGAAAAAGAGAGCGTCTTCATACATAGAGGTTTCACATGTTCAGCGTCAGACATATAACGCATTAACCACTCAGACATTTTAAACTGTTCCATACCGGGAAGTTTGATTATTTAAGTAGTCGAGGGTGGCGTGGTTACTGGTCAAACTCTAATAATCCTTCCTTTGACTCCCTAGAATGGCTATTCAGATCACTATCCTCACTAAGTGGTGACGTCTAGACACCATACAGATCGTCACTGTAAATTTATCAGAAACAAACACTACACTACGCAAGCTCCATATTCGCATACTACCTTGTTTCATTCTGCAGAAGCGACCGGCAGAAGCGTGCGATCTACGGGCAAACAACGAAATTTACTACCCTTTTCGGGGTGTGACAAAAATATTTTGTGTACTAAACTGTGAGCTAGTACCTGACCAAATTGGAGCACACAATGTCCCGCTTAGTGGGCGGAGCGTTGGCCTATGGTGAGTGCAAGGTTTAGCCACTTTAAGTTTCTCAAGCGTTTTCTACATGGCGAGAATCGAAACCTTGCGTCGTGAACTGTACTGTTTTTATAAGAGGATCATAACAAAGAGGTTGAGAGTTATTATATTAATTATTTTCGGTGAGGACCCTCTGTGGGTGACTGTAGCTACAGACCGAACGACAGCTTTACGACCAATACAGCAAGAGCGCACGTAAAGCAAAATCAGCACACACAGCCAGAGATGATGGCTTTAAAAACTGGAGTGAAACCCGGTTGGTGAAACAAATATTGCTTTATTACATACGATACAGATGCTCTTTACCTGAAAATCTTAAATATAATACACTACTGGCCATTACAATTGCTACACCAAGAAGAGATACAGATGATAAACGGGTATTCATTGGAAAAATATATTATACTAGAACTGACATGTGATTACGTTTTCACGCAATTTGGGTGCATAGATCCTGAGAAATGAGTACCCAGAACAACCACCCCTGGCCGTAATAACGGCCTTGATACGCCTGGGCATCGGGTGCAACAGAGTTTGGATGGCGTGTACAGGTACAGCTGCCCATGCAGCTTCAACATGATACCGCATTTCATCAAGAGTAGTGATTGGCGTATTATGACGAGCCAGTTGCTCGGCCACCATTGACCAGACGCTTTAAATTGGAGGGAGATCTGGAGAATGTGCTGCCCAGGGCAGCAGTCGAACATTTTCTGTATCCAGAAAGGTCCGTACAGGATCTGCAACATGCGGTCGTGCATTATCCTGCTGAAATTTAGGGTTTCGCAGGAATCGAATGTAGGGTAGACCCAAGGGTTGTAAAACATCTGAAATGTAACGTTCACTGTTCAAAGTGCAGTCAATACGAACAAGAGGTGACCGAGACGTGTAACCAATGGCACCCCATACCTTCACGCCGGGTGATACGCCAAAATGGGGATGACGAATACACGCTTCCAATGTGCGTTCACCGCAATGTCGCCAAACACGGATGCGACCATCATGATGCTGTAAAACAGAACCTGGATTCATACGAAAAAATGATGTTTTGCCATTCGTGCACCCAAGTTCGTCGTCGAGTACACCATCGCAGGCGCTCCTGTCTGTGATGCAGCGTCAAGGGTAACAGCAGCCTTGGTCTCCGAGCTGATAGTCCATGCTGCTGCAAACGTCGTCGAAGTGTTCGTGCAGATGGTTGTAGTCTTGCAAACGTCCACATCTGTGACCCAGGGATCGAGACGTGGCTGCACGATCCGTTACAGCCATGCGGATAAGATGCCTGTCATCTCGACTGCTAGTGATACGAGGCCATTGGGATCCAGCACGGCGTTCCGTATTACCGCCCTGAACCCACCGATTCCATATGCTGCTAACAGTCATTGGATCTCGACCAACGCGAGCAGCAATGTCGCGATACGATAAACCGCAATCGCGATAGGTTACAATCCGACCTTTATCAAAGTCGGAAACGTGATGGTACGCATTTCTCCTCCTTACACGAGGCATCACAACAACGTTTCACCAGGCAATGCCGGTCAACTGCTGTTTGTGTATGAGAAATCGGTTGGAAACTTTCTTCATGACAGCACGTTGTAGGTGTCGCCACCGGCGCCATCCTTGTGTGAATGCTCTGAAAAGCTAATCATTTGCATATCACAGCATCTTCTTCCTGTCGGTTAAATTTCACGTCTGTAGCACGTCATCTTCGTGGTGTAGCAATTTTAAAGGCCAGTAGTGTATTAACAACTGAGAATTGACAGATCAACAACAATAAACTGTAAGCTACGTTTCTACATGTCTTTAAATACGCCAGTGATTTTTGTACAATCTTGTTTTATTGCGCCACACAATGATAGTTTCGAAGCTGCACCAGGTACGACTTGGAAGATCATCAGGAGACTTAACGAGAGTGGCTACAAATCGCCTCGCAATGCACTTAGTCTGTGTTAACAGTACGGCGCTTGTTGATATAGACTGCAATCTAATCACATCGATTAGCTGCAATGGAGCTCTCCACACATGCCGAAGTCTGGCGCCAGATTTGGGTTTCAGTGTATAATTTTAATCCGTCCCTGAAGACTCACACATTTTTGTATGAGTGTAACACCACCTTAGATTTGTGAAGAAAGGCTATCAGCAGTTTGAGTCGAAGGTTTGTAAAGGGTCCAAATCAGTTATTAGCCTGTAAGGCAGAACATTACGACCACCGCCCACCCCGTCACAGAATGCTACCTGTTAGCGTTATCAGCTGGTGATGCGGTTAGGGATGTACCGTACGTAAGTAGAGGAGAGATCAAATGGGAATCATTGTACGGACTATGCGGGCCACAAGTGGGTAGTCCATTAACATAAGCGACTTTGGCAAGGGGCAGATTTTTATGACACAGTGTGGGCAACGTACATCTCGCAAAGGGCGGAAGTTGTCTGTCGTGAGCATGTACGTGAAATGTCTGAGGAACGATTAAACAACACGAAATCTTGCAGTGTGTCCAGAACTCTTGCACTTTTATAGCATACTTCCGCGATTCGTAAACCGAGTGTCAGCGAAGATTAAATTACGCTGCGTGCAAAATTCTCCAAGTCGGCTTTCGCTTTTATCCCTTCCCCCTAGCCCACGTTCTATTCCTACTATTCCTTTGTCTTCCTTTGTTATTACCAAATTCCAGTCCTCGATTGTAATTAAATTTTCGTTTCCCTTTATTAGCTTCAAAATTTGCTTATGTCATTATAAATTCTTTCAATCTCTTCATCAACTCCGGAACTTGCTGCTATATAAGCTGTAACTACTTTGATGACTGTTTGTTTCGTGTATATCTCGGCCACGTTCTTTATGCCCTACACAATAGCTCACCTGCATTCCTGTTTTCTTATTCATTGTGGAACCTGCTCCTGCATGAGCCCTATTTGATTTTGTGCTGATAACTCTTTACTGACCAGACCAGAAGTTCTGTTCTTCCTGCAATCACCTCTAACTCCTCCCCACTAACACTAACTTCACCACCATTTACCACTAAATATAACTTCAGCCTATCCACTTCCCTTTTTTAATTTTGTATCCTGGAACTCGTCATGATTCATAATCGTCTTCGGTCCCGGGTTCGATCCCCGCCACTGCCTAAATTTTGATAAATAATCAGCATTGGCGGCCGAAGACTTCCGGCATAAGAAGTCAGCCTCATCCTGCCAACGGCCTTGTCAAAGAGGGCGGAGGAACGGATAGAGGTTCAGGGCACTCTCTTGTCCTAGGGGTGGGAAATTGCCCCTAAAGGCGGAAGAATCAGCAATGATCAACGACATGAGGATGCAGAAGGCAATGGAAACCACTGCATTAAAGACACGTAACGTGTATCCACAGGACATGTGGCCTGTATTTGAAGAAGTGTCATGATAATCTCTCCATTGGCAAAAGATTCCGAAATAGTCCCCCATTCGGATCTCCGGGAGGGGACTGCCAAGGGGGAGGTTACCATGACAAAAAGATTGAATAATCAGCGAAAGGATAACGTTCTACGAGTCGGGGCGGGAAATGTCAGAAGCTTGAACGTAGTAGGGAAACTAGAAAATCTGAAAAGGGAAATGCAAAGGCTCAATCTAGATATAGTAGGGGTCAGTAAAGTGAAGTGGAAGGAAGACAAGGATTTTTTGGTCAGATGAGTATCGGGTAATATCAACAGCAGCAGAAAATGGTATAACAGATGTAGGATTCGTTATGAATAGGAAGGTAGGGCAGAGGGTGTGTTACTGTGAACAGTTCAGTGACCGGGTTGTTCTAATCAGAATCGACAGCAGACCAACACCGACAACGATAGTTCAGGTATACATGCCGACGTCGCAAGCTGAAGATGAACAGATAGAGAAAGTGTATGAGGATATTGAAAGGGTAATGCAGTATGTAAAGGGGGACGAAAATCTAATAGTCACGGGCGACTGGAATGCAGTTGTAGGGGAAGGAGTAGAAGAATAGGTTACAGGAGAATATGGGCTTGGGACGAGGAATGAAAGAGGAGAAAGACTAATTGGGTTCTGTAACAAGTTTCAGCTAGTAATAGCGAATACCCTGTTCAAGAATCACAAGAGGAGGAGGCATACTTGGAAAAGGCCGGGAGATACGGGAAGATTTCAATTAGATTACATCATGGTCAGACAGAGATTCCGAAATCAGATACTGGATTGTAAGGCGTACCCAGGAGCAGATATAGACTCGGATCACAATATAGTAGTGATGAAGAGTAGGCTGAAGTTCAAGACATTAGTCAGGAAGAATCAATACGCAAAGAAGTGGGATACGGAAGTACTAAGGAATGACGAGATACGTTTGAAGTTCTCTAACGCTATAGATACAGCAATAAGAAATAGCGCAGTAGGCAGTACAGTTGAAGAGGAATGGACATCTCTAAAAAGGGCCATCACAGAAGTTGGGAAGGAAAACATAGGTACAAAGAAGGTAGTTGCGAAGAAACCATGGGTAACAGAAGAAATACTTCGGTTGATTGATGAAAGGACGAAGTACAAACATGTTCTGGGAAGATCAGGAATACAGAAATACAAGTCGCTGAAGAATGAACTAAATAGGAAGTGCAGGGAAGCTAAGACGAAACGGCTGCAGGAAAAATGTGAAGACATCGAAAAAGATACGATTGTCGGAAGGACAGACTCAGCATACAGGAAAGTCAAAACAACCTTCGGTGACATTAAAAGCAACGGTGGTAACATTAAGAGTGCAACGGGAATTCCACTGTTAAATGCAGAGGAGAGAGCAGATAGGTGGAAAGAATACATTGAAAGCCTCTATGAGGGTGAAGATTTGTCTGATGTGATAGAAGAAGAAACAGGAGGCGTTTTAGAAGAGATAGGGGATCTAGTATTAGAATCGGAATTTAAAAGAGCTTTGGAGGACTTACGGTCAAATAAGGCATAAGGGATAGATAACATTCCATCAGAATTTCTAAAATCATTGGGGGAAGTGGCAACAAAACGACTTTTCACGTTGGTGTGTAGAATATATGAGTCTGGCGATATACCATCCGACTTTCGGAAATGCATCATCCACACAATTCCGAAGACGGCAAGAGCTGACAAGTGCGAGAATTATCGCACAATCAGCTTAACAGCTCATGCATCGAAGCTGCTTACAAGACTAATATACAAAAGAATGGAAAAGAAAATTGAGAATGCGCTAGGTGACGATCAGTTTGGCTTTAGGAAAAGTAAAGGGATGAGAGAGGCAATTCTGACGTTACGGCTAATAATGGAAGCAAGGCTAAAGAAAAATCAAGACACTTTCATAGGATTTGTCAACCTGGAAAAAGCGTTCGACAATATAAAATGGTGCAATCTGTTCGAGATTCTGAAAAAAGTGAGGGTAAGCTATAGGGAGAGATGAGTCATATCCAATATGTACAACAACCAAGAGGGAATAATAAGAGTGGACGATCAAGAACGAAGTGCTCGTGTTAAGAAGGGTGTAAGACAAGGCTGTAGCCTTTCGCCCCTACTCTTCAATCTGTACATCGAGGAAGCAATGATGGAAATAAATGAAAGGTTCAGGAGTGGTATTAAAATACACGGTGAAAGGATATCAATGAAACGATTCGCTGATGACATTGCTATACTGAGTGAAAGTGAAGAAGAATTAAATGATCTGCTGAACGGAATGAACAGTCTAATGAGTACACAGTATGGTTTGAGAGTAAATCGGAGAAAGACGAAGGTAATGAGAAGTAGTGAAAATGACAACAGCGAGAAACTTAACATCAGAATTGATGGTTACGAAGTCAATGAAGTTAAGGAATTCTGCTACCTAGGCAGTATAATAACCAATGACGGAGCAGGGAGGACATCAAAAGCAGACTCGCTATGGCAAAAAAGGCATTTCTGGCCTAGAGAAGTCTACTAATATCAAATACCGGCCTTAATTTGAGGAAGAAATTTCTGAGGATGTACGTCTGGAGTACAGCATTATATGGTAGTGAAATATGGACTGTGGGAAAACCGGAACAGAAGAGAATCGAAGCATTTGAGATGTGGTGCTATAGACGAATGTTGAAAATTAGGTGGACTGATAAGGTAAGGAATGAGGAGATTCTACGCAGAATCGGAGAGGAAAGGAATATGTGGAAAACACTGATAAGGAGAAGGGACAGGATGGTAGGATATCTGATGAGACATGAGGGAATGACTTCCATGGTATTAAAGGGAGCTGTAGAGGGCAAAAACTGTAGAGGAATACAGAGATTGGAATACGTCAAGCAAGTAATTGAGTACGTAGGTTTTAAGTGTTACTCTGAGATGAAGAGGTTAGCACAGGAAAGGAATTCTTGGCGGGCCGCATCAAAATCAAAACAGTCTGTAGACTGATGACCAAAAAAAAAGCAGCGCCACGGCAAATCGACAGGGTCCATTGTTCATGATGGTGTACTAGTAATTGGTTCACTTTCATCACAAATGTTTAACACAGTACTTGTGCGTCGCCCGTCGCAATACGAACTCCTTCAAAATAAATTGGTATTGGCAATTTGTATTTCATATTTTTACTTTGATTCTTGCATATTCTTGGATTTAAAGTGGACTGAAAATAGCAATAATACTTTGAAACCGGTGTGCAAATAAATACATTTTTAGCTGCTTAGAAAAAAAATTCTCTTGTACGATAAATAACGCTGCCGCTGAAACAGAACATTAAAATCGCAACGTGGGAATGTCTAAATTCGTGCAGGCGCCGTTGCCAAAAGAGACATATTTCAGTGAGGATATCCGTTTTGCAACGTATAATATGTGTTCTAGGTACGTCACAGTTTTGTAACGTTATTGCTCATTCATTACGGCGAGGAAACGAAACTGAACGGTAAGTAAGTCAAATAGTGGGGCGAACGGCCACTAAATTGTGGTCAGCCATTTAGATGCAGATGAATGTGTATACAAACTGGCGACAATTTGTACGAGCGACGAACTATCTGCATGCTGATGGGATGGTATTTAAAGCGCCGACCGATGCGGGCTGACTTCACGAGTTGATGAGAAAAGTCGGAAGCTTTTAAAACTGCAATAGGGCACCCATGTGGCAGGGACAGTGTACCGTTATATCACGGGGAGGTCTGTTATAACACATTTGACACCTTGATACGTATTTAAAAACAATAATCTTCTATTCAGGAGTGCGTTACAGAGAGAACCGTGCATGCCAATAAAACGATTTGTAATGAACTTTTAGAACCTGTCCAACACCCTACCTAAGGCAACGTTCTGAAAATTACAAGCAAACGATGTCCCAACTGTAGATTCTGTTCATGAAGGCCTACTATCTTTGTTTTACAGTTCAATATACGCTAATCCTCTAGCAGGGAAGCATTTCGCCTTGTGTCTATAGATCTAATCCCAGGGGATATAAACAAGAAGCTCAAATGTAAGTTTTGTAGTCTTTTTTATACATACCTGAGGAAACGTCTTATGTTGCATTCACACATTCAGTTCTATAGCAACACTCTTGTAAGTTGACACAACTTCTGATACTACGCCTTATTTCACTTACAGCTGCCAACATGAGTGACGTAGAAGTGGCTCTGAGTACTATGGGACTTAACATCTATGGTCATCAGTCCCCTAGAACTTAGAACTACTTAAACCCAACTTACCTAAGGACAGCACACAACACCCAGTTGACGTAGAAGTAAATGTCCTCGGAGTAATGAAGCAACTTGAGTCACTTAATAAAAGCAAGTCTTCTGGTCCAGACTGTAAACCAATTAGGTTCCTTTCAGAGTATGCTGACGCGTTAGCTCCATACTTAACAATCATATACAGCCGTTCGCTCGAAGAAAGATCCGTACCCAAAGACTGGAAAGTTGTACAGGTCACACCAATATTCAAGAAAGGTAGCAGGAGTAATCCACTAAATTATGGGCCCATATCGTTAACACCGATATGCAGCAGGATTTTAGAACGTATACTGTGTTCGAACATTATGAATTAGCTCGAAGAAAACTGTCTATTGACACACAGTCAACATGGGTTTAGTAAACATCGGTCCTGTGAAACACAACTAGCTTTTTATTCACATAAAGTGTTTAGTGCTATTGACAAGGGATTTCAGATCGATTCCGTATTTTTGGATTTGCGGAAGGCTTTTCACACTGTACCACACAAGCAGCTTGTAGTGAAATTCCGTGCTTATGGAATATCGTCTCAGTTATGTGATTGGATTTGTGATTTCCTGCCAGAGCGGTCACAGTTCGTAGTAATTGACGGAATGTCATCGAGTAAAACAGAACTGATTTCTGGCGTTCCACAAGGTAGTGATGTAGGCCATCTGCTGTTCCTTATCTATACAAACGATTTGGAAGGCAATCTGAGCAGCCGTCTTCGGTTGTTTGCAGATGACGCTGTCGTTTTACGACTAACAAAGTCATCAGACGATCAAAACAAATTGCAAAACGATTTAGAAAAAAAAAAAAAAAAACTCAATGGCGCGAAAAGGGGCAGTTGACCTTTAATAACGAAAAGTATGAGGTCATCCACATGAGAGCTAAAAGTAACTCGCTAAACTTCGATTACACGATAAATCAGTCTAATCTAAAAGCCGTAAATTCAACTAAATACCTTGGTATTACAATTACGAACAACTTAAATTGGAAGTAACTCAGATAAAATGTGGGGAAGGCTAACCAAAGACTGCGTTTCATTGGCAGGACACTTAGAAAATGAAACAGACCCACTAAGGAGACTGCCTAAACTGCGCTTGTCCGTCCTCTTTTAGAATACTGCTGCGCGATGTGGGATGCTTGCCAGGTAGGACTGACGGAGTAAACCGAAAAAGTTCAAAGAAAGGCATTACGTTTTGTATTATCGCGTAATATGGGAGAGAGTGTCAGAAAAATGATGCAGGATTTGGGCTGGAAATCGTTAAAAGAAAGGCGTTTATCGTTGCGACGGAATCGTCTCACGAAATTCCAATCACCAACTTTCTCCCCCGAATGCGTTAATATTTTTTTGACACCGACTTACATAGGGAGGAACGATCACCACGATAAAATAAGGCAAATCAGAGCTCGCACTGAATGATATAGGTGTTCATTCTTTCCGCGCGCTATACGAGATTGGAATAATAGAGAATTGTGAAGGTGGTTCGATGAACTCTCTGCCAGGCACTTCAATGTGATTTGCAGAGTATCCATGTAGATGTAGATATAGATAACCGAAATATGCAGGGTGAATCAGCTGCCCCTACCGATGTCATTTTATGCACCCTGCGATGTTACATCCAGCCTCCAAAACCTATGATAGGGATTTTAATTTTCTCTCACTCGCTACCAGCAAATTTTTTGTCCCACAGAAATAATGAACAGCATCTTATTGTGGGAAATATGAAGCAGTTAAATTCTGTACTGTGATGCGTTTTCGCTAGAGACGTCTTTTATTCGATTTATTCGCGAAAAACGTACAGAAGAGACCTTGAAACGATCCCCCGGCCCCACACTCATCCCTTCACACAGGGTTTTTAGTATCTTGCTCGCGACGCTCCCTCCTCCCACAGCACAAAGATTTTCGACCACACGATCTGTTCCCGATATTCCTTTCTTGGTCTGTACTGATGCGGCTGTTAAACCACTAGTAGAGTCGCCTATTTTGTTAACATTATTAACTTGAACGTGCACATGAGGATGATGGATGAGAAATCAGTGTTGTAAACGTTACTCTAAAACTAATTACTCTGACAGCTCGGTCCAAACCTAACCCTTACTGGGACAATGGTTTTATAGTTAAAAGGCCTGACAAACACAAGTGTGTGATTGTTCATTTTATGCTGTTAAGATTCAAAAAACAGTTAGTAAAAATTTATACAAACATCAATATTACGATTTGTAAATGCTAAACTAAGTTGGCGGCGTAATAAAGCCAGTTAATGAAGACCAAAGACGTAGAATGTGCAAATAAATCTTGGAGTCGGAAATTTTTTGCAGTGGAAAGAGGGAATGCCACGAACAACATGGCCTGACCGGTGGGTGCTGAGCATGGGAGTGGGGGTGTTTCTGAAAGTCACATTTGTACATTTGTCCTGAATAACTTGGAAACTACAGTCTTTAGTGATGATGTATGCCACACAGAATTTCAGTACATTAAATTTCCGACATAAATATCCTGTACCTTTTTTCTGTGGCACTAATAGTTTGCACGTAGAGTGAACGAGAATAAGAGAACCCCGCGCGTGCTTTTTGAAGGCTAATTAGAACATTCGGGTTGCATAAGATGACATCGGTAGAGGGGGAAGGGGAGCTGAATCACCTGTATACTTCGGTAGATAAACTCTCAGAGGATTTTAGATGCCTCTGGAAGAACTTCTAAAGCAAGAAGGAAAAGGAACTAATACTATCTTTCACACCTCAAAACTATAAGAAATAAAGAGCTAATCGCTGCTGCAAGCATGGACCATATAATAACCAAATACGGAATAGATAAACAATATCTCGACTTACTAAACGTTCACTTCGAAAAATTAGATACAGTTAACTCTTAGAGATAAATAATTTCAAAAATGGTTCAAATGGCCCTGAGCACTATATGAATTAACTTGTGAGGACATCAGTCCCCTAGAACTTAGAACTACTTGAACCTAACTAACCTAAGGACATCACACGCATCCATGCCCGAGGCAGGATTCGAACCTGCGACCGTAGCGGTCGTGCGGTCCCAGACTGTGGCGCCTAGAACCGCTCGGCCACCCCGGCCGGCGATAAATAATTTCTTGATTGGGAAGAGTTCAACTTCTCCACCACCTAACACACCTCATACTATGCAGAATAGGTTATGATAGAGTTTGAAAAATTCAGCAAAACACGCTTACGAAAGATGAATCTCAATGTTGAGATGTAAAAACCTGCTTTGGAACAGTGAGGACCATTGCTGTTAACGTATTGTTAATGGAACCTTCACAGAGATTAAGATGTGAATAGTCGTTTGATAAATATTTACTTTCAATATTGTCGGTTAGAGAATGCGCAGCTTAAGCATAAACCGCTGCACAGTGGACCTTCCACATCGAAGAAGAACTAAAATACTATTAGTACAATTATTTTACTGATATTTGGCATACTATTATGTAATACATTTTGTGCCTGGCTAAGTTCTACACAAATATAAAGAGCAGTTATTCAGTGTCGTCATTGCAATTACCGTCCGTTCCGTTGGAAGCTGACGAGTTTCACGAACCCTCTGTTACAATTACATTTTTGGCCCCATGTCTCTAATTTCGTTCTGAAATCCAGAAACCCTTTTGACTAATGTCTCCTGTCCTTTATCCTAAATCTTTAGCCCTGTTTCAAATTTCTTCCTATTTGTAGGATATTTATTTCTCTTTATACATCACTTTTACATGTTTCTTTGTGCTGGTGTTTGTAAACTATGCCTACCACTTACCTGAGTTAAAACGCTGAAAGTGTTTCCACTATCATTTGCTAGCGTCTCACGTGTTTCAGTTTCGAACACAGGTTTCATTTAGGTGTCTACTATCGACCCTGACTGCCTCCTTTCTTTTCATCTTTCATTCTTTGTTGACATCTACTTCGGTTCTTTTTACTCCTTACTACCACAATTCCTTCCAGACTACGATCTCCTTTTATAAATGTAAGAAACAATTGTTAATTAATCATGTTATGACGCCGCAACAAATCCAACATTATTGCAAATGGCTCTGAGCACTATGCGACTCAACTGCTGTGGTCATAAGTCCCCTAGAACTTAGAACTACTTAAACCTAACTAACCTAAGGACATCACACACATCCATGCCCGAGGCAGGATTCGAACCTGCGACCGTAGCTGTCGTGCGGTTCCAAACTGTAGCGCCTTTAACCGCTCGGCCACTCCGGCCGGCTCAACATTATTGCAATTATGTTACCACTTTAGTGAACTCGATATCAGAATAGTAACATTTTCCGTTCTTCCTAAAATTGACACGTGTTCTCGTGATCACTAGACATCACCTTCCACGTGTACGTGCAGCCGTAAGTAACCTTCACCTCTCGTTTAAGGACCGATTATGATCAGCCTACTAATACAAGTGTGGACCGAGGGGGGGGGGGGGGAGGTAGGCCACAACTGAGTGCAAATAAGAGTTATAGGTGTAGTAAACAGAAATAATGACTGAAGTCGAAATTACAGACACTAGAAGCTAACCAGTTAATGTAACAGTACTGAATTTAATGACAAAACATGCTGAAGGTGTAGAACTTTCTTGCTATTGCACTGGCAGGCACTGCTCAGTAAACATGAGATCGAAACAAAAAAAATCTGTTTTCAGTTGTTCCTAAACAAGTGAAAATGCAAGGTATTGCCGAATTTAGTTCTCGCGCCACTGCAAAGATGGATGGTATATTAGTGTAGGTGGTGTTGAGAAACAGCTGAGGTTAGTATAACTGAACAGAGGTCAAGGCCCCTCTGCAATTGCATTCTAATTCTACACAGATTTAGCCGTTGAGTTGGACCCTATGTTAACCTTAATATACTACAGATCCTTTGAACAAGAAACTATGCCTAGTAGTTGAAGAAAGCATGTAACACACGTCTACGAGAATGATGACAGAAGTGATCTACAAAGCTGCCATCCAGAATCCTTAACTTCAATTTCTTGCAGATTGTTAGAACACTTTCAGAGTTCAGACACAACGAAGTATCTCAAACAGGCAGTCAGAATGGATTCCGAAAACATCGTTCATGTGAAACCCAAGCCGCACTTTTTTCACAAGATATCCTGAGATCATCGATCAAGACAGTTAGGTAGATGCAGTACTTCTCGATTTCCGAAAAGCATTTCCTTTTCAGAGTATGGATGGTCATACAGATTGAAATATAGAAAACGTGAGGGTGAACTAGAGACAATTTCTGTCAAATGTGATCCAATGACATTACAACTTTTAATTTCACGTGAGTGATCGAGGAAAGTGGCGCAGTGGTTCACTCGCATTCGGGAAGACGGTTCAAATCCGCGTCCGACCATACTGATTTAAGTTTTCCGTGATTCCTGATTCCCCTAAATCACTGCAAGCAAATGCCAGGATGTTTCCTTTGAAAGGGCGCGGCCGATTTCGTACCCCATATTTAAAGTAATGCGAGGTCCTACTCCAATGACCTCGACGGAACGTTAAACCCGAATCTTCCTTCCTTCCTTTTGACTGAGTTGGAACATGTACGACCTCGTGGCTTGGTTCGCTGAAACCTCGGTGCTAACATCGGAATTTCGATTAAACTGTTTGCTAGTTGAAAATCGACAGCATTTCTTTAACCTCTGAGACCTCAGTACTCTGGAGTACAACATGGCGTCTAGGGTGCAGGTTCCTGTGGTCTAGGGGTGCCTGTACCTTTCGCGAAAATCCATGTTGACCTCTACACGGTTACCCAAAAAGTCTGAGCTAACGCTCTCTTTGGCTGCTATTTAAAACCTCTGCTGCCAAGGATAACAGTCTAGGGACCACAGTGGCACTATATTTTATAGCTAGTCTCATTATGTCGTTTGCAGCAGTGCTGAAAGGACCAACGGCGAACTTAAATTGCCACGCACTAGCATCTTCTAGGACTCAGTTTCGCTTTTCAAGTGTATCTCACCAAGTGAAAACTTAAAGTCAATACAAACCCTAGGTTTTTACGGAAATCGCCATACTGGCGTTACTTTATAACTTGTAGATGGAACCTTCAAGTATGAGGGAAAAAAATTTAGCTGTACCTATGTTATTATTATTATTATTATTATTATTATCATTATTACTAACGTCAATTGCCCGTTAAGAAGAGTACTAAAACACAGTCAATTTGATGACTTTTTTTATTTCTTCTTCTTTTTCCTCCCCAAAAACCTCTTCCTCCCTTCTGTCCATTTTTACTTTTTTCTCCACAAAAACCACTTCCTTCCTCCTCTTCATTCTTTTCCTGTTTTGTTCTCTTAGGGTGTTTGGTGGAATCTCTGTTTCCAGATTTTTTTTCTGTATCTTTCCCTGCCTGTCATGTCATCTATCGAGAAGTTACGTTTCTTGAGGTCCTCCATGATTTCCCTTACCCAGTTAGTTTTCACTGTATTAATTCTCACTACGGTAAAAAACCTTCTTGGTCAATGTATTTTCGTTCATCTTATGTATCCGTAGAACTTTGCCCTTCTTTTCCTGGTGTTATTTATAATATAAATAATGTAATTTATTTATAATATATATTAAATAATATAATTTATAATATAAAGTAAAGGGACGAGAGAGGCAATTCTAACGTTACGGCTAATAATGGAAGCAAGGCTAAATAAAAATCAAGACACTTTCATAGGATTTGTCGACCTAGTAAAAGCTTCGACAATATAAAATGGTGGAAGCTGTTCGAGATTCTGAAAGAAGTTGGGGTAAGCTATAGGGAGAGAGGGGTCATATACAATATGTACAACAACCAAGAGGGAATAATGAGAGTGGACGATCAAGAACGAAGTGCTCGTATTAAGAAGGGTGTAAGACAAGGCTGTAGCCTTTCGCCCCTACTCTTCAATCTGTACATCGAGGAAGCAATGATGGAAGTAAAAGAAAGGTTCAGGAGTGGAATTAAAATACAAGGTGAAAGGATATCAATGATACGATTCGCTGATGACATTGCTATCCTGGGTGAAAGTGAAGAAGAATTAAATGATCTGCTGAACGGAATGAACAGTCTAATGAGTACACAGTATGGTTTCAGAGTAAATCGGAGAAAGACGAAGGTAATGAGAAGTAGTAGAAATGAGAGCAGCGAGAAACTTAACTTCAGGACTGATGGTCACGAAGTCAATGAAGTTTGGAAATTCTGCTACCTAGGCAGTAAAATAACCAATGACGGACGGTGCAAAGGGGACATCTAAAGCAGACTCGCTATGGCAAAAAAGGCATTTCTGGCCAACAGAAGTTCTTCTAATATCAAATACCGGCCTTAATTTGAGGAAGAAATTTCTGAGGATGTAGGTCTGGAGTACGGCATTGTATGGTAGTGAAATATGGACTGTGGGAAAACCGGAACAGAAGAGAATCGAAGCATTTGAGATTTGGTGCTATAGACGAATGTTGAAAATTAGGTGGACTGATAAGGTAAGGAATGAGGAGGTTCTACGCAGAATGGGAAAGGAATATGTGGAAAACACTGATAAGGAGAAGGGACAGGATGATAGGACATCTGCTAAGACATGAGGGAATGACTTCCATGGTACTAGAGGGAGCTGTAGAGGGCAAAAACTGTAGAGGAAGGCAGGGATTGGAATACGTCAAGCAAATAATTGAGGACGTAGGTTGCAAGTGCTACTCTGAGATGAAGAGATTAGCACAGGAAAGGAATTCGTGGCGGGCCACATCAAACCAGTCAGTAGACTGATGTCCAAAACAAAAATTTATAATCGTCGATGTCTCTTCCTCAGGTCTTTTCTCGTTCTCTTTATCCTGATCTCCGCTTTCTGAACTGGCCCGTAGATCTTTCTCGGTATTTTCCTTTCTTGTTTTTCCATCTCCTTAATTTTCGTTCTCCCTTTGATTACTTTTCTTTCTGAGGCATACAACGCCTCTGATAAGACTACTGTACTGTAGTGTCGTAATTTTCCATTTATGGAAATACGTCTTTTGTTGTAATTGTTCGATGTAAGTTTGTGTGCTTTTTGTAGTTTTGTGGTCCTTCCTTCATCGGGTGTTGCGTTCAGTCCTGTTTTCTGTATAATGTCTCCCAGGTACTTGAAACGATCTACTTGTGTTATATTTCCACACTTTGTTACCAGTGCGTGTCTGTATGTGGATTTTGAGTCCATGTATTGCGTAATGACTGAAGAATCTGAATTAAATTTTAGCCTCAAATGCTTGATTTCCTTTAATGTATTTTTGAATTTTTTCCTTTCGTAGACAACCCTTGAGGGTGTGGTATCACAGAGTGTTATACTAGTTTTCCTATCACCCGGAAGTTGGTAAATCTTCTTTCTGTTACTCTTCTAGCCTCGTCAAGCAGCTTTCTCCACAGCTTTCTGACGCCCTCTTCCCTTGCAAGGTTGATAGTAAAAGATTCAAAGGTTGTCGGGCGTAGATTGTAGCCTACCACTGCGTCACACCTACTGCCTTCTATCCCAATAAGGTCCTGAAACCATAAAATAAGTAACAGTGTACAAAACCCTTTTTTGAATTTTCCAGCCGCAGCGCACACAAACTGTATCGCGACTATTGCTGACTTTTTATTAAGTCATTATCAGGTGATCTGTTCAATGGAAAGAAAAAGATAATGTTGAATCACGGGGAGACCAAAATACAACTTCAAGAGTGTGGGCAAGCAAGTGCTGAGGCTACATGGCAACATGGGGCGCGAGTGAGAATGGGGTTTTCCCGCCACTCGGGTCACTGCCAATTCGGCCGCACCACACAGGTGCACAGGAGCTCAGTCAAAGAATTGAGCAAATGTCTAAAGTGACATCAAATATTAAAGTAATTCCATAATACTTATCCAGGTGATGTAAAAGCATATCATATTTTGAGTTTCAGTATGATCCGTTAGTTTAAACAAAGACCCACTTTTTATGAAATTTCAAAAGCACGTAAGATTAACGGTAGAAAGTGATCCTTTTTGAAGTAGGTTCAGTTCTAAATAAAAACCTAAGGTACAGATCTGTGTGGAGTTTTCTAGTGATTATATAAATTATGATTTTGGTACTGAAATTGGGAAAAATATGATACACTAACTAGTCTTTAGAAATTAGTTACCATGGTGAAACTGCAGCACTATGTTTATACGAAGTAAGGATGGAGCTGTAACTAACTAAAAGACACTCATGTTGCTTTCCTGGCAGAGTTTCCAAAAGTATACAGTCTCACTCGTGCAAAAATTCGAATGTTTGCTATTGTTCAATTAAAAATACTATGTGACAATTTATGTGATCATTTGTAGTCAGAAAGGATGGCACTACATGTGTTGAGCTTGCCGTCCGGTCCGGAGCAGCACCGAGAGTATTAAAGGATCACCACAGCTGTACAGAGAACTGATTCGATCGTCAACACTCTCCAATGACGTATCTCGCTTCACTTCATAACGTAGCGTAATTCTGTCCGCGGCTGCGTCCGCTAAGCCTCGATGACTGACTTTATCGATCGAATTAGTTATCACGTATATTTTCCGCAAATGTGTAATAGAGAACTACCATGAATTAATAATTCGTAAGAAAGCCTGTGTTTCGTTTTCGATGTCTTGTCTCGTATGCCACCTTTGGTGTTGAAGAAAACTGCGTGGCAAGTGGTGTAGCTCATTCACCGCTTTTGTGGCGAACAGTCAACTGCATTCGATCAAGATGGAACGCTTATTAGCAGTACTTGGAAATTCGAGTAGAAATCATCTCTGAATTGTGCTGAGTACTGATACGGACAGGAAAACTTAAACGCTGCGACAGTAGCTAACGGTTATTACTAGTGCAGTTACCCTTCTATCAAACAGAAGTCCATTTAAGCGCACCAGTTGCTTGTCTACCTGCGGTTTCTTGTACTTCAAGTACTTCGGCTATGCACGGCTCTGTTTAAATAGAATAGTTCGGTGTAGAGTTGAGCCGAGCATGTCTGCTTTCACGCCCCGCGGCTAATTCGCTGCAAATAATAACCTGTAGCTATGATCCTTCGGTGATTTTGCCACTTGGCCTGACTGCCTAGGCAAACAAGGAGTGGGCAAGATGAATGAAAATAGTCTAAGGTTGGTTGAATTCTGTGCAAAGTATCAGCTGTGTGTCACCAATACGTACAGGGTTATCACAAATGATTGAAGCGATTTCACAGCTCTACAATAATTTTATTATTTGAGATATCTTCACAATGCTTTGCACACACATACAAAAACTCAAAAAGTTTTTTTAGGCATTCACAAATGTTCGATATGTGCCCCTTTAGTGATTCGGCAGACATCAAGCCGATAATCAAGTTCCTCCCACACTCGGCGCAACATGTCCCTATCAATGAGTTCGAAAGCATCGTTGATGCGAGCTCGCAGTTCTGGCATGTTTAGTGGTAGAGGAGGTTTAAACACTGAATCTTTCATATAACCCCACAGAAAGAAATCGCATGGGGTTAAATCGGGAGAGCGTGGGGGTCATGGCATGAATTGCTGATCATGATCTCCACCACGACCGATCCATCGGTTTTCCAATCTCCTGTTTAAGAAATGCCGAACATCATGATGGAAGTGCGGTAGAGCACCATCCTGTTGAAAGATGAAGTCGGCGCTGTCGGTCTCCAGTTGTGGCATGAGCCAATTTTCCAGCATGTCCAGATACACGTGTCCTGTGACGTTTTTTTCGCAGAAGAAAAAGGGGCCGTAAACTTTAAACCGTGAGATTGCACAAAACACGTTAACTTTTGGTGAATTACGAATTTGCTGCACGAATGCGTGAGGATTCTCTACCGCCCAGATTCGCACATTTTGTCTGTTCACTTCACCATTAAGATAAAATGTTGCTTCATCACTGAAAACAAGATTCGCACTGAACGCATCCTCTTCCATGAGCTGTTGCAACCGCGCCGAAAATTCAAAGCGTTTGAAAATGGTTCAAATGGCTCTGAGCACTATGGGACTCAACTGCTGAGGTCATTAGTCCCCTAGAACTTAGAACTAGTTAAACCTAACTAACCTAAGGACATCACAAACATCCATGCCCGAGGCAGGATTCGAACCTGCGACAGTAGCGGTCTTGCGGTTCCAGACTGCAGCGCCTTTAACCGCACGGCCACTTCAAAGCGTTTGTCATCGGGTGTCAGGGCTTGTAGCAATTGTAAACGGTAAGGCTTATGCTTTAGACATTTCCGTAACATTTTCCAAACAGTCGGCTGTGGTACGTTTAGCTCCCTGCTTGCTTTATTCGTCGACTTCCGCGGGCTACACGTGAAACTTGCCCGCACGCGTTCAACTGTTTCATCGCTCACTGCAGGCCGACCCGTTGATTTCCCCTTACAGAGGCATCCAGAAGCTTTAAACTGCCCATACCACCGAATGGAGTTAGTAGTTGGCGGATATTTGTTGAACTTCGTCCGGAAGTGTCGTTGCACTGTTATGACTGACTGATGTGAGTGCATTTCAAGCACGACACACGCTTTCTCGGCTCCTGTCGCCATTTTGTCTCACTGCGCTCTCGAGCGCTCTGGCGGCAGAAACCTGAAGTCAGGCTTGAGCCGAACAAAACTTTATATGAGTTTCTCTACGTATCTGTAGTGTGTCGTGACCATATGTCAATGAATGGAGCTACAGTGAATTTATGAAATCGCTTCAATCATTTGTAATAGCCCTGTACTTTAAAGGCAAACTGAACCACAAGGTTTCCAGGATGCATCCCCGCTCGAAACACTGGTACCAATTATATCTTATTCTAACTTAAAGGAAAGATCCGCGTTACTTTCTTCATATACGTTCTTTCCTTAGTGCAGATTGTGACCAGACCATGCACTAGTAATGACGAAAGTTCGCTTTGTGACTAAAACGTTCCACTCTACCAGAACTCCTTCCAAAACAAAAATTAATCTTTGCCAAACAAGAAACACTGCTGCAGTAGAAGTATTTAGACATGACATACGAAAAGATGTGGATCCCTGGGACCCAGCCGTTCCTTGTTTTCAAGACTGGCAGAAGATTAAATCGCTACTTACCGTTACGACTGGAAATGTGTTCGGTAGTCTGGAAGCATAATCCCAGGACTGGTTCATCGAGAACGTAGATGTCCTGAAACCTCTCCTTGAGGGTAAGCGTTAGGCCACTGTCATCCGGCATAAAAAACCGTGTAATTCTACACGCAGGGAGCTAAGCAAAGCAAAGGCAGCTGTTCAACGCACTGTTCGTAAGTGGATCAATTCCTATTGGTAGCAACTTTGCACTGGCAAATCGGAGTGTTTCCATGCTGACGACATTGGTGGGTCTGTACTCGGGCATCAAACGGGCCATTCGACCCATTCCAAAGAAGAGCACACCACTCAAGCAAATAGATGGAAAAATCGTCACACATGGGAATCGTCAATTGCACCGTTGAGTAGAACCTTACTACAGCCTCTACTCACATCCCATCAACATTAGACCAAACGCAATTGATGAAATTCCTCAGATGACATCTTACCGTGACTTTGATGCCACGCCAACTATGGAGGAGGTTCAAAGAGAAATTTCACAGCTCAAATGTGGGAAGTGCGCTGGCAAAGACAACATCTCCACAGAAATTGTAAAAATTCAGCCAGTTTTCCAGCTGCTTTTCAAACTTACACTGAAATGTTGGGCTGAGGGTACTGTGCCACAAGACATGCGCGATGGCAATATTGTTAATTTATACTAAGGTAAAGGTCATGAGCAACAATGTGGGTTTGTCCCCTCTACAGTTGATATGATCTACAGACTCTGTCAAATTCAGGAAAAGTGGTTCAAATGGTTCAAATGGCTCTGAGCACTATGGGACTTAACATTTGTGGTCATCAGTCCCCTAGAACTTAGAACTACTTAAACCTAACTAACCCAAGGACATCACACACATCCATGCCCGAGGCAGGATTCGAACCTGCGACCGTAGCGGTCACGCGGTTCCAGACTGAAGCGCCTAGAACCGCACGGCCACACCGGCCGGCCCAGGAAAAGTGCCACGAGCAGAGAACCCCTCCGTTCATTGCCTTTATCGACCTAAACACGGCTCTCGACACGGTTAGCAGAGGGCTGTATGAAATGCTTTTGAAGATAAGGTGTTCCCCAAAGCTCTTAAAAAGATCACAGCTTTTCACGAGGGTATGGAAGTTTGTTGTTTTTTTGGGGAAGGAGACCAGACAGCGTGGTCATCGGTCTCATCGGATTAGTAAAGGATGGGGAAGGAAGTCGGCCGTGCCCGTTCAGAGGAACCATCCCGGCATTTGCCTGAAGTGATTTAGGGGAATCAAGGAAAACCTAAATCAGGATGGCCGGATACGGGATTGAACCGTCGTCCTCCCGAATGCAAGTCCAGTGTCTAACCACTGCGCCACCTCACTCGGTAAAGATATGGAAGGTGCTTGGACGGAATCACATCTGAAACGTTTGCTGTGAAAAGAGGGGTTCGTCAAGGCTGCGTATTGGCTCCCACTCTGTTCAATATTTTTTTCTCAGCACTCCTCAAAGTCCCTTTGGGTGAAACTAACCTGGGTATTCATCTGTATACCAGAGCTGATGGGAAACTCTACAACATTTCTCCACTCAGATCTAAGGGCTTCCAATAAGACTTGCTTGCAAATAGCCTTTTATTTGCTGACGATGCTGCATTTGTAGCCCATACTCAAGACGATCTGCAAGAGCTTGTGGATAGATTCTCTACTGCATGCAAGCTCTTCTCCGCGTCCATAAACTTAAAGAAGACGGTTGTCATGACACAGGGATACACAGATCCACCTGTCATCAAACCGGACGGCTCCTTGTTGATGGTAGTTGATAAATTCTGTTATGTTGGTTCAATAATGACAGAAGATCTCCCCCGGGATGACGAGATAAATGCACGAACAGGAAACGCTGCCAACACTTTCGGGAGGTTCCGCACACGAACATGGGACAACAAACATCTTACATTGTCGAAAAAAATACTTGTGTATCAATCATGTGTGCTGAGTACTCTCCTGTATGTATCTAAGATTGGACGTCGTATGCCAAACAGAAACTAAAGCCAAAGGCCTTTCACCTGCCATGCTTACGGAGTATCTTGGGGATATCATGCAAGGATCATGTGACAAATGATACGTTTCTGAAAACTGCAAAACAACAGAGTATCACTGCCACGCTCAAGCAACGTCGCCTGCGGTGGTTAGGCCATCTGCATCGTATGGACCACTCCCGTCTGCCGCGGCGCACATTACTCAGTAAAATAGCAGGAGCAAAGAGACCTCGCGGAAGACCTGCACTACGCTTTATCCATGGCGTCAAGAGTGATATGTGCGCATTTAATATTGACTGTGGCAAGTGGGAGTAACTCGCTGACGGTCGCAGCAAATGGAGAACAATGACTGCAGATGGAAGCAAGATACATGACCAAGTATGGCTAAACAACTTAGCTGCAAAACGATCGCGCAGACATGAGCTTATGACTAACCCTCCTGCTGGAGCGACTCGTATTGGGCGCCAAGTCGGCTCTCGCGTCGGACTTCTGAGCCACCAGCGAAAATGGCTCCATTATGCCACTTGAATCTCCCGACAGGAAGCATCAGGTCATTATATATACAGGTATTAATAATGAACCATGCTGAAACCAGCCTTCACACGAATGGTGACCACGTGGAAAACTTGCAGGCCGAAAAAGAAGTTAACATACGGGAACAGTTTGATGCGCAGGGTGAAAGCTTCTAACAGAATTTTTTGAAGCAGATTTCGCATAAAGATACTAAAATTAATAAATAATTACATTCGAAATTATGACATGTTATACATCAGTCTGTTACTGAAGTGTTCCACACAGAGTTTACTACTGACACTCATACTCCATCCCAGGTACAAAACAATGGGTGGTCACTAAAGAAATATGAGAAACATTATAGTGGACAATTATATAACCATCACTGTCGCCTTCTTGCAGCCCTATATTAGCAGTAAATAAGTCTGGGTGAAACGTCTGTCAAGGACTAGATGCATGGGCTACTAATCAAATTATATTCGCAACATGATCTTAACAGTATCTGCACTTACGATTAATCCTGTTTCTTCACTAACATTCGTGAAATATGAATAATTAGTGGTATATTAGCAATTAACTTGTGATTCGTGGAGAAAATATTAGAATTAATGTACGCTTGCACATGGAATCCACACGGACTGGGAGAAATCTCTGTCAGCATTGATGTTTACATTTGAACACTTATTGCTTGAAGATGACTCCGCTGACTAGTGCGTAGATTAAGCAATCTTTGTTACAATAACAGCACTTAAGAGACGGACTAATTATCGGACACTGCTCTGTCTGCCGCACAGCATGCCTAAGTGCAATTTACACAAGGGTGAACATGAATAAAACTGACCAACTGTAGGGGTGTATTCCTGAGTGTAAATGGAGGAAAAAAGGTCCAATGAACATGTGTCGGGAGATGCATTTTTTCCATGGTAGATAGCGCTGATGAATGGAAGTTTCTCTGACCACGTGCCATATGTTGCTTGTACGTTGCTGGCTGCGTGGTTGACTGTAAGCGACATACTGGTCAGTTTTTCACGTCGGGAACAAGGCAAGATGATATTTGTGTGTAACTAAGCAGATCGAAACGGTCGAGAGGCAGCACAGATACACGAAAACACGTACCCTCACACGCACTAACCACACCACACAACACCTCAAGCTCGTTTTTGGCATTTGTGTGCTCATGAGTCCTTTCAGACAAATGGTTCAAATGGTTCTGAGCACTATGGGACTTAACATCTGAGGTCATCAGTCCCCTAGAACTTAGAACTACTTAAACCTAACTAACCTAAGGACATCACACACATCCATGCCCGAGGCAGGATTCGAACTTGCGACCGTAGCTGTCGCGCGGTTCCGGACTGAAGCGCCTAGAACCGCTTGGCCACCGCTGCCGGCCCTTTCAGACAGACGAACAAGCAGGGAGGAGGTGGGCAGTGGAGAACAGGCTACTACAGCCTGAATCGCAAAAATATTTCCTCATTTATGTCAACAGGTTTCGACAGACTTTGCTGTGATTTTCAGGTCTTAAAGATCGTCTCGTTGTGGAACGTGTTCATTTTATGTTGAATCTCATGCCAAGTTGTCACGTGGAGGGAGGTCCAACTTAGAATAAACAGGTTACATAAAAACGAGATTTGATACGTGCTGAAGGTGACAGCAAAGTCTGTCGAAATCGATTTTTATGAATAAGGAAATAGTTTTGCGATCTAGTCTGTTGAATATTTTTAGGAAGTAAACAGTCACTCCTCCGGTCTTCTCAAAATGAGAAAATTCGTTCGAATTCTACAAGATATTGAGACGAACCCTAGTATAAGCTCCAGGCAGGTAGACCGCCAAAGTTGTGTGAGCCAAAGTACGGTTCTGTGTAACGTGCATGTCATCCGCTACTACCGCTACCACCTACAACAAGTGGAAGGATTATCAGTAGCGTATTTCCCTCTACGGGAAGGATTTTGTCGATGGTTTATGCACCAGACCACACAGTTATGGAATTTTTGTCATGGGTCCTCTACAGCGACAAACCAACCTTTAGCAGAACTGGCATCATCAATCTGCATAACCGTCTTCTGTGGACTACGGACAATGGTTGAGGCACCTCATCAGCTTCAGTTCGGCATCAATGTGTGGGCAGGAATGCTTAGCTACCACGTACTTCGACTGGCTATTATTCCATTTCGCCTCTACGGAGAAATGTGCCTGACTTCCTGTGGAGTAGTCTGCATGGGCTGCTTGAGAGTATGCCTTGCGCAGTATGACAAGTTATGTGCTTTCTGCATGGCAGAGCACCAACCCACTTCCGCATTCCAAGTTGGCCGACACCTCAGTATCATCTTACTTGTATGTTAGATAGGACACAGAGGCCCCGTACCAGGGCATGCTAGATCACTGGGCTTACGCTCTGGGAGCGTCTGAAAAGCGTCGCGTACACTGATGTGCAGTACATGTAGCAGCGTGTTCATAACATGTTGCGCTTGGAGCTATTGTATTTTCATTTTCATTCTTCCGTGTTCTTTCGTTTTCAAGCAAATACGCCGAGGTTTTCTTTAGATACGTAGATAATGTCGTCATGGCCTAGCTGAATAGTGAAATTCGAAGGGATATTAATGTTTTAAGACCTCAGAGCAGAGTCGAAAGAAAACCTAATGCATGGTGTGGAATCTATTGCTTATTGTGTACCACCGATATATTTCCTAGTAAATTATGTACATATCTACCCTGTAAATATTTTGCCTGTGTACGGCTTCATCAAAATATTGAGATCTATGAGCATGGAATTAATGAAATTTATTGTAACAAATATGTACTGAAAGACTATGGTTAAGTGAACACAGTCTTGAAATGTTTTTGCAGTGAGTGCATGGGGAAGATATAGAACCCTGGTAAAAGAGTACGATGGTAGCGGGTGTTGAAATGGACAACGAAACTATTACACTGACAAAAAACTCGTTGAAGAATTTTGGCACTTACCTGAGTGCTGTGTAGGGGGTTAAAATCTTATTCGAGTGAGGCGAGACAGTTTTATGCGCGCTTGCGCTCGCTGAGTGACTGTGATAGATGTGTACTGGACATTGTGTTCTGGCGTGGAGCACTCGAAACCCGATTGCCGAAGCGGTGTAACGTGTGGGCTCAAATGGTTCAAATGGCTCTGAGCACTATGGGACTTAACATCTATGGTCATCAGTCCCCTAGAACTTAGAACTACTTAAACCTAACTAAACTAAGGACAACACACAACACCCAGTCATCACGAGGCAGAGAAAATCCCTGACCCCGCCGGGAATCGAACCCGGGCGCGGGAAGCGAGAACGCTACCGCACGACCACGAGCTGCGGACATACAACGTGTGTGCTGTCATTATTGATTAAACTGTGCGAGTAGACATAGACAAAATTTTCGTCGACAGAGTCACTATCTGTACATGTTGTGGACATTAGCTATTCAAAATTGATACTGACCTCAACTTCTGATTCAAAGCTATAATTGATTGTTAAATCACAGTACACTGAACACTACTGCTTTAAAAAATGAAATGTGGGAGGCCTCTGCAAAGTTAAACCCAGATCCATTTCACGTATTTTAGTTAATCTCTGTTTTTGTTATGTATGTGAAAGATTACTTATTTGTTAACAAAGTTCTTCTTTTCAGCACAACTTACGTAAATTGTGGATTACTTAGTTCTGATTCCTTTGTGCAACTGTTACAAGTAACTCGATTACGAGTGGTTACCTGATACCTCTTTGAGATGTAACCCAACTACACTGAGGCATGCTACCTTGTGTTCCGGTCATCTATCTCACTCTCTGGATGTCAACAACCCGATGGTCATGTTCTTGAAGCCATCTCATCCTGTTTTCGCCAGCTGAGTCATTCGACCACCACCACAATCCAACATCTCCAGCTCCTGAATGCCTTCGTTTAAAATATGAACTGATGTTATGCTATACTGCACGTGTGAACAACAAACACAAAGCAAACACACAGTTTAGAGATTGATACATCCAATGTGATTGTATAAAATGATAAATATTTGTTTGTAGAAAGTGATAAGTAATCTTCACATACAGAGACTTTTAAAACCTCTGGTAAACGTCACTTCCCTAAGCAATATGTTTTGTTGAATTAACTCATAAGAAGAGCAACAGCTAAAATACTCAGTATCTGCACTACATTTCGTACAAAATTTTAAATGAATTTAGATTTACTTTGCAATGTCTTGTAAAGCCTTTGATCCTCTAAAGTGTCTGAAGACCACGTCGCAGCTGTTTTTCCTCAGTTTTCCTGATGACTAAGCACAAATGGGGGAACTATACATTTAAAAATATTCCTCATAGCACAACTAATTCCAGACTTCAACACTAATTGATGACACCTAGTATTCCACTGCAACTTTTATTAAATCTCTGCCTTTCAAGACACTTAGAGGAATGTCATGACAAAGAAATCTCTCTTCATTATATTAATTTACTGAACTGTCTATTGTTTTAACGAAATTGCTCCATGTTCCTTTCTCAACGCCTCCGTGATTGCTATTACTGTGTATCGACTGTTTCGATTCCCTGAGTGAAAAGGGTAAAGTGAAGTTAAATGGCCCATCCATGTCCATCAATACACATTCTCTCCGTCATTCAAGTGGGCGGTGAAGCAAAACAAAGTGTTACAACGACGATAGCGACAAGACTATATCTCAGTGTATGAACTTTATCTCGATGTCATAATTATCAGCGAAAATTTTGATTTTCTCGTGTTAAAAAATAAGACAACTATAATTCAGCCTTTCTTCTTCTAGTCTGACCATCAGTATTCGAAGGTTGTGTCACCCACTGTACGATGAAATTTATTATGAAATAATACGTATTATCTTTAAGTAACTAACAAATTTATTTTAAAAGTTGAGTTCATAACCCTATTCACCTCTAATATGTAATCTTTTGTATATTTTTCAGCCATTTACATTTGTTGGAGGTAGTCAAGGTGGTGAAGTCATAAGCGCGTTACCCTATTCCAAATCCAACATTCATAGTTCGAACCAGCAATCTATGTTTTTGATGAATTCCGATTGTAATTATTATTTATCACGCAAACAATTTCTTTGCGATTAACAGCTAACACTAACACAGTCTTGTGTCACCAAGTTAATTGCTTACCAGTGAGGGCTTGTAGGCCTGTAGCAATACTCGTATCAGCAATGAAATGCTCTCTTGCAGAAATATTTTATGCCACGCGGACTGTGGCTGATTTTCAGATGCACAAGTTTCCTGATCTTGCTGTGAGTGCCAGGTTTCCTTCCTTCATCGACATTTTACTTTGTTATTTAACACTAAAATCACAAAAATTAACACCCTATCATGGAGGCAACATTACAGGCTCTGTTATAAGGTATTCATGTACTCACAATGGGAAATATCGGGAAAGTCACTGGATGCGCACCTATGTTTGTTATAGTTATTGGCTTGTTTCAAAGCCGTTTATTCAACCCTTGCGTTTCTGCCTATGACAGGCAAGCACACAGTATAGTCTAAATTAATTGTGATCCATATGGTGTCTTACATTCATTATATCAATTTTCTCCGGTCATTTTAGTCCACAAAGGCTGTAACTACACGGTGTCCAAAATTAAAGCACTAAACCGCTAGTTCCACGTCCTTTGCCTACTCCGCGATATAATCATACGAGCTGTCTACATATGCTCGTACGGTCGTCTTCTGCATGGAAGATGGCGTTCCGGTCAATGGATTACCATGCCAGCGATGACGTCAGTACCCCTATGAAACGAGTGTTTGCCGAGTAGCCCCAATTCACAATCGCTGTCTACAAAGTAACAGACTGTGAAGTACGAGGCGGATTCAAGTTCTAAGGCCTCCGATTTTTTTTCTCCGTACTGGAAAGAGTTAGAAACATGCGCATTGTTTTAAAATGAGGCCACGTTCATTGTCAATACGTCCCAGAGATGGCAGCACCGTATGGCAGATAGAATTTTACCGCCAGCGGCGAGAATGAGAACTGTTTTAAATACTTAAAATGGCGACGTTTTCCTTACTCGAACAGCGTGCAATCATTCGTTTTCTGAATTTGCGTGGTGTGAAACCAATTGAAATTCATCGACAGTTGCAGGAGACATGTGGTGATGGAGTTATGGATGTGTCGAAAGTGCGTTCATGGGTGCGACAGTTTAATGAAGGCAGAACATCGTGTCACAACAAACCGAAACAACCGCGGGCTCGCACAAGCCTGTCTGACGACATGATCGAGAAAGTGGAGAGAATTGTTTTGGGGGATCGTCGAATGACTGTTGAACAGATCGCCTCCAGAGTTGGCATTTCTGTGGGTTCTGTGCACACAATCCTGCATGACGACCTGAAAATGCGAAAAGTGTCATCCAGGTGGGTGCCACGAATGATGACGGACGACCACATGGCTGCCCGTGCGGCACGTTGCCAAGCAATGTTTAAGCGCAACGACAGCATGAATGGGACTTCCTTTTCGTCAGTTGTGACAATGGATGGGACGTGGATGCCATTTTTCAATCCAGGAACAAAGCGCCAGTCAGCTCAATGGAAGCACACAGATTCACCGCCACCAAAAAAATTTCGGGTAACCGCCAGTGCTGAAAAAATGGTGTCCATGTTCTGGGACAGCGAGGGCACCCGCACATCGAGCTAACTTTACGCAACAGTTTCTTCGTGATAACAACTTTGAAGTGATTCCTCATGCTCCCTACTCACCTGACCTGGCTCCTAGTGACTTTTGGCTTTTTACAACAATGAAAGACACTCTCTGTGGCCGCACATTCACCAGCCGTGCTGCTATTGCCTCAGCGATTTTCCAGTGGTCAAAACAGACTCTTAAGGAAGCCTTCGCCGCTGCCATGGAATCATGGCGTCAGCGTTGTGAAAAATGTGTACGTCTGCAGGGCGATTAGGTCGAGAAGTAACGCCAGTTTCATCGATTTCGGGTGAGCAGTTAATTAGAAAAAAAAAATTGGCGGCCTTAGAACTTGAATGCACCTCGTATGACACACAGAAGATGCCTACCATACTCGCTGCGGTCTAGTGCCACAGAAAGAAAGGAAGCAGGATAATCGCAAACTGATTCAGGCCGATGGTTTAATGCGAATCTCTTTGTTGTTCCTTTGACGTGGCGAAAGTTTATAGAGAGCGAAATTGTATCCCGAAGACCAGGGCAGTGCCGACCACGTACGACATCAGAAAGAGAGGACTATTATTTGGCAGAAAGGGCCAGACATTACCACCTTAGTATTGCACGGTAACTGTCGTGCGAGCTCGCAGCCTTAACTGGACGTGTTGTATCGAGGCAAACGGTGTGCAGACGGCTTCAGCAGAGTGGCTTTACTGTCGGAGACGTGTGGTGTGTCTACGTCTGACGCGTCTTCAACATGCCACTTGGAGGGTCGAACGGTGGGCCAATGTTGTTTTCGCAAGTGAGTCCTGATTTAGTCTGGAGAGTGATTCTCGGCGGATTCGCATCCGGAGGGAACGTGGAACACGGTTTAGGGACCCAATCATTGTGGAAAGATACCGAGATCGGAGAGGATCCCTAACGGTGTGGGCAGGGATTGTGTTTACCACTCCAACGGGTCTTCATGAAACTGTAGAGGTGAATTGGCAAGGTTTAACTGCAGTCAGGTATCGTGACGAGATCTTTTGACCCCATTTGCGGCTGCTGCGCGTTGTAGTGGACCCAGACGACATACTGATGGACGATAACGTTCGACCTCATAGGCCACGGATGGTTGATGTTTCCTTCTAAGCAGAAGATGTTGGGCGCATTGCGTGGTCTGGTCGCTCTCCTGATTCGAATCCCATAGGGGATTGTTACGGCGTAAATTCTAGCGCCGGCACGCCAGTCAGGAGCAATAGAGAAGTGGCTGTGTGAAGACGTCAGGCAATATGACGCTGACCGACTCCTCTCCAGGACGACAACGCGACAGCAGCGGCCCCTAGGTGAAGACAACATAAGCGCTGCTACCTACTGGTCGAGGCCCAGTTCTAGAGCAGCTTCAAGACTAGCAGCTTGGATAGAAGTGTCTGCTTGTGCTGCCTATGTAACATGGGCTTGGGAATTGTTATACTGGAGAGATTTCTTATTTTGTCAGTCGTCCTTTGCTTGCAACACGTGTGTGTAACAAGGAGATAAGTATTGTATTTTTTCGTTTTATAATGAAACTCATTAACACGATTTGTTTGGAAGTTGTCCAGCTATCCGAGAAAGCAGCTTTCCTAGACACCCCACATTTGATAAGTATTCTGGATTTACCAAGCATATTTTTATTTATTTTATTGACCCGTCAAGTTCCGTAGGACCAAATTGAGGAACAAATCTCTAAGGTCACGGAACGTGCCAGTACGTGCAATTAGAACATAAAAGTAAGAGTTAAGGAAGTCCGATCTAAATGCAGGTTGGATTTCTGCCGAGTGTTAACTGAGTGAATGATGCTTATTCTTGGGAAAACACTGATACTGTTAACGAGAAATAACAGTAAAGAATATATGTGTTGAGAGGCCAATGTCAAAATACCCAGGCTAGTGAACAGGGGTCGCCAAGAGGTTCCCAAACTTACACCACTTATTACCCGAACCACCCGTTTCTGAGCCATCTGGGATGCACCAGGTAGATGGCTTGCTCCGCAGCTCGTGGTCGTGCGGTAGCGTTCTCGCTTTCCGCGCCCTGGTTCCCGGGTTCGATTCCGTCTGGATCGAGGATTTTATTTGCCTCGTGATGACTAGGTGTTGTGTGATATCCTTAGGTTAGTTAGGTTTAAGTAGCTCTAAGTTCTAGGGGACTGATGACCATAGATGTTAAGTCCAATAGTCCTCAGAGCCATATGAACCAGTTTCTTTGGAGACAGCTTGCATCATGTTAGCATCCACCAACTACTCTCCAAGTCTGCGAGCAGTTTTGCGGGAAGAATGGCCGTTACTCCCACAATATGAGATTCACGATATCATTCACAGCATACCCCGTCATTGTCAGGCCTATATTGCTGCCAGACGTGGTCACACCCCATACTAATCACATTAACCAGTTGTCGGAATGTGTGCGCAAATGCGTTAAGTTGAAAAAAAGGAAGAATATTTTTGTCTACTATTAAGCATGTTGCAGTTGTTTTTCGTTCTGTATTCGTTACATTGTCTTTACTTTACTATCATCTGTTATAGTGTTTTGTGGCAACCTTGCAAAGTTTCCTTTTGTTGCTTTAATTTTGGACACCAGTGTACTTTGACTGTCGGCCGTTGTGGCCGAGCGATTCCAGGCGCTTCAGTCCGGAACCGCACTGCTCCTGCGTTCGCAGGTTCGATTCCTGCCTTGGGCATGGATGTGTGTGATGTCCTTAGGTTAGTTAGGTTTAAGTAGTTCCAAGTCTGGGGGACTGATGACCTCAGATGTTAAGTCCCATAGTGCTCAGAGCCATTTTGTTACATTGATTATGACTCGTTGATTAATTTACGCTGTCGTAACAGAATGTGGCACCACACCATGATTTCGGACATCTTGCAGTACCACGCGAAGTGGCGGGTTTGGGGCGTAGACGCTAGACCGTAACACACACACAGGGTGTCTACTGGAAGCGAGTAGTCGGAGGACGGCTGCCAAACAGCGTAGCGAGCGCGCCGAGGCAGAGGCAGGAACTTGACTGCCTGGGGCTTTGACGTCGCCGCATGTGAAGCATATATTGTGTTTACCGCCGCTAAGCGAGCCATATTGCCGCCGCCGGCGCGCGCCGCAGGCCGGAAGCCAACCCTGCTGTATTTACCGGTGCAGCAGGCGGGACTTGTT
This sequence comes from Schistocerca piceifrons, assembly GCF_021461385.2. NCBI lineage: Eukaryota > Metazoa > Arthropoda > Insecta > Orthoptera > Acrididae > Schistocerca > Schistocerca piceifrons. The sequence continues at coordinate 65,269,187 of NC_060140.1, forward strand.
CAGGGCTGGCGGCACTGTCTGACGCCGCGCCGCCACGGCGGGACGCCGCATGTGGGAGGGCCGTACCGAACACTTCATATAGGAGCAGGCACTGCCGATGGTCTCGGTGGAGCCGATATGAATCTTCCATTCTAGCGTGCTTATGAAACTTCATAAGAGATTAAAAGTGTGTGGCGCTCTGGGAATCGATCCCCAGCCGATGCCTTTGACGACTAATACACTTGTCAACTGAGCTATAGAGCAACCAGTTACATAAAGGGTGACAATTATTGAACTACATGAAAGCAAACGTAATATATTTACAAACTACGGGATATACCCACTTCATTCATCCTGTAAACGTCACTACTGATATTCGGATTCAGGTTATGACAAGTTCGACATGCCTGCTATAAAAAAATGGCTCTGAGAACTATAGGACTTAACTTCTGAGATCATCAGTCCCGTAGGACTTAGAACTACTTAAATCCAACTAAGGACATCACACACATCCATGCCCGAGGCAGGATTCGAACCTGCTTCTTCGTTATTTAAGGTCTGTAGCAAATTTTCGCACCATACAGTTATCTTTTCTAAATCCTTTTGCAATTTGTTTTGATCTTCTGATGACTTTACTAGACGATGAGCGACAGCATCATCTGCAAACAACCTAAGACAGCAGCTTGTATTGTCTGCTGAATCTGTACTGCTGTTCGTTATCTGTATAAATGATTTAGGACTCGCTTCCATTGGCGACCACATTCCCAGACACGTCTGTCTGCCACCGTGATTAGTACTTGGATAACCTCGGGCATGTCGGTCTGTTTTTACTCTCTGTTCTTCGGTGTTCTCCGTGGGCATCATTCCTTGTCCGCTGACGCAACTTATGCTGTTGAAGACTCGAGCTTATGCTTGTTTGATCTGTTGAAAATACCTTGTCTTTGTAGTAGTTAATTCAAAATAATAGCTTTGGTTGGTTGCGCGTGGACGTAATAACGAATAAAAATGATGTGGCGCTACTGGATTTACTGCACGTGCGCGCGCACATACATACACACACACACACACACACACACACACACACACAATCTTTCCTGTGGTGACATTAGCTTTTAGCAGAATCCTTGGTTTTTGTGTTATTTGTATCTTACTTATTGAAACTGTCAAAGTTAGCATTGTTTACTATTCTCTATTTTGAACGTAAGAGGAATGAAACCTGCACAGGCAACTGTCGTAGTCTGTTACTAAATACTGCAGAGACACTTATTGTTTCACAGTTTCTTTTGCACTAAAATGTGTTTATTAATACAAAGAATGTCCGCGGCTCGAGGTCTTGCGGTAGCGTTCCCTCCGTGTCCCGGGTTCGATTCACGGCGGGGTCAGGGATTTTGTCTGCCTCGAGATGAATGGGTGTTGTGTGTCTTTCATCATCATTTCATACTCATTCACTCGCCGTAGTGGCGTTAAAGAACTTGTGGAGTGGCAGCCGAACCGCCCCGCGAGGGGTCTCCCGGCCACCAATGTCATACGCTCATTGTTATTATTAATACATAGAATCAAAATTCCAACTCATATCTCGAATTGTTCCACTCTAATACAAATTCTGAAGCTGTTTTCCAATTGTGCCACTGAAGCGCTGTCAGCTGACACTTTGTTCGTTAAGTTCACCTATGGCGTTTAGAATTTATTAATTTTTTGAAGGAATTAAGAACATTCACCTCTTCCAGTCAGTATATATAGCACTGACACACCTACAGAGTGGTGTGGGTTAGCAGAGTGTGTTACCCCACCTTGCTTCTCTATCTCATGTGGTGTCATTGACTATTCCGTACCATCATTAGTGTGGATTAAACTTGCGCAGCAGCCACAAAATAATTTCCAGCCTCTGAGTTCTCGCCATGACAGTACCTTCACACCACTCACGGACCTACAAAGGCCACTTTTTTTCTAGATAAGCACCCTAAGTAGTCCTTCAGACTACCTGCTCGCCAACTGTGTACTGGCGTAATTCACATTCAATATATTTCGCCAGTAGCAGAGGCTCAAGTGTCAACTGCTGGTCAAACAGCCCCACACCGTACCCCTTCTCCAGCTACGCTCGACTGTGTTTGTACTGGCAACGCACAGCACCGCACCGCGCTGCCTGTCAAGCCAGACCTCGTCTAGCCATGTCTGCCACGCACAGTTTTACAATGGACATTCCTAAAGTAAGTTCGGTGACTGTTTTCTTTCAGAAAACTTATTGTCGAAAAAAAATACACCATGGAATCTCGTTCGCCTTGCACTATAATATTCGGCATAGTCCCCACCGACACTGATATATTTGTCGCAGCATGCAGTTAGTTTGAGAAGGCCAGTCTGGGAAAATTCGGTTCCCTACGATGCAAGGAATTTTCGCACAGCCTGTTCCACCTCGACATTACTTTGGAAGTGACGTCCTGAGAACTAGGCTTTCAATGCAGCGAACGAGTCAATGTCCGATGGTAATAAATCGGGCATATAGGCCAGGTGATTCATTCCCTTTTGAAGAGATGAATCTGATCCTGTGTGTCCCTTTCACTGGGTGATTTTGCTTTGTTGTTCAAGAACACAACAACTTCACTCCAGAGCCCTGGTCTCTTTCGTCGAATGGTGGACCTGAGTTTGGTGATGGTCCGTTGCTGGAGAAAATCAAGGAGAGCCACGGATTTCGGGTCCCAGAACAATATGGGTACAACCTTTCTTGCATCGGGTGACACATTGAATATTTTCCTCTCTGGCGAACTGGAAAGCTTCCACATAATTGAGGCAGCCTTGGATTCTGGAGTAAAGCGGTGCACCCAGCCACATGGGCTGTGTTGATTGTGAACACGAACTCATTTTCGTTCCTTGCTCACCACACCAGGTGATCTGGGCTAATTCAGATTCTTATGCCCATGTGATTCCGAGTCAGGTTTCCCTGCGCTTATCTTCTACACACTATATACACTTTTCAGTATTACAACAAATAATTGAGCCTGTGATGGGAATGAGCTCGGCCAATACACAGCGTGGATGCCACGTCTGACCCAGGAATCCACCTGCCCGCTAACAACATGTTCCGTACTCTAGCAACGTTGTTTTCATTCGTGGATGTGGAGGCACGCATACTTCAACCATCATCCTCCACACTCAGCCTTCCTTCTCTGAACGTGCAACACCAGCGACCTACCATTTGACGAGACATGACCTCTTCACTATAGTCTTCAGGCGTTTCGGATCACAGACACAGTAGTCCCACATCCGAGTTCATACCGAATAACACCACTCGCTTCCATTGGCGACCACATTCTCAGTACATGTGCTCCTGGAGTGTAACCGACTTGTTACAATTTTTATGTTGCTTTTATATCGATTGTTTACAAGTTGTCTTCCAACATTATTCATAAGGCGCAACATTTATCCATTTAAATATTCTTGCAATAGTTGTGGTGGTATGGAGGTTTATGAAGTTTGTTGACCTTTCGTCTTTCAGCACTCTTTAATTTACATAACATACGAGCATATCCATTTCAACAGAAGAAGATTTCACGTTATATTGTATTAGTTTATTGTATTACCGAAGATGTGGACGAATTGTGTCGAACATTTGTGTTTTAGAATTTTTGTTGATGATGCTTAATGTTATCGTTTGATAATTTCTGTTGCACTTATTCATTTAATACTACACTGAGGTGATAAGAGTCATGGGATAGCGATATACACATAAACAGATGGCGGTATCGTGTACAATAGGTATAAAAGGCAGTACATTAGCTGTCATTTGTACTCAAGTGATTCATCTGAAAAGGTTTCCGACGTGATTACGGCTGCACGACGGGGATTAACAGACCTCTCACGCGGAATGCTAGTTGGAGCTGCACGCATAGGATGTTCCATTTCGGAAATCGTTACGGAATGCAGTATTTCGGGATTCACAGTGTCAAGAGTGTGCCGAGAATACCAATTTTCGGGCATTAACTATTACTACGGACAGCGCAGTGGCCAACGGCCTTCGCTTAACAGCCGAAAGCAGCCGCGTCTGAGTACATTTATCATTGCTATCGCACAAGCAACACTGCCTGGAACACACGCAGAGTTCTAAGTTGGATGTACGAAGAATATGTCCGTTGTGGCGGAATTTGGCTTTAATGGACTGAGGCAGCTATAAGCACGACGTTACCTGCAGGGCCTCCCCTGGCCTCGTGACCATATCGGTTGGACCCCAGACGACTGGAAAACAGTGGCCAGGTTAGATAAGTCCGATTTCAGTTGGTAAGAGTCGATAGTAGGATGCGAGAGTGGCACTGACCACACGAAGCAATGTATCCAAGTTGTGAACAACGCACTGTGCAAGCTGGTTGTGGCTCCAAAATGATGTGAGCTGTATTTTGATGGAATGGGCGCGGTTCTCTGATCTAACTCAACTGATCACTGGCTAGAAATGGTTATGTTCCGCTACGTGGAGAGTATTTGCAAACATTGATGGATTTTTTATGGGTGACAATGTGCCATATCAGAACATTCTGGACTATTTGAACGAATGATTTGGACGCCAAGATCGTCCGACATGAATCCCATGGAACATTTATGGGACCTAATCGAGAGGTCAGTTCGTGCACAAAATGCTGGACTGGTAACACTTTCGCCATTATGGACGGCTGTAGAGGCAGCTTGGCTCAATATTTCTGCAGCAGACTCCAACCGACTTGTTGACTGCATGCCACGTCGAGTTGCTGCACTATACCGAGCAAAAAGAGGACCGACATGTTATTAGGTGGTTTCCCATGACTTTTCTCTCTTCACTATTTGTGGATACCACAAGATAATGGCCGCGGGGCCAAAATCGGTAGTTGTTTAATAGGCGCCCCGGTTCTCCCTGTCGTCTACAGTGGACTGGATGGCCGAGCGGTGACCTCTCCAGTTGTCAGGATGCTAGGAAATGACTGTGGACGCGTCATAAACGCAAAAGAAACATTATTAATATTCATAACACCTTTATTCCTGCCGAGTACAATGTGTCTTGGTGATATCAAAGACCTTCGCGAGTCCTCGCTGACTCGTAGCGATGACAACAGCTCTGGGCCGCACCAGTCTTGCTAGCGCAGCGCCACGTGCCGTGACGTAGCGGAGGAATGCCCTTACTTCGGCCGCGCATGGCTGGAGGCGTCCGGCTGGCCGGTCGGCTCGGCGGCGGAAAACAGGAGGCTCCGGGTTGGAGTCCCGGAGCTGTCGGCACGAGAGGCGTTCTCGTAGTGCGGAGTGTACTCAATCCCACCCCGTCTTCTTCCCTGCTCCTCCTGGTGGCTCGTCCGCGGTGGACGGGCGGAACGGGCTGCAGTCCCCCAGCGTCGTCGGCTCACCCGGTTGTGACGGCGGATGCACAGGGCCTAGGCACCTCACGATCTCGACGACGGCTCACTGATGTGGTCAGCATTGGCGGCGAGCGAGTCTGCCGCGATGTCTGCTAATCCTGGGTTGATGATTGACAGCGGCAGCAGAGAGGACCAGAGCTGGTACTGTCCCCTCACGTCTGCTGCTGGATGGGCCGCCCTTACTGAAACATCTCCTTAATAAAGTTTAACTTGTCGATCACCGAGCTGAGCGCTACGCAGCGACCCAGTACACATCTAACTGCAAGTCTGACTGCGAGTGTCTTGATACTATCAAAGCTGGCGTATTTAATGGAAGCACGAGCGACGTCCTGACGTCATGCTCATTTGTAACGAACGCATTCATTCCGCTTATACTGCTGATTCATATGTCGTACTCGCCCCTTAGATGTTCTTGCGACAGAGTTGCATGTTGTTACGGCAGACTTAGTGAAATGCAGTACAGCAGACGCTGTACCACTGTCTTCACTCTACGAAAGTCTCCGTCTAACACAAACCCGCGTACTAAGCAATTCTCTCTCGGCTGTTGTGTGTAACCAGGCCATTGCCCCTGCGTGGCGACACATTCCGATATATGTGCAATCTTCTTACCTACTGCCTCTGGCTCTCGGCATAGGCAACGAAACTTTGACAATATTCCACGTTTCCAACTCTTTACTACTCAGCGAAACTACAGTTTTAATGAAAAATAAAAGTGCAACTGGTAAGGGTATTTTCTCCAATAACTCTTCGAATTCTGGCACCAGCTGTTAAACGTACAAGAGCTAATCCCAAATGTATCATCTGTATCAAACCTCTTTGACGCTTCAGCGAACACTGAAATAAACACTTTGCCTATTATTCACTCGCGATACTCGCACCTTTGCTCCACTCTCGAAGTGAGCTTTTGTCTGTCGTTAATCTGAATAAAAACTGTGAACACACACACACACACACACTGCGCGCGCGCGCCCACGCCCGCGGCACACGGCCGCGAGTGCATGCCATGAACTGTGGCCTCTCGTTTCCATCCCTCTCTGACGGTTGCCACCTTCCGAGTTCCCCGCTGGAAACCTTTTAGCACGTCGCCTTCACCTGCTCTCATTCTCTGATCACGTGAGCAGCACGCAAGTGTTGGAAGAAGGGAAACATTCATTTATTACGTTACAGCCTGATGAGCTCAACACCTGTCCTGATGATTCTTGCCGGCTGGAGTGACCGAGCGGATCTAGGCGCTACAGTCTGGAACCACCCGACCGCTACGGACGCAGGTTCGAATCCTGCCTCGGGCATGGATGTATGTGATGTCCTTAGGTTAGTAAGGCTTAAGTAGGTCTAAGTTCTAGGGGACTGATGACCTCAGAAATTAAGTCCCGTAGTGCTCAGAGCCATTTGAACCATTTTTTTTTACAATTCTTTTTTTCGCAGTAGTAGTGTAACAAAACAGTTAAATCACAGGGACATGAGTCCAGGGGCCTATTAAGTTACTAATTTTCTTATTAAAGTATTATTTATATATGTGTGTCAATAAATATGCTACGTGACATCTGAGGTGCCCGAGTACATTGTCAGCCTAGAACACAAAATCTCTCTTGCACAGTAAGTTCGGCGTGGAGTAATGTTCATGCCGCAGTGTATACCATTATTTGATATCCGCACCGAATTGCTTGCATTCGCTGCTGTTGCTATGTACACCTTTAGCGAGACAGGTTCCCCATTCCACTAAGACAGATGGTCGTGACACCTCTACTGAGAGGGGGGGGGGGAGGAGTTTTTGACAGTAGGAGACTTTGTACCTGAGCGACGGCAGACTGGGGGAACTCTCTAACAGAAATGAAGCCATGACTTATTAAAAAAACAATTTAACAACGCCGGAGTTTGTGCTGGTGCTGATGCTGATGCTTTTGAAACCTAATTTTGTATATGAAAAAAATTGTTTACAATAGATAAGAAATGTATTAAATTACGAGCCCGAATATCGCCAGAGATGGCTGTGTTATCACGATTAAGCACTCTTTTGTGATCTCAACATGTATCCATTCAGTCTATCCCAGTGCAACATGATGTGAACGCTTAACTCATGGTCAGATAACTAGTTATGTTTCTGTAAGTGAGAGTGATGTTATAAATAATCTTGCCTCATATATTAAATGACTAGGGCCAAGGAGGCAACGGAGTGCGTGAGACTTGTTGGCGGACGGAAGTTTCTCATCTGCACGGACTCTCTTAGAGCTCTGCACGCTATTCAGTAAATTTGCCCAGCAGGTAGGATGTTTCTGGTGATGCACGACACTATGAACCTCGTCGTACAGGCAGGTGCATCACTGGACACAAGGGAATCGAGAGAGTGACACGAAGAACTTGTAAGCGAATGGGGGAGGTTCAAATGGTTCAAATGGCTCTGAGCACTATGGGACTCAACTGCTGAGGTCATTAGTCCCCTAGAACTTAGAACTAGTTAAACCTAACTAACCTAAGGACACCACACACATCCATGCCCGAGGCAGGATTCGAACCTGCGACCGTAGCGGTCTTGCGGTTCCAGACTGCAGCGCCTTTAACCGCACGGCCACTTCGGCCGGCCAATGGGGGAGGTTGAGGTTATTGTTCCGTCTGAGTCTGCTGTATGTACCCACTCACCTCGTAAATCCAATCGTCATTCGCTTCTTCCCTTGCAGTCTAGGAACAGCAGCTTGAGCATTGCTGTAATAAACGATGACTAACAAGGGGAACAAAGCAGTGCTAAATACCAAAATTCAAGTTTTAGCCTAGTATAATCCATTGATGTATTTTTTAAAACTTGCACTGCACAGGTCTGCACTGTTGCACTCTTCACAAAATAACAAATGTGTTGATACACTGATACATACAGTAACACTACACCACAGTACATCATCCCACACTGCAATCCAGATGCGGCGTCCGTGGCGATATAGGTAATTCAAGTTTCATTTACCGGCGCGGATGAGATGCTCGCGGGCATCTCATCATGTTGTCGCGATTGTTCTCGTGGTTTTTGACTTCACGAACCGCGGATTACGTCTCGTGCGTTAACGAATGATTACACAGCATCAAACACCTTTATAGTCACAAAATTTACTTGTTCTCTCAGCCTGATCTCTTAACATCTTCACACCAAACACACGGTTAGAAAACCACCAGGTGACTCCCTCGCTCGTTCTGGCGCAAAAAAAAAAAAAAAAAAAAACAAAAGAAGCGACCATAGCGATGTTATCATAATCGATATCAGTGCCACTCGATACATGCTTATAAACGTATATCAAATAGTGAGTGATGAGGGATGAGTGTTGGGGTAGAGGTGCGTTTGAAGGTCGCTTTTGTACGTTTTTCTTGAATAACTCGAAAATTACAGCCTCCAGCTGAAACGTATCCTTATACAAAATTAGACTAAATAACATTTGCTACAAAACTTTTTAGTTCGTTCTTTCTACACAAGTGACAGTTTGCGCGAAGCCAGCAAGAGAATACGAAAAACTTGCATGTGTTTTCTAAAGACCAGATATAAAATTGCGGGCTGAATAAAACGACGTCGGTAGGGGCACCTGTCATTAACAGTTGCTGCCAACAATCAAAGCCAAAAATAATAATTTATAACTCAAAACGAACAGTTGTTTGATTCATTTAATCATTTTCTCACAAGACGTCTCCACCTTAGTAGCAACTCAGTGAACCATGGGTCGACGCCATCTTGAAGATAAAACAGTGCACATTATCGGCATGCTCTCCAAACTATGAGACCAAGCGAAGAAGACGTATGACAACACACTTTTAACATAAGGGCTATGGGAGCCAGTACTCAAGTGTAAGTATTGCTTGTAGCAGTTCCTTTCACTATCATTTGGGAGTCAGATTAGATAATAAAAAAATTAAAGCTGTTGCACAGACAAAAGAAAAAACTGACGTTTAAAAGGCCATCCACTTTTAATGGACAGTTGATATACGATGAAACGAACATTCACAAGTGGTACAGTTAATTAACCATACTACGTCTGTCAATTAATGTAAGAAAGCATGAGACACTTGTAACAATAGTACACATGTCTCATCACGCCATCTCACTACGCTGGGCGTTCAATAATTAATTCTACACAGTTTTTCCTCCAGGATGCTGGTTTTTTCAGGTTACCTTCCATTCAGAGGATGTTGCACGTAGCGACTGTTATATTGACTTGTAAATAACAGGTTCAGCTATCAGTCGTCCTTTTGGAATTTTATTGGCAGATCTAGATTTCGGCTAGAAACTAGCCATTCTCAATGCACTATAATTTTTGATCAATGAACTGTGGATGAAGCCCGACCAACAGGCATTACATGCATTTACAAGTCGATGCTGGTTTTATTTAGGATTGCCATACAGCGTATTATTCTTCATTCTTTTGGCTTGAAAAACCTACTTTGCAACATAATCTCCGTTCAATGCCACAGCCATACGTCACTGTACTGGGAGGGCCTGTAAACCCGCATGTTACCATTCCACTGGTCGACGTTGAAGCCAACGCCTTGCTGAGTCAGTAGCCTCCCCATCAACCGCGTATTGCTTCCCGTATTGCTCTGTATGGTGTCCCATTAGGTGGTGTGGAAACTAGCAAACACACACCTGTAAGTACCTCAGATGGCGGATGAGAGTGTCAGCACAGCCAACAGAGACACCCAGATGTGCTGTGAGCTGTTTGATTCTGATCCGTCAGTCACCTCGCATAACAGTGTCCGCACGCTCCAACATTGCTGCAGTCACAGCTATGTGCGGTCGGCCGTAACGTGGGAGATTGGACCGGTTCGCGCGATGTGGTGTCACCGCCAGACACCACACTAGATAGGTGGTAGCTTTTAAATCGGCCGTGGTCCACTAGTATACGTCGGACCCGCATGTCGCCACTATCAGTGATTGCAGACCGAGCGCCGCCACACGGCAGGTCTAGAGACACTTCCTAGCACTCGCCCAGTTGTACAGCCGACTTTGCTAGCGATGGTTCACTGACAAAATACGCTCTCATTTGTCGAGACGATAGTTAGCATAGCCTTCAGCTACGTCATTTGCTACGACCTAGCAAGGCGCCATTACCAGTTACTATTGATGCTGTAAAACATGTACCGCCAAGAGCGATGTTCACCATTTATGGATTAGAGTTAAGTATTCCACAGCTACGTCCTTTTTTGCTAGTCTAATTTCCTTGACCTGTTCCAGACCTCACGCCAGCCTTCGTGAGCTAAAACGCGTGCCTTTCGGCTTCCTCTCACACCGGGTTGGCTCTCTTGCCAATCCACAACACGCGAACTTGTTGCGATGATGACACACGCCGTGCCCAACATCTCACCGTGCTTGTGTCCACTGTCAAGTCTCCACAGACATTCTACAAGCGTCTATGAATATCTGAGGTGGTGTGGTTTTCCGCGAAAGGAAATTCAAGGACAGCTCTTTACTGGGAACTCAGTTCCGCTGTAGGCGCCATTTTGAAGCGCTGTAGATCAATAGCGCCGCCTCCATCGGGAGGCAGGAATATTTCACGATGTCCCACAGCAAATTCAGCATTCTTCAACCGAAATTGGCATAGACAGGAAAAGGGCGTTGCATTACTTACTGGTCGCCCCTCGCTTACAGCAGTTGTTGTACGGATCCACTGGAAAAAGGCAACGGCTTTTTCTTCTGTTTAACGTGGGATCAAGCGAATGGCTTTGATCACGAGCCGGGCTTTGGCCAACTAGTTTCGCCGCGGTCAGTTGGCCAAACTCTTCCCTTTCGCTGGGCCCGCATTCCGAGAGAGGTGTTGGGCGCACCGTTACGTCGGCGCTGCGACCTCAAGTTGGCCTCTGTGGTCCGGAGATGTAGTTACCGGCGGGCTCGACGACTTAATGCTGTTACACGAGTTTCGGTCGCGGTCGCTTCGCCGGGAATTGGCGGTGCGGCTTTGCGCCCGTGGCGCTGATCCCCCGGCGCCACCAGACCGCGCTGCGGCTAAGTCCTCCTGAAAGCGACGCCGCGCTTTTCCTATCGCGCCACGCCGTGGCGCTACGAGCCAGTTTACCTCGGCCGATCTGAACCGTGGACCGGCACCGGCTTTCACGTCTGGTGTTTGCTGCAGGTTAGCAAGTGACATCGTTTTCTGGAATTCGTAAGTGGAGTTACGTAAGCAGTAAATTATCACAAGTGTTGTGATAGATATAGGAGAAGCTACCTCTCTAATATCAGTCTTTCAGAGTTAGTAAAATCGTTACGGGAAAGTTGTAACCAAGCGATTATTCAAGTTGATCTTCAGAATTTATGTACTTTCTGAAAAATTTCATACACACATTCGCGAAGATGACAAAAGCAGGTAAGTACCAGAACTGTCACAGTCAGCTTAAAATCTCAGGCATCCAAGTTCGTGAGAAGAATTATGAAATAGAAATCTGAGGATCTGTTAGACGACGACCTGTTTGCGTGTAAGAAAGGAAAGGCACATGAGAGGCAGTTCCGACGTGCCACTTGATAATGGAAGCAAGATTTAGCAGAAATCATACATCTTTGTTTGGATTACAGGGAATTTATTGGCAGTTGCGAATACGAACAACCACCATTTGTACAAGGGAATGAAGATAAAGGCAATTTGTGCAGGATCGGGACTCGATCCCGGATATTCCGCTTTACGCGAGCGGTCTCCTTAAAAGCTTTTTCTCAGTTGGCGCCACATTTTATTTATTTATTTATTTTTCTCTATTAATTGTTTTCTTTTTCTGCCCCTGGACAGGAAAGGAAAAACCACAAAAAAAGTCTACTTGAAACCGCCACTTGTGTCCTAACAAAAAAATAAAATGCACTTCTTCAGGTGTTGGCGCCTATCTAGGCCCACCCCAAAACCACTAGTAAAGGAAGAAACTAGGGGGGAAGAACATAGAGAGTAGCGATGAAAATTAAAGTAGTTGTGAACGGGCTGTTTTTTTTTTTAGTTTTTGTTATTGCATTTCTTGTTTTTTTGCGTTTTTGTATACAGTCTTTATTTATTTTTAAAATTAAATTAGTGTATGTACCAGAATTCCAGGAGTCGGTAGCGCCTTCCGATTGGCAGAACATCCAAACGTGCCTTCTCGAAAATTTAATGGCGATTCCGTTTGAAGTGCGTTCAGAAAATTATGTCGGCAAACGAGTCTCAGCATCTCATGGTTTGGACGTTCGACCTGGAAGGCGGGTTATGAAAGGCCCTCCATAGAAAATTGGAAAAGAACTGCTTGTATCTGGGGTTGCGAACAAGTACACGTTGTGGATCGTTAAGGTACGTCCAATAACCTAGTTCTGATTTCTCGTCGGGGCCAAAAAGTAGCGGACCGTATGACCGCGTATTCAGTTTTGTTGCGGGGTAATGAATCACAAGCGGGAATAAAAGCGTCGATACAGTGATCTGAGCAGTTGTCTGTCGGGCAAGGAAAGCCAAGGTACGCAGCGCCAGCCTCCAGACGTCAGACGACGGACCACATGAGAATTTATGAGCGTCTGTGTCCTCCACACTACAGTGAACACACGGGGGTGTGTCAGCGAGGCGCCGGCCATGGTGGCCGAGCGGTTCTAGGCGCTTCAGTACGGAACCGCGCAACTGCTACGGTCGCAGGTTCGAATCCTGCCTCGGGCTTGGATGTGTGTGATGTCCTTAAGTTAGTTAGCTGTAAGTAGTTCTACGTTCTAGAGGACTGATGATCTCAGATGTTAAGACCCATAGTGCTCACAGCTATTTGAACCATTTTGTCAGCGATGCGGATGCGGTGCAAACGAAACTGTTTGATCTGTTTGCCATTGACGGTGATATACCAGGTGGACTGGATGTTGGTGTCGAGATAATCAGCATGCACCGCTTACCACACACGACGCCATATGATCTGAGGAAACTTATGTTCCATGGGTTTGGTGGTTCGACACACTTGTAATGTGTAGTGTACAGTGTTTGTCTGCAGTATACGTGAAAGGGGTAATGGGTGCAGGATGTAATTTAAATCGAGAAAGAAGTGCCGAATGTGGTAAAAGGGGGTGGAATGTCTGGTGATATGAGTGGGTCCGACTTAGACTGGTGCATATTCACGCAAAAGCACTCCGGTCAGGCTCGGCGGGCAGTGACGCAAGGCTTTCTGTTGGGGGCTAACACAAAGCGCCGTATCTGGCTCACAGAATAAGCCCACTCCATCACGCTCTCGCGGGAGGGCGAGGGAGGAAGACTGAACTGTAAATAACATCCCGGTACAAACAAAGGAACCCATCGCCCTCTACATACGACGTGCGAGGGTAATCGGGACTGGGAACGCTTGTGCCATACGGGGGATGCGTGAGGCGTGGTAAACATTCACGTATTGCGCACGCTGTACAATGTCGAGGGATCTAAGCCGGTGGTCCACAAGGCCAGCCCTGATCGTTTGGAGGAGACGTCTACTGTTGGTTGCCGCTCAACGACAGAGGTCATTCATAAAATCAATGCCCAAACAGCTGAGGCTGGTGGCCACACTTAGAGGAGCGACATATCGCTGAGGTAGACCAACACTAATGAGCAGAACCCTCGATTTGGAAATGTTAAGAGGACTGCGCGATGCCTCCCTATATGTCACCACCCAAGTCAGAGATGCGCGAACATCGTCTTCATTGCGGAGGTAGAGAGCTAGAGCGCCAGCATAGGCTGTACAACAGAAGCAGTACCCATGCAGTGTTATAGCCACCAGGCGTTGGCGAAGCCCTTGTAGTAGGGGCTCTAATGCCAAAGCATACAATATCGTGGAAAGTGGGCAGTCCTGTCGGAGACAAACCGCTCTATCGCTAGAGGCGCGGTGAGGCGACCATTACGGAGTATTCTTGAAGTCGCGCCGTTCAAGTGCCGCATTACCAGTATTACTATATGAGCCGGAAAACCCATGTGTTGGAGGACCGATTTCAGAAAGGTATCGTTGACACGGTGGAATGCCTCGCTGAAGTCAAGTGATGCTAATGCGCCAGGCAAATATAGTGACCGCGAGAGTGCGAACAAGTCCCCGTAACGGCAAAAGGGCCCTGTGGATGTTGTTGTTACCTCCCAGCGAAGTCCGATCAAGGGAAGTGACGTATCTTGCAGCCTTCTTGAGTCGTGAGGCCAACAAAGGGGTAAAAATTTTCATGTCACTGTTGAGCAGAGTGATGGGCCGGTAATCGCATATCCCTGATCACCCCTGTGGCATAGGGACCAGGATGATGACCAAATCATGAAAGGTGCCTGGGATCGTAGTTGCGGGTAACATCAGTTCGCGACAGATGGACGTCCAAGTACGTATCAAATGATGGCCAAAACACTTGTAAACTTCGAGGGGGAGACCATCAGGCCCAGGGGACTTGTTGGCAGCTCCCACTTTGATAGCTTGTACGACTTCATCGGAGGTCACTTGTTCCTGAAGTTCTTTAGCCACATTCTCTGGAATGGTGTTGACAGTCAGTGATGCTACCTCCTCTATTAGGGTCAGGGTACAGCCGGCGGAAATGAGAACAGAAAGCATGACCAATGGCGCGTTGCGTAGTGTATCGTCGTCCTTCCGTATCGGTGAGGTCGTGACAACCTGTAGACGTCCACACATTACGTAATTCCCCGTGAAGGGGAAAACATTTTAATTGAAAGTCGCTACCTAAGTGGATAAACACGATATTGCAGTACCTGTGTTGTTACAAACGACGAAGTTTTCTTTCGTACATGCAACCGTTGCCGCACGTAGGAGAAAGTGGGTAATATAAAATACGTGCAAAAAATCCACGAGGAAAAAAAAGATAATGGAAACCAAAAACAAAATTCTCCGATTAGAAAGAGTGTAAGACACGGATGTAGACTTTCATCCTTATTGTGCATACTATACAGGGTGATTTTTTCCGCCGTTTACGAACTCTAGGAATTGATCGACGACAGAATACGGAACAAAAACAGCCTAAGGAACTTATGTCCTGAAATGCATGGTATCAATGCTAGCGACCATTTATTCAAGCATACATTGTTATGGAGCCTGCGGTCTAATGCACGCTGTACCTTGCAACTACAGTTACAGTATGTGCTGAAAATAGTTTTCATGTTCCTCAATGCATGCGTGTACGCGCCGTAGCATATTCTATCTCAAATTTTCACATCGGCCAGGCGTGCATCCGAACAGTTTCAAAGGCAGCATGAATACGCTGCTCCAGTGTCTTCAGATCTCGAATGGGCTCTGCATGCACGATGCTTCTGAGATAGTCCCATATCCAGAAATCGGAAGCGTTGAGATCCGGTAAACGAGCAGGCCATACAATTGGACACCCTCGTCCGATCCATCGAGCAGGGAAGACATGGTTGAGACGCGTCCGGACGTTAATGGATAATTGGGCTAGACCACCATCATGTAGCAGCCATATACAGGGTGTCCCAGCTATCTTGTCCACCCAAAATGTCTCTGGAACAATAACAGCTATTGGAAAACGACTTTCACCGGTATCAATGTAAGGCTGGGGCCCATGAATGTACATATTTGGAAACATTCTAAAAGGAAAGCATATATGTTTTTTAACACAAACTTATGTTTTTTAAATGGACCTCCTCTATTTTTTCTTCGGAAATCCATAGCATGACAAAGCACATACACAATGGCGTTGATTGCATCGCAATATTCCCGTTACATCCCGAGATATTGAGACGCGAAGTTGACGCTTGAAACACCCGACATGCGCTGCTAGCGCACGTGCTGAGGCTCAGGCGTGAACCCCATGCTGCCCGTAATCGCGATGTGATTGACATGTGAAATCACATCACCATACTTATCAAGAGGGACAATTACTTGTCAATCACATCGCGATTACGGGCAGCACGGGGTTCACGCCTGAGCCTCAGGACGTGCGCTAGCAGCGCATGTCGGGTGTTTCAAGCGTCAACTTCGCGTCTCAATATCTCGGGATGTAATGGGAATATTGCGATGCAATCAACGCCATTGTGTATGTGCTTTGTCATGCTATGGATTGCTGAAGAAAAAATATAGGAGGTCCATTTAAAAATACATAAGTTTGTGTTAAAATACACATATGCTTTCGTTTTAGAATGTTTCCAAATATGTACATTCATGGGCCCCAGCCCTACATTGATACCGGTGAAAGTCGTTTTTCAATAGCTGTTATTGTTCCAGAGATATTTTGGGTGGACAAGATAGCTGGGACACCGTGTATAACCCTTCGAAGCATCAATGGCGCTTCTTCTATCGCCGCGTGGAGTGGCCGCGTTTTTAGAGGCGCCATGTCACGGATTTCGCGGCCCCTCCAGCCGGAGGTTCGAGTCCTCCCTCGGGCATGGGTGTGTGTGTCGTTCTTAGCATAAGACAGTTTAAGTAGTGTGTAATTCTAGAGACCGATGACCTCAGCAGTTCGGTCCCTTAGGAATTCACACACATTTTTTGCTTCTTCTACCAGGGGAGATAAAGTCACCCGCAGGAAACGCCGATAGCTTTGGCCTGTTGGACGACGTCGAGGGAAGACAGATCCCAAAATACGGTCGCCAGTTATCCCGGCCCCCATATTCCGGCTGCACCGATAATGCTGATTGCTGTCACTATACCATGGCAGTTCTGCATACTATCTCACACATGTTAAAGTCGAGGTACCACTTCGCATAAAGGTGGCCTCACCAGTGAATAGGACAGATGAAACAAATCCCAGAACCGCGGTTGCCTAGTAAAGAAACCAGTGACAAAACAGCTCCTTGGTGTGGAAAATCTGTCAGTACTACGTCCTGCAGAGTTTGAGGTGTCATGCAGTAGGTGGATGTTGAAAGTTAAATGGACTGTGTAACGTAGCAAAATATTACGAGTTGTCACCTTGCACTGAAAAAGTAGTTTGCCGTGGAGACGGGATGACTGCACTTTGGTCCTCACGCACGCACAGCTGACGAAGGCTCCTGGGCAAGGTGAGCCGCGTGCCTAACTAAGGCTGAGTTCAGTACGTTGCACACACTCTCTATGAATCTGAAGAAGTATTATTAAATATTCATCGACCTTTTCATACTTATTGTACCAAATCCTATTGATAACACAACCATACTGTTAAAAATTCATATTAATAACTTCAGTACTTTCTGAGATATATGTCTATACCTAAAACATGTAATAACCGTGCTGCCATTGTGGAACTGTGTTTGGGACTGTAACATGTTCATATGGAGGATCGATTAAAACTACAGCCAAGAGGATAGGTTCATATAATCTAATTTTCTGGAACTTTCTTTAGTTCCATTACCACAGATTACCGATAAAATTAAAAGTACTATGGAATATTGTTATTTGATCGTGTTTTGGTTGTGCGTGTGTTTTGGAGAGACTGAGAGAATGAGTGGAGGAAATACCTAAAGCGAGAATGTGATATTTTACTGAAATTATTTAAATGTAAGTGTGAGGAAATAGGAAAATTAGTGAGCTTGATTTTTAAAAGGCAGCCAGAAGGGGCGTTGAGTGTTAAATTTATTAGTTATTTATTTTGTGGAAAGGAATCATATTTTGTTTTCATTAGATTCTGTTTAGTTTCGGAATTACGAAATTTCTAATCTAAATTACTTGTGGTAAACTGACTGACCGACGTTGGAAATACCGCAAGGATACAAGTTCTCGAGATGATCTGACTGGCTGCTTAACTTACTAACCAACAGGAATTCAACATTTCCCGCGCGCCTCAGTAGTGCTGTGTGTCTGAGATCTATGAAAAAATCGACATAGTCGCTCGGGAGCCATCTTCTGGTAAACACCTACACTATGTGATCAAATGTATCCCGACAACTGGCTGAAAATAACTTACAAGTTCGTGGCGCACTCCATCCGTAATGCTAAAATTCAGTATGGTGTTACACCCTCAGCCTTGATGACAGCATCCACTCTCGCAAGCATACGTTCAATCAGGTACTGGAAGGTTTCTTGGGGAACAGTAGCCCATTCTTCACGGTGTGCTGCACTGAGCTGAGGTATCGATGTCGGTCGGTGAGTCCCGACACGAAGTCGGGGTTTCAAAACATTGCAAAGGTGTTCTATAGGATTCAGACCAGGACTCTGTGCAGGCCAGTCCATTACAGGGATGTTATTGTCCTGTAACCACTCCGCCACAGGCCGTGCATTAAGAACAGATGCTCGATCGTGCTGAAAGAGCAGCGCGGGTTAGCCTAGCGGTCTAAGGCGCTGCAGTCATCGACTGTGCGGCTGGTCCCGAAGGAGGTTCGAGTCCTCCCTCGGGAATGGGTGTGGTGTGTGTTTGTCCTTAGGATAATTTAGGTTGTGTGTAAGCTTAGGGACTGATGACATTAGCAGTTAAGTCCCATAAGATTTCACACACATTTGAACATTTTTGTGCTAAAAGATGCAATCCTCATCTCCGAATTGCTCTTCAACAGTGGGAAGCAAGAAGGTGCTTAAAACATCAATGTAGACCTGTGTTGTGATAGTGGCAAGCAAAGAAACAAGGGGAGCAAGCCCTACCATGAAAAACACCACCACACCATATCATTACCGCCTCCGAATTCTACTGCTGGCACTACACACGCTGGCAGATGTAGTTCACCGGGCATTCGCCATACCCACACCCTGCCGTCGGATCGCCATATTGTGTACCGCTATTTGTCATTCCACACAACGTTTTTCCACGGTTCAGTCGTCCTATATTTACGCTCCTTACACAAAGCGAGGCGTCGTTTGGCATTTACCGGCGAGATGTGTGGCTTGTGAGCAGCCGCTCGACCATGAAATCCAAGTTTTCTCACCTCCTGCCTACCGTCATAGTACTTGCAGTGGATCCTGGTGGGGTTTGAAATTCCTGTGTGACGGTCTGGATAGATGTCTGCCTATTACACATTACAACCCTCTTCAACAGTCGGCGTTTTGTGTGAGTCAGCCGACGAGGTCGGACTGTACGCTTTTGTGCTGTACGTGTCCCTTCAGGTTTCCACTTCGCTGTCACATTGGATACTGAGGACCTAGGGATGTTTGGGAGTGTGGAAATCTCACGTACAGACTTATGATGCAAGTAACACCCAATCACTTGACCACGTTCGAAGTCCGTGAGTTCCATGGAGCGCCTAATTCTGTTCTCTCACAATGTTTCATGACTACTGACGTCGCCGATATGGAGTACTTTTGTAGTAGGTGGCAGCACAATACATCTAATATGAAAAACGTATGTTTTTGGGGGTATCCGGATACTTTTGATCACATAGTGTATGTTAAATCGCGCTGATCAAATTAGTACCAACAGGAAGAAATTCGCGCGTTTGATCGGTTCTCCTGTAGTTGACGAAAAAGACTACAGTACAGGATTTTGTGAAAGTTTGAGCTTTTTGAATCATATATTTGAAGAAATATTCGCTTGTGACATTTCATTTCGTACATAAATTCCTCGTGGCGCGTTTCCTGCAGAGTACGAGACATTATGGCGGACACTTCTTTGCAAGAAGCCTACTTAAGGACTGAATATGTTAACTCGCAAGTAGTCGTGGTTCAGTGACTGTTAGGGCATTCAAAATGTCGGGTCGGACTAAATAGTTTGGGTGTGAACTTATTACAGAGACAGTCAGTAGCATTCCATAATTGATGTCGGTATGTTAAATACGGACTTGATAGCCATTACCTTATTTTAAAGACAATAAACCAATTAGAAGGAAATTTTTCCAATATTTCTAAGGAGTCATGCAAGAGCTCCAAACGCTCGATAGTTTAACTAATTTTCAGCTACTGCCCATGGACTGGGGCTTTGTGGTGTTTGCGTAGTAGGTATTTAGTCGAATTTTCGTCAACGCTGCTTTTGTCGGCTAAACCAGTACCTACCATCGCAGAGTGAAGGGGCAGACAACCTGAAAGCTATCCACATAGGTGGACTGATTGTTAAAAGGATAGTGAGAAAACGGCTCGTCCCACCGCAGCTAATAAATGAAGCGGTTTTCCGCAGAATTGTGAAAACATTGACCAGAAGAAGAAACAGTATGTAGCATACATCTTAAGAGATCAGGGAATAATTTCCAAGGTCGCTGAAGGTCCTGTAGGGGACAAAAACTGTTGGAGAAGACACACATTAGAATACGTCCTACAAATACTGAGGACGATTGGTTCACGTGCTATTGTGAAATAAAGAAGAGCTGGGTGGAGGAAAGGAGTTCGCTCTGAGCTGCATCTAATCAGTCGGAACACTGAAAACTTTGCCTCAAGGTCCATGTAGTGTGTCCAAGTCCACCTCTTTACCCTATTCCACGGAAGACACTTTGATCATTCGGCGATTCCTTCGTTTCCAAAGTAAACAATATCCTACTGCTGTACTCTTTACTGGGGAGTTAACTGATTTCTTACAGTAAGAGTTTCAGTTGGTCAAAGGTAATCCTGAAATCAGTCGTTATGCTCGGAAAGATATAGAAGCAAGTGCCTTACCTTGATCTTTCGCAGAAGTGTTGCGAGCTGTCAACCGTGCAGCAGATCCGTGTAGGTGACGTTTGTAATCAGAAGCAGACAATGAAATGATCTGAAAAGTGAAATGAAGTGTCGCGACGGAGTCTACGCGTGTCTAAGACGTCAAAGACGCCACCAGGTGTAACGTCTTAAGCACACTGATTGTTAATTATCATTATCATCATTATCATAGCTGAGTCAGACACGGTGAAGAATTTATGGACATAACGTACGGCATTGGTGTTCAGTCTTGTTGTCAGAAACGGTACACCATTATTTTTCTTTTCCTTTATGACCAAATACTGGTGGCAAACATTCCTTGCATCGTCAGGATTGAGAATGGTTGCGAGCAGTTCGCGTGCTGCAGCAATGGCGTTGACTTTCGGCGTTTGAAGGGATGGGAAACTTTAACATGTTAATTGTCATTCGAAAATGTTGTTGTCCCTGTATCAGGGTATGTATTTGTGTCCATTTCCGGGACGAAGCTTTAGGTGCTTGCTATCATGCTACAGGTTTCATTGTAGATACTCAAGATTCAAAATAAGTGTAGCTGGAAATTTTAATTTTCACTATACAGTGACAGAATAACATTGTTTGCATCTTGATTTAGACGTTGTGAGGACAGAAAGCTACATATCTGTTTTTCCGCCAATATCCACTACAGTTTTTGGTATTTCATCGATGAATTCTGTGAAAAAAAAAATATATCCGTCATCAGATATCAAAATTGGCACTAACAGAACGGATGAACATAGCCACATCTCATCCCAAGGAAGCGGTTCAGCTCGTCTTCTCTATATATACGGTGGACCTCAAGTCTGAATAAAGGGACTTTGCCTTAGCTTGCCGCGTTGGCCGAGCGGTTCTAGACGCTTCAGCTATGGTAACAGTTTCGAATCCTGCCTCGGGCATGGATGTGTGTGATGTCCTTAGGTTAGTTAGGTTTAAGTAGTTCTTGGTTCTAGGGGACTGATGACCTCAGATGTTAAGTCCCATAGTGCTCAGAGCCATTTGAACCATTTTGACTTTGCTTGGGGGACTCCAGCTACAGGCAAGAAATGTGTTCACAGAAAATCTTAAAATTTGGATTATTTATGGAGTGTCCCGCCGATGCTTATAAGAAAAGATCATATAAAAAAATTTAAAAAAAAAACAGAATTAATCGTCTGATGGTGGCCTAGAAATCCGAATGCCATTTGACAGCAAAATGTAAATTTAATACTTTTGTGGATCATTAATACCACGAGCTTCACTTTTTAATACGACGTAAGTCATCTTGTAACTAATACACTCCTGGATATTGAAATAAGAACACCGTGAATTCATTGTCCCAGGAAGGGGAAACTTTATTGACACATTCCTGGGGTCAGATACATCACATGATCACACTGACAGAACCACAGGCACATAGACACAGGCAACAGAGCATGCACAATGTCGACACTAGTACAGTGTATATCCACCTTTCGCAGCAATGCAGGCTGCTATTCTCCCATGGAGACGATCGTAGAGATGCTGGATGTAGTCCTGTGGAACGGCTTGCCATGCCATTTCCACCTGGCGCCTCAGTTGGACCAGCGTTCGTGCTGGACGTGCAGACCGCGTGAGACGACGCTTCATCCAGTCCCAAACATGCTCAATGGGGGACAGATCCGGAGATCTTGCTGGCCAGGGTAGTTGACTTACACCTTCTAGAGCACGTTGGGTGGCACGGGATACATGCCGACGTGCATTGTCCTGTTGGAACAGCAAGTTCCCTTGCCGGTCTAGGAATGGTAGAACGATGGGTTCGATGACGGTTTGGATGTACCGTGCACTATTCAGTGTCCCCTCGACGATCACCAGTGGTGTACGGCCAGTGTAGGAGATCGCTCCCCACACCATGATGCCGGGTGTTGGCCCTGTGTGCCTGGGTCGTATGCAGTCCTGATTGTGGCGCTCACCTGCACGGCGCCAAACACGCATACGACCATCATTGGCACCAAGGCAGAAGCGACTCTCATCGCTGAAGACGACACGTCTCCATTCGTCCCTCCATTCACGCCTGTCGCGACACCACTGGAGGCGGGCTGCACGATGTTGGGGCGTGAGCGGAAGACGGCCTAACGGTGTGCGGGACCGTAGCCCAGCTTCGTGGAGACGGTTGCGAATGGTCCTCGCCGATACTCCAGGAGCAACAGTGTCCCTAATTTGCTGGGAAGTGGCGGTGCGGTCCCCTACGGCACTGCGTAGGATCCTACGGTCTTGGCGTGCATCCGTGCGTCGCTGCGGCCTGGTCCCAGGTCGACGGGCACGTGCACCTTCCGCCGACCACTGGCGACAACATCGATGTACTGTGGAGACCTCACGCCCCACGTGTTGAGCAATTCGGCGGTACGTCCACCCGGCCTCCCGCATGCCCACTATACGCCCTCGCTCAAAGTCCGTCAACTGCACATACGGTTCACGTCCACGCTGTCGCGGCATGCTACCAGTGTTAAAGACTGCGATGGAGCTCCGTATGCCACGGCAAACTGGCTGACACTGACGGCGGCGGTGCACAAATGCTGCGCAGCTAGCGCCATTCGACGGCCAACACCGCGGATCCTGATGTGTCCGCTGTGCCGTGCGTGTGATCATTGCTTGTACAGCCCTCTCGCAGTGTCCGGAGCAAGTATGGTGGGTCTGACACACCGGTGTCAATGTGTTCTTTTTTCCATTTCCAGGAGTGTATATATCTTTGCTTGTACATTATTAATGTACATGTACGTTATTAACATTGTACATTATTAACATCTTTTCACATCCTATGCACTTCCATCAATTTCACAGAAAATGAATATTAAACATATCCAGAATAGTTGAAAAATCTCAGCTTTGAGTAAATTTTAAATGTAACTAGCTTCTTGCCTAGAGGCTCGCCTACGTACACATATGTCACATATACTTCACACACGTATAGTAAATTTAACCTATGTAATTCTGCCTGGGTGAAAAATACGCAAAAGGTCGTTATCAAATATTTTTACGTGTCACCCTTCCGGTCCCCACCAAGACCCGTACGAGCGGTAGAGGTACCTTAAACCCACTGTATTTTTTATACAAATAGACAATCATGTATATACTAAACTTAGTCGGAATTGCTCCAGGCGTTACTGAGTCATGCTTTTATGTCGCTCCTTTTTGCCTCAACCATCAGCCGGAGGTCACACTGTATTTGCACCCCTAGAAGCAACCCACAGTGTCGGAACGTCATCGTGACTGTCACCAGTGATTCTAAAGACCCTGAAAACTGTAGACTCAACAGTGGCTTTAGTCGTTATCGATTATATATACATAACACGGCTTCTGACCCCCCTCCCGCTCTCCTTCCATTCGCAGAGATGATAAGGATACATTCCTCCCACAGCATTTCTACAAAACATAATTATATGAATAATGAGCAATATATATACAAAAATTTGTTGATATTAAACTTCCTGGCACCCTGTGCTTGGGTAGCTCAGTTGGTAGAGCACTTTCCCGTGAAAGGCAAAGGTCCCGAGTTCGAGTCTCAGTCCAGCACACAGTTTTAATCTGCCAGGAAGTTTCATATCAGTGCACACTCCGCTGCAGAGTGAAAATCTCATTCTGGCTGATATTGTTTCAGACTTTCTTGAGTCACGCTTGTATGTCTCCCTCTTTTCAGCCCCTCCGCCTTCAGTCTGGGAGGTAGGTCGTGATTACGCGTGTAGTGCTTCTATTCAGACAGTAAGTATTTGGAAGGTAGATACATAGAAATAGTGTTTATTATTAATATACACAGAGTATCTCAAGAATAGAGGGCCTAGTTTCAGGTATGGATTCTTCACTTGTTGACAATGTAATAAGTTCATTACGACATGTGTCAGGTGTAATCTTCCCCTCCTTGCTTCTTCCAGCTGTTGTCCACAATGAACAATGCCCTGTCCATATAATTTATAAGCAAAGTCTTTGTGAAGATTTCAGAGGAACGAAGATTACAATAAATTTTCAAGTTTACTTAGCTTGTCATGTTGAGATGGCTCCAGTTCTTCTTGTCTAGGGGCTGATTATTAAAGCTGAAAATCTCACATAAGGTCCACACGGTTGGTTTGAACTAAATATATTTGAAGACTGTTGTTGGAGAATTTCTTCTTTTATTTTTTTGTAAATGTATTTTCGCACATTTTAGTATATCATACAATCTTTTGATTTTTCACATTAACAAAGCCGGAATTATGCTGTGCGCAACTTTTATACAAAAATACGTCCGATCACTTCACAGGCAACTTAAAAACTCTCACACTCTACGGAAAAACAATTTTTCTTAAAAAATGAATTACTACTAGCTTTCGTTACCTCATTAATTTCGATTATTATTTCATAAATGAATCCAGAAATAAACATAGTAAACAGCAACGGAGTGCGTAATTAATAAAAGGAATTTTAAGTGCACAAATGTTTCTAAAAAATAATTTTGACTGTGCATTCGTAACCAGTACTTATCGATTATAGCGTCAAAATTAAACTATTTTATAAAGTGATTCCTTTTCATAAATTTTAGCTTCAAATATAACATACTGTTTATAAAATCACAAAAAGTTATCAGAATAGCAACTGAGATAATATTGACCTGTCCAAAATTCGAAAATTGTTACTGGTATCGACAACTACTGTTGAGAAAAATTAATAATAGAGGATGATGTCCCGTTACACAGGTAATGCATGGCTTGGAGACAATA
Source organism: Schistocerca piceifrons (assembly GCF_021461385.2). NCBI lineage: Eukaryota > Metazoa > Arthropoda > Insecta > Orthoptera > Acrididae > Schistocerca > Schistocerca piceifrons. Next base: position 65,294,667 of record NC_060140.1, read on the forward strand.
TTAACCATAACTTCACACTTTTTGCAAATGATGCAGTTATCTACAGTGAAGTACTGTCTGAAGGAAACTGCATAAATAGTCATTCAGTTCTTCATAATACGAGGTGCATTCAAGTTCTAAGGCCTCCGATTTTTTTTTTCTAATTAACTACTCACCCGAAATCGATGAAACTGGCGTTACTTCTCGACGTAATCGCCCTGCAGACGTACACATTTTTCACAACGTTGACGCCATGATTCCATGGCAGCGGCGAAGGCTTCTTTAGGAGTCTGTTTTGACCACTGGAAAATCGCTGAGGCAATAGCAGCACGGCCGCTGAATGTGCGGCCACGGAGAGTGTCTTTCATTGTTGGAAAAAGCCAAAAGTCACTAGGAGCCAGGTCAGGTGAGTAGGGAGCATGAGGAATCACTTCAAAGTTGTTATTACGAAGAAACACGCGCAGCCCTTCCCGGACGTTTTTGTTGCAGTGCAGGAAGGAATTTGTTCTTCAAATCATTTTTGTAGGATGCACCTGTTACCGTAGTGCCCTTTGGAACGCAATGGGTAAGGATTACGCCCTCGCTGTCCCAGAACATGGACACCATCATTTTTTCAGCACTGGCGGTTACCCGAAATTTTTTTGGTGGCGGTAAACCTGTGTGCTTCCATTGAGCTGACTGGCGCTTTGTTCCCGAATTGAAAAATGGCATCCACGTCTCATCCATTGTCACAACCGACGAAAAGAAAGTCCCATTCGTGCTCTTGTTGCGCGTCAACATTGCTTGGCAACATGCCACACGGGCAGCCATGTGGTCGTCCATCAGCATTCGTGGCACCCACCTGGATGACACTTTTCGCATTTTCAGGTCGTCATGCAGGATTGTGTGCACAGAACCCACAGAAATGCCAACTCTGGAGGCGATCCGTTCAACAGTCATTCGGCGATCCCCCAAAACAATTCTCTCCACTTTCTCGATCATGTCGTCATACCGGCTTGTGTGAGCCTGAGGTTGTATCGGTTTGTTGTCACACAATGTTCGCCTTCATTAAACTGTCGCACCCACGAACGCACTTTCGACTCATCCATAACTCCATCACCACATGTCTCCTTCAACTGTCGATGAATTGCAATTGGTTTCACACCACGCAAATTCAGAAAACGAATGATTGCACGCTGTTCAAGTAAGGAAAACGTCGCCATTTTAAGTATTTAAAACAGTTCTCATTCTCGCCGCTGTCGGTAAAATTGCATCTGCCATACGGTGTTGCTATCTCTGGGATGTATTGACAATGAATGCGGCCTCATTTTAAAACAATGCGCATGTTTCTATCTCTTTCCAGTCGGGAGAAAAAAAATCGGAGGCCTTAGAACTTGAATGCACCCCGTATTTCGAAGTGATGAAAGGATCGGCGGTTTCCTATGAATATTCCGAAATATTACGTTGTGCACATGACAAAACGAAAAAACGTGGTATGAATGACTGTAACATAGAAGAGTCACTGCTGGAACCAGTGAACTCTATATATACCTGGCTGTACCACTTTGTAGGGAATGGAGAATCACTTAGGGTCAGTTGCAGGTAAAGCACATGGTAGATTTTGGTTTATTGGTAAAATACTGGGCACGTACAATCAGTCTACAAAGGAGATGCTCCGGCTCTAGAATATTGTTGAAATTTGTCAGACGCGTACCAGATAGCACTAAGAAGTGATACTGAACTTATCATGCAGGGAAGGGCAGCACGATTAGATAAATGTTTGTTTCATCCATCGGAGAGTGCCACAGAGATGATGAAGAAGCTGAATTGGCTGACTCTTGAACATTAGCTTAAACTATCCCTAGGAAGCCTACTTACAGAGTTTAAAGAATCGGCTGTAAATGATGATCCTAGGAATATACTACATAACCCCACACTTATCTACCCCACAAGGATCATGAGGGCAAGATTAGATTAGTGCACAAACAGGGACATTTAAGCAACCATTCTTCCCACGCTCCATTCGTGAATACAGAGGGGAAGGAACAGTAATAACTGGTACAATGGGAGGTACCTTCTGCCATGCACTTCACAGTCGTTTTCAGAGTATAGATATAGATGTAGAAGTATATTAACAGGACAGTTAATTCCGAGGCGAAGGTCAAAGCGAACATTTGTTTCCTTCGCGATCGATATGTGCTCAAATCACGTGCTAGCAGAAGTACAGTTCGTGTATGGAAAGGTGGGTGGCAACGCTGCATTCGGTCCTCGTTGGACACAGGAGAGGTACAAACAGTGGAGGTGTCCAGATTGGAAGACATTTGAACGTCTCCATCACCGCTGTGAGCTCGTAGGAAGTTCACATCTCCTCGTTTGGAGGAAACCGACCAAGATCGAGAAGTCCAGATGTGAAGGAGAAGATTTTGGATTACATGTATGCGACTCCATCTGTCAGCACACGAAGGTCAGCGTGGCAAGTGAATGTTCCTCATATCGCTGTTGCAGGCTGTATCCTTATCACATGCAACGTATACAGACGCCGTCAACAGCACATAAATGGGCACGACTTATGTCCTGTTAGTGGTTCTTGCAGTGATGTGCTACAAATCCGGAGTTTCTGGCTTCTGTGTTATTCACACATGAAGCTTAGTTCCCATGAGATGGCATTACAAACTTTCACACTCAGCATTAATGGGAGTATGAAAATCCACATGCAAGTTTTCCATCTCATTACCAAGTGCGGTTCTCCAATAACACTTAAACCAGTATCATTGTTGACTGATTAACTGGACCCTATGTACCACCCTGATGATTCCTTAATAAGTCCACTTTTCGCATGATGGTGCTCCTTCACATATCAGTTCTACAACTCGTCAGTATTTGGTTTCCTTGATCCCTAATCGATGGATAGGTGGATATGGCACACTTGCTCGGTCTCCATGATCATCTGGTTTCAACACTGTCAGTTTTTACTTATGGGGCAATTTAAGATAATTAGTGTATTCGTCTCTGGCACCTCCCATGGAATCCCTTTGGAATTGAAATATGGGTTGTCAGAAAATAAGCAAAGTTCTTGGAAATATGGAATCGTTTTGGCATGGCCGTGGGACACTGATATGAGGTCTGTAGTCAGGGAGCAGGTGGATATTCAGAACGTCTTCTGCTGGAGGGAAAGCATTCTAGTGACTACCACTGTTCTGAAAGCTATGACTTGCAAACCCACCATTTGCAATGTTTATCTATGAGGAATATATACCAGAAACTATGCCCTCTATTACTTAAACACTTTGTACATTAGTCATCAGTCTGTAAATTTGTGTATAAATTTGCAAATGATATTGTGAGATTAACTTTGTACCTCGTAGATGACTCTGCCAGCAACTGACCATAATGTTACTGTGCCAGTACTGTAGCTGCTTTGAAACGCGGTCGCGCTTCATAGCACTGTCTCGGGGAAGTGATCACGCTCTGGAAGCTGGGTCTTAATGCACCATTTGCTTGTGATAGGCCTGCGGAACTTGTCCGGAGTCCTGGTCTGGTCACCAGCATACGCGCACAACTGGAGCCCTGGCAGACGACACTGGCTGCAGCCCAAAGCCGCTGCTAACGCGCACATCAGCACGCATCATTAAGCCGGTCTCCCATAAGATAAGTGTTGGAAGCTGAATGATAATCTTGCGGACGAATTTTACTATGCATCGGTGTCTAGAGGTGTAAATAATCGATGACGGTTCGTTAAGTTTTCTGCAAAATGCATCACAGAAACGTGAAGTCCAATTACCCTACTTTTAGAAACGGAAACCTCTGATACTGTACAAAATCCCACTCACATTGCACTCAAACACTACGCCACATTGACATTATTGTGAACAGAACCATTCAACGGATATTGAGCAATGTTGAATTCAGATGAAAAAGCACTGTAAGAATTCCTTCTTTGTTTACATTTGAGTTTCTTGGCTCATATCAAATAATTATTTTGCTCTGAACGCGATTTTCATTTTATTGAAAGGAAGGTACTAGCTTAAGACATATGGTGAGCGAGAAATCTCACACAATGTGTATATGTTCGCAATTTGCCTGTGTGTCCTGTGTTGCTTGAGTTCTTGGTCAGTTAGTCTTCACAGATACATCAGCCCTTCGTCAAAGAGCTTCAAAAGTTTATGAACTATTCAATTACACGAAGGAGGTGAAGGTTGGCTCGTTATTGCAAGTCCCTATAGGCCGAAGAAACTGCCTTGAAAGGTTATAACGTTTACAATTTGAAACAACAAACCACCATAGTTTTCATGTGGCTGGTTGCCGATTCGAATTATAAATCTTATAACCATATTACAGATAGTGTCATTTTTCGACTAAATGGTTACTTAATTTTGTTCTTCATTTATTGTGAACGAGCTTGGTACTGCGAAGGAAGGTCCTTCCATTACTGTACTACTTGAAACCTGACAGAGCAGTAGCAATGAATTACTGTTCCCGTTTGTACTAACCTAAGGACAACAGTTTGGATATTTTTGAAAATTTTATTAACTTCGAAACGAGGCTGTTTGTTTCAGTGCGTAGGTTTTCTTGGACGAAGTCAGTTCCAACAAAATTACTTTGGGCAATAGGCTGCGTCATTTGGAAGCTAAAACCGACAATAAAACAAACAATGTTGTTATCCTCTCTGCTGCGGTCGTCTTTTGGACAACTGAACTGAGAGATTCTGGGGATGATCCTACCTATATGCCGTCACATGTCGGTTGTCAAGCAATAATCTATGTCCAGTAGACATATGGTCGATAATGTGCTCCAAAGAACGTACACCCACCCGAAGGAGGAGATAAACGATCTTTGGCAGGGATGCTGGCATCAGCACCAAGTGGGTGCCCCGCCACAATGTGGTAAGCCAGACGAAAACGTGGAATATTTTCCACGCCAACTACCACTATCCGTGTCACTTAATAACTGGTTCAGGCCTTATTACCCACAGGCTCCCCCTCAGAAACAACGATTTTGGGGCTGGCTCATCAAACTGACCAGTGCAGTATTGACATTTCTGTTACCCTACCTGTTCACAGATGAGACTGCGGCATCGTCAACCGTCACACCTACCTCTGAGCTACCGAAAATCCAGCGTCATTCCCCTGATGGCACTCCTGTGGCCTTCTTTTACTTATTTCATTGTTCCTTTGACGCATATGCTAAACAAAGGGGGCCATAAATCGCAACCCATCTCCCTTTATAACCGCGCTGCACTTCTCTATATCGATGAACAGTCACTCCAGCAGCTAAAAAGCTCTTTATTCTATTTCACGATGTACTTCAGTTTTTATACTAAACCATTTATCTGGTAGAATCTAAATGTGATGTAAGTGGAGCAAACGTACAAACATACACACGTACGTAACTACAAAAATAATAAATGTGTGTGTATGTATGTTCCACATCTTCACCTAAAGCACTGGTTGGATTACAAGCAAACTTGGTACACGTAACACTATTGTCTGGAAACAAGCACCATGAGGGTAAGAACCACCGCTGTCCAAATGGCGTGGAAGTGGCAGGGCAAGAGGACGCATGGAGCAGAGAGGAGACAGACAGAGATAGGGGATAGGAGCAAATTTCTACAATATATGTGACATACGTCTGAGCAGTGAAGCCGCAGGTAAAAGCCTAGTATAATTTACTTAACACTGATTTAGGAGTTCCGACATGTAAAATTTTAACTTTAGTCATTTTCCGTATAATTAGAGAAAAAAGAGGAAAAAGAAGGAAATAGCGTACATTGGGCAGTGGTGAAGGTAATACAATTAATTACGAAGCTGCATTGACAATAGCCTAGTGTACAGTCACCCCGCCACAGAAATTTTTATACCAATTGTCCAATGAAATCCCGGAGCATGATGTCAGTAGCCACGTGAAAATCCAAATAAAGGGATGACCATCACTAGCATCCAACACTTACAAGGAAACATTCGAAGTTTCAATAAACTATCTTGCGTAACTTGGTGGACGTGTAGTGGGGGCATAATAATACAGTACATATATTTTTGTATTTTCCCAATTTCTCTTTTAAGGGGAAACACATCGTGAAAGGTAATTTGGCATATTACATGTGGACGAATTATCTTAGAAACGATGATATATAAAAATTATTCTCATATAGAAGTTTGTGTGTAATTAACAGTCTCGGAAACTGTAAATCGAGTTTTGTAATAATTTGAAATTTTGCAAAATATCCCTTCACCATTAATTAATTTTGGAAAACGAAAATACTTATTACAACGTAAATTAAAGAAGCTTTCAAGCTACATACATCCATGAGTAATTAAGGTAGTTTCTGAAATATCATTTTTGCAAATTAAGCTGTACATTGAATAGAATTGAGGAGAAGAGGATCTTGTGGCACAACTTGACTAGAAGAAGGGATCGGTTGGTAGGACATCTTCTAAGACATCGAGGGATCACCAATTTAGTATTGGAGGGCAGCGTGGAGGGTAAAAATCGTAGAGGGAGACAAAGAGATGAATACACTAAGCAGATTCAGAAGGATGCGGGCTGCAGTAGGTACTGGGAGATGAAGTTGCACAGGATAGAGTAGCGTGGAGAGCTGCATCACACCAGTCTCCGGACTGAAGACTACAACAACAACAACAAGCTGTACACAATGTGTTGTTTGTGTATTACCAACGTACCTGATTAAAATATCTAAATATTAATTTTAGTCTCGTTGTTTGTTTTACTATATTTCTTTTATCTCTTTATTGTTATTTTACGTTTTATATTCATTTTTTTGTTTGCTTAAACAATTTTGCGTATTTTGGTAATTTAAAATAATAAATAACTCATTTTTATAACACAGAATCATTACAGTGATGATAATCTGGAAGTAAGTGCTCAAAACATGAAGTTTTCTTACATAATGATCATAAAATGAACGAAATTTCTTCGCAATATTTGCATGATAGAGTAGACAATAAAAAACCAAATTCAGCAGGATTTCAAATTTTCGGAGGTGATCCTCTAAATATCCTGATTTGTATCAGACACATTTCGATACATCAGTAACCATAGACAGTAATAATTGATTATTTACTAGTGACTAAAACTTAATTATAGTCTTTCTGAACTGCAGATTGACATGAAAACCATTTAACAGAACCAGATCATACAATCTCTTCACGAGGCTGTACCAGCATTGAAAACCATATATGTACACCATATATACCAGTGCTGTTGAGCCCCTTGGATCACGCAATGAACAAGTTCCTTGTCCTCATGTACGATTCTCTAGACGTTTCTTTCATACTGACAGCTCCAAAAATCTAATAATAATACAGATTTTTCTCACTCACTGGGAAAGAAAACAACTTTCAAATACGATTTGATCTGGCAATTCGTTCGTTTAAAAGATTTCTATGCTCTCAGAAGGACATTTTATGTTTCAAAATGAGATTCTAGAGTTCCTGATCCAAACTCAATATTAGTTCCTTTTAAAACTATGAAAATCTGGGTGGCAAATGTGAAAAAACAGTTTTTACCATCATAACCCTGGACAAAAACCTAGTTCATCCGGTAATCCCATAAGATTTGACGGTGCAGGTACAGTTGGGAACTGTATAGGCTTTCGATGTTGGAAGAACTTGGTAAGAAGATTTCCAGATTTAGGTCTGTTGAATGACTATGATGAGAATCTCCAGTTCAGAGACATTGCAACCAAGCTGCAGTCCCTACTACATAATCGATTCTGTTAGTCATGGCTTACCAATGTACTGAAATGTGCCTGATATAAATTAGGTTATTAAGAGGATCACCAGCGACACTTTGAAATCCTCTTGACTTGTGTTCTATATTGTGTTCTCTGTCATGTATATAATGTGAAGGAATTTCGTTTATTTTATGTGTATGGTGTAAGAAAAAGTTATATTTAAGCAATTATTTACAGATTATCCTTATTGTAATGATTTTGTTTCATAATAATTTATTATTTTCAATTAACAAAATATACATATGAGTTGCAGCAAACAAAAAGAAAAGGAAATGAATATAAAGTATGAAATAACAATTTGAGTAAAGTAAATAACCAGAATGATAATGAATGTTTAGATACATTAATGGGATATGTTAAAAATACTCTGACAGCACATTGTATAGAGCCTATTTTCCAAAAATTGTATTTCAGAAACCAGCTTAATTACTAATGGATGTATGTAGTTTGAAAGTTTCTTTAATTTATGTTGCAACGAAAGTTTTCATTTTTCAGAATTAATTAGTGGCGATGGTGTATTTTGCAAACTTTCGTACATTACTAAAGCAGAGTCCGAAATTCCATCACCAAATAAGACGAAATAAATATTCCAGAGTTCGAATCAAGAACAGTTGCCAACATGAGTGACTTGAAGAAGATGTCCTCAGAGTAGTGAAGCAACTTCAGTCCCTTAAGGAAGGCAAGACTTCCGGTCCAGATTGTATACTAACTAGGTTTCTTTCAGAGTATGCTGATGCAATAGCTCCTTACTTGACAATCATACAAACCTGCTCGCTCGACGAAAAATCCGTACCTAAAGACTGGATGATTGCGCAGATTACACTAATGTTCAAGAAAGGCAATAGGAGAACTCCACTAAATTATAGGGCTGTGTCATTAACGTCGATATGTAGTAGGATTTTGAAACATGTATTGTGCTCGAACGTTATGAATTATCTCGAAGAGAACGGTCTCTTCACACACACTCAACACGGATTTAGAAAACATCATTCTTTTGAAACACAAACGAAGTTTTAAGTGCTATCGACAAACGATTTCAAATTGATTCCTTGTTTTTAGATTTCCAGAAGGCTTTTGACAACTTACTTCGCAAGAGGCTTGTAATGAAATTGAATACTTATGGATTTTGTCGTAGTTGTGCGACTGGATTCGTGATGCCCTGTGAGATCGGTCTCAGTTAGTACAAACTGACTGAGTAAAACAGAAGGAATTTCTGCCGGTACACAAGGTAGTGTTGTAGGCCTTCTACCGTCCCTTATCTATGTAAACAATTTAGGAGACAATCTGAGAAGCCGTCTTAGGTTGTCTGCAGATGGCACTGTCGTTTATCATCTAGTAAAATCATCAGAAGATCAAAAGAAATGGCAAAATGATTTAGAAAATACGTATATCTGTATGATGCGAAAATTGGCTTTGGCCCTAAGTAATGAAAGACTCAGAAGATGCAACAGATCTACTAAAGAGACTGCCTACACTACGCTTCTAAACCTTCTTATGGAGTACTGCTATGCAGCGCGGGACCCTTACCAGATAGCGTTAGGGGATTACATTTCAAAAGTTGAAAGACCTTCAGCACGTTGTGTATCATTGCAAAATAGGGATGAGAGAGTCAAGGATTTGACGTGGACATCATTAAAACAAAAGCGTTTCCCTTTGCGGCCAGAATTTTTCACGAAATTATCTCCTCTGAATGCGAAAATATTTTGTTGACGCCGACCTACAGAAACTATAATCATAATAAAATAAGGGAAGTCAGAACTCTCACGAAAAGACACAGGTGTTCGCTTTTACCGCGTCCTATTCCAGAGTGGAATAATTGAGAATTATAGTACAGGTGGTTTGATGAACTCTCTGCCAGGCACTTAAGTGTGATCTGCAGAGTATCCATGTAGAAGAAGATTACAGAATTCTATTACATACTTTTGAGAACGCTAATTACATACTAACTTTTATGTTGTTGTTATCGTCTACTGTCCAGAGACTTGTTTGATGCAGCTCTGCATTCTACTCTATTCTGTGCAAGCTTCTTCATCTCCGAGTAACTGCTGAAGTCTACATCCTTCTAGATCTGCTTAGTGTATGCATCTTTTGGTCTCCCTCTACGACTTTTACCCTCCACGCTTCCCTCCAGTACTAAATTGGTTTTCCCTTGATGCCTGAGAACGTGTCCTACCAACCAATCACTACTTTTAGTTAGTTTGGGCTACAAATTAGTCTTTTGCCCAATTCTGTTAAGTACACCCTCATTAGTTGCTTGAGCTACCCATCTAATCTTCAGCTTTCTTCTGTAACACCACATTTCGAAAGCTTCTATTCTATTCTTGTTAAAATATTTATCGTCCATGTTTCACTTGCATACGTGGCTAGACTCCATACAAATACTTTCAGAAAAGATTTCCTAACATTTAAATCTACACTTGATTTCACGAATTTCTCTTCTTCAGAAACGATTTCCTTGACATTGTCAGTTAGATTTCATATCCTCTTTACTTCAACCATCATCAGTTATTTTGCTCCCCAAATAGCAAAACTCATCCACTACTTAAAGTGTCTCATTTCCTAATCTAATTCCCCCAGCATACCTGATTTAATTCGACTACATTCCATCATCTTCGCTTTGCTTTTGTTGATGTTCATCTTATTTCCTCCTTTCAGACACTGCCCATTCCACTCAACTGTTCTTCCTGGTCCTTTGCTGTGTCTGACAGAATTACGTCATCGGCAAACCTCAAGTTTTTAATTCTTCTCCATGGGTTTTAATTCCTTCTCCAATTTTATCGTTTCTGTCCTTCACTGCTTGCCAACATACAGATTGAATAACATCAGGAATAGGCTACAATCCTGTCTCAGTCCCTTTTTAATCAGTGCTTCCCTTTTGTGACTTTCTACTCTTATAATTGGCATCTGGTTTCTGTACAAATTACAAATTAGGTTTCGCTCCCTGTATTTTACCCTGCCACCTTCCGAATTTGAAAGAGAGTATTCCATTCAACATTGTCAATAGCTTTCTCTAAGTCTACAAATGCTAGGAAGGTAGGTTTGCCTTTCCTTAACCTATCTTCTAAGACAAGTCGAAGGGTCATAATCGCCTCGTGTGTTTCAGCAGTTCTACGGAATCCAAACTGATCTTTGCCGAAGTCGCCTTCTACCAGTTTTTCCATTCGTCTGTAAAATATTCATGTTAGTATTTGGCAGCCATGACTTATTAAACTGATAATTCGGTAATTTTCACACCTGGCGGCACCTGTTTTCTTTCGGATTGGAATTATTATATTCTTCTTGAAGTATGAGGGTGTTTCACCTGCCTCATACTTCTGCTCACCAGATGGTTGAGTCTTGTCATGGCTTGTTCTCTCAAGGTTATCTGTAGTTCTAATGGAATGTCATCGACTCTTGGTCCTTTTTTTGACTTAGGTCATTCAGTGCACTGTCAAATTCTTTACGCAGTATCATATCTTCCTCTTCATCTTCATCTAAGTCCTCTTCCATTTCCATCTGAGCTCTTGACATTCATACAAGTGATTCTCTTTTCTCCAAAGGTCTCTTTAATTTTCCTGTAGCAGTATCTATCTTACCCTTAGCGCTCTATACCTCTGCATCCTTACATTTATCCTGTAGCTATCCTTGTTTACCCATTTTTCACTTCCATTCGATCTCATTTTTGAGACGTTTGTATTCCTTTTCGTCTGCTTCATTTATTGGATTTTTATATTTTCTCATTTCATCAATTAAATTCAATATTGCTTTGTTATTCTAGTATTTGTAATAGCCCTCGTCCTTTTTACCTACTTGATCCTCTGCTGTCTACATTATTTCGTCTCTCAAAACTGCCCATTCTTCTTCTACTGTATTTCTTTCCCCTGTAATTGTCAACCATTCCGTAATGCTCACTCTAAAACTCTCTAAAACCTCCTTAAATTCCCACCTTTTTGCAGTTTCCTCAGTTGTAGTCTACAGTTCCTGACCAATAAATTGAGGTCAGAGTCAACATCTGCCCCTGGAAATGTCTTACAATTCAGAACCTGGTTCTTAAACCTCTGCCTCACCATTATATAGTCTATTTGAAATCTTCCGGTCTCCCCAGGCCTGTTCCACGCAAACAACCTTCTTTCATGATTCTTAAACCAAGTGTTAGCTATAACTAAGCTATTTTCTGCGCAGAATTCTACCACGAGGCTTCCTCTTTCATTTCTTACCCCCAATCAACATTCACCTACTACTTTTCCTTCTCTTCCTTCCCTACTATACAATTCCAGTCCTCCATGACTATTAAATTTTCGTCTCCGTTAACTATCTCAATTATTTCTTTTAGCGGTTCATACATTTCTTCAATCTCTTCACCATTTGCCGAAATAGTTGGCATACGATTTTGTACTACTGTGTTAGGCGTGGGCTTCGTGTCTGTCTTGGCTGCAATAATGCGTTCACAATACTCTTCGTAGTAGCTTATTTGCTCCCCAATTTTAATTTTTTTATTTTCTTCGTTATTAAACCTACTACAGCATTACCCCGATTTGGTTTTGAATTTATAACTCTGTACTGACCTAAAAAAAAATGTAAATCTCGTGTGATTAGGGCCTCCAGTCGGGTGGACCATTCGCCTGGTGCAAGTCTTTCGATTTAACGCCACTTCGGCGACTTGAGCGTCGATGGGGATGAAATGATGATTATTAGGACAACAACACCGAGTCCCTGATCGGAGAAAATCTCCGACCCACCTGGGAATCGACCCAGGCCCTTAGGATTGACATTTTGTCGCGCCGACCACGCAGCTACCGGGGGCGGACTGTATTGACCTCACCAGAAGTCTTGTTCCACCTGCCACCGAACTTCACTAATCACCACCATTTCTAACTTTAACTTATGCGTTTCCCCTTTTAAATTTTCTATCCTACCTGTTCGATTAAGGAATCTGACATTCCACGCTCCGATCCGTAGAATACTAGTTTAATTTCTCCTGATAAAGACGTCTGACTAAGGAACATATTTGCGTATCACTGTTTCGAAGAGACTTCGTCCAAACCTAATACGCCAAATTACCTTCCGGGGTTTGTTTTACCCCACAAAAGTAAAATATGTCACCAACAAAAAAAAAAAATAAATAAATAAATAAATACGTATTTTACTACTGTGCCCTCTCTATCAATCTGGCAAGTTGTGACAAGTTCGTTTGTTGACATTTGTGTACGTTCTCTTGGCAGTCACGCCAAAGATGACTGAAGCATGTAGCACAGTCCGTGGAAACGTTGGAATTTTATTCGCTTGTGACTTCCATAATGACGCGGCATAAGACCGAAAATAATTATATTAATAAACATAAGGATATGATTGTTAGCGTTTGAACGTGAATAGAAAATTGGTGAATATCTTTAAAGGAATTTAAAATAACGTTGCGGCACAAATTCACGAAACTGGTGTTTCCTGCAGTGTATAAGTATAAAGATTTTACAATTCGCAGCACCTACATTTCTGTCATGTAAATTATTTCCAGTGTGACAATTATTGAACAATTTGAAATAAATTAGTTAGAAACTGTGGCGTACACACACTTTATTCAACATGTAAACGTTACTACAGATATTCGGGTTTAGGTTACCCCATGTTCGATATGCCTGTCATCATTGACGATAATGTGGCGCAGATATAGCGATATTCTGCATGGCCCGCTGAAGTCGATACTGTCTATGACCTCCTGAATGGCTGTTTTCAGCTCAGCAATGGTTTTGGAGTTGTTGCTGTACACGTTGTCGTTAAATTGCCTGGCAAACCAAACCAAACCGTAGTAATTTCCATCATGCCGCGCGGCCGAACGTGTAGTTTGAACGTCCTAGCGCAAACCGTTCAGAAGTTAATACGATTTTATTTCATACAACCAAGTAACTGTCACCCTGTAAATATTTATTGTAGCATTATACACTATGGGCCCGGCAAAGAATGGGTCGCGAATCGTTGCTCTCCAGCGTGTGCTCCCCACTCTAGGTCGACCCGCAGAGCCACAGCCGAGCCTGCGACTTTGCAGCGGCAGCAGTCAGTTATCCTAGGTGGCGACCCCTACTTACTCCCTATAAGGAAACGTAGATTCAAATTATTCAAGTGATCTGTAACATTTATTAGAAAGGCCAATTTTGAAAACGAAAAGTTTCACTTTCAGTATTTTTTTTCAAATTCCGAAGTATTCGCTTTTACCATTTCATTCACAAACTTGAAAATTTCTAAGGGAAAAAAAAAGAATTAAACTGCTGCACTCACCCAATGATTTACGGAATGAATCTCCACACACCGCGTCACCTTCTACCAAAAATTGATTACACTTCTGGTCAGATAGGGATGGATTTCCTCGGCGTGCTATATTCGTAATTTTTGTTACATTTTGATTGCAGTCAGCAGTCTAATACTTTTCTCGCGTAATTTCTTCGCATGAACAATGTAACGAAAAGTTAAATCACTTGCTTAGTTTTTTCATAAGAGACCAACTAATCTGTTTACGCTCCCGATTGTACCTGGTACGCTACCAGAACAAACTCCAGGCCATTTTTCTTGAAAACTACCGCTTTTGTCAACATACTTTTTGACAGCATTTAAAATATACAAAGCTGTTATTCCTAGTAACAGATCTAAAGTTAGTAATTCTTCGTGCACGGAAAAGTTGCATATTGTCATGTGAACAGAAATTAATTGCAAACTAAGATTTGTTTAGTCAGTAATCTCGACCGACAGTTTGCAGTTAAATTGTTTGGCTTGCTGCTTTGACCCGTTCAAAACACTAGACCCTTTTTAGGGTTACGCAAGAAAGGAGCTATGCTTAAATATTAGCGACATCATCTTTACAAAATGCTTTTGCCATTCTGTATTGCACGTTCTTTCGCGAGCGTGCCGTTATCGAAGCATTTCCGATCTTTTCCGAATGTTGAGCACGCCGCATACGTACAGTTAAACACTTTTCTCTAGGACTTCATGGTTCAGGTAACTATTATATTCCTATTTTTAATCGAGTGAAGCAGACCGTTCGTCATGAAGGTAACGCCCATGTGTTCCTTCCTGGACTAAGAGGAGGAGGAGGAGGAGAAGAGAAATGTCTAGTAAGATTGCTAGTTTTGTTTTACTTAAGTACTTTTTACATATTAAAAATCCAGATTTTTCATCAGAATTGTATACAAAAAAACTTAATACCCCACTCATCACTGAAAACACGGTGTTTTCAGTGTTCTTTCTTTTCCACCTTCTCAAAAGCCGTAACAGCCACAGTAACAAGCAGAACCGTATGATAATAGCCATAGTAGCAACAAAATGAAAACCTGAGCGGTGGACAGATACTGAACGAACTGCTAAGAGCAATCAATACCTATCAAGGTGCGAGAGCCTACCGGTGTGCTTTGAGGAAGCGATCGAAGGATGATCCTTGCCTCTCGCGACGGAAGTTGAACAAGCGCATTCTATGCCGCGCCGTGGCCGTGACCCCACAGTCCGGGTAGTGTTGGGAGGGGGGGGGGGGTGTAACCACTCGCTGGCTGGAGTCAAATTGTTCGCGAGCCACGCTTAGCCAGGCGTGATTTGGTTGCATTTACAATGTCAGTTTCAGGCTCCACTGTGCAACGGCTTCAACGTAATAGCCTAAGCCGGTTGTGTAGTAAACTAAAGAACACTTTTACCAACTGGATGGGCTATCCATCAATTCAGAACACAGCTTCGCTGTCCAAACGTAGAGAAACTACGATAATGATGGAAGCAGAACAAACGAATTAAAATTTGTGCTACAGCCTGGACTCGTACACGGGTTTTCTCGTTTATTGGGCAGTAATGCTAACAATTACACCACCGCAGCACTATCGCCCACATTGCTGCACGAACTACCGAAGTTCAATGCTCTCCCCAACGCAAACTTCAATTCATATCTTCAGCTTAATTTCCCCCTTACATTGTCATCATTTTCATAAAGATGAGACTTCAATGTCTCGGCGAAAATTTAACTATAAGAGCTGTAGAGAAGCTAATGATATCTCGATATTCATTTCAGTCCGTTTTATATTGAACATAGTGTTGATTACCCTTTTGTCACTCAACTTCACCTCTATTCTCCACTCGATTCACATAACCACAATTTGTCGAAAATTGTCTATAAGTCTGATTATGAAAACCTTGCGCAGCTGCGGGAATGAAGACCCAGCACCAGACCTCTATTATCGCTCTTCAGCCTCTGCTCAATAAACAAATATTCAGATTTACGAGCTTCCAGCATGCTGGAGTAGCTTGGATCAGCAACTTCTGTTAATCAATAGAACGAAAAACCAGTCCAAGTTGCAAATATTTCATTTTTCATTCGATGACTGGTTTCGGGCCGAGACCCATAAAGCACTGTAAATGTACATTACACGTTTTTTCCCATCTTCGGAAATGCCATTTTCGACTTTGTTATGTTGATCTGAAAATGGGTCGTGGCCCGAAATTAGTCGTCGAACAAAGAATATATATATTTGAAACTTGGACTGCCTTTTCGTTCTATTAAATGTTTCGCTGTAGAATTCCCCAGACGCTCCCGAGCTATCGAGATCTGTCCACTGCTACACAAATTCCAATTAAGCTGTCTGTGACAGTCCATTAGCTGCAATAATTGAGTGCATAATTTGAAATACTGTTAATTTTCCTCTAGGAAAGACGGAGAAATTAGGCTAACGAGGTATTTCTTTAACATCTGGTTTCTTAGTACGATAATTAGGGGAGTGTGAAGTTCTTCACACAAGTTGTGGGCGAGAGGCCACCACAGCAGTCTCCACAGCTGACCCACCTGTTGGCCACCTCCCACAGTTCTCGCTCGTCCACCCCTCCCGCCCCTCCCAGCACAACTTCCCCTCTCCTACCCCTGCCAACCCCGCCACTGACATCTTTCCCAGTTGCTGTGCCTCATTCCTTAACTATGGGTCTCATTCTGAGCTTTACGGCGATGGAAAATTACGAGCAGTGTACCAGCTTTTAAGATGCTCGTAAATAACGCCCACAAAGAAATACGAGGCAACGTCAGTAGAGACTGGTCGTCCAGTACACAAACTGCGATTAATTATCCTCCTGTGAGCAGGAGCAGACACACAATATTCGCGATGCAAAAGAACTTTTGTATAGAAAACTCTGGAGAAACAGACCTCATATGTTTATATTTCACTTCTGCACTGAAGTAATATACAGTTACAACACTATAACTTAATAAACTGTTAAAAGAAGCTTCTGCATAGGGGAATAAATATTAACCCGTCTTAAATGCAGGATATACTGAGTATAAATGCAGCTATGTCTGTTGGTAACTTAGGATGGTGTACTGAACAACAGTGCATCAGTCTTCATGTCATATGCAGGCTAGCAATTATAGCTGTTAGAAGTAGTATGTTTTGATGTTGGATAGTACCTCCAAGTGCAATATGGCAACAGCAAGACATTAAAGGTTATTTTTCCTCTGCGCAGCAGGTCAGTTGCTGACGCGTGGACAAATGGACGTAAAATGGCGAGTCTATAATGACACGTATAGCCCACTTAGTGCTCCAGAGAGACAGCCCTGCAGGAAACATCATATAGCAAATCATGTGACATATTTCTGGAGGACGACGGTTCAATCCCGCGCCCGGCCATCCTGATTTAGGTTTTCCGTGATTTCCCTAAATCAATCCAGGCAAATGCCGGGAGGGCTCCTTTGAAAGGGCACCGCCGACTTCCTTCCCAGTCCTTCCCTATTCCGATGAGACCGATGACCTCGCTGTTTGGTCTCTTCCCACAAAACAGTCCAATCCAATCCATATTTCTGGGTAGACAGTGCAGTATTAAGATACCACTGCGCAATATTAAGATACCACATTTAAAAACATCTGCATTTAAATTTTTTACACTCTGTATAAAGAAAGTTAAAATAGCCTGCACGGACAGAGGAAATAAAGAGCAGCATTTCTAGTACACCTAGAGGGTGTCCATAGTTAAAGTTGTAGTTTGAAATTGCTATGGAGAGCCAACACCGGGTACTAGAGCAAGCCGACAGGCACGCGTTTTAGCTCACGCAGGCTGGCGTGAGGTCTGGAACAGGACAGGGAAATTAGACTTTAGAAAAACGGACGTAGCTGGTGGAATACTTAACTTTAATCCATTAATGACGAGCGTCGCTCTTGACTGTACATGATTCATAATATCAATAGTAACTGGTAATGGCACGTTGCTAGGCCGTAGCAAATGACGTACCTGAAGGCTATGCTAACTATCGTCTCGACTACTGAGAGGGTATTTTGTCAGTTAACCATCGCTAGCAAAGTCGGCTGTACAACTGGGGCGAGTGCTAGGAAGTCTCTCTAGACCTGCCGTGTGGCGGCTCTCGGTCTGCAATCACTGATAGTGGCGATACGCGGGTCCGACGTATGCTAACGGAACGCGGCCGATTTAAAGGCTACCACCTAGCAAGTGTGGTGTCTGGCGGTGACACCATAGAAAGAGAACCACCGCTCAGAATTACGTCAAATTTAAACAGCACTTTTTGACTCAGGGCGAGACGCCATGGAACAAAGAAAAAAACAACGGAAATTGTACCAACAGATGAAGCTGTAAGCCTCTTAACATAGATAGGGTCGGCTACAAGTGACACATGAATACGCCAGCTATGGTCTGGGTCGTACATTACACCAACCACACTGCTCAAGGTGCATGACTGTACAAGTTTGGTAGTCAACAGCTGTCGCGCTGTTAGTTATGTAAGACCATCCACCACGGCAAGGTCGCACCACATCGGATGGGGAAAATCGGTTTTTAACTGTCCTTAGGCCGAAAACCGCATAAAAACTGAAATGACATCCTGAGACCAAAATCGACACTAACAGCAAAATGAGATCGATTTTTTACTGTCTTTGGGACAAAAACCACGTTAAAATCAAACTCATATTGGTTTCTAATTGTCGTGAGACTAGTGGAAGATATGATGGATACGCTGGCCTCCGTTTTCGGCCGCTAGTTGACGTCGAGAAACAGCGTGTTCCACAACAGATTGGAATGCCTCTGAGGCCACGTTTAGAGTGCATTGCGCATTGCGTGCCTTCAATTCAGGTGCATTCGTGACTGCAGCACTGAACACAACATTTTTAATTAACCCCCCCATAGGCAGAAGTCACACGAATTAAGATCAAGTGAGCTGGAGTGGCAGGCTGAAGGGAAATTACGGTTGATAATTCAAGCCTTTTGCGAGAAACCTGTGCGGCAGCCGCTTCACCGTCTGTGCAATATACATGAGAGTGACATCTTGCATAAAAATGATCCTACGCATACATGCGCGCAGTTGAAGTGTTGGAATGACGCTGGTGCTTAAAAGACTCTCGCTGACTTTACTAGTGACGGTAAACGTAACAGGACCCTCAGCACTCATCTCTTCGAAAAAATTCGGTCTTGTGATAAACGTGCTGTCAACCCCCACCGGACAGACACCATTGTAGAATCAAGTGGTACCGGTTGTCGTGAGTGCTGATTTTCCTTTGCCCATACTGTGCAATTTTGCGTATTGGCATGTTCTTGGAAACGAAAATGGGCTTAGTCTGTCCACAGAGTGTTCCGTGGCAATTCATTGTCCACTTTCATGCTTGCAAGAAATTCCAGAGCGAACGCGAAATTACGCTTGTCTTGCTGGCAGCGGGAACCAACTCTTGAACCTGGATAATTATGTGCCGGCCGCGGTGGCCGAGCGGTTCTAAGCACTTCAGTCCGGAATCGCGCTGCTGCTATGGTTGCATGTTCGAATCATGCCTCGGGCATGGATGTGTGTGATGTCCTTAGATTAGTTAGGTTAAAGTAGTTCTAAGTTCTAGGTGACTGATGACCTCAGATGTTAAGGCCCACAGTGCTCAGAGCCATCTGAACCATTCTGATAATTTTGTATAGATAGCAATGCAGGATGTTTCGTAGTTTTTTTTTTTCCACCGTGCTCGCAGGAATGTGAAGCGTTCGGGCAAGTCCTCATGCACTGCCACCACTCGAACCCTTCTGCATTGCTGTGGCCACATCTTCGACGGACGAGGAATCAACTGCTTTCATCTCTCTGTCACATTGCGCCTCAGAAGAACCGGTCTTTCCGGATTCTATTGTGGGATTCTCCAGACCCTTAGCTGACATCGGGCCAATGCCAGTTTTTATATCCCTGAGTGTCCGGAACTTCTGTAGGTCTACTGGCGCACAACCATTCTTGTAACGAGATCTTTACGGCAGCACTCGATCCTTCGACAGTCGTGCTGGGCGTCTCGGACGCAGACTGGGAAACAGCCGTGTGCCGCGCGCCTGTTAGTGTGCGTATTCTAACTCTTACAGCGTCATCTATTGGAATGTTATTTCTTATGATGTTTCCCCCTGCGTCATTAATACGCTCTTCAAATTTGATGTCATTCTGAGCAGTGGTTCTCTTTCTACTGCGTCTTCAAATAGTGACATTAATTATGGACACACTGTGTATCTACATTTGTACTCCGTAAGCCGAATTACAGTGTGTGGCAGAGGGTATCTTGCGCAACTGACGCTTACCCACTTTTCCTTTCGTCACGAATGGTTTGCGGCAAGGCCGATCGTTGATAAGCCCACGTGTTAGGTAGAATGTCTCTGACTTTTCTTTCGTGGCCTTTTCGCGAGATATGAAAAGCACGAAACAATAATCTGGTTCATTCTTATGGAAGGTACGTTTTCGAAACTTTAACAGTAAGTCATATCGTGATGCAGAAGGGATGTTACGAAAGGTCTGACAGTCTCACACGATAATTTATGCAGCCACTAGCTCAGGAGTGACATATGGAAGAGTTGTGGGAAAGGGTAGTGCGTGTCGTTGAGTAGATTGAACCCTGATGTGCTATTACACGTGCAACCGGCTGTGTTAGTTAATATTGAATAGTAGCGGAAATGTTCAGTGACTCAAATGATAGTGACATAAACCAACAGCACTATCCTCCGGCTGTAAATATAGGCTAATCATTCTCACGGATGAATCGTATTCTTAACTCCCTTAAATAATGCTCCCTGGTGTTAACTGGACTTCTTTCTATTCTAGACGTGTTTCGCAGAACAGCATCCCTGACCTTTGAGCTTACTAGTGCTACGTGCATGTAAAGCGTGAGCGTGTGAGCAACATTCTTAAATGGCTCATTTAAATGCATGTCTTGCTACAAGGTAACCACCGTATGTAGAGTGTCCTAAACCTCGGAGCTTACAAAAAGAACAATATCTGAAACACGTGGCTAATAAGGATGCAATATTGCGTTCCCTTTTCTTATTGAAATGCATACACAGTAAAAAAAACAACATCAGTTCCATTAAAGTAGAACTTCCGGCCCTTAACGGTTTCCTCCTTCTTCTTCTTCCGTTCGATGCTGTGCTGTGGGGAATAGCCACTGTCGGGAAGCCCCAGAATGAACTCGGTTTTCCCCGCTATGACAATTTCACTAGATGTATGTAGCTGTTAGTAGTACGCCACGTGACACTGCTCAGAACGTACGTGCCAGGAATTTAAATAGAAACTTCTTCGTGGTGCACCATGTGATGCATGCATTTGCAGGCAGTGATGTTTCAGGTGCATTTCCTTGACATTCTTCCTCTTACTAACCAATTTTGTGAGGAAATTTGCTTCTCTTCTTTGTATAGTCTGTGAAATGTAGAAGATAAAAGAGAAATCGGTGTAATGGAGGTGGTGAAATACATTCCTTGCTAACTCAACTGGTTTTGCTGGGTCATCCGCTTTAGAAAACTCCGGACGCTCATCCCCTAAAGTTGTATTGCAATCTATCATCAGTCGGTGATGCGTCTTTCCGTCTGTTGAGGTAGCTACGACTATATACATGGGCGTCTGCAAAAACTTCTACAGCAGGGGAAAGATACCAAAAATTTTATTTTTGGTACAAGTGATTGTCTGTGTATATGTGCTTTCTGCGTATGCAGAACTTATATTTTTATTGGAGGTTGGCGATTCTGAGATCCGTGAAATGTTTGCTATTGTCGTCATCGTGCTGTACAGTGTAATTTATATTTATGTGGAGGCAGTCCTTAATCTCTTCTTTTGTGTCATCATACAGTATAGTAGGAATGTGTCATCCGCATACCTCCAGTAATATACTAATTTACTTTTGAGCCCACTGTTTTCTTTAAAGATTTATATTACATTTATGTCATGAATATCTCAACTTCTTAAAACTCTGATGTTTTACACTTTGTGATAACGTTCATCTTTTACTACATCAGATCAAACTACACATGTGATGTGGTTTTAAACGTTTGTAAACAAATGTTCGCCATGAGGGAGGTGAAGTGTGAGGATAGTATGAATAAACAAATGTATGCTAACCTCAGAATTTTTCTCTTCCTTGTTTGTTCAGTAAACTTTCACTCTTTCTTCCATTGTTTCTCATATATTCCGGCACTCGATTCACAAAAAGCGAAACCTAATATATAAGGTTCGCATAACAGAAAAAAGCATTTCATCTCGCTGAAGAGCAAATGTAAATTTGTATTACACATTTTGCACATAAGGTTGATCTTCAGGGTCCGAAATGCATTATTATTTAATAAAAGACGAAAAAACAGTTACTGAAAGAATTTTATTCGAACTGCGAATGTCGAATGTACTGAAGTCACTGTCATGTCCCCTTATATATGAAGAGTAGAATCATAGTCACTTCTAAAAATACATGAGAATTTGGAGATAGTAAAATGCCTACCACAGGTTCCAGGAAGGGGTAATTGCCCCCTCTTGTCCCTCACACCCCCACCATGTCCGCCGTGAGGACGTCTAGGTGGGTAGATTAGTTCATATCTAAAGAAATACCTAAGCAATAGTCGAACTCAGCAGTATATAGAACGTTACACACAGCTTTTTATGCCTTTTCGATTCAAGAATTTAAAGTTACATCCTCATAGGACTAACTACACTGTATCCAACGAGTCATGAAATAAAGCTAGAATACGTCCACAAAAATATTCATTCATATTCCCCTAAACATAGTTTGAAACTGAGCATTAAAAATATAGAACATGAAGAGAAGCAGAACAACTGACATAGTCATGTTGGATGCAAAAGATGTTCCTCGAAATAAAGAAAGACGGAAAACATTTTGGAAAAGACTTATTTAATCTACAACACTTCGTCCGCTTCTGAAAGTTCCCATTTGATGACGTTACTGGATTTCAGTTAGTGCAGTGTCTGTATTTGGCAGTGTGTGCAGAGTTCGATACAATTGTTCTTCAAATATGTATGAGGAAGAAACACAGCTAAGAGCCTACAGCCGTATTAAACTACGAAACTGTATTCGCAATTTGCAATATCACAACACCTGTATGGTTTGCTATAGAGACATGAGAGTTTGTGTCGGTCCTCTCGTCTAACCTGGATTGCCCTCTTAACGCCAGCGGTTGGTTAACCTCTTCGGTTGTCTCTGAACGCCTCCAGGACTGGTCCAAACTTCCATGCGTCATAGTGTCTACTTCCCATACTCCTCGCTCACCATAAGTGGGAAATCCGGGTTCGAGTCCCGGTCTGGCTCAAATTTGCATGTGTCTACAATAATCTTTACTGCTGATCTAATATCATGTTCGCAATTTCCTAATACATTTCACAATTTAATTCGTCTGTAGATCGTCAACAGATTGTGTTCTTTATGACATGTATGCAAGTCTGAAGGACATTTTCAGCGGAAATACGGACACTGTCTACTACAGACAATGCACTAGCTGTATCTCATGCCAAAGCCAGGGCAACGAGACGAGAAAAATTGTTTCTATCCCTATGCGAAATATACACGGATAGGACGGAAATGCTATGACAGACGCAAGCGGGTTGGCTTGGGATGCGTGCAGGGTTAGTCGAAGAGGTTAAGGCGACCGCTCGCCATAAGCGTGAAATCCGGGTTAAATCATGGTCCGGCAGAATTTCTCATGTGCCTAAAGTTAAACCATACAGCTGGTGTAAGATCGTAACCGCAATTTGTGACTACATTTAATGAGTTCACGGATTTATTGCATTATTTTCGTGCTTTCTACTTTTTTCTCTCTATTAAAGGTTTTGGCTCTGATGCATGCACGGTGCATGAGACATGCAACCTTGTTTTGTGTTGTGCTGGGTGTCCCCATGTCACAGTGGTTGATCAGTTTCTTTCTGCAGTTCGATAAGACTATTACGAGGAAGTGCCAGAGAAAAGATGGCGGGAGCTATGTCGGCAGTGTTCTGTAAAATTTCTCTCCTATCTTCACTGCAGAACAGCGCTATTGAACGGCGTGACAACAAAATAATCCAAGCTATACAGGATGATGCGAAATTCGCGCTCTCGGGCCTCGCAGCGCGACTCCTTACATGCCAGCGATATAAAAAATTTCTCACAAAATTTCGTCCGGCTAGTACATCCGTCAGAAAAAGGACGTTGAAGAGTGGCAGTGTGGCAACACTGGAACCACATGAATTGTAACTATCTCTGTCGGAACGTATTGATTTTCGGTGCAGTTGGTGCAGTGGACAGAGTTTCGGGTTAGAATGCAGGTGGTCGATGGTTCGATCCTGGACTGTGGAATATGTTTTCTATTTGGTAAATGCAGTCCAAGTGGTACGGTATCTGGCATCTTAATCGTCAACAGCGATTGAAGCGGGTCCTCTGGAAAACATTTGCACTTGCATACTACAACCATAGAAATAGAAGATTGGTCGGCTTTTGAAGAAGCCCTTTCCACGTCGTGGAAGTGAATTTATTTGCACCACTTTATCTACTAGATGCGAAACCTGTTTTCTTTGTACCCTCCTCCAATGGTCCCATACATTAGTACCAACTATTTTTCTTGCCTTCTTCAGGTCCATTACATTTCGTTAGGGCCTTACGTTACCAGTAGGTCTAGCAACGTGTTTTGCGAATAATATCCAAATTCTGTTACTATTTATATGTGTTACCACCATGGTCTCACTAATTATGCCTTTCACCATTGAGTGTGGTAACTGCATGCAGCTTAGTACGTATCTCAGTGCATTGTTGTTATTATTATTATTATTATATCGATGGGATTGTGGTATCATCACGTCTTTTACCGATAGGGAAACACTGTAATTCGAACATTTCACAGTTAGCGGTGTCGGAATGAATCATGCAGAGCAACATCTGTCAGAGGGGTAATGCGCGTTATGTAGAACAGCGCGCAGGACTCACGGCGTGTTTATACCGTATGCGCTGTCCACCAGACAGGGACTACTTGCGAGCACAGTAACGCGCCCTTGACAGACTCCAATGTACACGTATCGAATTTTCTCATTGTAAACCACTAAACCGGAGTGGCAGACGTTTGGGTTACACAAACGATTAATATTTGGGAATGCTTCTGACCCTTGGTGCATCTGATAACTATACTGGTGTTGCCGCTCGTGAATACGCCGCTCGATATACTCGTCGACGCCATCCACAAAAAAATGTGTTTCGTCGTCTGAAGTGGCGCCTTCGGGAGTCAGGTTCTCTCCTTCCACTATCGCGTGACAGAGGTCGTCCACGGACTCGCCACTTCAGCTACTGAGGAAGGTATTCTGGAGGTCATACACTAAGAACCCCAGCGAAGTACACGTAGCATACTAAGGCAGCTGCGTGTCATGCAGTCCACGGTCGTTAACGTGCTGCACGAGCATGGGCTGCAACCCTATCATCATGCTGCATCCTGCGTATCGCCATCAGCGGATGCAAATCTGTGAATGGTTCCAACGACTTCATGAACACCGTAATATGGTCAGATGAAGCAGAATTCACTCATGAGGGTGTCTTCAATTTGCAGTATGCCCAGCATTGGTGTGAGGTTAACCCACTCGTCACCCGCGACCGTGAATATCAAGTTCGCTTCAGTATCAACGTCTGGGCCGGAATATTGGGCGACAGGTGTCTTGGCCCCTACGTGTTGCCTGACCGGTTGACTGCACGAGGGTATCATGCATTACTCTGATGTACTGGAAGATGTTCCACTACATGTTCGGCAGAGAGTACTTTTCCAACATGATGGTGCACCTCCGCATTCTGGAATTAATGTGTAATAGTATTTAGACAGAACATTTCCAGGGAAATGGCTCGGACATGGATGTTCGGTTGTACGAGGTGCATCCAAGTTCTAAGGCCCCCAATTTTTTTTCTAATTAACTACTCACCCGAAATCGATGAAACTGGCGTTACTTCTCGACGTAATCGCCCTGCAGACGTACACATTTTTCACAACGCTGACGTCATGATTCCATGGCAGCGGCGAAGGCTTCTTTAGGAGTCTGTTTTGACCACTGGAAAATCACTGAGGCAATAGCAGCACGGCTGGTGAATGTGCGGGCACGGAGAGAGTCTTTCATTGTTGGAAAAAGCCAAAAGTCACTAGGAGCCAGGTCAGGTGAGTAGGGAGCATGAGGAATCACTTCAAAGTTGTTATCACGAAGAAACTGTTGCGTAACGTTAGCTCGATGTGCGGGTGCGTTGTCTTGGTGAAACAGCACATGCGCAGCCCTTTCCGGACGTTTTTGTTGCAGTGCAGGAAAAAATTTGTTCTTCAAAACATTTTCGTAGGATGCACCTGTTACCGTAGTGCCCTTTGGAACGCAATGAGTAAGGATTACGCCCTCACTGTCCCAGAACATGGACACCATCATTTTTTCAGCACTGGCGGTTACTCGAAATTTTTTGGTGGTGGTGACTCTGTGTGCTTCCATTGAGCTGACTGGCGCTTTGTTTCTGGATTGAAAAATGGCATCCACGTCTCATCCATTGTCACAACCGACGAAAAGAAAGTCCCATTCATGCTGTAGTTGCACGTCAACATTGCTTGGCAACATGCCACGCGGGCAGCCATGTGGTCGTCCGTCAGCATTCGTGGCACCCACCTGGATGACACTTTTCGCATTTTCAGGTCGTCATGCAGGATTGTGTGCACAGAACCCACAGAAATTCCAACTCTGGAGGCGATCTGGTCAACAATCATTCGGCGATCCCCCAAAGCAATTCTCTCCACTTTCTCGATCATGTCGTCATACCGGCTTGTGCGAGCCCGAGGTTGTTTCGGTTTGTTGTCACACGATGTTCTGCCTTCATTAAACTGTCGCACCCACGAACATACTTTTGACACATCCATAACTCCATCACCACATCTCTCCTTCAACTGTCGATGAATTTCAATCGGTTTCACACCACGCAATTTCAGAAAACGAATGATTGGACGCTGTTCAAGTAAGGAAAACGTCGCCATTTTAAGTATTTAAAACAGTTCTCATTCTCGCCGCTGCCAGTAAAATTCCATCTGCCGTGCGGTGTTGCCATCTCTGGGACGTATTGACAATGAACGCGGCCTCATTTTAAAACAATGCGCGTGTTTCTATCTCTTTCCAGTCCAGAGAAAAAAAATCGGAGGCCTCAGTACTTTAATGCGCCTCGTATGGCCACAGTGTTCATCTGACCTAAATAACCTGCATTTCTTCCTGTGGGGACACCTGAAGGAGCATGTGTACTCTACTCTGCTGAGGAATGTGGAAGAATTGGTAGCGAGTGTTCGTGCTGCTCGTGTTACTGTGGACACAGCTTTGCTGCGAAGGGTGCAGAGCTGTATGATCGGGCGAGTTGTACAATGTTTGGAAGTGCAGGGAGGTAGCTTTGAGCATCTGTTGTTGTGAGGACAACGTATTCTGTTGTGAAAGTCATGCGGTCGTTAATATGGACATTATTATTTTCACTAGTTGCTAACGTGCGACATGTGAGCGTTCATATTACATGAAGTATAGATGACAAGTTGTGTTACTTACTGTGCCATCATCTTAAGCATCTCGAAATTGATATTGTGTATTCAGTTATTCTGTCCTATGATAGGTCATTTGTTTCAACTGTATGTTTATATCTGTCTAATCAAGTATTTGTTATGTTCAGCATTACAAAATGTTGTAAATTTAGGATACCTGTAACCTAAGAAAATGTTTATATTACAGTATGAAATGTGAGAATGAAATGAGCAAATAAAAGAAATACGTCCCAATGCTAGATCGAACATTCGACCTCTTGCATGCTAACACTAAACTATATCCATTGCATCACCTGTACAGCATGATTAACAGCTGTTGACAAAGACACTTACCGTGCATGTGGTTACAGTGTTGCCAGATTGGCACTCTTTCACTTCCTTTTCCGCCGAATGTACTTGCTGGATGACATTTTTTGAGAGACTTTTTTTTATTGCTTGCATGTGAGAAGTAGCACTGCGAATCCCGAGTGCGCGAATTTCGCTTCACGCTGTGTAGTGAGAACTAAAGTCACAGCATTTCACGTCGCGATCGGCAACGTTAAATATGCAGTTTAGTGGAGTCGTAGACAATCACTGCTAGCCATTAGAGGGAATTCTGTAGAGATTAGATACTGTACAAATTCCAGGAGGGGGCCAGTGTCCGCTCTTCCCCTCACTTGCGGGCGACTGTGATTACAGAAGAGAAGTAATGAATAGGAACAGAGCAACTGTTATCTCAGATGTTGTCATCTCAGCGTTAAGCTGTCACAGAGAGAGCAGTAATTAAGAGAAGGGGAATGCCTAAAGGAACAAGAAGCGAAAAATGTAACGATTAATGGGAAACAGCATAACCGAATAAGGCAAAACGAAAACTTTATTAAACTAATGATATCTGCTGACGTCAGATATTCATTCGTAGCTGTTGCTGACTTTATGGCTGTGTCACTACACTGAAGTGGCACTTGGGTAGTTGGAAAGCAGGAAAATGTGTGTACCAACACAGGATTATGTTGCCAACCAGTTGCAAATAACTGTTCGGTACAGTGACCTGGGTTTCGACACCTATTAAGGGTGTCTTCAGCAGAATCAAAGTTTGAAAAACCGTAATATTAGTTTGCGAGGAAGCTATGGTCAGAATTTAGAGCAGCAATGCTGGAGTTAAAAATAAAATAAAATACGTCTAGCCTTTTCTACGTGTGCCTAGCTAGGAACAACAGACGTAGCTGTCGAAACCCATGTCAATGTAGCAAACAGTTATTTGCAACCGGTTTTTCTGGATAATCCTAACTTGAAACTAGTATACGGTTGCCGAGTAATAGCCATGTTTAAAACTGTAAACTATTGGTACGCTTTAGATTCGGAACGATATTAAATAGAAGAAGAGAAATGTTCGTCGAAAACACAGCCGGTGATTATAATCTGAATTAGACTATCTAAAACGTTCCGCTGCCATTCGAGAATTACAGCCCACATTGGACCTCTGTGAACAGCTGCACATTTACTATAATTATAATCATAGTAAATGTGCAGCTGTTTGCAGAGGTCCAATGTGGGCTGCAATTCTCGTATAGCAGCGGAACGTTTTAGATATTCTAATACTTTAATGCGGAACCGATTTACGCTGGAAAAAATTTGTTCCCGTCTTGGCCATCAGGTGCAAATCTGGCACTGTGAGTGCAAGAAACACGTATAGAAATGTTTCCAGAAGTAATGGATTAGGAACGGGTTGAGGGCAGTAAAAGTGAAACAAGTGAGAAATGTATAATTTTGATTTTGTTATTAACCGGCGCTTATACAGTTTGTTCAGTATGAGCACCAGAGTGAGGTGCTGTATCTGTAAAACAGCTTCATCAACAGTTGCTCGCAACGGTCCCGTTGTAATGTGAGCAACCTCTTCTTGTATACTGGCCTTTAGATCAGGTAGAGACCGGACGTGTAGCTGATAAATGCCTCCTTTTAGATACCCCAGAGCGAAAAATCACATGAATCCAGATTAGGTCATCTTGCAGGCCATGAATATCGAAAACGTCTGGAGATAACATGTACGTAGATCCGGCCCCTGTGTCCGAGAGGTTCTAGGCGCTACAGTCTGGAACCGCGCGACCGCTCCGGTCGCAGGTTCGAATCCTGCCTCGGGAATGGATGTCTGTGATGTCTTTAGGTTATTTAGGTTTAAGTAGTTCTAAGTTCTAGGGGACTGATGACCTAAGAAGTTAAGTCCCATAGTGCTCAGAGCCAATTGAACCATGTACGTAGAACGCTGGTCTAAGTAAATCTTTCAGTGGGCGAGCGACATAGGGTGTTGCCCCATATTGCATGAAATCTGTGGTCTCCACACAGTTGTGCTCGCCCAATGCAGGAATCGTATGTTATATAAGGTGGTCTCGATAACACGTGGACCTCATGGTACACCTGACACGCCCTCTGGATGTATTCTCTCCGAAGAAGAGCGGACCGAGAATGAAGGTGCATACGGCGAGTGCAGTGGCTCTTCCTAAACAACAAGCAGTTTGACAGCTTCTCAGATTCGGCAATTCTGTGTATTCACTGTATTGTGTAACGCAAAATGTACCATGTCTTTCCATAGAATATTGCCCACTCACGTGTCATAAATTTCGATCGGTGCTAGAAACTGACAGACAGTGTACAGAGTTAGATTTTAATCAGGTAACCATAGTTGCAATTAATTTGTTTTCCGGCGTAAATCGGTTCTGCATAACCGCATTAGCACGTCTACGAAGTTTCGCTGCCATACGATAATTACAGCGCATAATGGAGCTGAGAGAGTAGCTATACTTTAATTATAACAACCTGGTACAAAAAAAAAAAAGTTGTACGCACGTGTAATGGAATGGTTCGTTTGACAATAGGCGAGGAAGTTCTGTGGATAAATTCAAGTATGCGATTGAAGTTGCAGGAGGAGACATTACCAGCGGATAGACGGAATTGAGGCACCGAATTATCAGTGACAATTACTTATTGTAATTATCAAGAAAGAACTCCCCGGTACCTGGATGGAACTGTAGAGACTCATTTCCGTCAAATATCTCAAGTATCTCAATTCAGATAACTAGAGAAAGCCCTACGATCCTTTCAGTTACATCATGAACACCAAGAATATCTAAATTAAAAAGAAAACAACGGTCTATAGAATGACGTAGAAGTCAAAACATTTACCTCCGGGCGTGGCAGGTATTGGAGTTGTTGAACTTGCAGTGGACTGATGTGTACATATAAGAACATTTTATGACTATTTGCGGAGGGAGGGGGGGGGGGAGGAGAGTGTCGTCCATGATATTCAGTCATTGTAGACAAACTTATAAAGATACAGAGACTGTTGCAAAACCGGTGTAAATCAAAGCGGTTACTGAAATCACAAAAAGATCCGGGAGGTGTCAGAGCACGCGCAGTGTACGAAATATTCTACGAGCGTCTCTAGTCTTACGTCGCACAAACAGGGTACAGTGTAGAACAACGCAGAAAGGTTCAAATTGGTTCAAATGGCTCTGAGCACTATGGGACTTAACATCTTAGGTCATAAGTCCCCTAGAACTTAGAACTACTTAAACCTAACTAACCTAAGGACATCACACACGTCCATGCCCAAGGCAGGATTCGAACCTGCGACCGTAGCAGTCCCGCGATTCCGGACTGCAGCGTCTAGAACCGCACGGCCCCCGCGGCCGGCACAGAAAGGATCATTTAGAGGTTTTATCGTGTAGTCTGTTCCGGAAAATTAGCTTTATCTGTGCATGCTCTATAAATCAGTAACCTTAATAAATACGACGATACTTCTATTGTGCCTCATATTATAATTAAAAATATTATTGAAATATAAATTATTGACAACGCCATTGTTACACGCGGGGGGCTACAGTTCAGCGCGGCGTGGGATCCTGCGACCGAGAATTCAAATGGTTCAAATGGCTCTGAGCACTATGGGACTCAACATCTTAGGTCATAAGTCCCCTAGAACTTAGAACTACTTAAACCTAACTAACCTAAGGACATCACACACACCCATGCCCGAAGCAGGATTCGAACCTGCGACCGTAGCGACCGAGAATAAACAAGAGCGCCTCGAACATGGAGCCAACGTATGTCCACATGAGGCGATACCGATCTCTGATTTCAGCGGCACATATTCACAGAGTGATACATATCTTTTGAGCTGATACATCATACATAAAATACTAGGAATCAGAGTTTGCCGAAGCGAGATTATCGTGTGGCATTGGTGGCTGGGAGATCCCGTATGGACTGTTCAGCGACCTGATAGGAGTCTTTCTGTTTGACACCACTTGGGCGACTCGTCCGTTTGTGATTAATATCAGATGGAATGATTACGACAAAAGAGATACCCATTCCTCTAGCGACGAAAATCTCAGAGCCGGCAGGAAATCCATCTGAAGATTCCATGATATAGAGGCAGCGACGCAACGACTAGACTGTGATCTGCGGACACATGTGCCATGATAACTAATGTGACATATCTTTGAGACTGGACACTTGGAGGATGGCAGCGGGGTTCGAACAGTGGAAATACAGGACGCTGGATATACAGTCTCCTTTTGAACATCACAGAGAGACTACAAATGAATCTTATCCTACACGGGCGACGATTGGTTCATTTTTTCGACGGAATAGTGCCATTGCTCAAAACACGTGCGTGGAAGAGATGGTTAGCGTTGTGTGACTGTGGTGATTTAGGATCCCCTGAGCACGTGGTGTCCACAGGCCAACACCAAGTGGAAGATACGAGATGTGACGTTCTTAATGAGGAATGCTGACATATGGAAGTTACTGAAAATCTCTTTTGATCCACCATGGACAGGGGACATCAGCTCGTTAAGTAATTTTCAGTATCAATGAAATTCTCAAACAGCCGTGTAAGGAAGATGTTATTTTACTTCGACGACAACCAGTATCGGCATTCCGATGTGCCATCTTCAAGCCCCATATGTATCTGTCAAAGCAAACGACACTGCTATACAGTGCCACATGTGCCCGGATTTGGTGAATTCAAACCGTTTCACAGTGGTTAATTCCAAGACTTAATAACAACTCTCAGTTGCTATCAAGTCTTCGAATGAAGCAATTCACCAAATCCCCTTCGGCAGCGTAGGATATGATTCATTTGTAGTCTCTCTGTGATGTTCAAAAGGAGGTTGTATATCCTGAAACCTGTATTTCCACTGTTCAAACCTCCCCTTCCATTCGCCAAGTGTCCATTCTCAAAGATATCTCATAATAGTTATTTTGGCACATGGGTGCAGTTGATAGTCTAGTCATTGCGTCGCTATGATCATGGAGTCTCTGGTTCGATTCCCAACCGTCTCCGAGGCTGGTTGTTTCGAATGAAGCGCTTGCCAAACGGTTTGAGTTCACAAAATGCAGGGATATATGGCACTGTATGGCACTATCGTTTGCTTTTTAGAGATGAGTATGGAGCCTGAAGATGGCGTAGTGGAATTCCGAAACTGCTTGTCATCAAAATAAAATAAACATGCTTAGATGCACAGCGGTTGGAGATTTTCGTTGTCATTGATAGTTACCGAAAATAGTCACAAACGATATATCTAAGAATAAACTAAGCAAGGATTGAACTGAACACAGACCCAAGCAATATATCTGGCAATGAACTAAACAAGTTCAGAGTAGGCATTAGAGACATGGTCATTCTGGCCTTGTGTCTCTCTGTCATTGTCTCCTGCGTCACAGCCAGAATCGACCATCGTTCCGTCCTACTACTACAATCCTCTCTCACTGTTACTCTCTCTTGCTCTCTCTTACTGCTAATGTCTCATTCCTTCCTTTTTACTGCTGCTGTCTCTTCACTACCTCTCTCTTCCTCGTTGTCATTGACATACGCTTTATCTCCCATTCTCACTGGCTTTCGACCCATTTTCTCTTTCTCTTTATTCCCCCCTCCCACTCCAATTTTTACATGGAAAAAAATTATAAAATTTTTGAAATGTGCTGAAGATGGTAGAATAAGGCAACTAGTACTTCACTTTTCAGTATACTCGCATTTTTCGTGTTCCGATAGGAGCATTTTCTTGCTGGTTCCCTTCAGTTCCTTGCTGCAGCACGGAATGTAACTCATAGGAAAGAAATATATTGGTCAGTAAAATTTAGATCGTTAGAAATTTAATTTTCCCTCAGAGCGTATTTTACATGCAAAAAGTTCTGTATGTGATTCAGCGCTACAAATGACAACGGTGGCAGTTTACAGCATACTTTGTAAACTACGTTTTTGCTTCATACCGGAATTTATGCACGTGTTTTACGTCAACAAGCAGGAAAAATTTGAAAGTCTTTATCTCTGAAACTGACAAAATTATGAAGAAAATTTTCAAGGTTGTTCGAGATCGGGATCTTAGGAATACATGTTAAAAATTCCAGCCATTTGCTGTGAAAAGCCGTC
Organism: Schistocerca piceifrons; assembly: GCF_021461385.2. NCBI lineage: Eukaryota > Metazoa > Arthropoda > Insecta > Orthoptera > Acrididae > Schistocerca > Schistocerca piceifrons. Next base: position 65,328,542 of record NC_060140.1, read on the forward strand.
CTGGAATACTATGAGTTTTGGTGTCCAGGTGACGGCAGAAATATAGTTGAAAAACCCTTCCCTTAGGACTTTCTGATGAGCCGCCCATGAACGAATGGCCCCTCCATACGTTCCATCAAACTGATCACATCAAATTCCAAAAGAACTAACCGATTTGCTCCATTTGCCTAAGCAGGAGACAGTGTGTAATAATCATACTTTGTCCCTGTATTGTAGGATAGTAACACTAAGACGTTCCTGCTGTTGAGTATACAAATGGTCCATAGCCAAAGGGCTACCCAAAACACTTGACCCTACCTTTTTATCACACATAGAACACGAGGTATGAGCACCGGAAAATACCGTTTTTATGTGCGGCATTGTGGAACGTATCAGGTACGCGTACTGTCGCATGCATATCTATTCGACATGTGCTGGTTGTGCTTCGACTACTGTCTTGGATATAGAGTATTGGACACGCGGGGTAAGATTCATCCAAAATCATACCATGCATCCTGCATGTCTATTTGCCAGTAGACATGGCAGGCTAGATTCGTCTCTGGCTCCTGCACTGTTCATGACTTCTGCCAAAATATGATCTGTTCACCATCGGCTAGGTGGACCACCGTTGGCAGCGGGTCCGTAGCAAGGGGTAGTCATCTATTCGTTATAGCCGCCATATATCCAAGATATGAGACTTTAATCCGGTTGTTCTGAACACAGTCCTTATATGCATGTTTTGATATTTTACGGACCAGCTTCTTAAACACCGTCAATTTTTGCGCGTCTTGAAGCATCTCAGAGACAACCTGGGAGTCAAATACAATGTGCTCGGGTGTCCCCTTACTGGCACCACAGGGAGACCCCGGTGGTGGCCTTCTCCCTATTCGTTTCAAATACACTGGGTAGTACGTTGGCAGGTGAGAAAATGCACTAGTCCCTGTGATGGTTCCAGAATTTTGTTTTTCAGTCTTTCCTTGACACTAGGCACAAGGCGTGCACCCTTCTTTCCGTATCTGAAGTATCTCATTGATTCTGGCAAATTTTGAGCTTTCTTCAGTGACTTCCGAATATATCCACGATTTTATCAGAACTGTTGTGTTTCAACCAATATAATGTCGCGTTCCTTCGGAGACTATTACGATACAATTTGGTTGCTTTTGAAGGTAAATGAACTCTATTACTTCCAACAGTGATTAGTTGTGGAGATACGGACAATGTTTTGGTGTTTGCACGTTCAGCATGGTTCACGAAATCCTTCCGTTCGTCCAAATAGACACACAAGTACTTTAGCGTTCATTGTCCAGTGACGTTAGAGCTATCAGTTCTTATACTAGAGTCCAGAGTATTACTTTCCCTTTAGTAAAATGTAGTTTTCCTTTTGTGGAGCAATAACTAACTTGGAATTCTCACACTATTTTTGTAACAGCTGCACAGCCGTCCTTGCTTTTCCGTCTAATTCTGCCCTTGGAATTTCCCTAGCCCAGCACTAGAAGATGCTCCGAGTAGGCCACCGAACCCAGCTCCGTATTATCCCGCTGCAAGACAGAGAGTAGCGGTTCCATGGTTACAACCCAGAATGTTAGCGAGAGGACCGATCCCTGGGGACAAGATTTGGAAACGACCTTCGCTATTAAAATTCCAGGAGACTTGATTCTGGCATCTCTTCCTTCACAGTAGGCCCTCAGACAGCCATTTCGCGACCCAAGTACAGCTACTTCGTTTATTGCATCTTCGGTTGATTTGTGTTTACTAAAACCAATTTGCAGCTCACTCTTTCTACGCTGAGGTATGTGGCTCGCCAGCCTCAAACGTAGCCTCTTCTTCAGGGATACATGGGACGGTTCGATTTGGCTGAAGTAAAGTCCTTGTCTGGATCTTTCTTAATAATTTTAACTTGTGCTATTTTTCACACTTTTGGGAACTGAATCTGTTCTGGCCACTGATTCTAAATGCAACGTAATACTCGTGCTGGAGTAGGGCCTAAGAACTTTAATTACTGGAATTAAATATGTTCCTTTGCTTTTCTCATTTTAAATGAATTAATTACGTAGACTACTTCTTCAGTCGTGAAAAAGGTAAAGATTTGAGTTAAACATTTAAATTATTTTCATAACGTCGCTCCATTGACTCTGTGATTCCTGTCTGGATATTAGCATCTTAGTCAGATGAGTCATGCCTGTCATCTAGGAAGGGTGATTCTAATAATATCTCTAGATATTTCTTCCTTAATGGTGGATAATATCGTCGCTCTATGAATTTTTTCCCCGAATATTTTAAATGGCAACCCCCGCCAGGCCCCATGGGTCCAGGCTCAGTTTCTGTGTTACCAATTTTTCCCAACTTTCTTTTCTTTGCCTATTCAGTTCATCCTTAAAGGTCCACTTCGGTCTTCTGTAGTGATTTAAATGGTCCTGTAGCACTGCCTGGACAAAGACCCTGTGGTGACTGCGTCTTGCTCTATAGACAGACCGCCGAGGCCGAGTGAGCTGCCGGCCACTGTGGCCGAGCGGTTCTAGGCACTTCAGTCTGGAATCACGTGATCGCTACTGTTGCAGGTTCGAATCCTGCCTCGGGAATGGAAGTGTGTGATGTCCTTAGGTTAGTTAGGATCAAGTAGTTCTGAGTTTAGGGTATTGGTGACCTCAGATGTTGAGTCCCATAGTGCTCAGAGCCATTTTTTGAACCGAGTGAGCTCTGGAGTCCACGCCACAGTTGCCGTATGGGAGAGCCTCTTCGACCTGCGCACTCCCGCTGCTATGGCAGTGTTAACAGAAGTTGCTAATTGCTCTGTCGTTTGCCCAATGTCAAAGTTGCCCTCTTCCAGCTCTGGAGCATGAAACGCCTGCTCCAAAAAGTCTCAAATGTCTTATTAAAATTGTATCTCATCCCCCACTCCTGTGACTCAACGCGTGTACCAGTAGTTACGATAAACTGAAGTATATTATGAAGACTAGCCGTTGTATTTTGCAGCACGCACTAATCCGTTATTCTGTTTACAACATTATCCCTCATTAAAACGACATCTATATTTGAAGGTGCCCTGCCTCTACCTCAGTAGGACAGAGGCTGATCAGGTATGTTGACCACTGCTAGTTGAAGTTCTATAATTTTATCCATCAGTTTTTGAGCGTGTGCATCGAGCGCACGACTGTATTGGAGAAAAGATTTAGTGTTAGTCTGACTGTCTCTATTACGTGTCGTCCTCAAGACTCCTTGTATCCACATTAATTTGTGGAAATACTAATTTATGGTTAATATAAATTGGCAATAGATGACAACCACATACCAGAAGGTGTTACACAAGTTCACTTCTGCCACAGCTACGTTTTCTGTACAGAACTGATTAAGAGCTGTTGTTTCTGTTGATTTACTTGCTGAGTACTCAGCGCATCCCAGGTATGTATGTATTTCAGTCTTCTATTAGTCCAGTTCCACTTCCCCCCCCCCCCCCCCCGTCTCTGGCCAACTGTATCTTCACGCCCTCTCTGTTAATCTCCTCTATCCTCTCTTTCTACCCACCTCCACGATCCTCACCCCCCCCCCCCCAAACACACACACTCTTTCCATCCCCTCTCTTTGCATCTCTGTGTCCATCTCCTACTACCCCTCTCACTCTCTATCTGCTTCTTCCCCCTCTGTCCATCTACTCCTTCCCCTTCTGTCCTTCTCCGCCTCCCTCCTCTAATTCCATCGTCTCCTCCCCCTCTTCGTCCATCTCCTTCCCCCCTTCTCTTCGTCCACCACCTCCTCCCCCTCTCTTTGTCCTTCTCCTCCTCCAACTGTCTCTGTCCATCTCCTGCCATTTCCTTTCTCTGTCCAACTCCTCCTCTCCCCTCTCTCTGTCCATTCCCCTCCTTATCTCTGTCTCCACTATCCCTGCATTTCTCCTTCTTACACCTCTCTATCTACCCTTCTCTTCCTCCTCTTTCCCTCTCGACGCTATCACGCTGATCACAGTAGGTGGCTGTCGGTTATTAGCCTGAAGTCTTTCATGACCCTAGCTAATAGATGACCAAAATGTGGTTGAAATAGTTCCACAGATTTAGGATGACCTTTTTACCCATGGCTTTGCCCACATAGACACATATCAAATATATTTTACACATTTTTAACACATTTCACACGCATTTCCCCTGATATTTCACCTGCATCTCTAACGAATTTTGTCCTGCACATTCATTTTCATGCAGCTCAGTGTTTATGATGTTTTTTAACAACGTGGTGTACAATGATACAATTTTCTGGATCATCCAGTTTCATTTTTGACCACTTCCTGCGAAACGCGTTGTGAATAGAGCTAGTAGTGAAGAAGTAACAAATTAAAACGTCACGCTTCACGTGTCTGTTTTACTACATGAACAGCGAAAACGTAATAAACGATAAACTGTTTTCCTTATCCAGTTAGAGGGGTTCTTCAGCGAAAAAGTCTCTTAAAGTTTTAAAATTAGGTTTTCGGTAAATGGTATTGCCCTAAGAGCCACGTACTTTGGTGTGTGCTAAGGAGATGTAACTACTGTATCTGTCGAGATACTAAAGCAAGTACGATTTTTTAAGTGGAATGAATTACTTTTGGAACGGCGTCCGAAAGCGCTGGAAATCACGAGTACAGTGATAAAACGCTTGTCAAACTTGTGGCTGAAAATCTTTGCAAAATAATCCTAGATGTACTGTGAAATTGGAGAGCAAGTCCGCCGGAATCGGCTTTTACTATTAAAACACGCTTATGCCTGTCTCTCGGCCACAGCGGTTGGCAGGAGAAATGAGACATGCTGCTTTTTTCTATGGCGAAAGTCAAATAAATTCCGTCGAGATTGTGCCGCTGTATAGGGACGTCTATTCTGATCGTAGTGTCGTCTCCCAGGCCTTGCAGAGCAACAGAATTCTATACGACGTTCGAAATAACGTTCTCCGACTGCCTGATGTAGTGGCGGCGATGATTAAATTACGATCGTTGCAAAATTCTACCAGGCGATTTCTTCTTTTGTTCCTTTCCCCCGTCCTACTATTTTCCTTCTCCTCCTTTTCCTCCTACCGAATTTCAGTTCCTCATCCCAACTACATTTTCGTATCCCTTAACTGTATGAATAATTTCTTTCAGCTCATCATACATTTCTTCAATTTCTTCGTTATCTGTCTAGTTAGTTGGCACAAAAATTTGTACCACAGTGAATGGTGTGGACTTCATGTCTATCCTTGCTACGATAATACGTTCACTACGCTGTTGGTAGTTGCTCGTCGGCATTCCTGTTACCTTATTTACTACAATGCGTACTCGTGCATTACCCCTTTCCGATTTTCTATTTATAGCTCTGTAATCACCTGACAAGATGGTCAGTTCCTCCTACCAACGAACTTCATTCACTCCCGCTGTATCTATCTTCAAACCCATCCATCCCCCTTTTCTAATTTTGTAACCTACCTACCCGATTTAGGGATATAGCATCCCACGCTCTGATCCGCTGAACGTCAGTTTTGTTTCTCATGATGATGACGTCCTCCTCAGTAGTCCCATCCTGGCGATCCGGATGAGAGACTAATTACCTCCGAATTATTTTAACCAACAAGATTCCATCAGAACCAACAAGATGCTCTCGGAAAGAAAAAGAATTACGACTGTAGTTTTCACTTGGTTTCAGCCGTTCGCAGTACCAGCACAGCAAGGCTACTTTGGGTGATCTTACAAGGCCAGATTAGCCAATCATACAGACTATTGCCCGCATAGCTACTGACAAGGCTGCTGCTCTTCTTCAGGGACCATACGTTTCGATGGCCTCTCAAGAGATACCCTCCATTGTGTTTGCACCTATTGTACGGCTATCCGTATCGTGGTGGCACGCAAGCCATCTCACCAACAGGGACGTCTATGGATAATGGGGGTGGAGGGAGGGGAGGGGGAGATGGAGAGTCCTATGTATGTATCGAATTCCGCTTTAGATACACAAGAGGGCAGCTTTTATGAGTGCACATTTCGTCGTTCCACTTACCAATGGCCAATGTGTACTTGGTCGAAGGTTCGTGGCATTTTAGCGATCTGACGCGGCTGGATGCCCGGAAAATTTTATTTTATAACCAAATGAGCACGCAGGGGTACCCGGGTGTGTTTTTACTCCATTCTTGCAATAAACCATCTCCCTCGCTTTGCCTGTCTCTTCAACCCACTGTGTCTGCCCATCTCCTCCTCTTTCTATCCTCTGCCTGTCTTCTCCTCTCCCCTCTCTCCATAGGTTTCCCCCTCCCCTATCTCTGTCCATCTCCACCTTCTTCTATCTGTGGGTGCCTTGCTTCCTGTCTCTCTCTGTCCATCTCCTGTTCCCCTTCCTTTCTCCACGTTATCACACTCATCACAATAGCAGGCTGCTGGTTTTTAACCTTAAAATATTTATTTCCTGATTTTAAGTAGTATGTGCACCAGATTTGATTGAAATGGCTCCAGGTGTTTAGGATGAACTTTTTATCCGTAACTTTGTCCGCGTACGGAAATGTCAAATCTATTTCACATACGTTAAATTACTTAACCCGTATTTGTACACATTTTCCGCCAGAATGTCTAGCGAATTTAGCCCTGTACTTTTGTTTTTACACAGCTCAATGTTTATGTCGTCGTATGATCTGAACTATGTGCTGTAATACGATATATTTTTGCAGGTATATCCAGTATTACATGTAGCTACTGTCTGGGAACTCCTTTTGAATAGAGTTAGTAGTAAAGAAGTAAACTGTTAAAGCGTCATGCTTCATGCGGAAATATTACTGCAAGAACAATGATACTGTAGTATGTGATTAACTTGTTTCCTTTCGTCAACGAATAAAAGTTTTGTAAAGGTTTGAAATTATGTGTAAAGTTTATTGCAAGCTCTCCTTCTCGAAAACAGGATGATTAACAATGGGAATTATTGCGACGTGGGCTACAGTGCTTTTTCACCCCCACCCCTTCCATTTGTTAGGTGTGTGCTTCTTACTCCCACAGTGATTGTTTCCAGACAATAAGTGGTATCTGTATCAAGAGTCTTTGAAATCGATCTAGTGGTTTAGGGAAAGACGTGGAACATTCACACGTACGTACGAAGGGGTACCCAAACATACTGGAATTATTTTTTAAAAGCTATATAGTTTCATATTGTTTACAAAACAACCTATTTCGCTTCAAAATACTCTCCATTATAACTACTACTTTTGACCCTCTTGTGCTTCACTGCTCGAAACATTTTTTATATTCATCTTTATAAATAGCTGACAGCTCTTCCCTCGTCTTTTCCTTGACTTCTTTAATGTGGTCATCTCGTCCCCTTCATGGCCCTTTTCATGCGTGGAAATAAGAAAATGTTGCATAGAGCCAGATCAGGCGAGTAAGGTGCGTGGGGCAGCGGAACCACGCAATTTTTACCCAAAAACTGTGTAACAGAGATGGCTCTACGTGAAGGTGCATTGTCGTGGTGCAAAACCAGTCTCGTATCTGCCATTAATCGCGTCACTTTTGACACTGTTGTCAAAACTTCTTAAAACTTCCGAATAAAATGTTTGATTCATTTTCTGATCATGGAGAACAAACTGTGGATGAAATACGTCCTTGGCATCAAAAATCAAAATCAGCATTGTTTTCGTGTTTGATTTCACTTGACGAATTGTTTTTGGATGGGGCGACGATGACGTCTTCCATTGTCTTGAATGTTGCTTTGTTTCTGGGTCGTAACCATAGCACCATGACTCATCATTGACAAACAATCTGGATCAGTTTCAAGCAGTTGTTTCAAAGTACGACTTGTTCCTTTTGATCGTCTGTCAGAACCCAAAAAACAAACATAGCACCAACCCTTTTCATACCCAAATCTTGAGTTGAAATTCGCTGAACCGAACTCGAAGATAACCCACTAATCTCTGCCAGTTGATCAATTGTCCATCGACGGTCCATGAGCACAATCTCTCGAATTTTTTCAATATTTTCGTCGATTCGGGCAGTTGATGGACGTCCAGAACGAGGTTTGTCATCAGTAGACACGTCGCAATTTTTAAAATGAGCAAATCACTCATACACTTGAGTTTTTCTCACATCATAATCTTGGTAAACTGTTTGCAAGAGTAAAACAGTTTCAGCAGCATATTTACCGAGTAGAAAACAAAATTTCACAGCTGCGTGTTGTTCACTGAAACTTTCCATCGTAAAAAACTAAACAAGAACAAAACAATGCTATCGAAAATGATCAGTGCAGATGAACAGAAACAGCCAGGTTGACAACACGGGTGGCAGTGAACTGACAATGAGTGGCGCTATACACGTCTAGAGGCAGAAATGCGTACTACACAAGCTCCGCCCACGGCAATGTTATTCCGTTTTATTTGAGTAACCCCTGGTACAGTACATACTCTCATATACGTACATCTATTTTTGTAATTTGTACGGAATTACAGGTGTGATGACTTGGAAGGCGACGAAAGCAAATGGAACACACTCCTGTCAACCTGCTTGATGCCAGTAACTGTACACCGAGTGCCGATGTTGAGCAGAGTTACGTACACTTGTAGGTGGACAGGCTTGCACATTACGTCGCTGTTGTAGGAGGCAGACAGCAGAAATCTGAGCAGGACAACATCTCACATCTCGCGAGGTGTTTGCGCGGTCAGGCTGGACAGTGATTGATGGACTGGCGTTAGCCGCCGCCGTGGGAGCGTGGAGTGTAGAGGGACGGCCACTTAGGGCAGTGTTTACCGCCGCCACCTGACAAGCCGCCCTGTGTGATGTCACGTGACGCTGCAGTCCACACAGCACTCAGGTCGACGATGTGATGTAACAGGCGTCAATGACATCGCAGTCTTGTGGCCGCTGCTGCTTCTACTATGCCTGAGCTGTTCTTCTGCGTCACTGGTTCACGTGCTCCACCATCCCCCTTCATATCGCCGTCTATTGCGACACGTTACTAATCTGCTAGTGTTACAAATGTTCGTCGAATGGCGCTATGTGTAATAATTTACTGTCACCATTGGCATTGGCAGAATAATTGGATCTGCGGTTGCAAATTGCTTGGTACGTCACTTAGTTATATTTTATCATACATGAAGATAGTAACTGTTCTCTAAAGAACATATACCATTGATGATCGTGCAGCTTCTCTAGAAGAAATGATAATTAATTGAAACCCTCAGCTGCCGACAGGTGTTGTTGACATACCTCGATAGGAAGATTACGCCCGCATCTCGTGGTCGTGCGGTAGCGTTCTCGCTTCCCACGCCCGGGTTCCCGGGTTCGATTCCCGGCGGGGTCAGGGATTTTCTCTGCCTGGTGATGGCTGGGTGTTGTGTGCTGTCCTTAGGTTAGTTAGGTTTAAGTAGTTCTAAGTTCTAGGGGACTGATGACCATAGATGTTAAGTCCCATAGTGCTCAGAGCCATTTGAAGATTACGTACGGAGATTGTGACAGTTGGGAATGTGGGTCTCACGGGAAGCGTGCAAGGGATGAGTCCCTGCAGTCGCGCTATTCACCTGTGTCCTCGGTGGCTCAGATGAAGCTCGGAGTGTTCGGTCAGAGAGAGAGCTGGTTGGCCTCTGAGGAAAAAAAAAAAAAAAAAAAAAACTGAGCGGAAGGATCAACAAACGAATGAGAGCACTCCAAATTACTATACACATAATTTAAAACATTTTCTGAACCTTTTTCTCGCTGACTCCATCAACATAATAATGAAAGGATAAAAGTTTGTCGCTTACTACGTTTTCGTTGTTCATGTAGTAAAGCATCAGCTCAGGCATCACGTTTTATTACATTAATCTTTTACTGCTATCTCTATTCGCACGCATTTTGCAGATAGTGTCCCCACGCCGCTCTGAATGAGGCTGCAAAATCGTATCGTTGTGGTACTACGACACATTAATCCGGAGATATGACTCATAAACACTGAGAAGCGCAGCATACACACACTATGCTCATCCTGTGTTTCATAATGAGAGCACTTAACGACATCCGGTAATCTTTTAAAGTACCTTAATTCAAAGTTGTTTTACGCATGAGAGTGAGATTTTTTAAAGAATAGGTGGTGTCAGACTACTGGTCTTATTAGATTTCGCAGTAACACGTACCATCTTCAGAGACCATTTATTAGGAATGAGTTAACAGTCACACATTAGACAGATAAAGGCACGCACATCCGGAGATGTATAGTATGATACACGTGAGACAGAGACAGTGGGAGAGAGAGAGAGAGAGAGAGTGAGAGGGCTGAAGTTCAAAGTGTGAAATGGAATTTGGGTAGCATCTGCAGACGGAATGAAACGGAGACGAAGTAAATTAGCTGCAGGAAGAAGGACTAATGTAGTAAGTATAATGAGAAATAAGCTGAGAACGTCAGGCTCTAGACTAACTATAACTCTCATAGATACCATTGAAATGACGGGAGCTTAATGTACGTAGAAATAATACACGAGAAATGAGCTAAGTTTATTTCTCTGCGCATGTGTCCAGGACTACAAGTATACTGTTTCCTGATTAAGAGGTGAAATGTTCCTTAAAAGGTCTCAAACGTAAATGCTTCATCAACTGGTAGCAACAATTAAAAGAAAAAGTAGTTGGAACCAGTCAAAGCAGAGCCACATTTGACCATTGTCTATCATAAAATTAAAAAAGAAAACTTCAAAAAGAGTTGTAAATCATACTAAAAAATATTTCTATTAACTGTAGAATAAACACTTTCTTTCAAACTGATGGGTCGATATACATCTGTCTTACGGTTGGACTCTAAAATCCGTAAAGCTTACTGTGTAATCAGGGCAGCTGTAAATTCTGACGATCACAATGCACAGTGAGTAAATAAAAAACACCGAACATATTTATTTTAACAATAGTTCTTAGTTTGCCACAACTGTCCTGATGATTAACAAAATGGTTCAAATAGCTCTGGGCGCTATGGGACTTAACTTCTGAGGTCATCAGTCGCCTATAACGTAGAATTAATTAAACCTAACTAACCTAAGGAAATCACACACATCCATTCCCAAGGCAGGATTCGAACCTGCGAACGTAGCGGTCCCTCGGCTCCAGGCTGTAGCGCCTAGAACCGCACGGCCACTCCGGCCGGCTATGATTAACAGTTCTGGGCTTATATCTCTAGATATAGTATTGTAACCACTACAGAGAGCTTGCAGCTGTGGGGCACAGATTTTGAAAACATGGACTGATTTAAGATTCTGACACTACAGAACTGCTGGGTATCTTAGAATTAGTACTCAGGGATAACTGTGATAAAGTTCTGTCAAAACACCTTTACAGCGAAGTGGACTGGTAATGGGCAGCAGCTTGTAGGCGCATGGTATTGTAAAGAGACATAAGGTGATGTTAAATAACATACCCAGTAGTTCTTTGCCCCACATCCCCGCGTGGTCTTGGTGCCTTGCCGAGGTTCACGCGGCTGCCGCCTCCTTCGGGCATGCGTGTGTGTGTGTGAGTGTGTGTGTGTGTGTGTGTGTGTGTGTGTGTGTGTGTGTGTGTTGTCCTTAGCACAAGTTATTTTAAGTTAGATTAAGTAGTGTGTAAGCCTGGGGACCGATATCCCCAGCAGTTTAGCCCCAAAGGAACGTATCACAAATTTTCAACGTCACTTTTACAGTGCAACATGGACACCAACAGCCAATTAACAACGTTTTCTAGCAGGAGTACTGAATGTTTTATGAGTCGGTAGATTAGACTAATTGGGAGTAATCGTTACACAAAACATATGCCCAATTTACTGGGTACAGGGATACTTCTGTTATAATGTTTTCCAAACAAATACTCACAGGTAAATCATTAAATTCCAAATGGGACTTCCTAAATTCCAGCTCCGACTTCAGTGTACCTTCGATTTCTCTTGACAACACCACGTGTAGCTCTTCTCATGTCACCCTGGCGTTCTTTTATGAGGCAATATGACTTATTCTCTGAACGATCAATCCGTTTCTTGTGTTTACTTTTTGTTCCTGCACTACGCCTTTCAACCATCCCCACAGTCAAGAATCTAAAGAGGTAACGTTCACGAACCTTGGTGGCCAAGAAACGCGACTATTTTCTGCCGATACATCTTCCCCCGAATGGTAGCTGTAGATAATGCGGCACCTGGTTTCTGTTGAATCTGTTACTGTGCCATTAGGAAATCGTCTACCGTATTCTGTGCAAGCAGCAGTAGTGTTTCCATTACAAATACCGTGCAAAAGTATCACATCGGAATACTCAGCATTTGTAAGTATGTGCGGCATTCTGAAGCCATACAGTAGAACTGGCCATCAAATCACAGTCACAGCCGAAAAAACTGAGCTCCCTAAATTTCACATCTCGAACTTCAAAACAAAAATATCAATCGATACGTAACCCGTAACAACCGCTGTAAAACATGCGAAATGAAAACTTACTTCTGTAACCACCTGTACGTCTGCAGCTATTAAAAATTAGGCACTTGGCATGTGGAATATTTTACTCAGATCGGTCTACACTGCCACCCCCTAAAATGCTTATTACTAGCAGAGAAATCCAGATTTGTCCAGATGTTGATTGTATTTGTAGCTGTGTGTCTACGTCCAATTATGCAGCGTCTGGCCTTTTGCTTAATGTTTGTGACGTCATGTCTCCTATGTGCCGAAGTTGCTATAATTTTGTAGGTACATTCAGCGGCATATTTGGATACTTTCTACACAATGCGTTATGAATTGAGCTAGTAGCAACGAAGTACTAAATTTAAATGTCTTGCACCATGCGGCAGTTTTAAACGCACTTCATGGTTCATGACGTTACATATTCTGAACTATGTGTCGTATAGCGATATGGTATTGCAAATACATTCAGCGACATACGTGAATACTGTCTGCGAAATTCATAGCGAATGGAGTTAATAGCAAAGAAGTAATAAATTTAAAGGTAATGCATGATGCATCAGTTACACACCAATCTCGTTGATTATGGCGTCACACCACCTGAACTATATTTCGTACAGTAATAAAATTTTTCAGTTATATTCAGTGGTATATGTGCATAATGTCCACAAAAGTGTCGCAAATACAGTTAGTAGTTAAGATGTGATAAATTATATCATGCCTCATGCTCTACGTTTACTGCACAAAGAGCGCAAAAGTAATGAGCGATAAGCTGTTTTCCTTTGATTATCTTGCACGGGTTGTTAGCGACAAAACATTTCGTAAGGTTTGAAACTATATATAAAGTTTCAAATCAGCGAACCTCGCTACAGAGATAAAATTCTTTCTGGATATGTAAGACATGTCCCACATATTCACACAAATTTGCTGCTTCCAGATTCATGATACACAGAGTGGACTGTAATCTCCATCAGAGTTATAAAAGGAAGTAAACATTATTAAAGAAATCTTTCAACGATATAGACACGCTCCACAGAAAATAGTTTCCCCTTATCAAATTATCATAAACAAAATGGCTCTGAGCACTATGGGATTCAACTGCTGAGGTCATTAGTCCCCTAGAACTTAGAATTAGTTAAACCTAACTAACCTAAGGACATCACAAACATCCATGCCCGAGGCAGGATTCGAACCTGCGACCGTAGCGATCTTGCGGTTCCAGACTGCAGCGCCTTTAACCGCACGGCCACTTCGACCGGCTATCATAAACAAATTAACACATTTCTTACAGCACCAAAAAACTTTGACAGTAGCGTGAAGTTACACTACGCCCTGTTGTTTATTGACATACTCTCATACAAAGTAACTTAAGTTTCCTACAGTTCAACGTAAACGTTAGTCTTGGTGCCAAAAGGAAACTGTGGCTTCAGCTACTAAACAAACTAAATTACCAAATGGTATCTATTTTGAAACCGGCTACCAAAACTGCAAAATGGTTCAAATGGCTCTGAGCACTATGGGTCTTAACATCTGAGGTCATCAGTCCCCTAGACTTAGAACTACTTAAACCTAACTAACCTAAGGACATCACACACATCCAGGGCCGAGGCAGGATTCGAACCTGCAACCGTAGCAGCAGCGCGGTTCCGGACTGAAGCGGCTACAACAGCTCGGCCACAGTGGCCGGCTCCCAAACTTCAGTCCTTTCTAGACTACTCTGCGTGGACTGCACTTCAAGAGTGGAGCCTAGTGAAACGCTTGCAGCTGTTCGTCTACAACAGCCAAAGAAATCAGTGAGAGCTGCCGCTCGGCGTGAAACGGCACAAACTGTCGACAACACTGAAAACGACTTAAACAATCTACATGTGCGATATGTAAGGCACAAACTGAAATGCTTAAAACGCCTTTTAATTTCCAGAGACTGCATCACATGCATAATAAGAAGATAGGGAATACACTGGAATTCTCAATAAATTTACGGAACTTGTGTGTAACGAACCTTGCATATTGTGGACTACTCTTTTCATTAACGTGTATGTACATATGAACTCAGCAAGCCATGTTACGGTGTGTGGCGAAGTGTATTTCTGGGATCATTTCTTTTACCATCTTTCCAGTCCATATGAGAAAGGCGCGTGGGAAGAATGATTGTCGGTATAGCTCTGAACGACATTACTTTCTCTAACTTTCCTCGTCGCGGCCTCTTAGCGAGACGCGACAAGTCGTCCGACTATTTTTTGTACGTATGATCTCCAGCTTACAACAGTAAATTTATCCGCGACGCACAACGCCTCTCTTGTAGCGTGTGCTACTGGAGTCCCTAGAACATCGTAACACAAACGCTTGGAGTATACGACGCAGTAGCGAAACGTATAAGCCCACGTTGGACTTTGGCAAGGATCCTAAACCCATTAACGATACTCAGGAATAGATCTAACGAGCGTACTGGCGTTCTGGCGTTCTTACAGACAACACAATCGCTCACGAACAGCATCGCAAAATCTCGAACGCTAAACATTAGATCATTAATAAAGACTGTAAATAGTAGGGTCCCTATACCACATTATTGATTTTGTTCCATTAAGATTGGCGTCTTGATTTCTTAAGTAGTTATCGAAATGTACGGAAATGTCGTCTGTAGTAAGTAGAGCAAACTGTAGCCAAAATTCGCTCTTCCATTATTTTACTTGATCAACAGTTTAGTAAATTGTCAAGTCAAAACTTTTGTTAATAGGATCGATTAGAGGAAGCTGCCACCCCCTTATGTTCGAGGACGCACGCACGAAACGAATACACTATCTGATCTTTAGTACAGAGGCAGCCCTATTTAAAGTGCCGTTGATCACTAGACGTTGCGAAAGGAGAACGCGCCAGAATGAAAGGAGGCGGGGAGTACACTGTTGCCTGTGTAGAAGCAATAACAGCGCTCAGGACAGGTCATCGTCTTCGAACGTTGAATAGCGAGTGGTTGTCACCTGTGCAACAAACCAATCAGAGACATTTCAACCTTTCTGCAGCTGCTGACGTCGACTGTTAGTAAGATGATTTTGAAACAGGAACAAGAAGGAACAACCGCAGATGAACGAAGACCATGCAGACCACGTGTACTGACTGACAGGGATCGTGGAGCACTGCGGAGGGCGGTTGTACAAAAGGTCGTTAAATCAGACTCTTGAGTTCCAACATTGAACCAGCAGTCCAACTAGCACAACGACTGTGCACAGGGAGTTGGAAAGATATGGGCAGAATGATCGAGCAGCATTAGTCACACGTTTCTGCGGTCTGTGCACTGAGCAACATTTGACGCCTGTGGGCAGTGGATGACTGGAAACGCGTAATTTCCAGTGGAGACACCATGTGCCAGTCCGACGGAAGGGCTGGGTCTGGCGAATGCCTGGCGAACGATACCTACCAGTAATTTTAATGCCACAACTCAAGTACGGAGGAGGTTGCACAAAGGAATTGGAGTGTTTTCCGTGGCCGAGGTTTATCACACATAAGAAAATGATAATTCAGAATGGCATGAACATATCTTACAGTATTGTGTACTACGTACAGTAGAATTGCATTGGACTGTTTTGGGGAAGGAGACCAGACAGCGAGGTCATATGTCTCATCGGATTAAGGAAGGACGGGGAAGGAAGTCGGCCGTGCCCTTTGAAAGGAACCATCCTGGCATTTGCCTGGAGTGAGTTAGGGAAATCACGGAAAACTTAAATCAGGACGACCGGACGCGGGATTGAACCGTCGTCCTCCCGAATGCGAGTCCAGTGTTTAACCACTGCGCCACCTCGCTCGGTACGTACAGTAGAGGGACAGTTCTGACACAATGATAATTTGTATCAGCACGGCAATGCACCATGTCATAAAAGTGCGTATCTGAGGCAGTGGTTTGTGCACAGTGACATTGTTGAAATGGGCATTCCTGCCCAGAGTTTCGACTCGAACCCAATGAAACTCCACCGGGATTCGGCAGAACGCCGACTTTGCTCTGGTTCTGGCTCTTGTGAAAGAATGGGCTGCCATTCCTCCACAGGCACCCAAACAGCTAACTGAAAGTCTCCCCAGCAGAGTAGATGCAGTTCGTAGGCAAAGGGTGGACGTATAACACTACTGCGGATTAATAATTACCAAATTGGTTTAAACCTGCCCAGTATGGTGTTACCCCCTGGGAGGATTTTTGAATTTGACCGTGTGTTACCTAACAGAAACAGGGTATCGAACATGAAATTCGAAAGGGAGCCAGTTGGTAGACAACAGAAAGACTAAAATTTGGTAAGAAATTACAGTAAAAGTTTTAATATAAATGAAATAATAAAACGGTCGCCAGCCTAATTAGGCATAATAATGTGAAAACATTATTTTCAATGGATTAGCCTGTACTCTTGCAAAGGTGACTTTCATAGATTCTTTCTCAGAAAAGTCCAATGACCACCTACGTTAACCAGATGAAATTACACAGTGGGTAGCAGTAGCACGCCATTGCAAAGACTATAGCATTCACAGAAACAAAATGCTAACTACAATCACTACGTCTGTCTTTAAATAATTCAGCAAGAAAAATGTTTTCAAACACTGAAACGAGACTAACTAGCATCTGACCAGGGTTCAGTTTAGATTAACATACTTATACAAATCACAAATGCAATAAAATTCACAATACTCACATTTCATATGCATTTCACTTTGTCAATGTTTCAGGTTAGTCCACAGAAACCTACTCTCAGTTTGACTCATTCTATTATTAAATATTATAATGGAATCCTACAAACTAATCACTCCTTTATCCACAAATAAGCACACTTTACAGAAAATCCTCGCATTATAATAAATACTGAACTACAACCCCACTTAAGATCGTTTAGCTCTCAAAGCTTGAAAACAATATTTTTATCTGGATTGGTGAGTGAGTTCACATTAAAGCAAATATTCAAAAGGTTTGAAACTTTTCTGTCTCTTTCATCACTTGTGAAGCATTTGATTTTAATCAATCACATTTAGATTTATTTGTACTAACCGTTTGGCGCTTCCCTATTGAAATATTCCCTCTCTTTTATGACTTGTGAAGCAATTTATTTTAACCAGTCACATTTAGATTCATTAGTAATAACCATTTGACACTTCCCTACTTAAATATTTCATAGTAAATTCAAGACTTTTCATCTGATAAATATTACGTTCCCCTTATATTACTCGTAAAGCGAGTAGTTTTCGCTGGCAATCTTAAAGTTCCTACACATGTAACAATGAAACTTGTAAATTAGAAGCTATTCAAAGTAAACTGGAGCTTTACATAAATTCAACATAAAATAAAATATATTAATATCAGTCTTTCACGAACTGGATACTCGGACTTAAATACTTTGAGGAAACGACCCTGCTTGATTGATTGAAGGGGAAAATTTCATGGTTAAAATACCAGTTTTTGCAACACTTGGATTACTGTTGCAAAATTAAACACACTGGTTCATACTGATATGCAGTTATAACCTCATGAAGTTGTTGGAGCTGTGGCGCAATAGTGGTGGCGAGCACGTGGCGGCTACCTAGTCTCCCATCTAGCGGATTATTGCTCTATTTCATTTCTTATTGGCGACGTAAATATTAATTTTAGAGCCATTCCCGCTGCGAGAGCACCCTTCTATAACAGTAACCACATCCGAGGCCGTTCCATCAGAGATGAGGATACCGAACACCTCACGCGGCACCTGCGGTGTTGACTCCACAACTGCTGGCCACTGACTGTCTACCGTCCTCTCTCACTTCCCGTTCAGCCTGACCGCCACTTCCACCCTTTCTTTGCGCGCCAAACCACTTCCATAGTGGAGGGGAATCACTATGTCTTTTATATTATACAATACAAAATCCCTAAGTATAAACCAGTCTTTAAATTGCAGTGTCTCATATATAAACAAACATATTTAATAAAGTTTCATTATTTAAACCCACAGTTATAACTCCACAAAACATATTTCGCTAAACTCCACTTCCTCACACTAATGCAAAGACATGAAGCAGAAAAGAGTAAACACTTTATATGTCACGTAACAGACTACTCACTATCGACTATGGTGTTACAGATGGACTGAAACTCAGTCCATTGCTGAACTGGCGTGTCTCGTGATCATTACATCTAGTTTAGTTCAGTGGGATCTATGTCATGTTTCATACTGATTAATGGATATCTAGTGCTGGTATTAAGCGTAATATAAGTCTTAATGACAGTCAGGATCAGACGGTCAACAGCTCACATTATTCTCTGTCTGGATGGCTTTTGAAAATCCCATATTTCTCTTATTGCATGATAGGTTGGGTCATGATGAGCTGAAGGGAGGACGATGCGAAGGCTGGTGATCCTCAGGCCTCTCTGGCATCCTACAGGGCCACAGTTCCTTTTAAATAGGCAAGCTGCATGAGTCAGGGTGAACATCCATTCCTGCAGCCAGAAGCAGACAGTTTGCAACCTACATACCGTCATGGTGGGGTACCAGCTGGTCAGTCGCCACAAGTTTTCCACAAACTGTGGCTGTTATAACAAGTAGTCCGAGTCTCTAGCTAAAAAGCGCGAATGATAAACTGTGACGAGACTCAAGCCGTTACAGAATCCATTACTATTCTAAAAGTCGAGCTACTCGCTCAAAGCACAGTTCCACAGAGTTCATTTTCTCGAACCTGCACATCCTGAGAATAATAGGGAGAGTGGAACCTGTATTGTAATGGTGATTTCTGTTTCCCTCGCGTGAAGATATTCGTCCCAGCCTTGTTAGAAATTCTTTTTCTCCCCTGTAGAGGCGAAATTGCACCAGGCAGACGCCACTCCTCGTGTAGTCGGAGCAGTCTCTTTCTGGAAGAGCAGGAAAGTAATTCCGTGGCTGATCGTAACAAAAATATGAGACATTAGGATTCAGGCTGGCAGTTCTCAGAATGGTATACGCAGGAAGGTAGTCCGCTGGCTGGAGTCTTGAACTGTTCCTATGAGAGGAATTTAACAGTTTTTCAAAAATAATCTCATTGAGTAACAGTTGGCAGAACCTTCTGATTAGCGAAGTCGGTTTTTGTGCAGATTTTGCAAGGAGCTGACAGGATTTTAGATCATTTCACTTCCGCAAGGGTCATCTCCGGGCCCTACACTTCTGCCGGCTACTCTGCAGACTACATTTCAGAACACGTTTCAGACATGACTACTCTTCGTTCAAGACTTGTGACTCAATTGGAAAAAAGGCTTGCAGGAGCTACAGCGTCGGGTGTGGAGATGTATTGGTAGATCGAATGACTTTCTCGAGAAAAGTTGCAGCATTCGACGGCTGGCGTGTAGCTGTGGCCACGCGGCCATCTCGCATGCAGCATTCGACTCTCCAACTCATCAATGATGGTGAGAACTTGAAGCAAAGGCGGTCCGGAAATGAGAGTTGTTAGGTGTTTATAGGCAGCAGGATCTGACCTGATTAGGTTTCGCGGTTTTTAGGGTTGTGTGTGCATCAATGACAGGTCAGTTTACGTCACGAGCGTCTGGTTCACATACGCCTTTCTCGCGTGATCAGAGGTTCAAATGGTTCAAATGGCTTTGAGCACTATGGGACTTAACATCTCAGGTCATCAGTCCCCTACAACGTAGAACTACTTAAACCTAACTAACCTAAGGACATCACACACATCCATTCCCGAGGCAGAATTCGAACCCGCGACCGTAGCAGCAGCCCGGTTCCACGCGATCAGAGCAACCGCTGTACGACCATCCGTGATTACGTCGTCTCGCGAATGACTTCCGAGATTTCATCATTTTCTTTCCAACTAATCTTCACGGATTTAGTCAAGAATCTGCCTGTCATTAGTTTAGAACTGATCTTCGCTTACAAATCGCAGCCATACTTTCTTTGTGTTTCATCCATCACGATAATATGTTAGTTACCGGTACATGTCCATGTACGTGCTCATAATCTTGTTATAAACGGGCGTCAATTTGGACTGATTTTTCATTTCAGTAATTAGATGGAAAACTTCTCTTTTATTAAATTTTAATGCTTTTTGAAAGATGCAACACCCAGGACTCATTTACTAAGTCCTCCCTATTCATGTAGTTATTCCGCTGCGCAACAGATTCATCTCAGTATAGAGTTCATGGGGTGTGATCTGCCTTTCGGTCAGTCCATCCGATCCATATCATAGCTACAGCGAAAAGGTTTGTGAAGCTCAGTTGGCGTCTTTCATTACCGCCTATTAATGTCCGTTAGCAGATGTCCAAAAGCTTTTTCTCATATTGTGTACAAACAAAAAAAATGTAGCACGTTGCCTTTGCCTGTTTCGCTTCATTCTCGATAGAAACTTTTCACGCATTTTGGTAGTAACGTATTTTTTCTTTACACGAAGTAGGTCCGTGACGTTTATATAATATAATCAATTCATATGTGATATACGTCTGGCTTGTAGTTCTTTTAGAGCTACAGAAAAGAACAGATAGGTCCACAAATATTTTTTTGCCCCAAAAATGTGTCTTTACTTCTCGATTTATTTCAGCATCTTAAGATGCGACATAAGGACGCTTAGGAAACCTGCGATCGTAATGTACAATTCAAAACACGTACTATGTATATGTCCCATTAGCCATTTACTTAAGAATTATTCTTTGAACATTACCTTACGTTATTTGGTTTCTCACTCATATCGGAAACCCACCCCGTATAATCTAGCTTATCTCAGTATTCTACGCTGTTTTATTTCTTCTGCTTAGATAAAATCACAGAGTTTCAAAGAGCACTGAAAGACCTGAGTCGAAACAAGGCCCCCGGAGTAGACAACATTCATATTAGAATTACTGACAGCCTTGGGAGAGCCAGTCCTGACAAAACTCTACCATCTGGTGAGCAAAATGTATGAGCAGGCGAAATACCCTCAGACTTCAAGAAGAATATAGTAATTCCAATCCCAAAAAAAAGCAGGTGTTGACAGATATGAAAATTACCGAACTATCAGTTTAATAATTCACAGCTGCAAAATACTAACGCGAAGTCTTTACAGACGAATGGAAAAACTGGTAAAAGCCGACCTCGAGGAAGATCAGTTTGGATTCCGTAAAAATGTTGGAACACGTGAGGCAATACTGACCATACAATTTATCTTAGAAGAAAGATTAAGGAAAAGCAAACCTACGTTTCTAGCATTTGTAGACTTAGAGAAAGTTTTTGACAATGTTGACGGGAATACTCTCTTTCAAATTCTGAAGGTGGCAGGGGTAAAATACAGGGAGCGAAAGGCTATTTACAATTTGTACAGAAAGCAGATGGCAGTTATAAGAGTCGAGGGACATGAATGGGAAGCAGTGGTTGGGAAGGAACTGAGGCAGGGTTGTAGCCTCTCCCCGATGTTATTCAATCTCTTTATTGAGCAAGCAATAAAGGAAACAAAAGAAAAGTTCGGAGCAGGTACTAAAATCCATGGACAAGAAATAAAAACTTTGAGGTTCGCCGATGACATTGTAATTCTGTCAGAGACAGCAAAGGATTTGGAAGAGCAGTTGAACGGAGTGGACAGTGTCTTGAAAGGAGGATATAAGATGAAAATCAACAAAACCAAAACGAGGATAATGGAATGTAGTCGAATTAAGTCAGGTGATGCTGAGGGAATTAGATTAGGAAATGATACACATAAAGTAGTAAAGAAGTTTTGCTATTTGGGGAGCAAAATAACTGATGATGGTCGAAGTAGAGAGGATATCAAATGTAGACTGGCAATGGCAAGGAAAGCGTTTCTGAAAAAGAGAGGATATCAAATGTAGACTGGCAATGGCAAGGAAAGCGTTTCTGAAAAAGAGAAATTTGTTAACATTGAGTATAGAT
This sequence comes from Schistocerca piceifrons, assembly GCF_021461385.2. Classification (NCBI taxonomy): domain Eukaryota; kingdom Metazoa; phylum Arthropoda; class Insecta; order Orthoptera; family Acrididae; genus Schistocerca; species Schistocerca piceifrons. The sequence goes on from NC_060140.1 coordinate 65,350,681, forward strand.
TTAAGTGTCAGGAAGTCGTTTCTGAAAGTATTTGTATGGAATGTAGCCATGTATGGAAGTGAAACATGGACGATAAATAGTTTGGACAAGAAGAGAATAGAAGCTTTCGAAATGTGGTGCTACAGAAGAATGCTGAAGATTAGATGGGTAGATCACGTAACCAATGAGGAGGTATTGAATAGAATTGGGGAGAAGAGGAGTTTGTGGCACCACTTCACAAGAAGAAGGGACCGGTTGGTAGAACATGCTCTGATGCATCAAGGGATCACAAATATAGCATTGGAGGGCACCGTGGAGGGTAAAAATCGTAGAGGGAGACCAAGAGATGAATACACTAAGCTGATTCAGAAGGATGTAGATTGCAGTAGGTACTGGGAGATGAAGAAGCTTGCACAGGATAGGGTAGCATGGAGAGCTGCATCAAACCAGTCTCAGGACTGAAGACAACAACAACAACAACAAATAAAATAAGTAATTTACACAATCACAAAGAGACAACTGAGAAATCAGCCGTATATAATCTGGGTGAGAAGGCTGCATCTTCTAGACATGGTATTGCAGCTATGATGGGTTAGCACAGCTACATGAGAATGAGCAGATACATCGATGTGGCGTTTTCGTTAAGCTATGACGCACGAAAGTAATTCTTACCGTTCAAAATTCTTGAATTACGAAAACGTCTTCTATTTATTATTTTTTTTTCTTAATCTGAACCATATACTTCTGTGTGTGGCATTTCAAAGAGCTTTCAAAGACGACGAATGGGGAAAGGAATATTTGTTTTTATTTATTTACTTAATTGTCCATTTAGCCAACGAGGAACATGATCAAACAATAACAAGTAGTAAAACTTCACAGTCCAGTTCTTTAAAGAGTCGAACTGTCATAATAATAACACTCTTTTTTATTTTTTTCGGTAGGCGTAGTCCTATATAGGTAAATCCATATGAGAACTCCCTCCCAATACAGCCTTTTTATTTCCGTAAACATTTATACAATCGATACTGAGAAATGTTTACATTTTGTAAGGTAATTTTCCTCATGAGCCATGTCCTGTACAATGATATAATTTTGTAGATATCTTCAGTGGTGTAGGTGGGTGCTGTATTCAAAAGGGATAGCGAACAAAGTTAGTAGAAAAGAAATAATCAATTAAAACGTCATGACACCGGGATTTTACTGTATGAACAATGAACATTTAGTTAGCGACAAACTTGCTTCCTCTCGTTATTTTCTTTGGAGCTATAGGCGATAAATAGTTTATAAAACGTTACAGATTATGTTTAACGTTTGTTAGAGGCCGCTAAATGTTTGCATTATGAAACCCTGGATGAGTAATGTGCAGTTAACTTGTGTTCCGTTTTAAGACAAGCTCGTTTTTCACGCATCTCGACGTTTATGACGTCATATCAGCTGAACGTACAGTTATATAATTTTGCAGGTATATTGCGTGGTATATGTATAGCCGGATCGGAAAAATCTGTTACGAACAGAGTGATTAGTAAAGAAATAATAAATTAAAACATCGTGCTTGATGTGGTAGTTTCACTGAATGAACATCGAAAGTCCAATAAGCAATAATTTTTTTTTTTCTTTTCACTATTTTGTGACGAGTGTCAGCGGGAAAATGTTTCGAAAAGGTTTGGAACCATGAGTAAAGTTTGTTGGAAGTCGCTAAGTGCTATAGTTCAATCAATGTGTACATATAGTCCGAGTAATTGCGCTCCATGAATTACTATGCGTTAAGACGTGTACTTAGTTTCTACCTTTAATACTTGAAATCTTCAACGTAAGATTAGTATTGTGTGGGTTATAAAAGCATTTTAAATGTTTAGTTTCGGTAAATAATTGTCCTAAATCCAGGGTGCAATGGGTGTAAGGGCAGATACTTTTATATGTGGTATGTTAATAAGTACACACATCAGTGTGTTGAACAGTAATCACACCAAAACCTCTCATAATATAATACCTGATGTTTTTCATACAGCCGCACTTTCATCACTAAGTGAACTGTGCTTGTCGGTACATACTAAGCGATATGAGTCCGCAGTTCAACGCCAGACATGGCGCTCAGCGGAAAATAAATATTATTGTCTTGCTCTTGACAAATGTAGGCCTACTTGGAGGTACTAACCAAACTAAAAACATACTACTCCTAACAGCTATAATTATTCCTCTACAAATGAAGTAAATATAGAAGTAATGTATAGTACAGGCGGTGGTCAGATTAATGTGAGTCGACTGTGTAGGTGAAACAACGTTTACAGACCACGAGCAAATCGATCTTCGCAATTTGCACTATTGGTGAACTTAAGCTCCACATTTACAGCGATATTGGTAGATAACGACCTTGATCTCTCAGTTCGTGGCATGGGTCCCTCAACAGCCGCGTCGTTAGTCTCTTTGATTTACTGATGGAACTCTAAAGAGTGACAAATATCTACAGTTTTTAATAGATAAGCTGCCGCAGTTATTGAAAGACATCCCACAGGACAGAAAGCTGCTCATGAATTATCAACGTGACAGAGTAGCCAGATTCTGGAGGACAGATATTTACAGATACTCATAACAGACCAGTTGGAGACCGTAGGGTCGGTCTTTCGGGAAGCACAAAATGGCCTGCACACCCTCCAGCCTTAACATCGTTGGACTTTTATCTGTGGCTAAACCCAAAACAAAATGTGAACAAAGGAGCGCTGGCAACAGCTGAAGACATGAAGTGCCGCTTAACACAGGCCTGGGCTTCTCCAGACAGCGCTACAGTTGTTTATATCGCTCTTATATATATATCACAAAACGGCGAAAGGGTCACCCACCGTCAATTGCACACAGCCTATCTAACAGACTTTTCATTTTCTGCACAGAATTGAAGGGTATAAATGCAGATAATTCTATTGGTGACTCGACGTCAACGTGCAATAACCTCTCACACACGACAGACGGTCAGCGCTAGCACTGGAGGGTATATAAACCGTTGTAGGAGGTCACAGAAAACAGTGCAGTCGTTGTGGTAATGTGGAAGGGGAACGACTTATCTGACGTCAAAAAGGGCATGATCATTCGCTTTTGGGTGGAAGCACTTCCGAAATGTCTAAGTATGTAAGCTGTTCATGTGCTGTCGTGGTCAAACTACACGGTGCTTGGAAAAATGGCACTATCTAAAATTGAATCCAAGGCAACTGTGGTGCACCATGGTTAGTAGATAACAGGGGTGGACAAGGGCTGTGGAGATGTGTACGAGCGAAAAGGCGTGCAACCGTTGAGCAACTCACTGCCAAGATGACCCAAGGGACTATCAACACTGTCTCCTCAACGACTGCTCAGCAAATGTTGGTGGTTGTAGACCTCTGCAGCACGTGCCTAGTTTATGCTGCAAGATACCACGTGTGGGAGGGAGAAAGAGAGGTGAATTTTATTTAGATTCTATAAATGAAATGCAAGGAGTGCTGTTCAACATGTAAGTGGTTTATTCAGTGAAACTGCATTAAACTGCATATGCAACAATTATTAAAATATTATCAAATTCATTAAACATTCACTCACAAATTCTTCAAAAAATGAGAAACAAAAATAAAAAATTTGGGTCGCCAGATGCTGTAGAGAGAATAAAAAAAAAACAAGAAATAGAATTGAATTGACACCAAGAGCTCACAACAAGTGAATTATGTAAGGTGCCTGCTCTGGTATTTGAGTTTTAACATGAGCATTGTATGACTTCATTCTAACATATAAATAAATTACACGAGACGGCTTGACCTGGTGTAATAAATGAGGACTCTCATAGCGGGCCAACGGTGAATACTGTGCCTTGCGTCTTTATGAGCATCTAACACATTGAAAAGAAATTGAAGAAAGTGAAAGAAGAATGCGCAGCTAGGAAAGCGGGCTTTTTCTGTATTACCGGCGTGGCGGTGGAGTCGGCTGATTGCGTCCGACTACATCAAGGCTCTGCCGGCGACGTAATTGATAGCGTCTAACATGCCCTACGCTGAAAATTGTGACCGAAACCTGCTACTGGAAGTTATCATTACTGGACGACGGTATGCGTCCATCTTCAAGTGCAAACCTACGTGGAAGTGCATTAAACAAAGCTCAAAACGGTTCTAATAATACTATCGTCATCGGACATGTAGTAAAACAAAATGTGATTCTGAGTTAAGCTCTTGATAACGCGCACACCGAGTGAAGCTCGTCTACTTGGATCTGACCAACTTTGCTTTCTAAACTGTTTGCGACGAATGCAAAGTGAATTGTCTCATGACAAGCGATAAGAGAATCCTTGCGGCTTATCGGAAGCAGTCGAGAGTGAACTCCTGCCTCCTCAGAAGCAATATTCGGAATGCGCAATACTAGTGCGCTCCTCGCACCTGGACAGAGAGAGAGAGAGCCGCCCCCTCCAGCGTCTTGTCTCCGCCCTTCCGCAAATTATGTAGCTCGTACTATTTTTCAAAGCGAACATTAGATTCTTGCCAATGAAGAGGTCCCTTTCAAAATTTCCTCCCTCCTTGCCATCGGATTCCGCGAGGAAAAGAGTGCCATACTCCCATACTCTGTGTGAGACAGAGTATACAAATAAACCAAGACTTCTCCCTTTGAATATTACCGCTACGTTCCCAGGTGTTCTGCTCGCGGGAAACGGCCAAAATTCCCCGGGCCACGTTAGATTCTTGGACACCCAAGTCGTGCGGTTGCTATTCAACTCGCTGCTCTGTTCGTGTTACCTAGAATCGTGACAAAACTGTTTTTCGCTCTACGTTTGTAGTTTCCGCTGTCTCCGGCACACGTGCGAATGTCCACGGCTTCCCTTTGCAGCGTGTTGATGTATGCAGCGTCTTCGCCTGTCGCTAATCCTCTGGGGGCCTGCCCTCTGTCAAGCGTGCCGACATGCGCGCGCGACCGCCGCTCGCCCGTGGGCGCACTACCTGTGTCCACCTGGTCGCCGGGCTTCCTAGCTGAGATGCATCAGAAGAATTCCTTTCACGCACAAAGTGTACCAAGTTCGCAAAGAGAAGAATCATAGCCCTTTACCGATGCTTGATGAGACAATAATTCACCTCCATCAGACTTCATATGTTGCAATAAACTAATGACTGATTTTTAAAAGCAATTATCTCCTTTAATTATAAACATGAAAATTTTTGACGCTTTTCAATGCAACCATGCTGGACGCTGTTCATCAAAGAAGAAAGCTAGAATTTGCACGCCAATACCACATCTGGACGTCCTCTGGGTGGCGACTGGTCACCTTTTCAGATGACTCACGTTTTGTGCTTCATCGGCCAGCTGGCCATTGGCATGTGCGGGCCCTGCAGCAGTCCTCATCTGGGTTCAGGCCGGAGGTGGGAATGTCATGGACTGGGGAATATTTTTATTTCATTCCTTGGGTGATATCGCCATTTTGGAAAGCACAATGTACCAAAACAATTATATGTCTATCCTTGAGGATCTAGTGCAGCACTACATGCAGTATGTTTTCCATCAACAGTTGCTGAGCAGTCGTTGAGGAGACAGTGTTGATAGCCCCTTCGGTCCTGTTGGCTGTGAGTTGCTCAGTGTTGCACTACCTCGATCTGGGTGTTCGCGCCATGGATCCTCAGCCAAGATACCTAGTGCAGATTGCCACGGCAGTGGTATCGTCAGGGCACCACATTCCTGACTCTCTTCTAGCAAAAGATGGTTATTCAGTCTTTAGACGGGTGATCACATTTATCTGACTGGATTGTGGGTAAACATAAATCAGGCGCACCGCTATGCAGTTTTCATAGACACCACTCGCAGAACTAACCGACTGTGTGTCTCATTTCCATAAAGCCATTGATGGAGAGAAATGTGGAAAGGATGAAATCCGTTAGAAACGCAGCACTCCTGGGGCTGTTCACATCTGCGTGTTCATGCTACCTCGTGGCCACATGTGGCTTCTTGGCTACTGCTGAGAAAATGTTTGGTACTGCCCTTTTTCTTGACATATTGCATTTGTCACACTTATAGTTTCTTGCAATATTTAACAACGCTTGAAAAATCTGGATCTCCTTTACCACATATCACCTCCATTGCAGTGGTACATTGGTGGCACTGGCAGCAGTAAAGTCTCAACATTTTCGGGAGCTAGTTGCCTATGTACTACAACACCAGACCACGGACATAACAGAAGGGAACACATCTGTAGCGCATCCTCTGACTGTGGTCAAGCTGTTTGAGGCGCTCGTAAGTTTCTTTAATTTTTCACAAAATTCCACACAATCTATTTGCTTGATTTATCTTAGAACGCTTTTCCCAACGAAAGTGTATACTTCCGTAAAAAAATGAAAGAAACCAAGTTGCGTTCATAGTTCGGCAGATCGAAACGTAAAAAGTATTCAAAATTTGTAGAGAAACTACTATTACAGACACAATAATACCTACTTGGTCTCAATACTCACTAATAGGCAAACATCCAGCTTTCCAGTCAATGATGCACTGTGTCACACTTGTTCCCAGGGCAAAGAAGGTTTCAACGCAGACTTTGACATAGTAACATTTATTTGTCAACCAATGGGTACAACATTGTCATGATTGACCATATCTTGAAAAGGAAATAAAAAGCTCCTGTCTTCTCAGTGCTCTCTCTGCTGCTCCTTCCAATGTCTGCACGAAGTGGTCTACAATCCCATATCTTTGATACTATCACAAAGTGTAGCAAAAACACTGAACTTCTGCAGGTACAGGATTTCCTATTATGTGAGGAATACCATAGCGCAGAGTACTTTCAATAGCAAAGGTAAGAGTTTCTAGAGACCAATGGAGAATGCAGCGTTATTTGTCCTGATTATGATGAGTGTTACATTGGTTAATCAGACAGCGACATAGCAGCTAGTTTGGTCGAACTCGAATGTAACTGCACGTTGCAGAATTATGGCTCCACATGCCGAGCATGCAGTAAAAGGAGCGGGGAAGGGGGGACACATCTGCCAGCCAAAGTTCTCTGTCTTCCACTTAGAAAACATAGGTCAAAAACTCAAGCTGGAATCGATAAACTTTTCGACCACAGAGCTGATTTAACATTAAATGACCAAACGACGCTTAATACTTCCCCTCTTCTAAACTACACTAATCCTCACAGCTTTTCCATGTGATTTCACCACTGTCGGGTCCTTTCTGTTCCTCCATCTACCTGTCATTATTTATATCATTGTGATAGCCTGTGTATTCGATATTATATGTTGTTACAGTTCTCAATCCTTTCTTTTACTCTAGAAAGGCAAAGGTCCCGAGTTCGAGTCTCGGTACGGCACACAGTTTTAATCTGCCAGGAACTTTGTTATACTCTGTTTACGTATCACATTCCATGTGTAATGCATCTTCACACAGTTCGTACCACACTTTTGAAGTAACAATTTAATTTGTTTGGGTTGTTGATGTAATTTAAACTATTTTAGGACTTAATTGTTAATGAACTACGAGGTTTTCTTTCTTTTTATTTATTTATTGTTCAACTTTTTGCCATTTTAACTCTATTACCGCTGCACTGTCAAAGATGCTATTTGCTGTTTTCGTACTCAATTTAGATGAGTTACATCTTTTTCCAATATGCTTACGAATGTTGTGGACTTTTTTGTCGACGAAAGTCAGTTCAATTATGATGATGGCCTTGTAAGCTGTCTATCGGCTAACCAAATAAATTAATTCTGTAGAACATACAGATTATTGTCTTTTCTATTTATAAAAATATCTTACACGCATCAGAACATCCGGCAAATTGTCCGTCATAACTTGCAGAAAGCAGTTTTTCTATACATTGACTCTCTCTTGTTATTTCTATGGTGTAATGCTATTAGCATTACTAAGGCCAAGTGTTAAGTGTCAGTGTCTGTTCGTAGACTTCAGGTAAACTATAGAAACTGAGGGGGCATATATTACTATATATCTTATGTGTCGCACGCTCAGACACTAAATATGAATACATTTCATTCTCGTTTGTGGTAAATTGAGCAGCATTTATATTCAGAGATTTCTTTTGGATCACAAAAGTGACAGAGTCATTAGCAAGCCAATTAACTTGCGGCTTATTGTGAGGAGGCATGAGCTAGGCGAAAGGGTCGCCGTCGACTGTTGGGGTATCGCTTTTAAACGCCAGAGTGCGTGCAGCGGCAGCTGCTACTTGTGTAGACTGGTCCATCACACCGGATGGATACTCGACAGACTCGTGGTTGTTTCACTAGTTGGCGCGTAAAAGTTGGCGTGAAAGCTATGGGGCAGTATTACTCTTTTGGAGAGAAGTCGGCATGAAGCCTGTACTATGTAGTCGTGCAGCAATTTCTGTGTCGCATCGTCAGTGTAAGGGTGCGAGGGGTACAGTAAAGGGGCAGTGGTTCATCGGATACAAGCTACTGGACTGTAAAATATTGATTATTCCTTGCTACTGTAGAGTTATCTTGAAGCTGTGAGAAAGGAGGACAAGCGCTCCAAGGTGCGGAAGCAGAGACGATGCTGAGGGCAGACGAAACTAGGAGAGATATTGTTACGTGAAGAAAACCTTAAGGGGAGAGACTTGCGAAAATGCCCTCAGACGCGGTCCCAGGGCGTTAGTTACTCTACAAGGAATTAACATGTAACTTCATATGTCGTCTAGACGCTGTGATGGGTTGCCACCGTAGAACTTTGTATCCAACAGGCACATAGTAGCGTATAAAGCCAGCTTGATACCAGCCCTGAGAACAGCAACGTCAATAGGCTCGCAAGGGTTAGAAAGAGAGTGAAAACAGTCCCTAATCCGGAGAGCCCAAGGGGCGGGGCTAAATGACATATAACAATAATGTTGCAATCCTTATTTGGCAGTGCAGTTACCTTTAGCTTTCGGGTGAAAAATTTTGACCCAATACTGACTTAGTACAACTGCATTAACATCCCTCCCTTAGGAGCAGTTGAGGGGACACAACTAAAGCGTGATTGGCAGGCGCCTGCAAGAGACCTGCGGGATTACCTGGGTGGCTTTAAGTGGGAAAAACAGTGTCCCCACGTGACTCTTTGTTTCATATCCAGTGATGTGTCTAAGTCACAACACTTCTTCGTTCTATCAGCAGTTAAGGCTCTTTCGACTTCTTCCCAGTGGAAACTTCTCTTGGTAGCCCCATGTTGTCCTGCGATTATTGAAATCTCTGATTATAAACTTGACTGACTGCTTTTGAAAACGTCTTGATTCTCTGAACCTGAAATTTACCGCCGGTGGCCTGTGATTGGAGGTCGCTGTGCGTGTTTTCAGTTCGATTCTTAAAATTTCTATATTTTCTATTTTTTTCATCTCCACTGATTGAATCATAAGTCTGGAATTTCTGAATATTGCACTCCCTTATTGTTCTTGGGATCTTTCTGAAGCTAATACCATGTCTGACCTTTGGTCAGTCGCTAGTGGGTCCTATGTGGGTTTCCTGCAAGATTAAAATATCGAATTTGCATTTGCTGCACGTGTCAGAGAGTGAAAGTTCTTTGTTTGCAGATAAGGCTTCAGTGTAAACTGAAGTCATTTCTGAAGCTAGTTCTGTAAATGAATTTTTGTTCACATTCGTGTTTCTCCTCCATGTCCTCGTTTTAGAAGGATTAGCCGACTACAAACCGTTTCCAAGGACGCCCGATCTTACTCGACCTTCTAGGAGGCTCCCTCCGAGTTTCTTACAAGTAAATAAACAGAAATAATTTCTAAAATATCCGCCATACTTGCGACAGGTTACCCCGAGCTATTTCCACTGTTTTGCACCACTGAAATTAGTACTGTGCGGCAGGAAGGTCAGTTTTTCTGAAGATCGTTGTCTGAAAAGTCATTACAATGAAATTATACTTGGACTCTGTTGCTTCTTTGAAGCCAATCGAAACTCTACGGTTCCGTGTCAGTGACCTACATGCAGGGAAACGGGATTACCGCGGTCCATAGTCCAGCCTGTTCGAGCCAGCGACCGTGGGACGACATCCACGTGCATTAATCGCGCGGAGGCGGCCGGGACTTCATTAGGCGGCCTTCTGATGCCGCGCGGGTCGGCGCGCGCCTCCTGGGGCGCGGACGGCGAGCTGCTAATGCGCGCCTAATCCCCCGACAACCCACCCGACACCCGCGCGTGGCGTGCGGTGTGCGCAGGCGCGACGCCTTCCGTGACGGGGACAAGGCGCGGAGCCTTAGCAGCGCTCTACCTCGAGGCTGGTGAATCGCGTTCTACATAATGGAGGCTCATTCTTATTAAGATCGGGAAATCCCAGGCGTCGCATCTTGTTCAGGTCTCTCCTACTTACATAACAATATTTTTCTGTGGATAGAGTGGCTCTGGTGACGTTAAGATGCGATTTCAGACCAACCCAGCAGCGACAAAATGCCAGTGGAGATCCTCATGTTCAGTGGCACCCCTCTGAAGCATTGTTTACACCAGAGAGAACGGGAGCGAAAGAGTTTTCGCAGACAATTCGACAGTGTTCACGGCCATTAGGTTGTACTGCGAACTAGCCTTTACTATAGAGCAGGGATTCTCAAAATTTTCCTCTGACGGAACACTTTCACAATCTTCGTACTTTAACATTTTTATTTTGAAGATAGATAATTTAAAAAAAAAAAGAAACATCTTGCCTTCAGTGATTGCTTCAACTTTAAATCACAACTGCTAACACAGAAATCGCAACAAAAGGAATAATATCATCAAAATGTCGAAAAACAAACCTTGGTTTTAATAGTTTCTTATTCACTTCCCGTGTTCTGCAGTACACGGCTTGGGAGACCGTGCTACAGAGGGAACAGAAGAGAACAGGAGACAAATAACACAGTTTATCAACGCTCTTGTTGTCTAATGGTGCTACATAGGATACAACACTATTTATCTACAGAATCTGTATAGTAGCCTGATGTTCAGAGGGGTCTATTTTGCATGGCGAGCGGCTTTCTTTTGGAAATATAAGCAAAATTGCACAGGAAAAAAAAAGTAAAAGCGTTTAGGTGTCTCATTTTGTACTAAACGTGCATGGGGGTGAAAGCCATAAGTCGTTCTCGTATACTTCCACAATTTTCTGTTTCCAGGATTTACGGGTTCTGTCTACATCTACATCTACGTGATAACCCTGCAATTCGCACTTCAGTACCTGACAGAGGGTTCATTGAAGCACTTTTACAATCTAACCACTTCCACACTTTCTCCCTACCGTTCCATTCCCTAACGTCGTTCGGGAAAACGGAAAATTGAATGTCTTAGCTCCACCTCTGCCTTCTTTCGTTTCATTAAAATGTTCATATCTCCCTAAGTATGTCGGTATTTTCGCATTCGGAAGACAACGTTGTAGATTGAAATTTCGTGAAATGATCTCATCACAATGATTGCCACCCCCAATTCGCGTATCATATTCGTGACACTCTCTCCGTTATTTCGCAATTATACAAAACGAGCTGCCCTCCTTTCAACTTTTTCGATGTAGTCCGTCAATCCTATCTAGTAACGACCCCATACTGCACAGCAGTAATCTATCAGAAGGCGGACAAGCGTTGTGTAGGAAGACTCTTCAGTAGACAAGTTGCATCTCTAATTGTTCTGACAATAAACAGCAGCTTTTGGTTCGTTTTACACGCAACACTCTCTATACGATCATTTCACCTACTGAATCAACGGTCTTTGAATTTGTTTGATTTATGGTGCAGCTAAAATTTAGCGGATTCCTTTAACTACTCATGTGGATGAATTCACACTTTTCTATTATTTAAAGTTAGTTGCCACTTTCGCACCATAGAGATATCTTATCTAAAGCATTTCCATAATGGTTTTCATCAACTAATGATCTTTCAAGAAGGCAAATGACAGCAGAAACCGCCAAAAATTTAGGAGGACTAATCAGATTTTCTCATAAATAGTTTATGTAGAACGGCAACAGCAGAGAACCGTGACAGTTTTGAGGCCGATTTCGCGTGCCTTGGTTTTGGGTATTACTCACGAGCGCTGGTGTTGGTAGCGGCTGCAGATTGTCTTTGATTATCTCTGGCGGAGAGAGTCTTAAAGTAGGCCTTGAGCAGCGTTGGTGGGCAGTAAGGGCGAGGCAGCGACTGACAGCGGAGTAGCGGGTATGTCGGACCGAATTCCGGACATAGTGGGTCAGTCGGCCGTCAGCTCTGCTAATGTCAATACGTGGTGTAACTGGTGAAGTCGGAGTTACAAGACTGAACTGAGTACGGCGTTCTTCTGTCCACGTCCGCTGATCTGTCCGGCTTTGATTTTCCATACTGTGTGGGACTGGGCGCTGGGAGCCGCACTCGATATTTCCAGGATTATAAAATATCTGCCACAGCGTGAATTTATCTTCAGCATTTCACACAGTAGGATAGGCACACCTCTATTGTCTGCGATTGTTGACTTACTGGAACATTTGCTTGAGCGTAATTATCTGAACTAAGGCTCTATTGCTTCACATTATATACACTACTGGCCATTAAAATTACTATACCACAACGATGTCGTACTACAGACGCGAAATGTAACCGACAGGAAGAATTTGCTGTGATATGCAAATGATTAGCATTTCAGAGCATTCACACAAGGTTGGCGCCGGTGGTGACATCTGCAACGTGCTGAAAAGAGGAAAGTTTCCAACCGATTTCTCATACACAAACAGTAGTTGACCGGCGTTGCCTGGTGAAACGTTGTTGTGATGTCTCGTGTAAGGAGGAAAAATTCGTACCATCACGTTTCCGACTTTGATAAAGTTCGGGTTGTAGCCTATCGCGGTTGCGGTTTATCGTATCGCGAAATTGCTGCTCGCGTTGGTCGGGATCCAATGACTGTTAGCAAAATATGGAATCGGTGGGTTCAGGAGGGTAATACGGAACACCGTGCTGGATCCCAACTGCCTCGTATCACTAGCAGTCGAGATGACAGGCATCTTATCCGCATGGCTGTAACGGATCGTGCAGCCACGTCTCGATCCCTGAGTCAACACATGGGGACGTTTGCAAGACAACAACCATCTGCACCAACAGTTCGACGATGTTTGCAACAGCATGGACTATCAGCTAGGAGACTGTGGCTGCGGTTACCCTTGACGCTGCGTCACAGACAGGAGCGCCTGCGATGGTGTACTCAATGTCGAACCTGGGTGCACGAATGCCAAAACGTCCTATTTTCGGATGAATCCAGGTTCTGTTCAGTGCATCATGATGGTCGCATCTGTGTTTGACGACATCGTGGTGAACGCATATTGGAAGCGTGTATTCGTCATCGCCATAATGGCGTATCACCCGGAGTGATGGTATGGAGTGCCATTGGTTACACGTCTCGGTCACCTCTTGTTCGCATTGACGGCACATTGAACAGTGGATGTTACATTTCAGATGTTTTGCGACCCGTGGATCTACCCTTCATTCGATCTCTGCGAAACCCTACATTTCAGCAGGATAATGCTCGACCGCATGTTGCAGGTCCTGTACGGGCCTTTCTGGACACAGAAAACGTTCAACTGCTGCCTTGGCCATCACATTCTCCAGATCTCTCACCAATTGAAAATGTCTGGTCAATGGTGGCCGAGGAACTGGCTCGTCACCATACGCCAGTCACTACTCTTGAAAACTGTGGTATGGTGTTGAAGCTGCATTGGCAGCTGTACCTGTACACGCCATCCAAGCTCTGTTTGACTGAATGCCCAAGCGTATCATGGCCGTTATTACGGCCAGAGGTAGTTGTTATGGGTACTGATTTCTCAGGATCGATGCACCCAAATTGCGTGAAAATGTAATCACATGTCAGTTCTAGTATAGTATATTTGTCCAATGAATGCCAGTTTATCGTCTGCATTTCTTCTTGGTGTAGCAATTTTAATGGCCAGTAGTGTATATTTAGCTGTATATGTAATTGTGCCTGCATTGGGGATTTCTGTGTACCATTGACAGCTTTATTGTGGTGTTTTTGAGTTGGCTACAAGCAGTGTGAAAGACTAAGTTCAGTGGTAAACCTTCATGTTAGATTTTCCCATTTATACGGCCGTCGGCTTTCTTGTGCTGTAGTATTGTGGGAAAGTGTTTTGGTAATAAACTGTGGCAAAAATTTTGCAGTTTAAATTGTAATCGTAAGTGTTTTTAAGAATTTTGCGTTTAATCTTTTATTTATATTTTGTTTGGTTTAACAGAAGTTTACCGTACTTAATACACATATTAAAACTGTGTTGTAGATTCCCATGTCTAAATACCACGGATGGAAGAAGTGCTTGTAAGATCTAATTATTATTGACTATGTCACAGGATTCGTGTGACTAAATTACTCTCAGATCTTATTGTCTGGGCATTTATTAAGTTTTCCTATATCAAACTTTACTCAGCCAAATGGTGTAAGAGAAATTACCTTCGCCACTGCTTCACATTTTCGATATTTTTTTTAAATTTGGCGCCATATTAAGAGGGTTTATGCTGATTATTTCTTGAGAAGGTGGCCATTAATATTGGCTTAACTTCTTACGTTAGTCTATGTTTCATCTAAGTGGTGTTTGTTGACGGCCGTGCTTAGTCTTCTGAGCTACGCGGCTGGCTTTTCAGTGGCTGGTGGCCGCGGGGGCGGTTTGTTACTAAGCACCGCCTTGGTGTTTATTGGCTTCCTTTGAGGTGCGTCCGTGACTGCCTTACTACGCTGGTTTGCGCTGCCTGCTAATAAATTTTAAATTAAGTAGTGGCCATATTACTTAATATTGTGATCTATGGAACCTTATGTAATGTTTTACTTAAAGTAATACATCTCCTTTGGAGTATGCTTGTATTGCCCGTGTTGTGAATTTCGGGTAGCTGAGTTTCTGCTAACTTGTTTAAGTACGAGATATTGCCTTTACTATTACGTTAAGCTAATTCCTTACTACTGGTTTAAGCCTAAATTGGGTCTGTACTTGCTGCATGTATGGACAACCTTAATCTGTTTTACTGTTTTGGTACACAATTTTAGCAGTGTGTAAACAACTCTTGTGTCTTAAGGGACTATTTGAGTAAAAAAAATTTTCTTAGTTTTCTGAACATCATTTGAAGGCCTTAAGTGATCTTTTCTTATACTGTCTTAATGATGTCTTTGTTGTTTCCCTTTCAGTAGCTTCTTTTTCCAAGAAAGAAGTTTTGTAAAACTTTTTTTACTGTTTCATATTTATTCTGGCAGTGTTTATTGCGGCTTGTTGAGGTAAAATCATTTGTTAAATATGATTTTTGGTGTAAAGCCTGTCACTCATAATTATTTGTGGTTGTTGTATTTATTTATTCATGCTGTTATATGGTGTTTAAATAAATGCAACCGTTCAAAGGACAAATGACGTAGGTATTCTGGGTTCGCCCGTCCATGCTTTCTTTGTCCTGCTACATCCTGTATTTAGGGATTTCATCAGTTACTACGAACTGTGACCGTTATGGCAGGAAATCAAGAATCCAGCAGCATAACTGAGAAGACATTTCATATGCACGCAATCTGATTAGGAACTGCTTATGAGGAATGGAGAATCTAGAAATATGGAATCAGTCTGAGATCCTCTGTCGATAGCATACATTGCTTTGTGAGTGTAAAGGGCTGCTTTGTTTCATAAGAACATTTTCTGATTCGTGCTGAATGTGTGTCAACAGATCCTTCACATCGAGGTAATTCGTAATGTTCGAATACGATACATGTTCCTAAATCTTACAGCAAATCGACGTACCGATATGGGTCTGTAATTCTTCGGAGCACTCCTACCTCCTTTCTTGAGTACTGGAGTCACCTGTGCAAATTTCGTCTTTAGGTACGGATTTTTCGTCGAACGAGCGGTTACATATCGTTGTTAAGTGCGGAGCTATTATATCAGAGCACTGTGAAAAGTAGTTATTTGATATATAGTCTGAGCATAGGACTTGCCCCTATTAGATGATTAAATTTGCTACGCTACACCGAGTATCTCTAATTGTAAGTTACTTATGTTGCCAGTAGTCCTTGATTCGAATTTTGGGATATTTAGTTCGTCTTCTTTGGTGAAAGAATTTAGGAAAATAGTATACAGTAACACCGCCTTGGGGGTATTTTCATCGGTAACTTCACCATCGCAACTGTGCAGTAAAGGTGTTGATTGCGTCTTGCGGCTGGTGTATTTCACATACGACCAAAATCTCTTTCTATCTTCTGCCAGATTTATAGACAGAGCATCGACGTGGAAACTATTTAAAGCATTTTGCACTAAAGGTCATGTGGTGGATTTTGTGTCCTTTTAAATAATTCATGCTTTCTTCGTTACTTCTGCAACATTATTTTGACCTGTTTTTTGTACCATGGGGCCGGGGGAACCAGTTACGTCATTTATTAATTTATTTGATATAACTCTGTTCATTGCTGTCTCTACTGCTTCTTTGAATTTAAGTCACATGTAGTCTACACTTTCATAGTTAGGCCTTAAGGAATGGAGACTGTCTCCTAGGACGGTGTCGAGTGAATTTTTATCTATATTTGTAAACAGATATATTTTCCTTTTATTTTTAGTGGGTTAGGATGTTACGGTACTCACACTCGCTGCTATTACTTTGTGGTCACTAATCCCTCGATCCGTCACAATGGTCCCTATTTCCTCGGGATTACTTGTTGCTAAGAGGTTGAGTACGTTTTCACAACCATTTACGCTCCACGGGGGCTCCTGAACTAGTTGATCAAACTAATTTTCGGAGGAAGCATTCAGTATGATTTCGGAAGTTGTTTCTGCCTATTACCGACTTTTAAAATGTACCATCACGAGCATATCTAGGGCAAATTGAATTCACCTCAAGTACATATGTGTGAGCGGCACACACATTTGAAACGAGAATCAAGCGTTCTTTGAACAGTTCAGCAGCAGGATCATCCTTTTATCAGATGCCTATGCTTGAAGGACGAATTCAGTAAGACATGTGCTTTATTTGGTTTTTTGTTTTTTCTTCATTCGCTGATTGAGGTCAGCAGCCGCATTCCTTTCCAACACCAACTCCTAGTACAGCTGCCTGCATGAGATGGGAATATACCTTCGCAATTTTGAAGTGAAAGCAGTTTCCTTCTTTCTTCCCTCAGCGATGGCGAGGGAACATCCATTAGTTTTCTTTCAAACCAAGCCGCCGGACTTGAGTCTTCCTGGACACACGAACTTTCCCGATTTTCTAAAAACTGTGCCGTTTGATTCGCTACTTGAAAACCAGCGTGGAATCTTATATAAAGTTTTGGTTTTCTTGTCTGTTCACAAGTGAGCCCGAGCCAACGACTGCACGCGCCTTTTTCATCCCCTCTGGTTGGCTCAGCCGCTCTCGGTTTTTGGTCGCTCCAGGGAACTGGCTGGCCGCCATCTCCTCTCTAAAGAACTCACTCTGGACATAGGTCCAGCGAAAGCTTGTTAAGATTCGGCAGAGCTTCATTCTCGGGCGAGGGCTCGCCGAGTATGGGTGGTGTCCATCTGTAACATCAAGTTGTAGTATTAAGTAGGGTTGAAATTCGTAAGCTAGGCCGTGATTAAACGTGAAAGTGTTGATAATGTCAGGTGCAAGAAGTGAATAACAACTTCGCTATTAATGTTTGCTTGTTAATACTAATGATCTCGGATGGAACTTAAGATCTTATAATGTTATAATGAAGTTTTGCATTGCATTGTAACAAATTGTGTGGTCATATAACGGTATGAGTGGTTAGCCTCGATTCATTCACTCCCTAAAATATCAGATGTGCTTCGATGTGCGGCGTGTTTAGTTCATTTATTCAGAAAGAGGTGTAGAACGGATATGCCATCACTCTAGCATGACGTCGGACACCACGTGGCCCCTGGTCAGTTGCGTTTTGCTCAGTGTCCATCTTAGCGCAGATATCTCAAGCTCACAGACATGACAAATACCGACACCTATAATATCAAATAACATTATCTTTTGCAGACTTTATCATTGTTTGGTGACACACGTTACAGCTCTCGTTTTCTCACAGCACTCTAGGTTTTCAACCAGCATGCGTGACAGTAAGTGGTGCTAAAGTTTTTCTAAAACCCTTATACACAAAGAGGCGATTCGTGCTGATTCTCATGCGAATTTTGCGAATTTTGATATCCATTCCTTTCTCGTGTATATCTAAGGGACTACAGGAACATAAGGACTAAGGAACATTTTTTGAGATGTTCCTCTCATGTCTTAGCTTGTGTTAAATTCTGTAATAAAACACAAAGTGTTAATGCGAATTGGATGTCAATTACGAGATCTCCTCCCCTTCTTTGGAAAGCAGCCATATTTTCTAGAGCGAATCCCAGTAATGTGCACTATGCACAAATTAAATCTGTCGTACAGGATGGCCTGCGTTTCCGTTGCGTTTTCATTTGTCAGATAAATCTGAAAGATGATGGCTGAAATATTCTATATCTAGTCACAATTCAGTACGACACCTGTCGGCGTTTAGTGTCGCGACACAGATCCTACTGTCAAGAATTTAAAAGCAAGATAAATCGTAGACTCAAGTAATACTACTACGTTACGCCGTATTGCAAATAAGTATTTGTTTCTGTGGTTCCAGACCATGGGGTCCCAGGTTAGATTCCTGGCCAGGGCGGATTTTATTCACCAGCGGCCTCGGTGTTGTGTCGGCGTCATCATAATTTCATCGTCACTGACACACAAGTTGCCGAAGTGGCGTCAAATAAAAGTACTTGCACTAGGCGGTCGAAAAACTGGAGATGGACTATACAGGAATGGAACTGAAATATTTAATGATAGACAGGGAAAATGCTCAGCGCACGGCTTACAGTGTTATTACGAAAATATATTTAAAATATGTTGCAGCAGTTCTCTTCCTCCTTATTGGTAGCCTTGAGACGTCTTAATGAAGGTACTGAAATGTGGTTACTGAACTGAGTAACAATATGCTGAACAGCTTTAGTTTAACATGGAATAAAAATCATTTCTAGGAAAATTGAAAGTTGAACTTTAGTTTCGCATGGGTAAGAAATGATCAAGACCCAGACAGACGCAAACGCAATGTTGTGCTGGACTATAAAGCATTGGAAACATTCGATTCGGCACTGTACTGGGATCAAGGAGGTCTAGATTTACTTCTGAAGGACGTCGAACGCACACAAAATATTAGACCTTGTTATTGAACTTTGAACAATATAAAACACTCAACTTGGGAATAATCCATGTCCACAGGTGTGTCACTTACGTATTTGTTATTGTCGCTTTACTCGATGACTGGCCAGTTCGCACAATACGGAATGACTGCTTGACTATTGAAAATAATTTGCACTCTATCTTGAATAGTCAGCGAAAGGTAATATAGTATTGGAGAAATAAGTAAATGCAAGCGTTCATTAATAAAAGTTATTGTCTTTCGAACAGTAGTAACAAATAGTAGTTTTACTGTACAAAATCAACATCATTATGTATAATACAGTTCATTGCAAAACATATGAAAATCTGATATTGTCATTGTCATATTAATTTTATTCTTCTAAACTTCTTTATTTTACAAAACTGCATTGGAAATACCATTAGCAGTGATGATGGTGACCATAGTTTACTTTTCGGCTGTAAGTGTATTTAGTACTAACATAACATATCACTGAATATGCGAACTAATGAAAAAGTCACATCTGACGGTTCAGCCGGCCGCGGTGGTCTCGCGGTTCTGGGCGCTCAGTCCGGAACTGCGGGACTGCTACGGTCGCAGGTTCGAATCCTGCCTCGGGCATGGATGTGTGTGATGTCCTTAGGTTAGTTACGTTTAAGTAGTTCTAAGTTCTAGGGGACTGATGACCACAGATGTTAAGTCCCATAGTGCTCAGAGCCATTTGAACCATTTTTCTGACGGTTCAGGTGAGAAAAGTGTTTCTAGTAAATACCATCTTGGTGTTTGAAGCGCTATTTTTACTGGAAATTGCTGTCTTGTCATTTCGTTAGGTGTGAGGGTACTGCGGGGTATGAGCTTTTACCGGAATCAATGAACTTAGCAGCGGTGATGTGCTCACCTAAGTAAGTTACGACAAATCTTAGATTAATTAATTCCACATTAGCGCTAAGATTTCAGAGTAGCATAATAGCGTTTTTCTCTAAAAGTAGCTGACGAGGTGGTAAACCGGACGGGTTTAAATAGGTCAAGAATTCTTTTGGGAACAACTGAACGTTGTTTATTTCTTCAAGTTGGGCATAATCAAGACTGAGGTAAGCCTTTGTCTCTTCACGTAACAAACTGGAAACGACACAGTTATGAACTGTTGTATGATCATAATTTTTTTACACATAGATTCGCCATTGAATCGAACTACCAAACATTTTGTTCATTGACTGCTGCAGCATAGAATACTGAGTTAATAAAACTATAGTAATTCCAATGATAGTATTTCGGAATTTTGATGCACATTAATGGTATTGACGTTAGAGGTTTAAAGTGACATTGCAAAAGCTGTAAAGTAGTGACGAATCTGAAGTTACTTTTTTTAACTCATAAACTGAGCCACAAGAGTAAACGGTGCTTACCTGTGATGATCAAAACTGATGTAATTCAGTTTATTTGCGCAGTAAACGACGCTTTCTTAAAGAAAGTACACAAGTCCAACAGGTTTCGCGCATAATAGTAAAATTACATTGTCAATATCTTTCTCCTAAATTCCTTACAACGTCTATGACCGTAACAGCATGGAAAACTAAGTTTGTGTAAAGAACTTAAACAGCTGCAACAGATGTCGTGCATTTTATTTAAATAGTTTGTTAATAGATGACACCGTACGTTGGTTTTATAAAAATGTGTTTAAAATAAGGTTTTAAACAAAAACAAAATCTTTAAACTAATTGTGTATTTTCCGTGTTGAACGAAATAATGAAAACCGCCGTAGAGAGGTAACACGTATGATACCTCATCTCAGTCTACAGTGGACTATAAATTTCGATACACTTTAGATTTCTAATACAACTGGCGCTGTTTTATCTGAAGTAAGACGCTGCTGGCGTCGTAAGCGATGACTTGGCAGTGGAGTGAGCGACTCTGCGCTCTGAAGTTGGTAATCTATCGACAGCGGCAGCGTACGGAACCTCTTGAAGGTGTGTCTACGCCGACGTCTCGCATTCGTACCTGCGTCAGCCAGCGACTGTCCTTACTTGTGGTTCCTTCGTGAGCTACCAACTTTTATATGTGACCTCGTTCTTCGGACGACACCACACACAGAGCTCAAGTATTAACATTATAAATACATAATCAGCAGAGCATGTTATGGGGATTTAAATATCAGGGTTCTGGTGCAGGTAGTTTCTCTCATCCAAAATAGTTTAATATACTGAGGGGAAAAAAGTCACAACACCAAAAACGAAATAATGTAGAGTAACCTAATTCCTCTAACAGGTTAGTCTAGGTAACATATTTAAGTGATTAACAATGCAAGATCTCACGTTAATGTAAGCGCGAGATAAGCCATTGAAAATGCGAAAAGCTGGTAGATTAATAACTGGTGGTGAAACGGTACAGTAGTTTCCGCTCCATAAGCAGCAGGTTTCCCTGCTCTCTCGCACCGGGAAATACAAACGGAGGCGGCTCCGTCGCCAATTTTATTGCACGACGTGGTCGGCCGCGGGTACAACAGCACCCATATTTATATGTGTCGTGTATTATGCACTTCTTGTACGTGAATGTGAATCTGCACAAGAAATTTCTTAATCCTCCTCACACCTTTCTATAAAGCGTGGCCACATCTTAGTTGGAAAGTAGTTCTGTACTATAGTAGTGCCAACCTTACTCCTGGGTAGGGGCTCAGAGAGACAGCACAGGCAGGTAAAAGTCAAAGACGTTCCAGTGTCACAAGATTTGGGGTGGAGAGGTTGGTCACGGGCAAGTGGTTCGACCATCCCCTCCACCGGGGCCCTCCGGGTGCCCGCCATATTCAGGAGTGTTACAGAAGACAGGTAAGTGAGCAGACGTGCTCTCAGTCCGTCTGTCTCGATGCTCGTGCGTGGAAGAGAGGTATTTGAATATTTGCACTGATTCTTTTATTTCCAACTTCGGATTGTGTAAGGAAATGAATTTAATTTCGGAAATTTGACACCCTACGTTAATGTATCTGGTCCCTAGCTTGCTCATTATCCTCCTCACATAGTGGATGTCCCATGTAAAATATTGGGAGATTTTGGTGGTATAGATATGGCCAACGCAATTCTATCTTGCCCGTAGAAATGAGGGGGCAGATTAGTATAAAATATACCCAAGCTGCAAGTTGTAAAATTGTAATATCTGTAAACTGGAACAATTGCTGCAATCGCTGTAAAGTCCAGTGATAATGTTTAAAATAAATAGATAATAAATTGTCATCAATCTTTAACGTACCATAAAAATCACAAAGGAGTCAAGTTAAAGAAACTAATTTAAAACCAAATATATAGAATTCAGGGACCGACACATCAGCGTGTGAGCCCTCCAGCCCCTTGCCTAGTATCGTACATAAAGGACACGCTCTCTAGGTAGCGCTCTCAAGCTCCCCTCCCTAGTTATCCGATGCGCAATTTTCATTCAGGGCTTGACGACATCAACTTCCACCTGGCGTTCCTAGGCAAGGAGGTTTGACGGTAATCTTTCAGTGCAACCCCCAGAATGTCGAATACAATGGTGCAAACGTTAATGTATTTTGTTGTACAGGTGCCGGATGCTAGTTTGTGCGATGAAGTTCCACGCCTGTTCCACTTGGACTGCCAATGCAAGGACGGTTAATGTGGCTTGTTGATGACGCTGAAGCTGTCGGCCGATGATATCCGACACGTGCTGGACAGTAGACACATCTGGTGATCGAGCGCGCCAAGGCAACTTGTCGCCACTCTGTAGAGCATGTTGGGTTACAACAGCGGTAATTGGACGAGCGTTATCCTGTTGGAAAATAATCTATGGAATGCTATTTATGAATGACAGAACAACAGGACAAATAACCAGGCTGGCGAAAAAATTTGAAGTCAAGGAACATGGGACAACCACAATAGTTCTCCTGCTGTCACACAAAATCAAGCTCCAGACCATAATTCCTGGTGTAAGTGCAGTGTTCTAGCACGGAGACGGTTTGGTTCCGTGGCCGTGCGGTTCTAGGCGCTACAGTCTGGAGCCGAGGAACCGCTACGGTCGCAGGTTCGAATCCTGCCTCGGGCATGGATGTGTGTGATGTCCTTAGGTTAGTTAGGTTTAATTAGTTCCACGTTCTAAGCGACTGATGACCTCTGAAGTTAAGTCGCATAGTGCTCAGAGCCATTTGAACCAGTTTGGTTCCAGGACCTCACCTGGCCTCCTTCTGATCAATACGGCCACCACGGGCACTGAGACAGAACCAGCTTACATCGGAAAACACGACAGACTTCCGCTTTGCTGTCAAATGAGTTCTCGCTTTATATCACTGAAGTCGCAAATGGCGGTGGTTTGGGGTCAGTGGTATGCACGCCTCTAGCGTCTGAGTCGGAGCTGTCCTTGAAGTAACCGATTTGTTACAGTTC
Organism: Schistocerca piceifrons; assembly: GCF_021461385.2. Lineage (NCBI taxonomy): Eukaryota > Metazoa > Arthropoda > Insecta > Orthoptera > Acrididae > Schistocerca > Schistocerca piceifrons. Next base: position 65,374,100 of record NC_060140.1, read on the forward strand.
GTTATGTCACAGAGGTGCCAACTGCTGTTCAAATTGCCGCTGCAGAGTGATACAGCCGTATGGTTTTCGGTTGGTACCTCTGCGATGATACATGCGACCGTATAAATTTCTGGCGTCAGCGCGCCTTTACGCAAAGAAAACTTGTTCTGTGCACAGAGATACCACGCATGGATAGCAGTTTTAAGCATGCGCGGGGAGAGCCTGTGGGTACTGGTGGACAGGCGTCAGAGGCCGGAGTAAGCCGTATAGCGAGAGCAGGTCACACGCTGGCTATGGACTGCAAGCGCGGCAAGAGATACGGTGACGTGGGAGTGAAGGGTCAGCGGCACGCAGGTTGTTGTTTAATCGGCGGATGGCGAGGAGCGCATCTAATCGGAATAGTGCCTCGCGCTTCTACTGAGTTTTATGAGCGTCGGCATTCTGTTTGGAATCTGAACTCGGTCATTCGTACTGGCTGTAACAGTAGTTCGTCCGTCTGTGATTCACTCCGGTTGCGTGCAGGGTCCTCGGGAGCATTTTTCTTATTTATTGTGGAATATTCTACTGGCCATTAAAATTGCTACAGCAAGAAGGAATGCAGATGATAAACGGGTATTCATTAGACAGATATATTATACTAGAACTGACATGTGATTACATTTTAACGCAATTTGGGTGCATAGATCCTGAGAAATCAGTACCCGGAACCACCACCTCTGGCCGTAATAACGGCCTTGATACTCCTGGGCATTGAGTCAAACAGAGCTTGGATGGCGTGTACAGGTACAGCAGCCCATTCAGCTTCAACAAGATACCACAGTTCATCAAGAGTAGTGACTGGCGTATTGTGACGAGCCAGTTGTTCGGCCACCATTGACCAGACGTTTTCAATTGGTGAGAGATCTGGAGAATGTGCTGTCCAGGGCACCAGTCGAACGTTTTCTGTATCCAGAAAGGCCCGTACAGGACCTGCAACATGCGGTCGTGCATTATCTTGCTGAAATGTAGGGTTTCGCAGCGATCGAATAAAGGGTAGAGCCACGTGTCGTAACACATCTGAAATGTAACGTCCACTGTTCAAAGGGCCGTCAATGCGAACAAGAGGCGACCAAGACGTGTAACCAATGGCAACCCATACCATCGCGCTGCGTGATACGCCAGTATGGCGATGACGAATACACGCTTCCAGTGTGCGTTCACCACGATGTCGCCAAACACGGATGCGACCATCATGATGCTGTAAACAGAGAATGGATTCATCCGGAAAAATCACGTTTTGCCATTCGTGCACCCAGGTTCGTCGTTGAGTACACCATCGCGTATCACAGCATCTTCTTCCTGTCGGTTAAATTTCGCGTCTGCAGCACGTCATCTTCGTGTTTAATGGCCAGTAGTGTATTTGAAGCACTTATTTCTTATATCAGTAACCCCATTATACTTCTCTATATCACAAGAAACTCATGTCATTTATGGTACATACTTCCGTGTAACAGAGAAGAAAAGGAACTACCTAAAATTAGACTTGAGCTAGGAGTGACAACATTCAAAAGTGTGCTCTTAGCCATTGCGTTGCCGACTCACTCTGTTACTCTGTATCCACGCGTCTTTCACATACCGAAGTTTCGACTGTGTCACAGAGTGATCCTTTTGATAGACCGGGAACACTGTAAACCATGGTCTCTGTACGAAGGAAAGCACTAAATACGTTCCCGACTGTGAAAGACTTAAGAGATTAGCTAATACTAAGCGCTGCCCTTTAAACTGTTTAGTGAAAACCATCTACCAATTGTCATCTGAAAGCGATGCATCAGAGAGGTTACTTGCAGACTGATCCACCAGATGAAAGTATTTAAAATCTAGAAAAGCTTCCCAGAAATCATTTGTCACAAAAACGTATGTACGATGCCAATATAAGCGCCGCTATTTTATATTTCTAATGATATGTAACCTTTCTCAAGTGGGCAGTTAGGCCTATTGAAAGTCTATAGAGGCTAGTCTTTCTCAAACTACATTCAGCGAGTTGAAGCTACTGCTCTTACAGAGTTTTGGATTTCTCCATGTTTACCCATCTTTGCGGCTTATCATTTTAAGCGGTGCAAGAATATAGTCAGCTCTTTTCAAATCTGTTTCAGTTAGGGTTCACATCCATCATTCCATGTCTCTCTGTGAAGTGCTGAGTTTCCTTTACGCAAATTGACTTACAGATCAAGAATCAAATGCCTAAGTTAGAACGTGAATGACATGTAGGTTCAAAAAGTATTTCCTTTCAAGACTACTGGGAATTTGCATTTGAAAACAGTCTAGTTTCTTCCAAATGCTCTCCAGCCTACTTTTAGTAGGCAGAACATATCACGTTTAATGCCTTCTGTATTGCACAATACCCGGCCACAGTATACGTATTTTTCAACTGTCTCAGGAGCCTTCATACACCGAAGGAAAATGGAAGTACCACTTCGTGAACGCCATAAGCGAAGACCACGGAACTGATCCTTGGGTATTTCTATTCATGTGAACTACGTAGATTAAAATAGGACGTGCACGTGTAGTTTATCGCCATCTTTCGGACTTCGAGGAAGGTTAAATAAATGCCACTAGGGAGCAGCGGAATTACATCAAGAGATTTCAATCAGTGCAATGTCTTCAGAAGGAGTGGTGACGAGATGGTCTCAAGATAACACTGTGGCAAGAAAGAGTAGGCACATGTCCTACCAGGAGAAGTACATCACGAAAAAATCTTAGGACTGTTCGATTTGATCTGAGAAATAGACGCATAACAAAAGCTGAAACCCGGGGGGAGGTGTGTGGAGTGTGAGGAATGCCAACAGAATTGGCAGGAACAACTTACTGGAACCGGCGTTGAGATATCTAGTTGCCATTTGTTGATTACCGCTCACAACATTCAACTCTGACTCTCATAGTGTAGGGCCAGAGTCAAGCGGAACATTGAGTGTTGTTGTGTGGTCTTCAGCGATGAGTCTCGCTTCTGATTGAGGTGGTCCGCGTGTCCGCAGACGGTATGTCCAGGATCCGACATTTTAGATGTCCGTGCCTCTCAGAGTGCTGCTGACATAGTGTTAAAAACTGCTGGATATGACAACAGCATGAATTACGAATTGTCAAAGGAAGCTGAATACTCACTGTACGTTGCAATACGCCGGCCGTAGTGGTCGTGCGCTCTTAGGCGCTACAGTCTGGAGCCGAGCGACCGCTACGGTCGCAGGTTCGAATCCTGCCTCGGGCATGGATGTGTGTGTGATGTCCTTAGGTTGGTTAGGTTTAATTATTTCTAAGTTCTAGGCGACTGATGACCTCAGAAGTTAAGTCGCATAATGCTAACAAGGGAACATCCCCATCGCACCCCCCTCAGATTTAGTTGTAAGTTGGCACTGTGGATAGGCCTTGAAAAACTAAACACACATCAATCGAGAAAACAGGAAGAAGTTGTGTGGAACTATGAAAAAAATAAGCAAAATGTACAAACTGAGTAGTCCATGTGCTAGATAGGCAACATCAAGGACAATATAAGGTCAGGAGCACCGTGGTCCCGTGGTTAGCGTGAGCAGCTGCGGAACGAGAGGTCCTTGATTCAAGTCTACCCTCCATTGAAAAGTTTACCTTCTGTATTTTTGCAAAGTTATGATCTGTCCGTTCGTTCATTGACGTCTCTGTTCACTGTAATAAGTTTAGTGTCTGTGTTTTGCGACCGCACCGCAAAACCGTGCGATTAGTAGACGAAAGGACGTGCCTCTCCAATGGGAACCGAAAACATTTGATCGCATGGTCATAGGTCAACCGATTCCTTCACAGTAAAACACGTCTGATGTATTCTATACAACGCTGGTGACGGCATGTGCGTCACATGACAGAAATATGTTATCGTCCCACCTAACTTGTACACTTGGCGAATGGGTAAAAGGATTCTTCTACCTTGCCCGATTTAGGTTTTCTTGTAGATGTGATAATCACTCCCCAAAAAGTGATGAAAACAGAAGAGCTTGTCACATAAACTGCAACAAATGAATGCAACAGTTTCACAGTCGCGCAGTTTTCCCTGGGCTCTGTCAAAACATGTTTTTAACGTTTTCAAAATTTTCCGTGTGTATACCGTCAAATCCTGCAAATATCCAAGCAAATCTGAACATGTCCTGGAAATTTGGAGAGCGAAGTTGATTATGTGTGAGTGCCTGAACTTTGATAATTGTCTGAAAATAAAAAGTTAAACTCTTTACTCGAGGGAAAACTTGAACCAAAGACCTCTCTTTCCGTAGCTGCTCACGCTAACCACGGGATCACAGCGATCTCGAGCTGACACTGTCCTTGATGTTGCCTATCTTTAGCATGGACTTCTCAGTTTGTATATTTTGCTTATTTTTTCATAGTTCTACACTACTTCTTCCTGTTTTCTCGATAGATCTGTGTTCAGTTTTTCAAGGCCTATCCACTGTGCCAACTTATAACTAAATCTGAGGGGGTTGCGATGGGGAGGTTCCCCTGTAAGAGCCATTTGAACCATAAGTTGCAATAATAGCATACCCTGGTGACATGCAATCCGTGACCAGGTCACCAAGTAGCGCATTCCAGCAGGATAATACAAGACCCCACATTGCAGTTCATAGATGCCTTGAGGAATGTAATTGTTCATAACTGACCTGGCAGATCGCCTGGTTTTTCAGCCACAGTGCTGGTCTGGAATGCAATGGGATGACCTACACCTTCCTTGCAGCCTCAAACGAGCAATCTTTATGAAGTGAAGTAAAATGTTTCCCAGTCATAGAAACAAATTCCTCAACATGCCATTCATAGTCTGTTTGATCCTATGCCACACCTGGTACTAACATTGATGATGGACATCAGTACAAATGAAATGAAATTGTAATCATTTATCATCCGTTATGTGATGAACGGATTGGCAAAATTTGATCAATGCCCCACGCTGACAAAAGTAATGGGACAGTTACATGCGCTTATAGAGGTGGCTGTAGTATCGCGTACACAAGATACACAAGGTCATTGTGTTGGTGGTGCTGCCATTACCACTCAGGTGATTCGTGTGAAAAGATTTCCGACGTGATTATGGCTGCACTACGGCAATTAACAGACTTTGAACGCGGAACAGTAATTGGAGCTAGACGCGTGGGATACTTCATTTAGGAAATCGTTTGCGGATTCAGTGTTCCGAGATGCACAGTGTCAAGAGCGTACCGAGAATAACAAATTCCAGACATTACTTCTCACTATAGACAAGGCAGTTTCCGTCGGCTTTTTTTTTTTTTTTTTTTTTTTTTTTTTTTTTTTTTTTTTTTTTTTTTTTAGAACGATCGAGAGCAGCGGCATTTGCATAGAGTTGTCAGTGCTAACAGACAAGTAACACTGCGCGAAATAACAGCAGGAATCGATGTGGGACGTACGTGTCCATTACGACAGTGCGGCGAAATTCGATGTTAAGGGGCTGCGGCAGCAGACGACCGACGCGAGTGCCTCTGGTAACAGCACGGCATCGCCTGCAGCGCCTGCCCTGGGCTCGTGACCATACCGGTTGGATCCTAGACGATTGGAAACCCGTGGCCTGGTCAAATGAGTCCCGGTCTCAGTATCTCAGTTGGTAAGAGCTGATCTGATGGTAGGACTCGTGTGTAGTGCAGACGCTACGGCACTGTGGAAGCAGGTGGTTCAAATGAAATGGCTCTGAAAACTATGGGACTTAACATCTAAGATTATCAGTCCCCTAGAACTACTTAAACTAACCTAAGGACATCACACACATCCATGCCCGAGGCAGGATTCGAACCTGCGACCGTAGCCGTCTCGCGGTTCCAGAATGAAGCGCCTAGAACCGCTCAGCAATCCTGGCCGACGGAAGCAGGCGGTATTTCCATAATTGTGTAAGCTGTGATTACATGGAATGAATTGGGACTTCTCGTCCAACTGAACCAATCATTGCCGGGGTTCCCGGGTTCGATTCCCGGCGGGGTCAGGGATTTTCTCTGCCTCGTGATGACTGGGTGTTGTGTGATGTCCTTAGGTTAGTTAGGTTTAAGTAGTTCTAAGTTCTAGGGGACTGATGACCATAGAAGTTAAGTCCCATAGTGCTCAGAGCCATTTTTTTGAACCAATCATTGACTGGAAATGGTTATGCTCAAGTATATAGAGACCGTTTGCAGCCACTCATGGACTTCATTCATGAAATTTTTATGGGTGACAACGCGCCATGTCACAGGGTCACAATTGTTCGCGACTGCTATGGAGAACATTCAATTCGAGCGAATGATTTGGCCACCAGTCGAATATTTATGGGACATAATCGAGAGGCCAGTTCGTGAACAAAATCCTGCACCGGCTATACTTGCGCAATTATGCACGGCTATGGTGGGAGCTCAGTATTTCTGCAGGGGACTTGTTGAGTCCATGTCACGTCGAGTTACTGCACTACATCCGACACGATATTACATCCCATGACCTTTGTCACCTCAGTATGTAAGATACGTGTTCCATCACGTAACACTTTCCCTCAGTGTAGATACGCCTCTCAGATCTGGACACTATGCGAAAATTGAGAACTGGCCAGAGATTTATGTAGAGCTCTATGCGAAGCAGCACAAAAGCTTTTTTGGTGGCGAGGGGCGGGGGGCGGCCGAGTACGGGCGAGGGGGGCAATAACATCATCCAGTTTGTCACAGAAGGCAGAAACATTGTGGGAAAGGCAGCTTTCAGGAAGTTGGAGTGTGCTGTTCACGTTACAGAGGCAAATATGATGGTCCGAAAGACTGGTGCTTCAGTGGAATACAAGAAGAGCAAAGAGAAAGATTGTAGACCTTTGATAGCAGGACATCTGGAATGTCGCTCGATGCTGAAAATATGTAGGAAACATGTAATCAAAGAGTACAATGATGGCTTTCAGTGCCGTTCTTTATTTCTCTTAAAACTTGCACAACATGAAGTTGGAAAAACATAATCAGTAACGTTTCGACCACTCCGTGCGAGATATCTCTGTAGATAAATCACCGGAAATTACGTTGAAAGTTCATGGACCTTAAATTTGTTGGGACATTCTGAGCTGTATAGAGGGCATGACAATTTGTCATGTGACGCCGAATGTCAAAGATTGTCTTTGACATGTGAAGCTACTCCCCATAACAAGTAATCGCTAGTTAAAATTCCTCTATTTGTGCTAAATCATCATGCATAATTTATGTAACTCGGTCGTGCTGCTTGTAAATTACTAATGTGTTTACAAATTGGTATTGCCTCTCCACACAAGCGCGCGTGGTAAGTCATTGTCTTGAATAGAGAGCTAGAATCAGAAAATGGTCATCACATTGTAAATCGTGTTGGGTCACAGCGGAGTTACTAGTATAGCTAAAGCGACAGTTCGTCTTATGTTGGCTAAACACGTTTAAATGTCTCTGCTTGGCCACTGCTGTAAAATATTTATCACACACCAGCTATCGCCAATGGATGGGGTAGATCTTTTACGTTTATAAAGGACTACGTCCAATTTTCTGGTGCGCTTGAAACTATCAAAGCCCAGTGATATATTATTCCACCACTGCGGTCGGTAACCTTATTAACATCTACCCAATTTGCGTTCCCCACTTGCTCCTCACTATTCTCGAAATTGTTAAATTTTGGCGGTATCCCTAATTACATCTCCTTATTAGATCAACCATTTTTCCTAAAAGCCGACTTCAAGTAATTAAGTACCTCTTGCAAGTTAACCATTGAGCAACATGAATAGCAGTTGCAGATACATAATGAATTGTTTAATTAATTAAAAGTTCTATTAACGTAACATAAATCTTTACTTTTATTTTCTAATTCGCATATCCCACCTCTTGGACATACGAATAGAACAAATCACTGTTTTATTTCAATATATGCCGTGCTGTGTCATACTTCCTGATCCTTTGCATGATCTTCCTACTGTGTGAGAGAGGGTAATGATGTGTGAAATAAACAAGAATTAGAATGGTACACATAGCTACAAAGATATTGTAATAGGGCAGTAGGTTTTTCAGTGCAGAAACTAGCAAGGCTCAAAGCAGGAATGGCCTGCGATGCTTGAGATAGATCGGTAGAGTAGAGAATGTACTGGTCGGCCCTAAGCCAATGAGAGCGAGCGATTCGAACAATGGACGTTGAGCCCGGCCAGGAGCCCTAAGAAGTCTGTTTACAGTAGACTGCACAGTTATCACTCCCCATATAACCACTGACCCAGTAATAACCATTCATACGGCGACCCTGCATGCGAAAATAGCTGAAGCTGTAGATAAACAGTCAGTATGTATCCAGAATGCGATTTTCACTCTGCAGCGGAGTGTGCGCTGATATGTAACTCCCAGATCGATTAAAACTGAGTGCCGGAAGGAGACGCGAACTCGGGACCTTTGCCTTTCGCAGGCAAGTGTTGTACCAACTGAGCTACCCAGGCACGACTCACGACTCGTCCTCACGTAGGAGACAAGATACCGGCACAATTGAAGCTGTGAGGACGATACGTGAGTCGTGCTTGGGTAGCTCAGTTGGTAGAGCACTGCCTGCGAAAGGCAAAGGTCCCGAGTTTGAGTCTCGGTCCGGCACACAGTTTTAATCTGTCAGGAATTTTCAAGTTTCAGTCAGTAGGTAGGCTGTATTAATTGCAATTTTTTTCTTTAGCCCCCAAACAGCTGACACTTTGTTCCGTGACGATTTCTTCTCATAATTTTACAGCGTTGTTCTTGACTCGGGGTTGCATTGTTCTGTATCGTGTACACAGGTATTTTGTTAGTTTGGGAACTCTTTTGTTTACTTGTGTGTGGGTATATATCGCCTATATCGTTTCAATGTGTCTGGTTTTGTGTGTTACTTGTATTTAGACTGCGTCTCTGAGACATATTCTATGCTTGTTTCGGAAAGGAGACGTCTTTTATGTTTTATTTTTACAAAAATTACGAGAAAAAATAAGATGGTTACACTAAAAATTGCTCTAATGATTTCCCAGAGTGGTTATGTGTAGTGCCTATGTCTCTACTAAGCCAGAAGCCACCTTTGCATGCCACGTGGTGTGAACCTCGCTTAGAAGTTGCCCCCTATGTTACCATAGCTATCGAAAAGTTTTCTTGCAGATGTCAAAGTGCGTTTGTTTATGCAACTGTGTCAGTTGTTTTGGGACCCATCTTGAACAAACTTTATAAAACAGAAGTCTGCTGTGTATGATTTCGTAGGTAAAACCGTGATTAATTTGCAGATGATGTGCCACTACGTCAACAGTTAATCGTCTGTCCAAGAGAATCATTTCACGTGAACGCTCAATGGTTTCTTCATTTGCGGCGGTAAACGGTCGTCCGGCTCTTTCACCGTGCGTAACACTTGTGCGATTATTTCGGAACTTTTCAATCCTGTCGTAGACACTCTGCTGTGGCAAAAAACTATTCTAGTACTGAACTGAAAGTCTTCGATGAATTTCAGCCCATGATACGCCTTCCGACCACGAATAACGGATCACTGAACGTTACTCTTCTTTGGTGCAAATAGACAGTGGAGCAGCCATGCTGGCTGGCAACGATAACGAAATTAACCTAGAAGCTAGAAAATTACAAAGATATAACAACAAATAAACAAAGCAGGGGTCATGAACGCAAAACGTCAGTACTAATAAAATAAACAAAAATATAACTAAATTGCGGATAATAATTGACTTACCTCGTATATTCAGGGTGGTCCATTGATACAGACCGGGCCAAATATCTCACGAAATAATCATCACACGAAACAACTACAGAGAACGAAACTTGTCTAGCTTGAAGGGGGAAACCAGACGGCGCTATAGTCGGCCCGATAGATGGCGCTGCCATAGCTCAAACGCATATCAACTGTGTTTTTTTAAATACGAACCCCCATTTTTGTTACATATTCGTGTAGTACGTAAAGAAATATGAATGTTTTAGTTGGACTACTTTTTTCGCAATGTGATAGATGGGCGATGTAGTCACAAACATATGGATCACATTTTTAGACGAACAGTTGGTAACACGTAGGTTTTTTAATTAAAATACAGAATGTAGGTACGATTGAATATTTTATTTCGGTTGGGTCAATATGATATATGTACCTTTGTGAAACTATCATTTCTCAGAACGCATGCTGTTACTGCCTGATTACCTGTAAATACCACATTAATGCAATAAATTCTCAAAATGATCCGTCAACCTCAATGCATTTGGCAATACGTGTAACGACATTCCTCTCAACAGCGAGTAGTTCGCCTTCCATAATGTTCACACATGCATTGACAATGCGGGGACGCAAGTTGTCAGGCATTGTCGGTGGATCACGATGGCAAATATCCTTCAACTTTCCCCACAGAAAGAAATCCGGGGATGTCAGATCCGGTGAAAGTGCGGGCCATGGTGGTTCGACGACCAATCTACCTGTCATGAAATATGCTGTTCAATACCGCTTCAACTGCACGCGAGCTATGTGCCGGACATCCATCATGTTGGAAGTACATCGCCATTCTGTCATGCAGTGAATCATCTTGTAGTAACATCGGTAGAACGTAACATTGGATATCAGCATACAATGCACCATTTACATTGCCATCGATAAAATGGGGGCCAATTATCCTTCCTCCCATAATGCCGCACCATACATTAGCCCGCCAAGATCACTGATGTTCCACTTGTCGCAGCCATCGTGGATTTTCCGTTGCCTAGTAGTGCATATTATGCCGATTTACGTTTCCGCTGTTCCTGAATGACGCTTCGTCGCTAAATAGAACGCGTGCAAAAATCTGTCATCGCCCCGTAATTTCTCTTGTGCCCAGTTGCAGAGCTGTACACGATGTTCAAAGTCTTCGCCATGCAATTCCTAGTGCATAGAAATATGGTACGGGTGCAATCGATGTTGATTTAGCATTCTCAGCACCGACGTTTTTGAGAGTCCCAATTCTCACGCAATTTGTCTGCTACTGATGTGCGGATTAGCCGCGAGAGCAGCCAAAACACCTACTTGGCCATCATCATTTGTTGCAGGTCGTGGTTGACGTTTCACATGTGGCTGAACACTTCCTGTTTCTTAAATAACGTAACTATCCAGCGAACCGTCCGGACACTTGGATGATGCCGTCCAGGATACCGTGCAGCGCACATAGCACGCGCCCGTTGGGCATCTTGGTCACAATAGCCATACATCAACACGATATCGACCTTTTCCGCAATTGGTAAACGGTCCATTTTAACACGGGTAATGTATCACGAAGCAAATACCGTCCGCAATGGCGAAATGTTACGTGATACCACGTACTTATACGTTTGTGACTATCACAAAGCGAAAAAAGTGTTTCAACTAAAACATTCATATTTCTTTACGTACTACTCGAATATGTAATAAAAATGGGGGTTCCTATTTTTAAAAAAACGCAGTTGATATCCGTTTGACCTATGGTAGCGCCATCTAGCGGGCCAACCATAGCGCCATCTGGTTTCTCCCTTCAAGCTAGACGAGTTTCGTTCTTTGTAGTTTTCTCGTTTGATGCTTATTTCGTGAGATATTTGGCACAGTCACTATCAATGGACCACCGTGTATATATATTAGATGCTTACTGGAAAAATTTATACTTTAATGTAACTGGGTACAACTGAATGGGGACAATGGCGGATTACAAAACTAAGTTACAAATAATTGGGCGTGACTGCACGAAATACAAATTAAATAGTATGAAACGAGTCTAACAGAGACGATCCAGTTTTGTATGCGAGCCCGCCACGTTTACGATACTGGGCGCTTTGGCCGGATGTTCAATTTGTGCTTTGTTTGGATAGATACTCATTACTTCATTATTTCGAATGATCATGGTCTTGGTCAGCCATCCCTGTCGTGTTAAAGCCGGAGCTTTCGTCATAATGATTCCGCGCTGGAATCGGCTGAGCCACGACAGCACAGATCGTAGCAATTGCTGTAGGAAACGCACTTTGATAGAATAGGGACGCCTGAGAGTAAATTTGTGTGTGCGTTTGTGTGTGTGTGTGTGTGTGTGTGTGTGTGTGTGTGTGTGTGTGTGTGTGTGTGTGTGTGTGCGTGTGCCTGCGTGGTATGTTTTAAATAAAGTTGTCGGTTTGGTTAGAGAGAGAGGAGAGCATTAATCCCACCAATTCCCGCACAGTGTGGCCCACAGTATTATCAAATAAGAGGCCATTTGCTCAGTTCATTTGTATTTTTAAGTAGTCAAATTAATGTGTATAGAGCCAAATATGTGGAGAATCCAATGAAGGACAGTTTTGTTTAAAGAATAAATGTAAAATCTATCTCAGTCAAACTATGAACTTCTAAGCGAGAACGAGACTTCCGTTCCCTAATCAAATCCACTCAACAAACAATCAGTAAGCACTGAAAGATAGTTACTGCCCCGTAAAAGATGTTCAATGATAGCAATTGCCATAGGCAGTATTCTTATCAGGTTCAGTCAGGAGTCGCATCACTGGGTCAGGCATGCTTGTAGCACGCGGTTACCGACTGCACCCACTCCCCCCACCTCGTCACCCGAATGCATCGGTTTGATATTCAAGGATACTTATCATTTACGCACATTTTTTTCTTTAAAAATAGTCTAACTCAATGGGGCTTTATATGAGTTGCCTTGCATCTGTAAGCTCAGTATGAGATACGGGAGGTACTTAGCTGCACAGTACCATAATTAAAGAGAATTAGAACCATCCAATGAAGGCACAAGCTTTGACTGCCTGTCTGGAAAATTAACAATTTTAGTACCTTCAGCTAGAATATAACCGTGCGTACCTTTGCTGCCTTCCGATGACGACTGTATTCCATGTGCATGTATCGATTTCTAAAAGTTACCTTTTCATATCTCTTATTCGCCAAAATTCCATAGGCACATGTGACAACTGATACACGCAGAAATTTAAGCAGCACATTCTTCTCTTTTTCTGTACCAGGCTGAATTATATTAGTTAATGCTTTTCGCAGGTGCCTGGAAGCCATTGAAAATCTCTTCGTCGAGGTAAAGACACGTTTACGTGTGTTTTATTGGTTTTTGATGCACCGGTTGTGGAAAAATCTTCATGTACATGTGAACATGTGTCTCATAGAAAGAGATGAAACGTTATTGAATATATTTATGTAATGATCACCGTTTCTCAGCCCGAAAATTTTAACAGAATCATATTATGAAGTATTTTTATGAGGCTAACTGCTTATAACCGCAGCCCCGTATTATGCAACGGATGGACTGAGAGACCAAAGTAAACGAATTTAGGGAACGCATAGGAGGACTGTTGTTTTTGTCTTTTTTTCACGATTAGATGAGCAAAGGGACTCACATAAAAGAAACGTGAAATGCTACACTAAGAATGAACCGAAGAGAGTATTTCCTCATATGGAAAATCTGACTGGAAGCTCCTGAAATTCAATTACGCTAGCATGATTCCCATATCCTTACGATTCATTATTTTCTTTACTAGCGTTTTCTAGATAAATTTATTCCAAATTTTCTTCCATTGCATGAAAGTTCAAGAATGTCACTGGTAAATACCTGGCTCATATTTGGTTCAAATGGTTCAAATGGCTCTGAGCACTATGGGACTTAACATCTTAGGTCATCAGTCCCCTAGAACTTAGAACTGCTTAAACCTAACTAACCTAAGAACATCACACACATCCATGCCCGAGGCAGGATTCGAACCTGCGACCGTAGCAGTCACGCGGTTCCGGACTGAAGCGCCTAGAACTGCGAGACCACCGCGGCCGGCGGCTCATATTTGTTATTCTGCTTGGTATTCTACCAGTGTGTCAACTGTAAAACACAGGTGGTAGGTACTGTAGAAGATATAGATACATTTTCAATTCGTGTCATGCGAAAATTAGCATGTGGATCCAAAAGGAATACTAGTAGTTCGTCTACATTGCATGAGGTACATTTACAAATCGTGACGGATAGTGTGTTTCTTGAATACTAGACACAATTTCTTTAATCTTAATGCTATTAAGTGAATTAAGTCAATTATAACACCTGATGTAGACATAGATCAGTTAAGCAGTTCGTAAACAAAACTCTTAACGTTGTTCACTCAATGAGTTCGTTAGAAGAAGATGGGACATTTGTGTTTAATGTCTCTGTCACGATGAGATTATTAAAAACTGTAACGAATTTGTTATTGTGGAAGGTAAAATGATGTACTTTAGAAGCTGTATTCCAAATGTACTTAGAATGTAACGAAGTGATATAACTGCACGGCCTCTTGGTGTATCAGGTACTGTTCTCGTTTAAAGAAGGTCATTAATACGCAACTTCTGTGTGATGCACAGTGATATATGATGTTTGTCCGACTATTTTCCAAATAACATCCGTTCACCTTTAATCATTACTAAGAGAAGGTTTCTTTTTATTTGGCAATGTGTGGATTCTAATATGGCCAAAATAAAATGCACGAGCAGATCGTAAATGCAAGGTCCCGAATCACTATTTCCCAGTTATACTCAAAGCTTTATTTTTAAATATACGAACACTGTCTATATGATAGACTGAGAGCACAATGCTGTCTTGGACATTTTAAGAATTCTCTTATCTGGTTGTATCACTTTCCTCAACTTCCCCTGGTATCTGAGGCAGATGAATTAGAAACTATAAATCATTGCTGAAACTTTTAACATTATTCATCACATGCGGGGTATATAAAACATATAAGACAAATGTCTAAAACTTTAGAGTTTTATTGTCGACACCAAATATTACAAAAAGTTCACATAAAGAAAGACCCGATAGGTCACGAAATGGAAAGAATGGTGAGAGTCCGATGAAGTGAAACATGTTGGGCAGTGTCTCCAGTCTGTCTGTCGATAGCATCACATCCTTCTTTTTTCAGTTCTGAGCGCGCAGTGAGTAAGTGAAGACGCCTAGAACAACAGTGTCTCCAGTCAGATATGGGAGGCCGCAAGGTTTCTCTTGTTTTCATGCGACTCCACACGACATACCTGTCATGGATTTTTCTTGACAATGAGGACGCTCCTGCTTTGTTTTCAATGGGAAGTGTTTGGCGACCCACCATGCAGCCCGGAATTGTCTCCCTCTCATGTTCGTCTCCGCTCATATGAACGACTGGCTATGAAGACAGCATTTTAGCACAGACAACAAACTGTAGAACAGTGTGCAGAAGTAGCTTAAGGGACAGGCGGCTGTCTTCTTTGACGAGGGTACTGGAAAGCTGGTTCAACGCCACGAGAAACGTCGTAAGTCGAAGCCGTTACTATGTAGCGAAGTGGGTGGGATATGTAGCAAACTGTTGCAAATACTATATTTTTGATTTTTCACAATGATTTCCATTTCGTGACCCTTCAGACCTTACTTTCCAAACAGCTATGTGAATGAAATTCCTTGTTTGACTTCTGGTTCTGAGATTCACCTCAAATTTAGTTTTATTACTCATTTTTTGTTTGAGTTAACATGTTTTGTTTGAGAGTCGTTTGTTCTTCCATCACAGCACATCGAAAGGAAGTGTTCAGTGTCTGAAGAGGCTAATATTCGCCTAACTGGTGGGAAGGCGGGTGCAGCATCACGATCTTCGTTGTGATGACGAAATACTAAAATATTTGAGTTAGTGGAGGTGGAAGCGCAACTCATGTACTGTATGTGTGGAACGTGCAATCATTCAGAACAAAATTCTAAGTCCTTTTTTTTTTTTTTTTAATCAGTCATATAGCATAGAGCAACTACCAAATAGCGATATGCAAATTACATTTTCCTAAAATTCAATCGGTCCACATTCCCCGTTGCACCTCCCCCAAAACAAATACGGGATCACAGTCTTCATTCTGGTACAGGAAATCTAAAATATTTGAGATGGCGGAGACAGAAGTGAACTTGCATCACTCCTTTTTCAGCTGGATTGCCTACTTTGGTATTCCTTTACGCACTATCGACATCCTTAGCCAACATCAAACGCTTCTAATCATTCCTCAGTAATTCAGAGTCTCACTTCCTACCCCAGTGATTTTTCTGGATGATCCTCTTAAACTTTAGTCTACCTTTCATCACTAATAAATTGTGGTCGGAGTCTGTATCTGTTGCTGGGCACGCCGTACGATCCGGTATCTGATTTCGAAATATCCGCCTGACAAAGATGTAATCCAGCTGGAATTTTGCCATGGCTCCTGGTCTTTTCCTAGTATAACTAAGTGTATGTAAGTTGCATGCTCTTGAAAAACATGTTTGCAACATCAGTGTGTAAGAAAAAGGGAAGCGGACATGTTTAGTCATGTGTATATAATAAATTTTATAGGTAGGGTCTAATCATGTTTCAAGTTATAAACCACGTGCATTCCGCGTCTTGATTTTCTTATTTTCTCGAACTCGTCCATACGAGGGAGCCACATATAGATTACGGGAATCGTCCATCTGTGAGAGAAACCGGTACCAAACTTTTACAATCGAGAGATCAGGTGACTATAAAACTCTATAAGCGAGACACAGGAATTCTTGTCTCTTGATCTCTTGTTTATCGAGGTTCGGCATTGTTGTTAATCCAACGTACTTTCACAAAGCGATTATTCTCTCCTAGTGACCTCATATTAATTGTTGGGTGTCAATTTAAATTTTTAGTGAGCTGTGTCAGTCAGTTTCGCTTGTCAATGAAAAATGTGTGATGAAGTGTAGCAGCGTGAACTTGTACAGTTTTTGTTATACCTACGTATTGTCGGTGGTTACCGATGCTCAACTTTTACGCGCCGCCTGTCCAGTACAGTAGTACGTAATATTCTATGCGACTGTCAGGCGTACGTGATCGGACTGGGGATAAGGCCACTTCTAACTGCTTCCTTATTGTGCTACAGTTCAACGTACTTCAATAATCGCCGAAATTCCATTTCACAGTAACGGGCATTACAATAAAATGTACGAATTCCACACCTACGCAGTACTAACTGTTGAAAGTGAATGAAAATTCATTCTTTTTACCTACAAGTAGCAGTAAACTGAGCAGATATTGAGCTGTGCACTGACTAATTCTAGAAGGTCACTAGCTTCTCTTAATTCCTTTACTGTTGTTTCAATGTAAGCTGATACCTCCATTAATCTAAACGTCATGAACAATTTCTTGAGTTTTTGACGTCACTCCATCAAGCTGTGGCGATATCAATCCATATTCAACATAAAAAAGACCAGAAGATGTGAAATACGCTAAAAGTTGATACCAGTAATGAACTGCATGCATTTGAATACGAAATTCATTGTGTGATCCACAGGTGACGGACAGATAGCTATAGTTGTACTTTTTACGCGATCTTTTGGCTTAAGAAATGTCTTTAACCCCCCCCCCCCCCCCCACTTTTACACGCACTATTCTTTACAGAATCTAAGTCCCCTGAATAATACGCACATGTATGTCCAGTAATATTATTCTGCAGGTACATTCAGTGATAAACGTAGATTCTTTCCGTAAAATGTGTTGCGAGTAGACTTCTTAGTAAACAAGTAATACAAGTGAACGTCATGCTTGATTGAAGTTTTACTGCACGATAAGCCAAAACGTGGTAAGCGATAAACGTTATTCCTTTCATTATTTTGTGGAGGTTGTATACATGGAAGAACCCTGGAGATACTAGAAGGTATCAGATAGATTATATAATGGTAAGACAGAGATTTAGGAACCAGGTTTTAAATTGTAAGACATTTCCAGGGGCAGATGTGGACTCTGACCACAATCTATTGGTTATGAAATGCAGATTCAAACTGAAGAAACTGCAGAAAGGTGGGAATTTAAGGATATGGGATCTGGATAAACTGAAAGAACCAGAGGTTGTACAGAGTTTCAGGGAGAGCATAAGGGAACAATTGACAGGAATGGGGGAAAGAAATACCGTAGAAGAAGAATGGGTAGCTTAGAAGGATGAAATAGTGAAGGCAGCAGAGGATCAAATAAGTAAAAACACGAGGGCTAGTAGAAACCCTTGGGTAACAGAAGAAATATTGAATTTAATTGATCATCATCATCATCATCATCATTTAAGACTGATTATGCCTTTCAGCATTCAGTCTGGAGCATAGCCACCCTTATAAAATTCCTCCATGATCCCCTATTCAGTGCTAACATTGGTGCCTCTTCTGATGTTAAACCTATTACTTCAACATCATTCTTAACCGAATCCAGGTACCTTCTCCTTGGTCTGCCCCGACTTCTCCTACCCTCTACTGCCGAACCGATGAGTCTCTTGGGTAACCTTGCTTCTCCCATGCGTGTAACATGGCCCCACCATCTACGCCTGTTCGCCCTGACTGCTACATATATATTCATTCCCAGTTTTTCTTTGATTTCCTCATTGTGGACACCCTCCTGCCATTGTTCCCATCTACTAGTACCTGCAATCATCCTAGCTACATTCATATCTGTAACCTCAACCTTGTTGATAAGGTAACCTGAATCCACCCAGCTTTCGCTCCCATACAACAATGTTGGTCGAAAGATTGAATGGTGCACAGATAACGTAGTCCTGGTACTGACTTCCTTCTTGCAGAAGAGAGTACATCGCAGCTGAGCGCTCACTGCATTACCTTTGCTACACCTCGCTTCCAGTTCTTTCACTATGTTGCCATCCTGTGAGAATATGCATCCTAAGTACTTGAAACCGTCCACCTGTTCTAACTTTGTTCCTCCTATTTGGCACTCAATCCGTTTATATTTCCTGCCCTCTGACATTATTTTCGTTTTGGAGATGCTAATCTTCATACCATAGTACTTACATTTCCGATCTAGCTCTGAAATATTAGTTTGCAAACTTTCAATCGAATCTGCCATCACAACTAAGTCATCCGCATATGCAAGACTGCTTATTTTGTGTTCACATATCTTAATCTCACCCAGAAAGTCTATTATTTTCAACATATGATCCATAAATAATATGAACAACAGTGGAGACAGGTTGCAGCCTTGTCTTACCCCTGAAATTACTCTGAACCATGAACTTAATTTACCGTCAACTCTAACTGCTGCCTGACTATCCATGTAAAGACCTTCAATTGCTTGCTAAAGTTTGCCTCCTATTCCATAATCCCGTAGAACAGACAATAACTTCTTCCTAGGAACACGGTCATATGCCTTTTCTAGATCTATAATGCATAGATACAATTCCCTGTTCCACTCATAACGCTTCTCCAATATTTGCCGTAAGCTAAAGATCTGGCCCTGACAACCTCTGAGAGGCCTAAACCCACACTGATTTTCATCCAATTGGTCCTCAACTAATACTCGCACTTTCCTTTCAACAATACCTGAGAAGATTTTACCCACAACGCTGATTAAAGAGATACCTCTGTAGTTGTTACAATCTTTTCTGTTTCCATGTTTAAAGATTGGTGTGATTACTGCTTTTGTCCAGTCTGATGGAACCTGTCCCGTCTCCCAGGCAATTTCAATTATCCTGTGTAGCCATTTAAGACCTGACAGTCCACTGTATTTGATGAGTTCCGACTTAATTTCATCTACCCCAGCTGCTTTATTGCACTACAATCTATTGACCATTTTCTTCACTTCCTCAAATGTGATCCTATTTCCATCATCTTTCCTATCCCATTCTACCTCGAAATCAGAAACATTACTGATCGTGTTTTCACCTACATTGAGCAACTCTTCAAAATACTCCCTCCATCTGCCCAAGGCATCCAGGATTCACCAGCAGTTTTCCTGACCTCTCCAAAATACTTGTCATGTCCTTCTTACCTCCCTTTCGAAGACTGCTAATTACACTCCAGAATGGATTTTCAGCAGCTTGACCCATAGTCGCCAACCTGTTTCCAAAGTCTTCCCAAGATTTCTTCTTGGATGCTGCAATTATCTTTTTGGCTTTGTTTCTTTCTTCAACATAACTTTCTCTGTCTACCTGAGTTCTAGTATGTCCCCATTTTTGATACGCCTTATTTTTCCTTTTACAGGCTGCCTTGACTGTGTCATTCCACCAAGCTCTTTGCTTCATCCTACTTTTACACACTACTGTTCCAAGACATTCTTTAACCACTTCTAGTACTGTGTCCCTGTACCTTGTCCATTCCTTTTCCAATGACTGTAATTGACTACATTCAACTAACTGGTACCTTTCTGAGATCGCTGTTATGTACTTGTGCCTGATTTCCTTATCCTGAAGTTTCTCCACTCTTGTCCTCCTACATATGGACCTGACCTCCTGAACTTTAGGCCTCACAATCCCAATTTCACTGCAGATTAAATAATGATCAGTGTCATCAAAGAATCCCCTGAATACACGTGTGTCCCTCACAGCCTTACTGAATTCCTGATCTGTTATTATATAGTCAATGACAGATCTGGTTCCCCTGCCTTCCCAAGTATACCAGTGAATGTTCTTATGTTTAAAAAAGGAGTTTGTGATTAGTAAGCCCATACTGGCACAGAAATCCAAGAGTTGTTTCCCGTTCCTGTTCGCCCCCATATCCTCTCCAAATTTACCCATAACCTTTTCATACCCTTCTGTTCGATTTCTTGATCTGTCCCTTCACAATGCGAATATACTGACACAACCCTAATTTTCTTGCTAGACACTGTCAAATCTATCACCATCATTCGTTCGTTTACATACCTTATTGGAACTACGCTGGGTTCCATTTCTTTCCTGATGTAAAGCCCTACACCCCATTATGCTATTCCTGCTTTGACTCCTGACAGGTAGACCTTGTATTCTCCCACTTCCTCTTCTTTCTCTCCCCTTACCCGAATGTCACTAACATCTAAAACGTCCAGCCCCATCTTACTTGCAGCCTCTGCCAGCTCTACCTTCTTCCCAGAAATTAATAGCTCCCCATCTCATTACCTTTTGTTTGCCAAGTCGTATCTTAGGAGTTTGTCAGTTAGAGGTGGGACTCCATCACCTCCAAAGGTCCGAGGCATTTTGCTCTGATTTTTGCCAGCATCATATTTAAAGTACCAGGGATTGAGGTTGCTAGCCTTACTTGCCCCGAGTCCCATTGGGTTTTACCCCTAACGGTTGAGGGACTAACCGATGGATTTGGTAGTCTTTGCCGTGTGAGCACAAAGGTGACCATGACTCAGAATATGCCCGAGATGCCCAGCCTTATTCCAAAATAACTGGTATCCCGACTGTCGGGACCACTTACTTGGCCACTCATACGTTGCCCGTGGTTCATGAACTAGGACATGACTACAGTAGCCCACACCATGAACCACATTTAATTGATGAAAGGAGAAAATATAAAAATGCAACAAATGAAGCAGGCAAAAAGGAATACAAACGTCTCAAAAATGATATCGACAGGAAGTGCAAAATGGCTAAGCAGGGATGGCTAGAGATCAAATGTAAGGATGTAGAGGCTTATCTCACTGGGTGTAAGATTGATACTGCCTACAGGAAAATTAAAGAGACCTTTGGAGAAAAGAGAACCACTCATATGAATATCAAGATCTCAGATGGAAACCCAGTTCTAAGCAAAGAAGGGAAAGCAGAAAGATAGAAGGAGTATATAGAATATCTATACAAGGGTGATGTACCTGAGGGAAATATTATGGAAATGGAGGAGGACGTGAGTGAAGATGAAATGTGAGATACGATAGTGCGTGAAGCATTTGAGGGAGCATTGAAAGACCAGAGTCGAAACAAGGCCCCCGGAGTATACAACATTCCATTAGAACTACTGACAGCCTTGGGAGAGCCAGTCCTGACAAAACTCTATCATCTGGTGAGCAATATGTATGAGACAGGCGAAATACCCTCAGACTTCAAGAAGAATATAGTAATTCCAATCACAAAGAAATCAGGTGTTGACAGATGTGAAAATTACCGAACTATCAGTTTAATAAGTCACAGCTGCAAAATACTAACACGAATTCATTACAGACGAATGGAAAAACTGATAGAAGACGTAGAAATGTTGGAACACGTGAGGCAATACTGACCCTACGACTTATATTAGAAGAAATATTAAGAAAAGGCAAACCTACGTCTCTAGCATTTCTAGACTTAGAGAAAGCTTTTGACAATGTTGATTGGAATACTCTCAAATTCTGAAGGTGGGAGGGGTAAAATACAGGGAGCGAAAGGCTATTCACAATTTGTACATAAAGCAGATGGCAGTTATAAGAGTCGAGCGGTATGAAAGGGAAGCAGTGGTTGGGAAGGGAGTGAGACAGGGTTGTAGCTTATCGCCGATGTTATTCAATCTGTATATTGATCAAGCAGTAAAGGAAACAAAAGATAATTTCAGAGTCCATGGAGGAGAAATAAAAACCTTAAGGTTCGCCGATGACATTGTAATTCTGTCAGAGACAGCAGAGGACTTGGAAGAGCAGCTGAACGGAATCGACAGTGTCTTGAGGATATAAGATGAACATCAACAAAAGCAAAATGTGGATAATGGAATGTAGTCAAATCAACTCGGGTGATGCTGAGGGAATTACATAAGGAAATGAGACACTTAAAGTAGTAAAGGGGTTTTGCTATTTGGGGAGCAAAATAACTGATGATGGTCGTAGTAGAGAGAATATAAAATGTAGAATGGCAATGGCAAGGAAAGCGTTTCTAAAGAAGAAAAATTTGTTAACATCGAGTATAGATTTCAATGTCAGGATGTCGTTTCTGAAAGTATTTGTGTGGATTGTAGCCATGTATGGAAGTGAAACGTGGACGATAAATAGTTTAGACAAGAAGAGAATAGAAGCTTTCGAAATGTGGTGCTATAGAAGAATGCTAAAGATTAGATGGGTAGATCACATAACTAATGAGGAGGTATTGAATAGAATTGGGGTGGAGAGGAGCTTGTGGCACGCCTCGAAGAAGGGATCGGTTGGTAGGACATGTTCTGAGACATCGAGGGATCACCACTTTAGTATTGGAGGGCAGCGTGGAGGGTAAAAATCGTAGAGGGAGACCAAGAGGTGAATACACTAAGCAGATTCAGAAGGATTGTAGGCTGCTGTAGGTACTGGGAGATGAAGAAGCTTGCACAGGATAGAGTAGCATGGAGAGCTGCATCAAATCAGTCTCAGGACTGAAGACCGCAACAACAATTTTGTAGAGTGTGTCAAAGAGAAAATCAAGCGTGACGTTTCTTGGAACTCCCTTATTGCTCTCGTTCTTTAATGCCGGATAAGGCATAACTTGCGCTCCATGAGTTAGAGTGGCTCAAGACATATAGATAGTTTCCAATTTGTCTTATTGTGTTAAACCTTTAACATAAAATTAGGCCAGGTGGTTACAAATAACGTGTAGCTACCCACACAAGTCCAGTGTGTGCTCTAATTATCGTAAGGCAACCAAACTTAGCAGATACTCTCATGTCAAGTTATCTTCAGTTGGGAATGTGGAATGCACGCGACGACTGTGATATGACTTTCAAAATGACAGTAGTCAGTCATCCTCTCCTTACAGGCTTAATTACAGCAAATCAAGATTTCGGCTATTAACTAGCCACTAGCAGTGCTAAATAATACAAGAAATACATAGTCAGGCGACATTATAAGAAGTTATGACTCGTGGCATAACGTATATCGCTTATACTTAAGATTACATACCAGTATTTCTGAGTATTAATACATGCTCTAGTAGGCATGTGCTATTCGTATGCAAATTTTAAGTTTTTTAGTGGAGACCATACGCTTTATTATGAATGTTACATATTACGTAGTTCATATAGAGGGCGCCATACAGCCAACCGATGTGTTCTCCTCAATGCCTAACTTCATTATACAGTAGTCTTGAATGAACTGTGACAGAAGCACGAAAAATAGGGAATTGACGTACAAGGACATGTATTAAAACTCTGAAATACCGGTATCTAATATAATGTATAAGCGATATAGGTGATGCCAAGAATTATAACTTTTTATACTATTGTCTGACTACGCACGTCTTGTAATTTTTAGCACTGATAGTGGCTAGTTGCTAGCCAAAATCTAGATTATCGTAAATAAAGCCGGAAAGGAAAGGATGACTCATTGCTGTGTTCCATCATCTTGAAATATTATAATGTGTTAATGTAGAACCGAATTGCGCTGAAAAAAGTTTTTGTCACCAAGTGCGAATCTGGCGCTGTGAATAGAAGAAATGCTTATAGAAATGTTTCCGTATGAAATGGAACAGGAATGGGACATGGGATACAAGGCATACGTATATTAAAAACTGCCACTTACACAGTTGGTTCAATGTGAGCACAGGAGACATTAAGAAGATGCTGTACACCGTCAGATTTGCACTTGGTGACCAAAATTGGAGCTAACTTTTTCCCAATGTAAGTTTCGCATCGACATATTAGCATATTCACCAGGTTTCTCTGCCATACGATAACAATAGCCCGCACTGTATCTCTATGAGTAGCTGCACTTTCAGATCCCACATGCAGGTTTGAGTATCTAATGGCTACCGGGGTATAAGACATTTGATTCTCAATGTATTATATAGTTTTTTACCGAACTCAAAAAATTTAAATGTTGTACTCTCATTAAGGGGAGGTTATATTGTACATTCAGTCACTGTTCTTTGAATACTACTGTAATATTCAAAGAACTGTGACTGACGCCCGAACAACAGGGACTTACAAGTACTGAGAATAAGAAATAGCGCATTAAGAATGGCTAGCTACTAGCAGAAATCAGGATTTGCATCATAAAATATAAAAAGGACGACTGATTGCTGCACTCTATAATTTATAAGTCACATACAGTCGCTGAGTGCGTCCACTTTCCGAATAGAAGGTAACCTGATATCTGAGCAAACTAAATATCTTCTGGCTGCCTTCGGGTGTGAGCTTGTAACAGTGACTGTCAGTAACATTGCGTAACTGATGCGGGATATTAGATACGGAATTGATAGCCATTTTCCGTGGTTAAAGACAATAAATCAACTAAAAGGATATTTTAGATATTTTCTCTAACGAGTTATACAATAATCCTGAACGCTCGATAGTTCAACTAACTTTGAACTACTGCACGTGGGCTGATGTGGCTTTTACGTGGTAGGGGGTTGGCCTAACTTTCCTCAACGCTGCTTTTGTCGGGTAAACCATCGCAGAGTGAACTGAAAAACAATCTGAAACCTATCCGGGTAGGTGGACTGAATGGTTAATGCATACTGATAGATCATCCCGCCCCGCCGCACCCTTAACTAATACTCGATGGTTCCTCACAACATGACGTTAAGAGTAAGTCTGCTATACCACTCCAATTCACTGTAAAAATTGGGACCTCTCCCCAGGCAGCTGTCACACTCGACGACGACAGTTATCCTGGGGAGATGCGGAAAGGCGATTCATCACTACAAATAATGCAACAAGTTTCATCACCAATTAGTGCTCCCAAGTCACAGTACCTCTCCAGACGCGCTGATGGTCTCCAGCCCATGGTGTGGGATGACGCAGAACATTGCAGGAAGTCCTTTGCTTGTTCTCGAATGGCAGACACAGATGTGAAGAGATTACAATATCCTTTGTGCCCAATATACTTATCTGCCCAGGTGTGGCGGTCACATGTCGTCGGCAGAAACCTTGACGACGAGTATTCCTGCCGTCGTGGTTCCGTGCAGTCCAACACTGGATCCCTGTCACATCCTAATGCCTCACAAATCTGGATACTGAGCAACTTAACCAGCCGGTCTAATGAAGGCCAGTCATAAGACCCCTCTCAACTTCAGTCCTGTGCTGATAACTCTGTCTCACATGAGTACTCGGCACCTTTGTGTCGTTCACATTGACCAATCATTGTCTGAAGCTCTTAACGGCCCTTGTATACTCAAAAGATTGGCTCTGAGCATTATTGGACTTAACATCTGAGGTCATCAGTCCCCTAGAACTTAGAACTATTTAAACCTAACTAACCTAAGGACATCACACACATCCATGCCCGAGGAGGATTCGAACCTGCGACCGTAGTGGTCACGCGGTTCCAAACTGAAGCGCCCAGAACCGCACGGCCATTCCGGCCGGCCCTTGTATACTCAACCAGGGCTGGTAACAACACCAAACACGAACAACACAGATACAGTTTGCTGTTCTACCTGTTGCATGGAACTGTCCGTCTGATCATGTACACACCCGCCGATGGTGTGTACGTGTATGAAGTTACTTTAACATCATGCCATGTCTCCTGTGTGCTTCCCGTTTTTGTCAGGCAGTGCACTTCGAAACTGTGCAGCACTGTTTACAGAAAACAGGCTTGATTTTTAGGTGTTAAGAAGAGAGTTGGATGCTATTGAAAAGAAACGTATATAAATTAATGGCATGAAAAGTTTATAAACCAAATTAAATGCTAGTAAATCACAGTTATTTTGGTATATTATCAGTCGGTGCATTTTCGGATGCAAATAAAATTATTCATTTACTCGAAATACTGTCACTTCAGATATCTTTGCATCCTCCACACATGAGCAATAAAAATTTTCCAATTTCGAGAGCTTTTATCATTGAGAAAAGTGGGGAAAAGTTAGTGGGCTAACAGTCGATTCGAACCACAGCCTTCGGCAGCAGTAATTGTGGACTCGTGATCTCAGAGGGCATTGGATCGTTGCTGAATGTGCAGCTTGGATAGCGGAAGTGGCACAAAGTGATTTCTTTTGGGGGATGTTCTATTATGTGTAACCAGAGGACGAAGGACAGTTTTGAAGATGACTGAGTAAAGAGACAGCACTTCAGATAAAGGTAAATTATTTTGAGTTTGTTAGCAGTAAGCACGAGTTCAGTAATTATTGCTGCCGAAGGATTTCATTGTGTCCAAGGAGATCTGCATGTTGGTAATGATGAAAAACTATCAACAGTTTGTTTAACGTCCCAGCCACCCCTCCGCCATTTAGTGTAGTTAAATAGTGCTGAATTACGAATTCAAGAACACAAACTTTTGTAATATAAAAAATAAAATTAGCGCGTGTGACGACGCGGGGAAACAGAATGCTGGTTTTTCACATCAGTTGAAGTTTACTTCCGTAACATTAAAAGGACTGAATTGCAAACCTTTTTGTCATTTATAAATATTCACGAGGTATATCCCCATTGTACAAATAATGTGCTCCCTTGAATTTGCATTGTCGCGCCTTGTACGTTTACGTAAATAGTAATTATTGATTCAAAAAGGAGAACTGAAGCTTACTTGACCTGTAGAAATACCTTGCACTCCATCCTCTGTCACAGATAGGCAATATAATACTGCAGAAGTAAGTAAAAGCAAGAGTTTATTAATTAAGTATGTTATATTTTGAAGCGTAGTAACAAATATTACTCTCGCTGCAAAAAATCGGTATCTTTAAGTGTATTAAGGTTAAATTAAAACATGTACAAGAGTTATCGCCTTTCTCAGTTTAATTTTATTCTTTAAATTTCTTTTTTACACAATAATTCTTTGAAAAGAATGTTGGCAATTATAATGCGATGATCGTTTACTTCTTGACTGCATATGTCTTTAGGGTAAACGTAAAAATCACTGACTGTGCGAACTCGTGATAAAGCCAGGCGTAACTGACCATACAGAGAATGACAGTTTCTGGTAAATGCAATCCTGCCCTTTGAAGCGTATGACTTGATCCTTTATTAATGTTCATACAGGAGGCTAGTTTTATGGGGGACTGTTGTTTTATCATTTCGGAAAGCATGTTTGAATTTGAAGGTGTGAGGTTAATGTGGGCTTTGAGTGCAGTTTTATGGGACTCAACGAATTTAACAGTGTTGATGTATTCGCCTAATTGTGTTACCACTACTCTTAAAATATTAGTTAACGCCAGAGTCGTGTCATGATTCCCAATTAACATATAATAGCATTTTTCTTTAAACGCAATTGATGAGGTGGTAAACCGGACGAATTTAAGAAGCCTGAAAGCTCTGCGGAGCACAACTGAACTTCGTTTATTTCTTCAAGTTGAGCAGAATCGGAACTGAGTAAATCATGCCTCTCCAGGTAAAAAAAAACTGGAAATGACATATTCATTAACTGTTGTACAGTCTTCCCTTTTGCGACATAGAATCGCCCTTGAATAGAACTGGGAAACGTTTTGTTCACTCATTTGTGTGTCGCTGAATATGGCGGTAATAAGAATTTCGTGATTACTAGAACAGTGTTTAGGAATTTTGATGCAGATGAATGGTACTGAGGTTAGGAAAAGTGCAACCTGACACTACAAACCATGTAAAGTAATGATGAATTAAAAATTAAATAAATTAAGTTGTACAAGTAAACTGTACTTATCTGTGATGATGAACGTTGATGCAATTCAGTTCATTTAAGCAGTAGACAACGCTTTCTTAAAGAAAGTAAACAACTCTAACCGCTGTTGTGCTAATAGTACAATCAGGTTATCAGTAGATGGCGCCTACTAAATTCCTTACATTGATATCTATGACAGAAATAGAGTGATAGACTTCTTTTGCGCCAAATATCTAAACAACTGCGACCGCTGTCGTGCATGTTAGTTAAACAGATTGTCAGTAGACGGCACCATGTACATTGGATTTATAAAACTGTCTTCAAAATAAAGTTTTTAAAATAATTGTATTTTTCGTGATTACTGAACGAAATCTTGAAGATGATGTCTCATTGATTTTGATTAAGAAGTGCTGTATATGAGGTGTAGTGAGAAAAAACACCGTTGAGTAAATAACATATGCGATAATTTGCTAAAATAACTATTTAAATAAAATGAAATAAGGAGACAAATTTGCCGACACAGTGATTTATTCATTTGCACTGCAGTCAGAGCGGAGTGAAACTACACGTTGCAAGTTAAGCTTTTGTTGTAGGACCTAAATGAACATGTTGGATTGAATATTAGGAACCGTTTTGAATCAATGATATTGTATCTAAATTCAAAACAGGCATTTCTTGCAGTAAGATACAATGAAGTTATCTTAAAGTTAGTCATTCTGAATATTAGTGATGTTCCTGTATGGAAACTAATTTTCAGGTAGTCAGATCCATTTCAGAGAAATTCTATTCACATTCGAAACAAGTAATCTGCATAAAAAGTTTATGTTAAAAAATAGGGTAACTACGCATAGATCTGACTCTGAAAATTGGAATTAAGAATTTAGAGACTTTTCAGATTGGTATCGAGGAATTCAGTTACTGTTTCGACATAGTTTCATCACTAACAAGGTAACTTTTGTGTGTTAAGAAATAAATAGTGTATGCGCCAGACGAAGAAAATTGTTGTAGGGTTATACACTATTGTAGTTAGTTCTTCTAATAATTTCCAGGTATGCATCCGGATCCCGTCGACATTCTGCCACGATATTTCGGCCCAGAGACGTCCGGCCATCATCAGGTGAGTACACAACTACTGAAGGGCCCAGGTGCAGTCGTGGTATTTATGCCGAATCTCGCGCATGCGAAATGTACTGGCATCCTACAGCGCATGCCTCAGATGTTGACATGCGCGGCATAGCCGAGTTGTACGTGCTGCCTTCAGTAGTGAATGTAAAAGATCATCTAGTCATTGACTATCGAATGACGCTGTCGATTCCGCTGTGATTGTATAATTTTAATAACAGGATTCCAATTTTTATCCAGCTGAAAGCCGTTGTCGCGATTTATAAGATTATCGCCAAGACGTATTTCCACTGATTCTTTGATTACGGAATCCCAAAATCCGGAAACCGGAGCTGAAATTTATGTTCCATTGTATTCCATTCAATGTCCCAAAGAAATACAGTGCTCTGCTACTGCCGATTTTGACGGTTGCCGCAGACGGGTGTATCTTTCATGTTCCGTACATCGTTCATGGAGAGTATTTGTCGTCTGGACAATATAGGCAGAGCCACATTCACAGGGAATTTTGTAGACGTCTGCTTTCATTAGTTATAAATCGTCTTCAACAGATCCAACCAGGGCCCGGTTCTTTGCTGGTGGACGGAAGATAACCTTGATTTTATTTTTCATCAGTAATCGGCCTATTTTCGACGACACATTGCCGGCGTGTGGAAGGAACGCAGTTGATTTAAGGTCGTCATCAGCGTTCTCAGTGCGTAGCTTCTTCTTATGACAGTTGCGCATGGCCTTCTTTATTTGGCGTGAAGTGTGCATAAATACCGCGTCTGCACCTGGGCTCTTCAGTAATTGTGTACTCACCTGATGATGGCCGGACGTGTCTGGGCCGAAATATCGTGGCAGAATTTCGATGGGATCCGGATGCATATCTGGAAATTTTTAGAAGAAGAAATACGCCGGGAAAATTTTAGAAGTCACATATTGTAGCTAGTATTTGATACTTTGGACACTGCTTCCTAATTTACCGAGCTAGTGGCATCCCCAGGACCTAAAACCACCTCCACACAGTGATAACAACGGGGAGACCGACGCTCGTCGCCTAGCACTGGGGCGGTTGGTGCTGCCGTCCTGGGTAAGGGCGCCGTGGCGTGCCGGCAGCCGAGATTCGCTTCTGAACTGCGATCGATCCGTCTGGGGTACTTGGTGAGTAATCTCTGGCGGCCATCAAGGGAGCACAGCAGGCTCCGAGGAAAAGAGGCCGGGGTGCCAGTGAAGCGCAAGTGCCGGGGGAGACTGGGTTATGGGTCGGTGGGCAGTCGTCAGGGGGCTCTGAGGCGTTAATCATCGGCAGGTCGGCGACGTCTTCTCCTCAGCTGCAGTTCCCAGACCAGGGTGAGTGGCTGGGTGGCTGGCGGCTGCTCATTTGCGGGACCAGCAGCAGTCCGTACAAGTTAGGCGCTCTCTGAAGGCTCCGTTTACGGGCCTGCGCTACCCAGTGCTGCCGCTGCTGGTAATGAAACACCTCCCTGACTGCGCCGGCGGCGTAGCCTCAGTAAGGGGCACGAAACAAAACACTAAGTCCGTGAAAGGCGCGGGCAGAGCGTAAACACTCACTGATAATACAGCTGCAGGACGAACTGAGGATGTTCAGCTCAAAAGTAAAGCTTGTGGGAAAGCTGTAAAGAAGTAAGTCATTACACCTTCCACGAACGTCCATGAATAAGGATGCAAAGATGGTCACGACTAGTTCCTGCCATCATGGCGTTCTGAAAAACTGTAGAGTTGTATACTTCCGGCACAAATAATTGTAAAAGTGGGTTGACAGAAAATAATCAATAGCAAGCAGTGCATTGGGAACATGAACTAAGATGAGACCTACAACAATATCCACGTCTCCATGGGTCCGGTTATCGTTTAAAAAACCGCAGAGGACAAGAAACAATTGCAAATCACACACAGCACACACACACACACACACAC
Source organism: Schistocerca piceifrons (assembly GCF_021461385.2). NCBI lineage: Eukaryota > Metazoa > Arthropoda > Insecta > Orthoptera > Acrididae > Schistocerca > Schistocerca piceifrons. Next base: position 65,405,242 of record NC_060140.1, read on the forward strand.
ACACACACACACACGCACACACACAAACACGTACATAGCTGCAGGATGAACCGAGGACGTTCAGCTCAAAAGTAAAATGTTTTGCAGTTGGTGTAGCTAAACAATTAGAAACGATAATGAAAACATGCATGTAACTAACAAATAATACAGGTGAGTATGAAGCTGGAAGACGAGAGGGAAGATGTTTTATGTGTGTACATTTGTATTAAAGGACTTCTTGTGTACACCATCAGCTTCACTAGAACGGTTTCACTTGCCTGAAGAGGTTTTCGGGTTTATGACCCATTATTAGTGGCAACTGACATAGAGGAAGACACAACTGTACATACCTTGATTTCTACAAAATTATAACAGTACATATAGTTGCAGTAATATAAGTCTACTTCCATTATCTACTTCCATAGAAATGTCATACTTGTCAACTAATACAACAATAAAATCATCCATGTCACAGGTCAAGGAGTGTATGTTACCAGCTTTTGCTATTTATAAGACAATATTCTTACATATCTCTGCCACATATATTTATATTATTACGTAAATTAAAATGTCCATATGTATCTGATTAAATCGTTAGTAATATGTATTAGCTTCATCAGGAGTGCAATCGAACAAGACTAGTGTATCATCTACATAATGGCGATTTGAAACTACTTTCTTGACTAGATCACTAGAATTTTCAAAAAATTTGTTTTCGACGTGTTTTAAAAACATATTTCCAAGTGTTCCTAACAGGCAGTTCCCCACAGCTAGGCCTTTCTTTTGTTTACATATGTGACTGTTAAAAAAGAAACAGTTCTGATGTAAAACTAATTCAGCAAGGTCACCTAACTCATCAGCTTCTGTCTTGCTGATTTTATTGAATTTGGATAAGTTCATTTTGATAATGAATATAGTTTCAGCTCTCAGGAAGTTTTTATACATATTAGTGACATCTAAGGTGAAGACTCTGCCATTAGCTGGGATGTGAAAGTATTCGAACTGGTTTATCAGGTATGCTGTGTTTGTAACTGTAAAGTTTGCTCAGGTGTGTAATTTTAGTTAGTTAAAGCATAAAGCTTTTAGCTTAATCAAGACATTGGACTATTTATAGAATAAACAACTGGTCTCATATGAACATGTTCTTTGTGGATCCTGGGTTGTGACCAATGTTTAGAAGAATGAGAGTTCATCACTATACATTGGTCTTTTCTTTATTGCTAACCACAAATTTACACTTTTCTTTAGTCGAACTTGATATTTATTAGTGAGTTTCCCATGAATGCGTATGATGTCATCTTCACTGAAGTGTTCTATAGGTTTTCGGACATACGCCTCGTTTTTCATAAGAGCAACTAATTCCTCTTATCTGCTTTTAAAGCCAGAACTTTATGGATAGTAACGTTTTTTGTTAATATTACATAAACTTCACATTTCTTCGTAACATTTTAAACTTATATATGTGTATTTTTTCACTGTATCTATCAATAATTTTGGCTGAATTCTTATAATACTGTTCTGTTAAACAATGGTAATTTTTGCAGCATGTATTGCAACTTTTACTTTATCATAAATACGGAGTTACTGATTTGTGGTTCCTGAGCTAAACTATAACCGAGTCTTTTACGTTGTAAGCCATGTACTTTTATGCTCATATCTACACTTGAAAGTTTGACAACACTGTTACAAAACTTAAAATTACAGTAGTCTAAGGAATTATTATTAGATAAGAGTACTTGAATTTTATTTTGGTGTCTCTTTCTGACCTCTTGCAATCTTCTCTACAAAACTGAAGATTGCCCTTAAAATGCTATCGTATGCAAATGTGGGTAGTATAATATCTCATGTGCATTTTACATTTAATGGCCACATGCATAAACAAAAAGAAGGCTTAGCTATGGGTTACTGCTATTCAGAACGCTACGAAATATATCTTTACGTCACATCATAAATAATGTTTTTGAAAATTCAGGCTGTCCTGTAATCATTGTCATATTGTTTGCTGTTTTTATTTCTTTTGCAAAAGCTTATTCAACTTACAGTTTAAGGTCAAAAGAATTTTGCAGATTTGTTCAATTTGTTAAAGGAAATTTTATGGTTGTATATTCTTAAATAAACCAGTTGTGTGAAAAAAAAGTTGTGTAGGTGTGTCCTTCCTTCCACGATTTCTTCAATTCCTGTAATTACCACGTATCACTGGTAGCAGGAGTGGTTTTCGAAACCTTACAATATTATGTGCGGCTACAGGGCATGAACCGTTGTTTGGGTTAATAGATTCAGGCAGCTCAGTGTCACTCCTTAATTACGAGTGGTTTATTGAATATGAACACATATGTAGATTATCTTCAGTACGTCCCTAGATTGAGAGATGTAGGATGGACAGTGGCCAAGAGTTAGCTTTGTAAGGAGAAGTGTGGGGAAATCTTTCCGTGTGTGAATTTTCATGGCCTGTCAAGTTTTTATTAGTTAAGGGGCTTGTGCCTGACTTATTGCTAGGGCATGATTTCATCCGTAAGACCGGTATGGTGTTATATTTTGGTAAATGGACCTCTTATTTAAAATTTTCACCCAACGATAGAATAGACTTTTGTTCATTTGGTCAAATGAAGATGGGACGTGACACCAGTAGTAACACGTGCCTGCTTGGGGTAGACCACCTATCTAATCAACAAAGGAAACATTTAAGTGAACTTTTGGGAGAATTTCCTGATGTGCTTTGTGACAGGTTGGGGGTCACAGACGTGACCATTTAGATAAAAATATTGCGGCACCTAATTGAGGGCTTGTTAAAAGACGGAGCCATAAGACCGTCCACCTCCCCCTGTGCTAGCCCCATTTTCTCAGAACCTAAAGATCATGGGCAGGATATCCTACCTGTGGTTGATTATATGCTTCTCAATAGAAAGGGGATCTTGGAATCGGTGAGACTACCTGATCTCCACAACTGTTTCACATGGTTTTCGGGAGCATCTTGATTTGATGTCCTAGATCTTAATAAGGCTTATTATCAGATACCCTCAACGGAGGAATCCAAGCGTCTCACTGGCTTCGGCACGGACTGGAATTTATACGAGTTTAACCGAGTTCCGTGTGGTTTGTCAACCGGTGCAGCAGTTTTATCCTCCTTATTGGAGTTAGTTTTAGGTGATTTCAAGTTCAACTGTGTCTTCAATTATGCCTCCTTTAAAGATCGTTTACAGCACATTCGGAAGCTACTATCCAGGCTCAGGAATGCGGGGCTGACTGTGAAACCCTCAAAGGTAACCTTAGCTAAGCGCCAGGTGTCATTTTTGGGCCACTTGGTGTCTGGGGACGAAATAAGCATTGATCAGTAACGCACTAAGGCGTTGAAGAATTTTCCGCAGCCACGAAATAAGAGGGAGGTTGCCCGATTTGTAGGAATGTCTAATTATTTCCGCAAATTTGTACCAAACTTTGCGCAGCTTGCAACTCTGTTAAATTTGTTACGCAGAAATAATGCGAAATTCATTTCAGCTGAAAGTCAGCAGGCAGCCTTTCAAGGAATTAATACTACGGTTACGAACCCACCGTTTTCAGCCGTACCTAACCTTAAGAGAAATTTGTGGTCCAGTCTGATGCTTGTAATGCTGGTGAGGCGCCAGTTGTTTTACAGGAAAATCAAGATATCAGGCATCCGTTAGCATTTGCTGGAGGGGCCTGAGCTCAATTACTGGGTATATGAGTGCGAATCTTTAGCTGTGTTATTTGCCCTGGAAAAATTACGGTTCTATCTCAAACATCGTGAATTTAACGTAGAGATTGATAATCAGGCCCTTAGTTGCGTCCTAGCTCGTCCTAGGAAGACAGGGCATATCGCTAGATGGGCGGTCCGCTTTTCGGCTTTTCATTTTAAGGTTCAACATGTTAAGGGATCTATCTGATAGTCAGGTTGCTGATGTCCTTCGCAGGATGTTCCAAAAGCACGATCTTCATGAGGAAATGTCGGACGGTCACCTAGTTAGTACGATCCTCACCGAGGTACCCTAGCTGTTTAATAATTTCAAAACTGAACAAGAACAATACCCACTGTTCGGGGGCCGAAGCAAATAATAGATAGACAGGAATCCAGTGACTATTTTCAGAATCAGGGAATTCTGTGTAACAGCAGGAGTAGAGCTGGGGAAGCTAGAATTTGTCTCCCACAAACCTTAGTTAATGCTGTCTTCCAGTGCTTCCATGGCTATCCAGTAGGAGGCCATTTAGGCCTTTACAAAACCTTAGAGAAGGTCAAGGAGCAGCTGACCTGGCCGACACTTTATAAACACATTAAAAGTTTAGTCAAAGAATTCCTAGATTCTAAGAAGGGAAAAACCAAGGATCTCCCTGGCGAGAAGATTGCAGTCGGAAAGGGAAGAGCTTACGTGTGGACAAATTGTTTTTTGATTATGTGGGTCAGCTTCCCTGGACGAAAAAAGGCAATTCGTATATTCACGTACTGGTGGACGCCTTCTTCAGGTCCGTTTTGGTTGATACCTAGCCGGGGTCTGACCGCTCTTATCGCCATCTTCAATCTTACTAATATATTTAAGTGGTTCGGGCCACCGCGGGCGTTGTTTACTGATAAAGTCCCTGGGTTTCTGGCAAGGTCGTTTGGACAATTCTGTTTTGGCAATGGGGTAAAGTATTTTTCTACCTCAGGCTTCCTTTGCCGCAAGAATTAACCGCAACTTGAAATCATCGTTGATTGTTTACCACCATAAATCGCCCAAGAAGTGGGATACCACCTTGCCCTGGTTAAACTTAGCGTTTAACTCTGTGCGACATGAGGTATCCCAGGCCACCCCAGCTAGCCTAATGCTCGCATATCCCACTAACACCCCGCTTTCTAATTTGCGGGAGATCTTTTACCTCCTTCTATCACTCCGGGGGTTCTTAAGGAGAAATGGGAGAGAGCTCGGAAAATGTTAGGAAGGCTCAGCATGACTTGAAAGATTTTAATTTATCTAAAATTGTAATTATTATTGGCCTGGTGAAAGACGTACCGAAATGTGTAAAGCTCCATCTCTGGCAATATTAACGTTATCTATACTTCTCTCTAAAAACTGCAAGGCGATCTAGTAAAACTTTATTATCGTTATCATAAAATCTGATATCTAGCCCTACAAACTGTATTATGAATACCCTTCTCTGGCTTGCCACTACTCAAACATTTTATGGTACCCCTACTATCAGAGATGTGAGTATTCTGACAGAGAACAAAAACAGAAATTAATTACTCTTCCTGAAAATTATGAAAAATTAGTTCTCTAGTATCTGACAGTGAATTCTAAAATATTCTCTAACGTCTCCTAACATTTATACTGCTCTGCTTCCGTACGCAACAGACAACTTGTCTTGTCGCTGCAACTGTGTGACCAGAAACATGCTAAAAATAATTCAAAATAAATACTGCATGTAGATAGCAATGCATGGTCTGAACTAATGATGCAGCTGCTGAGGAGGGATTTGGTCAACAAGGGTTAAGGGGCGTAATAAAGTGAAAGGAACCAATGAAAACTTTTGATCAAAAAATTCTCAAAATGAAGATCTGTACACTGACAAAACTGACGCAGACGTTTCGTTTCCTTGAATTTGAAAATTTTAATTATTCCACAATGTCTGTAATCAATTATCACGTATCTGGTCACAGCGAAGATACGAATATTACTCTCAATGTACGTCTACACAAACCTGATAAAATTCCTCCAGTGCACAAGAAAGCAAGAACTATGTGCAACAGGAAGATAAATTACCAAAAAATTCTCGATTGATAGCAATATCTGCTCTGGCACTACTAGCACCGCCAGGGCACGCTGCGGCCTCTCCTGACAAGTGGATTCTCTCCGCACCAGGCTGCACCCAACTACTCTCAACAACTGTTTGTGCGCTGCCATCCGTGATAATAATATCTCAGAGTTTGTGTATGCACGTAACCGCAGCATCAGTAGCCAACTTTCCAAAAAATATGAACATCCAACTTTCATAATCCACACCCTAAATCTTAAAAATTTTCTCGGGTGATTCTCGAGTAGTTTTCTCGCAAGGAGGAAACGCAAAATTCTTACATACAAAACTGAGAAAAATAGGATCAGGTATCTCACAAAAATGGTAAAATACATAAACATAATCTTACATAAGTTATGTACATAATCAAAAATTGTTAAGTTGTACAATGTAGTCAAGGAAAATAATATACAATTATCATCTTGTGCATGTAAGCCCCCATATCCACATGACATTGATAGCACTTCACGTAATAGAATAACAAAATGTAAAACTGTTATAATGTCTTCCAGATGCTTAAATACAAATATTACGTAGAACTGTAAGTAGTGAAAGGAGAAAGATAATAAGTATACAAGTATCATTGTGCAGGTAACCACTCACATTTGTATGACATTAGCTGTAGTTCATTTGACAAGATAACATAATGTTATTTACAGTTCTTGGAGAGAGTAAAAATCATCTGCAAATAGAAAACCAAGTAAACCAACACATGTTTTAGGTGCAACAGTCTCAGGGAAAACTCACACTATGTCCGCTGACACCCACACCGAAATGTTCACATATTCAGGGAATGACACACGTTTGTGGTGTAAGGAGACTCAGAGACTAGCTACATATATTATGTCCATTGACAATCGACCAAAATATTAATATATTTCTTTGAGGACACACAAATTTGAGGTGTAATCGTACTAAGTGACTAGCTACGTACATGACGTCCAATGACAACCACACCAAAATGTAAATATATTTATTTGAGGACACACAAATTTGAGGTGTAAGCATACTCAGGAGACAGGCTACATACATTGTGTCCATGGACAACCCCAAATCAAAATGTTTTAGTTCGTCGCTCCTCTTCACATTCAGATAAATATACTGTACAGAATCAGTACTGATAGTATAAGGCTCAAGTATACCGTTTTGAATATGAAAATATTCATGATAAGATCATAAAAGCATTGAAGTTGTATCTCTTAAAGGAAACAGTTTCTCATAATTGACATAAAAGATAAAAAATGTCGTATATGACACAATATCAGATATGAATTAAATTGGATAAATGAATAAGTAAGTTTTATACACTTGAATACAGAATCTACATCTCACGAATAGGCACATAAGGTCAAAGCTCAATAAATAACTCAAAATATGTATGGTCACAGACAATTACATAAGTGTGGCAAGTTTCTTGAAGTACAGCTATAAGTATAAAGTCCAGGCCAACTACAAAGTGCTGTCCTTTTAGAATCTACACTAAGAAAGCATTACACATCAACGTGACGTGTATTCGTTTTAATACATGCGTCTAATTCTCTTGACGTCAGCTGTCTCCATTTTGTCCCCGGATTCATCTCTAACATTACATGCAACAGGTAATATCGTTTTGGTGTGGAGTAAGTTTTGTATTTCGTACGTCATACAGGCCTATAAATGTAAAGCCATATATACCCCTTTATACACTGGAAAATTACTTGGATACCGTTACAGTAATTGTCTTATATACTTGAATCTTGAAATGACTTAAGGCACTTAGTCTTATTGTTGGCCATTTGAAAACGTCTTAGTGCAGGTGTTTGCAACCGTGTATTTTATAATTACATAATTGTGACAGTGCATTGTGAAACTGATGCCTTTGAAACAGCTTTACCTTCTCAACATAATTAACCACATTAGATATAAGTCGATACATGCTAGGTCAGTGCAACAGCAACACTGGTAAGGCTGACACATCCATTAAATTTCCAAACACAAAGTTATAACGAGACGTGCTAAAAAAGTTTTAGGAAGAAAGAATGAGACCCTTTCTAGTTGCGTGAATTTCTCACGAGGTGTAGCATATCCTTAAAAGTGACCAAGAGTCTCGAATTCACCATTTGATACGGTTTCCTTAAGACCCTTGTGTCGTTGCATGGCTGAATTAAGTTGCCTTAGTGTATAAGTCGCACCAATTCAAATAAAAGTGTCGAGATTCTGATAGATATCACAGCTTTAATCCTCAGGTGTCGGGCTACATACTGCTGCGATTGGCCATGAGTCGTCCTTATATGGGCGAAGCAGCATTATAGGTATATATCCCTGACATAAGTCTGTTATAATGGAACATGATTTAAGCTCACACGCTAAGGCTTTTGGGGATCGAGAGTCCACACATAGTATAAAGAAAGATGTACGAATATATACTACTGGTCATTAAAATTTCTACACCCCGAAGATGACGTGCTACAGACGCGAAATTTAACCGACAAAAAGAAAATGCTGTGATATGCAAATGATTAGCTTTTCAGAGCATTCACACAGGGCTGGCGCCGGTGGCGACATCTACAACGTGCTGACATGAGGAAAGTTTCCAACCGATTTCTCATACACAAACAGCAGTTGACCGGCGTTGCCTGGTGAAACGTTGTTCTGATGCCTAGTGTAAGGAGGAGAAATGCGTACCATTACGTTTCCGACTTTGATAAAGGTTGGATTGAAGACTATCGCGATTGCGGTTTATCGTATCGCGACATTGCTGCTCGCGTTGGTCGAGATCCAATGACTGTTAGCAGAATATGGAATCGGTGAGTTCAGGAGGGTAATACGGAACGCCGTGCTGGATCCCAACGTCCTCGTATCACTAGCAGTCGAGATGACATACATCTTATCCGCATGGCTGTAACGGATCGTGCAGCCACGTCTCCATCCCTGAGTCAACAGATGGGGACGTATGCAAGACAACAACCATCTGCACGAACAATTCGACGACGTTTGTAGCAGCGTGGACTATTAGCTCGAAGACCGTGGCTGCGGTTACCGTTGCTTGACGCCGCATCACAGACAGGAGCGCCTGTGGTGGTGTACTCAACGATGAAGCTGCGTGCGCGAATGGCAAGACGTCGGATGAATCCAGGTCCTGATTACAGCAACATGATGGTCGCATCCGTGTTTGGCGACATCGCGGTGAACGCACATTGGAAGCGTGTATTCGTCATCGCCATACCGGCGTTTCAGCCGGCGCGATGGTATGGGGTGCCTTTGGTTACACGTCGCTGTCACCTCTTGTTCGCATTGAGGCACTTTGAACAGTGGACGTTACATTTCAGATGTGTTACGACCCGTGACTCTAGCCGTCATTCGATCCCTGCGAAACACTTCATTTCAGCAGGATAATGCACGACCGGATGTTGCAAGCCCTGTACGGGCCTTTCTGGATACAGAAAATGTTCTACTGCTGCCCTGGCCATCACATTCTCCAGATCTCTCACCATCTGAAAACGTCTGGTCAGTGATGGCTGAGCAACTGGCTCGTCACAATACGTATCACTACTCTTGAAAACTGTGGTATCGTGTTGAAGCTGCATGGGCAGCTGTACCTGTACACGCCATCCAAGCTCTGTTTGACTCTAGGCCCAGGCGTATCAAGGCCGTTATTACGGCCAGAGGTGGTTGTTCTGGATACTGATTTCTCAGGATCTATGCACCGAAATTGCGTGAAAATGTAATCACATGTTAGTTCTAGTATAATATATTTGTCCAATGAATATCCGTTTATCATCTGCATTTCTTCTAGGTGTAGCAGATCAGGTGCTGTAACGTCATAAACTCTGAGATGCCTTTAAAACTGCCCCATCATGCATGACGTTTTATTTGTTTTATTTAATTATTTATTTGTATTTTTATTACGTCTTTACCATTGACTCTAACTGCAACAAATTTCGTGGACGTCATAGAGATTGAGCTCCGTGAAAACAATCCCGCCAGAGGAAATTCGCAAGAGATGCAGGGCGACATACGTTAAATATATGTGAAATACATACGACGTGTAATAACTCTGGTAAAGCTGTGGGTGAAAAGCTCCTCCTGAACTCCTCGATCGAATTCAGCCAAACTTCGACATCGAAACAAGTACTGCGGGGATAAGAACCGTCTACCTCCTATTGACGTTAGTTTGATAACGTGGGGACAGATAGGAGGAGGGAGCGATGGACAGAATGGGGGAAGGAGGACATGGAGAGAAATATGAGGCAGGAGGGGGAAACGCTCAGAGGAAGTGAATAGGAGAATATGCAAAGAGAGGAATGTGTGTGGAGGAGATGGACAGAGAGAAGAAGAGGGTGAGACAGACGAAGGCTGGGGAAGAAGGAGGTAGACGGAGAGAGTGGGGAGAAAGAGATGGACTGAATGGAGATGGACGAAGATGGGGAGGGAAGGCACACCCGGGAAATGGCGGATACTTGAACTACAGTCCTGTACACGAATCAAAATGTATTAGAGCTTGCGAAACACAGCTTGCTGTATTCGTCTATAAGATGCAAAGGTGTCAAGGCTGATGTTGTGATCCTTCACATCCAGAAGGCACCCGGTACGGTTTCGCACTGTCTTTTAGTACCCAAAGTACGAGTTTCCCTAGTATGGGACTAAATTTGTGACTCGATTCAGCACTTCCTCGCTGACAGAACTCAACACGTCGTTCATGGCGGAATGTAGTCGACAAGGACGTTTTATAGCGCCTTTACTGTTTGAAACTGGTTTCAGTGATATTGCGGATAACATTCGAGGCTCCGTGTGGCTGCAAGATGATACTTGCAAAGCGACGAGTAGTACAGCAATTCGTAGTTCACTCTGAAAGTAAATAAACGTAACGTAATGCGCATGGATGCCCTAGAGATCCACTACTGCTCCATTAGGGTACTGTCCACGAACTTCAGGAAACAGTGTTAACATGCTGAGACGTACCCAGCTGGTGCGACCTAAAGTGGATCAGGTGCGAGTATGACTCGTGCAGTGAGTGTTTCGTACAAACTTCATTATGTATACAGACAGTTCCTCCATCGCGGGATTCGAAAATATCGACGATGTTTGCCTGTTATCAACGTCGGTAGTAGCAAGTCATCGCTGTTGGGAATTCCTAGACCTTTCTGGGTGGTCTATGTTTTAAGTCGGATAACAAATGTCAAAACAAATTCTTTTTCTTGTAATATAGTTACAAATTAAATATTTTTCAGTTTTTTCGTTGACCTGTGCTGTGAAACCTCGCTTCTTTCCAAATGTTCTGATTCCACGACAGCGGGAAGTGTATAGATTTTGATGAATGAGTTCGCGAGTATCAAAATATGTGACATAAATGGCCGTATGTTTTGATGTCATTGACTTAGAGGCATGAAGTTTTTATGCCGCGTAGCGACCGGAGACCTTAGCGTGAGACACAAGTTTCAAGTTGATATACCAACCTATTGCTAACAAAATGGGGTTTTAGCAGCCGGACATTCAGACAGACCGACAACGAAGTGATTCTAAAGGGGTGTCGTTTTAATCCATTGAGGTAGGGAACCCTAAGAAGATAAATAATATTTTTACGCTGATTCTTAAGATTTTCCGTAGTTTTGTACCCTTACCAGGCTGGATTGATAGAAGACTCAACGAGGAGCGGCGAGTTTCTCTACGGGGTCGCTCACTGGCGCGAGTGGATTACGGAGACGGTCAACTAACTATAGTGCAGACATTACAAACAGGCCTAGTAAATCACGGGGAAGTTTACTGTTGAAATTCCGAGAGAGTGTATTTCCAGAAGACTCTGGCAACAAGTTACTTCTTGCCAAATATAGCACTCGAAATGACCCCGACGAGAAAAATCATAGAAATTAGAGGCCTTACGGAACTTTATCGACAGTCACACTTCCCACGCTCAGTTCGTGAATGAGACGGAGAAGAGGGAGGGGGATAAATATAACTGCTACCAGACTACCCTCTGCTACACAGCGTAATGTGGTTTCCGGGCATAGATGTAGATCAGCTATTTTCCAAATTTGTCCATACTGCACGCTCAGGAAAGTGAGTCAAGATGCTCGATCCTTGACACCTGAAATCGACAAGCCAGATTAAATTCATGCCTACCTACAAGTGTCGAATACACCTCTCTGTTTTGCCTCAGTGTCAGATAAGGATGGCACTGTGTCTGAGACATTCGACGTGCAGTCTCTTGCGGTCTCGTTCAGAAATCCAATAGTTCACCTAAATCAGTTACGAAAAAGCTATTATTTTTCATCCATTAATTCATTTAATATGATTTTATTGGCGTTATCACTACCTCCATTACTTCGGACCAGGTTTTCATTCACACAGAACTTTTTCGTAAGAAATGGCTCTGAGCACTATGCGACTTAACTTCTGTGGTCATCAGTCGCCTAGAACTTAGAACTAATTAAACCTAACTAACCTAAGGACATCACACACATCCATGCCCGAGGCAGGATTCGAACCTGCGACCGTAGCGGTCGCTCGGTTCCAGACTGTAGCGCCTAGAACCGCACGGCCACTCCGGCCGGCTTTCGTAAGAAATATCAGTATCAAATAACTAACAGTCCTAAAATGAATTGACAATGTGAGTAAATAACATTGACTTGTAGTTGTTGTTGTGGTCTTCAGTCCTGAGACTGGTTTGATGCAGCTCCCCATGCTTCTCTATCCTGTGCAAGCTTCTTCATCTCCCAGTATCTACTGCAGCCTACATACTTCTGAATCTGTTTAGTCGATTCATCTCTTGGTCTCCCTCTACGATTTTTACCCTCCACGCTGCCCTCCAATACTAAATTGGTGATCCCTTGATGCCTCAGAACATGTCCTGCCAACAGATCCCTTCTTCTAGATAAGTTGTGCCACAAACTTTTCTTCTCCCCAGTCCTATTCAACACCTCCTCATTAGTTATATGATCTACCCATCTAATCTTCAGCATTCTTCTGTAGAACCACATTTCGAAAGCTTCTATAATTTTCTTGTCCAAACTAGTTATCGTCCATGTTTCACTTCCATACATGGCTACGCTCCATACAAATACTTTCAGAAACGACTCAAAATGGTTCAGATGGCTCTGAGCACTATGCGACTTAACTTCTGAGGTAATCAGTCGCAGAAACGACTTCCTGACACTTAAATCAATACTCGATGTTAACAAATATCTCTTCTTCAGAAACGCTTTCCTTGCCATTGCCAGTCTACATTTTATATCCTCTCTACTTCGACCATCATCAGTTATTTTGCTCCCCAAATAGCCAAACTCTTTACTACTTTAAGTGTCGCATTTTCTAATCTAATTCCCTCAGCATCACCTGCCTTAATTCGACTGCATTCCATTATCCTTGTTTTGCTTTTGTTGATGTTCATCTTATATCCTCCTTTCATGACACTGTCCATTCCGTTCACCTGCTTTTCCAAGTCTTTTGCTGTCTCTGACAGAATTACAATGTCTTCGGCGAACCACAAAGTTTTTATTTCTTCTCCATGGATTTTAATACCTACTCCGAATTTCTCTTTTGTTTACTTCACATAGTGCTTGCTCAATATACAGATTGAATAACATCGGGGAGAGGCTACAACCCTGTCTCACTCCCTTCCCAACCACTGCTTCCCTTTCATGTCTCCTCGACTCTTATAACTGCCACCTGGTTTGTGTACAAATTGTAAATAGCCTTTCGCTCCCTGTATTTTACCCCTGCCACCTTCAGAATTTGAAAGAGAGTATTCCAGTCAACATTGTCCAATGCTTTCTCTAAGTCTACAAATGCTAGAAACGTAGGTTTGCCTTTCCTTAATCTAGGGTCAGTATTGCCTCACGTGTTCCAACACTTCTACGAATCCGAACTGATCTTCCCCGAGGCCAGCTTCTACCTATTTTTCCATTCGTCTGTGGAGAATACGTGTTAGTATTTTGCATCAATGACTTATTAAACTGATAGTTCGGTAATTTTCACATTTGTCAACACCTGCTTTCTTTGGGATTGGAATTATTATATTTTTCTTGAAATCTGAGGGTATTTCGCCTGTCTCATACATCTTGCTCACCAGATGGTAGAGTTTTGTCAGGACTGGCTCTCCCAAGGCCGTCAGTAGTTCCAATGGAATATTGTCTACTCCCGGGGCCTTGTTTCGACTCAGGTCTTTCAATGCTCCCTCAAATGCTTCACGCACTATCGTATCTCACATTTCATCTTCACTCACGTCCTCCTCCATTTCCATAATATTTCCCTCAGGTACATCACCCTTGTATAGATATTCTATATACTTCTTCTATCTTTCTGCTTTCCCTTCTTTGCTTAGAACTGGGTTTCTATCTGAGATCTTGATATTCATATGAGTGGTTCTCTTTTCTCCAAAGGTCTCTTTAATTTTCCTGTAGGCAGTATCTATCTTACCCCTAGTGAGATAACCCTCTACATTCATACATTTGTCCTCTACTCATCCATGCTTAGCCATTTTGCACTTCCTGCCGATCTTGTTTCTGGGAGGTTTGTATTCCTTTTTGCCTGCTTCATTTACTGCATTTTTATATTTTCTCCTTTCATCAATTAAATTCAGTATTTCTTCTGTTACCCAAGGATTTGTACTAGCCCTCGTCTTTTTACCTACTAGGTCCTCTGCTGCCTTCACTACTTCATCTCTCAAAGCTACCCATTCTTCTTCTACTGTATTTCTTTCCCCCATTCCTGTCAATTGTTCCCTTATGCTCTATCTGAAACTCTGTACAACCTCTGGTTTAGTCAGTTTATCCAGGTCCCACCTCCTTAAATTCCCACCTTTTTGCAGTTTCTTCAGATTTAATCTACAGTTTATAACCAATAGATTGTGATCAGGGTCCACATCTGCCCCTGGAAATGTCTTACAAGTTAAAACCTGGTTCCTAAATCTCTGTCTTACCATTAAGTAATCTATCTTAAACCTGGCAGTATCTCCAAGCTTTTTCCGTGTATACAACCTTCATTTATGATTCTTGAACCAAGTGTTAGCTATGATTAAGTTGTGCTCTGTGCAAAATTCTATCAGGCGGCTTCCTCTTTCATTTCTTAGCCCCAATCCATATTCACCTACTACGTTTCATCTACCCTTTTCCTACTACCGAATTCCAGTCACCCATGACTATTAAATTTTCGTCTCCCTTCACTATCTGAATAATTTCTTTTATATCATCATACATTTCTTCAATTACTTCGTCATCTGCAGAGCTAGTTGGCATATAAATTTGTACTACTGTAGTAGGCGTGGGCTTCGTGTCTATCTTGGCCACAATAATGCGTTCACTATGCTGTTTGTGGTTGCTTACCCCCACTCCTATTTTTTTATTCATTAGTATACCGACTGCTGCATTACCCCTACTTGATTTTGTACTTATAACCCTGTATTCACCTGACCAGAAGTCTTGTCCCTGCTGCCACCGAACTTCACTAATTCCCACTATATCTAACTTTAACCTATCCATTTCCCTTTTTAAATTTTCTAACCTACCTGCCCGATTAAGGGATCTGACATTCCACGCTCCGATCCGTAGAACGCCAGTTTTCTTTCTCCTGATAACGACGTTCTCTTGACTAGTCCCCACCCGGAGATCCGAATGGGGCACTATTTCACCTCCGGAATATTTTACCCAAGAGGACGCCATTATCATTTAATCATACAGTAAAGCTGCATGTCCTCGGGAAAAATTACGGCCGTAGTTTCCCCTTGCTTTCAGCCGTCCGCAGTACCAGCACAGCAAGGCTGTTTTGGTTAGTGTTACAAGGCCAGATCAGTCAATCATCCAGACTGTTGCCCCTGCAACTACTGAAAAGGCTGCTGCCCGTCTTCAGGAACCACACGTTTGTCTGGCCTCTCAACAGATACCCCTCCGTTGTGGTTGCACCTACGGTACGGCTATCTGTATCGCTGAGGTACGCAAGCTTCCCCACCAACGGCAAGGTCCATGGTTCTTGACTATGAACTAATAAAGTTAATACTGTCCGTAATTGTACTACTGGAGCTGCTGCCACTAGTAGCCATAAGAATGGTAACAATAACAATAATAATAATTATAATTACAATTATAATGCAGGCAGTAATAACAGTTATGATAGTGGCAGATATAAAAAGTATTCATAAGTCAGACAAATGTTTTCTGATGTAACGAGTTCTGGGAACGGAAATTTAAAGGCAGTACACCACCAAGGAACGCTGGGAGAATAGGATGCACAAGAGTAACGAGTGCGCACGAAACTATGGTAGTTCTTATTGTTGCTTTACCATAAATGTCATTAGCTCGTTTATGAAGATGGAGATGTTATTCACTTCTCTAACATAACGCTGGATGTTATTCCAGAGTACGGTTCCTGCTACTAAAGTCGACTTCGACAAATTGGTTGAACGATGAAGTGGGACAGAATGGGGTTTGCTTTAATGTGTACGGGTGTTTCTGTCACATTGTTCAGGTATCAGCGTAAGGTCGGGAAGAGATATGGGGGACAGTGGACGTTGCTTGATAAGACAGAGGGTATGGAAATCTCAGCGCTGGTTTGCTCTCTGCCAGAACAGCTGTGCGTATGATGGTGACATATATTCGAAGAGTGGAACATAACATATGTAACGAACACAGGCATTCATAACCAGTTACAGGCACCGTGAATTCTTCTGAGAAAGGCATTGTTGGATAACGTCATTGTAATTAATAATTGGAAGTATAACTGTTTGCACAACTTTCTTCTCCAGAACAAGAGGGAATAGCACATATTTTTGTAGGGCAGGGTATGGATCAATATTAACCTTCATCGTTTTGATGCCATCATGTGCAGTAGATGTTGATCTGGTACCAATGATAACTTTTATGACGGTGTTGCAACAAACATGCTTTGGATACAGTTTTTCGTGGCTATAGTCGTTTATGCTGACGAAGTAATAAATTGGCCTGTGTTTCGTTTGTGGTTGATTTGTGTTGTAAATAATTTGAAGAACCGGTCCAGTTCTTCGGCTGAGACAATGGGATCAACTGCAGCTTTCACCTTGCCTATACGACGACCACGCAGCTTTCTCCATAGAGCAGCTGATCTGTTGCTGCTGTTGGGTAAGCTATGGGCATGCCTGAGTTTAGCATTCCTCACAAGTGGCCGATGCATACGACAAGGGCATGGTTGATCCCATTCCTTCACGAGGCGATCCCTTGGAGGCAGCGCTTTTGCAACATTGACATGGCAGTCACCGAGTTCCTCTGGTTGAACAGAGAGCAAGAGAGTTTCCATCAGCTGGCATCCATGCTCAGGGACTAGTGTCGCTTCCTCCGTTTCCACACGTCGGGTTGGCATCGATACCAGTGAGCAATACATTATAACAACGTTCTTAACAACGTGCTGATCTACCAGTGGAACGCAATAAAGCAAGGATTCCGAAGGTACAAGTCACGTAATTTGTAACACTACGCCGGCCGCTGTGGTCGAACGGTTCTAGGCGCTTCAGTGCGGAACCACGCGGTTGCTACGTTCGTAGGTTCGAATCCTGCCCCGGGCATGGATGTGTGCGATGTCCTTAGGTTAGTTAGGTTTAACTAGTTCTAGGGGACTGATGATCTCAGACGTTAAGTCCCACAGTGCTTGGAGCCATTTGAACCGTTTGTAACACTACAATCGATATTGTAAATAATTTTTACCGATTAATTCTGAGTCATGTAAAATGTATATCCTTTGTTATGAAATGTCTTTGATCTACTGTAAAGAAGTAGAGTCGTTCGAAATGTTTACTCTCTAAGAGTTAAGTTCTTTGTGTTAATTGGAGTGCAGTTGCATTTAATTATGTGTATTTTGTGTTGACTTCTTAAAATGTTTAAATGATGAGATTTTTTAAAAAATACGTTTGTTAGTAACTATGTAATAGCTGCTTCATACCTAGGGACTTTGCATTATATAAGGTAAAACCAAGAGTACCTCCCCTCTGCAACGGAAGTGCTTCGGCGCGAGCCAAAAGATGGTGTTGGCGCTTAGCCTGGGCGGCAAACGAGAGAGCACAGTGGACAGACGGCAGCCAGGAGCCGATGAGTGAAGAGCGCAGGTGCCGAGCGAGGCTCACAGTACTTCAACTGAGATGTAATGGCCCCGGATGTAATTTGTGGCTGAAAAAAGTGCTCTCGCTTTGGCAAAGGCTGTAGAAAAAGATACCAACAACGCCAAGAAGAAGTAAATAGGGCTTATTAATGGTGACGGAGAGACCACGTAACCGCCACATGCTCGCCGTCACGATTGCGCTACCACTTCACCACACATACGAGAGGTTAGAACTGTATAACTGTATGAACCAGTAATTTTCTGTTTGGTTTGGTGAAATTATAATCTTAATATTGAAAAACTCTGTTTACACAATGAGTATGTCCTGCGCACTTATCCAAGTAGGATCCACTCCTTGTAAGTGATGAAATCCGAGTGTCCTCGTTATAACGAACTGGTTAATTTTCTAATTTACTTACCTATGAATAATATTTACTGAGAAAATGTTAATATGTTGTTGATTAAATTAACTGTTGCATAGACAAAGAAAGGCATTTAATGTTTGACTTATTAAAAGTTTTAACATCTTAACATTGCTTTGAAATGGCGTGTGACAAAGTTTTGTGCAAGTACACTTACAATGCTTGCCAAAAGTTACTTGTGCAGGCAGATAAAAAGAGATTCTTTATGTCTGATCGTTTTGAATCTTAACCATAAATTGAACTTTAATATAAATCAAGAAAGAGTATTACCTGGGGAAAAGTGTTTTGATGTTCATTTTTTTAAAGTGTCAGTAAAATTCACTTGCTTCAAAAGTGGTGTCAAAAATCAATTGGTTTAGATGTTTATGGAAATTGACTTCCACTTGAAGTCATGTTTAAAGTAGTAGAGAGTACTGCCAATTCTTTTTACCATAATAACACATAATTGTGAAAGTGTGTATAATTTTGCTTTCACGATGAAATGATAGTTTGTGTGGCTCAAATGGCTCTGAGCACTATGGGACTTAACATCTGTGGTCATCAGTCCCCTAGAACTTAGAACTACTTAAACCTAACTAACCTAAGGACATCTCACACATCCATGCCCGAGGCAGGATTCGAACCTGCGACCGTAGCAGTCGCGCGGTTCCGGACTGAGCGCCTTAACCGCGAGACCACCGCGGCTGGCATGATAGTCTGTGTGATCACATTTCATTCTTTTCTATCAGAAAGAAAAATGAGAGTAACTGTTCTCTAGCCAAACGAACTTAAAGTGATTATAGAAAAAGTGAATCTAGAAGGTTTGTATACAGTGATACTTTATTGTTGCGTATTGTAAAATATGTCTTATTTGAGCTTGACTATTATCATGTGGGTTGTGAAAAACCAGTTTTGAAAATTAGTTAAAGGCAGAGGTAATTATTAAGACGAAAAAGGGAAAGGCCTCATATGCAATCCTGTGACTGCTCATCTGTATAAGAGATAACTGCTGCTACCCACTGTGGTTCGTCCAGTTGTGTGTATTCATTGCACTTCACTAATCAGCAATTAATGAGAATTCATTATGAATAATGTTTTCGTATTATTATGCCTAATTAGGCTGGCGACCGTATTATTAATTCATTCACCAGTTATCTGTTATTGAAATTTCTTGCCACATTTATTCTTTCTGCAGTCTGCCAACTACTATCACTACGAAGTTAAAGTTTGATGTCCTATTTGTGTAAGTAAAAACGCGGTCAGAACCAAACCTCCTCTCAGAGGGTAACATTTACTGTGCGTAGTGAACCATATTTGGTAATTAATAGCACGAGCAACGCCAGTACTGTTATAAATTCCCCTGATCTACCGGACGGTGTTTGTGGGCCCACTGCTGGCGCTCGATAGCGTCTGACACGTGCTCCACTGGATTCAGATCAGGCGAGCTTGGTGGCCAAGACATCAACGCAAGTTTCCTATCATACTCCCCAAGCCACTGTAGCACAATCATAGCGTTATGACACGGACGGATATCCAGCCGGAGGATGCCATCGTAGTCGGGAAAGACGTCAAGCATGAAGGATTACAGTCATGTACATGCAGTCTACAGCTGCCACGGTGCCTTTGATTACCACAAGTGACAACGAAGCGCAAGCGAATGCTACATAACATAATACTCTGAGCTGACAATGATCATGGGATAGCGATACTCACACAGATGGCTGCAATATATAAAAGGTACAAAGAGGCAGTGCATTGGCAGAGTTGTCATTTGAACTTAGATGACTCATGTGAAAAGTAAAGAAACTTCCTGGCAGATTAAAACTGTGTGCCCGACCGAGACTCGAACTCGGGACGTTTGCCTTTCGCGGGAAAGTGCTCTACCAACTGAGCTACCGTAGCACGACTCACGACCGGTATTCACAGCTTTACTTCTGCCACTATCTCGCCTCCTACCTTCCAAACTTTACAGAAGCTCTCCTGCGAACCTTGCAGAACTAGCACTCCTGAAAGAAAGGATATAGCGGAGACATGGCTTAGCCACAGCCTGGGGGATGTTTCCAGAATGAGATTTTCACTCTGCAGTGGAGTGTGCGCTGATATGAAACTTCCTGGCAGATTAAAACTGTGTGCCCGACCGAGACTCGAACTCGGGACGTTTGCCCTTCGCGGGCAAGTGCTCTACCAACTGAGCTACCGAAGCACGACTCACGCCCGTTACTCACAGCTGTACTTCTGCCAGTATCTCGCCTTCTACCTTCCAAACTTTACAGAAGGTCTCCAGAAGTTTTGCAAGGTTCGCAGGAGAGCTTCTGTAAAGTTTGGAAGGTAGGAGGCGAGATACTGGCAGAAGTAAAGCTGTGAGTACCGGGCGTGAGTCGTTCTTCGGTAGCTCAGTTGGTAGAGCACTTGCCCACGAAAGGCAAAGGTCCCGAGTTCGAGTCTCGGTCGCGCACACAGTTTTAATCTGCCACGAAGTTTCATATCAGCGCACACTCCGCTGCAGAGTGAAAATCTCATTCTGGAAACATGTGAAAAGTATTCAGATGTGATTACGCCCGCACGAAGGGAAGCAACAGACTTTGAACGCAGAATGGTAGTTGGAGCTTGATGCATGAGACATTCCACTTCGTAAATCGTTAGCGAATTCAATATAGCGAGATCCACTGTGACAAGAGCGTGCCGAGAATACCAAATTTCAGGTATTAACTCTCATCACGGACAACACAGTGGTCTTCACTTAACGACCGAGAGCAGCGGCGTGTGCGTAGTGTTATGTGTGGTAATAGACGAGCCACACTGCATGATATATTCCCAAAATCAGTGTGGGCGTATGACGAACGTTAGCGTTAGGACAGTGCGACGGGTTTCGGAGTTAATGGGCTATGGGATCACACGACCGATGAGAGTTCCTTTGCTAACAGCGCGACATCACCTGCAGCACCTCTCCTGGGCTCGTGACCGTATTGGTTTGACCCTAGGCGACTGGAAAACCGTGGTCTGGTCAGGTGAGTTCCGATTTCAGTTGGCAAGATCTGATGGTAAGACTCGAGTGTGGCGCAGACCCCATGAAGCCATGGACCAAAGTTGTCAACAAGACACTGTGCAAGGCTCCATTGTGGTGTGAGGTGTGTTTACATATTTTATATTGGCTCTGTAGTCTACGTGAACAGCTCAATGACTGGAAAAGGTTATGTTCGGCTAATCTGAGGCGATTTGTAGCCATTCATGTACTTTTATTATGGTCGACACTGCACCATGTCAGCAACAGCCTTTCCACAGTGCTTACACCGGTTCCCGTCAGATAACCGAAGTTAAGTGCTGTCGGGATTGGCTGGCACTTGGATGGCTGACCATCCGGGCCCCCATGCGCTGTTGCCGTTTTTCGGGGTGCACTCAGCCTCGTGATGCCAACTGGGAAGCTACTCGACCGAATAGTAGCGGCTCCGGTCAAAGACAACCATCATAACGACTGGGAGTGCGGTGAGCTGACCACATGCCCCTTCTATCTGCATCCTCATCTGAGGATGAAACGGCGGTCGGAAGGTCCCGGTGGGCCATTTGTAGCCTGCAGACGGAGTGCTTTACTACACCATGTCACCGGGCCACAATTATTCACGACTGGTTTGAAGAACATTCTGGGCAATGTGAAGGAATGATTTGGCCATCCACATGGTCCAACAGGAATGCCATTGAAAATTTCCGGGCTGTAATCGAGAGGTAAGTTCGTACCACAAAATACCGCACCGGCAACATTTTCGCAATTATGCATGGCTTAGAGGCAGCATAGTTCAATATTTCTGCTAGTGACTTCCAACGACTTTTTGAGCCCATGTCACAAGGAATTGCTGCACTACGCCGGGTAAAAAAGGTCCATCAAGATATTGGGAGGTATCTCAGGATTTTTGTCACTTCAATGTACTGGCCTCACTCCGCCGCATCCTTCGCACAGTGCAGTTAAGGTCATTCTGAGTAAACGATGCTTCCCCATAGGTACCGTCCATGTGAGGAACATGTATGTGCTGTCTGTATAAACTGTAACATCTCTGAGTATTGCTTACTTTTGTGTCGTCGTTGACAGTGTTAAGTCTTGTACCATGGGAAGCAAGGAGAGAGTGTTGTTTGGTGGCCTGTATGCTATTCTACAACACAAACTGCACACATGTATTAACATGGTTCTTCATTCGTCAGAACAAGGAAGCTACTTAAGCTAGTTGATGTGGTACAAGCTCTTCTGTATAGTCCACTTTAGCCTCACTGCTGGTGAAGTACAAGTCCCAATATGTACACTACTCTGGTCGCTAGTCACTGACTTACTCGGAGCTACAGATTGTTGCTCCGACTGGTCTAGTGCCTGAGACTGAGACGGCGACTGGCTATCTGCCTGTCTGTGACTGACTGCGCCCTCCAGTCCACAGCAGCGATCTATATACTGTCGGTGATGAGGGCGTTGGCGGCACGTTGCTTGCAATTCCGTCTTTGGCCTCTCTCCTGATAGACATGCTTAATTCAGCAACCCCTTTGCCGACCGGTGTGTTGGTGACAGCTTACACCAGCACACTTATAGATGCAGAGAGAATGATTCCCTTAAGTACCAGTAGAGGTACTGACTGAATATTTGTTAAGATGTACTGTGTAGTGAGTTCGGATTGTTTGTCATTGCTGCTAGTTTTCTTGTTTCAGGACTTATAATTCATTGCTTAAAACAACATAACATAAAGAGAAAGAAACGAGTAGCGCATGGAATGAGCAAAACATTTGCAGAAGCTGCGGCAGTTAACCAGAGAATCAAAGAATGTCGTAAAAGAAGGAAATCTCAGAAGAAAATAGTTTTGTTGTCACATGATTTTATAGGAATTCGCTCTATTCACGAACATCTTTTACAATGCAATGCTGAGGGTTGATCTTGCATATTTCTCGAATCCAGTTAGTAAAACACAAGAGAAGCTCAAAATTGTTTATAATGTAGAAAAGACTTTTAAATAACTATCTCCTCTAGTCGAACTGACTTCCTACCATTTGAGAGAGAGTTTGTATGTATAGCTTGCACAGAGATGCCAATGGAATGAGTAGATGCATTGGTCCGTGCAAAAGTGGCCATTAAAAATCTAATTTCCAGTTTGAATTAGAAAACAGAAGAAAAAAATGAAAGAATTTACTGACCATAATGGCGGTATTGGGAATGCTCATCCCAAGTGACTGTTGCAGATTTTGATAAGAGTGTGTTCCCTACGCCAAAAGCATGTAGTGATGTTATCAGCAAAAGCTGCGTATGGATATGGAGACAGCACACTGACCCAAGGCATGGCCATGAACTATTACCTCAGACTGCATACCACTGGCCGACCGACGAGGTGAGACAACTTACTGACTCCTAAATTAAACTGCTTTGAACACGACTCACACGGCAAAGTGTCTGGTTGGTTGAACCTACGCAAAGAGCATCACGCGAGACAAGGCTCTTGATGTGCTGTCTGATAGTCCAGAGATCCGTGGGAGATGTTTGTGTATCCCATGTTCGTGTTCCTTCAAAGATGCTCGTAACAGGGCACAGTATCAATAAGTGTGCCTGGAGTTGTCAGAGGCGTGCCACCTTGAAATGAGGAGAAAAAGCTGACCCGTTTCAAACTGTGAGCCTTTAACTGTTGAATGCTTTGAAGAGGTTTCACCAAAAGGCATCAAATTTATTAATAAGCACATTACAACTGTTTGGGATAGGGTTAATTTCAATGAACCTCCATTTTCATTTGAATCTCATGGACGTAGCTGCCGTTTATAGCACCATACCGCCTATAAAAATCTTCATTATAATTTTGCTTCTTAATATTAAGTTTTGTGATTTGTTATGTGTGTAAAATGGGGCAATCCTCGGTCGAGGTTCCGTCTTGCTACTTATCAGAAGATGTAGGGATTAAGTCCATGAGACGCACAAATATGCAAAGGCTGAGTAAGTTCAAATGGTTCAAATGGCTCTGAGCACTATGGGACTTAACTTCTGAGGTCATCAGTCCCCTAGAACTTTGAACTACTTAAACCTATCTAAACTAAGGACATCACACACATCCATGCCCGAGGCAGGATTCGAACCTGCAACCGTAGCGGTCGCGCGGTTCCAGACTGTGGCGCCTAGAACCGCTCAGCTACTCTGGCCGGCCGGCTGGGTAAGTAATGACAACGTTTTTATTCTCATACAGTTTGTAACAACACTCACGCCGTGTCAACCCGCGCACGGAGCATTTAATCATATTGTTACTTCCTCTTCTACTTCGTGAAACAGACAAAAGACGAGGGAGCAGCTTTCTAATAGTTTTCTCAAAATTTTAAATAAATCTGGAAAAAGAAAGTGCACTTGTCCGCCATTAATATTACTAAAAGTGAAAGAAAAGGGGTCAGCAGTTCAGAAACTAGGTTTCACACACTAGAACCGTATCTCCTGCGGGCTACCGGTGAAATAGAGAGAATTCTAGGAACTGCAACCGCGGCCCAGGAAATGGCGCGCTAGTGGTGCTAAGTTTCTCTCAGCACGACGCGGAATTGTTCCTGGAGAACGAGCTTCCGTGGTATTTTAGCTCGGAATTTACATCTCCGGTCGTCTGCTCTATACCAAGAACGCGGCCGTATCCTGTTTCCTGCGAAAGATTTGCTACCGAGCGAGCAGGCAGTTTTATGCCCGGGAGTACGGGGATTCCCCCTGACTGCGAGAGCGGGCACACCGCGCATGCGCGAGTCGCCACTTTTCCGCACCACACGTACTCCCACTCAAGATTTAAGCGGCCCGCCTGCAGTAAGGACAGGGCGGCGCTGCCCAGTAGCTGGCTGTCCCGCTTGTTCATGGGGTCACCGCGCGACAGCGGCACGGCTTTTCAATTTGCGTTAAGCCCCTGTTACTAGCAGATCCCCTCTTCTGGCAGCGGCTGGCCCCGCCGTCTCATCTAAACTACGCTCATCTGGAATCCTACGCTCTATTTTTCACGACATTTCTTAATCAACAATACAGAAGAATAGATTGTGACAGTTAAAGTAGTTCTTTGACCACAGGTAATCCTTTTTCCCGTGCCAACGACAATGTCATTTACGTTTAATTACTTATATTTAGCTACGAAGTCAGGCATTTCATTAAGAATTTGGTCGTATTATTGAGACCAGTCGAGTCATACGAATCAAAAGAAACCTTACCAGAAATACGAGATCACGTTCTGTCACATTTATTCGCCACAAAACGTTAATACTCGTATTTTATCCGTAAGGGAGCAACAAATATACGTTTATGTGGAATTTAACTGAATCAAACAGGTCGTAAATAAGCTGACAGAAAAAATGCAACATAAAAATGTAATTAATATAGAATAATGAAATTCGGGGAACAGATTTCTCTAGGTAACGTATATAAGTGATTTACATTCCAAGAGTATAGGTTACGTAAGATTTGAGAAAAACACTGTGATCCCCATTCCAAAGAAGGCATATGCTACAAGATGTGAAAATTATAGGACGCTCAGCCTAGATACTCACGCCTCTAAAATAGTAACCTCAATTATCCTAAAACGCATAGAATAAAAAGTCGAGGCTACACTCTCCGAAAACCAGTTTGGATTCCGGAAACATAGAGGAACCAGAGAAACAATATTTGCTCTAAAACTAATAATAGAGAAACGACTAGATAAGAACCTGACAACATACATAGCTTTCGTAGATGTAGAGAAAGCCCTTGATAATGCTGAATGGGATAAGATGTTTGAGGTACTCAAAAAAGTAGGAATAGACTATAAAGATAGAAAAATGATATGGAACCTATACAAAAACGAGACAGCAGTTATCCTTGGACGGACAAAACAAGAAGAGGTTCAGATACGGAAAGGTGTCAAACTAGGTTGCGCACTATCCTCTGTTATCTTTAACCTATACATCGAAGAGGCGCTGCAAAATGTAGGGGAAAATTTACAGACAGGTGTAATAATTCATGGCCAACGAATAGATATGATAAGATATGCCGATGATATAGCTGAAGTTATGGGGGAATAATATAATATCGGACTTAATAAAACAAAAAAAAAATTAATGGCATGCGACAAAAAAGATCAACTGAAAATCCAAGTTCATGTAGGCAAAGAACTGCTTGAACAAGTTGATAAATTTACTTATCTGGGCAGGGATGAAAGGAGCAAGGCAGAAGTGAGAAGTAGAATTGCTCAAGCAAAGGCTGCTTTTAACAAGAAGAAAAACATCTTAACACCTAAGAGCATCGGCCTTGAAATCAGGAAAATATTTTTGAAATAATGTGTGTGGAGTGTGGCATGCTATGGGTGTGAAACATTGACTCTCGGGACAGAGGAAGACCAGAAGCTAAGTTCTTTTGAAATGTGGTGCTATAGACGCATTCTCAAAATAAAATGTATCGAAAAGGCCACAATCGAAGTGGTTCTGGAAAGAGCAGGTGAGAAGTCAAGCTTTTGGAGTTTCATTGTTAAAGGAAGAGTGCAATTTACAGGCCATCTATTAAGACATAATGGACTCCTGAACACAATCATAGAGGGATATGTCGAGGGAAAAAGACCAAGAGGAATACCACAACTGAGGTACATGGATCAAATCGTGAAAGATGTGGGATGGAAATGAAGAGAAAAGCTGAAAGACGCACAGAATGGAGACAAGTTGCCATTGTAGCTGTTGCAAACCAATCCTTGGATTGACCACTACAGAAGAAGAAGGTTACGTAAGTGTGAGATTAGCTATTGCAAATGTGAAACCCTGGTACATTAATAAACGATGTAACCGCCAAAATGTTGAATGAAAGCATGCAAATGTTCCGGATATCAGTTTGTGGGCTGCAGTTCCGCGCCTATTGCAATTGGTCGGTCAGTACATGGACGGTTAATACTGGGGCTGTCGTTCGGTGACGTCCAATATGTGCTCGACTGGAGAACGATGTGATGATTAAGCAGGCCATGGCAACTTGTCGGCACTCTGTAGAGCATAACAAAGGACAAGTTACTCTCTCGCCGATTTTTCATAAATATTTTGTATATAATAAACATTTTTGTTACAACTTTACGCAATTGGTGCGAGACCCCAAAAAGTTAACTGCCTGGGAAGCCGTTGGTGGAGCTAGAAGCATGAGGAATTTTTATGGTTATTTGTTCTCACAAACGGCGTGTTTTAAGTGGAAAGCAAGTAACGGCGAGCCATCCCTCAGTAAATCTTGCCGGACAGGCCCACGGCCGCATAGGGGCCGACAGAGCACCCCCTATTCGAGACGGGTTTCCAGCACGACAATGTCCACTTTACCTGCATCGGTGCCAGCCGAAGGCTGGGCTAGGGGTGACGGACTGAAGGGACACATCTATACACTGGGGAAAAAAAAGGCCTTGTGGACTGTGCCACGCCTAATAAAAATTTACAAGTTTTCGTGTTCGCCGAAAATTGCAACCAACTTCCATCGGCCGCCTAGGTTGTTAAGGAAACGCTGACCTCTGAGAAAGTTTAGAGATAGAATCTTTATTACACCACATAGCTAGGAGTAACTTGCTCCAAGGCGCAGGCAATTAAGATAAAGATTTGTAAGATTGAATCTCTTCGCTTGTTGCCATGGGAAGCGTCGCGACTTCGGGGAAAAGGATGTGCTTCCACCGAAAAAACTTAAAATGGCTGTAATTGGCGTTTTCTTTTTTTTCAGAGACGCAGATCTCTTAACTCTTACGCTGGTTTGTCGTGAGCTTGTGCTGGCTTGTAGGAGGGGAAATTTAGCGCCCCTAAAGCTCTACAGTTGGCTCAAATCGAAATGGAAGGCGTTGTCGTTCATATACTGTGCGGAAAAATGGGAGTTGTTCCTATCTGAAGAAGTGCGAGGCACTCTGCCTCTGGACTTGGGTCTGGGAGCAGCTTCTGGTAGAAGCTCTAGCATGTGTGGTTTGTACTTGGGACCTGTCCCGAGACTGCGAGAAGTTAGACGGGGGAGCCTGTAGTGAAGTTCTCTCTGTACCGACAATGTGACTTCAAACGTCTTGGACTACTCGTCTGCTGAGGGCACACTTAACTGATTTGGTTTACCAGTCTCAACGTTCCGCATCCTTCGCGCACTGCCGTATAAGTGAGTCGAATTGGTCCTTGGAACGACCAGCGAACTGGTGTGTCACACACTGAAATCTTCCGTGATTTCAGGACTCCAGTAAGGAGCAAATTGCGATCCGTCTGTCTGATCGCTAGATCGTGGGACTTTTCATATGCTTCGTGGCGCGATCGTCTCACAGGTGCCGCCTTACGTCTCGCCACTGCCGCACGCGACTCGCCAGCTGCAAGTTTCATCGCTTCACGAAGCAAACAGTGTACAGTACTGCTGCTCCGGTCTTCTCTAGGCGTTCAAACCCCAACCGCCACTTGCTCTCAGCTGCACCCACGTAGCCTACTGTAGACTGAACAGTTAAAGTTCGCCCAGCGTCAGATTAACACCGAGAGCGTTATCCACATTTTTAGGGCCAGTGTATTCGACACAACTTTGCCACCCAGCATCTTTGTCCATTGTGGTCTTAAACCACCTGGTAGTTGTTTACGAGATTCTCACAGCAATTGTTTAGGTTTAGTTAGGCGTGTCTTTGTTTCTTTTGTTTTTTATATGTTTGAAAAAGTAAATCTTGTCAGGAAAATAATTTTTGATTGCCTTCTCAACCAAATCATCACTTTAATATAGTCATCCCAAGCGTTAACTTCCATTGTGTACGACTCTGCTAGGATATCATGCATTTTACCGTCAGCTGCCAAGAGCAATCATTCCATTTAGCGTACCCTATCAGAAAAATTTTCGTAACCATTCCATTTAGAGTACCCTGTCAGAAAGATAAAATTTCGTAACCATTCCTTTTAGCGTACTCTGCAAAGATAACTTTAAAAGTGTTATCCCGCAATTTAGCGTACCTTGGCAGGATCACCTTTTATATATAATTTTCGGTAGCTTGCAATTAGCGTCCCCTGCAAGGATCTCTTACTTTCTTAACGTTATCTTTCAAGCAAAAAGTGGTTCAAATGGCTCTGAGCACTATGGACTTAACATCTGAGGTCATCAGTCCCCTATAACTTACAAGGGAACCTCCCCATCGCACCCCCCTCAGATTTGGTTATAAGTTGGCACAGTGCATAGGCCTTGAAAAACTGAACACAGATCAATCGAGAAAACAGGAAGAAGTTGTGTGGAACTATGAAAAAAAGTAGTAAAATATACAAACTGAGTAGTCCATTCGAAGACAGGCAACATAAAGGACAATGGGAGTCAAGCAGCGCCGTGGTCTCGTGGTTAGCGAGAGCAGCTACGGAACGAGAGGTCCTAGGTTCAAGTCTTCCCTCGAGTGAAAAGTTTAATTTTTCAGTTTCTGTGACAAACTCTTATGTTTTCATCACTTTCTTGGGAGTGATTATCACATCCACAAGTAAACCTAAATCGGGCAAGGTAGAAGAATCTTTTTACGCAGCTACTCACGGTAACCACGGGACCACGACGCTCCTGAGCTGATATTCTCCTTCATGTTACCTATGTTCGTATGGACTACTCAGTTTGTATATTTTATTAATTTTTTGCATAGTTCCACACAAATTCTTCCTGTTTGCTCGATTGATCTGTGTTCAGTTTTTCAAGGCCTATCCACTGTGCCAACTTATAACTAAATCTGAGGGGGGTGCGACGGGGAGGTTCCCTTGTTAGAACTACTTAAACCTAACTAATCTAAGAACATCATACACATCCATGCCCGAGGCTGGATTCGAACCTGCTGTCGAAGCAGTCGCGCAGTTCCGGACTGAGGGGCCTACAACAGCTCGGCCACCGCGGCCGGCTATCTTTCAAGCATGTTGGGTTATCCTGTTGGAAACACCCCTTGGAATGCTATTCATTAATGACAGCACAGCAGGTCGAATCACAAGATTGAAGGACAAATTCTCGGTCAGAGTGTGTTGGATAACCACGAGACCATAAATCCAGGTGTATGTCCAGGTTGTTTGCAGGCTCTCAACTGGCCTCCTTTTAACCAATATACGGCCATTACTGGCACTGATGCAGAAGCCGTTTTCTTTGGAAAACACAACACACCTCCACCCTGCCTTCCAGTGAGCTCTTGGTTGACACCATACAAGTCGCAAATGGCTGTGGTTGATACAGTGGAATGCACGCTGCAGATCGTCTGGCTTGAAGCTGTCTTAGAAGTAACCGATTTGTGACAGTTTGTTGTGTCATTTTGATGCCCACCGCTGCTCAGATTGCTGCTGCAGATACAGCAGGATGTGTCAGACCCATACGCAGAACACGATGATATTTCCTCTCTCTAGTACAACATAGCGGTTCGCAGCTCGCTCTCTTTGCGTTCTTACATTCTCGTGACCACCGCTGCCAGCTGTTGTTTATAGTGGCTACTTTCCTGTCAAGTTTTTCCGCCATATCGGATTCTCGTACCCTTATTAGACGACCTCGTCCCAACTCATTAGGTGCTGATAATGGCGTCTTTATCGCTTTAAAGGCACCAATCTCAGCGGTAACTATCCTCCCGATGTTTAAAGCATGTATTTAAAGCAAACCTGATTTGCATCCTCGTACTGGAGATACTAGGGCCACTCCCAGAAGACTGACGCGAAATCTGAATAGAGTTCATGTTTCAGATTGAAACACACCTACCAACTTTCATTTATGCAGCACAGCTCCTTGGTGTTGTGATTCTTTTTCCCGTCAGTGTACTTACAATGTATCTCATTGATTTATTCTTTGAATAGTATAACATCGGTTCGAGCTCTCTTGCCTTATCTTCAGTGGTGATAAAATTTGTGATGAACGAAGAGAGCCTTAAGCCAATATGGTCTTACCGATAAAACAGATAACTTGTAATAGTAGTCATTGTTTGCTGTTTGTATCATTGAGTTACTGCCTCTATTCTTTTTTCCAGTTTAGTCACTTTTCGTGTCATTACTCGGTTGACATCCTCTCCTGTGCTTACATCGTAATCTCTGATTAGGACTTACAACCGATGCCCTCAGTTCTTTGTTGAATATTTTTCATTCTCTTTTTTCCTTGCAGTTTTCAGCTGCTACACTTCTATCTAGCAGCATCGATGCTGTTCTTCGATATTTTAATACATGCATCACCCTGTCCCTTTCTCTTGTCATTGTTTTCAACACATTCCACTCCTCGCCGACTCTGCAGTCCTTCGTTATCTTTTCGGTACACCTAATTCTCAGCAAAATTCTATGGTAATACATTTCAAACAAATCGATCCTTTTCTTCTACAGTTTACCCAGAGACCATAATTACCTTGCATGCAATGTTTCGGCAAGTTCGTAGGCCGCTTAGCCCTGGGGTAGGGAGTATTTTTAATAGCTCTGAAGACGAATGGCGACTTTTAAGTTGTCATTAAACAGCTCAAGTACTGGCCTTGTTAAAATCTGTGAAATACTGATTTTTAAATCATTTTATTGAAAGAAAAAGACTTGATTACACTATAATTTTTCCTTTTCATTAGAGCTATCAATTGGCTGCGCCCATCTGTTGGCCCCCGGTACGGATGACCAGGGCGTGCTCCAAATCCATATTCCCAAAAACATCTTCCTTAGATCCGGACCTACCTTTGACAATAGTTCACTTCTAAAAGCACGGATTGCCCTCGTTGCCTCTGCTGGTTTGCTTCATGTATCATGCTTCCACAGTAGTAGAATTTCATCACTTGGTCTATTTCATGACCCCCTAATTGACGTTATTCCATAACTGATACTCCCCACTACTCTCCTCATTCTTTGTCTAACTCTCTATCCATATTCTGTGGTCATTATGCTATTCATTCCATTCGTTGAAGACAGCAATGCAGTCAGTGATATTCTTCCATTCTGAAATTCAGTCCCATCCGTGAAGCTTTATTTTACTTTCGTTATTGCTTCTCCCATCTACAAATTATACCATTTTTAATTCGAGCACTTTGTTCTTGATCGTCCACTATTATTGATCCCTCTTGGTTCTATTTTTTTTTTCCTCGAGCCATCAATCTTCCGACTGGTTTGATGCGGCCAATCTCTTCATCTCAGGGTAGCACTTGGAACCTACCTCCTCAATTATTTGCTGGATGTATTCCAGCTCTCTCTTTCTCTACAGCTTTTTCTCGCTGTAGCTCTCTTTAGTACCACGGAAGTCATCCCCTGATGTCTTAACACATGTCCTACCATCCTATTCCTTCTCCTTGGCAGCGTTTTCCACGTATTCCTTTCGTCTCCGATTCTGCGCAGAACCTCCTCATTCCTTACCTTATCACACCACCTAATTTTCAAAATTCGCCTGTACAACCACATCTCAAATGCATCGTTCCTCTTCTGTTCCGATTTTCCCACGGTCTGTGTTCCAGTATACGATACAATGCTGTGCTCCAAACGTACATTCTCAGAAATTTCTTCCTCAAATTAAGGCCTATGTTTGACAGTAGGGCATTTCTCTTGGCCAGGAATGCCCTCTTTACCAGCGCTAGTCTGCTTTTGATGTCCTCCTTGTTCCGTCCTTCATTAACTATTTTGCTGCCTAGGTAGCAGAATTCCTTAAATTCATCTATTTCGTGACCATCAATCCTCATATTAAGTCTCTCGCTGTTTTCGTTTAACCGAGCGAGGTAGCGCAGTGGTTAGACCCTGGACTCGCATTCGGGAGGACGAGAGTTCAATCCCGCGTCCGGCCATCCTCATTTAGGTTTTCCGTGGTTTCCCTAAATCGCTCCAGGCAAATACCGGGATGGTTACTTTCAAAGGGCACGGCCGACTTCCTTCCCCGTCATTTCCTAATCCGATGAGACCGATGACCTTGCTGTCTGGTCTCCTCCTCCTCCCCCCCCCCCCCCAAAAAAACGGTTTTCGTTTCCGCTACTTATCATTACTTTCGGCTTTATTCGATTTACTCACAGTCTGTACTCATTAGACTGTTAATTCCATTCAGGAGACCATTCAATTCTTCCGGCCCCTTGCGCCGGAGGATCGAGTCCTCCCTCGGGCGTGGGTGTGTGTGTTATTCTTATCTTTAGTTAGTGTAAGTAGTGTACAAGTCTAGGGACTGATGACCTCAGTAGTTTGGTGCCTTAGGAATTCACACACATTTGAACATTTTGAACATTCAATTCTTCTTCACTTTCACTCAGGATAGCAATGTCACCTGTGAATGTTATCGTTGATATCCTTTCACCTGGAAATTTAATCTCACTCCTAAAACTCTCTTTCACTTGCGTCATTGCTTCTTCCATGTACAGATTCAACAGTAGGGGTGAAAGGCTACATCCCTGTCGCCGGCCGAAGTGGCCGTGCGGTTCTAGGCGCTGCAGTCTGGAACCGCGAGACGGCTACGGTCGCAGGTTCGAATCCTGCCTCGGACATGGATGTGTGTGGTGTCCTCAGGTTAGTTAGGTTTAACTAGTTCTAAGTTCCAGGGGTCTAATGACGTCAGAAGTTGAGTCCCATAGTGCTCAGAGCTATTTTAACCATTTGAACATCCCTGTCTAAAGCCGTTTTTAATCCGAGAACTTCGTTGTTGGTCGTCAACTCCTTCTTGGCTCTTGTACGTATTGTACATTACCTGTCTCTAGCCGCAGCTTACCACCACTTTTCTCTGAATTTCGAACATCTTGCACCATTTTACACTGTCGAACGCTTTTTCCAGTCTACAAGTCCTAGGAATGTGTCTTGATATTTCTTAGTCTTTTTTTCATTATAGACCGCAACGTCGGAATTGCCTCTCTGGTGCCTTTACCTTTCCTAAAGCCAAACTGATCGTCATCTAACACATACTCAATTTTGTTTTTTCTTTGGTTCTCGTACATATTGTGTATCACCCGTATAGTTTTACCAAATGTTTTGGGAATTGAAACATTTTACCAATTATTTCATCAATCGATTTTTCTAAGTTGACACATCCTATGACTGTGCTCTCATCTGTTATAAGTCTTGCCTCCATTATCGAATGGAATGTCCGAATTGGCCCTACGTTGCCTTTACCATTCCTAAAGCCAAATTAATCGTCATCTAACACAGCCTCAATTTTCTTTTCCATTCTTTTGTGTAACATTCTTGTCAGCAACGTTGATGCACATGCTGATTATGACGATAGTTGTGTCATTTGTCTGCCCGTGGCGACTCCGGGATAGTGTGGATGGTATCTTTCACGAAGTCTGGTGGTACCTTTAAGATCTTATAGTTCTACACAGCAACTTGAATAGTCGCTTGGATGCCACCTTTTCGAAGATTCTAGAAATTCCAAGGGAATACTTTTCATCTCTCATCCTTTATTCATTTGAATGTTTCTCAAAGGTCTGTCAAACTGCAATACTAGGTCTCGTAGGTCTTCCAAAAGAAAACAAGTTTCTTCATCTGTTACGTCAGTACACACTTCGTCTCCCTTGTAGAAGCTTTTAGCGTACGCTATCGATCTATCGGCTCTGGACCCTACATCTGCGGAATTCATATTGCACTCTTAATGTTGATGTCTTTGCTTTTACCAGAAACTGATCATAATTTTCTGTACCCTGAATTTTTTCTACCGACCAACATTTTCTGAACCATTTTTTACGTTTTTCCTGTAGTCGCTGGACGCTTCTTTATTTCACTCCTGGATTCCTTTCTCTTCCTGAACATTTTTATACTTTCTTCTTCCTTCGATCAATGAAACTATTACTTCTGTCGCTCCCGGTTTTTTCGCAGTTGGCTTATTTGTACCTGTGTTTGTTCATCCGTCTTTTGTAATGCTCATTTTAGGGCTGTCCATTCCTCTTCGGCTGAAGTGCCTGCTATGGCCTTCATTAATACGATACCTACAGTCACAGAGACCTTCAACCACACATCACTATTCCTCAATACACAGTATCCCGCTCCTTGATATACTGACTCTTTTCCAATATTCTCTTAAAGTTCGGCCTACTTTTCATCGTTACTGAATTGTGATCTGAGTCTGTACCTGCTCCTCCATGTACCATACACCTCCGCTATCTGATACGGAATCGCTGCCTAACTATGATGTAATTCAGTTTGTGTCTCCCATTGCCTCTAGGTCTTTTAGAAGTATACCTCCAAGTCTTGTGATTCCTGAACAGTATATTTGCTATTACAAGGTGAAATTTATTGGAGAACACAAGGAGTCTTTCTACGCTCTCTTCCCCGTTACTGACCTCATACTCTACAGGAACTGTCTTTCATTCCCTCCCCTGTTATAGCGTTCCATTCCTCTGTAGTTAGTGGATTTTCATCTTGTTTTACAAACTGAGTTACACACTCAATACCGTCATATACTCTTACCACTGACATATTCACAATAACTCGCCCTCTGCGCAATGTATTTGCCATAAGTGTTCTAGGGAAACGACAGAAAACTTAAAGCTGCGTACCCTCTAGTGCGCAGTCACTACCCTACGTCTGTATCAACTTACCAGGACAATACACAACAAAGAAGACGTAGTAGTGTCTGAGTCCGATGCGAGATGCCGACATTCTTATGTTTCCATTTTGGCTTGTAATGTCTTTCGTGTTCAAATATCAATTTGTGAATAGAACGTTAGTTCATACTGACACAAAAATTTACGAAGGTACAGTGAGTATGATACACGCTCTGATACACGTCCAAAGGGGACGGTACATCATGTTTTGATGAGATCCCGCGCGATTTCACTGCCCTGACATTTGAATACTGCTATGAGACAAGTTTCTTGTTAGAATGTTTCTGGAGGAACATAAGTTGCTCTCCCCTGAGTATCTTGTTTTCTAGCATATACTTCAGTTTTACATTGAGTGTTTGAAAAGCTGTGAAATCGCATGTCCCATGGAGAAAGTGTGGTGTCACTGCCAGACACCACACTTGCTAGGTGGTAGTCTTTAAATCGGCCGCGGTCCGTTAGTACACGTCGGACCCGCGTGTCGCCACTGTCAGTGATTGCAGACCGAGCGCCGCCACACGGCAGGTCTAGAGAGACTTCCTAGCACTCGCCCCAGTTGTACAGCCGACTTAGCTAGGAAAGGTTCACTGACAAATACGCTCTCATTTGCCGAGACGATAGTTAGCATAGCCTTCAGCTACGTCATTTGCTACGACCTAGCAAGGCGCCATTACCAGTTTGTATTCAGATTGTAATAATGTCTAAACAAGAGCGATGTTCTCCAATTGTGTATTAAAGTTAAGTATTACATCAACTACGTACTTTATTTGCTACTATAAATTACCTTAACTGTTCCAGACCTCACGCCAGTCTGCGTGAGCTTAAAAGCGTGCATTTCGGCCTCCTCTAGCAACACGGTGTTGGCTCTTCTGCCAACACTTCAGAAAGCATTGCATTCCACAGTTCATAGTTCGCCAGCTCACGCGTTAATTCCCATTTATTTTCCGCTACGGATTTATTTTTCGGTTTAATCAGTTATGCGTTAACTGAAATTGCCATTTTAGAATCCAAGCGCTCATTATTCATCTTGCTTCCGCGTGGATCCGATATCTCGGTTTTCATCTCATCCTGAGTCCGACGGATCCTTAAATAAATAACGATGATTCCAGTTAACGCGAACATACGATAGAAATATAGAAAGCAACGAACACTCTCTCAAAACAGGAAGAATCGGTG
Organism: Schistocerca piceifrons; assembly: GCF_021461385.2. Taxonomy (NCBI): domain Eukaryota; kingdom Metazoa; phylum Arthropoda; class Insecta; order Orthoptera; family Acrididae; genus Schistocerca; species Schistocerca piceifrons. The sequence continues at coordinate 65,442,032 of NC_060140.1, forward strand.
GTAATTAACGTGTCCTATCTACAGCACTCCCAATCTACAGGGATATTTGCCTGAAAAGGGGAAGGTTTTACAATAATCCGTCCAGCTCTCAGAAGTAGGCATGGGAAGCATGTTACTATATGGAGGATCATAGAACTAAACTGATTTATTACAAAAAAATCGTATCGTGTCTAATGATTATACTCTCGACATTCTTGGCGTAGTAAATGAAATTGAAAAACTTAGATTTTTGAGCTTTCTGTATGATATAATCTGATAAAGCATACCTCTTTCCCTTTCCGAGGCTGCTAAGCGCTCGTTTGCAAGGTAGATTTTGTTTAAGTTTTACAACGATGCGCTGATAGTCCGATTTAAAACTATTAAGGCAATTAAATACGAAAAAACTCGATAGCAACTGGAAGTGTCGGCGGAGCTCGTTGAATCAGGAATGCATTATGAGTTGGCAAACATAAGTACATTTAATAGAGGTATTTCATGAACAGTTAAAACGTTCGTAACAACGGCATATTCTTTATTTATCTGTTGCCGAGTAGCAGGAGTAAATCAGACAGGCATATTTAGAAGCTAAAAGAAAGCCGTACAGCTAAGTTACAAGCCATCACCTCGAGACAGTTGTGCTGGTTTGTGAGTGTTGTCAGACATTACCAGTTTCCTTCGTCCGTTGATGGTAAATTTCTAACAAGAACCTACTCATTTTCTGTTTTGTGGGTCGACGAGGGTGTGCAACTGATCTTAGTTTCGATGTGAATGAAAATATTGTTTTGTGGTGTTAATAGCTTCAGATGTTGTGAAATCCAAACGATATTTAAAGTTAGAATGCATCCCTCGAAGCATCAATCATTCCTGTAAGTACTTGCATAGGAGTAAACATTAATAGGTGTAACCTTCCACTTCCCGTGGGAACGGGTCTGAGAAGATGTTTTCCGCCTTGCAAGGAGCCTCCAGTCGTACTAAGTCTCCAGAAATGTGTCACTGTAGCCGGTGAGTCCGTACATGGTGGTATAAGAGCCGTACATTATAACTGGCCACACTTTGCCACAATAGTTTCACGATAATTAAGCCAGTTCGTCCTTGAACTGACTTTGTGAGGCGCCGCACAGGAATTCTTCCTACCTGTTATGCGGAGGTGCTCTCGTAGTTTTACGTCCGCGTTACAGACCTATAGCAGCGTTGTCGGATACTGAAAGCGCAATACTACTGCCTATGTTTCACGATATTAAGACCGAAGAAGATTTTCCTAGCAAATAATTTTTGCATGGGATGCCATTATGGTGCGTTTATTTAAGAGACACCGTAAACTGTTCACACTGATTGTTAGCTGAAACTTCTTGGCAGATTAAAACTGTGTGCCCGACCGAGACTCGAACTCGGGACCTTTGCTTTTCGCGGGCAAGTGCTCTACCATCTGAGCTACCGAAGCACGACTCACGCCCGGTCCTCACAGCTTTACTTCTGCCAGTATCTCGTCTCCTACCTTCCAAACTTTACAGAAGCTCTCCTGCGAACCTTGCAGAACTAGCACTCCTGAAAGAAAGGATATTGCGAGACATGGCTTAGCCACAGCCTGGGGGATGTTTCCACAACGAGATTTTCACTCTGCAGCGGAGTGTGCGCTGACATGAAACTTCCTGCCGGTTAAAACTGTGTGCACGACCGAGACTCGAACTCGGGACCTTTGCCTTTCGCGGGCAAGTGCTCTACCATCTGAGCTACCGAAGCACGACTCCGCAATATCCTTTCTTTCAGGAGTCCTAGTTCTGTAAGTTTCGCAGGAGATCTTGTGTAAAGTTTGGAAGGTAGGAGACGAAATACTGGCAGAAGTAAAGCTGTGAGGACCGGTCGTGAGTCGTGCTTCGGTAGCTCAGATGGTAGAGCACTTGCCCGCGAAAGGCAAAGGTCCCGAGTTCGAGTCTCGGTCGGGCACACAGTTTTAATCCGCCAGGAAGTTTCATATCAGCGCACACTCCGCTGCAGAGTGGAAATCTCATTCTGATTGTTAGCTAGCTATCAACGGTGCGAGAGCTGCTCTACCTCATGACTAGGGCGAAATGCATCCTATCGACGACTGCCGACTATGGCGCACGGTCTGCAACTTGAGTGTAAAATTGGTATACTTCGTATAAGATCGTACATATTCGGTTAAGCTCAAGTAATTCATTTATTTATTAATATCAACTTTTCCTGGCACTGTAAAATTACTGAAGGATAGTGTTTATGACCCGTAGATTCCTCGAACTGTCTGAGTGGCGTAAGGTACCTTCTGCTAGCAAAAATTTACTAACAGCAATTACTTGACTTGCGTCAGAATAAATGTACTTTTCCTACGTATGTATCTCCTGACGGCACGAGCAACTTCTGCATCAACACTTCATCCCACTGACTCTGTAAGCGCCAGATGGATAAACCGCCTCTGCTAGCCACCGTGGAAACCTATCGATCGCTCCTTATTCCGTACGCACTGCAGCGCTGATACATTCACTTCAAGTCTGCAAATAAGGGGTACCGTACAGCCTTCAAAACGATAAAACCTACGTTTACATTGGGCACCATTTACAGATGTTCTTAATCTGCCTCGTTTCAGGCCTTCTCAATGCTTTGCGTCTGCTTGACGACCGTCGTGAATTATTTTATTAGCCGTAAACTGATGGTGAACGAATGTAGGGGCCACGTGGAACCGAATAATAGTGAAACTCATACAGTAGCAGGAAACGTACAACCTAACAAGTACTTGAAGGAAATCTACATGATTTTCAGTTGCTTTAATCTTCTGTAAGAAATCATCATAAAATGTCTTATATGTTAACAGAATCTCCCATCGGTTCTTGGTAGAACAACATTATAATAAATGAAAAGCACCAGTAATATTGTAGAACAAAAGCAAACTGGAGCTTTTCATTTATTAAAATGTCTTATAGTTTCTATAAAGCCAGTTACAGGACAAGTAAAGTGTGTGAACTTTAAAGCGGTGTCAAATTCTCTGGATAAATTTATTGCTTACGCAGCTAACGAGACTCTTTGCAGTCGATGTTGCTGTAGGCTGCTCGCACAGTGCAAAGTACATCGACCCTGACTGCACTACGCAAACGTCCAGAACCTGGTCTACAAGCCTGGGAATATTGGTACTTCACCAATAATTTATCCCTGTCATTTTCTCCGTTTTCCGTCGTTCCTTAGTTGCTTCAAATTCATGCAACTAAACAAAAGGCAGTTTGTTTTTTGGCATACGCGTATCGCTTCTTTTCATTAAGAAGGAGCTTCAGTCGCCTGTAATATGTGTTTATACATACTATGTACTATGCAGCAGTTTAATATGTTGTTTAATATGTTACATTGTTACCTTTTTTCATCTTTTCTATTGTTTTTTACTTTAGAAACAGCTTTTGCAGCACAAATTTCGTGAGGTTAAATTATTGTTTGGGGTTACTATTTACACTGTTGTCAGTCCATATGTGTGGTCCTGGAGATGTCTTCGTTCGATTTCCATGCTCCAGCGGGCCAATTTTCACGTTTATCACAACACAGCACTTGCACTTTTCACTTTGTGATTAACATGTTTGTGTTTACAGTGTGGATTGTTGCCAATGTGTATTTGTCTTTGGTTTATCTTTCGTCTTTGTTTGTGGTGTGCGCGAGTGTAAGTGTGTGATCTGATATTGTTCATTTACTGTTTGAGTGTACGTATGTATTTTTTTTTTTTTTTGTTATGTGCGAATGTGTCATTTATTGTGGCAGGCTTTTCTTCACAACTAGGTACAAAGAGCATATAAGATGCTGAAAGCATGAAATAGGCATTCTACCTTTGCCAGACATCTGATAAAACATGGACATGAACCAACCAGTATGGAACAAGGAAATCACAACCAAAAACTCCTGACGTTACAAGGAACCTTGCAGATACAAAGAGCCCTTGCAATGATAAATAATGTAATTAATGACCAAATCAATATAAGCAATAACTCAGTGATCATGTTAGCGAATAAAAAATTAACAAACAGTACTCTGCAACATAAACAGAGTACATAATTAGTGAATATTACTGTCCTCGACGCTTTTCTCTCTCTCTCTCTGCCTGTCTCTCTCTCTCTCTCTCTCTCTCTCTCTCTCTCTCACACACACACACACACACACACACACACACACACACACACACACACACACACACATAAATATCCACCTAAAAATATTTCTCACAAGGAGTGACACATTCACACACAAAGTAGTGAAATATGCCATACAATGCGCACACACACACACACACACACACACACACACACACACACAGGACAAACAAAAGACGAAAGATAAACACAGAGAAACAGTTGGCAACACTACACACTCTAAACACGCACTTGTTTATTACAAAATGAAAAGTGGAAGTGATGTATTGTGACAAATTTGTGGTGAAAAAACATCGAAACTAAGGGATTACAACTTCCAGCTGAATACTAACAGGCAGAAGGGCAAGGAAATCACCCGTTTCAGCTTGTAGTCAATCTCTAAAGCGTATTACCACAACTCGAGATTTTCGGTAGATGGGTGGAGCGCCGCCAGACACTCTCTTTTGCTTTCGCGCCGTAAAGCAGTGCGGGAAGTTTTGGAACCTGATGCAGCAGACGAGCGCACAATCTGGTCATCAGAAACTTTGCCCTGACATACCTCCTCGGCCTGACAGCGAAATTCTGGCGATGAAAATTTCTTTCACGTCCCCAGATTCGATCTACTTTTGCGTCATTCGATAAAATTTATTTCCGCAATGGCATTCCTGCTGTAGTCACAACTCGCTTGAAAGACAGTATAAGGATTCGAGGTCTATCGAAGTTCTAATTGTTTTAGTGGATCGAAACCGTGTCAGAATGAACAGTAAAACGCATGATTGGTGAATGTCCTTGCAGTGAAAACGCTGAACTTTATTGAAATAGTAATACGAGATTAATTGCTCGAGACAGGTAAGCAGCACGAACTGTGACGCAGCGAAAAGCATTCGTCGCGTTGACACTGATGCAGTGGTGAAGGCGTTTTCACACTGGGCTGCCTGTCGTCTGTCGTTCTGTTCTGCATTGCTGTTGTTGGTCTAGGCTAATATATACGCTTTAAAGATCATCTGTTGCATTACACACCAACACGGGAGTTAACACACACCTTTGCCACACACCAATCGATAAGATATGTTATAGACCCTTCCAAAATTACAGTGCTTAACTGGTTCTCGAGCCTTAATTTCAAATTTTAAGTGCAGGTAGTTTGGGAAATATTTATATTTAGCTAAGAAACTAAAATGTGTAGCTTCCCTTTGACATTAAGGGCCGATTGGATAAACATCGCTTACTGGAGTTCAATGTTGACGTTACTGAATCCTGTTTAGGACTCCGGTGTACTGTATAACACCGAAGGAGGTTCAGTGTTGATCTAAGTTAGTGCGAAGCATGATGGGCAACACCGCCAAAATCAACTATCGACACGATTATCAAGCTTTGACAGCAGATATTATTCATACATCGAAGATACACAGAATTTACAGGGTGTTTGTAGTACTGTTTAAAATAAAAACGTCATAACTCCTATACGGTTTGCATTAGGACTTTCTAACTGCACGGCTGGCTGCGGGGCTTGATGGGATTTAGCATTGTTTGGTTTAGCGACGAAGCTCACTTTCATTTGGATGTGTTCGTCAATAAGCAAAATTGGCGCATTTGGGAGATTGAGAATCCGCATTTCGCTATCGAAGAGTCTCTTCACCCTCAACGGTTGACTGTGTGGTGTGAAACGTCCAGCCACGGAATAATCGGTGCGATATTCCTTTACTGCTCGGTGAATACCAAACGGTACGTGAAGGTTTTGGAAGACCATCCCTTCACTATTATCTAAGGTGACACTGATTTCTACAACATGTGGTTCATACAAGACGGAGCTCGACCCCGTCGAGCACTGGCAAGGGCCTCGATTGGCAGCCACATTCTCCGGATCTGAACACTTGCGACTCCTTTTTTTGGCGCTGTATTAAAGACAAGGTGAACAGCAATAACTCTAAAACCATTGCTAAACTGGAAAGAGCCGTTCAGGAGGTCACCGGCCCTATCGATTTTCTGACAATTCAGCGGGTCATACAGAATTTCGGTATCGGTCTGCTCCACATCATCGGCAATGATAGCAGGTATATCGAACATGTCATAACCTAAGTCCGAATACATGTTGAATAAAATGTATGCACGTCGTAGTTTGTAACTAATTTACGTTTTTTTTTTCATATTGTTCAATAAGTGTTACTTTGTATTATCGATGGTGTCGTCTTATAAATGTGGAGGAAAGTATACACAAAAAATAGGTCGTAAGCTTTAATATTTTTTCATATAGTTCAATATTTGTTAACCCGTATTTCGATGGTGTCGTCTTATAAATGTGGAGGAAAGTATACAAAAAAACATAGGTCGTAAACTTCTCCTCATACGAAAGCCTTTACTGCTGGCAATAGTAATAGGCCAATACAAAGACACAATGAAAAGCAGAAATACTGATAAAATTATTGCGCCAAAGAAAAAAATGAGGTAATGGCTTTTATGTAAATACATTGCTAAAAATTCCACATTAATTGCTTTGTGATTCCTGTTAGCCTCATTTTCTGCTGCTACTGATATTTCTTCGTAAACAGATTTTCATCCCGAAGCTATGTGCGTGCTTCGTATACGTTTTAATACACTCTGATTAAGTTTACTGTCTTAGATTGTTTGTATGTTTAACGAAAACCAACCACTGTGATTCCTGAATACCTGTCCATTTTCGTCAGCAGGAGATTTGATGGGAATATAGGTACAGCCAGTGGTGCTTGAAACACAAGGGTACCGCACTATCTGATAAACATCACACTGGGTCTTCTAACGACATTTTCTCCTAGGCACTATTATGAATTATTTCTTCAGTGAGACAGTGCAGGCCGATACCTTCGAGACAGCTCTGCAAGCTGTTTCTAGATCTATTTTGGACAAATCGCCAGTCATGTAGCATAAAATCATTTTGTTAAAAGTAGAATGCATGTGGCAGTCATTTGGTTGGTTTCAAAAATGGCTCTGAGCACTATGGGACTGCTGAGGTCATTAGTCCCCTAGAACTTAGAACTAGTTCAACCTAACTAACCTAAGGACATCACAAACATACATGCCCGAGGCAGGATTCGATCCTGCGACCGTAGCGGTCTTGCGGTTCCAGACTGCAGCGCCTTTAACCGCATGGTTGGTTTCGCCAGCTACTGTCCCAACCATAGTTCTATTTGCTGAACAGTATTTTTGTAAAAGCGAAACAACAGCTTAACTGATCTATCATTTACTTCAGAGAGTGGGTTTGCCTATTGTCATCTTCAGCAGACACACTGGAATCCTCAAATATCTGTAAGGTACATGAAAGAAATCAATACAATTCATACCTAGCCGGCCGCAGTAGCCGAGCTGTTCTAGGCGCTTCAATCTGGAACTGTGCGACCGCTACAGTCGCAGGTTCGAATCCTGCATCGGGCATGGATATGTGTGATGTTCTTAGGTTGATTAGGTTTACGTAGTTCTAAGTCCTAGGGGACTGATGACCTCGGATGTTAAGACCCATAGTGCTCAGAGCCATTTGACTCATTTGAACAGTTTATGTCTCGTAAGGTTCTGCCGCCCACGACCTTGGCTCAAAACGATCGAACAACTTAAAGTGTGATATGTTTTCAAAAAGTTAGTGTTGACTTTATGACTAGTACCTTACAGAAGCTACACAAATGGAGAAAGAATTCCGAGAACTGTCCTTAGTTCGAACCTGAGACTCTCTACACTGTACGGCAGTATGAAACATATCTCTTTTTCTTTTCCGTCATCGTTCTCATCATTTGGTCTGGGCAGACGTCAGATGACACCACTTGGAATTCATCGTTCACTACTTCATTCAGTTTATTATTATTATTATTATAGAGGTCAGCCAGTCCTCGGACCGAAATGACTTTTTTTTAATTGACCGGTGGGGGCCTTCTGATAAGTGCTACCCTACTAAATGACTTACTTATACTAGCCAGTGTTTTATTCACGAACAGACGTGCTGTCTTCATAGTAGTTTAGGCATGTGTTCGGTAGTTAAACAGTAAATAGTATTTTATAATAACTGCTACTCAAACCGAGAGAGCAGATTTATAAGATATGTTCACAGCAAATTTTTAGAATTTTTCTTCCTTATTCTGCCGCTAAGTGTCTATAAAAGGTCTTTAATTGAAACACAAAAATTACGAGACCTCTCCAAGGAGAGTCATGAGATCACCTATTTGCATTAAATACGCACACAGTTGATAATTTCCTTCAGATAATTTCCTATAGATCGAAAATGTATTTCATAGAGACATGTTTAGGTGGTAATTACAAGTTAGTTATTACTTCAGTCTGTATTTGCACAAAAATAACTTTGTTTCCTAATAAAAATAGACTGTAAACAAAAGATTATATTTCAGCCAGACTTCGAGTGTTGAATTTTCGCCAGTCGAAATAGGTCTTATTTCGTGACGATCTAATCTGGGATTAACATAAATACAACACAGACTTCCGAGGTAAGCTTGATCTGAGGTCATTTTCTTTGTTAATCTGAGATGAAATACTTCATGAAATCATCCCTAAGACACCTAAGTAAATATTTTTCTAAATTAGTTAGACGATGATTTAAGCTTAATGATTAGTCACCAGAATAGGTAATTAAACAATATTTTGCTTAACAGTATAAATTACGTACTGTTCTCAGCTTTAAAAAAATGAGTTTTTTCAGTGGGTTTGATATTATTATTTTGGTGTGTTGTGACGTCTGAATGAAGGAATAATATTGGCATGCATATAAAGTAGGACTCATTAATTTTGTGAATAACTGTCTACCACCCTGAAAATGTGATTGTGCGGCCTAAGTCTCAGTCACACACACGGGGGAAATGTTAAATGTAATGCAGTTGTTTTCCTATTGTAGGAACATGACGTTGCTACATCTGAAGACGATTAAAGCTGAAGTTTATATTTCCTTTTTGGGAATGTGTTGTGGAATTTAATATAAATTAATTTTGGAACATGGAATGGTTCAATGTGCGACAGTAGCGGGTTATCTGAATCAAACTAGGAAGCTGATTGTCTGCTGTGGGGTTTGACCAATCGGAAATGATCTCTTCCGTGAGCTATGGTACTGGGAGGGGAATTATGCTCGTGTGTCAAGAAAGAGAGTGATTCATCGGAGAATACGGTCAGTGAAAGTCTCGTGGATGACGTCATTAAAATTTTCGGATTTAAAAGGAAACGAAAACTGATACTTTCTTCTAGGTACTATAATTCTGTGTGGCACACTGTATAGCCATAAACGGAATTTACGATTCCAAATGTGATGCTCTGCACACTATTTGAGCATGGATTTAAAACTGTTAAGCAGTGTGTTTTCTTACAAACTGATTATTTAAACGATGAAAACTGCGGTCCTTGCAATACGAGGTCTGAGTTATCACCCCAGAATTTATATACAGCCTGACGTGTGCTATAAGACGTATTTAACGACTATGTGCAGGATTTCTATTAAAACCGAAAGCGAAAAAGAAAATGCTGTGCTGTGCTGCGAAAATTTGCAGTATAGTTATCTTTCTTACCATCAGCTTTTAAATACAATAGAAGCGCATTTAAACTGTTGGTCATATTGTTTCACCAATATATAACCCTAGTCGCTGTATATAATTTTAAATAAAAATTGTATACACAACAAAATGGTGTTAGTTTTCTTTCTCACAATAGGTTTTAACATAACGCTAGAAGGGTGTATTAAAGCTTATAGGTTTATGATTAGAATACTAATACGGAATATCAGCTGTTAGCAGATTTCTACTATGTGAAATAAAGGTGTAGAAGCTACTACAGGTAGAGAGCCAGTCTCTCTGATACCCCGTATGCTGATGATCCAAAGCGACAGTGGCACGTAAAGTGCCCTCCGACACGACACATACCGTTGGGTGGCTTGCGGAGTACAAATGTAGGTGTAGATTTACACACCCATTTTAAGGAACAGTACTTCCCAATCATAATCTTCTTTCAAATAACGGTAAACAATGTTAATTGTGCGAGAGAGGAGGGAAAGAGATTTGTACAGGGTATGGGGGAAGGATGAGATGAGAGGGACGGAGACAAGGGGGGAGGGGGAAGGGGGGGCAGGGGACAACGAAACGGAGAGGGAGAGAGAGAGAGAGAGAGAGACAGAGACAGAGGGGGAGGGAGAGAGAGAGGGAGAGAGAGAAAGCAACTGCGAAGCAATGGCACTTTCATTAATAGTGCGTATGGTTCTTCACAATTTTGACCTTTGCTCACTGATCTGTCGACCTTTATTGGTCCTATTTTCCCTGTTCCTGCAATTATTACAATTTATGCATACTAATACGGATAAATGTCTCGTATACGTTAGTTTATCCTTGATGTTCCAAAAACTGATTCTATTCACTTTATAATATGATTTTCCAGTACCTATTGATTCGTCTCTGTCAAGCCATTTTGTTCCTCCGTTGGGGGGGGGGGGGGGGGGGAGGCGACAGCTATTTTTCTCATTCTGTTGTTAACAATTCTTTCTTAGAGTTTGTAAGGTGTATTTTATTGGCTTTCGCCTCTGTAGTCCTAAGAGGCTCTTCTTCCTGTTTGTGGAGATATCGGCTCCAGGATTAAGATAACTCGCTTGTCTTCCCACGTTGATTTAATAGGTTCAAGACCCTGAGTTGTAACTTCAATACTCCGTATTTAAGGACGTTGCGTTCATTCCATCGGGCGTGCTGCTTTTCTGTCTCAGGACCTTCTCTAAGTTATCTAGTGCGACAACTACAGACATCCAATTTTTGTTGTTGCTAGAGTTTGGAACACATACACAACTGGCCATTAAAATTACTACACCAAGATGAAATGCAGATGATAAACGGGTATTCATTGGACAAATATATTATACTAGAACTGACATGTGATTTAATTTTTATGCAATTTTGCTGCATAGATCCTGAGAAATTAGTATCCAGAACAACCACCTCTGAACGTAATAACGGCCTTGATACGCCTGGGCATTGAGTCAAACAGAGCTTGGGTGGCGTGTACATGTACAGCCGCCCATGAAACTTCAACACGATACCGCAGTTCATCAAAAGTAGTGACTGGTGTGTTGTGACGAGCCATTTGTTCGGCCACCATTGAGAAGACGTTTTCAGCTGTTGAGAGATCTGGAGAATGTGCTGGCCAGGGTAGCAGTCGAACATTTTCTGTATCCAGAAAGGCCCGTACAGGACCTGTAACATGCGGTCGTGCATTATCCTGCTTAAACGTAGGGTTTCGCAGGGATCGAATGCAGGGTAGAGCCACGGGTCGTACCACATCTGAAATTTAACGTCCACTGTTCAAAGTGGCGTCAATGCGAACAAGAGGTGACCAAGACGTGTAACCAATGGCACCCTATACTTTCACACTGGGTGATACGGCAGTATGGCGATGACGAATACACGTTCCCAATGTGCGTTCACAGCGATGTCGCCAAACAAGGACGCGACCATCATGATGCTGTAAACAGAACGTGGATTCATCCGAAAAAATGACGTTGTGCCATTCGTGCACTCAAGTTCGTCGTTGAGTACACCATCGCAGGCGCTCCTGTCTGTGATGCAGCGTCAAGGGTAACCGCAGCCATGGTCTCCGAGCTGATAGTCCATGCTGCTGCATAAGTCGTCGAACTGTTCGTGCAGATGGTTATTGTCTTGCAAACGTCCCCATCTGTTGACTCAGGGATCGAGACGTGGCTGCACGATGCGTTACAGCCATGCGGATAAGATGCCTGTCAACTCGACTGCTAGTGATACGAGGGCGTTGGCACCAAAATGGTTCAAATGGCTCTGAGCACTATGGGACTTAACATCTATGGTCATCAGTCCCCTAGAAGTTAGAACTACTTAAACCTAACTAACCTAAGGACATCACACAACACCCAGCCATCACGAGGCAGAGAAAATCCCTGACCCCGCCGGGAATCGAACCCGGGAACCCGGGCGTGGGAAGCGAGAACGGTACCACACGACCTCGAGATGGGGGCAGCGTTGGCACCCAGGACGGCCTTCCTTCCGTATAACCCTCCTGAACCCACCGATTGTATATTCTGCTAACAGTCATTGGATCTCGACCAACGCGAGCAGCAAATGTCGCGATACGATAATCCGTAATTGCGATAGGCTACAATCCGACCTTTTTCAAAGTCGGAGACGTACGCATTTCTCCTCCTTACACGAGGCATCACATCAAGGTTTCACTAGGCAACACCGGTCAACTGCTGTTTGTGTATGAAAAATCGGTTGGTAACTTTCCTCATGTCAGCACGTTGTATGTTTCGCCACCGACGCCAACCTTGTGTGAATGCTCTGAAAAGCTAATCATTTGCATATCACAGCATCTTCTTCCTGTCGGGTAAATTTCGCGTCTGTAGCACGTCACCTTCGTGGTGTAGCAATATTAATGGCCAGTACTCTAACTTACTCGTGACTCTGAGATTAAGGTCCTATGACACTTTCGCCGTGGCCCTTTGTGTTTTTTAGTACCAGCGTTTCTTCTGCATTCCAATCCACTGTGGCAGCAGATCCCCTGAGCGCCGGAGCGGTCCATGTGTCATGGCGGCGAACAGCCGGGAGACCCCGCCCGTAAGAAGTTTAATTGCCTCCTCGGGAGCTCCTTCCCCCGCCTGTGTAAATGAAATCGCCTCCGGTCTGCACGGGTCTAGCAGGGGTGGAGAGAGGGGGGTGACACAGATTACACAGCCCCGCGGCGCACCCAATAGCGTCGTGAACGGCAGCCAGCCAGCCAGGCAGCCAGTGCAGACAGGACTAATCGGTCAACAGGCGCCGGGGCCCTCATTCGGCGCTGTCGGTACTGCCACAGTTATTACTACGGACCTCGGTAGTCAAGTGGTGCGGCACTGAAATGTTTCATTCCCGCCGTGCACTCCAAGAGCAAACTCACCCGATAGTTGCCCCTAGACGAGTCTGTTACCTCACTCTCGGAAATGATAACGTTCATTGTGCGTACTTGCCGCTACCTTCTACATTGCTATGCAACTTACATTGTGTAAACGCAAATCGCCCACGTATTAGACGAGGGTTGCCCAAAAAATACCGCATTGGAATTTTTTTCTTCGACAATTCTTTATCCAAAGTAATGACAATTACAGACATCAAAGAATGGTGTTTTATGTACACACACTATTAATCTCCATCCCGCTCTATGGCCTTCCTCTAGAGCGAAAAAGGGCGTACGTGCCCTGTCGGTACGAATCCTTGTCGTGGTGGTGCGGCCAGTGCTTCTTTGTCTGAATCACCTCCTCATCGTCCTCAAAATGTCTTCCACGAATGCATCCCTTAATGGCCCAAACATGTGGAAGCCCGAGAGGCCTAGATCAGATGCTTGATGTGTGCCATCCGTGGATGGCCTCCCCGACTGCTGTAGACCGAGGAGCTCCGCCGAACCACCTTCTGATGACCTCACCCTCCGTGCCCGGCGACTAACTGTACTTCTGTCGACAGCAGATGCTCCATAGACTTTGCACAAGGGTTTGTGAATAATCCCCACAGTCCCTTTCTCTGCAGTGAGACATTCAGTGACCGCACGTTGCTTGTAACGTACATCACCTACAGACGCCATTTTGAAACTGTCCTGCAACTACGCTATCTGTCGGAAGTGACGGAAACTTGGCGCACTCACCCAGGAGACTTCACATAACACATACGTAACGTTGTGCGTTCGTAGCATTGTTTCCTGCTGAGGAAAGAAATGCTGTACATTACTTTCTGGGCAACTTCCGTAGGACAGTAAATCCCAGATCCTTTAAAGAATCGACCTTTCAAGAGTAAAAGAACTTCAGACATCTCTTTGGTTACAAGCGAGTTAATGTGTTCAGTAACTGATCTTCAGCGTGATCGCGAGCAAAACTTGAGAAAAGATTTGAAATTATGTGTAAAGTTTGTTGGAAGTTGGTAAGTGCCCTCATTATGAAACACTGGATGAGCATAGTCTACATCTACATCTACATACATACTCCGCAAGCCACCATACGGTGCATGGCTGCTGGGATACCTTGTACCACGATAGCTATTTTCTTTCTAGTTCCACGTGCAAACAGAGTGATAGAGAAACGTCTCTCTACATGTCTCTGAGACGCTATTTCTTCTGTCTTATCTTCGTGAGCCTTTCGTGAAATGTATGTTGGTGGCAGTAGAATCGTTCTGTAGTCAGCTTCAAATGGCGGTTGTGCAAATTTTCTCAGTAGTGTTCCTCGAGAAGAACGTCACCTTCCCTACAAGAACTTCCATTTGATTTACCGAAGCACATCAGTAATACTTGCGTGTTGTTAGAATATACCGGTAAAAAAACTAGCAGCCCGTCTCTGAATTGCCGCGCTGTCCTCCTTTAACGCAAACTCGAGCGGATTCCAAACTCTCGAGCACTACTACAGAATTGGTAGGACTGGCGTCCTATATGCACTGTCCTTTACAGATAAAACGAAATATCTTGTGGCTAGGGCCACCCATCGGGTACACTGGTCACCTGGTGCAAGTCTTCTTAGTTGGCGCCACTTGCGCGACTTCGCTATCGATGACGATGACGATGACGTGACAATGAAGACAACACACCACTCAGTTGCAGAACGGAAAAAAACCACCGACCTGGTGGAATCGGACCCGGGCCCATTGCATGGCATTCTGCTGCGCTAACCAATCACCTATGGAGGCGGGCGTCCTTTAATGAATCACACTTTCCCATAGTTCTCCTAACAAGCCGGATTCGACATATTAGCCTTCCCTGCAATAGTCAACACGCTCGTTCCATTTCATATCGCTCTGCAACGTTACGTCCAGATTTTTAAACAGTGTCATCGTGTCAAACGAGATGCTGCTAGTGCTGCATTCAAATGTTACGAGTTTGTTTTCCCACTCATCCGCAATAAGTTACATTTTTCTACATTTAGAGCTAGCTGTCATTCACCATATCACTAGAAACTTTATCTAAGCCGTACACGACAGCATCACCAGCAAAACAACCGCAGGCTGCTGCCAGCACTGTCCGCCAGATCACGTGTGTATACAGAAAGCAATAGCGGTCGTAACACAGAAATACTCCTGACGGAACCCTTGTGTCCACTCTGAAGACTCGCCGTCGAGGACAGCATACTAGGTTCCATCGTTTAAAAAATTTTTGAGCCACTCACGTAACTAGGAACCTATTTAATATAGTGATACCCTCGTCAACTGTATGCAGTGGGGCAACGTGTCAAATACTCTTCGGAGCCGGCCGTAGTGCCCAGGCGGTTCTAGGCGCTTCAGTCAGAAACCGCGCGACCGATACGGTCGCAGGTTCGAATCCTGCCTCGGGCATGGATGAGTGTGATGTCCTTAGGTTAGTTAGGTTGAAGTAGTTCTACGTTCTAAGGGACTTATGACCTCAGAAGTTAAGTCCCATAGAGCTCAGAGCCATTTGAACAATTAGCTCTTCGGATGTCTAGAAATAAGAAATATGCCAGCCCCTGTCATCGATAGTTTGCAGTATGTCATGTGAGCGATTATTTCTGAAACCTTGCTGATTCGTGGACATTAGCGTAAATTTGGGTAAATTGCGCTCGATCTTAAGGAAAGCAAATATTTCACGCATCTCAATCTTTTAAGATTTCTTATCCCCAGGCATATATGTGGTACAATGATGTAATTTTAATCCCACCTTCTACGATGCATGAAGACACTGTGTGCAGAGTGTGTTGCGAAGAGATTTGAGACTTCATGTCAGTAGGGAGACAAGGTGGGCACCAAGACACGTCGCATTGTTGACAAATTTATTTAAGATGGCGGCGATGACGTCATCCAAGATGTAGACTTCACAACAGCGCATGACGTCATCCAAGATGGAGGATTTTGGTGGGAAAATAGGCCAATTGTGCTACGTCCACTAACCTAACCTTCAGAAAAATGGCGGGAAGTTTGAATTTTGGCGCGAAAATAGTCCAATTGTGCTACGTCCACTAACATAAGACTCCAGAAGAAAAAGTGGCGAGAAGTTTGAATTCCAACATGATAATGCATGCAAAAACTGTACTTGTCTTTATTATGATTGATTATCATTTATTAACATTCATTATAATTTATTATTATTTACTATCATTTATTATTATTTGTTATCATTGATTATTATTTATTATTGTTGACCTGCCTCCACTAGAAAATTCCCTCCAAATTGAAATTCCAACATGATAATGGCTGCAAAACCTTACTGTTGTTTATTATTCATTATCATTTATTAACATTAATTTTCATTCATTGTCATTTATTATCATTCATTATCATTCATTATCATTTATTATTATTTTTTATTATTGACCTGCCTGCACTAGAAAATTCTCTCCTAATTCAAATTCCTACACGATAATGGCTGCAAAACCTTACTTTTGTTTATTATTCATTATTATTCATTATCATTTATTATCATTCATTATCATTTATTATTATGGGCCTACCTCCACTAGGAAATTGCGCCAAATCCAAATTCCAACACGATATTCTCTCGAAAACTGTACTTCTATGTATTATTATCATTTATTATTTATTCAAGTTGTCCGATTTTGTCGGTGAGAAAGCCATTTTCTTACATCCACAACAAAAATCTATAACAAGTTCAAATTCCCAACACCATAATTGATTACATGTACGAGCTTTCTCCGTCACTTACCTTTTTTCACTGGTAGTGTATCATAATCGTTTCAAATAAAACTGCACTTATAGTAACGTAATTCACGTCCTTTTATTTTGCAGGGGGGAAGGGAGTGAAGACTTTATTTCAAGCAGTACGGTCATCACTTGTTCTCCAACACAGTCAGCACACACATCTTTGATATCGCAGTGCAGTCACCACGACATCCGTGCTCCAACTGAATTAGTTCAAATCCTCACCACCCCCTGGCCAGCGCACGGAGACCCTACAACAGTCACGTGAGGCAGCCAGCCAGCAGCGCGGGGGGCGAGCTCAGCGATCGCTCCCACGTCATAAACATGTTTTCGCTGGACACGCTGGAACTTGTCGAGTTTGACGTCACAGTGGCCCCTTGTCTGCTCACCATGTGTATTCGTCGCCTCCACATGTTTCCTGCCAAAATTGTCTGTCCGGAGCTGAAATCGCATCCTTCGCGCTCTCGTAGCCACTCACCTCAGCAATTCGATCTAACAAACCCTCCAAGTAGAAAAAATAACAACCAACTCGAACTCTCTCATATTCTATATCGCCCCACAAATACTTAACGAACATTTTATTTACGCATCGAGTATACCTATGACTCTCATACAAAAAAACACTCGTCCTGATATACCTGGTGTCATGTTGCACAGTCGGAAGACACGCAAACAGCTCCTAATTTCAGTGCACAATATCAAACTGCTCCTAAATAATGCAGTACACGTAACTGTAAACAACATCAGTACTCGAAATCTCTCCAAATAACGCACAGCAAAGTAACTCAACAGACGCTCGCAATCAACCTGTCCCACATTAAGTCACACATCCGACAGCTCTCAATTCGCTCAAAGGCCTCTGTTCGACCCTTCAAACATGACTTGATGACAGCCGCATTCATACCTAACACCTGAGAAATTCATATCACCTACACGCCGAACATTATCCAAGCCAGGCGACGCTAGTCGTCTGTCACCGTCCTAACTCAGTGCGGTCCTACACACAGGTTAAGGCCGCATTCCATTGCTTGCCAGCCTATATGCGACACATCTCCACCTTCACGTCTGTTGTCAGAATAGCCGCGAGCGAGTTCACACACACACTGTCTGCACACATCCCAGCACCTCTCTCCTCTCTCAATCTAATACGATCATTTAAATAAAAAAAAAAAAAAAGAGCCCAGTCAACCTCTGCGAAATTGTATAGTGCCCCCAAAAATAATGAACGCATGCTTTCATGTTTTCTAAGCTTATTTGTAAATTCAAATTGTTACCCTAACAGAACTTGTTCACGAAAACAATACAGAATGCGCTCCACACCTCCTACCTTTCAAGCTCTCAACATACGCAAATGTTCTCAACCCTCCTATATCCCAGCACAACCGATTAATCATTCTTATTACTTCTTATCGAATTTACTGACCTAATTTCCCAAGGACCCGTTCTCGAAGTACCATCCTGCTTTTCTTTCTGATGCTTCCTGCGCTTACTTTTACAGAGATCGCTAAATTACCTCCACAGCCCCCCTCAATCTACACACACACACACACACACACACACACACACACACACACGGTCATACTCTCTACTCATCCCATAACATAAGTAATAGTAACTTTACAATCCATTATATACGAACCCTACACAATGTAAGCCACAATAACTTTACAGTACCCACTACATGTCCCAGTTCTCTCAATTCCTAAGGAAGCACTTTGAACCTGTTCTTTCTACACACGCCACACTTAGTGGTAATCAGCTCTTCTGCATCAACGGACGGAAGTCCCTCTCTGAATTGTTTCACAAATTCGGCGATCGCTTCCCCTCAACACAAATGCGTTACTCTCTCTTCTTCTTCCTTGCCTGCTCGCATTTTTTCTACATACTTATCCAGACTCATAGACTACAAGAACACACCAATTTTTTTGTCTAAGTACAGCATCCTTTCAACCGCTGACTAACTAGAAACAAACAGACCAAAAAATTATATTCGCACTCTCGAATACCGAAGTCGTTGATCTCATTATACTTATTGTTGTAGTGTAACCAGACAGCTACACCACACTGAAGTAGCCGAAAGGCACGCGTTACTATCACGTAGGCTTGATAGAGGTCTGAAACAGGATACGTAATGAATGGTAGCAAGAAAAGTACGTAGCTGCTTTAATACTTAACTTTTATTCCTTCATGTGAATACAGCATTCCTTGATGATACAAGTGAGACTATCTTAAAATGGTTAATGGTTCCTTGCTAGGTCGCAGCCATGAACTTAGCTGAAGGCTATTCTAACTATCTCTCGGCAAATGAGAGAAAGGCTTCGTCAGTGTAGTCGCTAGCAAAGTCGTCGTACAACTGGGGCGAGTGTTATTCCGTATCTCGAGACCTGCCTTGTGGTGGCGCTCGGTCTGCGATCACACAGTGGCGACACGCGGGTCCGACATGTACTAAATGGACCGCGGCCGATTTAAGCTACCACCTAGCAAGTGTGGTGTCTGGCGGTGACACCACATTCCTCCCCCGCAAATCGGCGAACGGTCGTGTTATAAGGCTTCCGCCCGCCGTGGGGAGGACCCCATGTTGTCGTATGCGATGAGGTGGGGAGCCTTACAACAGGCGAGGCTGTGCCACCCGCACCCGGCCATTCGGTCCGAGGGGAGCTAGGAAACGCCTGAAAACCTAGTCCAGGGTGCACGTCAACATGCGGGGTATCCGACGCGCGATGACGTCATGTGGTCCGAAGCGGGCAAGAGTTCCATGGCGGAGGACAGCTGGTCACGGGAAGCGAACGGCGGCGCGTGACCCAGGGAGGCGCTTGGTGGCTGCAGCGAAGCGTCGAATGCGGGCGGCGCTGGCGGGAGAACAGGCGGCGGCGGCGGCGGCGGCTGCGGCGGCGCGTCGCCATGGGGCAAAATGGAAGGCAGCGTCGGTAACACCTGGGGATGAGGCGAGCCAGTAGATGGGTCCCCAGGGCGCTGACCGGACGGCACCATCGCTGAAAGCAGACGGGGAGCGGCAGAACCCGTGCGACGACAGAGGCGCAGCTGATTGCGATGCCGACGCACCTCACCAGAGGCCCCCAAAACCAAATATATCGCGCGGCCGAGGCAGCGAAGAACGCGCCCTGTGAGCCAACGCCGTGAACCTCGATAGTTGCGATAAGAGACAACGTCGCCTGGTGCAAAAGCAGAAGTCTGCCGCGGCACAGGAACCTGATGCGGCGGGTGCGGCAAAGATATCAAGGTTCGATGAGGACGACCGTGGAGCAACTCAGCCGGCGAGCGACCATCTCGGGGCTGAGAGCCATACGAAGACAGAAAGAGCAACAACGCGTCCTCCCGAGAATGCGACTCTTTCAACTTTAACATCTGTGACTTGAAAGTCCGGACCAATCGTTCAGCGGCACCGTTTGACTGAGGCGAAAACGGCGCGGATGTCAGATGTTGAATACCATTGGCCTGGCAGAATGATTGAAATTCTGCGGACATGAATTGTGGGCCATTGTCGGAAACAATAATCGGCAAAAGACCTTCAATGCAAAAGATAGCAGACAACGCTTGGATGGTGGCGGAGGACGTCGTGGAAGACATCCGGACAACAAAAGGAAAATTACTGAAGCCATCTACCAGAATCAACCATCGAGCATTCCAGAATGGACCAGCAAAATCGATGTTCAAGCGTTCCCAAGGGGAAGTGGCTTTATGCCATGCAAAGACTTTCCGCAGCGGCACGGATTGTTGTTCGGCACACGCCATGCAAGAAGAACACATATTCCTAATCGCAGCATCGATTCCGAACCAAGTACAGTGCTGACGAGCAAGTTGTTTCGTTCCCACTATACCCCAATGTCCTTGGTGAAGAAGCCTTAAGACAGAGGACTGTAACGAACGTGGGACCACGACTCTGGACTGATCATTATCAGAAAGCAACAACAAAACACCACGTCGAACAAAAAGTCTCACCTTGTTAGCAAAAAATCGGCGAACCAACGGATCCTCGGTCCGAGACTTTGACAAAGGCCATTGCGTAGCAACAAAACGCAAAACGGTAGCAAGGACAGGGTCAGCAGCTGTGGCTGTAGCTACACGACGAAAATCAATCGGAAACGATTCGACCACGTCATCGGTTTCCGAATCAATGAACATGCAAGCAAGTTCGGAAGAATCGAAAGCTTTATCCTCAGCAACAGGCAATCGCGACAATGCATCGGCGTTTCCATGCTTAGCAGTGGACCGATACAAGATATTGTAGCGGTACTGCGAGAGGAAAATAGACCAGCGAATGAATTTCTGCGCTGTACGCGGAGGTACAGGCTTGTTCGGATGAAAAAGCGACGTCAATGGTTTGTGGTCTGTGATGATGGTAAAGTGACGACCATACAAGAAATCATGGATCTTAGTAACACCAAACATGAGAGCCAAAGCTTCTTTCTCTATCTGCGAGTAATTTCTTTGCGCAGACGAGTGCAATTTTGAAGCAAAGGCAATAGGGCGATCATGCGAGCCAACTTTGTGCACAAGCACAGCACCGATCCCGAAATGCGAAACATCTACCATCAAGAAAAGGGATTTCTGGGGATCGAATGGCGTAAGGTAAGTATTTGAAAGCAACGCCGATTTCAACTGGCGAACAGCGCGTTCGCATTCCGTCGACCAGAGAAACGGAACACCTGTACGGCGTAAGCGCTGAAGCGGAGCTGAAAGGGAAGAGGCATTGCGCACATCCACTCACACCTTGTGATTCCAAATCGTTTAATGTTCCGACGACCTCATCACGCAATGCGCGGGGAACATTGCGCGCTCTGAAAAATTTCGGTTGCGCGTTGACTTCCAGTTCCAAATGTGCGTCATAATTCTTAGCGCAACCAAGGCCCGGTGCAAAAATGTCTGCAAATTCTTCACATAGACTAGAAACACTGTCTGAAGGCACAGTCTGAGTCACTGATAGGACCTGATTTACAATAGACATGTTAAACAACTGAAAGAAATCTAAACCAAACAAGTTCACTGCAGTAGAAGAACGAAGAACGTAAAATTACACAAGTTTTGTTTGTTCCTTGTATGTTGCATGAAGAGTGCACTATCCTAACACAGGGATATTCTGTCCTGAATATGTATTTAACTTAACATTTGCGGCACGCAACGGAGGTTTGCCCAGTTGTTTGTACGTGTCGTGATTGAGCAATGAAACTGCAGCCCAGGTATTGAGCTGGAATGGTATGACCTTGCCATTAAAGTCCAAATCTACAAAAAGTTTATTGTCCTGCTGACGACAAGAGCGACTGTCTCGTGCAATTTGAACTGATACAGGTACAGCAGCACTTGCGACTTGACGCGATTTCTGGCGACGTCGACGCACAGTATTTGTAGGACGAACACAGTCACTGTTAAGAGACAGTGGCACTGGACGAAGTGGAATTAACTACATGGATGGCCATGGGCGAAGGTTCACGAGCCTGAGTATTCTTGGTTCGATTCCGTCGCGAACCAAAGGGCCCGGAATGGTTGTGATTGGCTGATCTGAGCTTTTTCTGGCAAACACTTTGAACATGTCCTTTCTTATGACAGAAAAAGCAAATAGCTTGGCGTGACGGGCAATTTTCACGCGAATGTCTAGTAGCACACCGCGGGCATGATTTCACTGCATTTGTATGCTGTCGTGGCACATCTGGTTTAGAGCATGGCGGCAGCTGCGTGGACATGCGCGAGGGCAGTTTACCAGGCCGCGCAGCGCGCCCGTCGGGCTGGTTAATGTTACACACGGCTGGCGAAGTTGCAAATGAGTCCTGAGCAAAGTCAAGCGTGTCTTGTCTATCCAATATGTCTATCACTTGTTGAAGGGAGGGATTAACGAGTTTCAAAATTTGCTCCCATATACAAACATCAGAAACGTTCTGTGCAATTGCATCACGTACCATTGTATCTGAATAAGGGAGTCCACATTCACACTCAAAAGCACAATCCCTTGTAAGGCCTTGCAATGTTGCAACCCACTCCCTATTAGTTTGACCGGCCGTACGTTTTGTACGAAAGAACGTATACCTTTTTGCAACGACATTGACTGTTTCTTTGAAATAGGTATCTAAGGCAGACAAAATTTCTTCGTAGGACAGAGTTGCTACGTCGCGTCGGGGAAATAATTTCACTATCACACGGTACGTTTGCACCCCTACACACGACAATAAATGAGGCTGCCGCTCGTTACCTTGAATTCTGTAGGCGGCGAGATGAAATCCAAATTGGCGTGACCACTCAGTCCATGTCTCTTGGGCTGGGTCAAACTTGCGAAACGGCGGTGCAACTGCATGTTGTGGCTGCAGTAGCGGTGAAGCGGCGGCTGCCGATTCGGTTTGCAGTGCACGTTGACCCTGGACGAGCTGTCCAAGGGCATCCAATAACGCCTGCGTCTGCTGATTCTGCAAGCGATAAAATTCGGACAGTACATCTGGCGAAGCCATGACACAAGTAAATGTAAGCAATTAGAAAGAACAAGAACCTTTCCGTTGAGTCGTCGCCAACTGTTGTAGCGTAACCAGACAGCTACGCCACACTGAAGTAGCCGAAAGGCACGCGTTACTATCACGTAGGCTTGATAGAGGTCTGAAACAGGATACGTAATGAATGATAGCAAGAAAAGTACGTAGCTGCTTTAATACTTAACTTTTATTCCTTCATGTGAATACAGCATTCCTTGATGATACAAGTGAGACTATCTTAAAATGGTTAATGGCGCCTTGCTAGGTCGCAGCCATGAACTTAGCTGAAGGCTATTCTAACTATCTCTCGGCAAATGAGAGAAAGGCTTCGTCAGTGTAGTCGCTAGCAAAGTCGTCGTACAACTGGGGCGAGTGCTATTCCGTATCTCGAGACCTGCCTTGTGGTGGCGCTCGGTCTGCGATCACACAGTGGCGACACGCGGGTCCGACATGTACTAAATGGACCGCGGCCGATTTAAGCTACCACCTAGCAAGTGTGGTGTCTGGCGGTGACACCACACTTATACAGTTAAATCTTGCGATCACGGTCTCATTTGATTGGCATTCCACAATGAGCTAAGTATCGGAAATACACTCTCTTGACCGCTGTCACTCTGGAAATATCTCTACTGTCCTTACGACTTCCTCTCTACTTGTCACATAACATAATCATTATTAACTTTACAGTGCAGTATATATATACTGATCTTCTCTCGGCCACCCTGCTTTTGGGGGCTCATGAACACACAGTAGCTCCGAACCCCGGGAGGTCGTCCACAAGGATGACTTTCACGAAGACAACATCTGAGGTTGCTTGTCTGCGCAGAAAAAAGAGGTCACTATTTCGTAACGACAGACACTGCTGTGCCTCCTTCTGATACCATGTACAGCCCTGCTCCCACACTCTCTCCGAAGTACACACTCAAAGAAGACCCGTTCCATGTTAAACACAACTTGGATTCGAAGTTAGGAGTCCGTACGTTCACTTCAGCTGAGTATACCCCTGATGACTGCACGACACTAAGCTTTACGCCTCGCCTGGGCATGTGAACACCGACATTGGACTGTTGATGACTGGAAACACGTTGCCTGGTCGTACGGATCTCGTTTCAATTTAAGTCGAGGGGTTGGACGTGTACGGGTATGGAGACAACCTCATGAATCCATGAATCTTGCATGTCAGCACGGGACTGTTTACACTGGTGGAGGCTCTGTAATGGCGTGGGGCGTGTGCAATTGGACTGATATGGGACCTCTGATAGGCCTACATACGAATCTGATAGTTGACACATACGTAACCATCCTGTCTGATCACCTACATCCATTCATGTCCATTGTGTATTCCGACTGACGTGGGCAACTCCAGCAGGACCATGCGACACATCACACGTCCAGAATTGGTACAGAGTTGCTCCAGGAACACTCTTTTGAGATTAAACACTTCCACTGGCCACCAAGCATTCCAGATATGAACGTTATTGAGCATATCTGGGATGCTTTGCAACGTGCTGTTCCTCGTACTCTTACGGATTTATGGTTCTTTACGATTTCATGGTGCCAGTTCCCTCCAGCACCACTTCATCAGAGTCCATGCCACGTCGTGCTGTGGCACTTCTGCGTGCTCGCGGGGGCTCTACACGATATTAGGGAGATGACCAGTTTCTTTTGCCCTTCAGTGTAATTTCATCAAATGGTGACCTTTTCATTATTGTAGTCAATTATTGATGGCTGATTAATATATTACATGGGAAATTAATCTCTTACAAAAACTGTGGCAGAAATTTATTGATTATAAAATGGGACGAATAATACAAGATAATCGAGATGACAAATAAATCAAGACATGTTGGCCACACAGATAGACCTTAGAAAAAATTTGCACTCCACTGGGTGCCGACTGGTTGGCAAAGACTAAGGTTTACCCGTTTAATCAGTTTAATATGGCTCAAAACATGGATAACACAGTCTGGAATTCTCTGAGTAGACTTCGATAAATTTATTCTACGCAGAAGTGATACTACTTTGGTATAGCTGAGATCAAGTAGCCAGACTGTGATTCCGTTTGCCCTATCAATCCAGAGCAGCAATTCTATATCCCTTTCTCAACGTACAGTGGTGTTGCAGATGACAGTCTTGGCACAAATGACTGCAGAGTAGTGATGTGCACTGCCTATTGTTTCAGAAACTTTGCACTTTTGTTTTTGTTTACACACAGTTGCGTATAGGCCAAATTTGTGTAACCATATTTTCGTGTTTATCTGTAATTTAACTGACTTATTCTTAATAAATTATTACGTTTATCATGAGTGAAAAGTGCTTGACTTGCCGTAGAATTGTTAGGTCGGGGCTTTGGTGTGATGGGTGCTGTAGTTTTTTCCATGTGGGTGACTGTAGTGGCGTGGGAATAGGGGAAGTAAATGAGACTCATCAGTGGTTTTGTAGGATTTGTAGTAGAGATAGGAAGATACTGGAACAGGAGGGGAAAATTGCTGCCCTTCAGGCTGAGTTAGACAAGGCCAGGGGAGATCTTGACAGGTTAAGGAGGGAGAAGGGTAAAGAGAGGTGGGAAGTGGCAACAGGCAACAGGAGGAACAGGCCTAGAACTTTGTCTGACAGCTTTATGGTGAATGTGGAAAATAGATTTGACCTGTTGCTTCAGTTAGAAGCTGGTGAGCCTCAAGCAGTTACAGGTGTAGACAGGGCACAACAAACTTTCAGCAGCAAATTGAAAAGTAAGAATGTAGGGAAATCAGTAAAGAGAAAGAAAGTGTTGTTGTTAGGTAGTTCCCATGGAAGAGGTGTTGGCCAACTCTTGCAGGATGAACTAGGATCAGAATACCAGGTCACCAATTTTTTTAAACCTAGTGCTGGTCTGGAGCAGGTGACAGAGGATTTAGGATCACTTTGCAAAGATTTCACTAAGGAAGACACCGTGGTTATAGTGGGTGGGGCAGGTAACAGTATTGACAGAGATCCTTGGTACAGCATAGAGTGTGACCTGGCGAAGATTGCATCAGCATCGAGGCATACCAGTGTTGAGTTTGTATCTGTTCTTGGGCGCCATGACCGACCTCATTTGAACTCTTCTGTCAAGAGAGTTAATTTGGAGCTGGAACGGCTGCTCATGTCGGGTGCGGGGTCACACATTGGTGTGGTTCATGTTGATTCTGTCAGTAGGTGGGATTATACTAGGCATGGCCTTCACCTCAACAGGAAGGGGAAGGGTAAATTGGCTGGGGAAATAGCAGGAAAGTTAAAGGGGGAAGGCACTGTCATGAGTGGTAAAATACCAGTGGTTATAGGATTCAGAAAAGACCCTTTTTTAGGGTAGGGAGGACTGAAAGAAAACAAATTTTAAGAGAGGTTAGAACTGAGACAAACCTTCAGTTTGAGAAAGAAATCAAAAAACATAATTCCAGCTTATTACATCAACATAAACAGCCATTGGTTAAGAATTTTCAACTGTCAGCAGATATTTTAACTCCATCCAATTTTAAGTCAGTCAATGTGAAATGTCAGCTATCTTTATTGCATCAAAATATTCGAGGACTGAGAAATATAATTAATGAATTAACTATCTGCATAGATGAATTAGAGTCTTCAAACCCAGCTGACATAATCTGCCTCTCTGAACATCATGTGACCACTGGTATAGAACTTTTAAGTGTTACAGGGTTTAGGTTAGCATCTCACTATTGTAGATCAGAAATGGAGAAAGGAGGAGTTGCCACATTCATCAGGAACTGTCATAAATTTAAGAACATAGACATTCATAAATTTTGCCTAGAACAGCATATGGAAGCATGTGCAACAGAATTAGATTTTCACAAAAAATCTTTCATAATATTAAGTGTATATCGAGCACCTGCAGGTAACTTTAATCTGTTTGTAAACCACCTTGAAGCTGTACTGGCCCATTTAACAACCAAAAACAAAGAAATAGTGGTTGCTGGTGATTTCAATGTAGATTTCCTTAAAGACTCTCCCAATAAGAACCTATTTGAGTTAGTAAGACTATCATTCAACTTAATTCCCACAGTAAAGTTCCCCACTAGGATAACCACTTGCTCACAAACAGCCATTGATAATATCTTTATAGAAAAGTCAAATGAACAAAATTATATTACAAAACCAATAGTCAATGGCCTCTCAGACCATGACATGCAGTTCCTTCTGTTAAATGTCAATACTGAACAGGATATAAAATCTGTTAAATCTGAGCTCAAGAGGGTAATCAGTAAGCCAAAAATTGATTATTATAGGACACTCCTCAGAGACATTCACTGGACTGATGTTTACAGTGCTCATGGCATGAATGAAAAATATAACATTTTTGCTAATAAAGTGCTTACCTTATTTGAACACTGCTTTCCCCCAAAACTTACCAAGGTTAGAGCAAAGTCTACAAAGAAGCCATGGATTACTCGAGGAATAGGGGTATCTTGTAAAACAAAAAGAAAACTGTATCTGTCAATCCGAAACATTTCCAATGTTGATGCTATAGCACATTATAAGAAATACTGCAAAATATTAAAGACTGTAATACGGATGTCAAAGCAAATATATTACAAGGAAAAGATAGTCATATCAGATAACAAAATAAAGACAATATGGGATATAGTGAAGGAGGAGACCGGTAGAACCAGACATGAAGAGGAACAAATAGCATTAAGAGTAAATGATGCATTGGTGACAGATGTGTATAGTGTTGCAGAACTTTTTAACAAACATTTTATAACTGTTACTGAAAAGATGGGGTTGTCAGGTTCGGTAGATGCTGCTATGGATTACCTTAGACCAGACATTTCAAGTAACTTCCATAATATGAATTTGACCCTCACTACCCCAACAGAAATAATGTCCATCATAAAATCTTTAAAATCAAAAACATCTAGTGGGTATGATGAAATATCAACAAAGTTAATTAAAGAATGTGATTCTGAGCTAAGTAACATATTAAGCTATCTGTGTAACCAGTCGTTTATCAGTGGAATATTTCCCGAATGGCTGAAATATGCTGAAGTTAAGCCACTGTTTAAGAAGGGAGATAAAGAAATAGCATCAAATTTCCGTCCAATTTCACTGTTGCCAGCATTCTCAAAAATTTTCGAAAAAGTAATGTACAGTCGTCTTTATAACCATCTTATCTCAAATAACATACTGTCAAAGTCACAGTTTGGATTTCTAAAAGGTTCTGATATTGAGAAGGCTATCTACACTTACAGTGAAAATGTACTTAATTCATTAGACAAAAAATTGCAGGCAACTGGTATATTTTGTGATCTGTCAAAGGCATTTGACTGTGTAAATCACAATATCCTTTTAAGTAAACTAGAATATTATAGTGTAACAGGAAATGCTGCAAAATGGTTCAAATCTTATATCTCTGGCAGGAAACAAAGGGTGTTATTAGGAAAGAGACATGTATCAAGCTATCAGGCATCATCCAACTGGGAACTAATTACATGTGGGGTCCCACAAGGTTCCATTTTGGGGCCCTTACTTTTTCTTGTGTATATCAATGACCTTTCATCAGTAACATTACCAGATGCCAAGTTTGTTTTGTTTGCTGATGATACAAACATTGCAATAAATAGCAAATCAAGTGTAGTCTTAGAAAGATCAGCCAATAAAATATTTGTAGACATTAATCACTGGTTCCTAGCCAATTCTTTGTCACTAAACTTTGAAAAAACACACTACATGCAGTTCAGAACTAGTAAGGGGTGTCCCAAGAGTATATGTCTAACATATGATGACAAGAAGATAGAAGAAGTGGACGGTGTTAAATTCTTGGGATTACAGCTTGATAATAAATTCAACTGGGAGGAGCACACCACAGAACTGCTGAAGCGTCTTAACAAATCTCTGTTTGCAATGCGAATTTTGTCAGACATAGGGGATATAAAAATGAAAAAGCTGGCATACTATGCTTACTTTCATTCCATAATGTCATATGGGATTATTTTCTGGGGTAATTCATCAAGTCAAGCTAAAGTTTTCCGGGCACAAAAACGTGCAGTAAGAATTATATGTGGTGTGAACTCAAGAACATCCTGCAGAAGCCTGTTTAGGGAACTAGGGATACTAACTACAGCTTCCCAATATATTTATTCCTTAATGAAATTTGTCATTAAAAATATATCACTTTTTCAAACCAACAGCTCAATTCATGGAATCAATACTAGAAATAAGAATAATCTTCACAAGGATTTAAAGTCACTTAGTCTTGTACAAAAAGGTGTGCATTATTCAGGAACACACATTTTCAATAACTTGCCAGCAGCCATAAAAAGCTTAACAACCAATGAAATTCAGTTTAAGAGAAGCCTAAAGGATTTATTGGTGGCCAACTCCTTCTACTCCATTGATGAATTTCTGAGGAAAACCAACTGATTTGTATATAAGTACAACATAACTTCTGCACAATTTCAGAGCAGTAATGTGTTCACTGAAAATTTGTGTGTGTGTGTGTGTGTGTGTGTAAGTATAATCTAACTTCTGCACCATTTCAGTGCAGTAATGTGTTCATTGTAAATAAGTATTACAGTAGTTGTATTACATATTTCTTACCTTATAAATAAATATAAAACTTTTTTATTTTAAATTCAGTGCAATAGTATTTGTAAAATGACTCTTAGTGTTCATTAAAAAATGTCGATCATTCCACTTGGGACCTGTGGAATGGTACATTAGCTTATTTGTTTTAGTTTAAATATTTGTCATGTATTGTTGTTCTTCTGACATGTTCCACATCCTGGAGGACCTCCTCACTACGGATCAATTGGAATGAAAGTAAATCTAATCTAATCTAATCTATAATTCTTTATCAATTGGCCGAAATATACGAAGTCACGGGCTCGGCGATTTGTCAGGCGGACCGTAATTACTCTCTCATGGTGACCTGAAATCATGGCAGATTCCAGCGTACGACACTAACGTTCACCGGTCATACCATGGACCAATTTGAGTCACTCATATGGTAGTCAAGGTGGCTGATCTGATGTTCACAAGATTATCCTCAGCACAGCGAGTTGTCCGAGATGACTGACGTCCAAAATGTTGGTGCAGCTAAGACTCCACCACAGGCTCCCCAGTAAAGACTAATGCCAGCGCGAAGTCACACTTAGGAAGAGTATCCCAAGACCAACCCCTAATAACAAGAGTAAAGGCCACAACCTCCTCTCTGGACCAGAGTCTGAATCTGAAGGCCACAATTCTCCACTTCTCCGTGTAATTTCGTTAATCCCGAAAAAAGCACCCACACAACCGCCCCTACAAGTGTTTCATGCCAATCAGAAGATATCATGAGTGCTATTTCTTCTCTGTAGCTCCTCCAGCCATAACCAACGTTAATACTGTTCTTTTCCCTGCTGCACAAGCAGTTAATCCCTGACTTACAAATTTCCATACAAGGAGGAGAAGATGTCACGCTCCCAAACTGTATTTCCCATGGCCACCTTAGGAAACAGGTTTTGAGTTCCCATTTAGGCCTAAAGTGAACAACACATTTATCACAGAGATTATTAACTGCGTTGGCTGAACGTTACAGTATGTCGTATTGTAGGCTTCTGCTAAACTAAGAGACGTGATTTTGTTTCCCAACACAGACCATTTCAGAGCCGCCATAGGTGTTGCATTCCATCCTAAAATTCTTCCGAAGGCCTGAGTTTTCCCAAAAAATCGACAGCTGATGGAAGACTCCACGTGATGGTTCCATCGATAGCGTCTGGTCCTAGGTGAATATGGAAACTCGCGGATTTTTATGGCCACCAAACCTTTAAATTATTGGTTTTACAACACTGTCGAAACGCCTTGGCAGGCGACCTACTTCTCTCCTGCGGTAGCGTCCATGCCGTGGCCAGATACACATAAGAGGTAGATCCAGGCAGACAGCTTTCGCCTCTTCAGCCAAAAGCATTGTCTGAATTCTTGAGACCATCATTCTGTCCCTGTTAAGTGCTTTGAAATGTTCCTCTCCCTAATTGCTGCATGTGGCTGTCTAGCCCCAAACGTCCAGCACGAGATTTACTGTTAAATAACCAGACTGCCTGCTTGTTCTCAAGTTCAAAAAATACTATTCCAAATAGAGCTTCCATAAGAATCCCGCCTATATTAACAGTGTACATGCTCCGATCAGCGCCTGCTCAAGTTGGCAACTTCCTGTCGTCTCATAGAAATGATGTCTATGGTGTAATAACACCATTAAAGGATAACCTTGTATATGAAAGTAAGTGAGAGAGTGACTTGTCCTCTCTCAATACATGGTTCGTCATGTGCAGTGCACATGAGCCAAGTTAAAGAATGTTGAGTATGCTAACTTTTTATCAACATGAATCCGAATGTTCACACACCTGCGAGTCATGATTCATTCCGGGCACCAGTGGCGTGGGGAAAAGTCAAAAGCTTCGGAACGAACGTTGACTGAGGTACAGCAGAATGGGCTAGCGATGCAGGCAACAATCTTTCAGTGCTTAGTGTTAACTATTAACAAAAGACAGCAGCAATCAAAGATGATAATCTCAGGGAATGTACATTTGTCATGCCATAATAACATGCAAAGCTTACTATAACACTACTAACGTAAATTACTGACGTTAAACCCTCATCCCGAAATGTACACAGATGAGTATCAACTTATTCAATGCCAGAAGTGAATACAAAGTTAAGGGATGTGGACAGTCATTGCTCATACATTATGCAGGTAATGCATTCAGAAGCATAATTTCTATGAGAAATGGAGAGAACGAAGCGCATATGGAAATTAACAATCGTTAGGAATGGTCAAGTGTTTAGTTAATATTTCATATAAATAGAGAAGCTAATTTTCAGACAATTGAAGGGAATAAAGGTTATTAGCCTTATCCTGAGGAATACGAGAACTTTCTTACAAGTTTGTGTACAGCTACGATCAATCTTTTAGATATTTCAGCGATTAACTTATGTTGCAGAGATATGTTGGGCAAACCAAAAAATGTCCGAATAGACCGGTCCGTGGATGGACCTCCTGGCTTATTCCCGTTACAAATAAGTGTCGTGACTCCCAATAATAAATGCTCTACCGCAGCCTTACGGTCTATTTATTTGTGTGTACCAGCATTATTAAGTAGACTCGCATTTGCTGACTTATGAAGAGACAAATGGCTGCTCTCTCATGCTACTTGGAACATGTGTAAGCATCGAGAAACTGTGATGTGATTAAATGCTTAAGTCACTCCTCCATGATCAAGGTAAAAAGGACGAATCTGATTTGATTCTCTCTCCTTTCGCTCGTTTCGTTCGGACCATTTTAGCTCCTTCAGCTTACGTGGGCAGAGTTCCAAATCACATCCATTCCGCGGACGTGGATTCACATTAGCGCAATATTGGACACCAGCTCTAGGTGTTCCCAAATGGTGGAAGTATCGAGAAGCGATTATACGTTTTAATCAGGGATTCCTTCTGATTTATCAAGCTAGTGCTGCGCTGCGGGCTGCTCCATGATGTGTACACCACACTTTGGTCACCACGCTCGAAACCAACGAAATATACAGGAAATCTTACGACCGCCAGTTACCAGCTTTCCCCTCTCATTTCTTTCTGTCTGCACAAGCTGAATGCAAATATAGTTCAGTTACCCTTGTTTCTATTTTGCGCTTTTTCTGACACTTGTTTCAGTTGCTCAGTGTACACTGGCATCCGAAAGATAATCAACAAATTGAAATTTTGGAGCCGGCCGGGGTGACCGAGCGGTTCTAGGCGCGTCAGTCTGGAACCGGGCGACCGTTACGTTAGCAGGTTCGAATCCTGCCTCGGGCATGGATGTGTGTGATGTCCTTAGGTTAGTTAGGTTTAAGTAGTTCCAAGTTCTAGGGGACTGATGACCTTAGAAGTTAAGTCCCATAGTGCTCAGAGCCATTTGAACCACTTTCGAAATTTTGGAAGAATGCATTTATTTTGCCACAAAACATTGTCAACAAGTGATAGTAAAGTAGGAACAATGTGTAGGATATGTGCTTAGTATGGGATGTGACCATCTGTAGTAGCAATGCAGGCCTGACAACGACGGCACATGCTGTGAATGATGTCATCAATGTCATGTTGAAGCAAGGCCCATTCTTCTTGCAGAGCTGCTCGCAGGTCTTAGAGAGTGGTTGGTGGATACTAACGTGATGCAACACGTCTGCCTAGTGCATCCCAGACAAGCTATATGGGATTCAATTAGGGAGAGCGAACAGGCCGAGCCCGGCGTGCAATACATTCCGTATTCAAGAAAACTTCAGCCACCCATGAGGGCGAGCATTATCGTCTTTGAATACGAGCTCTGAGCACGCAGAACCAAGCAAAAACCGTACATGAGGTCCGAAGATCTCGTCACGATAACCGACAGTAGTTAAAACTTGCAGATTCACCCGTACAATTTCATAAGGAAGTGTTAAGTGGGATCCTATCGCTGTCTGTCCATAATGTTTAGGCCCACAAATCGTGTCCCGTGTTCCCTCAAGATGCGAATCCGTCGAGAATCACTCTCCAGACCAAATCGTCACTCGTACGTCGTAAAAAAAACCTCTGGCAGTAAAGGTCTTTCCGCCGAAGCCTTCTGTACACTGTTTGACTCGATACAGGACGTCGAATGGATGCTGCGAGGTCAGATTCCAGTTGTCGTGTAATACTATGCCGGTACCGTCGTGCCCTTACCAGCCAAATAACGGTCCTCTCTTTCTAATGTCACACCTGGCCGATCCTTCCCTAATCTTTGGGATACAATTTCGGTCTTTATAAACCGTCATAATATCCGAGAAACAACAAAACGATTCACATTAAGCCATCGGAACAGAAAGAAACCAAATTTTAAGCGAGGTTAGGACTGAGACAAACTTTCAGTTTGAGAAAGAAACCAAAAAACATAATTCCAGCTTATTACATCAGCATGATCAGCTATTGGTTAAGGAACAGTCAGCAGATATTGTAACTCTACCCAATTTTAACTCAGTCAATGTGAAATGTCGGCTATCTTTATTGCAATAAAATATTGGTGGACTGAGAAATAAAATTAATGAATTAATTATCTGCACAGTTGAATTAGAGTCTTCAAACCCAGATGACATAATCTGCCTCTCTGAACATCATGTGACCACTGGTATAGATCTTTCAAGTGATATAGGGTTTAGGTTAGCATCTCACTTCTGTAGATCAGAAGTCGAGAAAGGAGGAGATGCCACGTTCATCAGGATCTATCATAAATTTAAGAACATAGACATTCATCAATTTTGCCTAGAGCAGCATATGGAAGCATGTGCAACAGAAGTAAATTTTCACAAAAAATCCTTCATAATATTAAATGTATATCGAGCACCTGCAGGTGACTTTAATCTGTTTGTAAATCACCTTGAAGCTGTACTGGCATATTTAACAAGCAGAAACAAAGAAATAGTGATTGCTGGTGATTTCAATGAAGATTTCTTTAAGGACTCCCCCGGTAAGAACTTATTTGAGTTAGTAACACTATCACTCAACTTAATTCCCACTGTAAAATCCCCCACTAGGGTAGGCAATTACTCACAAACAGCCACTGATAATATCTTTATAGGAAAGTACAATGGACAAAATTATATTACAAAACCAATAGTCAATGGCCTCTCAGACCAGGACACGCAGTTCCTTCTGTTAAATGTTATTACTGAAGAGGATATAAAAATCTGTTAAATCAGAGCTCAAGAGGGTAATCAATAAGCCAAAAATTGATTATTTTAGGGCACTCCTCAGAGACATTCACTGGACTGATGTTTACAGTGCTCATGGCATGAATGAAAAATATAACACTTTTGCTAATAAAGTGCTTACCTTATTCGAACGCTGTTTTCCCACAAAACTTACAAGTTTAGAGGAAATTCTACAAAGAAGCCATGGATTACTCAAGGAATTGGGGTATCTTGTAAAGCAAAAAGGAAACTCTATCTGTCAATCCGATGGTGGTGGTGGTGGTGTGTTTGGCGCTCAACATCGAGGTCATCAGCGCCCTGACACACATTAAAAGGAACGAATGTGGACAGACCTAAGAAAACTAAAGCACACACTCAAAGAAAGCAGGAAAAGATGGAAAATGCTACATAAGAAAGTAAAACCTATGGAAAGGGGAAACATCGCAACAAGAACGTCACAGGAAATCCGAAACAGTTCCGATGTTGATGCTATAGCACATTACAAGAAATACTGCAAAATGTTAAAGATTGTAATATGGACATCAAAGCAAATATATTACAAGGAAAAGATTGTCATATCAGACAACAAAATAAAGGCTATATGGGATATAGTGAAGGAGGAGACCGGTAGAACCAGACATGAAGAGGGACAAATAGCATTAAGAGTAAATGATACATTGGTGACAGATGTGTACAGTGTTGCACAACTTTTTAACAAACATTTTATAACTGTTACTGACAAGATGGCGTTGTCAGGTTCTGTAGATGCTGCTATGGAATACCTCAGACCAGACATTTCAAGTAACTTCCATAATATGAATTTGACCCTCACTACCCCAACAGAAATAGTATCCATCATAAAATCTTTAAAATCAAAAACATCTAGTGGGTATGATGAAATATCAACAAATTAAAGAATGCGATTCTGAGTTAAGTAACATATTAAGCTATCTGTGTAACCAGCCATTTATCAGTGGAATATTTCCTGAATGGTTGAAATAAGCTGAAGTTAAGCCACTGTTTAAGAAGGGAGATGAAGAAGTAGCATGAAATATCCGTCCAATTTCACTTTTGCTAGAATTCTCAAAAATTTAAGAAAGTGATGTACAATCGGCTTTATAACCATGTTATCTCAAATAACATACTGTCAAAGTCACAGTTCGGATTTATAAAGGGTTCTGATATTGAGAAGGCTATCTGCATTTACAGTGAAAATGTGCTTAATTCATTAGACAAAAAATTGTAGGCATCTAGTATATTTTGTGATCTGTCAAAGGTGTTTGACTGTGTAAATCACAATATACTTTTAAGTAAATTAGGACATTGTGATGTAACAGGAAATGCTGCAAAATGGTTCATATCTCATATATCTGACAGGAAACAAAGGGTGTTATTATTAAAGAGACATGTATCGAACTATCAGGCATCATCCAACTGGGAACTAATTACATGTGGGGTCCCACAGGGTTCCATTTTAGGGCCCTTACTTTTTCTTGTGTATATCAATGACCTTTCATCAGTAGCAATACCAGAAGGCAAGTTCGTTTTGTTTGCTGATGATGCAAACATTGCAATAAATAGCAAATCAGGAGTAGTCTTAGGAAGGTCAGCAAATAAAATATTTGTGGACATTGATCACTGGTTCCTAGCCAAATCTTTTCACTAAACTTTGAAGAAACACGCTACATGCAGTTCAGAACCTGTAAGGGGTGTCCCACGAGCATACGCCTAACATATGATGACAAGCAGATACCAGTGGACAGTGTTAAATTCTTGGGATTACAGCTTGATAATAAATTCAACTGGGAGGAGCGCACAATAGAACTGCTGAAGCGTCTTAACAAATCTCTATTAGTAATGCAAATTGTGTCAGACATAGGGGATATAAAAATGAAAAAGCTGGCATACTATGCTTACTTTCATTCCATAATGTCATATGGGATTATTTTTTGGGGCAATTCATCAAGCCAAGCTAAAGTTTTCTGGGCACAAAAACGTGCAGTAAGGGTTGTATGGTGTGAACTCAAGAACATCCTGCAGAAGCCTGTTTAGGGAAGTAGGGATACTAACTACTGCTTCCCAATATATTTATTCCTTAATTAAATTATATCACTTTTTTAAACCAGCAGCTCAATTCATGGAATCAATACTAGAAATAAGAATAATCTTCACAAGGATTTAAAGTCACTTAGTCTTGTACAAAAAGGTGAGCATTATTCAGGAACATACATTTACAATAACTTGCCAGCAGCCATAATAAGCTTAACAACCAACCAAACAATGAAATTCAGTTTAAGAGAAGCCTAAAGGATTTATTGGTGGCCAACTCCTTCTACTCCATTGATGAATTTATATATAACTTCTGCACAATTTCAGTGCAGTAATGTGGTCATTGTAAATAAGTGTGTGTTTGTGTGTGTGTGTGTGTGTGTGTGTGTGTGTGTGTGTGTGTGTGTAAGTACAATATAACTTGTGCACCAGTTCCGTGCAGTAATGTTTTCAATGTAAATAAGTATTTAGTATTTGTATTACATGTTTATTACCTTATAAATAAATAAACAATTTTATTTTAAATTCAGTGGATTAGTATTTGTAAAATGATTCTTTCATATAGCATTCATTAAAAAATAACGACCATGCCACTTGGGATTTGTGGAATGATACATTAGTTTATTTGTTTGAGGTGTAAATATTTGTCATGTATTGTTGTTTTTTGAGATGTTCTACATCCTGGAGGACCTCCTCACTACGGATCAAATGGAATGAAAGTAAATCCAGTCAGTTTGCGACTGTCCTGCTCGCATTCTTCTTACGACCTTCTACTGCAGAGTGACTGGTAGGAGCCTTCTCTGTGCTACTGCACTGTCTGTGACTGTGCACACGGCGACCTGTGTTTGTGGGACTACCCGACAAGCACAACCCCGTTTGACAGGTGCCCAGATGTCATTGTCGGCGTGGTTGTCCGTTGACTGGATTGCCATATGCCGTGCAGAACATAACCGTACAGACATCTGTTGACAGTTTGTATGACTACATTGTGAATTAGACACAGGACGGGGATATAGCGATTTTTTGCTTTAATTTTGGACACCAGTGTGTATACTTACCTGGTAAGCATAACTCCTTTACAGTACTGATGTCTACTGCAATAACTAAAACTGTTCGATTTCTTTCTTAATTCCTAAATGACTTTTGGTGTCGAAGTTAGAGAAAGCAGCTGACTTTGGTCTTTGCAGTTCTTTGTAAATCAGGTAGTAAAAGAACAATCGTATTTAACTCACCAAAGTTATTAAAGTTGTTATTTGATTACAGAGGTGTGTCTTGCCGTCACTTTTTGTCTATTATACCCATATGTAACATCAGTTTTGCAGAAGGAATTGACTTATTAGTTGTCAACAGCACAGCAACTTAGAGATTCGAATATGAAGCCTACGTATCTCTGCTTTCTATCAACATCGACACTGATACATCGATTAAATCGTAACTAAAGAATGTGTACTGTGGTTACGGTGTCACAGGGATACCTATTTTAGGGTAGGAAGAGGAGAAGAAAACAATCTGTAAAAGGGGTTAGGGTTGAAAGAGAGACTAAATTTTATTAAATAGCTACAGAAGGCAGATTTCAGCACACAGCTTTCGTGCAAACAGCTCTTAATGGAAGGTATACAAAAATTACGGAAAAATTTTTGTGCATTCAGTATGCAATACCATGTGTCATTATTATACCATGGAGATGTAAAAGTAAAAATTATGAGCTACTAATATGTGTTGTTGAATTACATTTATCTGACCCAGTTGTTTCTGTCTCAAGATAGTGCTGTATCCCAGCCATATCCCCTACGCAATCCACTTCGAAACTCCATAGTTGTTTCCCAATGCAGCTCTGAAGCTTGCAATTTGGCTAAAGGGCGCCTACTATCCATCTCTGTATTGGGACAAAAACGTGGCGCCTTGCGACGTCACCCTATGGAGCGGCGTGCTACAAACAGCGAGGTGTCGGCATATGCGCAAAAGAGGCCAATGCTCAGAAGTTCATGTGAAGTTAAGGCAGGTTATGGTGTCACATTGGCACCAAATTCCACTCTACTTCTGCCCAAAGCCACCGAGTACGTGGAACTCCATGGGGGTATCGCCACACTTCCTCTTACCGAAATTTTGCCGCTACTCTTGAGCTTCTTGATGTGTCGACAGAAGTGCCGACACAGTGTGATTTGAGGGGACCGCAATGCACGCTATAAACACACGAAGGATGGCGTGAGGACTGAAACAGGATACGTAATGAATGCTATAAAGAAAAGTACGTAGCTGCTGGAATACTTAACTTCAATCCATCCTTGTTGTACATTGCTATTGACGATACAAGTGAGACTCTGTATATTCAGGCAATGAACTACTAATGGCGCCTTGCTAGGTCGTAGCCATTGACTTAGCTGAAGGCTACTCTAACTATCTGCTCTGCAAATGAGCGAGACTTCGTCAGTGTGCATCGCTAGCTACGTCGTCCGTACAACTGGGGCGAATGCTAGTGCGTCTCTCGAGACCTGCCGTGTGGTGGCGCTCGTTCTGCGATCACTGACAGTGGCGACACGCGGGTCCGATATGTACTAATGGAACGCGGCCGATTTAAAGCTACCACCTAGCAAGTGTGGTATCTGGCGGTGACACCACACTTCTGGCGATAGAGATCTGACCCGTGCCGTCCCGAATTGAAATCATTATGTTTTCTTACGGGTGGCCGAGCAAAGATTCCATGTACATACTCAGAACAGACACGAAAAGCATTGTCTGAATGCTGTAGAGGGCGTCAATGAAACCACCTTTTCCCTTGGGGCATTGATTGCCACGTGAGCCGTGCACGGCTAGCGTTTATCCCATTTATCGTTTATCATCTTCTGTTACGGCACTACCGCCTCGTTTTCTTATTACGTTTACTGGCGTCACTAATTCCTGCCTCACTTGCCAGTGAATGGCAGCAGCAGTGCGTATCGATAAGTGGACTGTGGTACCATCTCTGGAGCGACTGATAGCATTTCGTCGTGTGTCAGGCAGTCAGTTCGGAACGGACCAGCAGTGCAGTCGCGACGCAGCAGCAGTGAAGTCGGGGACGGAGCGCTGGCGAGGCGCCGACAGCCAGTGCTCGCAGACCGGTAGCGACACACATGAACTGTCCGACGGAGGGAGATTGGAGCGCGTCGACTGTTGGTTGGTCGTTTGGTTGGTTGTCTCATCGGCCGACGTATGTTTGATCCTTTCACCGTTTCTGGGCCTGAGCAGTTTGGTCGGTCGACGTGGAGCAGTGAGGAAATCTCCACGGCGCGTAGTTTGGCTGGGCCTGCTAGCGGCCTCTATGCGTTGTCGTAGTGTGTGGTGCTGTTCCCATTGCTAGGAAGTTCGTGGCTCACCGATGCTGGACATGGAAGTTGAGTTTTAACATAATCTACAAGCAAGTCAAGACTGTTCACATTGTGTCGTTTGGAGTTCGTTGTCGGCTGTTGGGACATTCCCGCGAGCAACAACTTGTGTTTTCAAGTTGGCAAATTTTAGCCACCCTCCGGTGGAGTTTAGCTGTACTTGGTTATTTTGAATTGAATTGCACCAGCGGAACCTTTTGCCTTGTGGCCGGTAACGTTCCGGTTACCTTCCCTGGCCGTTGACGCAGATTCAGGCAGTGTATTTTCATCGAGTTGTCGCTGTCCAGCATGGTGTGTAGTTTCGCAGCACAATGTATAATTGGTTGTGGGCACCTTCCACGTTGTTCCACTGAACTCCCTGATGTGTGGTGGTCGGGTGAAGTGGAGGTTATATTGTCGGTGGGTCCGTTGACTGTCTGTCGATTGAGTTGTCGTCGGATCGACAGTGTTTATGCCGACTGCTTGTCTCACCTAAGCGAGCGTTAGTGTTTGAATTGCAGACCGACTATCGGAACTTCTGAGCGCCCTTGGGCGTACTGCCTTTTCTTGTTTGTTCTCGTTGTTTGTACTTTTATGGCTTCTCGCCGATTTTTAGATTAAGGTTGTTTAGCCCTTAAGGCGTCAGGTGGTTTGGGCCTTACGCTGAATTTAAGAACTGTTTTACGTAAAGCTTTTGGCATTTTTAAAGTTAATGTCACTCAGTCTTAAGTGTTCGGCCTTTAGCCGATTTTGAATTTAAGTTGTTTGC
The DNA here is from genome assembly GCF_021461385.2 of Schistocerca piceifrons. Classification (NCBI taxonomy): domain Eukaryota; kingdom Metazoa; phylum Arthropoda; class Insecta; order Orthoptera; family Acrididae; genus Schistocerca; species Schistocerca piceifrons. Next base: position 65,483,089 of record NC_060140.1, read on the forward strand.
TCATAAACTGTCAGATTCCTTGGGCCTTCAGCCTAATTAAGGAACTGTTTTAAGATAAGGCTTTGCCTTTTAAATTTCTGATTTTGGTTGAGACTTAAGTCATTGGCTTCCAGTCGTTTTTAAATTAAAGTGGTCTTGCCCTTAACGCATGAGACTGTATGGCGCATTCAGCCGCTAATTAAGTTCCAAAACTAAGACTGTGTTTTTTTTACTTTATTTTTTTTTTGTCTTTTGTAATGTTTGGTCAAATAGAAGGTTTTATGTTCGAGTGTAACTGACAGCCGCTTATTTTGGTCCCTTTTCTCAAATTAAACTGCCTGGCCTGTCCTGCGGGCTTAGCAGGGCGTCTCACCACGAATTTTTCTCTCAATAACCAACAGTTGGTTTGGGATGAACAACAGGAAGAGGTTCTTGGCACCCTTCGACATTTTGACAACGGCAGACTATTCAACTCTTCTCAAAGAATATCACGCGCTAGCAAACTTATTCAACCTGATCGCTTCGTTTTCCAGCGTAGCGCGGCCGCAACTTTGGCTCTGGTGTAGAAGGTGGAACCATTAGAGGCCATTAAAAACCACTCGACGATATGTGAACGTGATCGGAAGAAGCAAAGAATGTTTATGCCAGCCGAGCTGCTTTTTTTGGGGACTTTAAAAATGTCCCTTTACAGAGACATACCTATGTGCCGGTGTGGCAGGCAATCTATTCGACACCCTTTAACTATATGGTACCATGTCGCTGAAACAGCGTGTGCTGGCCGCATTCGAAATCTATGGGCGTCAAAAGGCAAGTCTGTTACACCGACACCTAGCGATCAGTCAATGGCTGCCTCTGTACAGGGACATTCTTAAAGTGTCTGGAAAAGATGCACGGGTGGGATCGAGACTGTCACCGAACTGGGGGGATCTCTAAAAGAAAAGCTAAGCTCCGTCCAAAGAGGCCATGAAGGTGCAACGGTGCCGACCGGCCGCCGTGTCGTCTTCAGCCCACAAGCGTCACAGGATACGAATATGGAGGGGCATGTGGTCAGCACACCGCTCTCTCGGCCATATGTTTACGAGACCCCATCCGAGACTTCTATATCAAGTAGCTCCTCTGTTTGCCTCGCAAGGGCTGAGTGCACCTCTCTTGCCAAGAACGCTCGGCAGACTGGTTGGTCACCCATCCAAGTGCTAGCCCAACCCGATAGCGCTTAAATTTGGTGATATGACGGGAACCGGTGTTACCAGTGTGGCAGGGCAGTCGGCCATTGCCCGTTTTATTCGCGCTTGCATCAGTATCGCAGCTGGCCCCCTATGATCGCAACACAAGAGGGTGAGGAAGAGGAGGAGTCCTGAAAACACTCTTTGCTCACTCCGATCACCTTCAGATTTCGTCGAATAGTTTTGAACGGTCCCATAGCGTTCCACCTTCTACACCAGAGCAAAAACTGCGGTCGTAAAACACTCTAAACGGGTATGATCATGTCGAATGGATTTGCAAGCGCACAATGTTCTTAGAGGAGAGATGAATCGTCCGTGATTTGTCTGAGAAATCAAAGGTTGTCATGAACGTCGTACTGTCGCTCATCCAAATGTGAATTGTCGTTTCTGACCGCAGTATGTGCGGAAATCAATGCCCCAAGGGAGCGGTGGTTTCATTTACGCCTTCTGCGCTATTCGCTCAAGCTTTTGCGTTTTTATTCTGAGCGGCAGTGTGTCTGAAACGTGTTCCTCGCCGACCTATAAGAAAACCGCATCGTTTCAACGCTGCCCGTCGCGGTTCTGACCTCCGTTGCAGAGACGTCAAAAGAAGTGGTGAAATTCCGGTAAGAGGGTGAGGTAGGGCGGGGGGGGGGGGGGGGGTTGAGGTCGGAGGGGACGCGTGACGACGTTCGCATCGTGTTTACGTGCAAGGTTGCGTAGGCCAGGATTATGGTGAAGTTCACTGTAATGTAACATAATTAAGCCATCTTACCTCTCACGTGAACTGCGATCTGCCCTTTTCTTCACATTTGTCGACACCATGCTGGTTGGAGCGTCGCGAGCCCGAGCGCGGCACCGAGCGAGGTGGCGCAGTGGTTAGCACACTGGACTCGCATTCGGGAGGACGACGGTTCAATCCCGTCTCCGGCCATCCTGATTTAGGTTTTCCGTGATCTCCCTAAATCGCTTCAGTCAAATGCCGGGATGGTTCCTTTGAAAGGGCACGGCCGATTTCCTTCCCCATCCTTCCCTCACCCGAATTTGCCCTCCGTCTCTAATGACCTCGTTGTCGACGGGACGTTAAACACTAATCTCCTCCTCCTCCTCCTCGAGCGCGGCGTCGCAGGGCGCAACGTTTTTTCAGCATCACAGATGAAGCCAGTAGGTATCTTTGAGGCAAATTTTCTATCTTTTTCTTCGCAGTGAGAGACAATAATGGAGTTTCCAAAAAGTAACACTTTAATTGTGTTAAGCAGTGTACGTTTACATCTACATCAATCTACGCAAGCTACCAGAAACTGTGTGCTGGAAGGTACTCCTGATACCACTAAGCTGACCCCGTTTTCTTCACCACTCGCCAATGGCGCGCGGGTGGAATGGTTGGTGGGTAAGCCTCCGTTTTAGCTCAAATTCCTGGAATTTTTCTCTTTGTGATCATTTAGTGAGAGGTATGTTGGCGGGAGTAACATGTTCTCCCACTCTTCCCGGAAAATAATTTTTCAGTAGCAAGCATCATCGTGGTGCACAATGCCTCTGCTATAGCGTATGCCGCTGGAGTTTTTAAGCATCTGTGTAACGGATTACCTGCTCATGATCGAGGTTCACATTCGTATATTGAAAGACGTCATGTTAACTGTTGACTTTAGAAATTATTTATTTCACTTTACTACGTCTCGGAGGATCTTGAAAGGCTGACATATTAAAAGCTACTTGAAAAACTAGATTTTGTAACTTCTGCTACATTCATCACTCAGACACCTTAATATGATCTTGGAAGTATACACATCAAGAAAAGTTTTGCATCACCCGGTTTCCTAGAACTCCTGAACGTAGACGTTGACTGTGGATATTGTATCACAGACACAGTCCCTTTGACTGTTCAGAGCTGTCACAATACCCGCCCAAAGCTGTAAACAACCATGCATGAGCAGCACCAATTAGGAGGGGCCCGAAAGCCGATTAGTTCCAGTCATTCCACCAGGAAGGAGGTACACAGCTTGTGTTGTTTGTAGTTCAACCATGCCCAGACGGTCAGTACCGCGGTTCGATCGGGTCCGCATTGTTACTTTGTACCAGGAAGGGGTCTCAACAAGGGAAGTGCCCCGGTGTCTCGGAGTGAACCAGAGCGATGTTGTTCGGACATTGAGGAGATACAGAGAGACAGGAACTGTCGATGATATGCCTCGCTCGGGCCGCCCAAGGGCTACTACTGCTGTGGATGACCACTACCCACGGATTATGGCTCGGAGGAAACCTGACAGCAACGCCACCATGTTGAATAATGCTTTTTGTGCAGCCACAGGACGTCGTGTTACGACTCAAACTGTGCGTAATAGGCTGCATGATGCGCGACTTCATTCCCGATGTCCATGGCGAGGTCCATCCTTCCAAACACGACACCATGCAGCGCAGTACAGATGGACCCAGCAACATGCCGCATGGGCCGCTCAGGATTGGCATCACGTTCTGTTCACGATCAGTGTCGCATGTGCCTTCAACCTGACAATCGTCCGAGACGTGTTTGGAGGCAACCCAGTCAGTCTGAACGCTTTAGATACACAGTCCAGCGAGTGCATCTAGGTGGAGGATCGCTGCTGTTTTGGGGTGGCATTATTTGTGGTCGACGTAAGCTGCTGGTGGTCATGGAAGACGCCGTAACAGCTGTACTTTACGTGAATGCCACCCTCTGACTGATAGTGCACCGATATCGGCAACTCATTGGCAAGCCATTCGTCTTCAAGGACGACACTCCCATCGTGCACGTCTTACGAATGACTTCCTTCAGGATAACGACATCGCTCGACTAATTGGCGAGCATGTTCTCCAGACATACACCTTACCGGAGATGCCTACGGTGGATTGAAAATGGCTGTTTATGGACAATTTGACACGCCAACCGATCCAAGGGATTTACGCCGAATCGCCATTAAGGAGTGGGACAACCTGGACCAACAGTTCCTTGCAACAGTTCCTTGATGAAGTTGTGGATAGTATGCCACGACGAATACAGGCATGCATCAATGCAAGAGGACGTGCTACTGGGAATTAGAGGTACCGGCTTCTACAGCTATCTGGACCACCACCTCTGATGGTCTCACTGTATGGTAGTAGAACATGCAATGTGTGGTTTTCATGAACAAAAAAAAGGGCGGAAATGAGGTTTATGTTGATCTCTATATCCCTTTTTCCGTACAGATTCCGGAACTCCAGGAACCAAGGTGGTACAAAACTCTTTTGATGTGTGTATTAGGTGATGGTTCGTCAGTCCGCAGTGTTTTTCTAATAATGGGAACATCTCAGGGCGCAAGATGAGGTGTATTAGGTGGGTGCGGAAGGGCTCTTTGCCAGTTTAGCCGAAGATAGGCGGGCGTTAGCATGGAGTAGCACCACTTCATGCAGTCTTCCTGGTTGTTGTTTTAGGATTACGTGTGTAAGACGTTTCAGTTGTTGACAGTAAATGTCAGCAGTGGTGGTTACACTCCGGGGAAGCAGTTCGTAGTTTACCATACCTTCGCCATTCTACGACAAGCATATGGTTATCTTTGTGCGGGCGATTGCTGCTTTGTTCGGGCTCAACCATTCCTTTCCCTATGCCAACATAAAGACATCGTCTCTCATCACCAGTAACAATACAGCGTAGGAATGGTCGGTGTTGTTCACGGGCAAACTGGGGAAGAACAAGTAGAGATACATATGGTCACGCGTTGATTTTTGTTATTTTGCCATACAGCATGTGACACCCGTACCTGTGTTTTGAACACCACTCCATGCAAATCTCACACGATGGTGGAATTTGTCTGTTCTCGAGTACACCGACTTGTATCATTGCAGATTAACGTGTTTAAACGATCTTCATCAAACCTGAAAGGTCTTCCTGAAGGTAGATATTCATTAATGTCAAAACCATGAGAAAACTGTTTTCTTGGTGTGCTCTGTCTAATAGCATTGACCCCATACACGGCTCAAATGTTTCTGGCTGCCTCCACTGTTGTCGCCCCTCTGTTGAACTCAAACTGGTGAATAAGTGAGAAATGTTCCGATTTCTGCACTTGGCACTACATCTTCTAGTGGCCACAGCTCCAGTCACTACCTCCAAATGTCAAGATGACAATGTGTAATCCCAAATAGAAACAGTGAGCTGGAATTAAAAAATGCCAGTCGATAAATAAACCAATAGCAACCGGAATATCAACATGCCAAGCAAAACCGCTCCGAACTTATGCACCATCCTAATACGCCAGATGATCACTTAAACGCAATACTCAACCACCAGGATAAATAAAGTAAAATTGCCTTAGCAGTATAAATTATGTAATGTTTTCAGCTGTTAAAATGTAGTTATTTTTAGTGTGTTTGACATTATTTTGGTCTCTTATGTTGTCTGACTGAATGAGGGAATGATTTTGTCATGTAAAAATATGCGAAGTACGATCCACTGAAATTGTGAATAAACAACTGTGAGTGACTGAATCTGACTGTGAAGCATTGTTATCAGATTCATACAATCGGGAAAAACCTAACCGTAAAGCAGCCATTACTCGGTAGCCTATGGTAGAAATACGAAAGTTACTTCATTTTTTCAGACGATTAAAGGTGGAGTTAATTTGGTTTTTGGGAAAGTATTACGCAACTTTATCTAACTTGTGACGAGTTCTCTAAGCTTTTGTGTTTAAACTGAGTAATGGTGTTTCTTTAGAGGAATATGATTGATTGGTAGACGTTTATAATCATTCGCAGATGACATCTAAGATAATTTATGCTATTTAATGAATATTGCGACTTTCTTTCGATGCGTATAAATTCCACCTGGCGTGTTGTATAGTCGTAGCCACGAACTATCAAAATTCAAAGTTTGATGAACCGAATTGTATTTGAGCAAGTACTCAACACTGAATACCGTATGATTTACGTTTACTAACTGATGAAAAATGCGACTCTATAAGAAAAAAGGTCTGGGTTAATACCTTAAACTGGCTACTGGGGAATGTGTTGTATGATAGGACTGGTACAGACTGCGTTTACTTTCGTTGTTTTATTTCCGTGACTGCATGCTACGACGATCTTCGTAGTGAATGCATCGGTACGAAGGGACAATACGGAACAGGTGTTTTAATGTAAGGACTTTTATTCATTTAGTAAAATGGTTCATATGGCTCTGAGCACTGTGGGACTTAACATCTGAGGTCATCAGTCTCCTAGAACATAGAACTGCTTAAACCTAACTAACCTAAGGACATTACACACATCCATGCCCGAGGCAGGATTCGAACCTGAGACCGTAGCAGTCACGTGGCCCCGGACTAAAGCGCCTAGAACCGCTCGGTCACCGCGGACGGCCTTCATTTTGCAGATACAGCCAGACCTGGAAAGATTATCTCATTTAAACAGTATATATGTGCACTGTGTTGACATGTGTAGTGCACCTAATTTTGTCATCTCGGGGCGGGTCGTATTTCTGAAGAACTGACTGAAGGGAGTAATTTCCATGTTAGTGGGAAGGCAGAACTTTAAGCGCACTGCGGCAGTGGTACCGCCCGATACCAAGATATTAATTGTTTCAGGGATTAAGTTAGCTTATTACTCATGGAGAATAGATATGGAGAGAAAATCGTTGCCATTTGTTACAAACAGCCCTGAATTCAAGAACATTCATACTAACAAGTTCTGTCTAGAGCGCGATCTAGAATCAGGTGTAGTTACCGACGTGTTAGTGGATCGCAACTAGTGGCAGTCGAACACACTGTTCTGAATATTGTTCCACGCAGCATGAGACACGTACATACTCGTACACAAGGTATTACCGTATGACATCGGTTCCCTCCTCTATCAAGAACACAACACTTCACCGTCTTTTGCACGCGGAAGTTAGTTTCTTCCTGTATCCATCCTGGTTTGTTCGATTGTCTTTAAATTTCGGTGTTTTCTTCTCGTTCCTAAATAGCCCACACCATTTCCTCGCAGTGTGAAGCACTAGGGGAATGGTGTACGTAATACGTACATGTAGCGTTTCCATGATATGCTGTAGTACACATCAGCGGAAAAACAAAACGCAGTGACAAAGACACAAGATGAAGGATGTTACATATAACGACGACTGTGTTTCACTTCAGTTAATATGTTAAGAGAAAGACAAAAAATAAACATCGTATAATATATAACTGAAACACAGATAAGAACTTAACATCTTGCTTAGGCCATGAATAACTGCATGTACAAATTTAAAATAATATATATATATATATATATATATATATATATATATATATATATATATATATATATATATATGGCACTGTGCTGTCTGTAATAATGTTATAATACTTTGCTACCGGTTTCGGTTCTGAACCATCAACGGCACCTGTACAACGCACAGAAGTGGACAATGTGACAATGCCAAACGAAGTAAGTAAGAGTTGTCTCATTTTTCTTGATTTTCTAGAAATGTTTTTGTTTTTGTTATTATCCCTCAAGTAATATTTTTGCCACCGTTTTATTTGTGCAGTATAATAGTACATTCGAAACCATGATAAACAATTTGTAATTGTACAAGAAAAATACAATATGCAGAATTGTATTATACGAAAATTAATATAATTTAATAAGGGACATTAATTAGATGCAATTTAAGGTACATAATTTACGGAAACAAGGAATCATAAATTGGCCTAGATATTGTAGAAATACTTCTTGACGAGAAAAGGGACTGAATATGAACTTTCTTTATAGCAAAATGGTTCAAATGGCTCTGAGCACTATGGGACTTAACATCAGAGGTCATCAGTGCCCTAGAACTTAGAACTACTTAAACCTAACTAACCTAGGGACATCACACACATCCATGCCCGAGGCAGGATTCGAACCTGCGACCGTAGCAGTCGCGCGGTTTTGGACTGACGCGCTTAGAACCGCTTGCCCACCGCGGCCTGCTCTTTATAGCAGAAGTTACTTTTTTTTTGTACGCTATAATGCACGAAATGTAGTAATGTTTACAACAGCTGTAATGGTCAAAACAGTGTCTGTTCCTTCAGATATGCAAGTACGTGTGACGTAAGTCGTAATGTAAAACACAGACGCTGTATAAACACAGAGATTGTAATAATTACATTAACCCTCCGTTTCTGTTTTCAGATAATTTAACATTATTAGTGTGATGGTGTCTGAGAAACCCCAAAATTTATTATTTTGAAATACTAAACACATATATTGTGTCTAATAGTGGTGAAAACATGTTTAATTGGCCTTAAAACACGTATAAAATAGCTTTGGTTTATCTGTAAGAACATTATTATCGTCTTCTTCACTGCTTAAACAACTTTCACACGCTGTAACAATGTCTTCAAGCACAAAAGTTTACTGCATGTAAGGAACCATTGCTTAGTTTCTCTGTCTTTGGGTCTAGGACAAGCCTTGCACCTTCTCTGTGATGATGTTTTCTTGCAAGCAGTTTCATGGGAATTTGTGTTATACAGTGAAGAGCCATAGAAAGTTGTACACATGCATAACATCGTGTAGGGCACCTGCGAGCACGCTGAAGTGTCGCAAGACGACGTGGCATGGATTCGACAAACGTCTAAAGCAGTGCTGGAGGGAACTGACTCCATGAATACTGCAGGGCTGTCCATAAATCCGTAAGAGTACGAAGAAGTGGATATCTCTTCTGAACACCACGCTGCAAGACATTCCATATGTGCTCAATAATGTTCATGTCTGGGGAGTTTGATGGCCAGTGGAAGGGTATAAACACAGAAGAGTGTTCCTGAAGCCACTCTGTAGCAATTACGGACGTGTGGGGTGTCGCATTGTACTGCTCGAATTGCCCAAGTCCGTCGGAATGCCCAATGGACATGAATGGATGCAGGTGATCAGACAGGATACGTATGTGTCACCTGTCAGAGTCGTATCAGGGGTCCGATATCACTCCACTCTCACACGCCCCACATCATTACCGAGCCTCTACCAACTTGAACAGTCCACAGCTGACATGCAGGGTCCTTGGCTTCATGATGTTGTCTCCATATAATTTGAAACGAGGCTCCTCCGCCCAGGCAACATGTTTCCAGCCATCAATAGCCCAATGTCAGTGTCGACGGGCCCAGGCGAGGTGTAAATCTTTGTGTCGTGCAGTCATCAAGGATACACGAGTCGATCGTCGGGTCCGAAAGCCCATATCTATGATGTATAACAAGCGAGGCATCGTTTGTCATTTATCGGCGTGATGTGTGGTTTACGAACAGTTTTACCATGAAATCCAAGTATCCTCACCTCCCCTTCACGTTTCCACTTCTCTATCACGTCGGAAACAATGGACCTTGGGATGTTTAGGAGTGTGGAAATCTCACGTACAAAAGTAGGACGCTAGTGAAAACCAATCACCTGACCACGTTATAAGTCCGTGAGTTGCCTGGAGCGCCCCATTCCGCTCTCTCACGATGGCTACTGAGGTCACTGATATGGAGTACCTGGCAGTAGGTGGCAGTACTGTGCATCTAATTTGAAAAACGTACGTTTTTGGAGGTTTCCGGATACTTTTGATCGCATAGTGTAGGTAGTTTTTAACCCACTGTACTTGTTTCCGGCCAATAAGCAATATGTGTACCCAATTTGGTTTAAGTGTATCCAGTGGTTCAGGAGGAGATGTTGAACATATACACGTACATCTACTTCTATAATATTTATGGCTGTATACTCATACTATGCGCAAAACCATGTAACCACGACTGGGAACAGACAAGCAATAACGTAAATTCGGAGAATAATGTGGACTCGTCAACCACCTGAACGTCAGGTGCATCGTACTTTGAAATAAATAAAATTCCACTATTCGTTACTGACGGTGGTTTTCTCTTCTATTTAGCACAGCCAAGGATGAAACACTGAGAGCAATGGGTAAAATTAACCTAATCTCTCTCTCTCTCTCTCTCTCTCTCTCTCTCTCTCTCTCTCTCTCTCTCAATGTAGTAAAATTGCTACGTGACAAATCGAAAAAGTTTATATTGCCAGAACTGAAACTTGGATCATTACGTTGCGCATTTCATTACTAGTAACGCACTAGAATTGCGATCCAAGAAGTAGCACAGCTGTCACACACAGTAAACAAAATTTTCTGACAATTTAAAATGGCATAGAAACAATATGACTGAAACGAGCGCTGTAATTTGCAGTTCAAAGCTGCGAGATACTGCCATGGAAACCGTATCTTTTACGATTATCTGGAAACGCCACTAGCCAAAAGTGACACACTATTGATAACGATATACAATATACAGTACTAAATTTATAAGCATAAATGGAAGTATAGGTAAGATGTAGATAGCTTCTGACTGTATCGTTTAATCTTCACTTAGGAGACAAGGAAGGAATAATTTACTGGATCTACATGCGGTGCTTTGGTTTTTGGAATGTAGATTCATATCTTGAACATTCTGAGAACGTGTCTGCAAAGGCTACAGAAGGCACCTAGCCTGAGTGAGTGAGTACATTAAAGGATAGGAGAATACCTGGAAAGCACGCAGCGAGATTGTGGAGCAGGGACACAGGAATGGGAACATTCAGAAGCGTGTTCGTTGAATCACAGAGATTTGAGAGGAAGTGGATACTGCCTCGAGGGCATGTTAACCGTTTATTCTGATGAAGTCTCGTTCACTTTTAGTATGCTACAACACAGTTTACAATACTGCAGAGAGGGTCGTCACATAAACGGATCTTCCTTGAATTAGTTACGCACACTTAAAGAGATTTGGCAGCATACATTCTCGCGAGACACGTAGCCGCAACCACTCGTTTCTTTGATGCAAACGAAGTGAGCCACCGCCACGACTTTGGTCCGCCTCGTAAAACCAGCCCTCGCCGTGGCGCCCCAGTGTATAGGGCTTAACTCGTTTACAGCCGCGGCGCTGCCTTTGCTGTTGCTGCTGCTGCTGCTTCAGCCACTGAGGCAGTGGTAACCTAAACTGCCGTAACAAGCGGTGACGTCATCATGCAGCTACCCGTCTGCGGTAGAAGCTGACGGAGCCCACTATGGATAGAAAAACGTCACGTTCTATCAACCTTAGGACAAGACTACAGGCAAAGACAGTGGCGCCAACACACAAAACAAGAAAGCACAACATCGTTTTTGGAAGTCTGACTCCAATGCTCTCACTTCCTTGCGAAATATTTAACAGTAATAAAAGGATGGAGTAGAAAAACTAAGAAATCCATACAAAATTTTAAATAACTTCCTTCCAACCTACTGCGCCTTGATCCGTCCATTCCTTTGCTTTGAAAGTATGGAATGTGCATCAGATGCACGAAGTGCTGTGACACTCTCCAGGTCATTGGAGGCCACACACTTCGCCTTGCTTTCTTCCATCGCTATAAGCTACCATGCACAGTCACTTTATCACCTCGTCACATTCCTGTACCTCCACACATACATTCAACTTCCACAAATATCCTTTCCATTCTCAAAGTGGCCTAAAGCAGATCCATTCACGATTTTGAAATGCTACGGCGTCTGTACCAACCTTCCAATCATGTCCTGTGGTTTCTTCCTTATAAACATGTTCTGGGCTCCATCCTAGACACACTCATCCGAAATCCCATGTTCTCATACCATCTGTCCTTACACACAACTTCTTCTTTGGCTTGTGCATTTTCCCGCACTGAGGCAGGGCCGGCATGGTTAATCGGATCTGCCAATGTTAGTGGAAGGGGTGGCCGGATGAGCTTCCTGCCACCACCCTGTACCCCCCGGAACGGAGTTAGTTTACCCCAACTGTCTGTGACTAGTGTAATCCATTGAATAGTGTCTGTGAGTCCTGTTACTGAGGTGGGATGTGGGGACCAGCCCGGTATTCACCTAGGGGGATGTGGAAAACAGCCTAAAAACCACATCCAGGCCTACCGGCACACCGGTCATCGTCGTTAATCCGCCGGGCGGATTCGATCTGGGGCCGGCGCGCCTACCCGAGTCCACGAAGCTGCGCATTAGCGCTCTCGGCTAACCTAGCGGGTACTGTCCTTAGACACAAGATCAACCCCCCAAATACCAATCAAGTATTCATCCTAGCTACACTTGGCCCAAATCCTATAGTCCTCTATCACCATTCCTTCTACATAACCCAGAATTAGTATAGTTTCAGAAGTTTTGTAAGACACTGTTGTGCAAATATAATTTTTAAAATTAGAGAAAAACTAATACATATTGAAATGGTTCTGTTGATGGTTACAATTTATGTGATTGCTATCCGAACACTGCTTCCACTGCTTGGCCAATTTCAATGCCTACTTCTCATCAAAGTTTTCATGTCAACCCATATTACAAAATGATTAAAATTTTAACGTGCTACCCTGTTCCAGTTACAAGTTTAGTATCTAATAGCTTCGACGGGCGAGAAAAATGGAAGTTTCACTATATCAACCAAATTTAAAAATGTAAAACGCTATCACAAGTGCTCATTAACAAGTGTGATCTTAGTCCGCGGCTCGTGGTCTTGCGGTAGCGTTCTCGGGGTCCCGGGTTCGATTCCTGCCTCGAGATCATCATTTCATCCTCATTCACTCGCAAGTCGCCGTAGTGGCGTTAAAGAACTTGTGGAGTGGCGGCCGAACAGCCCCGCGAGGGGTCTTCCGGCCACCAATGCCATTCGCTCATTATTATTAGTGTGATCTTACATTAAAAGTTTCACACGATAATTGAAGTACTTAAGTTGGAAACTGTGTATACGTCTTAAGGCAGAGTAATTCACAGTGTGTGAATTACCCACAATGCATCAAGTATTTGTGTATGAGAGGGCTTTAAGATTTGCAGCAAACGTTACACGTAATTCGTAACCGCATCGAAATTTCTTCTCTCAAGCACAAAATAATGAAAGTAAGAAATTTTCTCGCTTAGTACATTTTGGCTTGTCATGCAGTAAAACTACAGAACTATATATGAATTTTTAATCATTTCATTGTTACTAGCTCCATTCGCAGCTCATTTAGAAGGCAGTGCCCATTTGTAGCACTGAGTGTACCTGCAAAACTACACCATTGTCCGGCTCATAGTTCAGAAGATACGACGTCATAAACATTGAGATGTGTCAAAAACTACAATATCTTCAACTATTAAGGGTTTACATATTTGTCGTCAAGTATCTTACACATTAACTGATTTGTAAAGGAATCCCACTCTTGAAGCTGTTTTATATTCGGGATTTAGATTCTTTGTGGATTGGTTTACAGGGTTGTTCATAATGCAACGGAATTATAACAGAATTTTCGTGCATTAGGCTTGTAACATGAGTTTCTGCCACTATCGTGCGTAACGGGCAACGCAGGAAAGCAAACGAATGGGGAACGTGGCGTTACGAACAGAGATATCTGTGGTGTCACCGCCAGACACCACACTTGCTAGGTGGTAGCCTTTAAATCGGCCGCGGTCCGTTAGTATACGTCGGACCCGCGTGTCGCTACTATCAGTGATTGCAGACCGAGCGCCGCCACACGGCAGGTCTAGTCTATAGAGACTCCCTAGCACTCGCCCTAGTTGTACAGCCGACTTTGCTAGCGATGGTTCACTGACTACATACGCTCTCATTTGCAGAGACGAAAGTTTGGCATAGTCTTCAGCTACGTCATTTGCTACGACCTAGCAAGGCGCCATATTCAGTTACTACGAATGTATTCTGAACAGATAATATTGTGAATCATGTACCGTCAAGAGCGACGTTCATTATTAATGGATTAAAGTTAAGTATCAAACTAATTACGTCCGCTTTCTTAATTCTAATTCCTTGGCATGTTCCAGACCTCACGTCAGTATAGTCCTTCCCTCCTCACGCCAGCCTGCGTGAGCTAAAACGCGTGCATTTTGGCCTCCATTTGTAACACGGTGTTGGCTCTTCTGCCAACACAACAATACCTATCTTAACCATGGAACTTTGTTTTCATTCACACCTTTTAGTGAGATTATTTAGGGAAAAGCTGGGTAAAGTCTTCACCCTAACGATAGTTTAATTGTCCTTTGACATCATGTCCTAAGTAAGCACATTAAATATATCTATATAAACTGCAAACCTTCTGTAACCCTAAAACGATTTCTTTTATTAAAATTCTACTTTTGTGGCAGAAAAGTGAGGTGAGTTTAAGTGAAAGTCTACTAAATAGTCATTTTGCTCGGTATTTAGGACAAAGTGTCAAGAGACAGAAGTAAGGAAAAAATTAAATAAGACTTAAATGAAGTGGAATCAGGTTTTCAAAGACTGATGTTTGAATTTCTATTGCTAAACTGTGACACCCAATCTCTGCCTGCCATCTATTTGTCTTTGTTCATTACCGTCTGCTAGCTATTACACTCAGCAATCTTCGATGCAAAGTGGCTTAAGTAATTGTTTACAGAGTCATAACATTTTCTTTCTATGTCAAAAACTTATTTATGGAGCTTTCCTGTTGCTCTTGGCTGGATGCAAAACTGAAGTTCCCGAGAAACCTCTTGGCTTCAGCTGCATCGCTTTTTTAAGAACTCTTAAGTTATTCCTTGAGACTTTGAATTGTTTGGCTGCTGTAGCAAACGATATATTTTCTTTTCTTACAGCTTCCAATGCCTGTTGAATAGCATAATATTCCCATGTTTGTTCTAGTGATTTTTTTAAATCAATTGACATTATGTTAACATATAACTGTAATAATAGAATGTAGCTTTCAACTTGTTCTTAATACTTAATGTCTTAGGAAATGTTACGAAATAATCTTGTGTTATCAACAATTCAGTAGTCTGGTAACAATGTAAATACAGTGCAAAATACATGTTTGGGCGAAGCCCGACAGGACACCATTATGCTAAATGCTATCTGAAATTGAATTTAAATTACCTTTGTAATTCATAAGCACGTCGCTTGGAAGGGTGAATTAGCATTTCATCAGCACTGTAGCAATTAACTAACGCAATATATATATATATATATATATATATATATATATATATATATATATATATATATGAAAATTAATTCTTCACTTTTCATGCACCAGAGATAGAGAAAACTCAGTAAATTACACTCCAGAGAAGTGTCCCCACGAAACACGCTGATGAAACCAAAGAAATCGCTCTGAATAGTTTCAAATGTTTGCAGCTAGGCTGCAGCACTGTCCAATAGGATAAAGTGATAAAATGAAAAGTCTACTTTATCCACCCAAACGGCTATAGCCGTGCTTAACCCTATACCTTCCCATGAAAAAGAATTACTAACAAGACGGCATCAACTCGAGATTATTAAGTCAGTTATGCACATTGTTAAAGCAAACACAACACATAACAATGCAAAGGATCATATCTCTTGAAAAGGTCAGTTCTGTTTATGATCTAATATTCGACAAACCAGACAGCCTTTACTCGTGATAATTATCAATATTTGTGGGCTATCGACTCAAGGCACTGATTTACTTATGTGCCCATGATTTGGATCAGCGTCAGGTAGCGCAAGAGGAATGGGAGGATATATGAGACAATGAGGGAAAAAATAACTCTGCGTTCATAATGTAAAAACATCGTTATTATGCACAACTAGCAACTATACACCTACAGCAAACACGCAGTAGACAGTGTCCCCATTTCATATGTGGTCACGTAATTGAACAAGCAGGTCAAGCCTTTTAAATAAGATTTTGGACATGTGAATGCGAATAATATAGACATGTGCTTATTTGCCAGGCGTGAATGCCGCATGTTACTCGCTGAATCTAAAATCTGTTATCGTACCATTCGTGCAAGGGTATTAAACGTCTTACCTCTGTAGGACAAGGTAAGAGCCCAGTGTACGGTGCCACCCTCCATTTCACATCAGAAATACCCTGTGGGATCTACGAATCCTTGACTGGCCAGCTATGTCCACTGATTGGCCATCCATAGTATATGTCTCACTAGGGGTAAGATAGATACCGCCTACAGGAAAATTAAAGAGACCTTTGGAGATAAGAGAACGACTTGTATGAATATCAAGAGCTCAGATGGAAACCCAGTTCTAAGCAAAGAAGGGAAAGCAGAAAGGTGGAAGGAGTATATAGAGGGTCTATACAAGGGCGATGTACTTGAGGACAATATTATGGAAATGGAAGAGGATGTAGATGAAGATGAAATGGGAGATATGATACTGCGTGAAGAGTTTGACAGAGCACTGAAAGACCTGAGTCGAAACAAGGCTCCCGGAGTAGACAATATTCCATTGGAACTACTGACGGCCGTGGGAGAGCCAGTCCTGACAAAACTCTACCATCTGGTGAGCAAGATGTATGAAACAGGCGAAATACCCTCAGACTTCAAGAAGAATATAATAATTCCAATCCCAAAGAAAGCAGGTGTTGACAGATGTGAAAATTACCGAACTATCAGCTTAATAAGTCACAGCTGCAAAATACTAACACGAATTCTTTACAGACGAATGGAAAAACTAGTAGAAGCCAACCTCGGGGAAGATCAGTTTGGATTCCGTAGAAACACTGGAACACGTGAGGCAATACTGACCTTACGACTTATCTTAGAAGAAAGATTAAGGAAAGGCAAACCTACGTTTCTAGCATTTGTAGACTTAGAGAAAGCTTTTGACAATGTTGACTGGAATACTCTCTTTCAAATTCTGAAGGTGGCAGGGGTAAACTACAGGGAGCGAAAGGCTATTTACAATTTGTACAGAAACCAGATGGCAGTTATAAGAGTCGAGGGACATGAAAGGGAAGCAGTGGTTGGGAAGGGAGTAAGACAGGGTTGCAGCCTCTCCCCGATGTTGTTCAATCTGTATATTGAGCAAGCAGTAAAGGAAACAAAAGAAAAATTCGGAGTAGGTATTAATATTCATGGAGAAGAAATAAAAACTTTGAGGTTCGCCGATGACATTGTAATTCTGTCAGAGACAGCAAAGGACTTGGAAGAGCAGTTGAATGGAATGGACAGTGTCTTGAAAGGAGGATATAAGATGAACATCAACAAAAGCAAAACAAGGATAATGGAATGTAGTCTAATTAATTCGGGTGATGCTGAGGGAATTAGATTAGGAAATGAGGCACTTAAAGTAGTAAAGTAGTTTTGCTATTTGGGGAGCAAAATAACTGATGATGGTCGAAGTAGAGAGGATATAAAATGTAGGCTGGCAATGGCAAGGAAAGCGTTTCTGAAGAAGAGAAATTTGTTAACATCCAGTATAGATTTAAGTGTCAGGAAGTCATTTCTGAAAGTATTCGTATGGAGTGTAGCCATGTATGGAAGTGAAACATGGACGATAAATAGTTTGGACAAGAAGAGAATAGAAACTTTCGAAATGTGGTGCTACAGAAGAATGCTGAAGATTAGATGGGTAGATCACATAACTAATGAGGAAGTATTGAATAGGATTGGGGAGAAGAGAAGTTTGTGGCACAACTTGACCAGAAGAAGGGATCGGTTGGTAGGACATGTTCTGAGGCATCAAGGGATCACCAATTTAGTATTGGAGGGCAGCGTGGAGGGTAAAAATCGTAGAGGGAGACCAAGAGTTGAATACACTAAGCAGATTCAGAATGATGTAGGTTGCAGTAGGTACTGGGAGATGAAAAAGCTTGCACAGGATAGAGTAGCATGGAGAGCTGCATCAAACCAGTCTCAGGACTGAAGACCACAACAACAACAAACAGTATATGTCTAGAATACGGCGGTAAATTGTGCTATCTCACACAAGCACTCAACCAGAAACCGTCATGAACTGATGCGACATATGATTTTACGTGACAAGAAATTCCTCAAGATTACATTGGCAGGGTGTTTGCTTCCATGCCACATACATTTTTTTCTTTGGATCTTAAGCATTCAGACTGGTTTGATGCATATCTCTACCAATACCTCTCCTGTACCAAGCTCTTCATATTGTACACAACGGCCTCATTTCGTTGGTGGTTATATTCCAATCTCTATCTTACCTTACATCTGTCGCCGTCTACAGCTCTTTCTGATACCACGGAAGTTATTCTCTCTTGTCTTAACATATTTCCTATCAACTTGTCCCTCTTGTCAACCTTTTGCGTATGTTCCTCTACTGAACTATCGTTTGGAGAACCTTCTAATTTCTTATCCTTTCAGTACATATAATATTTTCCACATCTTTCTGCTACATCACGTCTTAATTTCTTCCATTCCCTTCTTTTCCGTGCTTCCAACCTACGATTCAATTCCATATAGTCTGTGCTTCAAACATACATTCTCAATATTTTCCTCAAACTGAGGCCATTGTTTGGTGCTAATATAATTCCTTTCGGAAGGAATTACCTCTTTGTCTGTACTAGCTTGCTTTTTACGTCCCCCCTGCTTCGTTCATCACGTATTATTATGCTTCCAAGGCAGCAGAATACCTTCATATACATCTTGCATCATTTTATATCGCAGAATGTTTCCAAGCGACCGGCTACGAATACAACAGTGCATACATACCCTCGGGGGTCGCAGATAATACTATCATTTAAGATAGAAGTAGTATGACTTTTTTTTACACTACTGGCCATTAAAATTACCACACCACGAAGATGACGTGCTACACACGCGAAATTTAACCGACTGGAAGAAGATGCTGTCATATGAAAATGATTAGCTTTTCAGAGCATTCACGCAAGGTTGGCGCCGGTGGCGACACCTACAACGTGCTGACATGAGGAAAGTTTCCAACCGATTTCTCACACACAAATAGCAGTTGAACGGCGTTCCCTGGTGAAACGTTGCTGTGATGCCTCGTGTAACGAGGAGAGATGCGTACCATCACGTTTCCCACTTTGATAAAGGTCGGATTATAGCCTATCGCGATGGCGGTTTATCGCATCGCTACATTGCTGCTCGCGTTGGTCGAGATCCAATGACTGTTAACAGAATATGCAATCGGTGGGTTCAGGAGGGTAATACGGAACGCCGTGCTGGATCCCAACGGCCTCGTATCACTAGCAGCCGAGATGACAGGCATCTTATCCATATGGCTGTAACGGATCGTGCAGCCACGTCTCGATCCCTGAGTCAACAGATGGGGACGTTTGCAAGACAACAACCATCTGAACGAACAGTGCGACGACGTTTGCAGCAACATAGACTATCAGCTCGGACACTATGGCTGCGGTTACCCTTGACGCTGCATCACAGACAGGAGCGCCTGTGATTGTATGCTCAACGATGAACCTTGGTGCACCAATGGCATATCGTCATTTTTTTCGGATGAATCCAGGTTCTATTTTCAGCATCATGATGGTCGCATCCGTGTTTGGTGACTTCACGATGAACGCACATTGGAAGCGTGTATTCGTCATCGCCATACTGGCGTATCACCCGGTGTGATGTTATGGGGTGCCACTGGTTACACGTTTAGGTCACCTCTTGTTCGCATTGACGGCACTTTTAACAGTGAACGTTACATTTCAGAT
Source organism: Schistocerca piceifrons (assembly GCF_021461385.2). NCBI lineage: Eukaryota > Metazoa > Arthropoda > Insecta > Orthoptera > Acrididae > Schistocerca > Schistocerca piceifrons. The sequence continues at coordinate 65,502,660 of NC_060140.1, forward strand.
GTGTTAAGACATGTGGCTCTACCCTTCATTCGATCCCTGCGAAACTTTACATTTCAGCAGGATAATGCACGACCTCATGTTGAAGGTCCTGGACGGGCCTTTCTGGATACAGAAAACGCTCGACTGCTGCCCTGGCCAGCACATTCTTCAGATCTCTCACCAATTGAATACGTCTGGTCAATGGTGGCCGTGCAACTGGCTCGTCACAATAAGACAGTCACTACTAGTGTTGAAGCTGCATGTGTTACCTGTACCTGTACACACCATCCAAGCTCTGTTTCACTCAATGGCCATGCGTATCAAGGCCGTTATTACGTCCAGAGGTGGTTGTTCTGCGTACTGATTTCCCAGGATCTATGCACCCAAATTGTGTGAAAATGTAATCACATGTCAGTTCTAGTAAAATATATTTGTTCAATGAATACCCGCTTATCATCTGCATTTCTTCTTGGTGTAGCAATTTTAATGGCCAGTAGTGTAGATAACTTTGTTTACATCTGTTACCTAGGTAAATGACCTTGGCGTACATTCTTGCCCACTTGTTTATTTCATGTGACCAAGGACACTGACTTCACCTTTGTGATATGATGGTGCCTCACCCCACTTCTCTCTCCCCTCCCCACGCCATCCTCTCCCTTTGCCTTCTCTCCAGCCATTCACAGTGTAGTAATAATATACTCATCAAAAGTCCAAGATGGCGGAACTCGCCTTACTGTCCTAGCATGAACACTAAATAAAAAACATACCAGAGCCCTTTCCGCCTCCTCCTGCCCCAGCAATCGATGTGTTGTAATAATATGATCCGTAAAAGTGACATGTGCATGTAAAATGGCAAACGCATTTGCCACCCAAACACACACACACACACACGCACACACACACACACACACACACACACACACAGACAGACAGACACACAAATATTTGACAGTTGGTGGTGAATTCAAGGAATTTCACATTTAACCAGTCATAATGGACTAAGGTGAGCACCAGCTTACGGTTGTTTGCTGATGATACAGGTTGTTGTCTTCATTTATGGATGTAGCAGCAAGAAATGGTTCAAATGGCTTTGAGCACTATGGGACTTAACATCTGAGATCATCAGTCCCCTAGAACTTAGAACTACGTAAACCTAACTAACATAAGGACATCACACACATCCATGCCCCAGGCAGGATTCGAACCTGCGACCGTAGCGGTCGCGCGGTTCCAGACTGAAGCGCCTAGAACCGCATGGCCACAACGGCCGGCGATGTAGCAGCAAACAAGATGACTTAGTGCATATCATAATGGTAGTAGGGAAGTCGAATGCTCGATTTCGTTTAATTGGGAATGTTCACTCTGTCAAGGAGACGGCATATATAACGGTACTGCGACATTTGCTTGAATGCTGCTCGAGTGAATGGGATTCCATCCAGGTCAGATTAAAGGAAGACAATGAATCAATTCAGAGACATGGTGACAGATACGTTACTGGTAGTTTTGATCAGCATTCAAGTTACCGAGCTGCATAGTGAACTCAAATGTGAATCCCTGGTGGCAAAAAGACATTCTTTTCAAGAAAAGTAGTGAGAAAATTTAGAGAACAACCATTTTCAGTTGACTGGACAGCGATTTCGCTGATGGCCACGAAAGGACAGCAAAGATATGGTAGGAGAAACTAGGGCTTGGACGGAGCCATATAGTAAGCCACTTGTCCCTCGCTCCATTTGTGAATGGAATAAGAGAGGCAATGAATATTAGTGGTACACCATACCGACCAACATTCACGATGCGGAGACTTGCAGAGTACGTGTACACATGTAGAGTAGACACACACACACACACACACATATATATATATATATATATATATATATATATATATATATATATATATATATATATATATATGGTAAACTGTGGACGTTAGTAGTGAACTGTGAATGGAGAACAGCCAGAGGTGAGAGGTTAGGGACGAATGGTGAATGGCAAAGTTGGAGTTTACCATTTACAAAAATCATACATACAAGTCTGAAAACGTACTTCTAATTAAATATATTTATTATTACTGACATCACCAGCTGATAATATCGTGAATATTATTGCACTGTACCACATTTTACGTCAGGTCTAAATCCTTTTTTTATCTAGAAGAAAACAGTGAACAATTTGGAGACACAATCTGATAAAGGTTTTAAAGAAATTAACACAGCTTTCGAAAATATATTGCTAGCTATTGCACGCGACATGTGGTGTTTCTCCCACAGTTTTGGAGCTATAATGTGCTCTAGGAAGTAAATTTTTATTAGGTATTATGTGTTATGCGTTATGCATTTGGCGTTAGGTATCACACGTTGTGCATTATGCTTCAGGCGTTATGCATTAGACTCAGGTATTCAGCATTTGGCGTTAAGTATTAGACGCTAGCCATTAGGAAGTCTTAAATAGAGTTCTGTCACCAGAAGCTGACAATGTACAAGTGCAGTGGGTGTTTGTACGGAATTTTTTAAACTGCCGACAATCCACCATCTTTAATTTTTAAAATTCTGCATTAGGACATTCAACATTACTGTTGACATCATATGTGCATGTGCGAAGGTTATAGATGAAGTTATACGTTTACCGTCAGTCACCTCAGAGTGTGCGACTTGTGACCTGGAAAATATAAACAAATTAAAATTTTTTTACAGGATGTGCGATATAGTTGACAGCCCTACGTCTGATGGACATCATTTCGGATTGGAATGGCGGTTTATTCGCTTGACTCTCCTAAGTGACGAACATCTGTATAAAGTTTAATAAGTATCAAAATAATGTTTCGTAGTCTGACACTTTCCACGCCAGAAAGTGTAAGGCAAATGGGGTATATGAGTAACTCTGTGTGCCCTTGTTTCCCTACTTATTGAACTCCATAGTGAATGCACTTTTGTGCCGCTAAAGGAGAACTACATCACAAGAACGTCAGTACTGATGATCGAAACAACAACCATTTTCAGGTTCCACTGCTGAAATTGTGAATTTGTCTCGGGGCATAAAATAAGTCCTACAGCATAAAGGCTCCCAGATAAAGCGTTAATGAAAGACTCCACATAGACGAGCCGTGTAGCCGCAGTTGGAGGTGGTCATCGCCGCAGTGTGTAAGTGGGTCGGTGTTCTTTGTTCTGCAGCGCCGGGCGTCGCTTCCGGACCCTCTGTCCGGCTGACAGCGCCTCGGAGCCACAAAAGGCTGCGCTCGCACGTCAGCCCTTATCGAATAATCGCGCCGTCTCGTTTCCCCTGGCCTTTTGTGCAGCGCCGTATGCATTGATAAGCTCGTACTGAAGGCAGAGCTTGTTTTGTTCACTCTTCAGAAACGAGGGCGCCGGAGGATCCACCCTGCTGCCCGCTTTCCTTCCGACTCTCGTTAGTCCTTCTCGGCCTGCATTCGCTGCCTTATCCATAGCCAGATTCAAATGACGCTCTGACACCTCGACGATCACGCAGTCAACCACGACATTCGTGTCCCAAATAAATTCGAGCCTGAAGGATATGAAATTCGTGACTGGTGGAGAATTGAATGGCACGGAAAATGCGGAATATCTAAGACTGAAGGATGTAGGGAGGCAGTGGCCACTCCTGCTACGAATTGAGCTCTGGGTTGAGTACCTACATGACCTGTGACCACATTACACAATCCTACCTTTTTCAGCCTCCATCCTTCCTTTTCCTAAGGAATGCTCTCTCCCCTTCAACCCCTCGACCTCTGCTTTCTGCTTTTCCCTTTCTCTCCTCCAACTAGTTCTCCTAAGGCACATACCATTTACTATGGCCACACAGGTAATGAAAACGTGACCATATGATTGGCATGTAACAAGTGACCTTCCTGCTTCAAGAGTACGGTGTGTGTGTGTGTGTGTGTGTGTGTGTGTCTGTGGAGGGGGGGGGGGGGGGAGTTGAAGACGTCATTCACAAAACAAACCAATTATGTGACAGTGAACGCACTGTACAGAGGGGGAAAAACCAAACTGTCCTAGAGAGCTAGAGAATACAAAGGTGTGAAAAAAAAGATACATAGGTCGATGAAACCTGCACCATACATAGAAAGAAATATTACAGATCATGTCTGACAATGATTGACGTACCCTTGTATGGCGAGAGGTGGTAACACATGATGCACTCAACAACATTTGTCAAATATGATCATTTTGGTGGTACAGGTGTTGTGGAGAGTGGGTCCACGACGTTGAATAAACGTTTCTTAAAAAAAAAAAAAAAAAGAAGCCAGCCACGGTGGCCGAGCGGTTCTCGTCGCTTCAGTCCGGAACCGCGTGAGTGCTACGGTCGCAAGTTTGAATCCTGACCCGGGCATGGATGTGTGTGACGTCCTTTGGTTAGGTTTAAGTAGTTCTAAGTTCTAGGGCACTGATGACCTCAGATGTTAAGTTCCATAGTGCTCAGAGCCATCTGGACCATTTTTTGAATTAAAAAAAAAGAAATGTTGAATAAGTGCACTGCTCTCCACATGTTTGTGACACTGAACTCCTTCTGCATGCGCATCTTTTTATGGGTGAATTCGGTCCCAACTTAATTTTTATGGATGAGAATACACAACGATATCGATCAGCACATGTCGAGGAGCTTTTGGAACCGGAGGACATTCGGCGAAACGACTGGCCTGTCCGTTCTCATGACTTAAATCGCATCGAGTCCACGTGGGACGCATTGGCAAGGTGTACTGCAGCACGTGCACATTCAAGAGTGCAGCTGCACCGGCAGGGTGGAGTGAAAGCGGCCACCGGCGTGAGGGTCCACTGCAAGAACTGCCGACAGTAAACAATGCTCTATTCAATCTTCGTACATACTTGTCGTGACTCGGCGAGGTGAAACACAACTCACTCGGTTGACCCTGACCAGCGCTGGTGTACAGGTTGGGCGGCTTCTGTCGTCGTGAGAGGCTGCTACATACACGCCTTTTAGTAGTTGTGACGTCAGTGGCTTCCGACTGCTACTTAGACTGTTGACGTCCTTAGAAATATTGGAATTATGATGTATCGATACTGAACGAAATACCATTTTAGGGTCATATATATCGAGAAACATCGATATATCGAAGGAAAAAATCTCGATAGATCGGGCAATAAAAGTAGTGGATACCCATTCTATATACACTGCCGGTTTTACAGCTGTATATTTAAGTATTGATTTATTGTTAGATATTCTGCACATCAACAAACTAGCATTTTTGGACGACATGGTTGTGAAGAGGAGCAGCGATGAGTATGAGTAGTCGTTATGTAGACAGGAGTGACATCACCAGCAGTCGACCAGTGGTGTAAACGCCCACAAGATGACCCCTACGTCGGATTGAAACCGGTTGGCGGTATAATAACAATAAATGCGATTTTTGAATTATTGATATTAACAAACTACCAGGCTATCTATCGCACTTAGGGCAAGAGCTGAAAGGAAAACGATGTACGTTCACGCTTTCCGATAACGTTTTTTCTAAGAATGGTAACTGCATGCAAGGGACACGATGAGTCCGTCGTTCGGTTTCCTCAAATATCTGATTTGCCCGGAAGACTTCATGTCGACTTCCTGTTTTTTTTTTTCCATTTCTGCTTACTCAAGTGACGTAACAGTTATAGTGTCAAAACAGCGTGGTGGAGCTAAACGTTGCAGTTTCTGTTGGTAGCGCCAAGAACCGACTGCATCAGCATCAACCGACCGCTGTGGCCGAGCGGCTATAGGTGCTTCAGTCTGGAACCAGGCGACCGATGCCGTCGCAGGTTCTAATGCTGCCTCGGGCATGCATGTATGTGATGTCCTCATGTTAGTTAGATTTAAGTAGTTCTAAGTTTTAGGGGACTGATGACCTCAGATTTTAAGTCCTTTAGTGCTCAGAGCCATTTGAACCATTTTGAACATCAGCATTTTCCCTCACGCGTCACCGCAAACCCAATCTTGTCATTTAGATTTTTGTTCATCATTTTCAGGAACTGTTTTCGAAGAATGTCGTTGGTAAGAAGTAGCATGCTACTTGCGTTAAAAACTGCTTTTTTTAACGCGACTGGCGTTCTGTTTCTCCACATTAGAAATCTTGTTATTCTATTCACACCGCCACACCCCAGTGAAATCGGACTTCTTTGTGCCACATATACTTGTTTCACACAGTCATAGAAAAAGACTAGACGTGGTGAAAGCTCAATAGGTAGTAAAACTCTTTCACGCAATGACACTAAAATTGTGTTCCACTGTAAGTTCAATAAAACAACTTTAAAAATGTACCGAAAATTGTGAAAAAATAACAAAAAATAAAATTATCGGCACTCGACATTGCTATTTTCATATCGATATGTCGGTGGAGAAACTAATGCCGATGTATATCGATTCCTTTTTGGATAAAAATCTATACTTTAACAGCAGCCCTGACTGCTAAATGGGCGACGTTGCCTGGGACAACCCTTCGGCTCCGCACACGTACACTGCGGCAGTGTGGGCAGACAGCCGAGTGTGGTATCCGACCCGCGGGTCCCTGGCAGGAGTCGGCCAGCGACTGGCGCTGTGGTGGCAGTCGGTCCCTAGAGGATATTCAGTGCCGGTGGCAGCAGCCACAGACAGCAAGTTGATGCAGCTGTGCAGGCGTGGCACCAGGTCCCACGAGGAACTAAGTGCTGGCAGTGGGAGTGTGGCCCAGTCTCGTACCACGTGGCAGCTGCTGACGAGGCGCAGTCATCTCGCCATTCGGCATGGCACTGTCGTGATGGTGTGGACTGTGGTGGCAAGAGTGCCTTTGGCTAAAAATTCAGATTAATTTATATCGCTCAGAGGCGCGTCTTTTTCTTTGAAATCTGACACCCAGTGGCGTCACCCGTAGCAAGAGACTCGTCTTGGTTTGATGTAGACCTGCCGGCTCCAGTCATTGCCGGCGCGTTGCGCAGTGAGCCTAACCTCGCAGTGGGTTTCTTTTTCTAATCCACATCTCGCCACAACGTAGCACCCGGCCTGCGGCTGCTGATGCAATTCCTCGCAGTGGCGTTCTCATTAATTCTAATTGCTTTCGCCAAAAGAGTTATTTCTTTTGCTAATTAAATGCGGTGTGGCTGGGGCCTCACGTCGGGTTGACCATTCGCCGGGTGCAACTGTTCCGACTTGACGCTACTTCGGTGACTTGCGCGTCGGTGCGGTTGAAATGATGACTATAAGGACAACATAACACCCAGTCCCTGAGCGGAGAAAATCTCCGACCCAGCCGGGAATCGAACCCGGGCCGTTAGGTATGACATTCCGTCGCGCTGACCACTCAGCTACCAGGGGCGGACATTACTTTTTCTGAAAGACTGGGAAGCAACATTACGCTATCCGTCAGTGACAATCCAGCAGTTTTTGTATTGTTGGTGGAGGAACGCCCTATCACAAGAACTGCTAAGCAACCTTGTGGGCAGCGTGAGAGAACATTGGAGAGCACAAATTCCCACCTATCGTCATCACACGCCGTATTAAGAGGTACATCTTCCAGTTCGCGGAGTCCAGAGGACCATCATGAACCCCAGTGTGGTCAAGGCCTCGGTAGCAGAGCGGTTCTAGGCGCTTCAGTCCGGAACAGCGCGACTGCTACGGTCGCAGGTTCGAATCCTGCCTCGGGCATGGATGTGTGTGATGTCCTTAGCTTTGTAAGGTTTAAGTAGTTCTAAGTTCTAGGGGTCTGATGACCTCAGATGTTAAGTCCCATAGTGCTCAGAGCCATTTTATTTTGTCTTTGAATGAGAGTGTCATTTCGGTTCATCGCATTGTGTATCTCTTTCACTTAACTTCTGTATTACATTGTACTAGTTCTTTCTATGTACAAGGTGCTTCGCTTAAATTCGGATAAATGAAACGTTTTTTAAAGGCAAATCTATTAAAATTGAATACAAATGAAAATAAAAATCCTTTTACTTGTAAGTAGTGGTACCTATCAAAAGTAACATTACTTGATATAGCACCCTTAAGTCGCACTGACCACCTCCAATCTTGTCCTGAAGCGTTCGCAAGCCCTCTTCAAAACAGCACTTTCTATATTTGCGAATGTTGCTTCGATAGCGGTGTATAGAGGTGTGACATTTGGGTGCCTCGTCTTATTGGTAACTCTGTCGACTATGCTCCAAGCATAGTAATTGAGGGGCTCAAATCGGGGATATTCCGTTGCTAGAATTCCTTCCACCAAAACATATCAACGTTGTCGGATAGCCAGTTTTTGTCTAAATGAGGTCCTCTTCTGCCGTCCACTGCATTGTTCGCTCGCTGACGTTCAATACTGATGTCAATGTCCTCAGCGATAGTCCCCGGTAGTCCGAAATCAGCGTCTGAGCCTTTTCGATGTCTGCTGACGTTTGTGACAGGCGTTACTTCGAATGCGATTTCCTCACCGGGTTAGTGGAACCTTTCCCAGACTTACCCGAAGCATTATACTTGGCCGCAATGTCGTAAACAGTTGATATCGGGTGCCCGAAGATTCGAAATATTTCAGTGGGCGAACGACCAGTTCGAAGACTTTCGATAATTGAAGTTCGTCGGTTGCACTTCGCTCTTGTCCGTAACAGCTCGGACATTTTGAGGTTCTGACTGTTTACCAGATGCCTATGATTTCAAGAACGCCAATCGCAACCTCCGGCGGAACTACGATATGGCGATAAATTCAAATTGAAATTTGTCCGGATTTAACCGCCGCACCCTGTATGGTGGAAGTTTCATCGAGCTGAGTTACTTGGTAGCGACACGTCACGCGGGAGTTTCTTTCGGCCTTATGTTTTGAAAGGCCAGTTTATTTCATTCATATTAAGACAGATCACATACCTTACATCATCCGCCCATGATGTGAAAGTTTTATTTCGCCAACTGTCGAGCACAGTGAGTTTCAGCTCAATGTTGAGTAATGGGATACTGCGCAATGTCAGCTGTTCCAGTCATTTGGCCCCCACCCCTACTTCTTCCCACTCCTTTCCTCTCCTCCTTTGTAGTAATTCTGACACGAACTTGATGTACTAGGAGGCGTCTATCCTGAATGTTACGTAATGTAAAGCGACGCACCTGAACTTCAAAGAGCCTGTAGATGAATCTTCTCAAATATCTACAGCACTCAAACAGTTTATTTTACTCTACAACAAACGCAAACTAGCGCTTTTCATCTAGTATAATGTTGTTCTACTTGAGCTACGGGCAAATGGCACCACGGGGACGGACATTGTCACGGTTTAGATACATCAGTTTCCCTTATTCCCCCATAAAGTATTAACTCAGAACGCGAAACTAGGGCAACTATTACAAATGTTTCCTGAGTAATGGTAGATCGATTCACGTGGGAGCAAAATCTTGTATGGATTCATATATATTGGCAGTTTCGGATATTCAGCCGTCAAATATTTTTTTTTTTTTAAATTCATGGTGAAACCTTCATTTGTCGCTTGCTTTGCACGATTCGCTACCAGTTTCGGTCAGTGACCATTACAAGCTTAGCTGGCGTAATCGGCGAGAAAGTTATACCATAGTTGACCGAAACTAGTAGCGAATTGTGCAAAAGAAAGGGTAGCTGAAGGTGTCACCATGAATTAAATCACTGTGTGAAAAACTGTAAGTAATTCTTGCCGACTAAGATTTTTCAAGTCGGCAACCAATTTCGAGGTCCAGGGAAAAAGTATCTAGGTGATGACTGCGATAGAAATGGAGAGACCCAGTAATGGATAACAGCACGTGAACTTCAATTCGCTGATGTTGGAGACAGAAAAACATGAAGAATATTACTAAATCTATCAAACAGTCTTTTATTTGTATTCATTTCCAGGTGATACATTTTCATTTCCGCCAGGCTACGATAACTGCCACTAATATGATGAATTTGCTTTTAAAGACAGTTACGTGAAGTTGCCTTTACTATATTTTGCTGTTTGAAAAAGAGATATCTTTTTCTCTATTTGTGTTAAAAAGTTCTTCGTTTCCTCTACAAACCAAAGGATGCTAAAGTGAGATTATTTTACTCACAAATAAGAGTGTAGTGCATTTTTATTATCAATTGCTGTTTGAAACTGACATTCCTTCATTCTTGGTTCTCCGATGGCGTACTATTTGCTTTTCTGGGAGGCTAAATGTGGATTTTCTTCGTGAGGGAGTATTTCAATACTCAATTAATTGATATTTTAGGACCTAAATCATAGATATTGTGCTGTAGTATTATTGTTTTCAGGGTATTCGTATGCTAGGCCACTAATAGTATTCGCCCACTCGAGATAAACTTCTAAATTTTTAAGAATCTCTCGCCAACTGAAGAATGAAGACTTTTAACTAAACTCAGTCTTTCATTCATGAAACAGACGTTCGGCCACACTGCTAACATAACTGACATGAAAGTGGTCTAACACACTGAGGTGACAAAAGACACGGGATACCTCCTAATATCTCGTCGAACCACCTTTTCCCCTGGGTAGTGCAGAAACTCGACGTGGAATGGACTCAACAAGTCGTTGGAACTCCCCAGAACAAATATTGAGCCATGCTGTCTCCATAGGTGTCATTAATTGAGAAAGGGTTGCCGCTGCAGGACTGTGTGCACGAACTGACCTCTCGATCATGTAACATAAATGTCCGATGCGACTCATGTCGGTAGATGCCGGTGGCCAAATCATTCACTCGCATTATCCAGAATGATCTTCAAACTAATCGCAAAAAATTGACATTCATGATAATGAAGCCCATGATTAACTGCAAACAGTCTCCAAGTAGCCTAAAATAACGATTTCCTGTCTATGATCGGTTCAGATGGACCAGAGGACCAGCCCATTCCATGTAAGCGTTGCCAACCAGCATGGAGCCGCCACCAGCTTACACAGTGCTTTGTTGGCAACTTGGGTCCATGGCTTCGTGGGGCCTGCGCCACGTTCTAACTCTACCATCAGCTACTACGAACTGAGATCGGGACTCGTCTCACCAAGCGACGGTTTTCCGGTTGTGCAGTACGGTCCAAACGATATGGTCAAGGTGCTGCAGGCCATGGCCTGCTGTTAACAAAGGCACTCACTCGCGTGGGTCGTCTGCTACCATAGGCTGTTAACGCTAAATTTCGCCGCACTAATCTATCTCGTACGATACGTCCCACATTGATTTCTCCGATTATGTGACGCAGTGTGACTTGTTTGTTCGCACTGACAACTATACGCAAACGGCGCTGCCCTTTGTCGTTAAGTGAAGGCTGTACGACACTGTCCGTGATGAGAGGTAATTCCTTCAGTTTGGTATTCTGTGCGATGTAACTAAGAACCCGCCTTTTTTGCTCCCGCCAGGGGGCGTGCACGAACTCCACCGCGCCTGCTACACGTCTCTATGCATGAGCTGAGTCTCAGTCATTTCCCGCCGATAACTGCAGGCTGGCCATCCAGGGACAAGTTTCGTCTGTAATGTGGCTCATGGATACTACGAGCGTTTGTTGTAGTTGTATACGACTTTCAGTGTGTGTGTGGGTCTTCATTCTACCAACTTACATGCCTGGCAAGCACGTCACTCGCAGTTGACGGAAGACGACCTTGCAACATTTTCTTGTATTTGTGTGTATAGTTTCACGATCAGAGCAAGATTGGTAGCCCGAAGTTGTCGATGCTTGTTGGACTTACGTGATAAGCGCCTTAGTGTGTAGTAGTCAGTACGAAAAGTTAATCGGAGGTGTCCACTGTGCCGAAATGTTTTTTAACTAAGTTTTATACCGTTTTAGGTTTGCATTAACCCCGATTTTATTCAAAGAGTTCGTGTTTTCAACTTAGTTAACTTACATTGCTAAAATTGTTTATGCTTCTGTTATTCGGTGAATGTTGTCTAGTTCTTGGCTACCGGATATGAGTCCTGTTCGTAATCTCTGAATATTTAATGTGCTGGTTATGAGCAGTTTGTTTGGTTCTCAGAATTTATATCTTTTTAATGCTAGTACCTGCTGCTTTACTTGAACTGATGTGTACGATGTATTTTAGGTTTAATTTGTACAGTCTTTTATAGAAAAGCTACATTTCCTCATTGCCTGTCGCGATCTGGTCTGTCTGAAGATTATAACCGATGCGTTAAGGTGTTTGTTCATGCTTCATGTATTATTCTGAAACGTTTGGTAACTGAATAATTTTTCTGTCTCTTCTAGCAGACCGCGAATTCATACCGTGCTTTATTGAATTTGTTTTAAGACAGAACCGCCTGAGTGACGTGAAGCTGTAAGCGAGGGCACAACCTGAAATCTTGAAGTAACAATCGCCAAAGTTGAAACACTAATGATATATTGCTGATTTTTTTGGATTTTTATATATATTTGCATTCATCTGAGATTGTAAAATTTCACTCAGTAATAAAAAATTATAACGACAGATTGCACAATTTGCCATTAAAAATATTTTTTCTTTTCTGGGGTGACGTGCCATTTACCATTCCCAGCTTCCCGCTTGATAGCGTCTTTGAAAGAAGTATTTGGTTGGAGTGTAACCTTGTATGGAAGTGAAAGGCGGACGATGAACAGTACACAAGAAGAGAATAGAAGCTTTGGAAATCTGGTGATACAAAGAAGTGATGGTAATTACATGAGTAGATTGGGTAATGAGTGCAGAGGAAGTGAATCGAATAGCTACTTGGGACTGCGAGACTGAATGGAAGGGCTTGATAGGGCGCATCTGAGTCATCAAGGAATTCGTAACTTGGTAATGGAAAAAAGAATGCGGGATAAAGATTGTAAAAGGGCATGAAGAGTTGGTAACAGCAGGCATGATCAAATGGATGGACAACGAGGTGACGGAAGCCTTGGCAGCGGTATGTCCATGTGCAGATGGCGGCAGTACTGCCTATAAAACGGCAATGGAGCTGTCATTTGTACTCAGGTGACTGAAGTGAAAAGGTTTCCGACGCGATTATGGACGCATGACACAAATTAACAGACTCTGGACGTGTAATGGTAATTCTAAAAGGACGCATGCGACAATCCAGTTCGGAAATCATTAGAGAATTCAATATTCTGAGATCCACTGCGTCAACAGCGTGTCGGGAGTACCAAACTTCATGCACTGAATCTCCACACAGACAACGCAGTAGCCGAGTGTCTTCACTTAATGACCGAGAGATGCAGCGTTTGTGTAGATTTGTCACTGCCAAAAGAGGAGAAACACTGCGAGAAATAACAACAGAAACGAGTGTAGGACGTACTACGAACATATCCGTTAGGACAGTGCGGCAAAATTTGGCGTTAATGGCCAATGGCGGCAGACGACTCACTGCAGTGCCTTTGCTAACACCACGACGTCGCCTGCACCGCCTCTTCTGGGTCCTTGATCATATCGGTTGGACCGTAGACTAGTGGAAAACCGTGGTCTGGTCAGATGATTCCCGCTAGGATTGTAGGATTTGAGAGTGGCGCAGATCCCATGAAGTCAAAGACCCAAGTTGTCAACAAGGCACTCTGCGAGCTGGTGGTGACTCCACAATAATGTGGGCCGTGCTTACATGGAATGGACTATGTCCTCTGGTCCATCCAAATCCGTCATTGACTGGAAATGGTTCGGATACTTCAGAGGTTCATAATCTTCATGTTTTCCAACAACAGTGCAATTTTTTGTAAATAACAATGGCCTTGTCATCGAACCACAGTTCTTCGCTATTGGTTTGAACAATATTCAGGACAATTTGAGCGAATGATTTGACCACTGGAATCGTCCATCACGACTCCCATCGAATACGTATGGGACATAATCGAGAGATCAGTTCGTGCACAAAATGCTGCACCGGTAACACTGTCGCAATTACGGCTCAGTATTTCTGCAGGGAACTTCGAGTGATTTATTGAGCCTATGCCGCCTCGAGTTGCTGCAGTATGCCTCCGACACGATATTTCGAGATATACATTACTTCTGTCACTTCAGTGTACGCTGTACTAGGTGTGGAAATATAAAAAAATTAGCTCAAGTCCAGCAAGGAGAGCTGCAGCAATAGAATCTCCTTACTGATGAGATAATGAGGGCTGTGTTATTTTTACACTTACTGCGTAAACTACAATGTACCCACTCGTTTGCATTATTCAGTGGTTAAATTCAATAATTTGCGACACGTACTTCGCAAATTTTCATAGGTCATAGATAATATGGGAGGAAGGGATATCGAACAAGTGTGTTGCTAAGGCGTAGATGATCAAAGGAGGCTAGGAACAAACGCAATGACTTTTCTATTGCATTAATTATACAAGAATCTTGGAGTAAGAAGAGGTAGCACGTTAAAAAACTGAAAGACAACGTATTCTGACAAATATTGCAAAGTTTGTCAACAGGACTGGCATTTAACACGAGAGAGAATGTGAAATCTGAACTGGAAGCGGGTAAAAATCTTTGTCATCAGTTTAGGTCGCAGTAAAGATTCAACATTCGGACTGTGAACCAGAGTAATGTATGGTTCTTATATTTCGATATTTCTATGTTCTGCGAAAGAAACTTACACCATCAACGTTTCCATACTCCTGAAGTGGAATGGTAAAATCTTTCGACACTGAAATCCACTACGACACTACGTCCAAAATACCTACTTCTCGCGAATCCCTTAAATCCTCAAATCTGCTTTGTAAAGACAGCGACGTTAGCCCCTGGCGCAGCATCAATCATTCAAGATCCGTGCCTCCGAAGGCACTGCGTTAACCTCCATGAATAAGTCAGAACTCCCGTCCCCCCACGTTTAGTTTCAGTATTAACGAGACAGCTTGCAAAGTGGATTCAGGTGACTCTCACGTTAATGTATTGCCGGCTCATCACACGTTGACGTCTGTTTGACAAGTCTTTCCATTTCCGTATCAAAGTATAACTTCATTTCTTTCCCCTTTGGTGCCCGTGTGTCTGGACACACTTCTCGTAGTAGTTCATGCCAACTCCGTTTCCTGTTGTCATGTACAATGCCCATACCAGTTTCCTATCTAATATAACGAGTTACAATTCTCTCTTTTTTTTGTGGTTCCCATGTAGCACTTGAAAATTTCGCAGATGTGAACCTACCTTCTGGTTTGGTATTTAAATTAGTTGACTTGCTTTATACATCATTTGATGTTTCAAGGTCCGTCAGTAGTAGTATTTGCTGACAAACATTACAAACATCGAGGTCATCCTGTTATGTTAACAACTGTTGCTTATAAATGACCAATCATATTTGTGCACCTTTGTACCAACATTAATGCATACTTTTATTCAGTTCTGTAGAAAGTAAATATAGTTTAGGTAACAATTATTCCAATGAAGCTAGGTCTGAACATACTTGTAGGTTTTGTCTGTTGTGGGTATTAACTTATTTTTCAATTTTGTTGGATTCTGTGAAACCATCTTTACGTCACTGCATACTGGTAATTTGCGATCAGCGACTGAATGAGGTTACTGTGCAACTGGTGGGTGAGTTAAAGAATCACTTTACCTACGAAATGTAATTCTATTGCTCGAAAATAATACGCCACTTAGTTTTGTGGTTACTCACAGTTAGCTACGAAGTGTGCGTTCCCATCTACATTCTCATCTGTTGTGGAAATGCTCATAGAACCTCAATAGAAGTTTTTGGGGCACTCCACCTGCAAGTTACAGATTTTTGCTTTACTAAACACTGCGTAAATGTTGCTGCTGCGTGTCCAGTCCCTGTAGAAGTCCAAACGTTTTCGTATACGTTTCGCGCCAAAATTGAATTTTGTTTAAAATATCTATTTATAGATCACTGCAAATGTGCTATGGTAGTTGTCATTTTTTATAGCTATGATCCGAATGTCTTGCTTTAACGTTCCTGCTTGTTTGCCTTACGTATATGACCAGAAAGGGCTGCATGTAACTTGGCATATGTGTGATCTGTGGAATTTATCTGTTGGTCTTTCCCGTGTTCAAGTTTTTCTCTGTGCCGTTTTCTATGTTCTATACCCCGTTTAAGTCCCTGTGCCTTAAAAATGTTGCCTATTCGTTGAACAATTTTGTCACTGTAAGTGAGTATGTGCCAGTTTGTTTAGTGTGCTGTTGGTGTGAGGATTCTTGCTCTGTTGTGTCCCGTATGTGGTCTTCGCCGGGGTGTTGAGATCTTTTGTGTTGTACTAAGTTTTGTGTGCATGTGGCTTGTTCTCTGTCCGTTAACCTATTTTCTGGATAAATTCCTCTGTGTTACGGATGTCATAAGCACTCAACACTGCTGTTTGTTTTGTTGTGTTTAACTTATCTGTATAATTTCGTAAACTTACGGGTGTTCTGTTTAACCTATGGAGCATGAATCTGAAGTTTGTTTGTTCGTGTGCCGGTCGGTAGTTTGATTGTAAATGGTGCTGCTTGTGACTGTGGAATTCCTGAGTATTGTGAAATCATTAGTATTGTTCGACCTCTGTATCGTACGTCGACTGACCAAATGCTGCTGGATTCAATATGCAGCGTTTTTGCGTATGCTAGTGACCATTACACCGTATGTTTCGTGCCGTATGTGTCGTGTGAACTACAATAATGCGAAGGAATGTTAGCACAGAAATTATCAAATTATTACAATGTTGAATATGTAGTATGGTAGCACTAGATATAAAGGAATTAAGTAACATGGCCATTTCTCTCGCCGAATTTTAAAAACTGTACAACTTTGTTTTTCTTGAATGTTGTTCACGACGGCTTAATAGAAGAACGTATTGGTTTCTTACATGTGAAATACACAATTTCTGGACTGACGTTTTGTGTTGGTTCCTCATTTACAGTCATTTACATTGCCAAGTTACCATGTAAGCGTAGTAAAGGCGAATGGCGAAATTTATAACGAAGATACAAGCCACAACAGGGAGAGAACACTGGCATAATCACCGTCGACGAAGAGCGGATTGGTATAGTCCGATGCATTGGAACGAGCATCCCGGAAATAGCAAAGCCGGTTGACTGATCACGTGCTGGAGTTGTGATCATCCATGGGAAGTAGTTGGAGGATAGTGAAACAAATCCTATGTACCAACGGAAAAGACGTCGTCAGGTCGGATGAATCACGTATCATGTTACTGCACCAGATCCATGGTCGTGTCTGGAAGTACCTTCATTCAGGAGAAGAGATAAGCGAGTTTCACTGGAAGTTTACTGCGACTTGACGTGTGTTCCATAAGATGGCTAACTTTGGAAAAGCAGTATTTCATTTCGTCCATTTTACTTCGTCCTATGAGAATATACAGTCACAAACTCGGTAAGATTTGAAAAATTTCGTATTACCGCCTTGATCCCCCAATTAAAATACTTTATTTTCAAAACCAGTTTAAATTGTCTGACCATCTACATCTACATGATGCAATTCACATTTAAGAGCTTGGCAGAAGGTTCGTCGAACCACGATCATATTATCTCTCTACCATTCCACTCTCGAACAGCGCGCTGGTAAAACGAACACCTAAACCTGTCTGTTCGATCTCTGATTTCTCTTATTTTATTTTGATGATCATTCCTACCTATGTAGGTTGGGCTCAACAAAATATTTTCGCATTCGGAAGAGAAAGTTGGTGACTGACATTTCGTAAATAGATCTCGCCGCGACGAAAAACGTCTTTGCTTTAATGACTTCCATCCCAACTCGCGTATCATATCTGCCACACTCTCTCCCCTATTACCTGATAATACAAAACGAGCTGCCCTTTTTTACACCCTTTCGATGTCCTCCGTCAATCCCACCTGGTAAGGATCCCACACCGCGCAGCAGTAACCTAACAGAGGACGAACGTGTGTAGTGTAAGCTGTCTCTTTAGTGGACTTGTTGCATCTTCTAAGTGTCCTTCCAATGAAACGCAACCTTTGGCTCGCCTTACCCACAAAATTATCTATGTGGTCTTTCCAACTGAAGTTGTTCGTAATTTTAACACCCAGGTACTTAGTTGAATTGACGGCCTTGAGAATTGTACTATTTATCGAGTAATCGAATTCCAACGGATTTCTTTTGGAACATGTGGATCACCTCACGCTTTTCGTTATTTAGCGTCAACTGACACCTGCCACACCATACAGCAATCTTTTATAAATCGCTTTGCAACTGATACTGGTCTTCGGATAACCTTACTAGACGGTAAATTACAGCATCATCTGCGAACAACCTAAGAGAGCCGCTCAGATTGTCACCCTGGTCATTTATATAGATCAGGAACAGCAGAGGTCCCAGGACGCTTCCCTGGGGAACACCTGATATCACTTCAGTTTTACTCGATGATTTGCCGTTTATTACTACGAACTGCGACCTTCATGACAGGAAATCACGAATCCAGTCACACAACTGAGACGATGCCCCACAGGCCCGCAGCTTGATTAGAAGTCGCTTGTGAGGAATGGTGTCAAAAGCTTTCCGGAAATCCAGAAATACGGAATCAACCTGAGATCCCCTGTCGATAGCGGCCAATACTTCGTGCGAATAAAGAGCTAGCTGCGTTGCACAAGAACGATGTTTTCTGAAACCATGCTGATTACGTATCAATAGATCGTTCCCTTCGAGGTGATTCATAATGTTTGAATACAGTATATATTCCAAAACCCAACTGCAAGCCGATGTCAATGATATAGGTCTGTAGTTCGATGGATCACTGCTACTACCCTTTCTAAACACTGGCGCGACCTGCGCAATTTTCCAATCTGTAGGTACAGATCTATCGGTGAGCGAGCGGTTGTATATTATTGCTAAGTAGGAAGCTATTCTATCAGCGTAATCTGAAAGGAACCTAATCGGTATACAATCTGGACCTGAAGACTTGCCCGTATCAAGCGATATGAGTTGCTTCGCAGCCCCTAAGGTATCTACTTCTAAGAAACCCATGCTAGCAGCTGTTCGTGTTTCAAATTCTGGAATATTCCAATCGTCTTCCCTGGTGAAGGAATTTCGGAAAACTGAGTTCAATAACCCCGCTTTAGCGGCACAGTCGTCGGTAACAGTACCATCGGCACTGCGCAGCGAAGGTATTGACTGCGTCTTGCCGCTTGTGTACTTTGCATACGACCAGAATTTCTTCGGATTTTCTACCAAATTTCGAGACAATGTTTCGTTGTGGAACCTATTAAAGGCATCTCGCATTGAAGTCCGTGCCATATTTTGCGCGTCTGTAAATTTTAGCTAATCTTCGGGATTTCGTGTTCTTTTGAACTTCGCATGCTTTTTCCGTTGCCTCTGCAACAGTGTTCGGTCCTGTTCTGTGTACCATGGGGGATCAGTTCCATCTCTTAACAATTTATGAGGTATGAATCTCTCAATTGCTGTTGCTACTATATCTTTGAATTTGAGCCACATTCGTCTATATTTGCATAGTCAGTTCGGAAGGGATGGAGATTGTCTCTTAGGAAGGCTTCTAGTGACACTTTATCCGCTTTTTTAAATGAAATTATTTTGCGTTTGTTTCTGGTGGATTTGGAAGGAACGGTATTGAGTCTAGCTACAACGACCTTGTGAACACTAATACCTGTATCAGTCATGGTGCTCTCTATTAGCTCTGGATTGTTTGTGGCTAAGAGGTCAAGTGTGTTTTCGCAACCATTTACAATTCGCGTGGGTTTGTGGACTAACTGCTCGAAATAATTTTCAGAGAAAGCATTTAGGACAATCTCGGAAGATGTTTTCTGCCTACCACCGGTTTTGAACAAGTATTTTTGCCAACATATCGAGGGAAGGTTGAAGTCCCCACCAACTATAACCGAATGAGTGGGGTATTTATTTGTTACGAGACTCAAATTTTCTCTGAACTGTTCAGCAGTTCATCGGAGTCTGGGGGTCGGTAGAAGGAGCCAATTATTAACTTAGTTCGGCTGTTAAGTATAACCTTCACCCATACCAATTCGCACCGAGTATCTACTTCGACTTCACTACAAGATAAATCACTACTGACAGACACAAACACTCCACCACCAATTCTGCATAATCTATCTTTCCTGAACTCCGTCTGAGACTTCGTAATAATTTCTGCAGAACTTATTTCAGGCTTTAGCCAGCTTTCTGTACCTATAACGATTTCAGCTTCTGTGCTTTCTATTAGCCCTCGTAGCTCAGGGACTTTCCCAGCACAACTACAACAATTTACAACTACAATTCCGACTGTTCCTTGATCCAACCACGTCCTGTATTTGCCATGCATCCTTTGAGATTGCAGCCCACCTCGTACTTTCCCGAGGCCTTCTAACCTAAAAAACCACCCAGTCCACGCCACACAGCCTCCGCTACACGTGTAGCCGCCAGCTGAGTGTAGTGAACTCCTGACCTATTCAGCGGAACCCGAAGCTCCACCACCCTATGGTGCAAGTCAAGGAATCTGCAGCCAACACGGTCGCAAAACCGTCTGAGCCTCTGATTCAGACCCTCCACCCGGCTGTGCACCAAAGGTCCGCAGTCGGTTCTGTCAACGATGCTGCAGATGGTGAGCTCTGCCGTGATCTCGTAAGCAAGACCGGCAGCCTTCACTAAATGAGATAGCCGCCAGAATCCAGAGAGAATTTCCTCAGATCCAAAGCGACACACGTCATTAGTGCCGACATGTACCACCACCTGCTGATGGCTGCACTCTGTGCTCTTCATGGCATCCGGAGGGATGACTCCACCCGGAATGCCCACGGAGTGCACACCGGATTTCTTCCCCTCCTTAGCCGGCATATCCCTAAGGGGCCCCATTACGCGCCTAACATTGGAGCTCCCAACTACCAATAAGCCCACCCTCTGCGATTGCCCGGACCTTGAAGGCTGAGAATCATCCTCTGAAACAGGGCAGGCAGCTACATCTGGCTCAGCCAGAGACAGTGCCTGAAACCTGTTTGTCAGACGCACCGGGGAGGCTCTCTGATCAGCCTCCGGAGACGCCTTTTGCTGCCTGCCACGCCTTGGAACGACCTCCCAATCAACCACAGGCGAGGGCTCAGTCCCACTGTGGGCAGCAACCGGGGCAACCACAGCGGCAGACCGATCTGGGGACAGACGGGACGAGGTTGACACCCCGTGGTACCCAAGTCCGGCTCCCTACAGTGGTGCCCATTGGCAACAGCCTCAAGCTGCGCGACCGAAGTCAGCGCCGCTTGCAGCTGTTAGCGAAGGGATGCCAACTCAGCCCTCATCCGAACACAGCAATCGCAGTCCCTGTCCATTCTAATCGATGTTGGACAACAGTTACTGAAACTCTAGTCCGTGGCTAGATAACGCAAGGGAAACACGCAACGAATGTATGAACTAACCTGTACAAATGCCTAACGACTGCGCTACAATCTGCCTGAATTTACGATTACAGTAACTATAACTCGAAATTACACCTCCTATACGAAACCCACACGAAATTTAAGTGAGAATCTACGAAGTAAACACTAAAGCGCGATGGTACAACTCTCAAATACTATAATACACCCGAAATTTGTGAATTAAACAATGCAAGTACCCAAAAACACGCGAAGAAATTAAGAATTAAACTGTGTAACACATAAGTAAGCTAGGGGTATACGACTTGCTACTGGCAGCTGCTTATCTAACGGCGGCAGCGAGCACACTCGTCGGCGTCATGTTAGCCGAAATATAAAATTGTTATCGTCAGGTGATATAACGATTAATTATACACCATTACGGTGATATAAATTATGTTGTTAATCTATAAAAATTGTGCTAGGTAGTGTACTCACTTGTATTAATTCACATTCATTTCATAGTTTTAACATGAACCAGTACACTACCACCAAAGTTTTTATAGCCTGACAACGTGATTTATATTACGATATAACAGTGGTAGTTTTACCACCAGACGATAACGCTTTTCTATTTCGCTTAACAAGTTGCTGTGAGTTCTTTTATGAATGAGATAATTCTGATGGTGATCAGATGACTGGAGCTGGTTTTGTAACCAGAATATCAGGGTGATATGACGTTTTCCAAATTTTCAGGGTGTTTTCCAAAGAGCGTGCAACAATTTAACAGGAGGTAGAGGATGGTCCACTGACCAATTTGATTGAGGGAACCTGGTGTCGGAGAAGCCAGCTTAAGGAGATCATAGGAATAAAATCACATTCGTTACAGTTAACTGCAAATACCGTCATTAACACAATGAACGTACCAATTGCATTGTATCTTACAAAGTGTACTGAAACTGTCGCCATCGACTTCAGTGAAAGCACGACATCAGTGAAAAAGATTCTGATGCACATAGACAAACATCCCTGGTGTGCTTCGAAACACATTTCAGGCAGCTACAATTCTGGCAACTGATTCCATCTCCGCATCCACTGGAGTCTCACACACAAGTGACTTTATAGATATCCCCACAGGAAATAATCAAGATAATTCATGGCAGGTGGCCTCGCAGGCCAAGGGGTAGTCCCTTTCTCTCCAATCCAGCGGCCAGGAAATACTGTACTGCTACTGCTGCATCATATTGTACTGTACGTCTGTGGACAGCACTGAGTAATGAATGGGTCTCTCGTCGAGTCATAACAAATTCTGTCATGAAACAACGTAAATACGATACAACAAAGCCACCTTTATGGACAAGTAAAGGAAACAAAACCTGCATCATGACTTCCTAGTAATCAGGCTCGTCCTCTTTGTTTTCTTCCAGAAAATAAAGAATGTACATTAAATAAATAGTTCAGTATGTGTGAACGTGTACGAATGTTAGTTACAAATAAGCTGGGAAGCAGTAATGCTGGACAAAGCGGTAGACAAGTTTACTTCCGTATGTCCACAAGCTGGCTTCTCCGACCCCAGGTTCCCTACCTCAAATTGTTCAGCGAAGCATTCTCTGCGTTCTGTTACACTTTTACACGCAATTAAGGAAACTCCTTGTATAAAGCCCTTGGGCACAAACTTCTGAAAATGTGTTGGAACGATTTGTTACACTTAACTGTCAGTTGTAGACATACCGGTGGTAAAAGCATTAAAGAGATCCTAAGGCGAAAGTCTAGGATGGAATCCTAGGATAAAAGTCAGAAGCTGTTACAGTTCACCATAGTTATGTAAATGGAGACGTGACATTTTGAAGCTGGAGTGAGTATGCTCGCATACTGCTATATTCAGCTATCATTTTACAAGCCTTCACGTTTCTAAACTTTTCTGGGCGTTTATTGTTACTTTACTAAAACTATGTTCCGCAGTATTTGCCGTTATAACTCATACAAGAGCCCCTTTCTAAGGAGTGAGTTTTTGCGACTTTGTGAACATGCCAGGTAATAATGACTAACAGGCATAGGCATTAACAGCGAAAGTTGCTGAGATAACGTGATAATGAATGTTTTAGATGGTGTACTGATATAAGTAGTTTAACATACTGACTAGCAAATATATAAAGTACTAGATTTGCGTGACATCTTTGTAAGAATGTGCCGTGTTTCTTTTACTATTTGTGAATTTTACATGCATTATTTCTGGAGCATGTGCAGAAATACTGCATTTAAGTGCTCAGGTATGGAGGTTGCGTAGCTTACCGTAAGTATAACTGGAATATATATTTTGAATGGATACTGCACTACGAGTTAATCAATAGATATAGTATAATTAATCGAATAAGATGGCAGAAGTCTTTATGATTTATCTCTTTATGAACTACACGCTGTTCTGTCTGAATTGACACAACATCAGACTTTCATCTTAGGATTTCATCTAAGTCTTTCATCGTAGGATCCCCTGTACGTTTTACCTCCGATACGTCTTTGACTGCACGCTGAAAGTTTAAGTAGTTTCTCCCTTACAAAAAACGTTCCTTACGTACTGGTTTTGTATCAGCAGAATGCAGTGCATTTATCGCTAGAGGGGAGACCTCCTCACTACAGAGTCAGCATCGAATGAAACATCCTATTCTCAACATATCCTACTTCCCCCTCATCACATCGTACTTCCGAAGAACTCGACACGACCACACAACTCGAAAACAATCGACAAATGTGCTGGATGAGAAAACGTCATTCTGACGTCACTTCCCAGTAAGCTTCGAGTGAAACCAGCTTCCCACCTCGACTTCCTTCCTGACAACCGTGGTGATGCAGCCGACCAGCACAGTGAACGCTTCCACCAGCTAATTTCGGACATGGGAATCAGATAAAAGGGAAAGTTGAGTGCACTAATGTTAACCGATTACTGCTGGACACTAATCAGGGAATCATCAGCAGAAAACTACAGACACCAGGCGAAGCGGTTGCGTCTTCAGTGACGTTCCTCCGGGGGACAATGCGAAGGTAAATACAAGCGTATGCTTACATAGTCAATAACGTAAAGATATCATGACTTCAGAACGAAAACTAATCTTGCATTTTCATTAATATTTACGTTATCAGTATATCGGGAAACATGAAAAATTACTGTTGTCATGCCAGTTACAGAAAAAAAGTAAGATTCTGTTGGCTAGCGTAACTCTTCCTTGGGGACCCGCAGATATGACATCTGCTTTACGCGATGACGTCCCGTCAGTTACAACGAACTCCGAGCATTGCGACAGGAAATCACAAATACAGTCACAGTGCTGACATTATAATATACAGTAACGCTATAAATTTAGAACCTGCTCTGAGAAACAGTACCAAAATCTTTACATGAACATATAAATATGGAATCAGCTTGAGAGCCCTTGTCGACAGCACTTCTTACGTCGAGTGAATTAAGAGCGAGTTGCGTTTCGCAAGAACCATACCTTATGATTCGCAGTATCTCTGTGCCAATAGACCGTTATCTGCCAGGTGCTTCACAATTTTCGAACACAGGGGGGGACAGTATCGTACTCGGTATAACTTTCAGACTTTCGCCTCGTAATAGAAGTTTCATATACTTTTAATCCATTTTTAACATACGACGTTCACATCTTACACGCTGCTGTCTACTTCCGAAACTACAAAAATTACACTGGAAAATTAAGGATTTCTGAAATGTGGAAACATGGGCCTGTGTACAATACGATCATGTGCGTAAGAACAAATATTCAACTGAAATTTGAAATCCCTAAAGTCGAGAAAATCTTGTCAATACTCTGTTTAATACTCTATCTGTTACATTACTACTCTACTTCATAGAATAACATTAATCGTAATCAAATTAACCAGAAGTATTACCAAAAACGCAGAACAAATTAAATATACTTTGGAATAAAGCTATTGGGAACAAGAAATAATTGCCATTTTCAAGACAGATGCAATAGTTACAGCATTAAGGACACTTAGACATTTACAAATATTGCATGTTTCATGGTAAAAGATCCTACTCTGTCCAAAGGGACAAGATGGCGTATGACCGAAGGAGTACGGCTTAACTGTGTATATACTACTGACCATTAAAATAAGTTCACCACGAAGATGACGTGCTACAGACGCGAAATTTAACCGACAGGAAGAAGATGTTGTGATATGCTAATGATTCGCTTTTCAGAGCATTTACACAAGGTTGGCGCCGCTGGCGACATCTACAACGTGCTGACATGAGGAAAGTTTCCAACCGATTTCTCACACACAAACAGCAGATGACCGGCGTTGCCTGGTGAAACGTTGTGATGCCTCCTGTGAGGAGGAGAAATGCATACCATCACGTTTACGACCTTGATTAAGGTCGGAATTTAGCCTATCGCGATTGCGGTTTATCGTATCGCGACATTGCTGCTCGCGGTGGTCGAGATCCAATGACTGTTAGCAGAATATGGAATCGGTGGGTTCAGAAGGGTAATACGAAACGCCGTGCTGGATACCTACGGCCTCGTATCACTAGCAGTCGCGATGACAGGCATCTCATCCACATGACTGTAACGGATGGTGCAGCCATGTCTCGATCCCTGAGTCAACAGATGGGGACGTTTGCAAGACAACAACCATCTGCACGAACAGTTGGACGACGTTTGCAGCAACATGGACTATCAGCTTGAAGATCGTGGTTGCGGTTACTCTTGACGCTGCATCACAGACAGGAGCGCCTGCGATGGTGTACTCAACGACGAACCTGTGTGCACGAATGGGAAAACGTCATTTTTTTGGTTGAATCCAGGTGCTGTTTACAGCATCATGATGGTCGCATCCGTGTTTTGCGACATAGCGGTGAACGCACATTGGAAGCGTGTATTCGTTATCGACATACTGGCGTATCACCGAGCGTGATGGTATGGGGTGCCATTGGTTACGGGTCTCGGTCACCTCTTGTTCACATTGACGGCACTTTGAACAGTGCACGTTACATTTCAGATGTGTAACGACCTGTGGCTCTACCCTTCATTCGATCCCTGCGAAACCCTACATTTCAGCGGGATAATGTACGACCGAATGTTGCAGGTCCATTTTCTGGATACAGAAAGTGTTCGAGTGGTGCCCTGGCCAGTACATCCTCCAGATCTGTCACCAATTGAAAATGTCTGGTCAATGGTGGCCGAGCAACTGGCTCGTCAGAATACGCCAGTCACTACTCTTGATGAACTGATCTGGTATCGTGTTGAAGCTGCATGGGCAGCTGTACCTGTACACCCCATCCAAGCTCTGACTCAATGCCCAAGCGTATCAAGGCCGTTATTACGGCCTGAGGTGTTTGTTCTGGGTACTGATCTCTCAGGATCTACGCACCCAAATTGCGTGAAAATGCCGGCCTGTGTGGTCAAGCGGTTCTAGGCGCTTCAGTCAGCAGCCGCGCGACCGTTACGGTCGCAGGTTCGAATCCTGCCTTGGGCATGGATATGTGTGATGTCCTTAGGTTAGTTAGGTTTAAATAGTTCCTAGCTCTAGGGGACTGATGACCTCAGAAGTTAAGTCCCATAGTGCTCAGAGCCATTTTTTTCGTGCAAAACATAGTGAGGTCCTAGATCAGGTGATTCACGCTTAGGCCAGTGTTTCTTTTTGTAATGAAGTCTTTTGGCGCGGATATCCGAGAGACACAGGAAGCAGCAGAATTTTCTGTACCCATGTTGCAGCCCAAGTAATGTGCCTCTGACGTTCAGATACTGGAAATCGGGCATTTAAACTTGTCATAGCACAATCGCAATAACAATTGTATAATGTTATCATACGTTTCTTTCATGTAAGGTGCGTATCCGTTCGATGTCGATGGTAACACTAGGAAATAAGTCTTCAGCCTTGCTTTGGAGGAGTCGACGAACAACCTTCAGTGATCACTTTTATAGTCAGGGCCGACAGCTGCCAATACTCCCTGTACATCACCTTCAAATACCAAGTTCTTTTCCTTCTCAAAAATAAAAAAAATGGTTAGAATGACATCTGGTGATTACGGAACGCAGTCACCTTTAACCGTCTTATCAAGACAATTCCACATTTGTAGTCTTGACGCCTTAAGTTCAGCTTTACCATTAGGCAATTCCAGATGTCTCACTAGGTCATTAAGTTTACAGTTAGTTACATACGGAATCAGGATCTTCCTAAGAGCAGGGTTGCTAAGGTGATGGTGCGGCATTAGCTTCACTAGTGCTCTCTTCACTATCACAATCAGGCGGGACAGGAAAAGGCAATCCTTTTCGATTAAGCACTTGTCGCATGGCTGACGGGGTGTCTGTGTATGTCAAAGAAAACTTTTACTTGTTGCAAATAACAGTCATTCACATGCTTTTATGGTTCTCGCGAGATTATGGGTATAGCAAAGCCCATGGAAGAACCTTCACGATACATCCACGAATGAAGACTTGAAGCACAAGATATGCAACATACATGAGGAGCCCAGGTCTTTTACTGGTCCCCAATATCACAGCCAAAGTACTGTCTGTATGCCTTCCTAATATAAGGCGTTATTGTCCTCCTTTGCGATTTGAATATACCCCGTCCGCAACGTAGCAAACATCGTCAGCACCGTTTACGAATTTTGGAGGCGTATTGAGTCATCGTACACACTATTTCATCACTAGTGTACTGTTCTCGTATGACTGTCCCAAGAATTTCAGTTCAAATGGTTCAAATGGTTCAAATGCTTCAAATGGTTCAAATGGCTCTGAGCACTATGGGACTTAACATCCGTGGTCATCAGTCCCCTAGAACTTAGAACTACTTAAACCTAACTAACCTAAGGACATCACACACATCCATGCCCGATGCTGGATTCGA
Organism: Schistocerca piceifrons; assembly: GCF_021461385.2. NCBI lineage: Eukaryota > Metazoa > Arthropoda > Insecta > Orthoptera > Acrididae > Schistocerca > Schistocerca piceifrons. Next base: position 65,530,622 of record NC_060140.1, read on the forward strand.
ACCTGCGACCGGACTGAAGCGCCTAGAACCGCTCGGCCACATCAGTTGGCAAGAATTTCAGTCAGATTTTTTTTTTTTGCTTCATATTATTGTAAACCGGCATGTATGTGAGAAGATATCGGTGATCAGTCACGAAGCGAACCATTCGTCCTGTAGATTTCGCTGCTTCATCTTCTGCCGTCGCTCGTCTATTAGAAGCAGTGGAAAGACACCCGCCTGGCGAAGCTCTCGCCTCTAGTGCTACGCCACCACCACCCGCTGCTGTGATGTGTGTTGATACGGTGGCAGACGGCGCTCCGTACGTTAGCCGGTATTAAAGGGCGAAGTAATACCTCGGGTTTCTAGCGCGCCGTGTGTCGCACCCCTGTTGACATTAGGTAACATCAAAGTGAGCTCGGTGCACTGATTTTCGGAAAGTTCCCTCATTTCCGTGATTACAGACTGTGACGTCCTGGACGATAAATTTCCTGTGTACTGCTTGCGTCACAATGTGTAGAAGTAGGACAGGAGTTAAGCGAAAAATGCACTCTCCTGAAGTACCAGCTGTTGTAGGAATATAAAAAAGGTGACTTCACTTCAAATGAAGTACGGAACACCTGTAAAAATATAAAATAGGAAAAAAGTATCACGAGAAATTTTAAACAAGGTTTCTTCAAGAGATACGCACAGACGGAAAAAAATTCCAACACCGAGAAATAACGTAGAGTATAGAAATTTCATGTATAAGATTATCTAGGTAATGTATTTAAGTGAGTGACTTGCACGTTCAAAGCTTAATGTAAGCGGCAGAATAGCCATTGCAAATGTGAAGTGCTGGTACGTTGTAATCTGTCTAACTGCCAGACTGTTGAATTCAAGCATGCAGACCCGTATGCATTGTCTAGTACAGGTGCCAGATGACAGTTTATGGGGTGGATTCCATGCCCGTTGCACATGGCTAGTCAGTACGGCGATGGTTAAAGTTGTTTGTGGATGACTCTGGAGTTGTCGCCTGATTATGTCCCATACCTACTCGACTGAAGACATATCTGGTGATAGAGCAGGCCAACACTCTGTAGAACATGTCGGATTACAACAGCGGTGTGTGCGCGATCGTTATCAAGTTGGGAAACTCTCCCTGGAATGCTGTTCATGAATGACAGCACAACAGATCGAATCACCGGACTGACGTACGAATTTACAGTCAGGGTGCCTGGGATGACGGCGAGAGTGCTGATCATTTCATACGGAATCGCACGCCAGACCATAACTCCAGTTGTTGGTCCAGTGCGTCGAGTAACAGACAGGTTGGTTGTAGGGGCTCATCTGGCCTTATTCTAACCAACACACTGAGGTAGAACCGGTTTTCATCAGAAAACACAACTCGACTTCATCATCCAATGAGCCTTCACTTGACACCACTGAAAAAACAAACAAACAGTGGTGGTTTGGGGTCAGTGGAATGTACGTTACAGGGCGTCTGGCTCGGAGCTATTCTTGAGGTAACCAATTGTAACAGTTCGTTGTGTCACTGTGGAGCCAGCTGCTCCTCAAATTGCACGGTGCGCTACATCCATACGCCAAACGCTGTGGTCTTATCTCTTAGTAGTGGCCGTCTGGAGCCCACTCTTCTTGTGACCGTACATTCTCGTGACCACCACTGCCAGCAGTCATGTGCAGTAGCTACATACCTGACAGGTCTTTCTGGAATATCGCCGAAGGAACATCCAGCTTCTTGTACCCGTATTACACGACCTCGTTGAAACTCTGTGTTGATAATGGCATCTTCGGCGTGTTAAAGGCATTCTTGGCTAACATCAACTCACTACGTCCAGTCTCAGATGCAACTAACGCTCACGATCTTTACAGTGCGTATTTAAAGCAAACCTCGTCTGCATTCTCATGGTGGCGCCAAGAGTGCTACTCTTTTGCGAGCGGCGCGAAATTTGAATATACGTCCTGTTGCAGATGTAGAAACGTGCCCACCAACTTCCATGTATCTCGCACAAGGCCTTCTTGGTGTTAAGGTTTTTTTTTTTTATCAGTGTGTATCCACAGATACACGAGAGAAAGCCTGTAATTCTTCCAGAGCGAAGCTGTAGCTTGACAATTTACCTTATACGTTATCTGACACTGTAATATCATTTCTTACGTCCCACGGTACTTACATTTCCTAAACAATCAGCAGTAAGCCTAATACACACTGTAGCCGAATCTGGGGAACCAGATATACGACCGATTACGTAACGGAATGATGATGATTGTTCACAGCATAACGTCTACTCCACTGAACTGGATTCCAATCTTAAGCCATATATATTCACCCACTCTGTGTAGAAAGGGAGTAGTAGTAAAGGAATACATGAGAATTCTGTATAATCCTGATCTGACAGTCCACCAGGAAATGCCATCCACTGGCGTGAAATCGGCTCCTTAGTCAACTTCTCGCTGATGACAGCTCCAATGTCTGTACCAAATGGTTGGCATTTTGATGTGAAAACGCCCCCTCCTACCTTCGCGACGTTGTAGATCGTCAAAAATAACCAGTGGTTTCGAGCAGAATTCGTACAGGTCACGGTATTTGTGCAAAAAATCTATATAAGTTGGGAAAACTCCCAAAGCCAAACTGCGACTGCGGAGTTCCAAGACACTCCATTCGTCGCATCATGAAAAATGTGAGCTGAGATGGTCCAATGAAGTTCCTCGTTCCAAAGCTCATGTGCCTTTGTAATATGTAAATACATTGACTGAGACCAAGAGGCAACTGGCTTACGTCTTCGAAGTTTCACCTATGTTTTTCTATAATCGTTCTCCAAGCTGCTGAGAGTGAGGTACCACTTCCGCTGAATTTTGCAATATTGTTGTAAGATTGGAGGTTTCAGTGTTATTTTTCTGATGTGGGAATTTGTTTCCAGGCACGGTGGTGTTGTGCTGGGGCAGCCGAGTTGTCTATCGGCCTACCGTAAGTGGGAGACGTGGAAGTAGGCATACTGCATAATTTTTAATTTTCTTGTCAACATTTTTAATCACATAGAGTAGTACTACATATGTTGGTTTACTTAATTACAACCTTTATTGTAAATATAAAACAGGTATTTTAATATTTCGTTGTCTTTCGTACTCTGGTTTCTGCAACAAAATGAGTGTTTTGTAACTGATGACTGAAATTATTGCATCTGGAAATTCTATCGACTTACAGAATATATACTAGTCTTTTAAAAACATTTGCGCCGGTTAACTGTTCATAAATGGCCGATTTCTGCACGTCTCTGCCTGTACACTTTGCTGCATTCAAGTAACATGCGCTCCACACTTTGCTTAACTGTTGTGTATGGACACAGGAGTCGTTAGTTATTCTGAATCGATAGTCCTAAGGCTTCAAGTTTCGTGTTCCGTTAACACCGCAGTAAATAAGCAGCGAACGGGTATCCGATCGCCTGTCTTAGCTGAACTGGTAGAAAATATTCTTTTGCAATGATTCCTTATGAGGTCTGCCGCCATTCTTCCTTCCTCTCTTCAACGGCTGCGTTTCGTGACATCCGTTTTACGATCGTTTGGGGACGTTAGATGCCACTTATGACCTGGATGGCACTTTGACCAGCTGGGTTGCCATTTCATTACAATTCATTCCTATGAGAGCTTTTAATTCATGGGAAGTCTATCACCAGGTTCTTATCTGTAACAGTCTAATCTTACATTAAATGTATTTGCAGTTACGAATATGTACGAACATCAGTTACATCATGGAATGACGACAATGAAAACTTGTGCCGAACTGAGATTCGAACCCGAATTTCGCGTTTATCATTACGCTATCCGACCACATGCCACGGCCAGACCCAAACTTCCACATGTCGTCAACCACGAGTCAACAACCTGCACTCCTACATCTACCACACGTACGAGTGGTATTCGGGAAGTACGTTCCCATTGGTTATGGAATGGAAACCACAGTGAAAATCCGATTAAGCTTTGTAGCCTTGCTCCCATATGTTGGACAGTGACTCTAGTAAGCCCGTCGGCGACGTCACGTCGTTCTTATCAGTTCTGAGAGCATGGTGAACACGTGAAGGTGCCTACAACAATAGTGTCTCGCGCCAAGTATGAGGGCTTGGTGACAGATTTCGCCTGATGTCAAGCAGCCCTCATAACATAACTGTCACTGCTGGGACAATGAGGATGCTCTTCCAGCGTTTTCGATGATAGAGTTTGATCACACACAATACAGCCCGTAACTGGTTCCCGCTTCTATCTCTGCGCACATGAACCACTGGCTATGAAGACAACGTATTAGCTCAGACAACGAGCTGTAAATCTTAATTGAGAATTGGTGGAAAGCACAGATAGCTGCCTTCTGTTGGAGAGTTGGAACAATGCTATGACAAATGTCTAAATCAGAACGGTGAGTATGTAGAAAAGTGGCTGGGAGGTCTAGCCAATTGTTGCAAATAACTCATTTTTGATTTTCACAATTGTTTCAGTTTCGCGACCGAACAGCCTTTGTATATTCCTGTACAGGGGAGACATTTTCATTCAGAATCGCTTGCCTGGGTCGGTGATTATATTTCATAGTACAGTGCCTGTGTTGCTCAGGGTTACAATACCATGTTCCTTCGAGCGTGCATACTTCTCGCCGGCCGTTAATTTTCGACAGTTTCGCCCTGCGCTTCGAGCGAGTAAGTTGATCCTACATCCACATGTCTAAGCAGCGCCTCGTGTACGTTACTTTAAAGAAACAGAGGAGACGCTAACATGGATAATGTCGATCCTTTTGAAGAACTCACACCAGCTCATGTAGTAATGATTGAATTAGAACATGTAGATGTAATGGATTATTTCTTGGCAAAATTTAGGGGAGAAATTAGGAATTTATTTAGTTACAGATACGTCTGCACTGTACAAAACGTACTGAAAAATGACCTATACGTTATGCCTCTGGAGTCTGTTCATAAGGACAAAATATTCTGAATTTAATGAGAACAGTTTTGTAGTAGTAATAAGAGTGATGTGATAGTCAAATTTTCAATTCGTTGTGTTGCTACTGAGGTGCAAAATATTAGACGAGTAAACTGCTCTGTGTTGACTGGTCCTGTTGTTGGTCATAAAAAACAAGACAGTGATCGTGTCTAGCCTACAATTCTAAGTTTAAAAAAATAATGCAGGAAACATTCACAATTTTTTCTAATAATTACTCTTTTCCTTTCAAAAACACACACGATTTTTAATTTTTTTTTTTATTTAGTTCAACTTACCCTACATATTTACCGTTATCAATGAACAGCTTACGAAAATACGAGTGTTCATCAAAGAAAATGCATGCTTCATCTCAAAATCTTTGAAAATTAGCTTAATTCACACTCATTGGATTGTTCACATCATGTAAAGAATGTTGCAGTTGTTACCTGTGGTAAAGCTTTTGTAGTGCTGTGGAATCAAGATACACTCCTGGAAATTGAAATAAGAACACCGTGAATTCATTGTCCCAGGAAGGGGAAACTTTATTGACACATTCCTGGGGTCAGATACATCACATGATCACACTGACAGAACCACAGGCACATAGACACAGGCAACAGAGCATGCACAATGTCGGCACTAGTACAGCGTATATCCACCTTTCGCAGCAATGCAGGCTGCTACTCTCCCATGGAGACGATCGTAGAGATGCTGGATGTAGTCCTGTGGAACGGCTTGCCATGCCATTTCCACCTGGCGCCTCAGTTGGACCAGCGTTCGTGCTGGACGTGCAGACCGCGTGAGACGACGCTTCATCCAGTCCCAAACATGCTCAGTGGGGGACATATCCGGAGATCTTGCTGGCCAGGGTAGTTGACTTACACCTTCTAGAGCACGTTGGGTGGCACGGGATACATGCGGACGTGCATTGTCCTATTGGAACAGCAAGTTCCCTTGCCGGTCTAGGAATGGTAGAACGATGGGTTTGATGACGGTTTGGATGTACCGTGCACTATTCAGTGTCCCCTCGACGATCACCAGTGGTGTACGGCCAGAGTAGGAGATCGCTCCCCACACAATGATGCCGGGTGTTGGTCCTGTGTGCCTCGGTCGTATGCAGTCCTGATTGTGGCGCTCACCTGCACGGCGCCAAACACGCATACGACCATCATTGGCACCAAGGCAGAAGCGACTCTCATCGCTGAAGACGACACGTCTCCATTCGTCCCTCCATTCACGCCTGTCGCGACACCACTGGAGGCGGGCTGCACGATGTTGGGGCGTGAGCGGAAGACGGCCTAACGGTGTGCGGGACCGTAGCCCAGCTTCATGGAGACGGTTGCGAATGGTCCTCGCCGATACCCCAGGAGCAACAGTGTCCCTAATTTGCTGGGAAGTGGCGGTGCGGTCCCCAACGGCACTGCGTAGGATCCTACGGTCTTGGCGTGCATCCGTGCGTCGCTGCGGTCCGGTCCCAGGTCGACGGGCACGTGCACCTTCCGCCGACCACTGGCGACAACATCGATGTACTGTGGAGACCTCACGCCTCACGTGTTGAGCAATTCGGCGGTACGTCCACCCGGCCTCCCGCATGCCCACTATACGCCCTCGCTCAAAGTCCGTCAACTGCACATACGGTTCACGTCCACTCTGTCGCCGCATGCTACCAGTGTTAAAGACTGCGATGGAGCTCCGTATGCCACGGCAAACTGGCTGACACTGACGGCGGCGGTGCACAAATGCTGCGCAGCTAGCGCCATTCGACGGCCAACACCGCGGTTCCTGGTGTGTCCGCTGTGCCGTGCGTGTGATCATTGCTTGTACAGCCGTCTCGCAGTGTCCGGAGTAAGTATGGTGGGTCTGACACACCGGTGTCAATGTGTTCTTTTTTCCATTTCCAGGAGTGTATCTGGGAGATACAAATTTGCAGTGTGATATGTGCACCACGGCTGTAAATAACTCTAAGTTGTTCCTTCAAGTCGGGCAAATGATGTAAAGATTTCCTTTTATCTCAACACTTTCACCAAATTCAATACCTGATTGTATCATTTTCTTTTACCTTACCACAGCTTCTCAACGGCATTGGCTCTGAGCACCATGGGATTCACCTGCTGAGGTCATTAGTCCCCTAGAACTTAGGACTAGTTAAACCTAACTAACCTAAGGACATCACAAACATCCATGCCCGAGGCAGGATTCGAACCTGCGACCGTAGCGGTCTTGCGGTTCCAGACTGCAGCGCCTGTAACCGCACGGCTACTTCGGCCGGCCTCAACGGCATTCACAGTGCTACAAGAAAACATTAAAATATACCATCTGATGACGTGGAGCTAGGCCAGTGAAATCAGTCATCCAGGCACATCATAAAAATAAATGTAGGCACGCGCGTGTGTGTGTGTGTGTGTGTGTGTGTGTGTGTGTGTGTGTGTGTGTGTGTTGTGTTCACATCTCCCTCGAAATCACTGTACAGCTTTCAACCAAACTTGGCACACATACTCCTTACTTCAGGCAACAATCGGTGTTGAGATAAGAAACACCAACCTGTGGGAGCTCAGGACATATGACATCATAAAGAATGAGATGTGTGACAAAACTGTCCCATTACTCATGACGTTTAAATTTATTAATTATTCGCTACTAAATCAATTAACAACACATTTTGCAGACAGTATCCTTTTACGCCACCAAATGCACCTACACAAATATACACACACCAAAGAGAATTTTGCATCACTCTAGTTCCGAAAACTCCTGAAGATAGACGTTGACTGTGGATATTATACCACAGACACAGTACCTTTGACTGTTCAGAGATGTCACTGAATCCACACAAAGATTTAAACAACCATGCATGAGCAGCGCTCTATTAGGCGCAGGGGGTTCGATAGCCCATCAGATCCAACCAATCCACCAGGAAGAAGGTATACGGCTCGAGTTGACTGTAGTTCAACGATGCCTAGCTGGTCAATACCGCGGTTCGATCGCGTTTGCACTGTTAGTTTGCGCCAGGACGTGCTCACAGGAAGGGAAGTGTCCAGGTGTCTCTCAGTGAACCAAAGCCCTGTTGTTCAGACATGGTGGAGATACAGAGAGACAGGAACTGTCGATGACTTGCGTCACTCAGGACGCTCGGAGGAACCCTGACAGCAACGCCACCATGTTGATTAATGCTTTTCGTGCAGCCACAGGACGTCGTGCTACAACTCAAACTGTGCGCAATAGGCTGCATGATGCGCAACTTCACTCCCGTCGTCCATGACAAATGCATCTTTGCAACCACGACACCATGCAGCGCGGTACAGATGGGCCCAACAACATGCCGAATGGTCCACTCAGGATGGGCATCACGTTCTCTTCACCGATGAGTGTCGCTTATGCCCTCAACCAGACAATCGTCGGAGACGTATTTGGAGGCAACCCGATTAGGCTGAACGCCTTCGACACACTGTACAGCGAGTGCAGCAATGTGGAGGTCCCCTGCTATTTTGGGGTTCATTATGTGGGGCCGAATTACGCCGTTGGTGGTAATGGAAGGCGCCGTAAATGTTATACGATACGTGAATGCAACCATATCGGCAGCATATAGGCGCGGCATTCGCCTTCATGGACGACAATTCGAGCCCCCATCGAGCACATCTTGTGAATGACTTCCTTCAGGACAACGACATCGCTCGACTAGAGTGGCCAGCATGTTCTCCAGACATGAACCCTGTCGAACATGCCTATAATAGGTTGGAAATGGCTGTTTATGGACGCCGTTACCCACCACCAACCACTCTGAGGGATCTACACCGAATCGACATTGAGGAGTGGGACAATATGGACCAACAGAGCCTTGATGAACTTGTGGATAGTATGTCACGACGAATACAGGCGTGCGTCACCCCAAGATGGCGTGCTACTGGGTATTAGAGGTACCAGTGTGTACAGCAATCTGGTCCACCAGCTCTGAAGGCCTTGCTGTATGATGATACAACATCAATGTGTGGTTTTCATGAGCAGTAAAAAGGGCGGAAATGATGTTTATGTTGATTTATATTCCAATTTTCTGCACAGGTTCCGGAATTCTCGGAACCGAGGTGATGCAAAACTTTTTTTCATATGACACCAAAAATACTGAGACACGTGAAAAAATGTCGGGTCTTGCAGGAAGTTTTAATACATTTCTTTTATAGAGCTAAGACACTCCTAAAAAGATACACAGGACATAAAATCCCGCATTATGTTAATAATTGGCAACCAATGCTGTGCAATTGCAATGCTTCTGACAACTGTCAAACGCGAAGCGGAAACGGATATACGCCACAACGATAGGTGTCTATAGACCAGTGAGAAGATGTTGCCATAGAAACATTTACAAAAGCTCGTTCCAGACAGGCGAATAGCTGCGTCCAGCGTTACAGCAGTTCCATGTTTCTTAATGTGCATGTTGTACTCATACATGTGTACATTATGCATATTTCTTTGCACGACTGTTTCATAATTTCAAAGTTGTTTTGAGGAATGAAAGGAAATGAAATTTTTTTCGGTATTACACTACAAACAGATTTCATTTTATGTTAGTTTCTGACAGAAAAACGGCAAAATGAATACGCGAGCAGTGATGGGTGTCTCACCTAGTTGTATAATAAAACGTAATCCCGAAAACTGACGACCAGCTGCAGTTAATGCTGAAAATCGGTTTTCGTTTTCTCTATAGGCAGCGTCTATTCTTCCCACTGCTACGCCCGCTAACACCAAAGCTTTGCACGTCTCCTGTAGCCATTTCTGCCCTACCGTTTTGCAGTTTCTCGCCAATTGAACTTTTTCGGGCGTTTTTATTCCATTCTACCAGCCTGACTGTAGTAGTAAACAAACCAGTCGGTGTTTCTTCAGTTCTGTGTTCCCTCGCGGTTTTGCGCTAACTGCTCCTGGAGGCCGGGTAGTCGTTACGTCGCATCACGGCGAGCGACGGAGCGGCGCTGGCGACAGCCTCAGAACACTGGAGCCTCCAGTAATTGCGTCTCCGCTGAGCTGGAACTTGCGGCAGCCCAGACGGCCCAAATTGTCCTCATTACGGCGGGCGGACGCCTGTCGAGCTCACGGCGAGCCGAGCTACCGCGTCCAGGCGTGACGGATGGCTGGATGACTGGATGGCCGGATGGGTGGATGCCTGGGTACCTCCCCACAAACTTGACGAGTCGCGCCGAATTCGGCCGCTCGCGCCAACCGACCGCTGGACACGCTACACATCCAGCGCTACCTCCAGGGACAGCAACTGGAAAAATGAGAACTAAGTCATAGGCCAGAATTACAGGTCGAAACTTTCCTTTAAATACTTCTCATCCGATTTGAGCTCACTTACTGGCTTGGTTGTAGCATTGCTTTTTGTGTGTTTCCAGCTGCGAGAAAACCAGATATATCTGCCTTCGGGAATACAACATCTATTTGGCCTTGTTTTACAATCTTTCTAAAAAATGTGCAAACTAATTCAATACTGAATTTTACGATTAATTTCTTTAGTTAAACATAGTTGCCTCTGTGTGTTAATGCTCTGCCTAATAATGTTGTACATGAAATGGCCCCTGTGTGTTGATAATTTTCGTAGGAAAGTGATCCTGATATGAAAATATTTTACCGCGTAAAGTAATTGCCTGGAAACGGAGGGCTCCCTACTCTCTGTGCGCCAGCTGCAAACATCTAACAAATATCTAACTACAGTTGCTGAGAGGTTAGTGCAGTGCCCCAGACAACAAGCAAACTATTTCATACATGTCAGCGAGTCACTCCTTTGAATAAAAATGACCAGGATCGAGCCTGTGGACAATGTTCATAGATGAAATATTCCTTTAACAAACTGTTTTCAAACTATCTGAGAAAGGCGATGTTGGGGTGATATATTCGACGATGCCCTTTGGCTAGACTGACTAAAGGATTCTTCCAAGAAATACCAAATTAAGATAACCTGAAGATGACTAAATAACGTAAAACGCGTCGTTGAAAAATAAAATAAAAAACAGAAACTAAAATTGCACTCAAAACTGTTTTTAACCCATACTGTTAAGCACTGGTTTGCTGTATGCCACATATGGATTGGAAGAAATTCTATCTGATGAATTATTACTTGTATCAGATATGTGTTACAACACTCATTAACATTGAGAAAGGGCAACAGTGATGCCAAACGCTTACTGCCACAAAGACAAAGCATTAATAAACATTGAAAGTACCTTACACTGAAAACTACTCAATCTTAGTGAAAAATCTAAAATTCCCTGATGTGGATATCTCATTCAACGATGATTCTAACTACTCGCGGGTGCAGTGTCAATAAATAGAAATATTACCTTCATTACTCTTCATACTCTTTTCATTCTAAATCGCTAATCAAATCCTTCTCCTCTGTTCCACAATATTCAAACACAAATCATTTTATTTAAACACAAATGCACTTTAAGTATACATTGCCCGGATTCCTCCGCTCGGCTTCCGTCTCACTACGATTCTAACGATAGTACGCTGCCAAACAGCGATGACAAAAATAAATACATCTTCCAGCTACACAGCTACACTGACGAAAAACTGCGCGCGAATAATAAGCGATTCTGAATTGTCGCTTAGTGTTTCAGACATCCAGAGTATGTACAAATTCCATAAATGCAATTAACAAACTCCAAATAGACATGTTTCAACGGTGCTTCAGGAAGACCTTAGCATGCTCAGTTTTTCTCTGAATCTTCTCTGAATAGTTGCTTCCCATCTCTTCTCCCTCTCCAGGTCTCACGGTTTGTTCCGAGCTGACCATCTCACTCTCAGCCTTCCCACACTCCTTTTTTAGATAGCATTATATTCCAATGCTTGTCGAGGAATTCTCTGAGGTGACATAAGAAATAAATGCTCTTTTCAGGCCTATTTTTATTGCTTTGCTTTTTCAGTTAATTTCTGTACCCCAGCTCTTTCCTTTTTTTCTTTGTTTTTTATTTTGTCTTCTCTTGTATCGCCTTTCACAGATCTTAGAAACTTCATTTCTCATGCATCGTCTTAGGTCTTTCGACCTTAATGTCTAACATCCTGCTCCATATGGGACGGTGGACAGTACAATGTCTCATTAAAGTTTCATCTGGGTTTCTCTCCTCGGTTTACTCTTCAGTGTTCTTCTCATCGTGCCACATATATGTCGATAGATGTTACTTTTGTTATTTATGTCTTTCTCTTCTTCGAAAACTAGATCTCATCCTAGATATTTAAAATTGGATAGCACCTCTCTTATTTTGTTACTGACGATAATATTTGTTCTTATGGGGTATTTTCCTAAAAAACCAGTGTTTTGTCCAGAATGAGATTTTCACTCTGCAGCGGAGTGTGCACTGTATGAGCTGCGAGGACCGGTCGTAACTCGTGCTTCGGTAGCTCAGATGGTAGAGGACTTGCCCGCGAAAGGCAAAGGTCCCGAGTTCGAGTCTTGGTCGGGCACACAGTTTTAATCTGCCAGGAAGTTTCATTGTTTTTGTGTTTGTTGTTGATATCCTCAGCTTGTTATCGAGCCTTATATTGTTTAATGTATGTATCGCTATTTGTAGTGGGTCCTCAGTGTCCTGTATGATGGTCATCGTACAGAAACATTGTATCTGAAAATTTATCTGTCAAAATTCTTGCATCTTGAGGTATTCTGTCCTTCATCTATTCACTAACAAGATTGTCAATGTTGAGACTGAACAGTGTTGGTGACATTCTATAGCCTTGTGTTAGTCCCTGGTTTACCTCTACTTCTGGTGTCAGCACTTCGCCATTATCTATTCTTATTTTGATACTCATATAAAAATCGTGGCATTCTTTTATCACGTGCCTTGGAAAACCTCTTCTCTACGTTACTGAAGAGAGCTTTTTCCGGTGTATCCCGTCAAATGCTTTTTCAGCCTGTGCACTATAAACAGTGACTGTTATTTCAAAATTAAATTATAATTTTCGTTTGTATAATAATTTGTGTCAGAGTGAAAATCTCGTCGGCACAAGCTCTGCAGAAGACGGGTTTGAGGATCTAATAAAACCTAATCAGAGATGTTTCATTAACATTTTTGCTGTAGCTTTTTTCACAACCGTTTCGTTTTAATACTTTCGTTTAGTTTCGTTTTACATTTGTAAATTACAAAACAACTTCAGCGCATTTCCATGCTTCTGTAACAAGTCTGTGTGCCAACAAATGCTATAGCGATGGAGCATTCTTAATTCTGGATGGGTTCCACAATATCTCATACTTTCTGAATTAGTTCCCATTTCTTCAGGATAAAATGAGTTTCAGGAATACGCATATTGCTCTTCTGAGTACAACATTTCACTTGTTATTGAGATATGCTGATTTTATATTTCAGGTAAGCAAACGAAGTGCAAAAGGTTCAAATGGCTCTAAGCACTTAACATCTGAGGTCATCTGTCACCTAGTCTTGGAACTACTTAAACCTAACTAACCGAAGGACATCACACACATCCGCGCCCGAGGCAGGATTCGAACTTGCGATCGTAGCAGTCGCGTGGTTCCGGATTGAAGCACCTAGAACCTCTCGGTCACAGCGGCCGACAAATGGAAGTTCCGATGCATATAATGGAAACTTAAGTCCAAATGTCACCCACATCTGCGGATCCAAAGGAGTGTGTATTTTTGTAGATTATTCTGACTCCTTATTGAATGCAGTGAAGTAAAACATCTCAGAGCGCCTCTGGTCCTGTAGGCGGGAGGGAGAGCAGATTTTTTGCTGTCGTATCCGTGTAATTGACATTGTGACGCTTCAGCACTGAGCTTGGCCTAGTTTGCGATCGTTATGTTATATACACTCCCTATAAATTAACAGACATAGTACTAAATTTTATTAGACCTTTTTGGTACTACATATCCAATTTTGTGTTGATTGTACAACAGTTCTGTAAAAATCTCAGACGGTTTGCTTCGATACTTACCGGACATAAAATTTTATCTTAAGCCCATTATAATTTTTATAGTACTACAATTGTATACCATGTGAGCAGAGAGCAGATTTGAGCCGGAAGCAGATACAGCTACAACGATTTCTGGAAGCGACTTGTCCATTCTCTATGCTGGGGATCGATGTCTTGGGACCTTTCAGGCGAACACCATTGGGGAACAGATTCATTCTGACAATATAGACCACTTTTCGAGGTATGTGGAGATAGTGGCTATGCCAAATCAAAAGGCTGCAATGGTCGCGCAAACATTAGTAAACAAGTGGATTTTGAAGTATTGTGTACCAGAGACAATAATTACTGAACAAGGGACCAACTTCATGTCAGATTTAATGAAGAAACTGTGTGAATTGTTTAACGTAAAGAAGTTGAGGACGAGCGCATTGCATCCACAAGCCAATGGAAGGACAGAACGGGTACACAAAACAATCGGGAAGATGCTGAGTTTTTATTTGGATTCTCATTACCATGAGTGGGACGAGTATTTGAAGGAAACTGTATGCGCATACAATGCAAAAGTCCATGCAAATACCTGTTTGTATCCATATGAGGTAGTCTACTTGTGAAAAATGCCGTCACTGTTTGATTTGGTGCTGCTACAGAAAGGAAGGCCCAGTGAATTTGTATGTCAATTCGCTAGGACAATTTGGGCTGTTTGGAAACTGGTACAAAGGGCGAATACAAAGGCTTTGGAAAGGCAAAAAGATGCAGTAGAGCAGAAAGGAAGTTTACGGCAGTATAGAGTGGAGCAATGGGTAATGCTTTCCAGTCCCTATACGCAAAAAAGGAAAACGAAGAAGTTTCTCACGATGTATCAAGGGCCATACCAAGTTGTTAAAACCGCATCCGCTATTAATGCTAAGCACAGAGAAAACCAGGAAGACAGAGCGCAGCATGAAGTGCTGTATGCTTTGCGATCCAGAAAGTAGTTTGTTTTCATGTCATGTATCATTGGGTTTGTGTAGTGAAATTAGGCATTGTATTTTCATATGATTTATGTATTTTGGAATATAGTCTGCTGTGCACAGCAGTCCTTTTGAAGGAATGAAAGGGGGAGCGTTGGTGGTGATTCATCTCTTCGTCATCGGGGTGGACACCTTACGGGTGCAGCACCTCTGTGGGGGTGTGCTGTACTCAAGGTACGAAGATGTGGTGGTGTCGAGTCACCAGTGGGCATTAAGGTTGGTATGGAACGTATGGGAAATGCGGAATGAAGTAAGGAGGCATGGGGAACTGTTCGAAGAGCTTATGCAATGTGTAGAGGGCAAGGGAATGCTGAAGGAAGTTGCAGGGGAGCATAAGAAATTGCATGAGCCTTATAAGACGCTACGGAAGCAGGTAGGGTGGATGGAGGAAGTGGTGCCCTGGGTAAGACAGAAACGAGGATGGCTGAACGCAGGGGGAAAAATTTTATAGACAGTTTCTGGAACCGCAGACGAAAGCAATATGAAAGAACTGAACAATACGGTGGAAGCGGTAAGGCAACTCGCAGAGGAGAGTAGGGCAATGGAAGCCTGGCATGCAACTCAGATAGGGACATTGGAAGGGGAAGTCCTGAATAAGACACGGTTGCTCCGCTCATTAGCAGGGTGGGTAGTGGGATATGCCAAGGTGTCGGGAGACGTAATAAATCGTAACCTGGGAACACTACAGGGGCATCTAGAAGTACTAGATAGCAGGGTGATGGTAACCAGACTTTTGAAAGGAGTAGCAGGGGGGTGTGCAGGGAGTAAAAACGAATCTGCAAGAAGTGCTGCATCACGCATTGCAAGGCCAGATAAGTACCGATTTGCGCAAGGCACAGAAGAAACTACCGTCAGGGTTATATATAATAATGGAGCCCAGCAAGCAAAATTTGCCGTTTTTCTAGCGTGTCGCAACAGTAAGGGTAACAACCGACCGTGCACGAGAGTATATTTTGGTCTCATTCCCAGTTATGCGGAAGTACACGAGGTATCAGTGTTACACGGTCCACCCATATCCAGTGAAGTGGGGGGCGTTGAGCAAGTTTGTGGCAGTGAAAACTAAAGAGGTATTGCTGATCTCGGCAACTAGAAACCAGTGCACCGAGATGGCAAGGGAGTAATTACGAAGCTGCCATAGCGGGAAGGTAACAGTATGTCCAGCCAGGGTAGTAAGTACCAATCCGGACACATGCAAGGTGGAGTTATTTTTAAACTGGGGGAAAGGAATTTTAATGAATGGAGTTAAGTGTAACATAATAGGACAAACCTTCCACCGGCCAGCGTCAATTATGTGAATCACACAATTGAATTCTACGCCGCCACATCTGTACTGGCCAGAAGCTACTTTAGAGTTTTTGCGAAGGCAGAATCTGACCTTGTTAATTCAAACTCGGGAGCCAGGTCTGTTGAGATCTGTAAACTAGTTCATTTTAGAGCAAGAGGGGTGAATATTTGACCAGCTTGTGTAACATGTGGCTCAGTATAGGGAAAGGCAACGTCAAACAACGATCATTTTGAGGACTCTGTGCCAAGTGTCATCACAGCCTTGACTTTGTTATGTGTTGTTTTCTTTCTGATCAGGCAGAGAGCTAATTCCAAGAGGGAACCAAGGGTAGTCCAAGTCCCAGTGGATACCGAGGGCGTGAGAGGAATAGGTAAGGGGTTGATCGAGCAGAGGTCGTCCAGTATGGAATTTATGCGTTTTGTTTCATGTCATGGTTTTAAGCGGTCCGTATCCAGCCATCGGCGGGGCACTCCATGGCTCGCTACCGTGGACATTGGTCCTGGCTTCCGACACACGCCAGAGGCCTCCCGAGGCGAGGGCCGCAGATTCGGGCTCCGGATCGCGGGCGCTTCTTGTCGCCGCGATCTCAGCCACGCCGGCGAGAAGCACGCAGCTGGCCGGCTGCGGCTCACACAGAGCGGCACTGAGTCGGCTGCCGGCAGCCTGGCGAAGCCGCAACTCCGCTGGCGTACAAGGCCGACACACAGTGCGTGCACGGGTCGTTCAGGCAGCTGTTTCGCAGACAGCAAAGTGGTGTCATCAGCATTGTGGGACCTGGTGACGCAGACTGACGGAGACTTGGCACTGTAGCTGAAAACAATAAAGCACTTGGAAAGCTCGGACGAGCCTTAATACGGTGCCTTCTACCTCTTCTCGCTTCTTTAGGTGGCGGAAGTTGTCACTACAGTATTGTGTATGCAGAGTCCAGTCCACATGTGTTGACAATGGAACAGCATATTCATGCTGCCTTTGATACTCTTTGGATGCAGCGTAACCGATGCGAAACTGTAAGACAACATGCTACAGCGCTTCCACACGACTGTTGAGGCACATGGAAACGATTTTCAACACATACTGTAACTGTGAAGGCAGCAGAGGATCAAACAGGTAAAAAGACGAGGGCTAGTAGAAATCCTTGGGTAACAGAAGAGATAATGAATTTAATTGATGAAAGGAGAAAATACAAAAGTGCAGTAAATGAAGCAGGCAAAAAGGAGTACAAACGTCTCAAAAATGAGATCTACAGGAAGTGCAAAGTGGCTAAGCAGGGATGGCTAGAGGACAAATGTAATGATGTCTTATCGCACTAGGGGTAAGATAGATACTGCCTACAGGAAAATTAAAGAGAACCTTGGAGAAAAGAGAACCACTTGCATAAATATCGAAAGCTCAGATCGAAACCCAGTTCTAAGTAAAGAAGGGAAAGCAGAAAAGTGGAAGGAATATGAAGAGGGTCTATACAAGGGCGATGTACTTGAGGACAATATTATGGAAGTGGAAGAGGATGTAGATGAAGATGAAATGGGAGATACGATACTGCGTGAAGAGTTTGACTGAGCACTGAAAGACCTAAGTCGAAACAAGGCCCGGGGAGTAGACAACATTCCATTAGAACTACTGACAGCCTTGGGAGAACCAGGCCTGACAAAACTCTACCATCTGGTGAGCAAGATGTATAAGACAGACGAAATTCCCTCAGACTTCAAGAAGAATATAACAATTCCAATCCCAAAGAAAGCAGGGCTGGCTCTGAGCACTATGGGACTCAACTGCTGAGGTCATTAGTCCCCTACAACTTAGAACTAGTTAAACCTAACTAACGTAAGGACATCACAAACATCCATGCCCAAGGCAGGATTCGAACCTGCGACCGTAGCGGTCTTGCGGTTCCAGACTGCAGCGCATTTAACCGCACGGCCACTTCTGCCGGCAAAAGAAAGCAGGTGTTGACAGATGTGAAAATTACCGAATTATCAGTTTAATAAGTCACAGCTGCAAAATACTAACGCGAATTCTTTACAGACGGATGGAAGAAGTGGTAGAAGCAGACCTCGGTGAAGATCAGTTTGGATTCCGTGGAAATATTGGAAGACGTGAGGCGATACTGACCCTACGACTAATCTTAGGCAATAGAGTAAGGAAAGGCAAACCTACGTTTATAGCATTTTTAGACTTAGAGAAAGCCTTTGACAATGTTGACTGGAATAATCTCAAATTCTCAAGGTGGCATGGGTAAAATACAGAGAGCGAAAGGCTATTTTCAATTTGTACAGAAACCAGATGACAGTTATAAGAGTCGAGGGGTATGAAAGGGAAGCAGTGGTTTGGAAAGGAGTGAGACAGGGTTGTAACCTCTCCCAGATACAATTCAATCTGTATATTGAGCAAGCAGTAAAGGAAACAAAAGAAAAATTCGGAGTAGGTATTAAAATCCATGGAGAAGTAATAAAAACTTTGAGGTTCGCCGATGACATTGTAATTCTGTCATAGACAGCAAAGGACTTGTAAGAGCAGTTGAACGGAATGGACAGTGTCTTGAAAGGAGGGTATAAGATGAACATCAACAAAAGCAAAACGAGGATAATGGAATGTAGTCGAATTAAATCGGGTGATAATGAGGGAATTAGTTAAGGACATGAGACACTTAAAGTAGGAAAGGAGATTTTCTACTTGGGATCAAAATAACTGATGATGGTCGAACTGGAGAGCATATAAAATGTAGACTGGCAATGGCAAGGAAAGCGTTTCTGAAGAAGAGAAATTTGTTAACATCGAGTATAGATTTAAGTGTCAGGAAGTCGTTTCTGAAAGTATTTGTATGGAGTGTAGCCATGTACGGAAGTGAAACATGGACGATAAATAGTTTTAACAAGAAGAGAATAGAAGCTTTCGCAATGTGGTTCTACTGAAGAATACTAAAGATTAGATGGGTAGATCACATAACTAATGAGGTGGTATTATACAGAATTGCGGAGAAGAGGAGTTTGTGGCACAACTTGACTAGAAGAAGGGATCGGTTTGTAGGACATGTTCTGAGGTGTCAAGGGATCACCAATTTAGTATTGGAGTGCAGCGTGGAGGGTAAAAATCGTAGAGGGAGACAAATAGATGAGTACACTAAGCAGATTCAGAATGATGTAGGCCGCGGTAGGTACTGGGAGATGAAGAAGCTTGCACAGGATAGAGTAGCATGGAGAGCTACATCAAACCAGTCTCACGACTGAAGACCACAACAACAACTGTAACTGCGGCTGCATGGTACAGTGCGTACTAGATCGCACTCTTTGTAACAATGTGCGATTGAATAAATCGTGTCCAGCGTGAAAACCATGCATCTTCGGATGTAAGTTCATTAGGCAGTTTTCCTCCCGTGTATCCTCATCGATCAATCATTAGAGTTTGTGCATGGTGGAAGAAATCACCCTGTATTGTCATCAATATGGACTGAATTGGGAATATCTCTAATGTGTACCATCAGCAATTTCACACTTATTACTTTTGTAACATGTAAACTTTCATCGTCGTAAAGGTCACAGATCGTAAAATATTCCGGGCTATTAAACCGTGGTCCGATTGATTCCCCATTCAAACCCAAAGTGTTGTCTCCATCTGTGGAGTACATTTTCAAGACGGATCACAGCTTCTTTTCAAAAATAATGTTTAGTTTTAACTGAAAAATCCATTCTACCAATGCATAACAGCGCGAAATACTTTATTAACTATGACCTTTTACTGTTTTACTAGTAGGATTCTTACTGCATACTATCTCTATGTATCCTGTGTTACAGTTTCGTCCTCCTTACTCACTTCAGTAAAATCTCGAAACTAATACTGTGTGGAAATTTGCACTCTGTTAAGCCCAAATGACCTCATACCAGAGTACAAGTTAAAGTAATGTATACTCTGAATTCTCAAAACTAGACCGTACTATAATATTTCTAGTGTTGCTGTTCTATACGGGCATGTTCCGATTGACAATAAATAAAAAAAAAATCATAGTGCTTAGTTAAATACTAATAACTGTGAGTGCTGTTATCGGTTTTATATAGAGTGGGGTTAAAATTTAACTTCAGCTGCTTGAGCTACTTTAGATGGAAAACTATCTATCGTATGGGCACCGAACTTTATAGGTACGATGTTGGGACTGTGCTGCGCAGAATTTGCATTGTTAGTTCTGTTAGCCCCATGACTTTCCGTCAGCCGTCGGTACGAGAACGGCGACATAGAGTTGAATCACAAGCATCAGGGTGAATTACAGTTACAGACGGTCAACATGGTTCTCGGCAAGGTGATCAGGGCTTTGCTAGTAAAGCTGTTTCATCGAAGCAACTGCGCGGCTGCTCTTCCACATTATCGACACGCTGCTCGCGAGTTCACTGGGTTACTGGGTAACACGTTTCGATAAATCTGAATCATTGGCCGATCATTTCCAACTGCGTCGCCACTAAGATCACCAGGTCTGAACTGCTGTGATTTCTGTCTGTGGGCTTATCTGAAGTGCAAGGGTTATTAATGGGATACTGGCAGACGCTGGAGGTTGAAGCGAGGAAAGCAGGCAACGCCCCAGCTGAGACGTTTCGGACAGAAGCAGAGCGACCCCTAGTACGGATCCAGGCTGCCCTGGGTGCAGATGGTCGTAAAATTCAGCAACGCTTCTAACCTGGAACGTAAAAATAGTAAGCAATTAACAAAATGTCAACCTCTTAAGCGGAAATTAAATGTCTTAATTTCAGTGGTGTATTCGTTATTTCTCTTGTGCATGCTCTTACAAATGTTATCACGAAGTTGCATTGTTTTACGACCACTGGATTTTCACGTGGGCCCTCACAAGAAGCGAAGGTTTAATTATAACCACCCAGTAGTTTAAACTATAACGCTCTCAAAGTTTTGAGTGACCACTGTTGTAATTCTACTGCGTGATATACACTCCTGGAAATTGAAATAAGAACACCGTGAATTCATTGTCCCAGGAAGGGGAAACTTTATTGACACATTCCTGGGGTCAGATACATCACATGATCACACTGACAGAACCACAGGCACATAGACACAGACAACAGAGCATGCACAATGTCGGCACTAGTACAGTGTATATCCACCTTTCGCAGCAATGCAGGCTGCTATTCTCCCATGGAGACGATCGTAGAGATACTGGATGTAGTCCTGTGGAACGGCTTGCCATGCCATTTCCACCTGGCGCCTCAGTTGGACCAGCGTTCGTCCTGGACGTGCAGACCGCGTGAGACGACGCTTCATCCAGTCCCAAACATGCTCAATGGGGGACAGATCCGGAGATCTTGCTGGCCAGGGTAGTTGACTTACACCTTCTAGAGCACGTTGGGTGGCACGGGATACATGCGGACGTGCATTGTCCTGTTGGAACAGCAAGTTCCCTTGCCGGTCTAGGAATGGTAGAACGATGGGTTCGATGACGGTTTGGATGTACCGTGCACTATGCAGTGCCCCTCGACGATCACCAGTGGTGTACGACCAGTGTAGGAGATCGCTCCCCACACCATGATGCCGGGTGTTGGCCCTGTGTGCCTCGGTCGTATGCAGTCCTGATTGAGGCGCTCATCTGCACGGCGCCAAACACGCATACGACCATCATTGGCACCAAGGCAGAAGCGACTCTCGTCGCTGAAGACGACACGTCTCCATTCGTCCCTCCATTCACGCCTGTCGCGACACCACTGGAGGCGGGCTGCACGATGTTGGGGCGTGAGCGGAAGACGGCCTAACGGTGTGCGGGACCGTAGCCCAGCTTCATGGAGACGGTTGCGAATGGTCCTCGCCGATACCCCAGGAGCAACAGTGTCCCTAATTTGCTGGGAAGTGGCGGTGCGGTCCCCTACGGCACTGCGTAGGATCCTACGGTCTTGGCGTGCATCCGTGCGTCGCTGCGGTCCGGTCCCAGGTCGACGGGCACGTGCACCATCCGCCGACCACTGGCGACAACATCGATGTACTGTGGAGACCTCACGCCCCACGTGTTGAGCAATTCGGCGGTACGTCCACCCGGCCTCCCGCATGCCCACTATACGCCCTCGCTCAAAGTCCGTCAACTGCACATACGGTTCACGTCCACGCTGTTGCGGCATGCTACCGGTGTTAAAGACTGCGATGGAGCTCCGTATGCCACGGCAAACTGGCTGACACTGACGGCGGCGGTGCACAAATGCTGCGCAGCTAGCGCCATTCGACGGCCAACACCGCGGTTCCTGGTGTGTCCGCCGTGCCGTGCGTGTGATCATTGCTTGTACAGCCCTCTCGCAGTGTCCGGAGCAAGTATGGTGGGTCTGACACACCGGTCTCAATGTGTTCTTTTTCCCATTTCCAGGAGTGTATGTACGAGAGCTGTTCAATAATGAATGATTTTCTTTTTTTGCAAGACACATTTACTCATCCTCATAATTTTGATGATCCTCAAAATAAAATGTTCGAAAAAAATTACAGCTCGAAGAAGGAACTGCGTCGCCACTAAGATCACCAGGTCTGAACTGCTGTGATTTCTGTCTGTGGGGTTATCTGAAGTGCAAGGATTATTAATGGGGTATTAGCAGACGCTGGAGGGTGAAGCGAGGAACTGCGACATAAACGGAAGTTGGTAGGCGTGTTTCTACATCTGAAATATGACGTATATTCAAATTTCGAGCCAGTCGCAAGCAGCGGCGCTAGTAGCGCCACTGTGAGTATGCAACCCGCTTTGCTTTTGGTACATGCTGCCGTGAGTGTTGGCTGCCTTTCAGATAGGATATTCTGAGTTGCCAGCACAGAGAGAAGCAGTGCAGCAGACAAGTGATTTGTTAACAGTAGGCTTAAGGCTTGGGCATACATGTTTTACCGTAATTCCGTAACTACAACTCGAATGATTATCTCCACGCTTGATACTGTCTTACTTGTAAATCGCATATGAACGGAAATACCTACTCTGTACACTTTTGTGGACACATATTACGCCTTCACCACTCAACCGCTCTAAATATACAGGTACGTTTGCGCAATTAAAATAATGTTTGGTATTCATGTGGGGGAAATAGACCGTGTTTCAACTCAGCCAAAGATTTTCCTAACGTAAAGTAAAAAATGTTTCGCTTTCTAAAAAAAAGAATCTATGAACCTACTGAAACTCTACATAACAATCCACGTGTAATTAATTGTATCTCGACGAAACCGTGTGTGTAAGAAATGTGATAATATGTTATTGGTATGTCCACAACTCCTTACGCTCGCAGGTTCGAATCCTGCCTCGACCATTGTTGTGTGTGATGTCCTTAGGTTAGTTAGGTTTAAGTAGTTCTAAGTTCTAGGGGACTGATGACCTCAGATGTTAAGCCCCATAATGCTCAGAGCCCAAAACATTATGACGAGTGTTCACCGCGAGGTCGTACGCTGCCTTGTGGCGCTAAGGACATGTGATGCGGTAAGAGAACTACGCGAGCGGATCAGAGACAAAAGGGATATCATTCTAGTATCAATGACTGGCGCAAATTGAGAAATCCGCCGTCTTAAGCGGCTTTGACAAAAGCCAGATTGTTGTGGTCCAATGACGGGGAGCGAGCATCTTGGACATTGCGAAGTTGGTTGGCTGTTCGCTTACGACTGTCGTCAGCGTCCATGGGAAGAGGCTGAAGAATGCTGAAACCACGAGTAGGCGACAAGAACTTGGGCGACCACACTTCATTACAGAGCATAGGAATCGGAGGCTTGTCCGCTCCCTAGGCGGTGATCTGTGGCAGATCTGACGTCAGTGCTGGAGCAGGCGAAAGTGTTTTGGAGAACACCGTTCAGCGCACAATGTTGAACATGCTGTTCCGCAGCAGAGGACCCCTACGTGTTCCCGCCTTCATCCAACAACATCGTCAATTATGACTACAGTGAGCACCGGGTCATCGATATTGGACGACGGATCAATGGAATTGTGGCGCCTGGTCGGATGAATCCCGTTTACTTTTAAACCAGGTTGATTGCCCTCATCCAGGTGAACGGCTGCCCGAAACATGCAGAGCGCCATGGACGCAGACCGGACGGAGCAGTATTACGTTATGGGGGACACTCACCTGGACTTACATGGATCCTGCTGCCATCATGACAGGTGTGGACTACGTGAACATTATTAGGGACCAACTGTAACCCCTTATGCTTCGTGTGTTCCTCTAGAGCTTTGACATCTCCCACCAGGACAACAGTCAATGTCGCAAGGCCAGAATCGTGCTGTAGTGGTTTGAGGAATATTGCAGTTAACTCACACTGATATCTCGGCCACCAAATTCGATTTATCCGAATCCGATAAAACACAATTGGGACGCTGTCGTGCGTCAGCTTCGCTCCCACAAAGAAACAACCCGAAAATTACTATAAGTGTGTGAGCTGAAGTACGCACCTGGTGCCAAAAACGTCTGGAAACCTATCAAGTACTTATCGAATACATGGCACGCAGAATCACTGCTGAACTGCTTTCTAGAAGTGGACCAACAGGCTTTTAAGTAGGTCATCATAAAATTTTGGCCCATCCTTATAGTATCAGAAACAAGCAAATTCCTAAATGTAGTTATGCCATAAAAGGAACTGAACGATTTAATACATCTCTTACAGTTAAACGAGGTTCTTCTATCTGCGTGTAAATTATACTGTAATGTATCTGACTGAGTAGTAACATGACTTTCCTACAGAAAATGAGGCCTTTTCTTACTGAATCTTGGAATACTCAACACACTTTTTACTATTAACTATTTTGAAATATTCTCTGTGATATTAGCTACACACACATACTCACATATTTTGGTCTGAAAGTAACTTCTCCAGAAATATGTCTTCTTCTCACCGGACACTGTAGCAAATGACATTAATGGGAGATGATTGCTAATATTTGGTGTACCAGATGTTTACATTGGACCAAGACGCTGACAGCGGGACGGTAGATCACTTCGTAACTGAATAAACTACAAAGTTAGGTAAAACACTGTTAGTGATTCAAACTGAGATCCAACACATATTTTCAGACGTCTAAAATTCATTTAAAATGATATATACGGCCTATGGAAATGAGATTTCACTGAATTCTTTCAAAAATACACACACCGATTTATCGCGACAATTGATACCCACACAATAATTTATTTATGTGGCATGGCGTCAATTTATCGAATATTTTAAATTTCAAGTTAATGAATACCTGGTCAATAGAGTGAATTACTTAGAAAATCGCTGCACAATTCCTTCTTGCGTAGAAC
This sequence comes from Schistocerca piceifrons, assembly GCF_021461385.2. NCBI lineage: Eukaryota > Metazoa > Arthropoda > Insecta > Orthoptera > Acrididae > Schistocerca > Schistocerca piceifrons. Next base: position 65,555,995 of record NC_060140.1, read on the forward strand.
AAAAGATCGCTTAGCAATCGTTTTATGTTTATAAAGTGCACTCCACCACTGCAGTTAACCAGCTCTTCCCTCCTCTTAGTCTAAATAAATAGCTGTTACCTTTTCCACACACTATCTCCACTAACATACCGTATACTGGCATTTCTTTGATGAAAACTGACACAGTTTTTGTTCATCTGATGTCTTGAATTCTTCATTGTTCACCTTCAGGAAAGACTGTCTTGATAAATCTTGCACATCAGTATGTGTTTGATCCGTCTTCTATTTTCTTACATATTTTACCAGTTTTGCTAAATGTCCAAGAACTGCTTTCCACTCTCTCAGTACTCCGATTCTTCTCTCCTCACATCGCCATTCCAACATTATCACATAGGAATAACTCCCCTTCCACAAAATACAGTGCATTTCTCTCCTAACATACTGCCGTGTCCTCTACGTCCATCTTTACGCTTCCAGCTTCCATCGTCAACAGTCTCACTCTTCAAAAAAAGTTATAAAGGTAAATGTTTGTCCTATTTGGAGATAGTCCTCTCTACTACATTAACATTACATAGAATTTACATATGAATTCACACGAAACACAACAAAATGCATATTTACACATTACAGTGGATACGTTTCCATTTATATATTTATTTTATTTATATTTGAATCATTAAAGAGAAATCAGTAAGGGGCATATTATGTTACATTAATGTTAAATTCATTGTCTATGACCAAAAAGATACTATACTAATTAGCAGTGCAGGATAATCTGTCACACCTGATTCATTGTTCTATAAAAAAATATGATCGGTACCAATTGTCTCATTGACCCATTTCATCGTTGTTTAGTGAAACATCTATAAATACGAAATATCACATATCTTTCGTCGTTTTAAAAGTGGAAGTGTTCAGACAAATTACGAGGGGCTTTCGATAATGAAACACATTTTTTCTCGACCAGTTTCTGCTAAAATATGAGGAATTTGTTTAGGAACATCGTGGAATACTCCAACTTCAGCCCCAATAGTAGCTGGAAGTTCCGACAGCTGGTGGAGCTATAAGCACCCTCCAAAGTGCGGTCCGTACTGGAGGTGCGTTCCAGACAAAGCGCTCCCATTGAGTCTCTTTTGGCAGCAAACAAGGACGGCGTAGATATTCATAGGCGCTTGCAGAATATCTGCGGAGACATGGCAGTGAACAAAAGCACCGCGAGTCGTTGGGCGAGGCATCTGACACCATCGCAACAAGGTCGTTTAAACCTGCCCGATCTCCCCCGTCCCGGCCGGCCGCACACAGCAAATGTTGGAACTTGAGGACACTCCAGTTCTAAGTGACGGGCGGATCACAATAAAACACCTCGCTGCACAGGTGGTCATCTCTGTTGGTAGCGCTGGCACAGTCGTCCACGAGCTGTGGTGCTCAAAGGTGTGTACCCGCTGGGTTCATTGCTACGTAACAGAAGACCATAAAGAGCAACGTAGGACTGTTAGCGCGGAACTGCTTGCGCGTTACATGTCTGACCCCGACAATTTTTGTCGAACATCGTCACAGTCGATGAAGCATCGGTTCATCAGTTCGCACAGGAAACAAAACCGCAATCCATGGAGTGGCGCCACACCACCTTTCCATCGAAGAAAAAGTTCAAAGACGCGCCCTCAGCTTGTAAAGTCATGACGACAGTCTTCTGGCACTCTATAGGAATTATTCTACTTGACGTCCTCTTAAGTGTATGAGATATCCGCAGCAAATTGTAGAAACGACTTCAGCGTGTTCGTCGCCACAAAACTGCCACCAAACTTCCCTTTCTCGAAAACAACGCAGGGACTCACACAAGTATGCGCACTCAAGAGGAACTGGAAAACTACCTTGGATGGTTTTTCTTCATCGACCCTACAGCTCTAATCTCGCCACTTCTGACTTTGGCCCAGCGGAGGATGCACGCCGCGGGAAGCAGTACGTCAGCGATAAGGATGTTGTTAATGCAGCAAGAAGTTGGCTCCGATGTCGCCCAGCGGAGTGGTACAATGCTGGCGTACTGGCCCCGCAGTAAAGTAGCGTAAAGCCGTCCCATTGAACGGATATTATGTTGAAAAAAAGGATTTTGTAGCCAAACGAGTGAGGAATAATGTCGTGTATTGGAATTCTGAATAAAACCAACCTTTTCCACCTCGTGTGGCGTGGGTGGAAACTGTTTATCGTAAGTTGCTCCGGTGATTACACCAAACCACAAGAAAAACAAATCACGTCCTTATAATATCGCAGCAGACTGAATTCTCGAAGAGAACGAAGCACATGTAAGTCTGGTACTAAGCAAAGTCGATGCAGCAGTACATCAGCTCCAAATCAGTAACCACTCGAGACCAGAACAGCCGCAACTCGCAGAGTCAGCACCTCTGACTTGTCCATGTCCCTGCTAGGGGGATACCAAATAACCTGCTTTCAGAAAAAAATGTGTTCCATTGCTTACTGAATGCTCCTTGTTTTTTTTTTAATTTTAAAGTTGAGTTAGGCGCACATGCATTCTAAGAATGGTTTAGAACCTGTGTGCCGCAGGCACTCAATAATGACACCTTCTCGTACTTCGGCCAACAGGGGCAGATTCCTGCTCCCCGTATGGGTCAGATCATTAAGGCAAACTCCATATGTATGCAGACGTGCACACGAATAGCCTTTGTCCGGGAAACAGCTGTCTTGGAACTCAACACGAAGAAACACATCTCAGGCGTAAATTTTGTGCCACCAACTTGTGGGCGGGACGGAATTAAAATTTCAGTATTTCTGAAAGTGTTTGTATGGTTATTTGTGGTCTTGTCTCACAAAGACAGCAGCTGTTTTGATGTTGTCTTCCGTACGGGCAGTGATTGGAGCGCCATGTCCACCGTCCCTTGAAACTATTTTCCCTCACTGAACAACTTTAAAGATGATATGTTCGCCCTTGGCTTCCTGTAACATTGTGCAGACCTCAACTAAACATTTGTTGAGACGAAAGCAGAATTTTCCAGCCGCATATTGTTCATCGCGCGTGACCTCCATTATTGCCTCTGACGATACTGAACATGTACACTATTGGCCATTAAAATTGCTACACCAACAAGAAATGCAGATGATAGCCGAGTATTCATTGGGCAAATATATAATACTAGAACTGGCATGTGATTACATTTTCAAGCAATTTGTGTGCATAGATCCAGAGAAATCAGTACCCAGAACAACCACCTCTGGCCGTAATAACAGCCTTGATAGGCTTGGGCATTGAGTCAACAGAGCTTGGATGGCGTGTAGAGGTACAGGTACAACTGCCCATGCAGCTTCAACACGATACCACAGTTCATCAAGAGTAGTGACTGGCGTATTGTGACGAGCCAGTTGTTCGGCCACCATTGACCAGACGTTTTCAATTGGTGAGAGATCTGGAGAATATGCTGGCCAGGGCAGCAGTTGAACATTTTCTGTATCCAGAAAGGCCCCTCCAGGACCTACATCATGCGCTCGTGCATTATCTTGCTGAAATGTAGGGTTTCGTAGGGATAGAATGAATGGTAGAGCCACGGGTCGTAACATATCTGAAATGTAATCTCCATTCTTCAAAGTTCCGTGAGAGCGAACAAGAGGCTACCGAGACGTGTAACCAATGGCACCCCATACCATCGCGCCGGGTGATACGCCAATATGGCGATGACAATTACACGATTCCAATGCGCGTTCACTGCGATGTCGCCAAACACGGATGTGACCATCATGATGCTGTAAACAGAACCTGGATTCGAAAAAATGACGTTTTGCCATTCGTGCACCCAGGTTCGTCTTCGAGTACACCATCGCAGGTGCTCCTTTCTGTGATGCAGCGTCAAGGGTAACCGTAGCCATGGTCTCCGAGCTGCAACCGTCGTCGAACTGTTCGTGCAGATGGTTGTTGTCTTCCAAACGTCCCCATCTGTTGACTCAGGGATCGAGACGTGGGTGCATCATCCGTTACAGCCATGCGAATAAGATACCAGTCATCTCGACTGCTAGTGATACGAGGCCGTTGGCATCCAGCACGGCGTTCCGTATTACCCTCCTGAACCCACTGATGCCGTATTCTGCTAACAGTCATTGGATCTCGACCAACGCGAGCAGCAATGTCGCGATACTATAAATCGCAATCACGATAGGCTACATTCCGACCATTATCAAAGTCGGAAACGTGATCGTACGCATTTCTCCTCCTTACACGAGGCATCACAACAACGTGTCACCAGGCAACGCCGGTCAACTGCTGTTTGTGTATAAGAAATCGGTAGGAAACTTTCCTCATGTCAGCGCGTTGTGTCACCACCGGCGCCAACTTTGTGTGAATGCACTGAAAAGGTAATCATTTGCGTATCACAGCATCTTCTTCCTATCGGTTAAATTTCGCGTCTGTAGCACGTCATCTTCGAGGTATAGCAAATTTAATAGCCAATAGTGTATGTCTCACCTTGGCCACTTCTTACAGGAGGGATCCAGGACTGCTACATTGAAACTAGTAGACCCCATGGTCTAGGGGTAACGTCTTTGATTCATTATCAAAACGTTTTCGGTCCCGGGCTCGATCCCCGCCAGTGACTAAATTTTGATAAATAATCGGCATTGGCTGCCGAAAACTTCCGGCATAAGAAGTTAGCATCGTCCTCCCAACGGCCTTGTCAAAGAGGGCGGAGGAGCGGATAGAGGTTCAGGGCACTCTCTTGTCCTAGGGGTGGGAAATTGCCCCTAAAGGCGGAAGAATCAGCAATGATCAACGACATGAAGATGCAGAAGGCAATGGAAACCACTGCATTAAAGACACGTAACGTGTATCCACAGGAAATGTGGCCTGCATTTGAAGAAGAATCATGATGATCTCTCCATTCGCAAAAAGATTCCGGAATAGTCCCCCATTCGGATCTCCGGGAGGGGTCTGCCAAGGGGGAGGTTACCATGAGAAAAAGATTGAATAATCTACGAAAGGATAACGTTCTACGAGTCGGGGCGTAGAATGTCAGTAGCTTGAACGTGATAGGGAAACTAGAAAATCTGAAAAGCGAAATGCAAAGGCTCAATCTAGATATAGTAGGGGTCAGTGAAGTGAAGTGGAAGGAAGACAAGGATTTCTGGTCAGATGAGAATCGGGTAATATCAACAGCAGCAGAAAATGGTATAACAGGTGTAGGATTCGTTATGAATAGGAAGGTAGGGCAGAGGGTGTGTTACTGTGAACAGTTCAGTGACCGGGTTGTTCTAATCAGAATCGACAGCAGACCAACACCGACAACGATAGTTCAGGTATACATGCCGACGTCGCAAGCTGAAGATGAACAGATAGAGACAGTGTATGAGGATATTGAAAGGGTAATGCAGTATGTAAAGGGGGACGAAAATCTAATAGTCATGGGCGACTGGAATGCAGTTGTATGGGAAGGAGTAGAAGAAAAGGTTACAGGAGAATATGGACTGGGGACAAGGAATGGAAGAGGAGAAAGACTAATTGAGTTCTGTAACAAGTTTCAGCTAGTAATAGTGAATACCCTGTTCAACAGTCACAAGAGGAGGAGATATACTTGGAAAAGGCCGGGAGATACGGGAAGATTTCAATTAGATTACATCGTGGCCAGACAGAGATTCCGAAATCAGATACTGGATTGTAAGACGTACCCAGGAACAGATATAGACTCAGATCACAATATAGTAGTTATGAAGAATAGGCTGAAGTTCAAGACATCAGTCAGGAAGAATCAATACGCAAAGAAGTGGGATACGAAAGAACTAAGGAATGAGGAGATACGTTTGAAGTTCTCTAACGCTATAGATACAGCAATAAGGAATAGCGCAGTAGGCAGTACAGTTGAAGAGGAATGGACATCTCTAAAAAGGGCCATCACAAAAGATGGGAAGGAAAACATAGGTACAAAGAAGGTAGCTGTGAAGAAACAATAGGTAACAGAAGAAATACTTCAGTTGATTGATGAAAGGAGGAAGTACAAACATGTTCCGGGAAAATCGGGAATACAGAAATACAAGTCGCTGAGTAATGAAATAAATAGGAAGTGCAGGGAAGCTAAGACGAAATGGCTGCAGGAGAAAGGTGAAGACATCGAAAAAGATACGATTGTCGGAAGGACAGACTCAGCATACAGGAAAGTCAAAACAACCTTCGGTGACATTAAAAGCAACGGTGGTAACATTAAGAGTGCAACGGGAATTCCACTGTTAAATGCAGAGGAGAGAGCAGATAGGTGGAAAGAATACATTGAAAGCCCCTATGAGGGTGAAGATTTGTGTGATGTAATAGAAGAAGAAGCAGGAGTCGATTTAGAAGAGATAGGGGATCCAGTATTAGAATCGGAATTTAAAAGAGCTTTGGAGGACTTACGGTCAAATAAGGCAGAAGGGATAGATAACATTCCATCAGAATTTCTGAAATCATTGGGGGAAGTGGCAACAAAACAACTATTCAAGTTGGTGTGTAGAATATATGAGTCTGGCGATATACCATTTGACTTTCATCCACACAATTCCGAAGACGGCAAGAGCTGACCAGTGCGAGAATTGTCGCACAATCAGCTTAACAGCTCATGCATCGAAGCTGCTTACAAGAATAATACACAGGAGAATGGAAAAGAAAATTGAGAATGCGCTAGGTGACGATCAGTTTGGCTTTAGGAAAAGTAAAGGGACGAGAGAGGCAATTCTGACGTTACGGCTAGTAATGGAAGCAAGGCTAAAGAAAAATCAAGACACTTTCATAGGATTTGTCGACCTGGAAAAAGCGTTCGACAATATAAAATGGTGCAAGCTGTTCGAGATTCTGAAAAAAGTAGGCGTAAGCCATAGGGAGAGACGGGTCATATACAATATGTTCAACAACAAAGAGGGAATAAGAGGAGTGGACGATCAAGAACGATGTGCTCGTATTAAGAAGGGTGTAAGACAAGGCTGTAGCCTTTCGCCCCTACTCTTCAATCTGTACATCGAGGAAGCAATGATGGAAATAAAAGAAAGGTTCAGGAGTGGAATTAAAATACATGGTGAAAGGATATCAATGATACGATTCACTGATGACATTGCTATCCTGAGTGAAAGTGAAGAAGAGTTAAATGATCTGCTGAATGGAATGAACAGTCTAATGGGTACACAGTATGGTTTGAGAGTAAATCGGAGAAAGACGAAGGTAATGAGAAGTAGTAGAAATGAGAACAGCGAGAAACTTAACATCATGATTGATGGTCACGAAGTCAACATATATTTCGTATGGCTAATAGAATACAGCAGTAAGTAAGTAGTAACACAAACAGCGTATAAAAACAATGAATGGTCAATGTTACAGGCAACAAACAATTGTTAGATCTAAAAAAGGAAGTAAAACACAAAATACACAAAAATACATAGAAATTATAGTAATAATATCTAGTAATAGGTTTTTCAAAAGGAGAAGAGTAGACCAGACTCGTGGTTGTATGTCCAAGTCCCTCAGCCAGCCAGAAGCATCTCCCTCCAGGAGGAGCAGCTCCTGCATTGTGCCAGGGAATCTCCTCGTAAAGCAGTCCATTGCGATATGATGTAGAGTTTGTGGATTCCCACAGTCGCAGTTTGGTGAGTCAGTCTGTCCCCATTTGTGCTTCCAGTAATTACATCTACCATAGCCTGTTCGGATACGATTTAAAGTTGTCCCAGATTTTCTGGGAAGACCGAAGCCCTCGGGCCGTACGGTTGGGTCCGAGACTAAGTTAAGGTGATCAGGGTTGGACATATCCCATTCCCGACGCCAGGCTTCGTCGATATCATAATTGTCCTCGATCAGCTGTTGCCCTAATCTCCATGATGGCTTATGGGACTTGAGTCTGTGGCTGGGATTCTTGCAGTCTTCGTTGCAGCCTTCGTGCAGGTCACGGTGGTTGGCGCACTTTTGCCATTCCCTTTTCAGTGCAGATCTTCGCCTTAGATGAGGTGGGGCTATGTTAGCCAGTACCGGGAGCCATTGGTGGGGCGTCGGTTTAATAGTGCCTGAGATGAGCCTCACGGTGTCGTTTAGCTGGGTGTCCACCGTTGCTGTATGAGTGCTGTTTAGCCAGACCGGAGCGCAGTATTCAGCCACCGAAAATACTAGTGCGAGAGCAGATGTTCTGAGAACTGTGGCGCTTGCTCCCCAGTTACTTCCAGTGAGTTTGTGTAGGACATTATTTCTGGTTTTGATTTTTGCGGCGCATTTGTATAAGTGCTCCCTGTACGTCAGAGATCGGTCCAATGTAATTCCCAGATACTTTGGGAGGGGATTGTAGTTAAGCAGCTGACCTCTGAACTCTACGTGGGGTGCATAGTTTGCCTGTCTGTTGTTGAGGTGGAAACTGGAGACTTGGGTTTTAGAAGTATTAGGTCCGAGCCTCCATGTTTCGAAATATTCATCTATTTTGATAAGGTCTTCCTCAATGATTCTTTCGGAATTGTAGAAGTCTTGATGTTGACATGTGAGAGCAATATCGTTTGCATAGATAAACTTCTTAGAAGATGTCTCTGGTAGGTCTGATGTATATATATTAAAAAGTAATGGAGCTAGCACGGATCCTTGGGGCAGGCCATCATGTAACTTATATTTCTTGCTTATCTCTCCATCTAGGTGTCCTTCAAAAAATCTATTTGAAAGCATATTGTTGATTAGGGTAGCCGTTTTCTTGCAAGGAATAATGCGTTGGAGTTTAAGAATCATTGCCTCCCTCCACACTGTGTCATATGCTGACGATAGATCTATGAACACGGCGACTGTCTTTTTCTTCCTTTGAAATCCACTCTCAATGTGTGTGGTAAGAGATAATACTTGATCACAGCAGCTCCGACCGGGTCTAAATCCGGCTTGTTCAATAGGAATGAAATTCTCAGCAATGGGTTTTATTCTGTTGAGAATAAGTCTCTCCAATAGTTTGAAGCATACACTTAGAAGAGCTATAGGTCTGTAGTCCTCTGGGAGCTTTCCATCTTTGCCGAAGTCAATGACGTTAAGGAATTCTGCTACCTAGGCAGTAAAATAACCAATGACGGACGGACCAAAGAGGACATCAAAAGCAGACTCGCTATGGAAAAAAAGACATTTCTGGCCAAGAGAAGTCTACTTATATCAAATACCGGCCTTAATTTGAGGAAGAAATTTCTGAGGATGTACGTCTGGAGTACAGCATTGTATGGTAGTGAAACATGGACTGTGGGAAAACCGGAACAGAAGAGAATCGAAGCATTTGAGATGTGGTGCTATAGACGAATGTTGAAAATTAGGTGGACTGATTAGGTAGGGAATGAGGAGGTTCTACGCAGAATCGGAGAGGAAAGGAATATGTGGAAAACACTGATAAGGAGAAGGGACAGGATGATAGGACATCTGCTAAAACATGAGGGAATAACTTCCATAGTACTAGAGGGAGCTGTAGAGGGTAAAAACTGTAGAGGAAGACAGAGATTGGAATACGTCAAGCAAATAATTGAGGACGTAGGTTGCAAGTGCTGCTCTGAGATGAAGAGGTTAGCACAGGAAAGGAATTCGTGGCGGGCCGCATCAAACCAGTCAGTAGACTGATGACAAAAAAAAAAAAAAAAAAAAAAAGAAAGGGCCTATATGATGCTCATTAAGATAACAAAAATGGCAGGATTAAATTCCAGGGCGACGTATTACGACCGTAAAAAATTAGGATCCCTCTCTATTAACCCTTAACTCACCAGGTGTTTAGACCGCGCGTGGATTTTCCAATTCACTGTCCAAGATAAAGTCCGACGGAATGATTCCATCCTCCCCTGCTCTCCTTAAATCGCCAACCCTACAATGTTTTGCTGTCGACTGCTGCATTACCATCTTCTTTGTATGTTGCAGACATTGGGGTTTCCTATATTGCGCCCTGTCAATTACGGATGTGTAATCTTCCGTACATAACAAAAAGTGTTCACTGGAATGTGTATGTGTTAACGATCCTAACTTCGGTGAAACTGTTACTCGGGGAGCAGTGACATAGATAACTAAAATGACGAAAAAGACAACTATTCTCCAGTAGCCAGTGATGGCATTTCCACTAGCGAATAAGATGGTAATTCAGAGGAGGCACTTCACGACCATGGTGACTGGTGTCTTTCTGTTTCTTCAACAAAATACTCAGTGATTTAGTTAAAATCGAATATGTTCTGAGTCGTGGTAAGAAGAAATTTAGATCACAGCACTGAATGTAAGTTTTGGAGACTTTGGTTCTGTATCTACCGAGTGCAATTTTTATGGGCAAGTTTAAAACCTGGGATTTAGGAATGTTTGAAAATGGAACTGCTGCATACTATACTATGTATTCGAGTACGGTGCGTGGGTATGGGGAAACACCACTGGAAAGTATTTCAAGAGACGTCAAACTCTGCAAGTCCGAGAGCTAAGGCTCCATCAGATGGGCACCGACAACAGTCGTCATATGTCGTCGCCAGAGGTCACCCGATTATATCGTTCTACATCTCGGCCATAACTACATCCAATCTTCTTCGTCAGTTTTTGATGGGTTGAAAAGCACAACGCTTCTATGCTTATGGAAGAGTACGGCACCGCAGCTTTTGCTATAAAAACGAGAGCGGAAACATGTGAATGAGCTGGAGCCTACTTGTGTCGAGTAGAAGAAAGCGGATACCATACACTCGTTACACTGCTACATACTCGAGGTAATTGGTGGTGACATTCAAAAACAGTGCAACATCAGAACATTGTTGTTTTGTTGTTGTGGTCTTCAGTCCTGAGACTGGTTTGATGCAGCTCTCCATGCTACTCTATCCTGTGCAAGCTTTTTCATCTCCCAATACCTACTGCAACCTACATCCTTCTGAATCTGCTTAGTGTATTCATCTCTTGGTCTCCCTCTACGATTTTTACCCTCCACGCTGCCCTCCAATACTAAATTGGTGATCCCTTGATGCCTCAGAACATGTCCTACCAACCGATCCCTTCTTCTGGTCAAGTTGTGCCACAAACTTCTCTTCTCCCCAATCCTATTCAATACTTCCTCATTAGTTATGTGATCTACCCATCTAATCTTCAGCATTCTTCTGTAGCACCACATTTCGAAAGCTTCTATTCTCTTCTTGTCCAAACTATTTATCGTCCATGTTTCACTTCCATACATGGCTACACTCCATACGAATACTTTCAGAAATGACTTCCTGACACTTAAATCAATACTGGATGTTAACAAATTTCTCTTCTTCAGAAACGCTTTCCTTGCCATTGCCAGCCTACATTTTATATCCTCTCTACTTCGACCATCATCAGTTATTTTGCTCCCCAAATAGCAAAACTCCTTTACTACTTTAAGTGCCTCATTTCCTAATCTAATTCCCTCAGCATCACCCGACTTAATTAGACTACATTCCATTATCCTTGTTTTGCTTTTGTTGATGTTCATCTTATATCCTCCTTTCAAGACACTGTCCATTCCATTCAACTGCTCTTCCAAGTCCTTTGCTGTCTCTGACAGAGTTACAATGTCATCGGCGAACCTCAAAGTTTTTATTTCTTCTCCATGAATTTTAATACCTACTCCGAATTTTTCTTTTGTTTCCTTTACTGCTTGCTCAATATACAGATTGAACAACATCGGGGACAGGCTACAACCCTGTCTTACTCCCTTCCCAACCACTGCTTCCCTTTCATGTCCCTCGACTCTTATAACTGCCATCTGGTTTCTGTACAAATTGTAAATAGCCTTTCGCTCCCTGTATTTTACCCCTGCCACCTTTAGAATTTGAAAGAGAGTATTCCAGTCAACATTGTCAAAAGCTTTCTCTAAGTCTACAAATGCTAGAAGCGTAGGTTTGCCTTTCCTTAATCTTTCTTCTAAGATAAGTCGTAAGGTCAGTATTGCCTCACGTGTTCCAGTGTTTCTACGGAATCCAAACTGATCTTCCCCGAGGTTGGCTTCTACTAGTTTTTCCATTCGTCAGTAAAGAATTCGTGTTAGTATTTTGCAGCTGTGACTTATTAAGCTGATAGTTCGGTAATTTTCACATCTGTCAACACCTGCTTTCTTTGGGATTGGAATTATTATATTATTCTTGAAGTCTGAGGGTATTTCGCCTGTTTCATACATCTTGCTCACCAGATGGTAGAGTTTTGTCAGGACTGGCTCTCCCACGGCCGTCAGTAGTTCCAATGGAATATTGTCTACTCCGGAGGCCTTGTTTCGACTCAGGTCTTTCAGTGCTCTGTCAAACTCTTCACGCAGTATCGTATCTCCAATTTCATCTTCATCTACATCCTTTTCCATTTCCATAATATTGTCCTCAAGTACATCGCCCTTGTATAGACCCTCTATATACTCCTTCCACCTTTCTGCTTTCCCTTCTTTGCTTAGAACTGGGTTTCCATCTGAACTCTTGATATTCATACAAGTCGTTCTCTTATCTCCAAAGGTCTCTTTAATTTTCCTGTAGGCGGTATCTATCTTACCCCTAGTGAGATAGGCCTCTACATCCTTACATTTGTCCTCTAGCCATTCCTGCTTAGCCATTTTGCACTTCCTGTCGATCTCATTTTTGAGACGTTTGTATTCCTTTTTGCCTGTTTCACTTACTGCATTTTTATATTTTCTCCTTTCATCAATTAAATTCAATATTTCTTCTGTTACCCAAGGATTTCTACTAGCCCTCGTCTTTATACCTACTTGATCCTCTGCTGCCTTCACTACTTCATCCCTCAAAGCTACCCATTCTTCTTCTACTGTATTTATTTCCCCCGTTCCTGTCAATTGCTCCCTTATGCTCTCCCTGAATCTCTGTACAACCCCTGGTTCTTTTAGTTTATCCAGGTCCCATCTCCTTAAATTCCCACCTTTTTGCAGTTTCTTCAGTTTTAATCTACAGGTCATAACCAATAGATTGTGGTCAGAGTCCATATCTGCCCCTGGAAATGTCTTACAATTTAAAACCTGGTTCCTAAATCTCTGTCTTACCATTATATAATCTATCTGATACCTTTTAGTATCTCCAGGGTTCTTCCATGTATACAACCTTCTTTCATGATTCTTAAACCAAGTGTTAGTTATGATTATGTTGTGCTCTGTGCAAAATTCTACCAGGTGGCTTCCTCTTTCATTTCTGTCCCCCAATCCATATTCACCTACTTTGTTTCCTTCTCTCCCTTTTCCTACACTCGAATTCCAGTCACCCATGACTATTAAATTTTCGTCTCCCTTCACAATCTGAATAATTTCTTTTATTTCATCATACATTTCTTCAATTTCTTCGTCATCTGCAGAGCTAGTTGGCATATAAACTTGTACTACTGTAGTAGGTGTGGGCTTCGTATCTACCTTGGCCACAATAATGCGTTCACTATGCTGTTTGTAGTAGCTTACCCGCATTCCTATTTTCCTATTCATTATTAAACCTACTCCTGCATTACCCCTATTTGATTTTGTGTTTATAACCCTGTAGTCACCTGACCAGAAGTCTTGTTCCTCCTGCCACCAAACTTCACTAATTCCCACTATATCTAACTTCAACCTATCCATTTCCCTTTTTAAATTTTCTAACCTACCTACCCGATTAAGGGATCTGACATTCCACGCTCCGATCCGTAGAATGCCAGTTTTCTTTCTCCTGATAACAACATCCTCCTGAGTAGTCCCCGCCCGGAGATCCGAATGGGGGACTATTTTACCTCCGGAATATTTTACCCAAGAGGACGCCATCATCATGTAATCATACAGTAAAGCTGCATGCCCTCGGGAAAAATTACAGCTGTAGTTTCCCCTTGCTTTCAGCCGTTCGCAGTACCAGCACAGCAAGGCCGTTTTGGTTATTGTTACAAGGCCAGATCAGTCAATCATCCAGACTGTTGCCCTTGCAACTACTGAAAAGGCTGCTGCCCCTCTTCAGGAACCACACGTTTGTCTGGCCTCTCAACAGATACCCCTCCGTTGTGGTTGCACCTACGGTACGGCTATCTGTATCGCTGAGGCACGCAAGCCTCCCCACCAACGGCAAGGTCCATGGTTCATGGGGGGGGGGGGTATCAGAACATACATTCCAGCAAAGGACAGGTTAGTCGAACCATACATTAACTTCTTTTTATATATCGTCTTCAATACCTTGCCTAAAAATTTGGTCTTTACTGTTATTGACTCCAATTCTACTAGAATACTACTCATAGCGCATCTCACACTAATATTGGTGCAGTAATATAACCAGCAGGATAGAACTTTTAACTGAATTTGATCGAAAATTGCGTGCATTTCCAATTAGTTTAATCAGTTAGTTATTATCGAATGATTTTAGTGCACTTATGGTTTACGTATAGTTCATAAATAATACCAAGGTGAGCTGAAAAGTATAGCCGCCGAATTCCTAATGTGAAAACCTTTAAAGCTTTATTTATAAAATACACTATTGTCATTTTGCGTCTTTATTCTTGCTGGCTACATAATTTATTTCTGAACGTAAGTCACCCTGGCCGCGACCACTTTTCTCCCAACGACAGACCAGTTTGTTGATATCGTCACAGCAGAATGTTTAACTTTTTTTCACGGAGCTACAAGCTCACATCAGTTTGCCCCGATTCAGCACGATCAAAGACAAGTCTTCGAAGGTGTTCTTTAAGCTTTGTAAGCCGATGAAAATCAGATGGGGCCGAGTCAGAACTGCAAGAAAGCTGGTCGATGACAGAGTACCAGAGGCATCCAATTGTTGCAGATGTCGCAACGCTTGTGTGTCGTCCGGCACTGGCATGCAGAAGGAGAGAGGGCTCCATGTGTGGACGAACTGTTCTGCGGTTTCTCACGCACCGACGTCGTTACGTCACACACCGCCGCGTTGCACGCTACAATTCGGAGCCCTCTAGCGAGACAAGATTGAAACTAGCGTCAGCGAAGCGGGATGGCCGACCAAGCAATGTGCGTGATACGCAATACTTCAAAGGAGATTGAGAATAGAATAAAAGTGGGAGGCATTACTTTTCGGCACGTGCTGGTAAAAGTAATGTTGCAGATTTGGAACGACAATGGAATAAAAGAAGTTTTACTCAAAAAATGAATTTACAAATGAATTCATAATGTAGAGGAAAGATATTCCTCTATCGGCCACATTAAAAAAAATATGTTATACTGTGTTAACCAGAATTTTCAACTACGTTGCAAGTACGATTTCCGAATTTTAGCGAACCTCGCAGTCAGAAATATTGCTGTAGCCGAAGAATCAGACCATTGATTCAGAGATTTATGTCTGTTATCCTCAGGATGCCAGAAACTTCTCTTTTCTTTGTACTTACTGTTAAGTCTCTCACAGTAGAATATTTAGCGTGTGGGAACGTCGCTCGATTGGAGCGAAGCGAACAAAGTTATTTCAGTTCCACCGACCATCTTCCGAAATCCGGCCGTTCAAGTGTACATTTCGTTTCCACTGAGACAGGCACGCACTGGCCCGATTTGCTACAGATTTTTAGCTCTCGCCGTTGCATTGCCACAATGGCCCTTACAACTGAAAGTCATCACTTCCTTTTTGTTCATTACCCATCCCGTTTCCTTTCCATTCGTCTTACACCAACTATTCACGTATTTACTGCAGCTGCTTAATCGGGAGTGGTGTCTCCTGTGTCATACCTATCCTACAAAACTGAAACTACTCGTATTTATAGAGCTTCCTGATGTTTCTGAGAGAGAAAAATTACTTCCCAATAAAGGAAATGAACTTCCTGTACGACGTCGCGATCGTCGTGAACAATGCTGCGAGTAAAAACGTTTTGATCGCTTGATAAATGTCGTTAGTAATCCGTTTCGGTAGCTGCCATCAACAGATACCTGGAATCAAGGTTGAAAGAACGTAAAGAGCGACAGGTGTTTGCAATATAACGTGAAGCTACAAAACGTATAAACTCTGTAACTGAATTGTCAGTCCAGTTGACTCACATTCGGAGGAAGCGAGTTCGATTCCTGGACTGACAGGGTTTTCCCTTTGTGGGATTTCTGATACGGGATGTATTCAGCCTCTGAGCAGCTACTCAACCGAGTAACAGCGGCTCCCAAGTCTACAAACACCTCATCGACTGAGAGCGCGATGCGGTAGCGACACACCGCTCTGGTGCATTCAACGACGCCTTTGGCAGAGGATGACACGGCGGTCGGTCGAGCCCGATTGCCTATTATAGGACAAGAACGTCGAACTACCAAGGGTTAGAAATTAAAAATTGAAAACATTTATAAAAGCTCACCTACCTCAAACTCAGAATTTGTTCAGGTTCAGCATCGAAACATGGCCAAGGGAAGTTTACTAGTATCAAACATAGGCCTTAATTTGAGGAAGGAATTTCCGAAAATTTAAGTTTGGAGCGCAGCTCAGTATGTGGTTGAAACATTGACTGTAGGAAAACCGAAACAGAAATCAATAGAAGCCTTTGAGATGTGGTGCTACGGATGAATTTTGTAATTTAGGTGGACTTATCAGGTAAGGAATGAGGAGATTCTCCGCAGCATGGGCAAGAAAAAGAGACAGGGTGGTAGAACGTCTGTTAAGACATCACGGAATATCTAGTACTAGAGGGAACTATAGAGGGTAAAATCTCTACAGGAAGACAGAGATTGTAACACATCCAACAAATAACTGAGAATGTTGGCTGCAAGGGGGGGAAGTATGACTTTGGTGGAAGTTGTGCTCCCCGCCACATACCGCTTCTTGGCTAGCGGAATATATATGTAGACGTACATGTAGATGTAAACTTTGAAATGAACAGACTGTCACATTAGGGGAATTCATGGCGGGATGCATCAGACTAGGTCATAAAACTGACGGAAACCAGGAAAGATCTCTACTCGGGGCACCAACTGACATGTTGCTTCTCTAACTTTACAATGATACAAGTTTCAGTTGCCAGGTGACGCTATTGTGAGGAATGTGAAGTTCAAATTTTATTTATTTTATTTTCCTTTCTTCTTATTTCCTCCTTCGTACATATAGAGATACAAACGATCGTTAATTCTCAAATATTCCCAGTCAAATAATAATAAAAATCCTAAGAAGAATGACAAAAATAACAGAAACAACTGTAGATCAATATTTACAGAATTATCCTTTGGTGATGGCGACATTTAATGCACATGCAGTTCTACTAAATTTGACTTTCTGTGCCCCTCAAATCCTTGCCGATGTATCATATCCACCACGTCGTCCTCATCTACGTTCTCTTCCCTTCCCTGTCTATAATATTGCCTCCAACTTCATCTTCCCTTCATAGCCTCTCTATACACTCATTCTACCTTTCAGCTTTCCCTTCTTTGCTTAGTACTGGTTTTCCGTCAGAGCTCTTGACATTCATACAACTACTTCTCTTTTCTCCTATGACCAGTTTAATTTTCCTGGAGGTGGCATGTATCTTACTCCCCATCTTGACTGACTCCTATGCGGTTGGCGCAGCGTATTCCTGGCCGGGTCGGAAAAATCGTCCCCACAGAGACCGAGTGTTGTGTTATTCTCACGTTAGTATAGTTATAACTGACATTACACTACTGAGATGTCTATATGGGCAAGCCCTGAGGACCGACAAAAAGAAATGCATTTCCGTAGTGATATACTCTCCTTTATCCTTGTATTTGTCCTCCAGCCATTCTGCTTAGCCATTTTTCACTTCGTGTTGGACTCATTTTCTTAGACGCTTGTAGTTACCTTCTCCTGCTTTAGTTGCTGCCTTTTTATATCTTCTCTTTTCATCAGTTGAATTCAGTATCTCCTGCGATACCCAAGAATTTCTACTACGCATTGTCTCTGTTTACCCCTTTGATCCTGTGCTGACCTCACTTTTCATCTATCAAAGCTACTCTTTAGTCTTGTACTGCATTCGTGTCCCGTGCTTCAGTCAATCCTTGCCTTATGTTGCTACGGAAACTCTCAAAAACTCTGGTTCTTTCAGCTTATCCAGGTCCCGTCCCCTAACTATTTGCAATTTCTTCAGTTGTAATCTATAGTTCATAACCAAAAAATTGTGTTCAGAGTTTACATCTGCCCCCGGAAATGTCTTACAGTTTAAAACCTGCTCGCATGATCTCTGTCTTACCATTATACAGGGTGTTACAAAAAGGTACGGCCAAACTGTCAGGAAACATTCCTCACACACAAATAAAGAAAAGATGTTATGTGAACATGTGTCCGGAAACGCTTAATTTTCATGTTAGAGCTCATTTTAGTTTCGTTCTTCCACCTACGCTCAATGGAGCACGTTATCATGATTTCATACGGGATACTCTCCTTGAGCTGCTAGAACATGTGCCCTTACAAGTACGACACAACATGTGGTTCATGCACTATGGAGCTCCTGCACATTTCAGTTGAAGTGTTCGTACGCTTGTCAACAACAGATTCGGTGACCGATGGATTGGTAGAGGCGGACCAATTCCATGGCCTCCACGCTCTCCTGACCTCAACCCCCTTGACTTTCATTTATGGGGGCATTTGAAAGCTCTTGTCTACGCAACCCCGCTACCAAATGTAGAGACTCTTCGTGCTCGTATTGTGGACGGCTGTGACACAATACGCCATTCTCCAGGGCTGCATCAGCGCATCGGGGATTCCATGCGACGGAGGGTGAATGCATGTATCCTCGATGACGGAGGACATTTTGAACATTTCCTGTAACAAAGTCTTTGAAGTCACGCTGGTACGTTCTGTTGCTATGTGTTTCCATTCCATGATTAATGTGATTTGAAGAGAAGTAATAAAATGAGCTCTAACATAGAAAGTAAGCATTTCCGGACACATATCCACATAACATATTTTCTTTGTGTGTGAGGAATGTTTCCTGAAAGTTTGGCCGTACCTTTTTGTAACACCCTGTATAATCAGTTTCGAATCTTACGGTGTCTCCAGTTCTCCTACACGCATATAACATTCTTTCACGATTCATAAACCAAGTGTTAGCGAGGATTAAATTATGTCTGTGCAAAATTTTGCCAGGTGCCTTCCATTCCTTTCCGCCAGTTCATATTCACCTGCAGTGTTCCCTTCTCTTTCATTTCCTGCGGTCGAATTTCAGTCTCATCACTATTTAATTTTCGTCTCCCTTAACTATCTGAATTCTTTCTTTTATCTCTTCATTATCTTCTAAGCTAGTTGATATATAAACGTGTACTACTATGGCATCGTGTCTATCTCGGTTACGACAATGCGTTCACTATGCTGTTCATAGCAGCTTACCCGCATTCCTACTTCCTTATTCAATATTATACCTATTCTTGCGTTACCCGTATTTGATTTTGTATTTATAGCCCCGAAGCTCTGATTCGTAGAAAGTCAGTTTTGGAATTCCTGATGACGACATACTCCTGAGTAGTCACCGTCCCTAGATGCGGGTGTGGGACTAGTTTACGTCCGCAAGATTTTAATCAAGAGGACGCCATCATTTTTTAACCATACAGTAGAGCAGCATGTCCACGGGAGTCTTCGCTTTAGTTTCCCGTTGTTTTTAACCGTTCATAGCACCAGCAACAGTACAAGTCCACGATGGTTGATGCTACAAAGCTACATCATTCCATCACCCAAGTGTTGCCCCTGCAACCTCTGAAAAGGCTGGTGCCCTTCTTCAGGAACCACACGTTTGTCTGGTTGGTTGGCCTCTCAACAGATACCCTTCAGCTGCAGTTGCTCCTACGTTACGGCTATCTGCATTGCTGAGGTAAACAAGCCACCCCACCAATACGGGGTCCATGGTTCTTGCATGCGGAGAGGGGAGGTATTACTGTGGTTTCTGTATTTCATGCGAGTCCCCAAGTGGTGACAGAAACCTACACTTGAGGATTCAAATTTAAATAGAGCCCTATCTATAACCAGACAGAGCATTTCTTTTTCTAGGTTCAGTATGAATAAGGAAAAATTATTTGATTCGCGTTACTTAGGAATCTTCTAAGTGAGTTTTAACTTTTTTCTTTATTTGAGTGAAACTAGTATTGATTTGGAATCGCTATATGAGTAATCGTGTCGAATGCTCTAGGCACCGACATATGTTTCTTATGTTAATAAGTGTTTTGTAAGTCTGTCGTCCAGTGGCTTTCCACTCAACGATCACTGTATCCAAGCTATCCCGCTCTTAAAAGGGTCGTTAGTTCCAACGTAATTCCATCTACCATAACCATCAACCTCCCCCCCCCCCCCCTCATTTTCTGTCACTCTCGATGTCTCCATCGCTCGTGGGCTTTCAAATCTCTTGATGAATTTTGGGTATAATTAATTTTTGAGTCCAACTGATGAGTCAGTTCATTTAAAAACGACGTCCTCAAAATACAGAGAAATAAAAATAGGCCTCGACCAGGTGTGTATAATTTGCTAGAGATTTATTTCCGTTTTCCCACTTACCATCTGCTCCACGTCAATATAAGCCCACATCAGCCGTTACTATACATGTAACTCCTTTTCACTGTACTTTCCTCCCCAGATGTCTTGCTTTAGTGGCTGCGTAGCTAAGTATTATGATCATCTACAATTTTCACCTCTGTTAGGTATGTAGACGAGCAGAGCTTACAGTGACCAAATGCATTACATTTCCTTAACTCACGAATCAAGTCACCTCTCTTCAAATGCTGAATTAATGCGCTTATAATTAGCAGTCAGGAGCATATTGTGTTTTGTTTGCTCTTCAGTATATTTGTTTGCTCTTCAGTATACAGATGTGCTTGTTATAAAAATGGCTCTAATATGTACATTGTGTGAATGATTCGTGAAGTGAAGAATTCAAAATTGATGTTCGCAGATGCATATTGTGCGTTTTCAGGTTCTGCCGTCAATATACCGAGAGTAACGTTATTGAAGGCGACGAAGAACGGCTGACAGCTAACTTACAATTAGATTATCATACTAGGTTTCACCATGGACTTATTATAAGTTGTAGAACAAATAGTTACCTTGCAGTTGGTTTACTCTACCAGGATCTATTACATGTAATAAGAAAAACGGCTATGTTACAGTGTTCAACTGTATGTATAACTGAAACCACACAGAATATCTTGGAAGCTCTGTACAGCAATTACGCTGCTATGCACAAAAAAGTAGTGAGACCAGGAGTCGTATAGAAAGGCAATAACATTTTCAGCGTATCTAAACTTGTTGCACGGACATACAGTACACTGTCAGAGCAAATAAATATGACTAATTGTCCAAATGTAGCCAGACGAGCCCATTATTATTTGATTGCGCAATGACTGGAAACAGGCATAACTATAAACATCAAAGAGCATGCGGCAAGAGCTACTTGAAGTGGAACTACCAAACTGAAATATTTGTAGGAAGAGTGTGTTCCAGACTGAGATTCATTGGAAAAATCCTAGAGACAGGTAATTGCCCACTACAGAGGTGACTTGCTGTGCAGGCTGACTGGATCCCGATCAGGATACACGAGGATTTGGGCACGCAAATGGAGGTTTCATTGAATATGTTATTGAAACTGAATTTCTTATAATATTGTAAATGGAATACATTCCCGAGTCAGAATGCGAGGTCATTAACTATTCAAGATGTCCAGGAAATAATGTAGTTTTGGTGTTAGAACGAAGCCTGATCAATCAGGACAGAGAGAAGACGGTTGATATCATAATTAATTAAAATCCTGAGCAAGAGACGGTATCCAGTCTTGCATCAACATCCCAGAAGATTCATGAAGCAACATATGACTTATCTCCCTCCCAGTCCCGTAGGCTGATCGAAGAGGTCCATGGAAAATTGTGGGTCAACAGAAGCACATTTCACCTGGGCCACAATGAATTGCACTCAAAATATATAAATGAAAGTTTAAGTGAGAAAAAATTTAGAAATAAATAGCGATCCGTCCTAGACTGCATAGATGACCTGCACATTCCTTTGCCCCTTTCGTTGGCCGACATACAGTGGATAGGCGAACCATGTCTGGAGTTTATAGCTAGCAACTTGGGCGTAATCGGTTACTTTCGCCAGAAGGGCTTACAGAAATGGTTACGATGTTATGTTTTACTTTTTAACTGGCCTTAACAATGGCTGGCAGACGCTCAGGTGATAGCTGATCTGGGTGTATGAGGTGACAGGGACTGCCCACCATGACAGCTGAGTAGCACGAATACGAGAACAAGAGAACAATTGGTCTCCTGCACATACGTGTATCTAACTTGAGAGAAAGCCTTGCGCAAAATGTTACACATCAATATAGCCTTTGGGTACTGAAGTGAAACATTCGTGCCAAAGTTAATGCGAATTATGTAAGCCACTTTTTGCTCTGAACTGTACTGAAGGCCATACGGAACAGCACCATAAGTATAAAAGTAAGCACGAGTTGTACCAGTCATATGCATCACAAAAAAATTCAAACATTATAAATACCATAATATTGTCACGTAGAAGAAGGTGTAATTAGACGATTGACGAACACTAACTTCACTTAACGAAGGTTTATTCAGCACTTTCACATACAAGAGCGTGGAGCGAACTGCCTGCGGCCAGAACACATACAGTATATTTACAGCTGTAGAATATTCCAGTACAATGGTTCTTGACATTTGTGCACACTTCTAGAATGTACTCAAAGCGAATATAGAAATACAGTCCAGATAAGTTTCGAACTCACGACGTTCCATGAGAAAGTTTAGTATTACAACCACAACACCACGGAGCTACTCAGCTTCTTCTGCGACATTGCTCCCTCCTTAAGAGAACACCGTCTCGGTGCTATGTCGTCATAGTCTGGGAACGAGTCGTCAGTCCTGCGTACTCCGACTCCTGATGTCTGATCCTCGCACTGGTGGTGATATTCTTAGAACTTCTTTTGCCTCTACGCTCTTCGCCACCTTCCCGCTTGTTGCCTGTCGCTGGAGTTTTGAATTTACCCTGACTTGCAGGATCCCTATAGGGCTTCATTCGAAGTACATGGACCATATCTCTGATATTTCGTCGTCTTGTGTCGGGGTCGAAATCTTCAACTTCATAAGTAACATCAGACAACTGTCTCATAACTTTATAAGGCCCAAAGTAGCGCCTGAGGAGCTTCTCAGAGAGACCAACCTTCCGAACAGGAGTGAATATCCAGACGAGGTCACCAGGCTGGGAGACAACATGGCGATGACTCGCGTCATACCTTGAGCCTGAAGCGTGAGGAGTCGACTTAACTGCCGAGATTCCTCAGCTCTCGTTAACACTTGGTCGTTGCAGTCGTCGTCCACGTCATCAGGATGTAACGGAAACACAGTGTCGATCGTCGTAGTTGCCTCACGTTCATGGACCAGGAAAAATGGCGTAAATCCTGTGGTGTCTTGTTTGGTGGTGTTGTAGGCAAACGTCATGAAAGGTAGCACCTCATCCCAGTTGCTCTGCTCAACATTGACGAACACTGGTAGCATGTCGACCAAAGTCTTATTAAGGCGTTTTGTAAGCCCGTTAGTTTGCGCATGGTAGGCAGTCGTCATGTGATGAGTGATGTTGCACCGACTGTTTACCTGTGTTACAAGATTCGGTTGAAAAACTTTCCCTCGATCGGTAATTAACGACCTTAGGGAACCATGTTTTAATACAATGTCTTCCCCGACGAATTTGGCTACCTCGTATTTTTTCGAGGCTTTTGAAATGGCATAGCGTGTCAGATAATCGGTGCAAACAATAATCCACTACCAGACGTTGGAAATCGTCCGACGAGGTCAATCCCAACACGCTGGAAAGGCGTTTCGGCTGGTGGAATTAGCATGAGTCGGCCAGATGGTTTCTGAGGAACTGACTTTATCCTCTGGCGCTCTCAACAATGCGACACATATTGACGGACACTCCTGAATAAAACTGGACATAAAAACCTCTTGCGGATCCTATCGTATGTCTTAATAAATTCTAGATGTCCGGCCTCAGGTGCATCACGGAATTTCTGTAAAACATCTATCCCCATGTGTTTAGGAATCACTGGTAGCCACCTCTTTCCAACCGGATCAAAGTTTCTCTTGCAAAGTAATCCATTAACTACCGTAACCTGTCCTTTCACATCCTCTGACCGATTTAAGGCAAGTATAGTTTGAGATATAATGGCGTCCTTCTTCTGCTCAGCAGAGAGAACCTGGAGTGCAGCGAGACCGTTACTATCTTCATCAAAATCTAGATGTCTTTCGTAGGGTTTCTTGAGAGAAAGTCGGCATCTTGGTGTTTTCTTCCACTTTTGTACACTATGGTAATGTCATACTCTAGAAGACGTAGAGCCCACCTGGCTAGTCGTGCCGTTGGATTTTAAGACCTGTCAACCAACAAAGTGACTGATGGTCTGTAACAACTGTGAATGGCCTTCCATAAACTGTCGAAAACTCCACATGGCCCAGATCCCAGCAAGAGATTCTCTTTCTGTAGGTGAGTAGTTTCTCTCGACTTTTGTAAGTGTCCTTCCCTTTTCCATCCGAAATTTGCACCAGAACAGCACCGATCCCATACCCACTGGCATCTGTGTGTAGTTCTGTAGGTTCTCTCTCATCATACAGACCAAGTACAGGGTCAATCGTCAGAGCTTTTCGCAGCACATCGAAAGAATCTTTTTGAGAACCATCCCAGATAAATTTAGCATTGGCTTTTAAGAACTCTTGGAGTGGCCTGGCTTTGATACAAAAGTCTTTGATAAAACGACGGTGTTAAGAACATAATCCGAGGAAAATTCTCACATTTCTAATACTTTTAAAAGCACTCCGTCTTCAGGCCACGAGTGGCCTACCGGGACCATCAAACCGCCGTGTAATCCTCGGTGGAGGATACGGATAGGAGGGGCATGGGTTCAGCACACCGGTCTCCAGGTCGTAAGATGGTATTCTTGACCGAAGCCGCTACTATTCGATCGAGTAGGTCCTCAATTGGCATCACGAGGCTGAGTGCACCCGAAAAATGGCAACAGCGCACGGCGGCCTGGATGGTCACCACTCCAAGTGCCGACACGCCCGACAGCGCATAAGGGGCTCCGGAACGCCCTATACTTGCAATGTTAAAATAACGCTTATAAATTACACCTTTCCTCACAAAGTATTTGAGGTAGGAAGTTGAACTTTTTACAGATTATTTATTGGAATATGGGCTACAACTTAACACAGGGATTTTACAAAATTTTAGTTCAGTTGTTAAAGACGATTTTCTTTTCAATTGTAATGAAAATTCACAACATTTCTTTGCAATTTTTTTATTTATATATTCAAAAATATACAGTTTTTTGGAAAAAGGCTGTGTTAAATTATGCAGAAGGTACTGTGTAACATTTCCTGAAAGTTTGAAACAAATATGTTTGGAAGATCCTTAGAAAACATGTAATTAGTGTGAGAAAATAAAAGTTTTGGGAATCGAGCGACAAAAATTGGATTAACTTCTTAGTGCATTCCAGGTCCATAGGATGGATTATCTTCATCCTCTGCAAACTCCTCCTCCAGCTTCCTCTTGTTCCTCCTCCTGTTTACTATTGCTTGTATTTCTAGACTCTTTACAGCCCTGTCTGCAGCCCGACGGCGTTCCTTGTCTAAAGCAAGCATCGCTCATTGTTGTGTTCGTAGATTTTGCTATCATTTTCTTCAGTTGCAGTTACTGCAACACTGTTCCAAAAGGTGGTCATGTATGAACACTTATCACATTTCAGTTGTATTTCACTAGCAAGTCCTACGTGCTTTATTATGGAGAGTTCCAGACCAACTTCACTACAATGAATACATCTTACACAGTTTGAAAAAATTCCTTTGAGAACCGACATATCAAATATTTCGTTCACATCCGATTCGCCCATAAAACATTCATAGTTTTCACTCATTGAACCAAGCTTCTTCTGTGAAGTATTTTCTTTCCCACTTTGACTGCTATGGGCAGGTGTACTTGAGAGGTTAGGTTCACTCACTTGGTTATCGTCTTCATTGTTTACAGTAATAACACATACCTTTGGCTTTCCAACATTTCTCCTTTTCTTTAAAGCCTTCAGAGGATTTCTAATAACTTTACTTTTACTCATTATTATACTTCAACAAAACAGAGACTCAAGAAACAGAATTAATTACGAATATTTTCGAGATAACGATAGAGTAAATAAACATGAAACAATCGACAATCACACCAGCGATATATATTGAACCATCACAGGTTAGCCACAACACATACTTTATCTCACATCACTAAAATGTACCTGATGAACACGGACGTTAATAATAACACCATTTGACAGCAGTTTAACAGCGCCACAGTGGGTCACGCCCATGTAGAACACATTTCAAAAAATTTTTTAAAATAGTTGTAGTCTTCGGAATTGAATAAGTTATATATCTATTAAAAGGTAATAGTCTGCAGATTCAGAAAACGCAAAAAAGTAAAAATTGAACTTTTCATGATTTTGAGCCTTTCCTTCGGTGATCTCACGGGAACCGGTGTATCCACTGCGGCAAGGCCGTTGCCCCCTAATACTTTTAGGAATAGGAAATTCCGTTATAGATCTTACCTTTTCTGGATCTGGCAGCACACCTTCGTTTGACACAAGGTGTCCAAGTGTTTTGATTTCTTTTGCTCCAAAGAGACACTTTCTTGGATTAAGTTTCAGTCCGCCTTGTTGGAGACACTTGAGAACGGCCCTCAGTCTTTTTATATGTTCATATAAATAACAAATCGTCCACTTTAGGTGCCTTAGATTATCCATCATCCGCTCAAAAGTTGCTGGTGCATTACACAAACCAAACGGCATTACCTTAAACTCATACAGGCCCTCAGGGGTGATGAATGCAGTTTCCTCACTATCAGCCTCATCTACTTCGATTTATCAGTGTACCGAGTACATTTCCATCGTGGAGAAAAACTTATCCCCCTTCAGACAATCTAGTGTATCGTCAGTTCGTGGAAGAGGGCAAACGTCCTTTTTAGTTATCTTATTAAGCTTCCTGTAATCAACAAAAAAGCGCCAACTGCCATCCTTCTTCCCGACGAGGACCACTGGTGACAACCATGGGCTCTGCGAAGGCTGAGTAATGTCATTCGTCATCATTTTCTCTACCTCGTCGCGAATTATTCGATGTTCCGTTGCTGACACACAGCACGCTCTGTGGTTTATTGGCTGATGCTCTTCAGTGCTAATCCGCTGCTTCACCGACGATTTGTCTAATTTGCTCTTTACCTGTGGTCTGGAGCATTCAGAGAACTCTTGAAGAATGGAAAGTAGCTTCTTTTGTTGTTCCTTAGTGAGATCAGGTGATAGTCGAGCTAGAAGATCTTGTATCCTAGTGGTAGCGCTAATTTCGCCCACAGACTCAGCATGGGAGGTTTCTATGACGCTCAGCTGTTCTTCAATTAACGGCTCAGCGTTTGCTAAGCACATACGGCTTGGAAGGATCTGCGGTTCTCAGCGACAGTTAATTATCCACAATTCACCGAACCCGTTCTTAAACGAGATGACGGAGTCTGGGATGACCAAGTTATTCTTCAGTGGTATGCTTTTCTTACATTCAACTACAAGATCCATGGGTTGATGCATGGCATGGCACGTGACATCTTTCTATCGCTGACTGCACACATAGTCTCCACACACACGAGTGCGCATCTTCCTGTCCACAGTATCTCATATCGTCTAACGTAATCTACGAGCGACCACAATCTATAATTGCCTGAGAAGCTTTCAAAAAGTCCCATCCGCGAATGACGTCATGACTACACTCTTGTGAGATGATGAATTCTAAGGGCTGTGTATGGCCACTTATACCCACATGAATGGTACATCTTCCTTTAGGGTTAACATATTTCCCATTAGTCACCTTCAAAAATGTTTTGCCGTCGACGAATACGGTTTTCTGCAACTGGTGACGGTACTTCTACGAAAAGGCTGAATATGATGCTCCAGAGACCACAAGAGCTTGGGCTGGTCGGCCATCCATGAGGATATCGACGTAGTTTCCTATCATTTTTGTAGTGTTCGACGGCGGAGAATTTTTCTCTTCGGCGGCCTCACATCCAAGGAAGGTCGCATCTTTTAGTTTTCCAGTTTGCGTCGGCTAGGTGATCGGCTGGACCTTCTGAACGATGATGGAGACCTTGATCGGCGTGTTGGGGAGCGTCCTCTCCAGCGGCTAGCTTGCGGCGATGGTGACCTACGTCGTTCTGCACCCACATCTTCTTGTTCATCTTCGTGGACGCGGAGTTGGCGTCGGCTAAGATCGATTTGCTGTCTTCTGGCGCGGACGTCATCAAATATCCGCCACCTTTCTCGACAATAGCGCGCCACAAGTCCCGGTCGTCTGCAGTGGAAACACACTGGTTGGTTATCCAGGGTCCTCCAGACGTCAGTCTTCCTTGGTGCCCAAACAGGTTCCTCATGCGGCACTGTAGGAACGTAGCTCCGCCTGGGTCTCGCCTTTTTCACCGTTTAAAGGGAAATGAAGGACGAGAGATATGGTTCAATGTCTGTTCCACTTCCTCTCTTATGACCTCTTGAAGAGTCTCGGTTTTTTGCTCGCGGTGCAATCCAAATGCCTTCTGAACTTCCTCTCTCACTATCTGACGACGAACAGTTGTGAAATCAGTTCCTTCGTCCATCACAGATATCGATACTGCGTTTGGAAGCCGTTCAAACATCTTGCGTGTAATTCTTTTTCATACATTGTCTCGACATACTGGCACGATTTTCTGAAGCTGCTGTCGAAACCTCTTGCAAGAGTAGGACTTGATACATGTCCTCATCAACACCCTTCATGAGATGTGCACCCTTATCTTCCTCCTTCATTCTAGGATCCACCATTTCACACAGCTCCAAGACTTCTTGAATGTAGGATGTTGTAGCTTCTCCTGGACGCTGTGCCCTGCACTTTAATTTATCTTCAGCCTTGCACTTCAGTAGTTCTGTGTCGCAGTTCCACCTGGAATACTTCCCAGCCTGTGAACTTCTCCTCGTTGTTCTCATACCATTGCTTGGCAGTGCCCTCCAAGTAGAAAAATACGTTAGCCAAACACACAATGTCATCCCATTCATTAAATTTGGCTATACGCTCATATACCTTCAGCCACCTGTTTGGATCTTGGCCGTCCTCTTCTTCTTCTGTCTCCGGTAGACTGCGATCAGTTGAATATGGATCGAACTCGGGTTTCTCGTCACGTGAACGGCGGCTCTGTCGTGGCCGGATGGGAGCCACTGTGTCGTCGATAATGTGCGCTACCACAAGTTCCAACACCCAGCGTCTCCACCAGAATAATGTAACGTAGAAGAAGGTGTAATTAGATGAATGAAGAACACTAACTTCGCTTAACAAAAGATTATTCAGCACTTGCACATACAAGAGCGTGTTGCGACCCGCCTCCGGCCAGAACACATGTATTGCATATACAGTTATTTGACATTATAGTAGAATGATTCTTGACAATTGTGGATACTTCTAGAATGTACTCGAACAGAATATAGGAACTGAAATTTTACAGTCCAGTTAAGTTTTGAACTCACGACCCTCCATGGAGCAGTTTACTATTATAATCACCACGGAGCTACTCCGCTTCTTCTGCGACAATATAAGATGAAATCAATGGGGGTAGGACGTCAAACGGACCGACCTGGAGCAGGAAAGGCACCACAGGACATTTTAACTTCCACTGTCTGTACTTTTGCAAAAAAATTTATAAAACTTTGTCGGCATGACCAGGAAGGATTCCGAATTCACACTCATAGCAGTGGAAGTTCGAAAATATAACGAAATATTTTTTTTTATATGTGAAATTTCATCTTTTTTTCACTTACTAATGACAGTATTTGTTGCTATAGGTACACTTTTCTTCATAAGTAAGAGAGATTCTTCGATGAATTGTGCACGGCATACGAACCATACTTAAAGGTGTATGAAACTCTAGAATTTTCGAAATCTATTAAAAACTGTGGTAAAAATTGAGGTAATTAACTATAAAATTTGTGTATTTCCTAGACATGAAGATTAAAATATAACAGTTAATTCGCTTTTTCATAAATTACATAAATTCTATAGTTTCATACACCTGTGAGTATGGTATGTATGATGTGGAAAATTCATCGAAAAATCTCTCTAACTTATGAAGAAAAGTGTACCTATAGCAACAAATACAGCCATTAGTAAGTGAAAAAATGATGAAATTTCACACGTAAAAGAAATTTATTTTGTTATGTTTTCGAACTTCCACTGCAAGGAGTGTGAATCCTTCCTGGTGATGCTGACAAAGTTTTATGAATTTATTTGTAAAAGTATAGACACTGGAAATTAAAATGTCCTGTGATGCCTCTCCTGCTCCAAGTCGGCCCGTTTGACGTCGTTCCCCCCTTAAATGACTCTTTAAAAAAATTGGAAGCAACTGACAATTTATTTTGTCATAACCCTATCATAAAACTGTGGTCA
Source organism: Schistocerca piceifrons (assembly GCF_021461385.2). Classification (NCBI taxonomy): domain Eukaryota; kingdom Metazoa; phylum Arthropoda; class Insecta; order Orthoptera; family Acrididae; genus Schistocerca; species Schistocerca piceifrons. The sequence continues at coordinate 65,586,291 of NC_060140.1, forward strand.
ATTTCTAAAAACCTGTTACATTTAAAACCAATATTTAATGGAGAGTAAAATAAATTAGCACAGTTATGATGGAGCAGTGTTCTGGAATTAGTGTGGAAAAGCAAGCACCAATTAAACTGGTAAGTTGCAGATGAGGCTCCAACTTGAAATCTTTCGTGAAATTAATTAAACTTGAATTAGAGAAGGTAGTTAACTGAGCCCATTAACGGCTAGGGATTACACGACAAGAGGACAAGCTCTGGGGAACAAAAGTAAGTTCCCTAATAGACAAAACTGTAACGTAAATTAAACACGTACTGTTTCTATGCTGTGTATGGTAATCTTGCACCATTATCAGCAGGATAGCTTTCCATAGACTTGCCATGTTGTATCAACGACAGCAAATTCCCAAGGCAAACTAGATGGTGGTTCGTGCACGGAGGCGACAAGTGTGTTAACTGGCTGCTCCAGACGACACACGAGTCCTCGACACTGTGCATGCTAGGATCGAGGTACCTGAGACGAGGCCCTTTTATATCATTAGCCACCTGCGACGCCAGATGACCCGCCTCAGTGCACAGGGGGACGGGTCGCGCCTGAAGACATCAGACTGTAAGCCGCTCAGTGCTGCAGGGAGCAGCAATGTGCCTCGCGCTAGACGTGTCAAAGCGCAAGCAGGTGTGGGCGGGCGTCTGTGAGCGCTCTGAGCACAGCAGATGGCTCAATCCCCCAGCCCGCCAGGCGAGGACGATGGCCGACATCGGGCAGTCGGCGCCTCTTGCGAATCAGGCCTGCAAGACGAATAACACCAACAAGGCAACGGGATCACCGCCTTCTACCTCACGGATGTAAGCGATTCAGTGCGCACATTCCGAAGCAAACATTCACAGTTATTGCGGTTGTGGTCTAATTGCAGGTTTCTACATGAATGCCACCATTTACATATTGAAATTGGCTAGATGACTGAGGAGGAATTTTCCTACACCACAGGGAAACGGTTCCCAAGTCAACGTTAAACTAAGGGAATTGTAACCTAGTTGAAATTTTTACAGGACACCAATAAATTATGTACAAAGAGATTTATTTCAACAGTCTAAGGTGCCAAATGTCTCAAGCGACTATTACTTTCCATCATGTAATGTTGATATTCAGATCTACTCTTATATCTAAAAAGTATTTAAAATTTAAAATACTTTCAGTTATTTCAGATTAGTCACCAGTTGCGCAGATTGACTTTTCACAGCTCGTGAGTGATCAAGTATAATTTCAGGAATTTCAAATTTTAAACATTTTCAGCGTGTATTGTTTACTTAAATACTATTAACATTTTATTTCTGCGTGTAGACATGAAACACCTAGTGGAGAAAAGGACAGCAAGGGGCCTTACAACCCACCTTGTCTTTGTAGACCTCCAGAAAGCTTATGACACAGTTCCACAGAACAAGCTATGGATAAGTCTAATTGATAATGGTGTGTCACCGAGCTATGTGAAAGCTGTCAGACTCCTCTGCCAAGATTGTACGGAAATGTTTAAAGTGAGAAATCAACTATCTCAAGAGTATGAGGTGACAAAGGGACTACGCCAGGGATGCACACTTGCCCCTACACACTTTAAGATCTACCTAGAGGAGGCAATAAAATCATGGAAAAGGAAATGCGGAGGAATGGGTGTCCCTATAGACGACGAGATCTTCTTCACTCTATTTTTTGTGACGACCAAGTGTTAGTAGCTGGAGATGACGAGGATGCAAATTACATGCTCCGCAAATTAAAAGAAGAATATTAAAAATGGGGTCTTGTCATAAACGTATCTAAAACAGAATATCTGAAAGTGGGAGAAAATACTGTTAACCGCTTACAGCTCGGTTCTGATACTGTGAAAGGGTGTCATAATTTTAAGTAATTGGGAGTGACACTGTCGTCCAATGGTAGAAGTATGGATGATGTAAACAATAAAATAGGCCAAGGCAAGCGAGCCATAAAACAACTAAATGGTATTCTCTGGAACAAAAACATAACGCGCAGAACAAAGCATACCATCTACCACACAATTATAGAAAGTATCACAACATATGGTGCAGAGTTGTGGGAACTAACTCAGAGGCAGAAAGATCGCCAGCAGGCTGTCGAGATGGATTTCTGGAGACGGAGTTGTGGATACTCCAGACTTGACCATATTAGAAATGATAGGATCGGAGGGGTTATGAATGTCAAAACCACAATCCTAGACTACATAGGAAGGAAGCGCCTACTCTGGTATGGTCACTTACAGCGTATGCCAGACACAAGATGTACAAAACGGGTATGGCAATGGACTCCACATCAAAGAAGAAAGCGCGGTAGACCTGCGAGATGCTGGAAAGACGACGTCAACGAAGCAATGGCGGCGAGAGGTCTTAATGAAGGAGACTGGAAAGACCGTGAACGATGGAGATTGGGATATATATATATATATATATATATATATATATATATATATATATATATATATATATATATATATATATATATATGAAAATGATTGTTAAGTGATCAAAACTAGTAACCGCTTGTTACAATTTCTAACTAAGGCTCTTAAAATAAATATTACTTTTTTAAAATACACAATTATGGCCTTCTCTCGTGACAGTATGCCAAAACGTGACATATATATCCATGTTATATTATCAGTAAATTTTTGGGGTTGCAGTCACATTGTAATTAAGATCTGTGTTAAGTAAAAGCATATATTGTCCATTTATTACCCAACCAGAACCAGTTAGGAAATGCAGAATACTCTGAAAATGAAGAGTTGGATGGGGTAAGTCGGAATCGTGCCAATGGCAGGGCAGCACATCCCAGCTGCTTGGGACGAGATACCCTTGACTAAAGGAACACTGTGTAGAGACAGGTGGAGTGTGTGAGGCAATACTCTCACCGTGGATATTACGCCAAAGATTTTACAAGCTGTGAAATTTAGCTACTAGAGCTCGAAAAGCAAAATACAAATAAATGACGTGGTGTTTTTTTCGTCGACCTATCCCTGATCAACCCATTGGTTAGCATTACCCTGCTCCTGCACACGGGCGACATATTAAATCTTCCCAGTGAAATACTACATTCACCTTAAGATAGTTAATACAACTTGTATATCCACATTGTCCACACCCAGGGGGAAGGGGAGGGGTCGCCCATGTTTCACTATTGTCGAATATTCGTCGTTTTTGTTTTAGTTATGAAGTATTCATAATTACCTTTTCCAAAGCAATTTATCGATATTGAACCTTTCAGAGTGTGAAAAAGCTTCTCAGAATGTGATGAATAGTCGATGACGTGTCCTCTTCTTAAATTCCTGACTGTGTCATTATTACGGTGATGGGAATACGACTCTCACACGCGTGTCGAATTGGAATTCTAGCCGTCCGTCGACTCTCAACCGTGATTCTACAGTGTTGTGGTGTGTGACGTCATTCGGCCAATCAGAGACATTAAACGTTCCCTTTGGTTGTCCTGGCAACGAGCGACAGAAGTAATCACAACTTTCGCGACACATTTTCCATTGAAATACAAAATTCTTCTCTTGTGAGCTATTTGCTTTGAGACATCGTGGATGAGTTTGTATCTAACAGTGATGTTAACCTGGTAATCTCGGTATTTCGATACCATCTTCTTTTAGTTGTCGAAATTTTTCGCTACTTGTATTGCTGTAGCTTTGCCTGTTTGTACTGCTATCGGTTTTTTGGCTTGCATAGGTATCGGTCTTTTAAGCAGAGTTGTAAAGGTGAAACGAGGTTTTCGATACCAGTTATTGTCGGATCACGCAAATTTTCCAATTTTTCCCTGTTTGAAACCTAGCTTTGTGTCGTGTTTCTCTGGTTGTTTATTTCTGTATGTTTATTACCGTTATTTTCAGTCTGTTATTTTAACTTTTAGTTCCTCCCCGCCCATAGACCTCATTTTATATCGTCGCTCTGTGGAAATAGGTAATGTTACTGGTCGCCATTTTGAAATCAGATTTGTGCTCGATTTTGGGCCTTGTTATGAAGTCATTTGTAAACCAGAACGGATGGTAACGGGGTTTCTGGTTTTTTCTTGCCCTATACTGCTCGAACTATCGTTAAACACACTTAAATGTGTCACGCGATCTTTTGTAGAGTCCTCCCCAAAGCCTTCGTTTTTTGATGTCTCACTTACGATACCTGTAGTGCTGTTCTAGATTTTCTGCTGTCTATTGGTAACGTGACTGACGGCTTCCAACATTTTCAACTCACGAAAGGGTCAACTTTTTTGCTGTCTGTGGCGGTGTAATTTCTTATTTGCTCCCGTACAGCTTCAGCAGCTTTGGAAACAGAATGATATGGTGCACGTGCAACGATTCCACGCTCATGACTTTTAGCAGTACTATCAGAATCAGTTGGAAATTGTGCTTTAGTTTGAACCTAAACATCGATCGGTTCAACCGTCTTCAAATCTTCCGAGATGTAAATCGTGCGGAACCGCGTGACCGCTACGGTCGCAGGTTCGAATCCTGCCTCGGGCATGGATGTGTGTGATGTCCTTAGGTTAGTAAGGTTTAAGTAGTTCTAAGTCCTAGAGGGCTGATGACCACAGATGTTAAGTCCCATAGTGCTCAGAGAAAATTGAACCATTTTTTTGTTGTTGTTGTAAATCTTGTCTTTAGAGCCACAAAAGAATTGCCTGCCCAAAGTTCGTTCTTATCTTAAGGAACTGAGTGATACAAGGCATTGTTGCTAAAGTTGGTGTCTTAACTCGCACAACTGAGTGATACGCGGCGTTATGCATAACACTGACTGACAGGCTTTTGGTAATTGTCATAAGTGAAGTTTCAAACCAACTATCAAAATCCCGACTTTTCATCTCTCCATGAAAATCACCTGTCTACTTCGAGCGAATTATTAACAGGCAGTATGGCGCAACACTGTCCAGTGGACCTGCAAGTAAAAACGTTATTTTCCGCTCTCTTCAGAATACAGAGCCATCATTGGAACCACTACGTAATGAAACCCTGGCATTAACACAAGTTTTGCCTAGCCACACTGTTTTCTAGTGTCACGTTCATAATCTCCAGCAGAAGTCTGTACCACCGAGGGACGCCTGTACTTTCCAAAAATTTGTTCAACTTTAATTAATAAGGGATTTTTTACGAATTTACAAAGTCAGAACGGAAGTATGCAAAAATTTATGTCACACGCTGCGATCGAAAAGTTCCCGTTTAAGAGTGTTATTGCAGCGTATATGCAACCAAGCGCAACTCTGATGCAGGTTCATAAGCATCTAAATATAGGCAAGGGATCACTGTGCTCTTCGAATGGAAACGTTTTGATCATGCCGTACATAAAGTAACTATTTATTAATCACGTAAAGATCGTCCCGTAACTACAATGTCCGCTATTTGTCGCGGCAATTTGCTGCCTTCTTCAGATGTGATTTCGTAACAGCATGACGTAGCTGTTAGTGGATAATCACATCTGAAGAAGTAAATATGTAGCCGATGCCAGCATTTTATTATAAGCCAATCATGATGCAACAGATAATCATTATTCATAATTCAGCAGCCTTTCAGCACTGTGCATGATGAAAATTTTCGGACCCCATAACCACCCTCTTTTTGAAGCGACAAGAGTAGTTTAGATCTGGTAGGACGCTCCCGTCCGTAATGATAATTGCGTATATTTCTACGAATAGTTATTTCTGAAAATCGTCCAAAGTTTATACTTGCTCCTTCCTCGCCTCATCTTCATCCTTTCCATTCGGACTGCTCTCCCACAGAATTGCGAGGCTGCACTGTTTAGCAAGCTTCACCCCCTCCGATTCACTTCACGATCTGGCCACGTACCGCTCATCACATTGAAAGTGGCTTGAAATGAAGGAGAACTGAAAAAAACACTGAAAACACCAAAACCAAACTACGTGGATTTGCAGTTCAACAAAGCAATGCGACAGCACAAGCTATCCACAAGATGCCCACCGATAACTTTCAGACACGCTGAAATTAGTTTCACAGCGCAGCAACGTGTCTCGTGCTACCTGCTCAAACGCAGTTCATCACTGGTTTTCTTCTACTGTTCTGCAACGAAACGACGCAGCTGAGCTGACAGTAACAAAGGTTTGTCTCCCACACTATAGTGGAGACTGAGAGTCGATATGTCTGCTACTGTTGAAGCCTTAAAAGGAGACTATCACTTACTGGAATTGACACAGGAAGGAATGAAACCGTGAGTGCAGTGGCTGCTCGTGTAAAACCATTACAGTATGCTACAATGTGATGGCCTATAGCCTTTTGACTTGCAATAGTAGTAATCATAAGTAAACTGAATATATTAATTTTGCAACGAATAAAATAATATAAAACGAAAAAAAATTCTATCAGTGAGAATTGAATTCAGGTTCGCAAATTACCCGTATGTGCTTTACACACCTGCTCCCAGTGCCGTATTTACAACACTTCTTTAAGAAGAAATAGAAGTACTGAAATGGTGCTACGAGAAACGTAGCAATTGTAGTGCTGCAAGGGATGAGGTAACAGCAGAGCATGCACAGTAGTAGACTGACGTCTGCATCGTTTCCCTCATTTGATCGTAATGTGGCTGACGTCATTTCAGCACTCAACACTGGTTTCTAATTATTGTAAAGAGAGCACTACAAAACTTATTTTTGTCCATTGTATTTGCATACCGGCATGCATTCTAAGACAAATGATGTATTTTTAGTGCAATTTCTGGCTATCACTCCAAGTGAAATGGCGTAATTTTACTGTGATTTTCAGCTCGCAGTCGAAGTGAAATGGCGTAATTTGAGTGCGATATTTACCGGTGTGCTGTAGCTCATTAGCACATGATACCTGGCCGCCACTGCGTAAGAGAAATAGTCAAAGAAAAGCCAATTCAAGAGACCATAGAAAAGACAATGTGACGATGATATGGACATGTTGAGAGAATGGGAGTTTCAGCATACTGAGACAGGTTCATGAAGTGAGAATAGGAAGCAAGACCAATAGACTAATGGATCACAGAAATGAAGGAATGTGTGATGGAGTGACGAGAAGATTGGGACAGAGTGGAGATAGGAATGTGGTGGGGCTACAGGAAAATATGGAGAGGACTGTGCTAAGCATATCCAGACATAAGACAGAAAGTATAGAAGACGATGGTGCTTGTGATGATAGTGGTTGTGGTAAACCATTTGTTGCGAATACTCCCAGCCGCCTAGGGTGACACACGTTGAAATGGTTCTTGTGGTGACTGCGTTGGCTCGCAAGACCCAGCGGAAGCTGTAGCAGCGTTAAAAGATTAAGTAACATTAAACTACCACACGAAGTCTAGGTGTCCCTGTGTGGTGCACTAAATCTCCTTTACGTAAAAAGTTATGTCTGGAATTCGTTATTCTTTAACGTCACACTTCTCGGTGGCTTTACTTTTTACCAGATGTTGCTGGTTTAGACCTCACTTGTTTCACTCACAGTTTCTGCTCGATTGGTATACTGATTCACTGAGGCGAAATGCCGCGTCACCCACTTTAGAACTCGGGCGAGTCTATATATCGTTGTGATCCAATGAGCGACAGGTAATGCGAAAAGCTCTAAAGTAACTCTGTAATTACACTTGTTGTTAGTACGAGGGCTTTTGGGAAAGCAAGGAACGGTAGCTCGCGAAATGGAAACCACAATGAAGATCAAAACTGTTTTATTTGCAACAGTTAGCTACAGCTACCAGCTACTTATCTCCATAGTCGCCTATCCGACTTAGACATTCGTCGTAGATTTGTACCAACTTTCCAATACCTTCGTTATAGAAGGCAGCCGTCAGTGCTTTCCGCCGATTCTCTACGCTGGCCTACAGCTCGTTGTCTGTGCCAAAATGTTATTTTTGTAGCCATCGGTTCATGTGAGCAGAGATGAAACTCAGAAGGAGACAATTACGGGCTGTATTGTGGGTAATCAAACATTCCTAATTGAAAAACGATGCAGGAGCATTTTCATTGCACCTTCAGAATGCGGCTGAGACTTGTCTTGAAGAAGAAAACGCACGACAGTTATGTAATGTTGGCTCCATAGCTTCTGGCGAAATTTCTCACCTGGCCCTCGTACTTGGCGTGAGACACTATTGTTCTAGGTAGCTTTATGTGTTCCCTGTGTGCTAAGAACTAAAAAGAACGATGTAACGCGATCGACGGGCATACTAGTTTCACTGCCCGACACACATGTGTAAAACGTAATCGGATTTTAACTGTGGTTTCCATTTCGCTACCGATTGTTCCTTACTTTCCGAATAACTCTCGTACTTTCTCCTTTCTGGACGCCAGTTTGACTGTTGACCTTGGAAGTTCCCTTAGAAGTATCGATACCACAAGGTTAACGAGCAGAACAACTTTCCTATGTTTAATACAGTGTTTTCGAAAAATGTGCTCTTTTTAGGAGGCGTGCCTTTATGTGTAAATCTTATGTATAGAAATTAATGCACAGGCAAACATCTGATCATGCAACTTCAAGGCAGTTTAATAGAATAAGTTGAAACGAAATGTGAACCAGGAAGCTCCCCTTTCTCATGCAAACTCTTACTGGCTGAGGTTATACCTCAGCAAGACTCGCAACCAGTTCTCAGACGACCTACGTCTGCCAATAGATTTTTGCTACTCTTCAAATTGCATACAAGGTATGTAGTTTAACTTGCTAGATTAACATTCCCGGAAGAAAGGGAACCGCGGAAAAATAGCTTAAAATTTTCGCCGTCGCCAATGTCGTCTTAATTTACGATGAGTATAAGACTAGGCTAGGAACGAAAACGACAGAAGTCGCAGCTCTATAAGGCCACCCTATAGTAAAACATAGCGTTTTGGCGCCCGTCTGGTGAGTCAGCTGCTGTTTATGTTGAAGTAGTTTCCGGAGAAGCGGTTGGCGCAGCGGAAAGACTGCATAATGATAATACGCTGGGTCTGAGGTGGAGTGTCTACGGAAAAACTAATTTTTGATTTTTTTAAATTTACAATTTTAACATTTCTTACACTGCATGTTATCGAAAACAACGCTCAGTATAATGTATTTATTAACATTTTCATTAATGGCATGAAAGGAAAGACCAAAGAAAATTTGGGATTGCAGAAAATATTCCCAGTAAAGGATTCCTACACAATATTAGAAACTGTTATTATTTCACAGTTGGTGATTAACACATGCTGGGGTATTATTCGTCGTAAAAACAAGTGAAGTGCCAATTTTCTCGGCATAGTGCAGAATTTTTACAATTACATGATTGTTTTAATGTTTCTATAGAAAAACAATTTTTCCACTGTGTTGTCACAATATTCTCGAAAAAAATGAAATTTCTCGGTCGGGAGCTAGCAAGTGACTGGGTTTCCTTACCCATGGCCGTAGGCAGGTTTCACTTCGCCATGAACGGCTGTCGAAAGCTGCTCGAAGGTGGAATTGAAACAAACGGAATAGGAAGTCTTGTACGTATTAGTTACAATCACTTATTGGAAAGTTATTTGTAGAGTTCTCGTGAACGCTGTTAGTACAATCCCTTCTTGGAAATATCTTGGCAATAACTAATTTCCTTTTGGCTTTCCTTTTCATGTCTTTTATGAAAATATTAAAAGATACAACATATGGAGCATTATTTTGGTTTATTTGCAGTGTATGTAATGTAAAAACAGAAAGCAAAATAAGTTTTCATGTAAGGCCTTGACATTATTGCAACGTCACAGTTAAAATGTGCTTCCCACATAAAGATGTCCACTCGGCATGTGGTGATCTTCTCGCCTTCTGCACCTCAAGCACACGCCTACACAAAGACGGCTATTGTATCTCGCCTGTAAAAGCTGTAGTGGAACGAGACGCCCTTTTTTTGTCTAGACGGTGCAACAGTTGTTTCCTAGTTTCAGGGTAACTGAGCTTTTAAATGATAGACAGTTTGGAGTGAAAACTTCAATATACTGGTAACTGTTTGATGCAAAAACGCCGCGAAGCTCGTGCTAACCTTAACTTACAGTAGCGACATTCACAAGCAATCACTGCTGTCTCTCGTAATAGCCGGCTTACGGAATCCAACCGAACCATTTACTGAAAAGCTTACAAAACAGGTTGTCTGTGACAGGATTCTCGTTGAAATATTCCACAACCTGATATCTACAAACGTTCAGTTCTCGGTCCGTTCTTGAACAATACGCCAGCGCCAATTTTGATTATTCCAAAGTCACCGTTTACACATAAATATCGGAATTTCGTTTGCTAGCCGTTCACACACGTTCGTGGTCATTTCCCGGCATTCCACACTCAACTCATAATTCCGAAAAATCGGGACATCTACGCAGAGCTCCCAATATACGCATCCTACCATGATAAAGGCTGAGCTGCAAATTCCGTTAGACTTCACAAAGCAATTCTTTAGCCCACAAAATACTAGCGAACTTACCGTCCCCTGACTGGCCCATACATATCACAGTCACTCCAATATCGGTATTAAACTGCGCAATCCTGCATCTTTTACATTTCACCGATCTCAGCGTAGTTTCTATGAGCAGTGTATCAAATGAACAAATTTAGAAAATCCACAAATATCAAAACAACCCCTTCTTCTAATAATTGAATTATTCTAAAACGTTTCTTGTTTTCCAGTATCATAACCTGGCGAACTATACATCAGGAATTTCTTCTGAGAGTACGACTCACTCTCTTTACAGGTATACGTTTCGCACAAACGTACACTCTGTTAATAGATATAAAAATAAAATTTATTATAGTAATCTACATTCACACCTTTATTCACATCAGCAACTAAACACATTAAATCTGCAATAATTAATCCAACTCATAATAGTCACAAAAGACACAGTTCTGTTTCAAAAAAATAATCTTTTGACCTCATATTATTTTAGTCTGTAAGATGTTGACACGTTTCAGCCACGTCCAATTAGGAGTGCTGCATTATATCAGCAAACATGTGTTGCTAGAACGATGACTCATATGTCTGCTTGCTCCCGTTGGACTTACAAGGGCACAACTGAAGGCGCTAAGCCTCACTTGTATGAGCCTCGGATTACCGTTCTGCACTCTTTCCGCTGCGTCAGCAGCTCCATGGTAACTACGAAAACATAAATTCCTCAGGTCTCGCCCCATCCCCCCACCCTTGACAAAAATGCTATTTTTTCTAAACGCTTTGTCATCTGTAGGTCACGTTTCTGTCTCTTTCATTTCTGGCCATTAAGTATTTCACCGACACTGTCGAGTTCGGCACGCATCTAACCTATTAGGTGACTACGATTTAACGACTTACAATTACAGAGGTGCTGAAAGAATTCTGCGTTACTCTCGTTATGACACCTATGGTACGTTTCCATTGACGTCTTTCGTGGTCGGACTGTTGAAACAGTTATCCCCGTATGTTTTACGACAGCATGTTCATTCCTAGGTGAGAACTTGAATGTTTATTTCTTGATTGAGTATTATGATCTCGAGTGCTTTGTTACCTTGGAACGGGTGATGTATTGATATATGTAGGCACTTCATATTACTGTTTTATTTTCGGTCGTGTCTTCCTTTGGCTTATTCAGCTTCATGTCCTTCCATGTCTCAGACAAAAAGGCGTACAGCGACTAATCTGTAACAATTTATAACATAAGACGAGTCGAGTTGGAAGATTTTTTGTCCAAAGTTTGGCACGTCCACCTTTTATGTTCGTTTCTTTCGAATATTTTATTATGATACGTTGTCACTTACCACGATGAGCCATTATTTCGTTTTCTATGTACATCCTTGGTCACATTTTTCACTCCAGATCCCTTCCGGAGCCAAGCAAACTGTGTCTGATTGCCTGAGGTCTTATAAGCATGATGCACAGTTTCCGGAGACGTCACATTAACTACGTTTTCGCCAGCTTTTGCCTGGTAAACCCTCATTTCGGCGAAGAAGAGGGTCCTCAAATTTTTTCAGATGTGTCATATCTAGTTGATAATAACTATAATAATTAGATCCCTTAGAGCTACCAAATTGCGAGTATGTTCACAGCTGTGTTTCAGCAGCTGCTCCAAAGAGCTCCAGGTATTTTGTGTGGAGAATAAGGTTCGGGTGATTTAGCGTTTCAGTCGAGATGCGACAGAGTGCCAGCAACGCACTCTCACTTTAAGCCTGGAGTGACTTCGTGCTGCCCATTGAAGATGGTCCTTGTCCTGATGGGAGACGGGAGTTTCCAATGCGTACTCATTATCAAGACACAGAAGAAAGGGCAACACCGAGAAGGCTGAAATTAGCGTCCTGTGTGACGTTCGCGGTGGCTTGAACCGGTTGGACCGAGTAATGGTACGAAAAAAGGAACAGCAAAACATAGGAGCACTACCTCTGGCGTGACCTGCAGTTAGAGTGTCGTAAGGTAGCCGATCTCTGCGTCTTTTGGAAAACCGTGACTCGTCGCCTCACAGCAGCGTCTCCAGTCGGCTACTGTCTTGTTTCTGTGTTGTCTGACGCGATGAAAACAAACGTGCAGTTTTAGGCTCTGCTGCGACCAAAGGCCATTTGCGTGGTACGTGATTGAAGACGTCTACTGCATTCAGTTCCTTTCGCAGCTGTCTCTCGAAAACCACTCGTAGTTGTGAAGAACCCACATTCGCTGCCTGCTGATATTTCTCTCGAGCTTGAAATCGAATGTCGTTTGCATGACGTGTCACTCATCTCCGGTCCTTCCCGATCAAGCTGTCCTCACACGGGACGAGGTAGCTAACATTGATGTGGACGTGGAGGGGCATTCGACCTCACGAGGGACAAGCGCCGTCGTCACACGGGACGAGGTGGCTAACGAGATTTGCGCTCTTAGCGCTCTCTAGTGGCCGTTGTCGGCTTTGTTTGGTTCGCAAACCTAACATTTTATTTACGAAAATGGCCGCGATTACAACAGCTTCGTGAACTCTGTTAGTGATTGTCGCAGGAGAGCGGAGAACGTATCGAAGAAAGTTCTGGACTCATCGATAGCTTGAACAACAACCTTCTGGTGGATGACCACCACATAATGCTTTATAACCATCTAAGAAACATACTAGTAGAAGTTATTAACTCAATCGAATTCTCATCCCATTTCCGGTTTTAAGTTGAATATAGTTATGCTATAGGTCTAATGTTAGCTTGTGCATGCATAATGTTCATATTCGTGATGGTGCATTGACTGCCAGAACTCTGAAATAACTTACTTCCTCAAGATCTAGATTCGTTTCGTAATGTCATTATAATGTAAGAGGAAATTTTTCTTGTAAGCTATATATATGGTGACGCCACATACACTCCTCGAAATTGAAATAAGAACACCGTGAATTCATTGTCCCAGGAAGGGGAAACTTTATTGACACATTCCTGGGGTCAGATACATCACATGATCACACTGACAGAACCACAGGCACATAGACACAGGCAACAGAGCATGCACAATGTCGGCACTAGTACAGTGTATATCCACCTTTCGCAGCAATGCAGGCTGCTATTCTCCCATGGAGACGATCGTAGAGATGCTGGATGTAGTCCTGTGGAACGGCTTGCCATGCCATTTCCACCTGGCGCCTCAGTTGGACCAGCGTTCGTGCTGGACGTGCAGACCGCGTGAGACGACGCTTCATCCAGTCCCAAACATGCTCAATGGGGGACAGATCCGGAGATCTTGCTGGCCAGGGTAGTTGACTTACACCTTCTAGAGCACGTTGGGTGGCACGGGATACATGCGGACGTGCATTGTCCTGTTGGAACAGCAAGTTCGCTTGCCGGTCTAGGAATGGTAGAACGATGGGTTCGATGACGGTTTGGATGTACCGTGCACTATTCAGTGTCCCCTCGACGATCACCAGTGGTGTACAGCCAGTGTAGGAGATCGCTCCCCACACCATGATGCCGGGTGTTGGCCCTGTGTGCCTCGGTCGTATGCAGTCCTGATTGTGGCGCTCACCTGCACGGCGCCAAACACGCATACGACCATCATTGGCACCAAGGCAGAAGCGACTCTCATCGCTGAAGGCGACACGTCTCCATTCGTCCCTCCATTCACGCCTGTCGCGACACCACTGGAGGCGGGCTGCACGATGTTGGGGCGTGAGCGGAAAACGGCCTAACGGTGTGCGGGACCGTAGCCCAGCTTCATGGAGACGGTTGCGAATGGTCCTCGCCGATACCCCAGGAGCAACAGTGTTCCTAATTTGCTGGGAAGTGGCGGTGCGGTCCCCTACGGCACTGCGTAGGATCCTACGGTCTTGGCGTGCATCCGTGCGTCGCTGCGGTCCGGTCCCAGGTCGACGGGCACGTGCACCTTCCGCCGACCACTGGCGACAACATCGATGTACTGTGGAGACCTCACGCCCCACGTGTTGAGCAATTCGGCGGTACGTCCACCCGGCCTCCCGCATGCCCACTATACGCCCTCGCTCAAAGTCCGTCAACTGCACATACGGTTCACGTCCACGCTGTCGCGGCATGCTACCAGTGTTAAAGACTGCGATGGAGCTCCGTATGCCACGGCAAATTGGCTGACACTGACGGCGGCGGTGCACAAATGCTGCGCAGCTAGCGCCATTCGACGGCCAACACCGCGGTTCCTGGTGTGTCCGCTGTGCCGTGCGTGTGATCATTGCTTGTACAGCCCTCTCGCAGTGTCCGGAGCAAGTATGGTGGGTCTGACACACCGGTGTCAATGTGTTCTTTTTTCCATTTCCAGGAGTGTATATTATGAAGGCTAGGACGACCACCTGATTACGTCAGAGCGGATGTACACCACGCTGTAACTCCTACGGTAATCGGCGAAACGCGCTAGTAATGAGGCTAATGTGCAAGGAGATAAGCTGAAAATCTGGGCCTAATGGAAGGTGCTATGGGGTAGTCAGTGCAAGTACAACGACCACTGTGTCCGGATGGCAACGTGACAAGCACAACTGCCGAGTGAGTCGGAGACCTGGTTTCGAATGCCAGTCTGTCACAAAATTTAACTTTTCCTACTGATTTAAATCGATGTCCACTTGCAGTTAATGTCATTCATTCTTTTGTGTATTTTTTTATCAGCTGTTCAACATTGAAAAAAATTCCCGGCTGGATACAAATATGAGCCACTCAGTGAACCGATAATAGATATACACATTTTACAAAAAGCGTCGTAATAGCAAACACTTCCAATGTGTAACTCGTGGTTATTGTCTGACAGACTGGCTGTCCGGTTCAGGTTTCTGGTCACATATTCCTGAAAATTTGAATACTCTACTCGAAGTGGTCTCTGAGATTCAGAGAAAAATGCAACAGAAAATTACATTTTCAGGAACAGCTTCTAAAGTTTCAAAAGACTGTAACTCAATATATGCTAATTTTTTTATATTTAGTCACTCAGAAGTACCTGCACCATTCTGTACATCAGCCTCATGATCTTTTTCCAATTTTTTTCTTATTTTCTTCTTTCTGAATTCCTTAGTGGCCAACTGTGCTGCATACTATGCTTTATCAATGGTAACCTTGTCCATCCGTTCAAGTTCTCTGAGGCAGTTTTCTCCAGGATTAATTCCCATATGCTGTAGCACTTTCACCCTAAGAATGTTGTCAACATTAAAAGCAATAACGGCATCACTTCCCCCCCCCCCCCCACTTTAGTGTCTTCGTTCCAACAAAAACATTTTTTTGGTAATCGATTCCATATAAGATTATTGAACGACTCATTGGGATTTTGAGCCTGACAATACAGACACTTCTTCAGTAATTCATGATTTGCCAGGTCTCTGTAAATAGGTTTTTTGATATTGATGACTGTTACTGGGATGGAATGTTTATGGCTGTATGAACTGTTTGAGTACTGGGAATTGCGGTAATTGCACCATGAATCAGGTCCAGAAGGGCGAAAGTGGTGTACTGGATTTTCATCAGTTGACCATCTGTGGAAGAAGGTAGCCCATACTGCCTGCTTCATTTTGAACAAATCCTCAGTATTATTTCCAATGGCCATCCCATTATTCTGATGTAGATCTTCAATCATATTGTCTGTCAACCTGCCTCTTATGGTTTTACCACCATCGACATACAACATGTGTTTATACTGTGAAATGATACGATACTGTTTTTGACACTGCTACCAATACACACACGTAATTTAACCTTTATAAAACAGCAATCTACAGCCTTCTACACAAAAAATTACCAGTTTTGTTAGATCTTGAAGTAATGCACGTAAAAGTTTTAACATTTTCAGCCGGTGTAGATTACATTAAAAAATAAATTAAAATACTTCCCATGTGTGTTAATAAGTGATATACATCATTTTATTCGGAAAATCTCAAATTTTATGATGAGATAAAAATCCGAAAATGTGAAAAAAATTTTCCGTTCTAACTCCCCTTACGGCACAATAATTTATTAAAATTACCACGCATGACGTTCTTGTGCGAGTTTTTAATTGTGACTTTTGCGGTGCTTTAGAAGTAATTAGCATTCGGAAACTTTATCATGCGCACAATCTTTTTCTTTGGGTTCTGTAAATAGAAACAAAAATCAGACGGCATTAATGTATTTAGTAATTTCATTTGTAATAGCGTTAAATTCCGTCCCATTTGCCGCTTCGTTATGCGCTATTTACTGCGTCCAGCGGAGAAAAAAGCAATCGTGACGATGGCTACAAAAGATCATTACGAGAGGTTATGAAGTTGATGGCATTAATTATTGCTCCCTCAACGGGTTACTGTGTGGTTTGTTATGTCTAGCCCTGGAATAATAGGTGCGGTATTTCGTTGATCGCACGGTGACTATCGAACGGTACTTTATGGTTTCGAAAGATGATTTCAACACATTATCCGAAGTCTCCCTGATTTTGACAAGGTATGTTTCATGTAAGACAGAGCTCGGCCCCATCGAATCAGAAGAGGGTCCCTTGGCATGGGCCTTGATTGGCCGCTACGTTCTTCGGATCTGTACACATGCGACTCCTTTTTGTAGTGCTACATTAAAGACAAGGTGCACAGTAATAACTTCGAACCATTAATGATGATAAGGTAAGGAATGAGGAGGTTCTACGCAGAATCGGAGAGGAAAGGAATATGTGGAAAACACTGATAAGGAGAAGGGACAGGATGATAGGACATCTGATAAGACATGAGGGAATGACTTCCATGGTACTAGAGGGAGCTGTAGAGGGCAAAAACTGTAGAGGAAGACAGAGATTGGAATACGTCATGCTGTAGATTGCTGTTTTATAAAGGTTAAATTACGTGTGTGTATTGGTAGCAGTGTCAAAAACAGTATCGTATCATTTCACAGTATAAACACATGTTGTATGTCGATGGTGGTAAAAAGTTAAGAGGCAGGTTGACAGACAATATGATTGAAGAACTACATCAGACACTATCGATATTCTTACACTTCAGCGGGTCATGCAGAATTCCACTATTCGTGTGCATCACGTCATCGCCAATGATGGCAGGTACATCGAACATGTCATTACCTAAAATCCGAATATCTGTAGTGACGTTTACATGTTGAATGAAGTATGTGCACGCCGTACTTTGTAACTAATTTAGGTTTTTTTTTTTCATACAGTTCAAGAATTGTCACCCTGTACAAATTACGGGTCCATGAGAGGGCGAGGTGATTGTGAAACAGCTGCGCACTGTATTTTCTGAGGTGGCTTTGTTGACCCAGCCATCAGTCATCTGTCTCCTATCGATCGCTTTCGCCTCTAGGTGTCCATTACGAACAAACATGCACCGAGGTGTGCCAGGAAGGCGGGCAAGGCGATACCTGGAATTGTACCACGTTTAATATCGTCTCGTTCTCCTCCGCGACTGAAGCTACATTTGTCTCCTAATGAACATTGTAAAAGATGATAAAGATGGCAGGTACCAGTACTGTCCCACAAAGTAAGCAGAGTGGTGGGTTACCCATATTTTGGGCCGGCATTACGTAACCATATCGAGCACCTTTCACCCCAACTGAGCCTATTTGAAGACTGTGCAGTATCGGGACTGCAGCCTCTAAGCAATTACCCAGTGCTGTAGTCAACACTTCATGCGAATAAAGAGCTATTTGTGTTCCACAGGAACGTTTTCAAAACCCATGTTGACTGTGGCCAATAGACAGTTTTCTTCGAGGTATTTCATAATGTTCGAACACAATATATGTTCCAAAAACATGCTGCATATCGACATAGGCCTGTAATTAATTGGATTACTCTTACTACCTTTCTTGAATATTTGTGTGACCTGTGTTACTTTCCAGTCTTTCGGTACGGATCTTTCGTCGAGCGAACGGTTGTATATGATTGTTAAGTAGAGATCTAATGCATCAGCATACTCTGAAAGGAACCTAATTGGTATACAGTCTGCATCAGAAGACTTGCTTTTACTAAGTGATTTACGTTGCTTCACTACTCCGAGGATGTTTATTTCTACTTTATTCATTTTGGCAGCTGTTCTTGATTCGAATCCTGGAATATTTACTTTTTCTTCGTTTGTGAGGGCATTTCGGGAGGCTGCGTTTCGTAACTCTGCTTTGGCGGCACTGTTTTCGATTCCATCCCAGCAGCAGTCATGGATATCATAAAACATTTACAGAGACGTGGCGAATCCTGAACTACTGAAGGAGTATCTGCGTGGTCCGACTCAAAATCCCAATGAGTGGTTCAGTAATCTTATATGGACTCGCTTACAACAAAATGTTTTCGTTGGAATGAAGACAATGAAGTGTGTGGTCAATGATGCTGTTGTTGCTTTTAATGATGGCAACATTGGCAGAGTGAATGTGCTACAGCATTTGGGAATTAATCCTGGCGCAAACTGCATCAGAGAACTTGAACAGAGGGACAAGGTTCGCATTGATAAAGCATAGTGTGCAGCACAGTGGGCCACTAAGGAGTTCAGAAAGAAGAAAAGGAGAAAAAATTGGAAAAAGATCAAGAGGATGATATACAGAGTGGTGCAGGGTGCTTCTGAGTGACTAAACATAAAAATAACCATATATTGAGTTAGCCTTTTGAAACTTGAGAACCAGTTCCTGAATATTTACATTTTCTTTTGCATTTCTCCCAAATCTCTGAAACCACTTCGATGAGAGTATTCAAATTTTCTAGGAGTAATAACATACATACGCTGAGTCTACTGCACTAAGAGAAGAACATAATGTTATGTATAATTAAAATTATTTAGGATAACGTACAAGAAGAGTACACAAAATATTAACTGTACAATTAAAAAAAGCTGTATTTCTCAAAGCAGTGGCTGAAATGCAATTATTGTTGTTCAGCAGACTCAGAAAATACAGATTAATGTCCTGCAAAAGTTTCATGTCAATGGCTACATTGGTTCCTGAAATACAGGGAAGCTAAGTCACTAAATTTAAAACTATCGGGATAGGGCGTTCCAACTCCCCTTAAGCCTTCATTCCTGTATTCAGCTCACTAAAGGCACTGCACCGTTCCACGGAAGACTGAAACTACACGTGAACACGAGATATTGGACGGAGACACTGAACAAACATCTGGCTCTTATCTGCTGCCCTGTTAACAGCGAACATGAGGCAACTAGGCCATGAGGCGGGCAATTCGCTCTTAGCACCGGAGGACTGCAAGAATCAGGTGTGACACAGAGGTATCTAACATCGTGACAGCCGCTTTAGGCCGGTGTCACACTCTCATATTTCTTTGACAAAGAAATTTGATCACATATTATTAAAAATTCTTTGACTAAGATCTTTGACGTGGCGCTAAAATGAGGCATTACACTATCATATTTTTCGACGAAGTTCAAGATGACGGACAACAACTTGTTACACGCTGCAGTTTCCTCTACCGCAACTGCGCTGAGCGTGCATTTGGAAGAGAAGCGGCGGGAGAAAAAGGTAACATACTTGGGTGAAGCCGTAGGCTTCACGTCGAGATAGCCAACTAATTCAGCAAAATTTGTTAGGAGAGCTGCAAGTAGAGGAAGTCAAGGCTTACATAAATTACTCGCGAATGGATTAAACTGCATTTAAGTATTTACTCAGTAAAGTAGCTCCTTCTCATACTACAAAACACAATACTCACTTCAAAAATGCTGTATGTGCAGAAGACAGGCTCACCTTAATACAGCGATTTCTTGAGAGAGTAGAGAGATATTCTAGTTCATAGTACAGCACTCGAACACCACAGTGCACATTAACCAGAATAATTCCAGAGACGTGTGAAGCGATTTATAAAGCACTGAAGGAGCGGTACCTGAAAGTAAGTAAATGTTTAGCGAACTATATGGACAAAAACTAGGTGGACTGATAAGGTAAGGAATGAGGAGGTTCTACGCAGAATCGGAGAGGAAAGGAATATGTGGAAAACACTGATAAGGAGAAGGGACAGGATGATAGGACATCTGATAAGACATGAAGGAATGACTTCCATGGTACTAGAGGGAACTGTAGATGGCAAAAACTGTAGAGGAAGACAGAGATTGGAATACGTCATGCAAATAATTGAGGACGTAGGTTGCAAGTGCTACTCTGAGATGAAGAGGTTAGCGCAGGAAAGGAATTCGTGGCGGGCCGCATCAAACCAGTCAGTAGACTGATGACCAAAAAAAAAAGGACAAAAAGAACTATTTTTATAATCAATTGTTTTTTAATTTTGCAGTGTGACCGCCTCCTCTATTCCTGCTTCCTGAAAATCTGCCTGGATTTTTCAAGCTGCTGAGGTGGACGGCTGTAGCTATGATTGTGGATATGAAGTCGCCTGCAGGATATTCCACCCGGCCATCAGTACACGATTTTGCCCCTTGCTCACCCCACAACCCAGACGAATCAAGTTCATTAAAAAGAGTCGAAGAAACACACAAACAAAACTTTGAGACCATGTTTGCAAACACACAACAGAGATGTCAAACAGCTGTAGTGACGCCAGAGGTCCAGGCGGATACGTTTCACATTTCAGTGGACAGAAGACGAACGACTTTTGTGATTAAATCTACGATGCGGCTCTAAATTTGATCATATTTGATTGACGAAACGCGAGATTTAACAACGTTCCCTCTTACACTGTCAAATTTCTTTGACATGTACATTTGACATATTAACTTTGAAAAAGAAATACGATAGCGTAGTACCTGCCTTAGTTATCTAACAGTTGTTGTTCTGTCGAGCAGCACCACATTCGCGTGGTTGAAATTTCTACTGCTGCTTTCCTCGACGGCCGCGGGCTCCTACCCCAGCATCACTCGACGAATACTCACTGAAACTCTGACTTTTAACTGTTTGTGGCTTCCCTTTTATACATCGTTTTGGAGGACTTTCCTACTTGAGTACCGATTCCTCTAGCTTATTTTTGCTGCCTCGGGAGTATTCCGTCTCTGTTGACCCATATCGACTTGCTTCTGTCCAGCAGAGTTCTAGTTCGGGTTCTTCCTACATGTAAACAAGGTTTCGGGACCTTCACTTTCTGTAGCTCGCTGTGTTTACCCGCGGCGACTGTGCCCGGGTTGTCCCACTTTCACTGGATGTGTTTGTCCAGCGCTGCTTCCTTAAGTGGCTCACGCAGCTGCCCCTGCTCATTAGTACTGACCGAATCATTGCAACTAGTGAGGTTGGTCTCCAACGGTATGATGATTTGTAATTAAAATCTTCTATGGTGACGACAGCGCAATATTTGACTTGGGCTCTGTCAGCCCATCTCTGTTGTATATTTTTGTTTCCTTCAAAATAAAGTAAGTTGCTTAATTAAACGTCGAAATTATCTAATGAATTGTGTTACCACATGATGGAGTGTCTAAGCACCATTGCGCCTTGCATTTTGTCCATTGTAGTTTTTTTCTATATTTTCAACTCTGTATTCCATTTTATACGATTGTTTCATATTATCTTCCATCTGAAAATGATTAATTACGTTTCTTTTTAATTCCAAAAAAATTCTTAAAATTAATTTCTCCACAACATATAACGAACCACAATAAGATACAATCTTTAATTTTTAATCGGAGGAGAAGGGAAAAGAGACAAGTATAAGTATATTACACTACTGGCCAATAAAATTGTTACACCACGAAGATGGCGTGCTACAGTTGCGAAATTTTACCGACAGGAATAAGATGCTGTGATATGCAAATGAATAGCTTTTCAGAGCATTCAAACAAGGATGGTGCCGGTGGCGATATCTACAACGTGCTGACATGAGGAAAGTTTTCACCAGATTTCTCATACACAAACAGCAGTTGACCGGGGTTGCCTGGTGAAACGTTGTTTGATGCCTCGTGTAAAGATTATGGTATCGCGACATTGCAGCTCGCGTTGGTTGAGATCCAATGACTGTTAGCAGAATATGGAATCGGTGGGTTCAGGAGGGTAATACGGAACGCCGTGCTGGAACCCAACGGCCTCGTATCACTAGCAGACGAGATGACAAGCGTCTTATCCGCATGGCTGTAACGGATCGTGCAGCCACGTCTCGATCCCTGAGTCAACAGATGGGGACGTTTGCAAGACAACAACCATCGATACGAACAGTTCGACGACGTTTGCAGCAGCATGGACTATCAGGTCGGAGACCACCGCTGCTGTTACCCTCGACGCTGCATCACAGACAGGAGCGCCTGCGATGGTGTACTCAACGACAAACCTGGGTGCACGAATGGAAAAACGTCGTTTTTTCGGATGAATCCAGGTTCAGTTTACAGCATCATGATGGTCTTATCCGTGTTTGGCGACATCGCAGTGATCGCACATTGGAAGCGTGTACTTGTCATCGCTATAGTGGCGTATCACCCGGCGCGATTGTATGGGGTGCCATTGGTTCCACGTCTCGGTCACCTCTAGTTCGCACTGATGGCACATTGAACAGCGCACGTTACATTTCAGATGTGTTACGACCCGTGGCTCTGCCCTTCATTCAATCCCTGCGAAACTCTACATTTCAGCAGGATATTGCACGACCGCATTTTGCAGGTCCTGTGCTGGGCTTTTTTGGTGAACACGAGGGTGAATCGACGCATCTACCCTGGCCACCAAAGTCACTGTATGTCAGTATGATTGACTCTTTGTGGCCTACATTAGAGAGGCGTGTGTGTCAACTATATCCCCCCCCTCCCCATCACCGTTATGTACATACATCAACCACTGTTTTGCAGAATGAAAGATATACCATTCCTTTGAAAAGCAGGAAAGACCTGCATTTATACATATCAAGATGACCAGTAGATGCTTAGAATGTTAATGGGTTTCCTACATCGTATTAGGCTTGGTAATT
The DNA here is from genome assembly GCF_021461385.2 of Schistocerca piceifrons. NCBI lineage: Eukaryota > Metazoa > Arthropoda > Insecta > Orthoptera > Acrididae > Schistocerca > Schistocerca piceifrons. The sequence goes on from NC_060140.1 coordinate 65,609,456, forward strand.
TGTTATGTTCTTTGTGTTTCCATGATTTTGTCTAACAATTGTATCTCGGATATCAATTTGTATGAAGGAAATTAATTTGTGTGTGTGTGTGTGTGTGTGTGTGTGTGTGTGAGAGAGAGAGAGAGAGAGAGAGAGAGAGAGAGAGAGAGAGAGAAAAGAGAGAGAGAGAATGAATCTGTTCTATATGCAAGTCGCATTCTACTTTATATTTCTAACTATTTGCAAAAATCAAGCTGAAATCCTGCGTGGTGGCTGATTGGAGCGGGCGCAAATGAGAAATGCCTTTCGGTAGCTCCCATCAACCACCGCACCCAGTGTCAGCTTGATTTGCGCGAATAGCAAATCACGTACATCTGAAACGCAAATTTCACTAATCACTTTCCTTCTCGCTTAAATTACGGAAAATACTGTTCGCGACGAAATGCGGAATCTTGTGTGCTCACTCTAGCAATCACGAGGAGAAATTTAGTCACGCTGCCCGGTGAACACTTCTCTGTCAAGAAAAAGTCTTTGACAGAAAGTTTCGAAGGGATTTAGCGGGAGCTGTAAAAAAATATTACCCCGCTACGGGCAGATTGTGAGCGTTATTATTCGCGGAAGACGCAGTCGCCCCCATTGTCTGCTGTGGAGGCGGGCGGGGGTGGCGGCGCAAGGCACAATGCAGCGACCTCGGAAACAAGCGGCGGCGGTCCGCGAGCGATAAGCAGATTTCCCACGGGGAGCGCGCGGCAGCAGTTTTCATTAGGGGGTCCTACCCGCCGCTGACAGATAGCTGGTCGTCCGCCTACCAGACGACGGTTCTCTGCAGAAATCCGAACCGGGAGCTCCAGCGGGCGAAGCGAGGGCCGCCGATGGTGTGCTGGGCTGCCGGTTCAGTTCCCCGCTATCGTCCGCCGAACAATGGCGCAATTTCAGAGTTAGCATCTCTGCAACAGGCTCCTGTACTGTTGCACAATGGCGCTCTCCGTGTAATCGGAAAGCAAGGTAGGACTGGATGCCTTCCAGAAAATGTCGTTAACTGAAGTTCAGATTCCGTTCCAAACACAGTATACAGCCGAAGTTACTCTTTTACGTGGGAACCTACGAGGGACATTCTCTAAGTAATGCAACACTTTTCTTTCATCGACCCAGTTAGGTTTGAAAATATTGTGATTTTCTTTGCAACATCCTTAAACTTTTCCACGTCATGTCATGTTGTTGTTATGGTCTTCAGTCCAGCGACTGGTCTGATGCCGCTCTCCATGTTACTCAATCCTGTGCAAGCTTCTTCATCTCCCAGTACCTACTGCAACCTACATCCTTCTGAATCTGCTTAGTGTATTCATCTCTTCGTCTCCATCTACAAGTTTTACCCTCCACGCTGCCCTCCAGTACTATATTGGTGATCCCTTGATGCCTCAGAACATGTCCTACCAACCAATCCCTTCTTCTAGTCAAGTTGTGCCACAAATTTCTCTTCTCCCCAATTCCATTCAATACCTCCTCATTAGTTATCTAATCTTCAGCATTCTTCTCTAGCACCACATTTCGAAAGCTTCTATTCTCTTCTTGTCCAAACTCTTTATCGTCCATGTTTCACTTCCATACTAGGCTACACTCCATTCAAATACTTTCAGAAATTACTTTCTGACACATAAATCTATACTCGATGTTAACAAATTTCTCTTCTTCTGAAACGCTTTGCTTGCCATTGCCAGTCTACATTTGTATACTCTCTACTTCGACAATCACCAGTTATTTTTCTCCTTTATTACGTTGTCTCATTTCCTAAACTAATTCTCTCAGAATCACCCGAGTTAACTCGACTACATTCCGTTATCCTCGTTTTGCTTTTGTTGATGTTCGTTTTATATCCTCCTTTCAAGTCACTGTCTATTCCATTCAACTACTCTTCCAGGTCTTTTGTTGTCTCTGACAGAATTACAGTGTCATCGGCGAACCTCAAAGTTTTTATTTCTTCTCCATGGATTTTAATTTCTACTCATTTTTTCTTTTGTTTCCTTTACTGCTTGTTCAATATACATATTGAATAACATCGGGGGTAGGTTACAACCCTGTCTCACTCCCTTTCCAACCACTGCTTCCCTTTATGCCCCTCGACTCTTATAACTGTCATCTGCTTTCTGTACAAATTGTAAATAGCCTTTCGCTCCCTGTATTTTACCCCTGCCACCTTTAGAATTTGAAAGAGGGTATTCCAGTCAACGTTGTCAAAAGCTTTCTCTAAGTCTACAAATGCAAGAAACGTAGGTTTGCCATTTCTTAATCTATCTTCTAAGATAAGTCGTAGGGTCAGTATTGCCTCACGTGTTCCAACACTTCTACGGAATCCAAACTGATCTTCCCCGAGGTCGGCTTCTACCAGCTTTCCCATTCGTCTGTAAGGAATTCGTGTTAGTATTTATCACATGTGACTTATTAAACTGATAGTTCGGAAAGTTTTACACCTGTCAACACCTGCTTTCTTTGGGATTGGAATCACACTTTCTGTAAATCCTAGAATTTGTAAAATCAACGAAACGACTATTCACGTTGGTGTGTAGAATGTATGAGTCGGGTGACATACCATCTAACTTTCGGAATAATGTCATCCACGCTATTGTTAAGACTGAAGGAGCCGACAAGTGCGAGCATTATCCCACAATCAGCTTAACAAATCATGCATTCAGGCTGATGAAAACTTTAACATACAGAAAGAAAACGGAGGCTGTGTTAGTTGATGATCAGTTTATAAGTTTAGGAAATGACGTTGCGGTTGATGATGGAAGCAAGGTTAAAGAAAACTCAAGACATGTTCATAGGATTTCTTGGCCTGGAAGAAGCGCTCGACAATGTAACATGGTGCAAGATGTTCGAAATTCTGAGGATAATAGTGATACGTTATAGGAAAAGATGCCTAAAAGACAATACGTACGAGAGAGGAGAGGGAAGAATAAGAGTGGACAAGGAAGAACGAAGTAATCGGATAAAAAGAGTGAAGACAGGGATGTAGTCTTTCGCTCGTACTGTTCAGTACGTGCATGGAGGAAGCAATGACGGAAATAAAAGAAAGATTCACTAGTGGAGTTAAAATTGAAGGTGACAGGATATCAATGATACGATTCGCTGATGACACTGCTGAGTGAAAGTGAAGAGGAATTACATGATCGCTGTATGGAATGAATAGTCTAATGACTACAGTGTGTGGATTGAGAGTAAATCTAAGAAAGACAAAAGTAATGGGAAGTAGCAGACATGAGAATAGCGAGAAACGTAACATCAGTACGGATAGTCACGAAGTAGATGAAGTTAATGAATTCTGCTACCTAGGCAGCAAAATAACCAGTGACGGACAGAACAAGGAGGATATCATAAGCAGACTAGCAATGGAAAAAAGGGCATTCCTGGCCAAGAGAAGACAACTAGTATGAAACATAGGCCTTAATTTGGCCGAGAATGTACGTTTGGAGCAGAGAATTGCATCGTATTGAAACATGGACTGTGGGAAAACCGAAACAGAAAAGAATCGAAGCTTCTGAGATGTGGTGCTATAGTCGAATATTGAGAATAAGTGGAATGCTAAGTTGAGAAATAAGGACGTTCTGCGCAGAATCGTAGAGCTAAGGAATATGTGGAAATCACTGACAAGGAAAAGGAACAGGATGGTAGAACATGTGTTAAGACATCAGGGAATGAGTGCCAGGGTATTAGAGGGAGCTATAGAACGCAAAAACTGTGGAGGAAGACAGAGATTGTAATACATCCAGCAAATGATTGAGGACGTAGATTGCAAGTCTGTGATGAAGAGGTTAGCACAGGAGAGGCATTCGTGGCGGGCCGCATCAAACCAGTTAAAAGACTGATAACTCACAAGAAAACGACTATACCGACACAAATATTCACAGAGCTGCCGCAATATGACCCTGGAATGCTTCCATTCATTAGTCACCACACTTATCCCATTGGGAGGCAAGATCGCCAAATGACGAATCCACAACCGCATTCATTCTTGCACTCTTTCTTCCGACTGAAAAGGACGTGTCCGTGCCGTGAGAATGGCTCGGAGTAAGATCTGGGCCATACGGAGGCTGTTGTTGTAGTAGCGTTCGTCTGATTGGCAGACTGGGTACGTGGGTCATCGTACAATGCCCCCCTCATAATTTCTCTATTTCTTATATGACCGCAGAACATGATGTCATTCTACAATTGATGGAGTACTTATGATTACATACCAAGAATCAACTACAGAAGAAAAACAACAAAGTACAAGCAGAAAGTGGTAAGAGTATAAACACGCAGATTACTACAGTTGCATGCCAAACTGAAGGACGAAAGTAACTTTCGTATGATGTGTCACTGCCAAGTTACATAGCTCAATAAAACTTGGATTATACGTAGGTAGAACTGGTGCAGAATAGTACAGAAGGTAATTGAAAGAATAAGCAATCAGACGAACAGAAATGATTCTACTATTCAACAACAATAATTACGTTGGAGTTTCCGCAATTTATAAATGTCGTTTGGACTGTAGAACATGCAGGACACGGATCTCAATAGGCGGTGCGATCTGCATGGACTTCAGTGCAAGCTCTATAACGCGCTCTCATGGTGGTCACAATGTTGGTCCTTGGCTACCCGTGTGTGGTCGCTGGTAATGTGAGCGTGCAGCAAGACATGGCCCAGTAGAGTTCCACCCGTGATCATTGAGATTCAAGTCGGGGGATCGGCAGGCCGTCCATTCGCCCAACATCCTCTCGTTCCAAGAGTTTCTCCATCTGCACTTTTAATCCAGTCACGTATTGTCAAAATCGAAGGCATCCCTGGAAAGACTCTTAAAAAGTGGGGAATGACTATAATGACAAAAATGTTGACTGGATCGACAGTCTTCCTGGGTGAAGTAAGTGTTCCCAACTCTCGCCACATGAGGATACCTTCAGAATCCCTACTCAGACTCAAGTCGGTCTCATCCGAGAAAGGCACGCGAGCCCAGATCTCGTTGCTCAAGTACCTGTGCTCTAGGCACTATATCAAAAGTGAACTGATTTGCGGGTATCAATGAATCTTAACGCACTGGTGTTCGGGCAATGAGGTCACCCTCATGCAGCCGCTGTGCGACTGTGGAACGTGAGATTATGTGCCTGGAACTTATGTTAAATATGGTTGCTGTTGCATTCACTTCCCAGTTTCACAATATAGCTGCCATCTGCGACTGTTGCTGACAATGTTAGACCACTCCCCTCCTTCAGGAAACAATACCTGTGGTTCGAAACGCTGGCCACGCACACAAAATAGTGCTGCAAGTAGTATCAAAGTCCAGGGCTACTTTCACCACATTCCGTCCTTCTTCTGGCTATCGATGACTCTTCTTCTTTTGAAGTCATTCATGTATCGTCTCCGGGCCATGTTGTAATCAAGGACATTACCACAGTGGGCCGCAACTGCTCGCTTATCAACACGCTCTGCGTTTCCCATTTCCTTCAACTGCCTCGTGATCTGGACCCATTTGGCATTATAGTCACGTTGACCTCACGTCATGTGACGTCCAGCATTCTCTACACGACTGGAAGACCTCAGACAACTAGCTCCGACACTTCCATTCCACCGAGTGGTTTTCAGAACCTGATAGCGTTTTTTTTTTATTCTTTTTTTTCTCGTTGGTATGTGATGTTACTACATCTAGCTCGTTCTTAAGATAGTTCTCTTCATTTCTGTGGACAGCCCAGTATTTGGCGGTTTTGGCTGCTGCTCCGATAGCTGCAGCCAGATCAGTGGTACAGTCCGCGCAAAATGCCGTGGCCGGTAGATGCGCAGTCGCAACGGCACGGATGGCGAGAGCGGCAGTGGGATGAGGCGTGGGAGGGGGTTCAGGTTGGGGGGGGGGGGGTCGGACCGGTGCTGTAGAGGAAATGGTTAGCGCTGGAAGGGGAAGTACCTTTATGCTGAAGCGTACGCTCACATTTTGTGTAAATATGAAGTGGAGTTCTTCCATACCCACACTTCCATGGTTTCAGCTCAAAAACATGTGTCACCCAGCTTTGAATCGTATCGAAAAAGAATTCCGCTGAAAATTCAGCGATTTATTTTCGCTTGATTTGTTCACCATTTGTAGTTTTCGGAGAGGCACCATGAGTGGCGAATTTTGAGTAAAAATTACACATTTATCTGGAGTTGCCATGTTAAAATTTGCTTCTTTTGCCAAAACACAGCGGACTATTTGCAGTATCACGTCTGTAACATGTTGTGCAAAAGCAAATTCGAGAGAATTCTGAAATAGGGAATTGTTAACTTTATTAACTGAAGAACTGATGAAAAGTAAAGTCAGCAGCTTAATAAAAAGCATATCCTCGGTAAGAAATAAACTTATGTTGTCTTCACTTACGTTGCTCCAAAACCCATAGCATTTCTTGTTTCACTAGCTATCAATGGCCCCTAAAATTTTCATTCTTTCATCGAAAAAGTCTGTCGTTAGTGAATTAACGTGGTGGATAATTAGGTTTTTCATAATAATCATGTACTGAAATACTATCCTCTTTAGCGACTGCAACTGAGACATGTACAAATCACAGAAAAGCTACTAAATTTCTTTCAGCGTAAGACTAGGTCAAAGTTTAACTGACAAGTGAGAAAGAATCGCGCCGGCCGCGGTGGTCTAGCGGTTCTGGCGCTGCAGTCCGGAACCGCCGGACTGCTACGGTCGCAGGTTCGAATCCTGCCTCGGGCATGGGTGTGTGTGATGTCCTTAGGTTAGTTAGGTTTAAGTAGTTCTAAGTTCTAGGGGACTTATGACCTAAGATGTTGAGTCCCATAGTGCTCAGAGCCATTTGAACCATTTTTTTGAGAAAGAATCAGTGCGCAAAGAAGTTGAAGACGGAAGTACTTAAGAATTAAGGGTCGTGCATGATGTTCTCTGAGGCTGTAGATAGTGCGATAATGAAAAACACAGTAGGCAGTTCTACTGAAAACTAATGGACAGCTTTTTAGAGGTGGGTCACAGAATTTGGATAGAAAAACACATGTACAAGGAAGGTAACTGCGAAGAAACCATGGATAATTGCTTTAGTTGATCGGAGAAAGAAGGAAGCACAAAAATATTTAGGGAAATTCAGGAATACAGAAATACAGTTTACATAGGAATGAAATAAATATGTAGGGAAGCTAAGGCAAAATGGCTACACGAAAGACGGAAAGGTATCGAAAGAGAAATGATTGTAATAAGGACTGGCTTAGCGTATAGAAAAGTCAAACCAGACTTTGGGTGAAATTTAAAGCAAGGGTGGTATCCATTAAGAGTGCAATGGGAATTCCACTGTTAAATCGTAGAGGAGGGAGCGGATAGGTGGAAAGAGTACACTGACTGCCTCTATGAGGGTGAGGAAATATCTGATGACGTGATAGAAGAAGAAAATGAGTCAATAGGAAAGAGACAGAGGATCGAATATTAGAATTTAGAAGGGCTTTGGAAGACTTAAAATCAAATAAGACGGAAATATTAGAGAATATCCGATCGGAATTTCTAAAATCGTTGGGAGTAGTGCCAATAAAATGATTATTCACGTTTCAGTGTAGAAGTATGAGACTAGGGAAGTATACCATCAGACTTTAGAAAAAACGTCATCCACCCGCAATTCCCAAGATTGAGAGAGCCGACACAATCGTCTTAACATCTCATGCATCCAAGTTGCTGACATGAAGAATATACATAAGAAAGGAAAAGAATATTGAGGATCTGTTAGATGACGATCAGTTTGGATTTAGTAAAGGAAAGGCACCAGAGTGGCAGTGCTGACGTTATGGTTGATAATGGAAGCAAGACTGAAGAAACATCAAGACACTTTAGAAGTATTTATCGACCTGGGCAAAACGCTCGACATGTTACGTGGTGAAAGATGTTCGAATCCTGAGGAAATGAAAATAAGCTATAGAGAAAGACGAGTAACGTACAATACGGACAAGAGCCAAGAAGAAATAACAAGAGTGTTAGACCAAGAACGAAGTGCACGGATTAAAAAAGGTGTATGACAGGGATTTAGTCTTTCACCTCTGGTATTTTAGCTGCACACTGAAGAGTCAATGACGGAAATAAAAGAAAGTTCCTACAGATGGATTAAAACTCAGGATGAAAGGGTGTCAATGATAGTATTCGCTGATGAGATTGCTGTCCTCAGTGAAAATGAAGAATTACAGCTCTTATTGAATGGAATGAACAGTCCAACGAGGAAAGAATATAGATTGAGAGTAAATAAAAAGGAAACGAAAGTAATTATAAGTAGCAGGAATGTGAACAGTGGGAAACTAAACATCACAACTGGTGACCACGAAGTAGACGATTTCAAGGAGTTCTGCTAGCTAAGCAGCAAAATATCTCATGACGGACATAACAAGGGGAACACAAAAATCAGACTAGAACTTGAAAAAAGAGCGTTCCTGGCCAAGAGCTGTCTTCTGGTATCAAATATAGGTCTCAACCTGAGGAATAAATTTGTGAGAATGTACGTTTTGAGCGATGCATTGTACGGCAGTTAGATGTGAACGGTGGCAAAACCGGAACAGAAGAAAATAGAAGCGTTTGAGAAATGTTACATAAAATGTAAAAAATTAGGTGGACTGGTAAGGTAAGGAATGTGGAGGTTCTCCGCAGAGTTGGCTAGAAGAGGATGGAAAGCGCTGACCAGAAGAAGGGACGGATTGTCAGGATATCAGGAAATAACTTCCGTGTTGCTAGAGGGAACTGTTGAGCAGAGGTTCATAACTTTTCGTAGAGCGTTACTCCTGAGTGCAATTAAACATTACATAGTATCCCCCCGCTTGCTCCCCCCCCCGCCTCCTGCTGTCTGTTTCCCCTACTCCCCCACATTATTACCAAATTTAGCACCTAACTAAACTGTAGAATGAAAGACTTCTCTAGGAACACTTTTTAAAATGATGAAATATGAATTACATTCAGTTTGTGTGTGGGTGTGTGTGTGTGTGTGTGTGTATTTTAAGAATCAATGACGAAGGAATTCGTGGTGTATTGGAAGAGCTATCCACAACTCCTTCTCTGATAAGAAAGCTATCTATCCACAATGAGAGTAGACACTTGTTACAAAACACACTTCTCTCCTACATTACTGGTCTCCATTGCAGCACTTCCTTGACCTGCTCACTGCAACTACACTTAAAATGAACAAAGTTAAAATTTGTGCACTGTACTTATTGTTCGTAAATCACTTGATTGCTGCACTCATTACTTCTGAACTGGCAGAAATTGGAGGACTTCAGACTATTAATGTATTGTGTCTGAACACAGCCATTAACAGTAATAGTAGTAACAATAATAATACTGTGAACAGTACTATAGTAGCACTAAGTAGTGAAGCAATTTCTGTGCTACCTCAGGTGCTATCTACAGCTCGAAGAAGACATTTTCTTGAGATATTTAGCATTTGTTACGCGTATGTCTCACTTTTATCGTTAGCGATGTAAGGGACAAAGCACAACATGTGTGTGTGTGATGCGTGGGCTATGTGAGGAACCTCTGACCTCCACCGCATTATTGCTAATAACAGAGGAAAAGTAATTATTGATAACTTATATACTCAGTATTAGAGTCTTACAAAACTGTGATTATAGCAACGATCTTTAGAGAAAGGTTTGTTTTCTTGACTGAAATAGAATCGGATCGTTCAGTTTTTACCCCTCAGAAAATTACATGCTACCCTTCAGGGAAAATCACCGCCAGGTTGGGAACTACCGCTGTAGAAGGTAAAAACTGTACATGAAGACAGACTGGGATAAATGTAGCAAATAATTGAGGACGTAGGTTGCAAGCGTTACTCTGAGATGAAATGGTTGGCACAGGTGAGGAATTCAAGGCGACCGATATAAAACCTGTCAGAAGACTAATACCTGGCGGCTGGGTGGGGTTGTTGTCGGCGTTGCTCGTACGTACTGTCTCTCTCATTCATCGTCCACCTACCTTAGTACGGCTTCCTCACGACGTCTCTTTAGGTTTCGGATGGGCTGAGCAACAACCCTATGTCCTGTGCTGATTTTGATGGTGCACACAGGTCGATACTGAGATTCACGATAGCTATCTTCAGGTTTATTGGATCTGTACGAAGATACAACTGGAGGTCATCAGCATACATGTAATATTTGAAATGGGATAAGACTAATGACACATCACTCCCGTTCAATAAAGAGTATAGGGTCTAATACCGACCCATGAGGGATGCCTGATACTATCTGCAGCCATTGTGATTTTATGGTCTGGACATGACGCATTGCTGGCGAGTCGTCAGGAATGAGAGAAACTATTGCACCGCACTTGTTCAGAAACATAGGCTGCTATGTTTGGCGAGTAAAATGTCAAAGGCTAAGCGCGTAATAGTCCCCTCTTGTGCATCCATGACAAGCTGCAGATCATCTCTTACCTTCATTAACGCAAATGTAATGCTGCGATGTTTACGGAAGCCTGGCTGTTTGTAGTCACATAGTTTGTTAGCTGCTCATGTACAACATTAACTGATAATGAATTCTAGTCAGACACATGCAAGTTGCGTGGAGCATCAGTGTGCAGAATAGGGAAGGCGCGCGTTCTGCCTGAGTTTGACCGAGGACAGATTGTGATAGCCCGGAGGCTTGGCTAGAGGATTTCGGAAACTACACGACTTGCCGGCTGTTCGAGGAGTGCTGTGGTGAGGAGTGTCCTCAACACGTGGAGACACCAGGGTGAAACCACATCCAGACGTCATGGGGTTCGGCAGCCATCCCTTAGTACAGATGTCGGAGTCGTAGGCTGGGCAAAAAGGCGCGAACTGTGACGGAACTAACATCAGTTTTAAGACTAAGACCAGTACAAATGGCCTAAACACATAGGGCACCGAAGGCTCCTATTGGTGGGCCTCCGCAGACGACTACCATACATGTGCCAATGTTAACACCATGACATCGGGAACTACGACTGAAATGGGAACGACACCATAGGCACTGGACGTTGGCACAGTGGCAGACCGTTGCTCGGTCTGATGAATCCCGATACCTTCTTCCTCATGCCGATGGACGGGTGCGATTCCGCCGCCTTCCAGGGGAACAGCTGCTTAACACCTGTTCTGTGGGATGGAGACTGTTGTGTTGGCAGAAGAGTTAACACCGTGTTACTAGTGGAGGCCTAGATGCACGCGTTTTAGCTCACGCAGGCTGGCGTGAGGAGGGAAGAACTATACTGACGTGAGGTCTGGAATATGACAAGGAATTAGAATTCAGCAAGCGGACGTAATTAGTTTGATACTTAACTTTAATCCATTAATGATGAACGTCGCACTTGACGGTACATGATTCACAATATTATCTGTTCAGAATACATCTTGAATATAATGATTGAATATCGCGCCTTGCTAGGTCGTAGCAAATGACGTAGCTGAAGGCTATGCTAAACTGTTTTCTCTGCAAATGAGAGCGTATGTAGACAGTGTACCATCGCTAGCGAAGTCGGCTGTACAACTGGGGCGAGTGCTAGGGAGTCTCTTTAGACTAGACCTGCCGTGTGGCGGCGATCGATCTGCAATCGCTGATAGTGGCGATACGCACGTCCGACGTATACTAACGGACTGCGGCCAATTTAAAGGCTACCACCTAGCAAGTCTGGTGTCTGGCGGTGACAGCACAGAGAGAAGCTAGCGGTCGCTCCATGATGCTCTGGGCAACATTCACCTGGACATCCACGGGTCTCGTGGACCTCGTACGGGGCACCATGGCGGCCAAGGAGTATCGTACTCTGGTTGCAGACCACGTACACCCCTTCATGACGAACATGTTTCCCGACAGCTGTGGCGCTTTTCAGCAAGATAATGGACCAAGTCTCTCTCTGATGTCATAAACAGTGGTTGTAAACACATTTTAGAGTTTCCAGTTTTTGACCCCACATGTGATGGAATCATGTTGACCAGTGTACTATTCCACTTGTAGAAAATATTCATAGAATACAGTGGCTGTAGCTTGAGTACACATGTCAGTATAGCTCTGAACATCGCATGCCGCGGTGGTCTAGCGGTTCTAGACGCTCAGTCCGGAACCGCGCGACTGCTACGGTCGCAGGTTCGAATCCTGCCTCGGGCATGGATGTGAGTGATGTCCTTAGTTTAGTTAGGTTTAAGTAGTTCTAAGTTCTAGGGGACTGAGGACCACAGATGTTAAGTCCCATAGTGCTCAGAGCCAGCCATAGCTCTGAACATCCTCAGTGGCAGTGTTCGAACATCCAGTGATAGGTAGTTAGGACAGCTGCAGGGCTGCTGTGAGAAAACTCTCCAGTGTCTTACTTAGGCAACACCGCGGAATATCAATTTTAGCCTTATTTCAGGTGTGTACTTGTGAATCTCTTGTCTCTTGCAGAAGGCTCCTTGATTTCCTTTTTATAGACAGGGAGTTGAATACATACTGGCTAAATATTGTGATGATTCCCAGATGCTTTAAAATGGGTCTGCAGTGGTTACATTTCTTGCTAGAAGATATTATTCGTACAGCCTTCCTTTGTAGGAGCAGTATGTTTTTTCTTCTGGTAGAGTGTCCCACAGTAGCAATCTATACATGCTGTGGCTGTGGAATACTGCATAATATATTGTGATTAAGTACTGTGCTGTTGTCATTCAGCTTTCTGAGGAGATAAATTACTCATGAGAGCTTAGAACATGTTGTGCACGTGTGTTTGGTCTCTGTCAGCTTATTGTCAGTTGTGATTCCTAGGAGTTTGACACTATAAACATTTGCTATGGGTCCACAATCACCAAGGCTGCATAACATTTTCTGGTTTGTATCTTAATTTTTAACCACTTTTGGGCTACTTGAAACAAACTTTTAACATCTTTTAGTGCCTCAGCTGAATTTCTACCATTCGTTATTAATGTTGTATCATCTGCAAAGAGCAACGTATGACCATCACAACTTAAGTCATTGACAAACACTAAAAACAGGAGAAGGATTAGTTAAGATGACAGACTCTCAAAAATCATACGTTTATACCATAAGATTTTAGTTTTTTTTAGCAGTACCTTGAGAGAGATGCAATCAGATGACTTGCTTATATCACAAAGAATTAAAGCTATGCAGTTCTTTTCTTCAAATGCTTCCATTGTTTTTGTTATTACATTAAGCACTGCAGTAAATGTAGATTTATCTCTTATAGTCTAAGCCATTTCTAAATCCATGTTGGTTATCCAGGAAGAGGTTGTTGTCTTCGAAATAATAACAGTTGGTTCTTCATTACAGTATCAATCACTTTTGCCCTCCGCCACGCACCGTCAGGTGGCTTGCGGAGTATGGATGTAGACGTAGATGTAGACGGCCAGGACTGTGATGGAGTAATTCGAGGTATTGATGTGCTCGCCCCCCGAGCAAACCCATCCGATACGAGACTGAACGTGGCGTCAGAGTTCAGCATCCCCTCCCCTAGTTTTACGGGATTCAGATGAGTTGGGAGTGCAGATTTAGTGGCAGCTCCTTCCAGCCACCTACCGAGGCCTCACTGCTTTCACGCCACGACGCATCTCAGCTATTATCCGTGGCAAAGGAGGACATGCTTGCTATTAGGAAGGTTGTAATAACGTTGTGGTTGATCAGTGTAGTCTAAAATCTTGGACAGTGCAGGAAGTGCGCAAGTAGGTCGGCAACCAGAGGGTGCTGTAACAATGCCTTTTTATGTAAGGCTCAACTAGACCCAATTTCCCGGCCTGAGGGAAAACGCTTGATGGAAAGGAGTATTTTAAGGTATGTATTATATGAGGAGTAGGGGATCAATAATGAGCTTCATCGGTACTGGACGTTGGGGCAGTGGCAGGGCGTTGCCCTGTCTGATGAACCCCGATACTTTCTTCATCATGCAGATGGAAGGGTTCTTCGGCTGCGACAATGGGATCAGCTACAGCTTTTACTTTGCCTATACCAAGACTACATAGGTTTTTCCGTAGGACAGCTGGTCTGTTAATGTTCTCGGTTTACGTTTGGGCATACGTGAGTTTTTCCTGACTGACTGTTCCGCTTCTGCTCGTAAATAATATGATTTTCAGGAAGCACATCGCTTCGAGTAGCTGCTGAGGGCATTGTTGGCCGTGTTGCAAGTTACATGCTTTAGACAGAATTTTTCTTGGCTATTCCCAAGAAGTAATCGATGAGTCTCTGTTTCGTTTTTGGTTAAGTTGTCGTTGTAGGTAGTGTGAGGTATCGGTTCAGTTCTTCGGCTGCGACAATGGGATCAGCTACAGCTTTTGCGTTGCCTATGCAAAGACCACACAGGTTTTTCCGTAGGACAGCTGATCTGATGTTTTCGGTTTATGTTTGGGCACGCGTGAGTTTTACCTGACTGACTCTGTTCCGCTTCTGACTGTAAATAGTATGAATTTCAGGAATGGGACGCTATCAATTCGGAACAATTGAACTGCCTAAACTATATATTATCACAGCAGAAATAAGAACGAATATAATCAAACGCTTATCATACTTCTTAGCACATCATTATCCTACTTCTTTGCAAGTTGATTCTTTAAGACGACTCAAACATCGGAATACTCTGAATCATTACTAGATTTTGATACGAGTCTGTAACTACTTCTGGAAAGGCCTCATAATCCAATATTTGATTTAGGAATCTCTGTCTGACCTCGAATTAATCCAGATGGGACCTTCCCCCTATCTCCAGTCCTTTTCCAAGTACATGTCCTCCACTTGTGACTTTTGAACACTGTATTTGCTGCTACTAGCTGAAATTTATTGCAGATCTTGCTCCTCTGTCCTTCCTGCTATAGAGCCTATATTTTACAGAAATTTCTTTTTCTATTACATACTCTAGTAGCGCGTTGTAATCCTTCATGATTATTCGATTATCATCTCCTTTTACATACCAAGTTATACGTTCTATATCTCTGTTCACTTAGCTTTCTCTTCCTCTTCTGTTTGTGACGTCCGAGTTTTTCCTAGAATATATGAGTTGGCACTCGTTTGCTTTCGATTCTGATGAAAATATCCCTATCACCAAATTGTTAGGAGTAACTCACTCTCTCCACCGCTTTCTCTTGATAACGAATCCTATTCTCTCCATGCAGTTTTCTGCCGCCGTTAATATTACACTGTATTCACTGCTCTAACCTGAACAAATCCTTTCATCCGTGCATAAATTTCAGAACATACATCTTTTGAACCTTCGTACTGGAATCAAACCTCTCCAATTCTGCCCCGCCCTCCCCGCGCCCTCACCCCCCCCCCCCCCCACACACACACACAGAGAAACGTCCTTCCATCACCATTTTTCTGCAGCACCTGCCCTTTCAAAACTTCTCTGAACGTTTCACTTCCGCACAAATCTACACTCCAAACAAATACCTTCAAAAAAAGCTTCCTAAAACTTCACTTTATATTCGATGCAAATAGATATATCTGTTTCAGTTAAGCTTTTCCTGTTATCGCCAGTCGACATTTAATATCCTCTCTACTTCAGTCATTCTATACTCCGTTAGTCTTCTTGTACATTTGTTGGGGTTCTTCTTCTAAGACACTGTCCATTCCGTTCAACTCCTCTTCGAAGTCCTCTCCAATTTCTGTTAGAACTATGATATCAACAAATCTCAAACTTGTGGTACCTTCCCTATGAACTTTAATCCCATTTTAAATTTTTCAGTTATTTCCGTCCCAGCTTGTTCAATAGACAGATTGACCAACACTGAGGACGCTCCATAGCCCTGTCTCAGTCACTTTTCAACAACATCATCCCTTTTACATCCTTCAACGCTTAAAACCACACGCAGGTTTTTATACAAGTTATAAACAACCTTTCGCTCACTAAATTTTATCCTTGCTACGTTCATAATTTCAAGGAATATAATCCATTCAACATGCCGAAATTTTCCTCTAAATCTACGGATACTGCAAACGTAGATTTCCCTCTGTTTAAGTTATCACCTGCAGTAAGTCGTCTGGTCAATATTGCCTTGTGTGTTCCTTTAAATACACCTCAACAAAAGTTTTCAGTACCATCGAGTTTACTACAATGAGTTCTTGTAGTACATCCATTGCAGTTTGTACAACACTTCATTAACATAATCTTAACGCCGACAAGAGTATATTGGTACAGCCTGCCGATAATGAAGAGTGAAGATTATGAGCAAAAGATCCGAAACATTAAATCTGACGACGTACCGAAAACTAAGCGCAGATCCGACTCAGCGTATCACAAAGAGTACGAACCGGTTAATCAAGGCATCTTCTCTGCCGGCGGACGTACAGAGAAACCTGCGCAACACAGAAGCCCTACCGCCACGGCTGTGTCGATTACCTAAGGTCCATAAGAACAGTTTTCCACTGAGACCTATTGTTAGCACTCCTGGCTCACCGACGTATAAACTGGCAAAACACTTGGCCTCTCTGCTCCAGCTGCATGTGGGGAAGGCCGACACATACATAAAGGACTCAATACACTTCATTGAGAAGCTGAAGAAACTGAAACTTGCACCAAACGACATCCTGGTCAGCTCTGATACTGTTTCTTTGTTTACGAAAGTGCCACTCAGTGACACTCTCGAGCACATCGGTTCCATTTTCCCGCAAGACATCACAAAGCTCTTCCATGCATGTCTCACCACTGCCTATTTGAGGTGGAATGGCAATTTCTACGAACAGCTGGAAGGCGTTGCCATGGGTAGTCCTCTTAGTCCAATGGTGGCCAACTTCTTCATGGAACATTTCGAAGCACAGGCACTGGACTCGGCGACTTGTAAACCTAAGGTGTGGTATAGATGCGTCGATGATACTTTCGTTGTCTGGAGTCATGGTGAAGAACAGCTCGGTGGCTTCCTAGGCCACTTGAACAGCCTCCATGCCAACATAAAATTTACCACGGTAATAGAAAAGGACAAAAAACTGTCATTTCTAGATGTGCTGGTCATAAGGGATGGTGAAAACCTGGGACACAGTGTGTATCGAAAATCGACACACACGGACCGATACCTGCAAAAACTATCAAACCACCACCCGAGCCAGAAAAAGGACATGATTCATATGTTCGTAACGCGAACAGCACGAATATGTGAGCTGCAGCAGCTCAGACTCGAAATCTAACACTTGGAAAGTGTCCTGAGGAGCAATGGGTACTCTACAAGTTATATTAGAAGAGTAACAAAGCCAGACAATCGGCAAAATAAGGAATCAGAAAAATAAATGTCGGGTACGGCCTTTCTACCATACATTCCTAGAGTGACGGAGAGAATCGCCCGTATATTGCACAAACACGGCGTAAAGACAATTTTCAAACCGATAAGGAAGATCAAAGAATGTCTTAGATCGGCAAAGGATAAATGTCGGGAATATACCACTAATCATGCACATGCGGTACAGTTTATGTCGGAATGACTGGACGATCAATCAACACTACGATCAAAGAACGTAAGCGACATTGCAGGTTGGGGCAGGTGGAGAAATCAGCCGTGGCAAGCACGCGCAGAATGAAACCGATCATGTAATAAAATTCACCGCCATGGACGTTCTGGCTGTAGAAAAGCACTACCACACCCGCTTGTTCAAAGAAGATGTAGGAATACACAGACACGGGAGTAGTTTCAACAAGAAAGAAGAAAGATTTAAGATGAACGGATCCTGGCTTCCCGTACTGCAGCGAACGACCATCGCAGGTGGCAGGAGGAGAACCGCACCGGAAATGACCCTCGGACGTTGGCGTGCCAGGTACATATAGTTTGCGGCCGCGAGCTCGGCTCCAGTTCACCATCGGCAATGGAGGGTGAAGCTTTGACAATGTCAGCACTTGTGCTGGCGAAACGCCCTTAAAATCATCAGACGAACGTCGGCCGAAAATCCCGAGACAGAAGCAAATAGGTAGTTTGTTGACAAAATTAAAATAATTCCTTCTGAAAACAAGAACGCTTTTTGCTTAGTTACAAAAATTAATTTCAAAAGAAAACAGGCTCTGTCCTAAGCGTATGTCTTCGAAACAAAAACAGTTGAAATCATTATCTCAACATGATGAGTATCAGCCTTGAGTAGTGAACATGTGCTCCCTGCACATGTATGACCATTGTATCTCCAGAACTCAAACCGATCTTCTACGAAGTCTGGTTCTACCAGGTTTTCCCTACCTCAATAAATAATTCTTGTCAGTATTTTGCAACCATCATTTATGAAACTGATGTTCTGTAACATTCACAACTGTGGGCACCAGCCTTGTTTGGAATTTGAATAAATACATTTTTCTTGAAGTGTACGGGTACTTGACCAATACGATATACCCTGCGTACTATGAGGATCTCAGTAATTCTGAGGGTATGATGTATGGGCCTTGTTTCGACTTTCTCAGTGCTCTGTCATATTGTTGTCCCAACTGGAATCCCATTACATCTTCATTTACTTCCTCTTCCACTTCTATAAAATATCCTGCTAGTTGATTTCCCTTCTCTAGCCATTCTATACACTCTTTCCACATTCCCGCTTTTCCTTGTTAGCTTAGTATCTTGTTGCTGCCTCAGCTCTTGGTAAACATACAGCTGGTTGTCTTTCTTCCAAATATATCTTTAAGTTTGCTATAGCATACGTCTGTGTTTCTGCTTCTCGTGCATGCATCCACAGACCTAAACTTATCCTCTAACCCTTCCTGCTCAGCCACTCTGCATCTTCTTCCAAACTCATCTCTTACACATTTGTATTCGGTTTTGCCCTCTTCATACTCCGCGTTCTTGTATTTCCTCCATTACTAATTAAATTTAGTATCTCCTGTGTTAACCAAGTATATCAACATAATTTTGAGTTGACCTTCTCCTAGTTCCATTATGTCATTTCCTAAAGCTATTCATTCGCAAGAAATTGTTAGGACTTTCGTGGCCGCTTGTTGACCAACTGCCTGTCTAGCGTTCTTTTGCTGACGATTGTTTGATGATTTTTCTGACGTTTCGCGAACATAAATGGCTGGCTTTGTCAAAGCTTCACCCTCCATTGCCTGCCAAATGTCAGAAAAATCATACAAAGCGTCGGCTTAAGAACCCGGGACAGAAGCCAACAGGCAATTTTTCTGCGCATTCGTCTTCAGTTTTGTATTCCTTTCCTCTGTTTCAGTCAATCGTCACCTAATTCTCCCCAAGAAAGTCTCAAGATACACCGATTCCCTTAGTTTATCTGGTACCCATCGCCTTAATTTCCTACGTTTATCGCAAATTCTCCAGGGTTTGCTACACTTCATAACCAATAACCTATAGTCAGAGCATCTTTCCGCCTCTATAAATGTGCTACTGTTGCAATCTAGTTTAGAGATATTTGCCTTATCAATATTTAATTAATCTGAAACATTCAAGTGTCTCCATTCTCAATGGTATTTTCACATATACAACCTTCTTACATAATAGAATGAAATTTTCACTCTACAGCGGAGTGTGCCTGATATGAAACTTTCTGGCAGGTTAAAACTGTGTGGCGGACCGAGACCCGAACTCGGGACCTCTGCTTTCGCAAGCAAGTGCTCTACCAACTGAGCTACCCAAGCACGCATCACGCCCAGTTTTCACAGCTTTAATTCCGCCAGTACCTCGTCTCCTAACTTCCAAACTTCACAGAAGCTCTCCTGCGAACCTTGCAGAAATGGCACTCCTGGAAGAAAGGCTATTGCCTAGACATGGATTAGCTATACTTGCGTAATGCTTAAAGGAAGTGTTTGATATGATTAAATTATGCTCTGTGCAAAATTGAGAAAATCGGTATCACTGGAAGCTTTATCTTCTATATTTCACGTTCTGTGTACTAGAGGCAAGCTTGGTCCATAAAGAAGACGCGCAGGACCGTAGCAAAGACGCCAGTGTTGGACACGACCATTGGGCCGATGACACTGGACGAAGAGCAGGAGATGCCGGCTGCTCAGACGTTCGCCATCCAGCAGGCCTCGCTCACATCCGGTCTGTCTCTCCTCTGATTGTCCGGCACTGCCGCCGTGACTACGTGTCGCCCACAACGTCAGCTCCTTTAACTGCAAAATCACACTGTAGTAGATTCCAGCTCTGCATGTGTCCCACGTGTCAAATGCTCAATCAGTACTTAATCAATATAATAGCAGGTGTACTGTTTGTATCTATGTATCGCACAGAATATACCACAAATACAGGGTGACAATTATTCAACAATATGAACTAAAATTGTCGTAACGTCTGAACAGTTTGAGTCAGCACGTCCAAACTGCACGGTGGGCCGCGGGCACGACGGGAATCAGTATGCCCAAACGCACACGCCTTAGAGACGAAACCATCAACCTCCACCCACCCCCCTTTCATTAGGATGGATTCGTCAATAAGCAAAATTGGCGCATTTGGGGGGATGAGAATCCGCATTTCGCGATCGAGAAGTCTCTTCACCCTCAACAGCTGACTGTTTGGTGTGCAATGTCCCGTCATGTAATAATCCGTGCGCTCTTATCTGATGGTACGCTGACTACCGAGCGGAACGTGAAGGCTTTGGAAGATGATTTCATCCCCATTGTCCCAAGTGAGCCTGATTTCGACAAGGTGTGGTCCGTGCAAGATGGAGCTCGACCCCCTGGTAGCAGGAGAGTGTTTGATGTCCTGGAAGAGCACTTTGAGGGACGCATTCTGGCTCTGGGATACCCATAGCCCACTGGCATCGGTCTCGATTGGCCGCCATGTTCTCCGGATCTCAACACATGCGACTCCGTTTTGTGGGACTGTATTAAAGGAAATGTGGACAGAAGTAACGCCGAAACCATTTCTGAACTGAAAAACAGTCATTCAGGAGGTCATTGACAGTGTTAATGTTCCGACACTTCAGCGGGTCGTGTAGAACTTTGCTATTCGTCTGCGCCACATCATCGCCAAGGATGGCATGCCTATCGGACATGTCTTAACCTAGATCCGAATATCTGTAGTGACGTTTACAAGTTGAATAAAGTGTGTGCAAGCCGTAGTTTCTACCCAATTTACGTTTTTTTCATATAATTCAATAAGTGTCAGTTTGTACCAACAAGAGGACAAACAAACAACTACTCAATGTCATGTGGTGCCCTGACATGCAACACTCCAAGTAATATATCAATACACACAGACAAAATAAACATACATAGACGCAAACCATTTCAGATGAGAATAGCTCGAAGTTATTCTCACCTGAAAGAGGTACACATACGTTATCATCAATCAACAAGCTACTTTGAGTGTTTCATATATCCATATATAGTATATGACTTCCCTCTACATATTGCAACTTATTTTCAACACACTTATTGTATTACTGGCGCTATTAATCTGCTTAGTTGTAGGACCCTGCCCATAATGCTCCAAACGTTCTGAACTGCGGAGAGATCCGGGACTTAACTGGCGAAGTTAGGGTTTGCCAAGCATGAAGAAAAGCAGTAGAAACTCTCGCCGTGTGCGGACGGACATTACCTTGGTGGAATGTAAGTCTAGGACGGTTTGCCATGAAGATAACAAAACAGGGAGTAGAATGTCGTTAACGTGGCGCTATGTTGTAAGGATGTCGCGAATGACTAGCAAAGGGATCCTGCAGTGAAAAGGAATGATACCCCAGAGAGTCCCTGCTCGTTGTCGGGCGGTATGGCGGGCGACACTCAGGTTGGTATTCTACAACCTGTGGGGCGTCTCCAGATGTCTCTTCACTCGTCACCGAGTCTCCGTTTGAAGCAGGACTCACCACTGAAGACAATTCTACTCCAGTCAATGAGACTGCAGTCCGACGACATGTCTAGAGGTGCTCCCGCCGATGGTGGGGCAGCAGTTCGCTCAAAGTTGGTGAGGGAGGAGAGTTGTGGGGGGCACATAAACTCGTCCAACAAAAACACTTATACCATACTGTCAGGTGACCTAGGAGCCCTCTGGTGAATTGCCAGGTTCGCAAACCTCTTACGAGACAGCCCCATAATCAAGTAATACACTATAAGTAAATAAAAAGAAAAAAAAAACCACAAACAGCTCCACGAAAGAATTATCCGAATGAGATGGAAAACGGTAGATGTGATTTACATGCATACAAAAACAAATGATTACAACTTCAGAAAAAATGGATGATTTATCAATGAGAAAAGGTTTTACAATCTGAACAAGTCGGTAACACGTTGGTCAACGTCTGGCTATTAGGTAAGTAGTTACTGGACTTGACCTTGGTTGACGGAGTTGTTGCATGTACTCCTGTGTAATATCGTGCAAAATTCTGTCCAACTGGCTCGTCATATCCTCAAAACACAGAGGTGGTTGGGGGGTCCTGTCCATAATGCATCAAGCGGTCTCAATTGGGGAGAGATCCAGTGACCATGTTGGCCAAGCTGAAAATTTAGCCCAGGCTAGCTTGCCATGAAGAGCTTGGAATATCGTCGACGTACCGCTGTTGTGTAAGATTGCCATGGATGACAACCAACGGGGACCCAGTATCCAACCGAGCGAGGTGGCGCAGTGGTTAGCACACTGGACTCACATTCGGGAGGACGACGGTTCAATCCCGCGTCTGGCCATTCTGATTTAGGTTTTCCGTGGTTTCCCTAAATCTCTCCAGGCAAATGCCGGGATGGTTCCTTTGAAAGGGCACGGCCGACTTCCTTCCCCATTATTTCCTAATCCGATGAGACCGATGACCTCGCTGTTTGGTCTCTTCCCCCAAGCAACCCAAACAACCCAGTATGCAATGAAACGTAACCTTAGACCATCAGTTCTGCCAGGCTACAATCAGGCTGGTATTCCACCATCGGCGGGAGCACCTCTAGACATGTCGTCGGACTGCAGTCTCATTGACTGGAGTAGAATTGTCTTCAGTGGTGAGTCCTGCTTCGAACGGAGACTCGATGACGAGTGAAGACTCATCTGGAGACGCCCCACAGGCTGTAGAATACCAACCTGAGTTTCGCCCGCCATACCGCCCGACAACGAGCAGGGACTCTCTGGGGTATCATTCCCTTCCACTGCAGGATCCCTTCGCTAGTCAGTCGCGACATCCTTACAACATAGCGCCACGTTAACGACATTCTACTCCCTGTTTTGTTATCTTCATGGCAAACCGTCCTAGACTTACATTCCACCAAGGTAATGTCCGTCCGCACACGGCGAGAGTTTCTACTGCTTTTCTTCATGCTTGGCAAACCCTAACTTCGCCAGTTAAGTCCCGGATCTCTCCGCAGTTCAGAACGTTTGGAGCATTATGGGCAGGGTCCTACAACTAAGCAGATTAATAAATTTAGTTTTGCGTTACTTCAGTGTCACATAAGCAAACTATAAAAATTTTTGTGACGCGTAGAATTCTTTCCATACGAGTGACATGTCATGCTGTATTGACGCGTCTAGTCGGTAAAAAGACAGCTACTTACTGGTGCGCACATGTATGTGCCACGTAATAGTGTCAACGATACATTTTAGTGCACAACTGAAGCAACTCAAGTACTTTATATACCTTTTATTCATAGACATGAGCCCGATCGCGCCAATACAACCATGTGTTTGAATAGTGAACTATACCATAAGCATAAACAGTGGACGGTCACTGTGGCCGAGCGGTTATAGGCGCTTCAGTCTGGTACCGCGCTGCTGCTACGGTCGCAGGCTCGAATCCCGCCTCGCGCATGGATGTGTCTGATGTCCTTAGGTTAGTTAGGTTTAAATAGTTCTAAGTCTAGGGGACTTATGTTAAGTCCCATACCGCTTAGAGCCATTTGAACCATAAACAGTCAAAATACCGTGCTGTGTATAGTTCGCTAGACGTGAACGCTGACACGCCCGCTAAACCCGCTGGGCAGGACAGGTAATAGGATTGTCGAAAGGTCCAAGGGTTGAATTCAGTTTCTGCTTCTAACTGTCATTTATCGTAATTTAGCACCTCTTTCACCGCTGAAGGCCTCCAACAAGAAATCTTAACAAGATAAAAATTCCAATTAAGACAGCAATAAAATAATTCCAAAACAACATACGGAAGGTGAAATACAAATGGCTGAGGGCCACAATTAGTTTCCAAAATTTTAGAATATATTACCATAGGCCTTTCAAGGCATAAAGCCAACAAGAAATCTTAAAAAAAATCAAAAATTGAATTAAGATAGCAATAAAACAATTTAAATCCCAAAAGGCAATGTATACAAGGTACAACACAAGTGGTTGAGGGCCACAATTAAATTTCAAACCTCAGAATACACTACCATAGTCCCTTAAAGGCAGAAGGCCAGCAAGTTTAACAGCAATAAAACTTAAACATCGACAAGATGTATATCCAATTAAGATAGCAATAAAATAATTTAAAGAAACAACATATTCAAGATTCAATACAAATGGCGGAGGGACACAATCAAATTTAAAAATTCAAAATATACTACCATAATCTTTAAAGGCAGAAGGCCGCAGTGTTCAAGTTTGGAAGATGTATTTAAAAATAAATTTTGCAAAATTTTAAGAAAACAAAACAATAACCATAAGCCTAAAATTTAAAATAGCTGGCCGGCTGGGGTGGCTGAGCGGTTATAGGTGCTAGTCAAGAACTGCGATACCAATACGGTCGCAGGTTCGCATCCTGCCTCGGGCATGGATGTGTGTGGTGTCCTTAGGTGTAAGTAGTTCTAAGTTCTAGGGGACTGATGACCTCAGAAGTTAAGTCCCATAGTGCTCACAGCCATTTGAACCATTTTTAAAATAGCTGACAACAGATAATTAAACACCGGTGGCACTCAGGAAGCCTCCAGGGAGGTCAGTCTGCCGACGTTTACTTAGGTGAGACAGGTGGTGAGCCCAGCTATACTTGATTCGTCGGAACACAACCAGGGGACAGCCACGGAGCCACTGACACAACGACTTGCTTGCCACCAACTGGTATATGAGAACTCAAACATACGAAAGTTACGAAGCACACGACATGAATGGCCGTGGCTTGGTTAGTTGAAACTAGTACTCAAGTTTGACGTCCTGCTTCGGTGAACCACGAAGCTCGTAGCTATCGGGCAGCTCCACACACGCTCCGACACTGCGCAGGGACCGGCAGCGGACCCAGCGACAGCACCGCGCGGAGACATCTTCCCTGGTCCGCAGCAACCGACCGACTGCTGCTGGTCCGTGGGCGACTGTTGGTCCGTCGCGACTGCACTGCTGGTGCGTATCTCACTCACTTCCACATAACCGACGGCGGAAATACTGGCTCGGACCCAACCACGCAGAGGAAACACGCCCACTGGCTAAACGACATCCTTGCACCAGGAAAGGACCGGCCCAAGTTCCACAAGATGGTAATTGAAGGGGCCCAGAAGCGTCGCCCGATGACACTACCGACCTCTCAGAGGGAGTACACCGACAACATTTAAAATAATCGTCAGTAGAATTAAGTCCAACTACACACACAAGCTGACAAACACTGGCACGAAGACCTGAATGATACAACAGTAACTCAGCACGCACGAAGACAAATCGGGAGTCAATGGACACGCAGACAGCCAACTCATGAACAATCGGCGAGCCAAAACGCGTCGTCCGGTAGGACGATCGACCGACGATCCACCAAGACCGCGGCCCGGCTCAAGTGATGCGTGGCGGCAATGGTCCGGGTGAGCCATGTCGACGCAGACCTCACTGCTGCTCCAACCCGACTGCACTATAGTTGAATTCTTTTATCTTGGCGGCTCGCGCATGCCCGCCTAGACGCGGGAGATTGCTGCGTTGCCAGTTGCACACGATGCATGCGCCAATAGAAGCAGCGCTATAGTATAGCATAGTTCGCAAGCTTACGTTTAGGAGGGAGCGCGCAGTTCGTGAAGTAAAGCCACCACGGCTGCATTTACCCTTTCGCTGCTACAAAGACGTGCTCCCTGCATTCCGCGCTGTGAGCGATTTTGTCACTGCACTGCTCACCTGTGCAGACACATTGTGTTCCGACTGCTTTGACACTCTTTTATCATTCGATTCCACAAAACCTATTTGGCTCAAAAATTAGATTTTTACCTATCTTCTTGACTGATACCTTCCCCCCATAAATGACTTAATTTTGTTTCGATGTTCAACGCAGTTATTACGCAGCATTAAATATAGTAAACCATTGCACGAAATTTTGAAGAGTTTGCAGAGGTAAAAGTCCATAGAGGATACTTTCCGGATGGTCGATTTTAGTTGCCACAATGTTGAGAATGAAATGTGGACAAGATACCTATATATTTCATTTAATGTAAGTACCACATAAGTGTCGTATGTAATATTGAGAAATATTCCACCTCTCGCGACTGTAACAAAATTTTTTTTCTAACACTGGGCACGTTTGGCTTTATTTTAAAGCGACTGTGGAACAAAAACAAGAAATAGAACATGAATACCATTGTGTATGTGCCATACCTTTCACCGATGGAAGTGCTTTAAAATAAAGCCAAACGCGCCATGTGTAAATAAAACTTTTATTACAGTCGCGAAAGACGGAATATTTCTCATACGACACCTATGTGGTACTTAAATTAAATGAGATATTGTTATACAGTAAATATTATATGAAATTTAGGTATCTTGTCCACATTTCATTCTCAACATTGTGGCAACTAAAATCGACCATACGGAAAGTATACGCTATGGACTTTTACTTCTGCAAACTCTTCAAAATTTCGTGCAATGGTTTACTACATTTAATGCTGCACATCAAAACAAAATTAAGTCATTTATGGGGGGAAGGTATCAGTCAAGAAGGCGTGTAAAAATCAAATTTTTTGGCCAAATAGTTTTTGGAAATCGAATGATAAGTGTGTCAAAGCAGTGGGAACACCATGTGTCTGCACAGGCGAGAAGTGCAGTGATGACAAAATCGCGCACAGCGCGGAATGCGGGGAGCACGTGTATGCAGCAGCGAAAAAGTTAATGAAGAGGCAAAGCACTAGAAATTTCGTTCAATCGAATAAAATTCGTGAAGTAAGCCACTCCAATATTGTTTTTAAATAAAGAAAATATTAAGCATCGCACGAGGTTTGAACTCATAACCTTTCACTTGCCAGCCCAACACCTTAACCGTTCCGCTATCTCAGCTCGTCAGACCGTGTGACTCCATAATGACTCTAACACCTCACACAACTACTTATAAACACTGTTGGTATGACTATGAATTACTCACGCTTCGTCGAAGTACGATAGGAAATAAACAATTACCGCTGTTGCTTATTGCGAAAAATCAATTCATGAGATTGAAACAAACACTTTTCCTTGCTATCGCCTGAATTAGGAGTCTTATTGCTTGTTTGGTTTAATTAATAGAATATGAAGCAATTGGTACAAAGAATGCTTTTTCTAAACTTTCTATTAAAGCAAGTCTGCTATCAAGATATTGCTTTTGTTCTATTACTTTATTTATGACTGAACGTTTCTAAAACTGAAGACACTCGTCCGTGCTCTGCATTGCAGTCGAGATGTGGCAACGTCGTTCTCTGTTCATTGGTGACTGTGTTTTGTGACGTCAGATGCGCAGAACGAACCTAAACTCGGCCGCCAAGATATATGACGCGCACTTTAGTGCCGCATTACAACTCCCCAACTGCAACAGTTCAGTACCGTGAGACAGCAATTTTCAGAATGGTGGTGATATTATTAGATCTCTCTCTGTGTCGAACTTTTATTCTGTATCAGAGAAGTAGCTGTCCGCGTTGAAGCTTCAGATAGGTGATATAGGCTAGGAAGGGGAAAACCGAGCGGTTAAATCCGAACCGGTATTTTAGTATTGAATAATCATTCCTTTTCGCTATTTGTTTTGTCTCGTTTACAATAACTTTTTTTGTTTCATACAAACATCCGGGTAAAGAAAGCGGTATATCGATTTTTCATAGGAGGAGTGTTAAAATTTTTGGGTGTCAAATAAATCGTTTTTGGCAAGCGAGTAATGTTTATTCACAAACTTTCCGTTGCCTTGAAATAGTGTGTTGTTGAATAAAACGTTCTCGGTTTTTAAGCCGAGTCAATTCGAATGAAATCCTCGAGTTTTTGATGACCATCTCCGCCATCGTCGTCAGGAGTTCACTGACTGCCGCGGCTGCTACAGTTTCTTGCTTATATAGGCATGACGAGATCAGAAGCAGCTAATCAGATAGACCCAATGTGGCGCGCGCTTGAGTCGACCGGGGCAGCTAGCGGAACTATTGGACATCCAAAGAAAGCAGAGACAGTTGCGCGACGCGGGAGCGGCAGTTTTAAAAGTGGCGCCAGCCCCTGGCGCCACCTGATATCATTGGTGCTGCCACGGGCAATAGCTCCGCTAGCTGCCCGGGTCGACTTAAGCGAGCGCGCCACATTGGGTCTATCCGATTTGCTGCTGATGATGTCATCATGCCTATATAAGAGAGAAACTGTAGCAGTCCCGGCAGTCAGTGAACTCCTGACGACGATGGCGGAGATGGCCATCGAAGGATCGAGGTTTTTATTCGAACTGACGCAGCTTGAAAACCGAGAACGTTATATATATGGATGCCGTCACGAAAGACTCCGAGGATATATTGTGTTATTATGGAAAATGGGAAGAGCGATCAGTGCCTTTTTTTATAACAACGCCTGTGTAAGAGAAACTTGCAACAAACAGATGGCATAGTAAGTCGTACAGCGCTGCTGAAATGATAATGTATCAGACGCCCTGTGACGTAGCCTTTTAGATGGCACACGTGAACGTGTAGTGTGCAAGAGTCGTCCCCATCTCGTCTGTTCAGTAGATTCTCGCTGTGGACCTGGGACATCAGTTGTATTGCAGTACGGTATCAACAGTAAATTGCAAGCAGCTTACGCAGTGCGGTAGCAATGGAGTACAGTGCTCCATCTGCTTTAACAGATTAAAAACTACAGGAGGCACAACAAGACCCTCTACATACGAGGAGAACACACGCACAATGGTCTTTGGAAGAGAAGATACACCTGATTGTAATTCTTGTAATTTTATTAGCGTCCAATGACCTTGGTATAATAATTGAACCCTTAATTTTCTGATCGCTTCAGCGCGAAAAATTTATACCACCAAAAAGTGTCGATGCAAGGAAGCCATCAGTTTGTAACCTTTCGGTCTCGCTGTCTTCCTCTCATCTCCTATCTTTCCTGGTGACATTGAGACGGGTTTCTGCCACAGTCTGAAACCCACATCGTAAAATATCTACTCCTTCACACTCATTACAATTTTTCCGTCTTTGTTCGAAGTCTACGTTCATTACTCGATGTAAGAGCAGTAAAAAAATCGAAAAAGCGCAATTTCAGAAACGGCAATTTTTAACGCTGTTAGCAGGTTACAGTTGGAGACGAAAACAACCGGTGTAACTGAAATCTGGTTGTTTCAAGATAACGGCCATCCCGGTTTACAACACTGTTATTAAAGGATGTTTTCTATCGCCTACGTCCCGGGCTACATACACATTTTAGAAATTGGTAATTAAATTCTTCACCTGCTGAAAGAAACAAACATCGTACGGCTGTCACGGGGTTGCACTCTTCGGCAGAATTACTTTCAACATGCAAGCTGACCACCTCTGGTTGTCAGTAACTGTGGAATCATGAACAGCCTCATCCGTTTTCCCTATTCATGAATCCAGCCGCAAGCACGTAGGCTTTGCAAACATGTCATTCCTCGCAGCCACATGAAAGTGATCTTCTCCATACGTAGTTCATAAAAAAAAATTATTTGTAATAA
Organism: Schistocerca piceifrons; assembly: GCF_021461385.2. Lineage (NCBI taxonomy): Eukaryota > Metazoa > Arthropoda > Insecta > Orthoptera > Acrididae > Schistocerca > Schistocerca piceifrons. The sequence continues at coordinate 65,639,060 of NC_060140.1, forward strand.
AAACGCATAAATTTCATAACAGCTACCACCCACTTTCAAAAAGCAAAAAGAAGAAAAATCATTGGAATAAGTGCAAACTGAAATTACGTGAGTGAAAGTCGTCTCACCCGAAGCCTTATATCGACTGGTAACCATCCCAGTTATGAACTGCCTTCCTCAGGTATGTCTTCCACAGTTCGAAAACTCGGAATCCTTTAAACTGCGGGCTTGATAAAAGAAATTCAAAAATAACTGTTACCGAGATTTCTAACGATTCCAACTAGACCGAGATGGTTCCACATTACGTGTAGCGATCTGAATACCGCCACAAAAGCCAAGACACAGGGGATTCCTCCTAGAGCACAGACGTTCGTCGAAATCGGTGTGGCGATTACCACTAGTCTCCGTTTGTAAGATTCTCCGCTACAGCCGCTGAATGACTACGTTAAGCAAGTAGCAGTATGTGGAACTCTGGATGGATAGTGCATATTAAACAGCAGCTGTGTCTAGTCTTATTACTTCGTAGCTGCTTTGCAAGTGCTGAGAGAGTGGTACATCAAGAAACTTGTTAAGACAGGCGTAATCTTCCTGCAGCGTCACTAGAAGCCGTGTTTGCGAGTTGTTCGAACAAGACCCGAGCGCCGAACGTGCCGGCGACAAAAGCAGGAAGATAGGTGGGAGAGGGATAGAGAGACGTAATTAATGTCGCGATCCGTCGGTGGCCGCGTCGTCGACAAGTAGCGACGCATAACAAGCGCTGGTGCCGGCCAACTTTGTGTCACAACAACGACTTTAATTAAAAGCGCCTCCTTTCTGCGAAGGCATTTCACGCACTGCTCTCACAAGAAAAGTAGTGCAGACTGATGGCGGTCGCGTTGTTAATGAGCCCCCAACAAGGCTTCAGCTCTAAGGGACGTCAGGGAACAAACGAAGTCATTTAGAGTCTCTCACCTGATTGCCTTGTGCTTCCGGATGGCTTCACCACACAGAAGCTTAACTGAGATAATACAGAAACAACTTCTTGAAACCACCAAAAGCTACACCAACATTTATTTTATTGACGACCAGTTTCCATTGTAACCCATTATCAGCTCAGCCATGCCAACGAAATATATGCAAATACGTGACATAGCAACAAAGTATTGTGGATACACAGCCAATACACATGAATTCATCGCCATCAATTGTTTGACTCATTGGTCAGTCTCCGTCTCTATCTGCTATGTGCTGACTTCTTGATTTTGACATTTGTAATGACTCTTACATTCTTTACTGGTTAAAAAATTCCAGCCGAGATCTTCCACATGCTTTGATTCTTTTTACTGCTCCTTCTAGAATGCTTACAAAGAAGCTGCTGCTACTTTACAATATTCGCAAAGAACCAATTTCGACTTATTAAGTGATCTATTACTTGGTGTCGTTTTCATTCGACTGTTTTCGTTATTGTTTTTATTTCACCGATTCTTTCGAAGACCACCCTTTTGAATTGAGTGTTTAACAAACGGAGACTTCATAGTCTCATGGTGCAAACTGGCAATATCCCACAATAACTCAAACGCTCTGAGGTAATAGCTATTCTAAAGCCTGAGAAGCCAGCTGACAACCCAAACGCCATAGCTGCACATCTAGTTAACTCATCTAGGATACCAAAAGATAAAACACATACAATCCAAGTGAATCGAGAACTCAAAATCTTAAAAAATGAAGACACAGAAACTGAACGCTCTCGCCCTTCTCTAGCGAAGACATAGAAAAAGCTGTGAAAGATGTCAAACCAATAAAGGCACCACGTTTCGACAACGTTCACCCTGAATTCATAATAAACTGTGGCAAGGGTACAAAAGTATGGCTGGCTCGATTTTTCACAAACATCATCCAAACTGGCAATATCCCACAACAACTCAAACGCTCTAAGGTAATAGCTATTTTAAGGCCTCAGAAGCCAGCTGACAACCCAAAAAGCTACAGGCCAACTGCCATACTGTCTGTAATTTACAAATTACTAGAGAGGCTTATACATAAAAGAATTAGCCGAGAATTGTTCAGGGTGATCCCAGTTGAACAGGCTTTCGGCCAGGAAGAAGTTGTACTTGATCAGGTGTGGTCACTCACCACTTACATTGAGGCGGGATTCCAGAGAAAACTGAACACATCAGTGGCCTTTATTAACCTCTCAGCAGCTTACGACACTGTGCGGAGAGAAGGCATCATGTACAAAGTTCTCCGAGTAATTCCTTGTAAATTTATAACACGGTTAATAGACAGCATGCTCAACGATAGGGTGTTCCAAATAAGTATTGGCACTGACTACAGCTTCAACAAAAAACTAAAGAACGGCTTACCACAATGATCAGTGCTCGCACCACTATTGTTTAACCTCTGCATTGTAGACCTTCCGGAAACACAATCAAGAAAGTTCGGGTATGCTGACGACTGGGCCCTTGCTAGAAGATGCAGCGCAATTGAAGCATCTGAGGACATCCTAATGAAAGACCTGAAGATAGTGGGAGAATATTTCCGTAAGTGGAGACTTCAACCAAATGCTTCCAAAACAGGGGTTAGTTGCTTCCATCTCAACAACAAACTTGCTGGAAAGGAACTCAACATCCGATTTGAAAACACCATTGTCAGGCACAATAATACTCCGCAGTACTTGGGCAGAACGCTGGATAGAACACTATCTTTTAAAGAGCTCCTAACAAAGAGTGCCGAAAAATTAAAGACAAGAAACAACATTATTCAAAAGCTCTGTGGTACCTGGGGAGCAACTACCTGCGGAGCAACGACCTCCACTCTCCGCACCTTTAGCAATTGTATTCTCGGCTGCCGAATACTGTGCTCCGATTTGGCTAAACACCCCACATGTAAAAAAGGTGGATGTCAGTTGCACAACACTCTAAGGATGATTTCTGCAGTAATTAAACCCACTCCAACGCAATGGCTCACAATATTAAGCCACATCTCGCCGCCACACCTACGACGTACTGACGCCCTTGCACGTGAATACAAAAACATCGTGGAAAATCGAAGCCTGCCAATCCACCAAGACATTGTGGCTGCAAACACAAATAGGCTTCGATCTAGAACCCGCCAACAAAAACAGCAAGGACCTGTGTACAAGAAGGTTTCAGTATCATAAAAGCATGGTCTGAAAAATGGAACGCATGGCAAAATCATAACATGCCTTGCATCACACAAAAGCCACCTGGTTTTGACCTACCACGCACAACGTGGTTCATTCTAAGAATTCGCACACGTCATGGCAGATGTGCTTACTCCCTGTTTAAATGGGGTAAAATACCATCCCCTCAGTGTGACTGCAGACCATCAGCCACATTTTTGAAGAGTGTTCGAGAGGAGCCTATAATGGGAACCCCCGACGACTTCCTGCTCACAACTCCAGAGTCGATAGATTATATTAATAGACTTGATGTTTGTTTGTAATCCTTAAACTTTGTTATATTAGCGATGTTTGTTTGCAATAATTAACGTTTGTTATATTAGTGATTTGTATGTTTCTTTCTTATGTGTCTGTATTGCCATACGATAGGAAAATAAATAATTCTTAGTCTGCATCTACCCTCATACCTCGATGGCTACGAGGGGCTTATATTTCTACGGAACTTCATATCTAGGAATGTCTATGGGACCACTGTATTACACTACATCATGACGAATGGTGGACTAAAAAGACAAAACAGTGACAAAGAACCGTTGCAGCTAGCACCACATGGAAACTCGCTACGACCAAAGCCTTACATCACTGATTGGGTTGTGTTTTCTCGTGAAAATGAATCACAGGCAACGACAGAGTGATGCGATGGTGAATAACCTCGAAGCAGGCAAAATACTGGAGATCCAAGAAAAGAACAGTAATTGTATTGAACTCGTCCTGCCCTCGGATTCCATGAAATGGAGTGACATAACTGAAATGAGTAACTCACACTGAGCTTAATAATGGGGTAAGAGACGTCAAGATAGTACGCAAATATAAATTCGTACGGATGATCTTCCTGAAGTTATACGTAGTAACATTTATCAGAAACAGGATTCGAGGTAAAAGAAAAGCAGAGTATCTAGAATGCAGCAGAAAACTTTCCAGCCCCCATAGAAACGAGAGCTTCTGAAACAACCGCTTTAAAAATTGGGTAAAAACTATGTAACCACCCTCCTCATTTATGGGAATTACTTAGCTAATTTGTCACATATTGCATATCTCATACAAACGATTCTTGTATCGAAGTGATGAATGAGTCAGTTTACAGGAGATGTATATGTGATTAATGCTTACGTGGTATTCATATTTCTTAATCATACTCATGGAACTAAGAATAAGGCCTTTCCGTTGCAGGCTGCCAATATGTAATTAAAAATTCATTTATCGGACAGAAGTTGTCCACGAGAAACGCTTCCAAATTATTTTAAAACATCATTTGCAAATTGTCAGGCAAGATGATTCTTGATCCGCCTTAAACGAAACGAGTTTCTTTTTTGTAGAGGTGTGAAAGGCCTCAGTTCTTCACTTTAAGTGAAAAAGTTGCACTGAAGAAGAAAAAATTCACGACATTTACTTTGTTCAATGAGTTCGATAAAGTGTACCTCCTAACAATGGCTAGACCGACCATACTCATAATAATAGTTACATTCAATCCTGCTTTTACACTGGAGTTCACAACTGCTGTAGTGCATTTCCAAATTAGACAACCCCGCCATACAAGTTCACACTTGCCTTCATAACTGTACTAGTATAAACCGCCAACGAACGCTACTGTCTAAGAATGACGATACTGATTTGCCCCCTGATTTTCGTGTCCATTCGCTGTTACCGTACCATTCGGCGAAAAACTTGTAAAGTTATACATTACCAAAATCTGCAAACTACATGTACAGGGTGAAGTGAAATTCGAGCACTCGGGCTTCGCAGCGCCACTCCTCACATACCAACGATAAAAAAATGTTTCTCACAACATTTCATCCGGCGAGTGCATCCAGCAGAAAAAGGACATTAATGAGTGGTAACCTGGCAACACTGTAGCCACATGTATGGTAATTATCTCTGTCAGCACAGTTCAATCTGCCGTGCAGTTGGTGCAGTGGATAGAGTTAAGGGTTAACCTGCATGAGGTCGATGGTTCGATCCTTGGTTGAGACATATGTTTTTATTTGGTAAATGTAGTCCATGTGGTACAATATCTGGCATATTAATGGTCAACAGCGATTGCAGCGGGTACTCTAGAAAACATTTGCACTTGCATAGTACAATCGTAGATATGGAAGATTGGTCAGCTTTGAAAGAAGCCCTTTCCACATCATATGTGTGAATTTACTCGTACCACTTCATCTACTAGATGCGAAACCTGTTTTTTTTTTGTACTCTCCTCCAATGGTCCCTAGAGGAGTAGCAACTATTATTCTTGCCTCGTTCAGGTCCATTACATTTAGTTACCAATAGGACTAGCAACGTGCTTTGCGAGGAATGTCCCAACTCGGTGTTATTAAATTACCATAAATTACAAGTTTGAAGTGAAATTGTCCGCCACCTTATTTGGCCCTTTCCACAATCCTAATCACCTCTTCTGCCCTGCGGGTTTAGCGGGCGTATCAGCATTGACAAACGATGAATATGTGGATATGCTTCAGGTTCTTGGTGCATCTGATAACCGTGTTGGTGTTGCTGCAAATAAACATCCTGCTAGATACCCTCGTCAGTGATATCCAGATAAAAATGTGTTTCGTCGTCTGGAGCTGCTCCTTCGGGAGTCAGGTTCTCTCCTTCCACCGTCACGTGAAAGCGGTCGTCCACGGACTCGCCGGACTCCAGCTACTGAGGAAGCTATTCTGGAGGTCACACACCAATAACCTCAAGGAAGTACACGTAACGCAGCAAGGCAGCTGCGTGTCTCGCAACGCACTGTCGTTAACGTGCTGCACGAGCATGGGCCGCGCCCCTATCACTATGCTTTCACTCAACACCTACATCCTACATATCGCCATCAGTGGATTCGATTCTGTGGTACCAACAAAAACAGTAACGCAACGGTTACTTTGTAATCACCATAGTGTGGTCGGATGAAGCAGCATTCACTCGGGAGGGTGTATTCAAAATGCACAATGCCCACCATTGGTGTGAGGTTAATCCGCACGCCACCCGCGACCATGGATATCACGCCGGCCGGAGTGGCCGAGCGGTTGTAGGCGCTTCAGTCTGGAACCTGCCTTGGGCAAGGAAGTTTGTGATGTCCTTAGGTTAGTTAGTTCCAGGGAACTGATGACTTCAGCTGTTAAGTCCCATAGTGCTCAGAGCCACTTGAACCACCATGGATATCAAGTTCGCTTTGGTATCAATGTCCGGGCTGGAATATTGGGCGATAGGAGTTTGGGCCTTTGCATGTTGCCTGATCGTTTGCCTGCACGAAGGTATCATACATTCCTATCAAACTATCTGCTGATGCGCTGGAATATGCTCCACTACATGTTCGGAAGAGAATATGGTTACATGATAATGCACCTCCACACTCTGGAATTAATGTAAGACAGTATTTGGCCAGAACTTTTCCAGGGAAATGGCTCGGACGTGCAGGTCCAGTTGTATGGACACCGTGTTCACCTGACCTACATCCCCAGGATGTTTTCCTTTGGGGACACCTGCAGGAGCACGTGTACTCTACTCTGCCGACGAATGCGGAAGAACTGGTTCATGCTGCTCTTGTTACTGTGGATGCAGCTTTGCTGCGAAGGGTCCAGTGCTGTATGATCCTGCGGGATGTGCAACGCTTGGACGTGCACGGAGGTCGCTTTGAGCGTCTGTTGTTCTGAGGACAACGTATTCTGTTGTGAAGGACATGCGATCATTAATATGGACATTATTACTGTCACTGGTTGCTAATGTCCGACATCTGAGTGCTCATATTACATGTAGTATAAATGACAAGAAGATGATGTATTATTGTACTGTGCTATCATCTTTAGCATCTAGAAACTGATTTTGTTTTTGTAGTTATTCTGTCCTATGACAGGTCATTTGTCTCAACTGTCTAATTGTTATCTGTCTAACCACGTATTTGTTATGTTCAGAGTTACAAAGTGTTGTAAATTTAGGATAGATGTCACCTAAGAAACGACGAGTTTTACAGTATGAAATGTCACAATGAAATTAGCAAATAAAAAAAATGCGCCCTAGCCTAGGATAGATACCTCGACCTCCTGCATGCAAACCCAAAACCGTATTCGCTGTACAGAATGATAGCACGACTCGCGTGGTTCGAGACTGTGGCGCCTAGAACCGCTCAGCCACTTCGGCCGGGTGCTGGAAAAGATGCCCTAAACTCCGAATGTTCCAGAGAACTAGCGTTGCATAAAGGATGCGACTAACTGCGTCATACCACTCTCGACATTTGTAACCCCTACAAACATAATTTCTGAGAGCGTGCTGGAGAAGAAATAACACATCCTGTCCTAGGGCCGTGTTTACGGTAGACAGACACCTCGGCTGAACCTGAGGTGTGGACCCTACATGGGGACATTTTATTGCTGTGAAGGAATAGAATATAAGAATACCCCTAATTTAGCCTTCTAACAGTCGTCAAGCGAAGATGCGTATTGTCACTATTCCTTTTTGTATTGATCGTGATGATTTTTTGTCATATATTTGACAGCTGGGTTTCTTAGAGTCTGTTTTCTTTACAAATTTCTCATCTTTGGGAGTCAGGGATTATGTGTTTCGTGGTCGAAAATTTCGATAAAATTTTCTAGCTATGGCTTGTGTTTTAGGTCAGTTTCGTCATTGGCTGAGTCGTTCGGGAAATTTTTCGTGTATGTATGTGTTTGTGTGTGTGTGTGTGTGTGTGTGTGTGTGTGTCTAATTCTTCCAAAAGTTTCATAGTAGGTCATTTACATAGTGTTTGTAAAATTGGTATACTGGTTCCAATGTGTTCTGCTTCGTGTTCTCATTTTTTAAGATGTAGGTGGACTGTTGACTATCTGCTTTCACACGTTCTCGTATGTTCTTTGAACCTAGTGTTGATGGTTCTTTCCTTTTATTCCAATGCAGAATTTAGTACAGTTTTCTCAAGAAACGTTGTACACTCCTCGGTTACAAATTTCTAGGATTTTAGTTTTTCCTGATCTAATTCGTGTTTTAAGATTACTAGAATTGCAAAATACTAATTTTGCACTTGTCCTATGTAAAATAATTCATTTTATTCGTTATGTGATGAAATTCATTAGTTGATACTTATGCTATTTTTGTTTTAGTTGTTGCTTCTTTTTCAGTCTTATGTATGGTTTATGCTTTAGGTTTTGTTTATTGGTTGTACATTCTGAACACTATATCTGGGTTGAAATTATTATTCTGTTTTATATGTTGTAGTGTTGTAAGTACTTTTTGCATTGTTTGCTGCTCTAGGGGCAAATTCGCAGTTCTGTTTTGAAAAAATGCATATTTATATGTATTTGGATGACAAGAATTTCTGTTAATGATGATAGCTGTGGTGGTAGCGTTTCCATATATTTCGAATGTATGTTTGTTTTTTATTTTACTTATTTTGAAGACATGAAAATTTATGTGGCTTTTGGCTTCAGTTTCTATGGTAATGTAAATTACTTGATGTAAGTTGTAAAATTTTTTGTCTATTTCTCTGATATCAGCATTGTTGCCATTTATTAGCAATAGGGTACCGCCTACCTATGTGTAGTAACATATGACTTTCCAGGTAATTGGCTGTTGAAACTAAATGATTTTTTGATAACGTATTCACGAATACGTCTGCAATCGTTCCACAATCGTTCCTGATGTTCATATTAATTATAATGAGAAAAAACTATGGACAACCTCAACGTGGGCATACGTTAGAATGAGTTTAATGTTCTATATTTGGCATTGTTTTTCTGGTAGAAAGACCAAAAAGTTTACAACTAATGAATATCAAGCTGGATGGAATGGCCATTTCTGAAGGCCTAAAAGTGAAAGGTGATAAAGTATACGTATCGTGTAAAAGAAGTGGAAATATATCTTCTGAAATTGTAGTGGAACACACGATCCTACTTGCCTATCTCGGAAACCTTCTCTGAAATGATAAAGTAGAGGCGTAAGTGACTGTCGTAACTGGGAAAGCTGCTCCTGTCTTCCAACGAATGCGAATCATATGTCAGTCAGGCCCAATTACTGTGCCCCAAACGCTTAGGCTGTACTCTTCAATGATCCTATCCATGGATCTACGCTGAGTAGCCAAGGAAACTGGTAGACCTGCATAATATCGTGTAGGGCCCCCGCGAACACGCAGAAGTGCCACAACACATCAATGCATCAATAATGATCAGGGGAAAGCTGAAAACCTGGAAACCTGATCGAGATCGATTGGGGGAACTTGTTGCGCGATGTGCTACCTACCTTTGGAAGAACTTTGTCAAAGGAGGTAAGTAACCCGCGAAACGTGCGTTTCAAAAAATGTTGATATGTGTGTGAAATCATATGGGACTTAATTGCTAAGTACATGAGTCCCTAAGCTTACGCACTACTTAGCTTAAATTATCCTAAGGACAAACACACACACCCATGGCTGAGGGAGGACGCGAACCTCCGCCAGGACCAGACGCACAGTCTATAACTACAGTGCCCTAGACCGCAGGGCTAATCCCGCAAGGCGAAACGTACGTTTCAGAATCCTTTTCGAATTATCATCCTCTCATGCAACACTTAAACTTCAGTATTTAACTTTGTAACATTTTAGAGTAGAGTTTATGATTCGATGAGTTGATGAGTTAAAAAAATGAAGACTTGAAGACACTAAGGTATTGAATTCAATATTTTAACATCACTGTAAACGACGTTAAAACTTCAGAATTATATTAGTGCAAAACACAATACGTCAATAATACGATAACATCTTGCACCTGTAAGTAAATTTTATTTGTATTTAATTCTAAAGCAGTACTGTCCCAAATAATCTGCTATAAAGGAAGTTTAAATCTTTTCTAATTAGCCTTAAAATATCACTTTCAATACTGAGCGAAGCCAGAATTTACAGCTGGAACACTCATGGTGGTTGCTTGACGTTGCTATGACGTCACGTGCCAGTAAGTTGTCTGACACCGTCATTGGATCTTACGACATGATCCATCCCTGCGTGTCCAACGAAAACACCATGGAAAAAAGGCTCATAGCTTTAGGATTAACAGTTTTACCTCCCTCCTTTCCGACGTCCGCCTTTAGGAAGGCGGTCATACAAAACCTACGCAACAAATCCTTCAATAACACACCCGTGGTATAAAAAAATTTCTCCTTCAACACTCGCCGAACTGCGCGTGTTCTTATTTCCAGACACAGTCGTAACACCTTCTGCATTCACATTCTTTTACAATTGCGTTTCGACATATTACAATGGAATGTCTGTGAATACCTGAGGGACCAATCCGCTGAGGTCATCGGTCCCTAGACTTACACACTGCTTAAACTAACTTACGCTAAGGAAACACACACATCCATGCCCGAGGGAGGACTCGAACCTCCGGCGGGAGGGGCCTCTAACGGCGCAGATAATGAATTACTTCAGGCAAGCTGCAAATAGTTTAACTGGTACTGCTTCATACTTACTACAAGCTTGTTTCGGCTGTAGGGCTGTATCATGTAATCGCATAACTGGAATGGACGCACATACTGTATCAGTGAGCATGCTGTCGACCGTCTATTTGTTGCTAGACATTTACACTACTGGCCATTAAAGTTGCTACACCACCAAGATGACGTGCTATAGACACCAAATTCAACCGACAGGAAGAAGGTGCTGCGATATGCAAATGATTAGCTTTTCAGAGCATTCACACAAGGTTGGCGCCAGTGGCGACACCTACAACGTGCAGACATGAGGAAAGTTTCCAACCGATTTCTCATACACAAACAGCAGCTGACCTGGTGAAACGTTGTTGTGATGCCTCGTGTATGGAGTAGAAATGCGTACCATCACGTTTCCGACTTTGATAAGGGTCGGATTGTAGCCTATTGCGATTGCGGTTTATCGCATCGCGACATTGCTGCTCGCGTTGGTCGATGTCCAATGACTGTTAGCAGAATATGGAGTCGGTGGGTTCAGGAGGGTAATACGGAGCGCCGTGGTGAATCCCAACGGCCTCGTATCACTAGCAGTCGAGATGACAGGCATCTTATCCGCATGGCTGTAACGGACCGCGCAGCCACGTCTCGATCCCTGAGTCAACCGATCGGGAAATTTGCAAGATAACAATCATCTGCACGAACAGTTCGACGACGATTGCAGCAGTATGGACTATCAGCCGGGAGACCATGGCTGCGGTTACCCTTGACGCTGCATCACAGACAGGAGCGCTTGCGATGGTGTACTCGACGTCGAAACTGGGTGCACGAATGGCAAAACGTCATATTTTCGGATGAATCCAGGTCCTGTTTACAGCATCATGATGGTCGCATCCGTGTTTGGCGACATCGCGGTAAACAAACATTGGAAGCGTGTATTCGTCATCGCCATACTGGCGTATCACCCGGCGTGATGGTATGGGGTGCCATCGGTTACACCCGTCGCTCACCTCTTATTCGCATTGACGGCACTTTGAAAAGTGAACGTTACATTTTAGATGTGTTACGACCCGTGGCTCTACCCTTCATTCGATGCCTGCGAAAGCCTACGTTTCAGCAGGATAATGCACGACCGCATGTTGCAGGTCCTGAACTGGCCTTTCTGGATACAGAAAACGTTCGAGTGTTGCCCTGGTCAGCACGTTCTCCAACTCCCTCACCAGTTGAAAATGTCTGGTCAATGGTGGCTGAGCAACTGGCTCATCACAATACGCCAGATTCTACTGTTGTTGAACTGTGGTATCGTGTTGTAGCTGCACGGGCAGTTGTATGTGTACACGCCATCCAAGCTCTGTTTGAGTCAATGGCCAGGAGGATCAAGGCCGTTATTACGGCAAGAGATGGTTGTTCTGGGTACTGATTTCTCAGGATTTATGTACCCAAATTGCGTGAAAATGTAATCACATGTCAGTTCTAGTATAACATATTTGTCCAATGAATACCCCTTCATCATCTGCATTTCTTCTTGGTGGAAGAATTTCAATGGCCAGTAGTGTATAAGTCATTAATTGCTATTTGTGTGGAAATTTATGGTGAAATACTTTTTGACAGCTAGAGTGACAGTTTATTCTGCCAACGCCAACTGGTGGGCACCGTGCACACTCGGGGACTTTACGGGTGTACTCACGCATCAGTCACATTTGTATATGCAGTACTTTGGAAAACATGGAGCTTTGAAAATGACTGAATCATTTACTGTAGTCCATCGTACGATACACCTACCTGGGTACGCGAGCCTGATGGCTGCGCATTAAGGAATGGCCTGATGATGGTACTCAGGTACCGAAACCTGTACTCATGAAAAGATATAAAAATGCGACGACACAGAATACAAAATAAAAATCTGATTGCTTTGGTAGCCATCCGAGCCGATAATATGCCACAAATAGGTTACATATTATCATCTTTATGGTGCACCTGGTTATCAGCAACATTATTTTGACTTGGTACAACGATACAGGAGTCCGTAGCTCGTGGTCGTGCGGTAGTGTTCTCGCTTCCCGCGCCCGGGTTCCCGGGTTCGATTCCCGGCCAAGTCAGGGATTTTCTCTGCCTCGTGATGACTGGGTGTTGTGTGATGTCCTTAGGTTAGTTACGTTTAAGTAGTTCTAAGTTCTAGGGGACCGATGACAACAGATGTTAAGTCCCATAGTGCTCAGAGCCAACGATACAGGGAAGGACACCACACGGAGAAGTCGGGTAGCCGGATTGCAGGCAGCTTCGTTACAAGTTTACGTTGCCAGGGGCGGAAACGTCTCCGTCAAGAATGGCTTTGAAAGCTTTTTGCCCATATAGTGTTCACCTTGTTGATTATGGCCAAGAAATCACTCACCTGCTCCACGAAAAATTCTTTTGAATTCTAGCGACTGCACTAACGGGCTGTATGGAATGATTACCATAAATTGGCCTTCAACAAGTTCAAGCGCTGTAAGGTGAACCACTCACTTGTTGCCCTGACAATACGAATAAGTTAATCTTTTTACCACCCACCACCTACTGTTAGTAGTATAATTGTCTAACCGCCCGACCGTACCACAGTAATGGTGATTCATGGAGTAGGTAAGTAACTTTACTTCGTAAAATTCTTTAAAGCCGCATCACATCAAGAGAAAGCACATAATAACAAGTACTTACCAAATATTTTATGTAAAATTTTATGAAAACTAATGAAATCATTTTTAAAATCCATTCCACCTGCCGCCCATCATGAAAGCTGAAGCCCTCGCTAGTGCGCTCTAGGGACCAGGCTGACTACCACTGAGGTAATGCATATTAGTGTTTTAATGTTTGTGGCTGCCTGCTAGTCGCTTTTTCTTCATATATGAGAAATTTACAACTAGGTGTGAATATTATGCTTCTTGATTTTCGTTCAGCGATTTCAATCCCGGCAGTGAACAACACCCGATTATGTAGCGGGTGTTGTTTACTGCTGGGAGTCAAATAGCTGAACGAAAATCAGCAGGCATATTGACTGCAATACAATTACGCAATTACGCAACAAATATCCATAGCCAAAGATGTAACTCATACTTACCATGAAACTATACCGGTCTCCTGAGTAGTCTAGGCAGCGAGTGTGAAGGTGCCTAGCACTGGACCAGTTAAATGTAAACTAGCTCTGCGCAGGTATGTATTTTTGAAATTTGCAGTTGCATACGGTACCACTTCTGCAGAAGCCCTTCTCGTAATATTACGAATATTGCCTTTAGACTTAGTAACCAGAAAGAAGGAGCGCAGTACTGTTTACGAAGAGCAGATACATTAAAAGTTACAGAGATATTAGGGCTAAGAGAAAACTCCGAGGAAAAAATCACTGCGTTCACAATGCAAGCAAGCAGCGTGGAGTGGCCGCGCGGTTTGAGGCGCCATGTCACTGATTGCGTGGCCCCTCCCGCCAGAGGTTCAAGTCCTCCCTCGAGAATGGGTGTGTGTGTCGCTCTTAGCAAAAGTTAGTTTAAGTAGTGTGTAACTCTAGGGACTGATGACTAAAGCAGTTTGGTCCTTTAGCAATTCACACGCTTTCGAGCACACATTTTCACAATGCGAGGGCGGTAGGATAGTTGAGATACAGATATAATAGGGTTACTTTTTTCCAGGGTAAATACACTCTACTAAGAGTGCCGATCCATTTTTAACAGGACATTAGTCTCACCATAGTACGAATGGTGGATATTTCGAAAAGACAGTGACGTGATTGCGAAGCTACTTGCAGAGGACAAACTTGATTGTGCGCGACAATACTGTACGAGCTGCACAGCGTACATCGCCATTCGTTGTTGTTGTTGCTGTCTTCAGTCTTGAGACTGGTCTGATGCAGCTCTCCATGCTACTCTATCATGTGCAAGCTTCTTCATCTCCCAGTACTTACTGCAACCTGTACCCTTCTGAATCTGCTTAGTGTATTCATCTCTCGGTCTCCCTCTACGATTTTTACTCTCCACGCTGCCCTCCAATGCTAAATTTGTGATCCCTTGATGCCTCAGACCATGTCCTACCAACCGGTCCCTTCTTCTTGTCAAGTTGTGCCACAAACTCCTCTTTTCCCCAATTCTTTTCAATACCTCCTCATTAGCTATGTGATCTACCCATCTAATCTTCAGCATTCTTCTGTAGCACCACATTTCGAAAGCTTCAATTCTCTTCTTCTCCAAACTATTTATCGTCCATGTTTCACTTCCATACATGGCTACACTCCATACAAATACTTTCAGAAACGACTTCCTGACGCTTAAATCTATACTCGATGTTAACAAATGTCTCTTCTTCAGAAACGCTTTCCTTGCCATTGCCAGTCTACATTTTATATCCCCTCTACTTCCGCCATCATCAGTTATTTTGCTCCCCAAATAACAAAACTCCTTTAAGTGTCTCATTTCCTAATCTAATTCCCGAGTTAATTCGACTACATTCCATTATCCTCGTTTTGCTTTTGTTGATGTTTATCTTATATCCTCCCTTCAAGACACTATCCATTCCGTTCAACTGCTCTTCCAAGTCCTTTGTTGTCTCTGACAGAATTACAATGTCATCGGCGAACCTCAAAGTTTTCATTTCTTTCCCATGGACTTTAATACCTACTCCGAATTTTTCTTTTGTTTCCTTTACTGTTCCCTCAATATAAATATTCAATAACATCGGCAATAGACTGAAACCCTGTCTCTCTTCTCCGCCACTGCTTCCCTTCCGTGCCCCTCGGCTATTGCAACTACTTTGTGGTTTCTGTACAAATTGTAAATAGCCTTTTGCTCCCTGTATTTTACCCCTGCCACCTTTAGAATTTCAAAGAGAATATTCTAATCAACATTTTCAAAAGCTTTCTCTAAGTCCACAAATGCTAGAAATGTAGGTTTGCCTTTCCTCAATCTAGCTTCTAAGATAAGTCGTAGGGTCAGTATTGCCTCACGTGTTCCAACATTTCTGCGGAATCCAAACTGATCTTCGCCGAGGTCAGCTTCTACCAGTTTTTCCATTCGTCTGTAAAGAATCCGCGTTAGTATTTTGCAGCTGTTACTTATTAAACTGATAGTTCGGCAATTTTCACGTCTGTCAACACCTGATTTCTTTGGGATTGGAATTATTATATTCTTCATATATTCACCCATGCAAAACTGGGGCGCGCGCATCCGTGCGTTCTCCTCCAAACATGCCAGCTGCAGTTCTCTTGCTTCAGTAAAAAAATCCTCTGAAGCATGAGGAAATTTTACGTTAATTGTAGCCCCATGCAGACAGTTACATTGCTTTGCATACTGTTTTCAGACGGAGATTACTGTCGTGTTAAAGTAGAAGATTATTAAAACATTACGCTAATGAATTTAAACTGTGTGGAAAGTGGAAGTTTAGTAAACGAGAATATCTTATAAGAGCTGTGAACAACGTTAATTGCATCGAACTTCAGGACTGTATTAAGGAGAGACTAAGATTTTAGGCAATCAACTGAAGCTTAAACAGTCAGAAGCTGACCGAATACGTGGGGTGGATGTAGAACAAAATAAGCGTGCACGCTGCGATGAAATAAACCTGAGACCCGTGTATACCGTTAACTGAATTAAAAGTGTTTTACTCTAATTGAGCTTCAGATTTCTATCCCAGGATGTGTCTGTAATTGTTGAGATGCTTAGCATGTCGCAAACTGTTTAAAGGAGCACTCCCGCTACAGAGATACCTAAAACTGCATTTCATTTTGCTCTTTGGATGCACAGCATTACTTAGATCGACTATCTTACGTAACTGTAGTGGCTTTTATGTCTAAACGTAAAGGCTCCCGCCATGGTTTTACGTATGTATGTAAATACTGAAATCAGGATCCACCATTAGGAATTTTGACACGGTTTTCACTAATGGCATAGACTTTCGTGAGAAAAGTTTGTGTATGTAATTTATTACAATTTCGTGCATTGCAGAATTGAAGTAGCCCGCCACGGTTTTGTGTTTGTATGGGAAAACTAAGCCGAGGCTCTACTAACTGGATTTGGATGCTGTTTTCAGTAGTAGAGAGTCTGATTCAGCATGAATATTTGAGTATATCATTTATTTCCGCTGCTCCATACAAGTCGTCCAGCTGTTTTTACTCAGCGCTACACGTGTGAAGTCGCTAGTAAACTGCTAAATCTTAAGCCAATAAGCGCTGAAGAAAATTACCTTTTCTTGTCATGCGCACGCGATTGTTCATGAATTGCGCCATTTTAAATCGGCAAAATTTCTTTCATAACATCGTATGATGTTGCTGTTCCTTAAATTCTGCTTCTCTTTTATAGAAATTCCACTTTTTATCTTCCATCATTATCTATTACATTTTAAATGATAACAATGCTGAATATTACTCCATTTTAGAACTGGTTCTCTCTGAATCTCTTCACGCCAAGCTTACGCACTCTGCGCTTGACGACTCCCCCCACCCCCCCTCACCGCCGTTACTCCTTCAAAAGAAAAGCACATTCATATCAAACGAACTTGTGTGGCTGACACGGAAATGGCAAACCATTCTCCGTCTCCCAAGGAAATAGGCAGCCTGGTCAATATGGTGTGCCCTCACAACATCTTAACCAAGAGAGGGAAACTGGAGCTTTCAAGTGGTGTTCCTATTCCACGTCGTCCAGAGCAGAGAAGAAATTTAGCTTGTTGAACTGTTCCGATAATGCCATTCCGCGGAACATAATTCTTACCAAATTCGACCTGCCAACTAGAGATACGCCATGCACCAAGGAATGGATCCAAATGAACGACTCGCTAAGTTGAACGGAGGGACCGAGGAATGATCTGTACGGAACGGTGGTTCACCATTCCCTTCAGGCCGATATCGTTTCTGCTTTGGTCTCGTTCAGTGGGTCTTTCTTTTTCTGATGGTGACTCGTTCCTCGTTAATGTTCCACTGTTCTGCCTTCGTCATCTGGTTGTTCCTTTCGTTCATTGTGGTCGAACGACTATGTTCAGTTTCAGACAGATCTAGTAATCTCGACTTGTAGTTATTTGCGTACGTCGCTCAGCATCTAACACCAATAATTTAGAACTTCCTATTAATATGTATCATTATTAAAACAAAAACTACCGATTCACTGAAACTCGCTTTTCTTCAGGCAGGTACACGTATGTGAAAAACGAAGGGCCAGTAGTTTCTGTGGTATTTTCCAAGAGTTTATTGAACGTAACTTCTTCTACAATACAATATCTGGCTGTACAATAGATGTAGACGTCCGTCGATCTAGCCGGAGATGTGGTTCCTCTCGGTCGGCTGGTAGTTCGATCGGCGGTGCAGTACTACGGCTTCGGTGTTATCTTCTCGGAGATTCTGCTATAGTGGTTGCCATTAGCAGTGGACAAAGACTGGTCTGCCTTCGACCGGCCGGGCGTATATAGTGACCCGGCGTTGGAATCCGTGGCCGGATATGTCGCGGCGACCTCTGCAAGGAAAGGTTCCTATTAATCGACTGGACTCTTCGGCGTGTTTACCTGCTGTCTTCGCCTGTTTGGCTGTTGGTTTGTTTCCCTCATAGCGTGGCTGTTATGCGGTACTGCCTGCCATATAGGGGAACCCGATGGCAGACAGTACAATTTCCACAATAGCTATTACAAATAATCATATATGTTTAAGTGTGTATTTACTACAAGTTGATAAAACAAAATTTATAACGAAATTAAATGTACTTACCAACAAGTCTCCTGTAACATTTTCACTTTGTAGCTTCTGAGCCCCAGCTGACAATCGTATGGAGGAATCAAAAATGTTGTTAGAATAATCACAGTTCCATTTGTCAAAGTCACCAACTTTGTAGTTCGAATTTCGATAGCTTCTGATACAATTTGAGTTTAATGTAGCAACAACCCTCCACTCGTACTAAACCTCCAGAAATGTCTCAGTTTATCCGGTGAGTCCGTAGATGGTGGTACCAGGGGCGTACAGTATAAATGGACACAGTTTCCCAGCCGTGTTTTGCGAAAATTAATCGCAATGAGTAAGTGAGCCGCCGCGTAGGAATTATATCCCTAATATGTGGATACCGCCCCCCCCCCCTCCACCACAGTTTTATGTCTACTTGCAGAGCAGTAGCAGCGCCGTCGGATTCTGAAAGTGCAATACTACTGTCTATATTTTGCATAATAAAGCAGGAAGAAGATTTTGTGCCAACTATTGTTACACAGGCTCCGGTATGGTGCGCTTATTTAGGAAACACCGTAAAATGAACTTGTTTACGTTGATTGTAAGCTCACTATAAATGGTGCGAGAGCATGATTCACCGCATGATTGGATCGAAAGGCATCCTACCAACGACTCCCTACTCTGGCGCACAGTCTGTAATATGAGTGTACAATCAGCACAGTTCGTATAAGATCATATTTCTCAGGCTATTCAAAAGCTATTAATTTAATTATTAATATCAACGTTTCCTGACATTATAAAATTACTGAAAGATCGTATTTATGTCCTGTAGCCTCCTCCTAATGTCTGGGCGGCAAAAGGCAACTTTAGTTGGCAAATATTTCTTAATAACAATTGCTTATTCAAGCCACGATGAATGTACTTTCCCGACGTATCTCTCTGCTAACGTCACATATACCATTGGCTCTGAAAGCGCCAGATGGCCAACCGCCTCTGCTAACCAGCAAGGGAAGCTACCGGTCGCTCCTTACTCCATACATACTGCAGCGCTGATACGTTTACTTGGGGCTATGTGAAACAGCTAAACTGGAAATAAAGTAAAATGCGCTCTTACCTACAAACAAGGGGACTTACAATGTGTATATGACATTTGTCCAAATGATTCGATTTTTAAAATGAGAACGATTTATTACCGATATGTATTTGTTATCTATTGAAACGCCCAATGTGTCACGTGAGAAATTGTTTTAATTGGAAACATTTTATGAATTTTAATTTGAAAAGAATAATTCTGCTACAATTTTGAAAATGATTCTGATGGCTCTGAGCGCTACGGGACTTAACAGTTGAGGTCATCAATCATTAAGTAAAACTACTTAAACCTATTTAACCTAAGGACATTACACACATCCACGCCCGAGGCAGGATTCGAACCTGCGATCGTAGCGGTCGCGCAGTTCCAGACTGAAGCGCCTAGAACCGCTTGGCCACCAAGGCCGGCCGCTGCAGTCTTCATCCAGTATTCAAAACAGTTGTTGTTGCAAGGTGTGGTGTACCCAACTGAGTGGTGGATAGCGGAGGGCGCAGCAATCGTTCAACTCCCTGAAGTAATTGACCTTGTGAAACTGACATCATACCTCCCCCAATGACAGATGTATCAGTGCCAAGTATGTTTTAAAAGAGGCCGAATGTGTAGTGGATACTGGTATGTACCACGTACACCGGGAAATGTCGAAACTACTTCGCTGTTCATGGTGAGACAACCGTTATAATACTGGGTGAAGTGTTCGTACACTACCGGCCATTAAAATTGCTACATCATGATGATGATGTGCTACAAACGTGAAATTTAACCGACAGGAAGAAGATGCTGTCATATGCAAATGATTAACTTTTCAGAGCATCCATACAAGGTTGGCGCCGGTGGCGACACCTACAACGTGATCACATGAGGAAAGTTTCCAACAGCTTTCTCATACACAAACAGCAGTTGACCGGCGTTGCCTGGTGAAACGTTATTGTGATACCTCGTGTAAGGAGGAGAAATGCATACCATCACGTTTCCGACTTTGATAATGTTCGGATTGTAGCCTATCGCGATTGCGGTTTATCGTATCGGGACATTGCTGCTCCCGTTGGTCGAGATCCAATGACTGTTAGCAGAATATGGAATCGGTGCTGGATCCCAACGGCCTCGTATCACTAGCAGTCGAGATGACAGGCATCTTATCCGCATGGCTGTAACGGATCGTGCAGCCACGTCACGATCCCTGAGTTTACAGATGGGGACGTTTGCAAGACAACAACCATCTGCACGAACAGGTCGACGACGTTTGCAGCAGCATGGACTATCAGCTCGGAGACCATAGCTGCGGTTACCCTTGACGCTGCATCACCGACAGGAGCGCCTGCGATGGTGTACTCAACGACGAACCTGGGTGCACGAATGGCAAAGCGTACTTTTTTTTCGGATGAATCCAGGTTCTGTTTACAGCATCATGATGGTCGCATCCGTCTTGGCGACATCGCTGTGAACGCACACTGGAAGCGTGTATTCGTCATCGCCATACTGGCGTATCACCCGGCGTGATGGTATGGGATGCCATTGGCTACATGTCTCGGTCATCTGTTGGCCTGCGATGGTGTACTCAACGACGAACCTGGGTGCACGAATGGCAAAGCGTACTTTTTTTTTCGGATGAATCCAGGTTCTGTTTACAGCATCATGATGGTCGCATCCGTCTTGGCGACATCGCTGTGAACGCACACTGGAAGCGTGTATTCGTCATCGCCATACTGGCGTATCACCCGGCGTGATGGTATGTGATGCCATTGGCTACATGTCTCGGTCATCTGTTGTCCGCATTGACGGCACTTTGAACAGCGGACGTTACATTTGAGATGTGTTACGACCCGTGGCTCTACCCTTCATTCGATGCCTGCGAAACCCTACATTTCAGCAGGAGAATACACGACCGTATGTTGCAGGTCCTGTACGGGCCTTCCTGGATACAGAATATGTTCGACTGCTGCCCTGACCAGCACATTCTCCAGATCTCTCACCAATTGAAAACGTCTGGTCAATGGTGGACGAGCAACTGGCTCGTCACAATACGCCAGTCACTACTCTTGATGAAGTGTGGTATCGTGTTGAAGCTGCATGGGCAGCTCTACCTATACACGCCATCCAAGCTCTGTTTGACTCAATGCCCAGGAGTATCAAGGCCTTTATTACGGCCAGAGGTGGTTGTTCTGGGTATTGAGTTCTAAGTATCTGTGCTCCCAAATTGCGTGAAAATGTAATCTCATGTCAGTTCTGGTATAATATATTTGTATAATGAATACCCATTTATCATCTACATTTCCACTTGGTGTAGAAATTTTAGTGGCAAGTAGTGTAGTTTTCCACCTTGCCTGTTTTAAACATCATGCAGTATCATAGAGTTACATAAAAATAGGAACGCTGAAAGCTGAAACGTAAAAGTCCCCAAGAAGGGTGAACTACTTCCCAGTGAGGACTGAGTTTGGCCACCTCCACTGCCGCCAGTTTCCTCGCAGATCTTCCTCCCCGGACTCGACGCGAGACTTTGGGAGCGGCGCTCTGCACGCCCCGCTGTGTCGGACACTCGACCTTAACTTTTATTGGCTGCCACGGAGAGCGGCGGCCGCATTAGCATAGAGCTGAGCTGAGCTGGGCGCGCCCACCACGAGGGCCCTCCACTGCGACTCCGGCTCCACGAGGGCGCCGCCGGGTCACCTGCTGCCGCCGACACCGCCGCCGTTGCCGTGCCGACCAGAGATTGTTGAGTTTGTATCACTGCGGCTCCGTCATCGATTGTTATTATCTTCCATCATAATATCTCAACACGGTCAGTGGGCTCCCTGCGGTGCTTTTTGGAGAAGAATGAGCAAATTTTTATAATTGAAGCCGCCGATACTAATGTTTATGCATATAGTCGATACAGGCTGCTTGCTGTAATTCGTGATACACGCAATCACACATACGAGAGGAGACTAGATTCTAAGGTGTCAAAGCCTGCAGTGAAAGGAGTACATTTTATTACACACAAACAGTACAGCCAAGTAGTAGCATAGGGTGCGGCGCTTGAATCCGGACAAAGGAAACTTTCTGTAAAGCAACTTTGTTAAAACAATTTTTTAAATGAACACATTTCCATTCACCTCTATTGTTGTTTATTCAATTACGACGCTGGGTTCGGCCTTTTATATCACTTTCAAGTGGTTGAGTTTATGCCATTAATATACTTTGCAGGACATAAAAAAATATGTTAATGATACAAAACCAATGGGATTATAACATTAATGTAGAAGTTTGAGGGTAATCCGCCTGTCTCATACATCTTGATCACCAGACGCGAGAGATTTGTCCCAAGGCGTTCGACTCAGTTCCGCACTGTCGCTTGCTACAAAAAGTCCACGCTTACGGTCTATCCGATTACATATGCGGTTGGATAGAAAGTTTTCTAAGAGACAGGGAGCAGTATGTCGTCCTGAAAGGGGTGACTTCAACAGAAACAAGCGTACTTCAGTCATGCCCCAGGGCAGCGTTATAGGTCCTCTGCGTTTTACGATTTACATAAGCAATCTGGTTGATGGTATTCACAGCGACCTTAGACTGTTTGCTGATGATGCTGTAGTCTACAGGAAAGTAGTATCACACAAGAGTTGTGAACAAATCAAAAAGGATTTGCAGAAAATAAATGCGTGGTGTAATGACTGGCAGTTATCTCTCAATATTATTAAATGTAACCTACTGCGTATAGCAAGGCGAAAATCCCCATTAATGTAGGAGTACAAAATAGATGTCCAGTCTTTGGAAGCGGTAACGTCCGTCAAGTCTCTGGGTGTAACTATTCGAAATGATCTCAAATGGAATGATCAGATTACACAAGTAACGGGTATGGCGAACTCTAGATTGCGGTTTATTGGTAGAATCCTGAAGCGATGCAGTCCTTCAACAAAGTAAATAGTTTACAATACGTTAGTTCGTCCAGTCTTGGAGTGTTGTTCGTCTGTACGGGACCCTTACCAGTTGGGTCTCATTCAAGAGATTGAGAAGGTCCCAAGAAGAGTGGCAAGATTCGTGACTGGTACATTTAGCCATCGCGAGAGCGTTACAAATCTCATAGAAAGTTTGAAGTGGGACACAGATAGACGGCGCCGTAAACAGGAGGGGCTGCTTATTAAATTCCGGAATCCGATCTTCACCGAGGACGTAGACCGTATATTATTACCACCAACTTTCAAATCGCGCAATGATCACCATTCAAAGATAAGGGAAATAAGAGCTCGTACTGAGGCGTTCAGACAGTCGTTTTTCCCTCGTCCGATTCGCGAGTTGAGCAGAGGGGGGGATTGTGCCCTCCGCCACACACCGCTTAGTAGCTAGCGGAGTATATACGTGGTTGTAGAAGGCTGATACTAGTTCTGACGGAATGTCGTCTACTGCCGTAGCCCTTTCTCGACTTAGGTCTTTCAGTGCTGTGTCAAATTCTCCTCGCAGTATCGTATCTCTCACCTCATGTTGATCTACGTCCTTTTCCATTTCTATAACCTTTGTCTTCAGTTTGAATCACCCTTCTATAGTCTCTTTACATACCCCTTCCAGCTTTCAGGTATCCCTTCTTCGCAGAGGAATTGTTTACCATCTGAATTCTTGATATTCATACAGCTGCTTCTCTTTTCTCCAAAGGTCTCTCTAATTTTCCTGTAGGCGGTATCCGTATGCTTCTAGATTCTTATATTTGTCAGAGTTCCCATGTGCCCTTGGAAATATCTTACAATTTAAAATATGATGCTGAAATCTCTGTAGCACCATTACTCAATCTGAAACCTTCCTGGGTCTCCAGGTATCTTCTACGTATAAATCTTTCATGATTCTTGAACGAAGTGTTAGCGATGATTACATAATGCTCTGTGCCAAATTGTTATCAGCTGACTTTCTTTTTCATAACTTTCCCCAGTCCACAGTCACGTATTATTCTTACTTCTCTTCCTTTCCCTACTACAGAAATCAGTTTCGCCATCACTACTAAATTTTCGACTCCTTTGACTACCTGAACAGCTTGTTATTTTATCATACATTTCTTCAATCTCTTTATCATCTGTGGAGTTAGTTGGTATATAAGATTGTACTTCTGTGGTGGGTTTGGGCTTCGTGTCTATCTAGTTCACTATGCTCTTCGTAGTACCTTATCCGCGTTCCTATTTTCTTACGCATTATTAAATTTATTCTTGCATTATCGCTATTTGATTTCATATTTACACTGAAGTGATAAACGTTCATGGGATACCTCATAATATCGTGTCGCACCACCTTTCGCCCAGAGACTGCAGCTACTCGACGTGGCATGGACTCATCAAGTCCCCTGCAGAAATGTTGAGCCACGCAATCTGTATTGCCGTTCACAGTTGCGAAAGTGTTGCCGGTGTAGCACGTTGTGCATGAACTGACCTCTCAATTATGTCCCATAAATGTTCGATGGGATTCATGTCGGTAAAATGGATGGCCAAGTGATTCGCTCGACCTTTCTACGATGTCCTTCGAAACAACTGGGAATTGAGACCCGGTGATATGGCCCCCTCTCATCCATAAAAATTCCATCGTTGTTTGAGAACGTAAAGCCCATATATTGTTACAAATGGTCAATAATCGGTTCAGTTGGGCCAGAGGAACCTGTCCATTCCATGTACAAGCAGTCCGTACCATAAATGTACCAGCGGCTTGCAGCAACATGCGTGCATGGCATCGTGGCGTCTGTGCTACCATAAACTCTTAGCAACTCAGATCGGGACTCATCTGACAAGGCTACGGTTTTCCAGCCGTCTAGAGCCCAACCATTACGGCCAGGAGTCCAGGTGAGTCACTGCAGGCGATGTCATGACGTTAGCAATGACACTTCTTCCATAGCCCATAAACGCCAAATTTGGCCCCAATGTTCTAACGGATACGTTGATTGTATGTCTGACATTGATTTCTGCGGTTATTTCACGCAGCGTTGCTTGTCTGTTAGCGCAGACAACTCTACGCAAACGCCGCTAATGTCGGTCGTTAAGCGAAGGTCGCCAGACAGTGCATCGTTCGTGGTGAGAGGTAATGCCTGAAATTTGGTAATCTCGGCACACTAGACGCAGTCGGTTTTGGGATGTTGAATTCCCTAACGATTTTCGAAATGGAATGTCCCATGCGTCTAGCTCCAACCACGACTCTGCATTCAGAGTCTTAATTCCAGTCTTGCGTTCATTTGTACTCACGTATCACGTGAGTACAAATGACAGCTCCGTCCTTTTACACCTTGTGTACAAGATACTACCACCTTCTGTGTATGAGCGTATCGCTATCCCATGACTCATGCCACCTCGGTGTGTAATCCTGTGTTCATCAGCCCAGAAGTCTGATATCTCCTGTCACCGAACTTCACAAGCCTCAGTAATTTCAACCTGTCCCTTTTCAAATTTTCTAACCTACCTGACAGATTAAGGGATAACATTCCCTGCTCCTATCCGTAGAATGCCAGTCTTTTTTCTCCTGATGACGAAATTCTTGTGAGTAGTTCCCGACCGAAGATCCAAACGGATGACTAGTTTACTTACGAAATATTTTAGGCAAGGGAATGCCATCGTCATTTAAGTATACAAGAGCTCCATGACACCTGGAAACATTACGGCTATTTGCACCTATTGAAGAGGTTGCGGCCCCCTCTTCAGGAACCACACATTTGACTTGCCTCTAAACAGATACCCCTCCGTTGCGAATTCCCCCTGCGGTACCGCTATCTGTATTGCTGAGACACTCAAGCCTCTCCACCAGCGGGAAGGTCCATAGCTTATGGGGTCTAATTCATAAATATGTTTTTCTATTTTCCGTTACATAGGCGACTTCAAAAAATAATTTACACATTATTACGGCTGGTCAATTTTACTGAATGCTGCCCTACGCTTCAAAGTGACACAGGTACATTACGTTGTTTTGCAGCATAGCAGACTAGTCTCTGAAAACAACAGTCGAAATGGTCTACGAACCGTTTCGTTCTTCGACGATAGAAATATGATCTTTGGTCGCGGAGCCATTCGAGAACCGCTGTGTGGACGTACTCAATGTTGGTAAACCTGCGATTGCTGCGGATGAGTTCTCCGACTGCCTACACATTGTCTTATGTGACTGATGGCGGCGGCCTGCCTTCCCGAGCAGCATCATCTACATCTGTGCCGCGTTGGTTAAATTATACGCACCACTCCACTACGGTTGTACACGATATTGTATTTGTCCATATAGAGCCAAAGTTTCGCTGAGAATCTGTGTGTATTCCAGCCGTTTTCCACCAAGATTGGTACTGCCTCTCATACATGGACTTTGGAAGTAGTTTCTAGCTTGGCGACATTTCACTCCAATACTGTGACGCACCTGTTATCCCTACCACAGCAGATCTGTGTCTACAGGAAACCCAGAATATGCCGTCTTATCTGACAATGCACCATTCATGTAGCGTCGTATGCATGAGACATCCAAGCTCTTGTTACAGTTTTATTTTTCTAAACTGTAATATTCGCAACGTTTAGTTAGTTCTCGCAAAAATAATTATTCGAAGTATTATTCGAAATTTGAAATTCAATAAAAGCACGATCACTTCATAATTAGATCCTGCTAATAATTATATTCTTCATAATCGACATTTCTTATTTTAGAGCCATTATTCTCGTCTATCTGAAGAGTGTCTTCTCCTTTCTGTAATCCACTATTTCCCGAACATATCTTTATTAAAAATTGTTAGTTTTCAGACTCATCGAACCTAATAACCAAATCTTTGTGTGTGTGAATTCCTAAGGAATCAAACTGCTGAGGTCATCGGTCCATAGGCTTACACACTAATTAACCTAAATTATCCTAAGTACAAACACACACACCCATGCCCGAGGGAGGACTCGAACCTCCGGCGGGAGGGAATCCTTGGGAAGTTCCAGTATCAAAGTATTACAGCCGTTGCTTTTTTTCTTTGCAAAAACCGTAAAGTGTTAAGGGGCTGCGGGACGCCCTATACTTGCAATGTTAAAATAACGCTTATAAATTACATCTTTCCTCACAAAGTATTTGAGGTAGGAAGTTGAACTTTTTACAGATTATTTATTGGAATATGGGCTACAAGTTAACACAGGGATTTTACAAAATTTTAGTTCAGTTATTAAAGATGATTATTTTTCAATTGTAATGAAAATTCACAACATTTTTTTGCAATTTTTTATTTATATATTCAAAAATATACAGTTTTTTGGAAAAAGGCTGTCTTAAATTATGCAGAAGGTACTGTGTAACATTTACTGAAAGTTTGAAACAAATATGTTTGGAAGAGTCTTAGAAAACATGTAATTAGTATGAGAAAATAAAAGTTTTTGGAATCGAGCGACAAACATTGGATTAACTTTTTATTGCATTCCAGGTCCATAGGATGGATTATCTTCATCCTCTGCGAACTCCTCCTCCAGCTTCCTCTTGTTCCTCCTCCTGTTTACTCTTGCTTGTATTTCTAGACTCTTTACAGCCCTGTCTGCAGCCCGAAGGCGTTCCTTGTCTAAAGCGAGCATCGCTCGTTGTTGTGTTCGTAGATTTTGCTACCATTTTCTTCAGTTGCAGTTACTGCAACACTGTTCCAAAAGTTGGTCATGTATGAACACTTATCACATTTCAGTTGTATTTCGCTAGCAAGTCCTACGTGCTTTATTATGGAGAGTTCTAGACCAACTTCACTACAATGAATACATCTTACACAGTTTGAAAAAATTCCTTTGAGAACCGACATGTCAAATATTTCATTCACATCCGATTCGCCCATAAAACATTCATAGTTTTCACTCATTGAACCAAGCTTCTTCTGTGAAGTATTTTCTTTCCCACTTTGACTGCTATGGGCAGGTGTACCTGAGAGGTTAGGTTCACTCACTTGGTTATCGTCTTTATTGTTTACAGTAATAACACATACCTTTGGCTTTCCAACATTTCTCCTTTTCTTAAAAGCCTTCAGAGGATTTCTAATAACTTTACTTTTACTCATTATTATTCAACAAAACAGAAACTCAAGAAACAGAATTAATTACGAATATTTTCGAGATAACGACAGAGTAAATAAACATGAAACAATCGACAATCACACCAGCGATACATATTGAACCATCACAGGTTAGCCACAACACATACTTCATCTCACATCACTAAAATGTTCCTGATGAACACGGACGATAATAATAACACCATTTGACAGCAGTTTAACAGCGCCACAGTGGGTCACGCCCATGTAGAACACATTTCAAAAAAAAATTAAAAATAGTTGTAGTCTTCGGAATTAAATAAATTATATATCTATTAAAAGGTAATAGTCTGTAGATTCAGAAAACGCAAAAAAGTAAAGATTGAACTTTTCATGATTTTGAGCCTTTCGGAGCTCCTTAATAGAATAACACGTTGTTAAGTGTAATATCTCAAGTAGAACGTTACTGTTTATAGAAGAACCTTGCCGGTCATTGTAGCTTCTATCGCACGTCCAAAACTTTTGCTTCTCAAAATGAACGATTATTTTAGCTGACTTATGGACCTTGATCTAACTGTTAATTAAAACAAGATATATGTCTATTGTATATCATTAGTGTCTACTTTTCCTGTTTCTGACATCACAATATAAAATGTAATACCTGTGTAATTTGCAGTTTTGTAAAATCCTCGTACCTGCATCTTTAAATAAGCACTGCACACAAAATTCGAATCATCCGCCGCCGATTTCTTAGAAAGTACCGTCACTGGGTAATCTCGTCTTTCGTTACAATCCCCATGTTACTGTTGCGTAACTACTGTGTAGATTTCGACAGTCGATAAACGTACTAAGATGTACTTTAATGGACTAAATACATTTATTTCTGAACCATGACGACGATTCCACGAGAACTGATCATAAGTACTCGCAATATGTTGATCGGACTGAAACATTTAAATAGACAATAGACATCAATATCACTGACAGCGCATATACTGTAGTAGAGTGTTTGTTGTATACTACCAAACAGACTGTTACAATTACTGATGGTCACATGTTAAAAAGTACAGGTAATTATAAATTTTCAAAGAGACTTTGATTTTCGAATTGTTGATTTCATAGATACGAGGAAAGATCCAGGTTCCCAGTAAATTCATGGAATCTGTTTTTCTCCTTACTTTTTCCAAAGACCTGAAAAAAAGCAAAGCAACTGCGTTTTGTAGCAATAGTTTTGGTTTATAGCAACCGCTTTTCAGCTCATTATCCCCTCACCAAGTGACAGCTTATACGGACTTCAGGAGGCATCAGTGAGCAAGAAAGGTAACCTTAAAAACTGAAGATCTTTTGAGCCCACAGAATCTTTGGTCAGACACAAAAGAAATGTAAAACTGAGTGCTCCTCAGTCGTGTTTTGTATGTAAAAAAATTGAAACACTCAGTGACCTAGAATGATATAACTGTATTATAAATAGTTTGAGATTGGATAAAGTTACAATGTAAATAGTTGCCTCTGAACGACACACACTTTTCAATACAAACGTCTCATGGAATGTAATTTGTGCTGCTATTTATGACTCCCGTGGTAGTAATAGAAGGCCGACTACGGGCAGAACGTTGAGGGGCGTCGGTATCTCTCTATGTCGGACGTCTTCCTAGACAGTGATGGTATATCCTTGTGGGATAACTACCTGTATAACAAGACTACAATCGTACTGCGGTGGTTTCAGGAGACTGGTAGTGGACTGAAGTGAATGTCATGGCCACAAAATTCGCCTGATCTGAGCGCGACGGAGCAGATCTGGGGTGATATCGGCCACTAGCTCCACGTCCACATGTCACCA
This sequence comes from Schistocerca piceifrons, assembly GCF_021461385.2. NCBI lineage: Eukaryota > Metazoa > Arthropoda > Insecta > Orthoptera > Acrididae > Schistocerca > Schistocerca piceifrons. The sequence continues at coordinate 65,669,119 of NC_060140.1, forward strand.
ACTCACAGTTTCCAGGAACTGCCCAGATATCTGATGTCGCATACGTCTGGAAACCTATCAAGAACGACTCGAATCCATGCCACGCAAATTTTCTACTGCTCTACTGTACTCAAAAGGTAGACCAACGAGCAATTAAACATTTGAGCACCAGTGGTGTCTGCCTGTGATCACAGTTTTATTAACTTTTTTGAAGTGACAGTTTCCGTATGAAACCACCGATGCTGTTTCAAGAGAGAGATATCTAGTGATACACTAAGCTTCACCATCCTCTTTTAACACCACACCTCTTCTTTTTTCATTACCCCATGCTCATATGTAGACCTATGTGTCTTTGCAATATATTTCATTTGCCTAGAATTGTCTTTGATGGCGCTTGTCTTCTTGCTCCGTCTCTCAATCGTTAATCCGTACTCAAGGAAACATAGTTATGTCACTTCGTTAACTAAATGGTTTTCCATTGTGTACTAATTAGTCGCTAATCTCTTTCCTACTTGGCCTTACCTCACCTTTCTTTTATTTGTGTCAATCCTTATTCTGTCCTGATTAAATCGTCTCTGCCATTCAAACGGAACTATAACTACACCTAAATTTCACAGAGAAGGCCATTTCATTAGCGCGTTTTAAAACTGACTGAGTTTTAGTGTTCTTCCTAAATCATTTTATTATTTACTGCCTTGTTTCTTACTGTCGAGTCAGATTGCCGCACGCCCTATTTCATCTAAACCCTTCCTTCTAAGATTTCCATTCTTATGTTTTCGTCTTGTTCCTTGCACATGTCGTTTAACACCCTTGCAGCGAAAACCTATTTCTCTGAGGGTATCTGACATCGTGCACCCGTTAACGTTGTCGAATTCTCTTCGCAGGTCAACAACTCTTATGAAGGTGTCTTGAGGTTTCGGAAGTCTTGATTCCTCACGTAACACGAGAAATCCCTCCATGGTGGTTTCACCTTTCCTAAAGCCAAACTGACCATCAAATAACAGATCCTCAATTTTCTTTACTACACTTTTTCTTATTGTTCATGTGACCGGCTTGGATGCTCCGGATGCGAACTATTTGTACGGTTGTTCTCCTATTTACGTGTCGTTTCTGTCATCGAGACGTGACAGTACACAGTTTCAAACTGTCGAAGGAGACACACCTCGACCCCCCACCTCCTCTCACACTAGCCGGCCTTTGTGGCCGAGCGGTTCTAGTCGCTTCAGTCCAGAACCGCGCTGCTGCTACGGTCGCAGGTTCGAATCCTGCCTCGGGCATGGATGTGTGTGATGTCCTTTGGTTAATTAGGTTTAAGTAGTTCTAAGTCTAGGGGACTGATGACCTCAGATGTTAAGTCCCATAGTGCTCAGAGCCATTTGAACCATTTCACCCTCCCATCCCCCCCCCCCCTCCCCGCCCGTCGCCTCATAAAAGTGTCAAGGCAATATAACATTGTGGCTGCCGCTGTACTGTCCTTTAGCAATGCATGGACTAGTAATCAGTTAAATGAGCTGTGTTTCAGTACTCTCTCATCTCTCGTAAGAAATAATTACAAACAAAATTTTTTTACTGTCTTTTCCTCTTCTATTCTGCTCGTTGCCTAAGTTATGTGATAACTGAAACATATTTATTCGCCTTCCTATTCACGTATTAATGTTAGATCAGCTCTACACGACAAAACTTCTACAGAGAAATGAGGCAATTGACAAACATTTACAGACGACTGCCATAGCACCTTTCAAGTAGTAAACTAATCACAGACTGAATGACTTTGCAGGTCAAAAGATGAGCAAACTCTCAGAATTGAGCACAGCGCCCGTATCTATGACATGTGAGAATTTTTGCGGAACAGAAACTTTTTTATTACAGTAATTTAATAAATATCACATTAATTCTGGCAAAAGTATATAGTTTAGAAATCTGAGAATTAGAATAGATCAGGAATAGAGTATTGGTTATTCAAATCTTAGTGACTTTTGCTTCCGACATTTTTGTGGACGCTCGAGGCTTTGTAGTGTAAAACTTACAGAAACACTTCGATTCGAAGTATTGGCCATCGCTAGTTATTACTTTCTCTCGTCTTCCGTACAGTATACGATTTTCGCAGCGAACAACTGTGTGTCTTTTGAGGAGATCCATAGATCTATCGAATTTTGCGCTTGTTCATATAATCGTACGTGCTGGTCAACCAGGCTGTGTGCCATTGATCGATAAAGGTGGCAGTCAGAGGGAGCCATGTCTGGCGTATACGGTGCGTGAGGTAGGACTTCCCATTTCAACGTTTCCTGGTATATTTTGAAGGCTTTGCGCCAAGGAGCGGAGTATCGTCATGCTGCACAGTCAACTTTTCATGTCCATCGCTGTATTGTGGCCATTTGCCTTTCAGCACTCGGCTCAAACGCATAATCTCCTTTCGATAACGATCTTCTGTGATTGCTTTCGTCGGTTTCAGTAGTTTCGAAAATCTTCTGTCTTCTACCGCCATGCCGGTTTTCGGCTTCAAAAATCAACTTTCTCGAAGCGTTGGAACCATTCTCCGTGCGTTCTTTCACTAACAGTTGCCTCACCAGGCGTCTTAAACAGTATTTTATGAGCCTCAGCCGCTGATTTCTTATCCGAAAAGATGAGAATTGGGCTCTTAAGTTGACATGTTCAACCGTGAATAATAATTGTACGATGCAAAGAAATATCGACTTATATTTTTCTGTGCTTAAGATTAAAAATTTTTAAGCTTGTTGTACGACACTTACGATCTACCACCTGCACCACCATTTGCTACTAACTGCCGTCTATTGCAAAACGACGGAATCGAAGCTATAGGCCTAATACAAAAATGTACTACACTGTGACAGTTCTTATGATCAATGACTTATAAAACAAATTATTTTTGCAAAGGAACGTTGTTATTTGAAAAGTGGGGAAAATGAGATTTGAATTGAAATTCCTCAAGACAATACATACTTTGTGGGCATCGTAATTTCACCTTATATCTCTATATAAAATCTCTTTCATAAAATGACTATTACAGTCAGGAAATTGACAGCAACATACTGAATAATAAAGTTCCACGTGAATCATCTTTAGTAAAATTGTGAAAATTACCAGAAGGTGTGGATTACAAAGAGGTGAACTCTGCCCTCAGTCCCTGAAAAACCATTCGGCGTCGTCAGTTCGTCGTGTCATCCTTTACCATCTGACGTCAAGTGGATGCGATGTGGAGGGGCGTGGTATGAGCACACTACTCCTACGCCGTTATTGACTTTTCCACACCTTGGGGCAGCTACTTATCGTTTCTCACTTGGTATCATGACGTCATGAGGTTGAGTACACCCCGTTCCAGGTCTCCCACCAAGGAAAAAACCCTGACACTATTGGGAACTGAACAGGGGTCATCCACTTGAGAGTCAGAGGCGCTAACCAGTCAACTGCAGAGACTGTAATGTTCATTACATATTACGTACATAACACCCAGCATAAAAGAATTATTAAGTGGTAATTGGATAACTAGTTATCCGTTTCGTTTTTAATTATTATCTTTATTTTAAGGTTAATGCTATGATGACGAATCTTTATCACCATATACTGAACATACTTTTTATACTTGACTGTGACTCGAAAGAAATGGTTTTATTAGTTACAACAAATGTTGAATGCATTGTTATCACCGGTATCGCATAATTCAGATATAAGCTGCTGTGGAGACCTTTTTATAAACATTGATACTGACTATTACATTAATGGAAATTTATCTAAGACTAGTCCCCTCTCCCCTCCGCTCACAAATATTTCAAATTGCTAAACAGCACGTAAGAGAAACTCGTCCTAGGAACGCATTGATGATATCCAAGACAGATCCTGGCGAAAGATCATTCCGGAAACCACAGGAAGATCTGCTCACATGAGAATACAATCGTAGCAGTCTTTGAATGCCGCAAGGACTCATTAATGTGTGGTTTTAGTACGAGCAGTCGCGGTATAAAATATAAACAATTGCGGCTATATAAAGCATGTTTTGAAAGAATTCCAGCTAGATTTGACAATGACTATAATGCGAAATTAGTCCACTGCACGGACGAGATTTATCTAAACTCTCTTGTGGAGCTAATGGTTCTACGTGACCATATGAGCCATTCAGAAGGCGTTAGACACATGTGTCTCAGCATTTTACGTTCTTGTTTCAAAAGCAGTAGATGCTGAAGTATGTTGCTGCTTACATAAGTAAATTATTTATTATTCCAGGTTGCTCAAAAAAAGTGAGTTTTTCATATTACAGGAACAACTAAGCCTGGATAGACCAGTATGTGTATAGTAATGCTGAAGAGATGAGCACATCAACAACTGAAGTAAACACTCAGGCTTACTGAAGAATAAAAAAATTGCTAAAAGGCAGTGGAAGAGAAGGTAGGCCCATGGCTTGTATTGATTGGAAGTTGTAATCTGCCCCGTCCTTCCGTCTTCCATCTGTTGTCCACGTTAAACAATGCCTAGTTCAAGTAATTAATAAGTAAAGTCTTGTACGAAGATCTGAGAGGAGCGAAGATTACAAAAAAGTTTCAAGTTTCCTTAGCTTGTCATGCTGAGATAGCTCCAGTTCTTGTCTAGGCGATTGATACTTGAAGCCGAAAATCTAACAACAGTTCCTCACGGTTGGTTTGACTTAAAAATTGGAGGATTGTTGTTGCAGAATTTTTTACTTAAATATATTTTCCACTGATTTTCTCACGTTTTAATGTATGACACAGTGTTTTTATTTTTCACATTAACAAAGCCGAAATTACATTGTTCGCACCTATTACACAAACACGCGTCTGATCACATCAGAGGCAAGCTTATGATTCTCAAACTCTGCTGCAATAACAATATTCCAACAATTTTTGTTAACACATGCATTCCTACTAGTTTTTGTTACATTATGAATTTAGATGATTATTTGATAAATCAATCCAGAAATGAACATAGTAAACAGTACAGGACTGCCTAATTAATAATAGAAATTTTAAGTGTGCAAATAATTCGTAATTTGAAATGTTTCTAAAAAAAATAATTTTAACTGTACATTCTGGACTAGTACTTATCGATTATAAAATCAAAACTAAAATATTTTATAAAGTAATTCCTTTTCATAAATATTAGCTTGAAATATAACATACTGTGTATAAATTTATATTAAGGTTCTCAGAAAAGAAACTGAGATGATACTGACCTGTCCAAAATTCGAAAAATGATACTGGTATCGACAATTACTATTCATGAAAAGTAAAGCTAGGGGAGGATGTCTCCTTACAAAGTGAAATCAACGTAAACTGTCAAGAAATGAAACCAGAATGAGGAAAGAGAGGACAACAAAAGTAAAAAATCGTGGTAGGAACAATTTAATTTTTTTTAGGAAACTTACACTTTGTTTTGGAGAAGTGAAAACTGAAGTTCAACGTCAAGGTGCAACTTGAAGGAGACGAAAGGATGGGAAAAGCAGATTAAGGGCACCGTATTAGGAAATGTACATTATAAACCTTTATGAGAATATTTCTTCTGTATTTTTAATTTTTTTACATGTATTTTAAAGAGAGGCGAACTAGTTGTTACTTATGGATTTATTTGAAAATTATAAATGTTTTAATCAGATTATTCATGTATTAAGTAACTTTTAACTCATGGCAGACACAAAATTCTGTGGTAAGTACCCAAATACGAAGAGCTCTCAGGAATAAACCGAGTTTTTCCATGCGTGTGTTACATAATATCGAAGTAACAATGTTTAACTGCATCACTGGTTTACTCCAATTTCAACCACTTCACGCAGGTTCAGCTGCTACTAGGGAATTCTGTGCCTGTCACAAATATTTAATTAAATGAGACGGAAGAGAATATGTGTAGCCAGAGGTATCTACAAGCTGAAGAAATTCCTTGAAGGACCATGGTTGTCTATAAATTATAGACGATATAGAAACTACAATATATTTCACCTTTTTCGGAAGTTGTTCACAGTTCCAACTTGCGAAGGTGAATCCCCAGCTCTGTGGATATTGCGGTCCTGACGCTACTAGGTACGTGCCTGAAATAAAAAAAAGAAATCCATAGGAAGAACCAAAGTCCAGGTCGGCAATGAAATACTACCTCACTAAGCCATCGTAAAAAGATAAGTTTCCTATTTCGCATGGATTACCAAATGTGGAGTGGAAATGGCCCTTCAGTATTGGATGACTAATAAATCGGTGAATCTCTCTTTTATTTGTCTCTATTTCCTTGCATATAGCAGAAAAACATTCTTTAATAATTCGGAAATCTGAGGGAAGAAATATGTCAGTCCTTAATAACAAAAAATCAAAACGGTAGCTAGTTTCGGGAAGCCTTATTGTTGCCAGATTCATTCTTGAGCGGTCATATAGCAAAAAGACTCATATCATTCAAGTTGAAAGCAGCAATGAAAACATCAAATTATTACGAACGTACACTGATGAGCCAAACATTAAGACTACCCGAGTAATAGCTTCTTTGTCTATGTCTGGAATGAAACACATCACTGATTCTCCGTATCAGGCATCCGACAGTGTTGATAGGCTTTTGGAGGTATGTGGCATAATACGGCTACGCACAGGTCATGTTAATTCGTGTAAATAACTGGCCTCTGATTTGCGTGTGCTGTGATGGCGCCCGATAGCGACCTCCATGGGTTCCATAGAATTTACATCAACATGAGTTCGTTACAGTGCTCCTCAAACCACTGTAGTATGGTTCTGGCTCCGAGACAAGGATAATTTTACTGCTGAAAGATGACATCGGGGAAGACATCAATCATGAAGTTGTCGCAGGTGGTTCGCAAGCTGTCAGCATGTCTTCGATTACTACCACTAGTCCCACGCACACGCAGGAAAATGTCTCCCATTTCATTTTTTTCACTTCACAGATCGATGTACACTAAAAACGTTATTCTTTGCATCTCCGTGTATTCTTTTCATGTTATAATATTTATTTCGTTGTTTCACATTCATGTAAGAGGCTGTCATTTGTGAGTCTCTGATAAAGCTTTGCCCTCTCAGCATCGACCAGATGTTGCCAATCTGTATGGCCGGCGCGAAACACGCAGTGTCCATGAAACAAAAACATCGGTACAGCACATCGTAGTCTTGTATGGGAAACATACACTGTCAGCAAATGGAAATCTAAAAGGGAAATAAATAAATTAATAAATAAAATAAATGTGAGTGTACTCTAATGGTCCTTCATAAAGTGCAGAGTCTTACAAACTAGAACACTTAAGCCTTTGTTTATTGGCGGGATTTGAGAGTCCCAGCAGATCCTGTATGTAATTATATAACTCAGCAACCTGTTGGATATGTTGGGACAGAAAGGTCCTATTCCATACAGTTCATGCTTCCTACTTTGGATGCCAGCACAGCCTGCACGACATTCCGAAGCCTATACGTTAGCCGGGAATGTGAACAGCTGTTCTGTATATGCCTGCTTGGTGTGTGGAACTATGAAGTTACGTATGTAAAAGTAAGGTTTATATGCGAACTGAGTTTAGTGATAATGTCTGTGTAGTTACTATTATACACATTAATGTTAATTTGTATAGAATATCAACTGAGTATTTTTGTAATATTAAATTATGACGTAGAATATAATTGTGACTTAGCAGTGCAGTTATTTCACAAGGTGCTGTTACAATGACTTTCGGCAGCTTCGCATTGACTTTTATAGCTTTATGTGCTTTCCGGACGTTTCGCAAACAAAAACACATCCTAGCTGAGGACAATACGTCATTTCATATTCCAAAAACAATAGAAACAGTGCGGGAACTGTGAAACCGGACTTAGTAAATTATTGACGTGTTTCGGGCTATGGTTACATATTAGATCAGGTCTTACAGACAAAGAAATTGATACTCAACTAGAAAATTTTCCAGATGATACTGATACATCATCTGAATGTAGTGATGCTAGTGAAGGTTAAATGATGCCTAATACTCGTCGGAATAATAGCGCAAAAGCTCTTCCCGTGTATGCTGATAATTCCTAAAATATTACGGAACGGACTTGAACTAAGTTGCAGTGAGGAAGAGGCAGACAATAAAGACTTCCGAAAATTTTATGCATTTCAATCAAGCAGTTCACTTTCTTTCAAATTGTCACGGGAATGACGTACGCAGTGTGTCCAGAACTCAGAAAGATGGAACGTAGTTTGAAGTCTGGGCACTCACAGTTGTGCAACATGATAATGAACAAATGGGTACCGTAGATAAAGCTGAGCTAATTAGGTTTCCTTATGAAACATAGAGAAACTCAAATAAGTTTTGATACAGATTGTTTTGTGCAGCAGAGGAAATTACTCTTTTGAATACCGATGTTTCATGCTGTGACGCAAAAGCGAAATTTATATTGACGGATTTCTAACGTAGAACTACACTTACAACTGGGAAACAAATGTCCAAAACACCGGGAGGCCCAAAAAGGGTCAAAATTCTCCTCCTTAAAATGCAAATGGAAAAAGGCACCATTTTCAGTACGAAACGACGTACGTTTGCAGAATTCAGGGCCTTACTGGGCAACATTTGCCAATTCAAAAGGCACATGTGAACTTTGCTCATGTACAAAGGTGGAATCTAGAGGCCATTCAAAGTGTTCAGAGCGTAAAATTTTTTGTATGTTAATGACAAAAAATGACTGCTTACATAAGCAATAAGCAATAAATCTACGTGTATGATTTTTTGGGACTTCCCAGTCCCTTAACGTAGTCATGTCGGTACTTACAAGACCTCCGAAAATTTTATGTATTTAAATGACTTTGTGTCACTTTTGAAACAAAATAATTTTGCTATTAGTTCAGTAACAGTTCATCAACTATTAAGGTAAAAATTTTGAGCTTTGATTTTATATTTTTTACAATTACAACCAATCAAGGGATAAAGAAAGATACCATTCTTTGCATCACTTGGCAAAGTGACCTTGCAATTTCTAACTAATAATTAAGTACGGACGGAGCTGGAAATGCAAATTGGCGTTCCATTACAACATACTGGTACTACAGTGCTATATCCTCTCCCTCGACACTCGGAGGTAAATTCCGACTACGCGACATTGGCATGTGTGATGATATCTTGGAAGGCACGTCCGCAAATCCGTTCTTCTCAGGCGGGGGCTGTCGGAGGGGTCGGACGTCGCAGTCAGACGCCGCTGGGATGGGACGCCCACTCTCCTTGATTCCATCGCGATGGAGGCGGGGGACAGGCGTCGCGACGCAAGGCGACGCCACGACGATTCGGCGCCGATTGGCCATTTATCCGGTGACGCGGGGCCGTGGGACGTCCGCTGATCGCGTGGCGACAGGGGGAAGGGGGCGTATTTCTCACTCCCTCCCTTGGTGGCGGGGGGGGGGGGGGGGGCAGGCAGTGTGCTGAGCCTGCTAGATTGAGTCCGATCACCGTGTTGCGTACTAAGTATCGACACACAGGACGATGAAAAAGATTCCTCACATTTCACATTGTTTTAAAGCGCATATCGTGCATTGTTTGCGTTTTCGGTGGAACCGGGCATGCACGCTTCCACTGCAGATTGGGTTACAACTTTCTGAACCCCCAAAATGAGGACAGCCTCGACGGCAATAATCAGCATGCTTTTAGGGTAGTTCTCGTCCGGATCTCGATTGGAAAACAGAATAAGGTAAACTCTTCTGACGTCATAGCACATAAGGTGTTTCAGTTGCCCTTGCTGATGTCGTTTTCTGCAACCCGCAATATAGTACCTGGCCTTTATAAACCACGCGCGAAATGTTCATATTCTTTGCTTACTATGTACAAATTATTAGTCCTACAGAAAAATGAACAAGGCCTTCTCGCAGAAAATTTCATGTAGTTAAATTTTGCACTGGGATACACTTTCACTGGAGCCCGTGATTATCGTGCTATTCAAGAAAAACATACAAAAGTGGTCTTTAAACACACCTCTCTCAACATTAAGTCCTCACCAGCCGGGATTTCTAGTACGATTTTCGTGGCACTCCACCCAACCACTGTACAAAAATTTCCGACTACACGAACGATTCCCGATCTTCGATCTTCCTTGGTCTGATGAATACAAGGATATAATTGTTTATTTGATGATGTTAAAATTGACGAAACTGTTGGGTTTGATGATGTTAAAATTCACGAAACTGTTGGGTAATATTTAAACAATCTTTAGTGTTACAAATTGTAAGTGATCGACTAAGCCGGTGGCGTAATAAGATCTGATGTAGCGTTTATATCACATCCACGTCCACGTTTATTATATTTTCTCGCTATGTTGTAATGCGCAGTATAAGAAGATTTTGTTGCTGGAGGCCATCGAGTAGGTAGGATCACAAGAAAAACTCATCGAATGCTGCGCCAGTTAGTCACATAGAGCGTGAGAACGGCCGGCCTAGCAAGAGGCATGTCTAATTGGAGCAGAAAGAGAGAGAGAGAGTGGCAGTGGGATTCACCTAAAATGCTGGGGGCCAAGAAATGAATCTTTAATAATTTATATACTGTTTCACTATTAATATGTAGCTACAACTATGCTGATGACGTTACCTGCGCCGAGAACTTGTTAATAATAATTTCAATATCACACAGTTCATCAGGAAATTCCAATTAAAATTTTTAGTTTCTATCATTGCTTATTGATGGAAAGGCTGGACCAATCTCAAGTGTCCCCCGAGAGGACAGGCGCCAAACTGCTAAGGTACCTCACTACTACTCTACGATCGGTTTACGAGGTGGTGATGCATGAATCCGAGTGTAAAATCTGATCTCATGTAAAGACGGAAGTGTTTGTTGAAAAATTGCCTCGGAGGAAGTACTTGTGCGATGTAGCGCTAATCCAAGACGATCTACGATCTGCTTTTGAGATGGCAACAAGCAAACTAGTGTGTGAAGTGCAACTCGGCTTGAAGATGGAATTAATTGTTAAAGCTGCCTCGAAAACATATTTGTGCGATCTCATGTCGATTCTAATATCGAGTTAAGCATTTTTGTGACTTTTTTGGTGCTCGGGAACTAATGGTTAATGACCAGGAATCTTGTTATGAATACGAACCATAGACTGGCTATAGAAATCATTATAATTGATAAAATAAAACGAAATTAGTTGGAATTTTAACATCTTACAAATTTCACTATGCTTAGTATTGTAACCCACCTACTTCTCACGTTATTATGAAGTGTTTATTGCACAAGCGTCAGAGCTCACGATCTACGCAAAAGAAACGAACTGAGCCAGATCTACAACACGAGAAGTAAGTAATTTGGCTTCGGTCCAGTTACGTGAAGTGAGGGAGGACGCACTAGAGTTACATTAGCAAATCGCACGCTGCATCAGTGTGCGTCGACGTGTACATATTGTGGTAGAAGATGTTACGTAAATTCACTCCCCTGTCTGTGATTAGTGTTACACAGTCAGTGCAGATTATAAAAGGTCGAAAATCGAATGTGGGAAATAATTCGTGCAGACACAAATCTTTGTGCAGTCCTAGGTGGGAGTGCCATGAACAACATCCTAGAAATCCTGACTGGCTTGAGGGTGTGGGGGGGCGGGGGGCTGTGTATGGGAGAGCGGGTGCGTTTTAAAGTCACTTTCGTACGTTTTTCTTGAATAATTCTAAAACTACGGCCACTAGCGAAACCTATGTAATTACGATCAGTTTCTTGCAAAAAGGGTCCTGATCATTCTTTTCTCTGAAGGACTAACAACATGCGCGTTGCTAGCGACTGAAATCTCGCGCTTGGTTTATGAACGCCAGATATAACACAGCGGGTTGCATAAAACGACCTCGGGTGGAGCCGCTGAGTCGTCATGTATGTAGAAGTGCTACAATTTTGTTTTAAATAAAGAAGTATGATAATAAAAGGAAGTATGATTGCCTTTAACTTAGCTGTAGCACAGTCCAGTATTAGTATGGGATATTTACAGTTTTAAATAAAGTACGACTGCCCTAAAACAGTGACTGTCATGTTCCTATCAAGATGCGGACTAATCCCTTTAGGACTACCGAATGAGGCATTATATTTTGTCTCTGTGCTCCTCGTCAAATATGTGGAGTCTAGGAATCTTACGTACTCGGTTCGCTAGACAAACAATTCAAACAGATAGTATTAACGAGTTTTATTACAAAATGAGAAGAGGTAATATTTAACTTTTCAGATTACACAGATGTGTCGCAAACAAAGGACGGCATACATAATAAGCACTTTTCTTCAGTATAGACAATCCTAATTCTTAGCTACATAGAGTGTACAAGCGAAGTAACGATCGTTGACGCTTTTATCCAACTCACTTGTCTTTAAGCTCCTACTCAACTGGGGCTACGCCAGTCCGTCCCAGCGCTTATGTCCCCTTCACACTGGGGCCGAAGCAGTCGCATTGTCGTCCTGGAAGAGAGGTCGGTCACCGTGCGATAAGCTGACGTCTTCTCACAGCCTTCTCTTCTCTATCGTTCCCGACTGGCGTGCTGGCGCTTGACTTTACGCCGTAACACACTGTTAGTTGACCTTTGTGTTGTCAAACAGCTATATCATTTACGAAAGATACGAGACAAAAGATATTGCACACATCACATACATCTACATTACTTTAGAGCTTATGTCCCATGCATAGTTTTTACTGGACTGAATCTTGTTTAAAAGATCCTTTTGTTGACACAAATATTTTAAAAAATTGCAAAATTAAACTTTAATACTGTTATTCCTTTTACAGATTCAAGTGTCTACGCCTCTCCATTGTCCATTTCCCTAATTAAACACAAGTGCTATAGGCTGACACAGCCAACGAAACAAACTATTATTTGAATTAAAAACGTGTTTCAGTTGTAATCAGTATGGCTCTCAGTTACGGATGTTCTCGAAATCAAAATTTATACCTTTAAGCTAAGACGTAGCTTAATATTAAGAAAACAGTCTTAATCGCGTTTTTTTATGTATTTAGTGCCGACGAGTTTCAGCCCTCGCAAGGGCCATCTTCAGGGCGAACATACTATGAAATTACAATAAATATTGGTCGACTGCTGGTGGCGTCACGTCTATAATGGTGTGGCAGGAGACATGCAAGATACTGTCTATGTTTTACGTAACGAAGCGGGAAGAAGTTTTTTGTACAAATCATTTTTACCCTCGATGCCATTATGGTGCTTCTATTGTTCATACTGACTGTAAGCTAAATATTACCGTACGAGATCATGGTCTAGGACATGACTAGATCGAAAGGCATCCTACCGACCACTAGCGACTATCACGCACAGTCTGTAACTTGAGTGTACGATTGGTATACTTCATTATAATATCGCACATCTTCGGTTATACCAAAATTATTCATCTATTTGATATCAATTTTCCTGTCATTGTAAAGTTCATGAAAGATAGCGTTTAACCTGTGGACTCCTCCTAATGTCTGAGTGGCAAAAGGCAACATTTATTAGCAAATATTAATTAATGATGGTTACTTGATTCACCCCAGAATAAATGTACATCCCCTACGTATCTGTTTGCTGACGCCACGAACGTTTTCTTTATCGACACCTCATCACACTGGCTGTGAAAGCGCCAGATGGCCAACCGCCTCTGCTAACCACCTTGGGAACCTACCGATCGCTCCTTACTCAGTACGTACCCCAGTGCCGATACATTAGTTTCACGTATGTGAAACTGCAAAACTAGAAATAAAGTAAAATACGATGTTATATGGAAATAAGGGGTTAATTGCAAGCGCTGGGCCTTGCCGCCATTAACTATGTGAGTGGTCTGGGTGAGGCATTGTCGCCCTAAGGCTCACCTGGCACGACATGGAAAATGTTTAAATGACATTCAACCTCATATTCCTATCCCACTGCGAATATTGAAATAGCAAGTAATTTCAAACATACGGGAAGTCATCTCTGTGTTCTAAATTTATAGTCGTATTACTAAGGCATACAAGCTGTCACTGAACTCTAACGTCAGAGCAGCAGTGAAAATTGTTTGGATGATGTTTTCAACTGGTCTATATGAACTTACTCCCGATGAACCATGGACCTTTCCGTTGGTGTGGAGGGTTGCTTGCCCTACCGTAGGTCCAACAACGGTGGAGTGGTATCTGTTAAGAGGCCAGACCAACGTGTGGTTTCTGAAGAGGGGCTGCAGCCTTTTCAGTAGTTGCAGGGCAACAGTCTGGGAGATAGACTGAGATGGTCTTGTAACATTAACCAAAACGGCCTTGCTGTGCTGGTACTGCGAACGGCTGAAAGCAAGGGAAAACTACAGCGGTAATACTTCCCGAGGGCACTCAGCTTTACTGTACGGTTAAATGACGGTGGCGTCCTCTTGGATAAAATATTCCGGAGGTAAAATAGTCCGCCATTCGGAACTTCAGGCTGGGACTACTCAGGAGGACGTCGTTATCAGGAGAAACAAAACTGGCGTTCTACGGCTCGGAGCGTGGAATGACAGATACCTTAATAGGGCAGGTATGTTAGAAAATATAAAATGGTAAATGGGTAAGCTAAAGTTACATGCAGTGGGAAGTAGTGAAGTTTGGTGGCAGGAGGAACAAGACTTCTGGTCAGGTGAATAGAGGCTTATAAATACAAAATGAAATAGCAGTAAGGCAGGAGTAGGTTTAATAATGAATAAAAAAAATAGGAGCGTATGTAAGCAACTGTGAACAGCATAACGAACGCATTATTGCAGCTAAGATAGACACGAAGCCCATGTCTACCACAGTAGTACAAGTTCATATGCCAACTGGCTCCTCAGATGATGATGAGATTGAAGAAACGTATGATGCAATAAAATAAATTATTCAGAGTGAAAGCATACAAAAATTTAATAGTGATGGCGGACTGCAACTCGATAGCAGGGAAAGGAAGAGAAGGAAAAGTAGTCGGTGAATATGGAATGGGGGTAAGGAATGAAGGAAGGAGCCGTCTGGTAGAATTTTGCGCAAAGCATAATTTAATCATAGCTAACAATCGGTTTAAGAATCATGAAAGAAGGTTGTATACGAGGAAGAGGCATGGAGACACTGGAAGGTTTCAGGTAGGGTATATAATGGTAAGACAGAAATTTAGGAACTAGGTTTTAAACTGTAAAACATTTCCAGGGACAGATGTGGACTCTGCCACAATTTATTGGTAATGAACTATAGATTAAAACGAAAGAAACTCCAAAAATGATGAAATTTAAGGAGATGGGACCCGGATAAACTAAAAGAACCAGAGGGTGCAGAGAGTTTCTGAGAGGCCATTAGGGAACGATTGACAAGAACGGGGGAAACAAATATGCTAAATGAAGAATGGGTAGCTTTTAGGGATGATATAGTGAAGGCGTATATCACAACTGGTAAGATAGATGCCACCTACAGGAAAATTGGAGAGACCTTTCGAGAAAAGAGAACCATTCGTATGAATATCACGAGCACAGATGAGAAACCAGTCCGAAGCAAAGAAGGTAAAGGAGAAAGGTGGAAGGAGCATATAGAGGGTCTATACAAGGACGATGTCCTTGAGGCCAATATTATGGAAATGGTAGAGGCGGTAGATGAAGATGAAACTGGAAATATAATACTGTATGAAGAATTTGACACAGCACTAAAAGACCTAAGGCGAAACAAGCCCCTTGGAGTAGACAACATTCCCTCAGAACTACAGGTAGCCTTTGAATAGCCAGCCATGATAAAGCTCTGTCATCTGGTGAGCAAGATGTATGAGACAGGCAAAATACCCTCAGACTTCAAGAAGAATATACTAATTCCAATCCCAAAGAAAGCAGGTGTTGACAGGTCTGAAAGTTACCAAACTATCAGTTTAATAATAATAACGTGAATTCGTTACAGGCGAATGGAAAAACTTGTGGAAGCAAACCTCGGAGAAGATCGGTTTGGATTCCATAGAAATGTTGGAACCCGCGAAGCTATAACGACCCAACGGCTTCTCAGAATATAAATTTAGAAAAGGCAAACCTACGTTCCTGGCATTTGTAGATTTAGAAAACACTTTTCACAATGTTGACTGGAATACCCTCTTTCAAATTTTGAAGGTGGCACGGGTCAAATACAGGGAGCGAAGGGCTATTTACAATTTGTACAGAAACCACATCGCTGTTATATGAGTCGAGGGGCCTGAAAGGGAAGCTGTGGTTAAGAAGGGAGTCAGGCAGGTTTGTAGCCTATTCCAATGTTATTCAGTCTGTATATTGAGCAACCAGTAAAGAAAACAATAGAGAAATTTGGAGTAGAAATTAAAATCCATGGCAAAGAAAAAAAATTTTGAGGTTTGCCGATGACACTGTAACTCTGTCAGAGACAGTAAAGGAACTGGAAGAGTAGTCAGACGGAATGGACAGCATCTTGAAAGGAGGATATAACGTGAACATCAACAAAAGCAAAAGGAGGATAACGGAGTGTACTCGAGTTGAATCAGGTGATGCTGAGGGAATTAGATTAGGAAATGTGACACTTAAAGTAGTAAAGGAGTTTTGCTATTTGGGGAGCAAAATAACTGATGATGGTCGAAGTAGAGAGGATATCAAGTGTAGCCTGGCAATGGCACGGAAAGCGTTTAAGAAGAAGAGAAATTTGTTAACATCGAGTATTGATTTAAGTGTCAGGAAGTCGTTTCTGAAAGTATTTGTAAGGAGTGTAGCCATGTATGGAAGTGAAACGTGGACGATAAATAGTTTGGACAAGAAGAGAATAGAAACTATCGAAATGTGGTGCTACAGAAGAATGCTGAAGATTAAATGGGTAGATCACATAACTAATGAGGAGGTATTGAATAGAATTGGGGAGAAGAGGAGTTTGTGGCACAATTTCTCTAGAAGAAGGGATCGGTTGGTAGAACATTTTTTGAGGCATCAAGAGATCACCAATTTAGTACTGGAGGGAAGCGTGGAGGGTAAAAATCGTAGAGGGAGACCTAAGGAAGACTAGACTACGCAGATTCAGAAGGATGTAGGCTGCAGTAGTTGCTCAGAGATGAAGAAGCTTGTACAGGATAGAGTAGCATGGAGAGTTGCATCAAATTTCTCAGGTCTGAGGACCACAACAAGAACAACATCAATTTTTCGCCATTTTAAACTTATGGCGACTTGATTCTTTGTCGTCTGACAACCAAGCAACCTGCACTCTTAACCCCCAGGTCTACCACATTGGGTACCGTTCTCACAGGGCTGAAAATGCCAAAATATTTGACAACCATGTAGACTGCGTTCAAATCCTCGGTCTACCATGCTGGATCGTGATATTCTCTTCTGACGTAGGGGCTGCGTCCTTATTCCGAAATCCGCTATTTTCTCTCTTCACCTTAAATTCGAGAGTCATGGGGCTCTTCTCACATTTTCAGTTTAGCCATCTTGGATTCTGACTTTATTGGGCTACACCTGCATTTCAAGGTTCACCATCTTGCAAGACCATCTTGGATAGTCGTCATGGGGAAGGTAATCCAACTATAACGCCTTCTTTGCTCAAATCCACATTCCAGCCAACTTGGATCGCCACTTGATTCTTTTCACTTTTACACCTACAGGACAGTTGATTATCTTGGATTGTGATAGAGAGTCTTGCTTCACATCCGCCATCTTGGAATTTATACTCAGCGGAATTGCCGATCTATTTTTTAAAACTTTCCACTGTTCTACACTTAACACAATAAGAGTATTTTGAATGTCTTGTCATTTTTTCAATCTCCTATAATTTCATAAATAGGGAAATTGGGCTATGCAGTCAGGGGGTTGGGGGATCTGGCAATATTACCTGACACCATGGGTATAGCGCAGAGGGTAGGGAGAGTCGAAATCTTGCAACGGTGCAGACTACACTCATCCAGCCGAGCTGCACTAGACCTAAGCTGCACATCTATTTGGCACTATAATTTCTACTGGCCATTTGGACTTCATGGTGCTGGGCTACAGTCTGAGCTTGCACTTTTTGCTTCTATTCGAGGGTTCAGTGTTGGGATGGCAGTGGCTAAGATGTTTTAAATAAGTAGCTACATTTATGAGATAGAAAATCGTGATAGCATTTACTATGGGACTCGTCAGTGAATTATTGATGTTGTAATATTTAGCTGGAGGGTTTGATGCACCACTGAGTACAGTCATGTCCTTTGCGAGTGTCTTCAGCCCTGCGTGATTATTGCAACTTAAGCCTTGGTGACATCTCAAAAAATTTAATGTCCACATCTGCATCTGTTCTCAAATTAATTATCTGTTGAGGCCTCATGATGTGTATCACGGCTTATCTCATAGTCATGTTGTCTCATTGCATTCTTTTCTTTTCCATTCGATGTACTCCCTCATTATTTTCTCACTTTTCCAACCCAGTTTTCATCATAATTCTTTAAAACACAGTGCAATATCTGATATTCTCCACGTGTCTGTACCGCTTCGCCTCCATACAAGGCTACACTCCCGACAAATTTATTCAGAAAAGACTTCCTAAGACTTAAATTTGTTTTACGTATTAACGTATTTTCTTTTCCCAGGTATGTGTTTCTAGCTGCTGATGCTATGCATTTTATATTTTCTTTACTTCTCCCATCGTCGGTTATTTTACTGCCCAAATAGCGAAAAGCGTCTACAACTTTTAGAGTCCGATTTCGTAATCTATTTCTTCAAAGAACACTTAATTTATTTCTACTACACTTTCTTAGCTGTTGATGATGTTCCTATTACAATTTTTTCATACAGCTTAGCTGTCAATTACTTTACCATCTCTAACTATACTACATCATCGGGAACCCTTAATTTTTTTTATGTTTCTTCTCCCTAACATTTATTTCCCTTTCAAAATTTGTCCATCATTACTTTACTGCATGCAATTTGTACAGACTGAATAACACAACATTCTCAACTACTACGTCTGTCAACACTTGTAATTTCTGTTTCGTTGTTGCCATCCGATCTCCTGTTAGCTCCCACGCGAGGGCGAGGAACTCAGCAATACTTTGAGCTTTTCCCACTCGTCCACGGATGGCGTTGTCCTGCCTGCTTCTTTAGGTTCTAATTTTTCGTCTACTCTACACGCCAGTGTGTGGTATCCAAGATTCCCACATTTGTACACTCTTTTGTGACACTCCAATAACAATCACCAATTCCATTTAGTTGTGATCTTACTTATAATTCTATTGTTCTACGTTCTTTGGACCTCAGCCACGTGTGTAAGTATTCTTTGTATAGGTCTCCAGATATTCTGGTTGCACAGTCATTGAGATCGGTCCAGAGCGTTTGGTCTCTAAGTGAGTGTGTCATGCCGCCGTTTATGTGTGCTTGTAGTCTTTCCTGCGACTAATGGTCACAATATAGAAGTATGTGTTCTTGGAACCGATAGCCTGTCCACAGTCAGAGTCAGTATGCTCACCGAGGTTTCCACTCAGCAGATGCCTGGGGTACGACCCTTGGCCAGCAAGAAATGATCCACAACCTGGACGGGACTGATATGTTTCATACTCATCTACTTCCTGTAAATTTGAGATGGAAGCGTCTACGCTACGGATATTTCGCAGTCGTCTCACCCCCCCATATGCCTTTAATTCAATCCCCAAGATATGAACCCTTTCTAGGTACCAGGTGGCTATAATTAAAGTGCAGGTACTCACAGATGTCAAATACGGGCTGTAATTATTTAATGGCAGCCAGACTTTGTAGATACTCTACTGCTTTAATGGGGAACTAATTTACGCTGGAAAAAAGTAGTTCCAGATTTTTTCCACCAGATGAAAATCTGGGGCCGTGTTTGCAAGAATGACATATAGAAATACTTTAATATGTATTGGACTAGGAATGAAACGTGTGTACAAAGATTAAACAAATGAGGAAGGCATGATGTTAATTTTTCTTATTGCCTGCTGCTTACATAGTTCGTTCAATACAAGCACTGTAGATCGAGATGCTGTATGCGTAAAACGACGTGATCGGCAGTTGCTCGCATCAGCTCTTGTGAAACCTAAGTAAAGGGTTGTCTCACCAGAGCCAAAAATCACATGGGTTCCCATCAGGTAATCTTGCAGGCCATTCATCTGGAAAACATTAGGAGGTTCGTGGAAGGTTGCGTTAAGCAGACCTTTCACTGGGTGCGCGACATGAGTTGTTGCCCCATCTTGCATGTTAAGAGTCGTTCCCACACCGCAGTTCCAAAGTAGGAATCACATGCTGTACAAAGAGGCCTCGATCTTCCTGGGGTACCAGTGTAATATAGACTAAAAAACTTTCCATCGTCAGATGGACAATTGTTACGATACTCCACGAGCACTAGCACTACCAAGGACCGTGTTTTTTCATCAATTACAGCAAAAAAAAAAAAAAAAAAAACTCGTCAATAACGTCTTCCAGGATAGGAAGTCTTCCACTTCAGGTGCCACACCAAACTAATCTGCGTTTTGGAATTTCATTATGATCCTCATTAAACCATTTAATGACATCGGGCCCCTCGCCAGACTATTCAGGCAGAGAAACTCTCCCAATGGAGCACTGTATTTGCTGTCGCTCATACAAAACGGTATCATTAACAGCGCACGGACTCTCTTCTCGATAGCTATACTGTTCACTGACTTTATGGCCTGTCAAGTAACAGTGTGGATCTCATTCGGTCATAGAGTGACAGCGCCAGTTTCCGCCTGGTGGCCAGAATTGAAGCTAATTTTTTTTTTCCAGAGTACATCGGTACCGCATTAACGCGTAAGAATATTTATCAGACTTCGCTGACATGGGCGAATTTCAGCCCACACTGGACCTCTATGATTAGCTGTACTTTATTATGACGACGCAGTTTTATTCTCTCCCTAAGATGATTCTCACAGCGTCCAATATGCCCGCTTCCAGCCAGCCAATGCGTTAGCACGCGACACTTAATTGTTATCTCTGCCGGGTACAGCCCAAGTGCCATGCACAGTGTTCAAAATGGTTCAAATGGCTCTAAGCACTATGGGATTTAACATCTGAGGTCATCAGTCCCCTATACTTAGAACTATTTAGCTACTAATCTAAGGACATCACACACATCCATGCCCGAGGCAGGCTTCGAACCTGCGACCGTAGCAGGAGTGCGCTTCCGGACTGAAGCACGTAGAACCGCTCGGCCACAGCGGCCGGCACCTTGCACAGTGTCTCAATTGATGTGTGCAGAAGGACCCTAGGAAACCTCAAGAGTACTCTCCTCTGTCCGTGAGTTCCCACCATGCTGCTGGACTGATAGCAACAGCACTAGGGAAAACGTGTCAGAGCAGAGTGGGATGGGTGCTGCGCTAACCAGGAGGCACCGGGAGAAAGAGGGAAGTGCTCAAGACGGTGCTGTCGGTCCCGCTGCGTTCGAGGCTTCTGGGCCGTCCCGCTGGGCCTGATTGGATTACCCCTCCAGTGGGCGACGCGCCCCAGGCCGGATGCTGATAGCTGCTCTGCCGAGAGTGGTCTGTAAACGAGGAGCCAGTGTGGCGGGGGAAGCAGCGTTGCTGACTTGAGGACGGCTTTGTGGCAAGTGCCTTGCTGCCGACGGTCGACCACAGCGTCCCAAAGACAGCAACTACGTCCACACGGTGTGGTAACGACACTCACTGATCAGTTCCTAGCAGATACGAACCAGCATCTCGCTCTTGACGCAAAGATGTCTACCTTCGTAAATGTAGTTATGGGTGTACCCAAAGAGCTTGTTGTAGGAAGAGTGCTGTTCACGTTGATGCTGTTGTTGTCTTCAGTCTGAAGGCTGGTTTGATGCAGCACTCCATGCTACTGTATTCACCTCTTGGTCTCTTTCTACAGTTTTTACCCCCCATCCCTACTTCCCTCTGACACTAATTTGGTGATCCCTCCATGTCGCAGAATGTGTTCTATCAATAGATCCCTTTTGCTACTTGTGTTGTGTCACTAATCTCCTTTCTCTCCACTTCTGGTCAGTACCTTCTCATTAGTTACGTGATCTACCTATCTAATTGGAAATTTGTTGTAAGTTTCTACAGGACGAAACTGCTGAGGTCATCGGTCCCTTGGCTTACTCACAACTTAATCTAACTTAAACTAACTTACGCTGGAGACAACACACACCTACCCATGCCTGAGAGAGGACTCGAACGTCCGACGGGGGCAGCCGCACGAACCGTGGCAAGACGCCCTAGACCTCACGGCTACCCCGCACGCTCCCATCTAATTTTCAGCAGTCACCTTTAACACCACGTTTCAAAAGCATCTATTTTCTTCTTGTCTAAATTGTTTATCATCCACCTTTCACTTTCATTGATGGATTTATTCCACTGTCTGTCTTTCACTGAAGTTTTTTGTCGTCTATAGATCATGGAGCCACTTCTTTGAAGTTTTATCACACGTCCTGTCATCTTGTCCTTTCTTCTTGGTAATTTCATTATGTTTCTTTCATCACCAAACCTGAGGAGAATATCCGCTTTCCTTCCCTTATTAGCATCCTTTTACAGCACCCATTTTCAAGCCCTTCGAGCCTTCCTTTCCGGTTTACCCAGATCCCAAGAATCACTACCATAGAATACGGCTCTCCAAACGTACATTCTCAGAAATTGCTTTCTCAAAATAAGGACTATCTATTGTCATTTTTATGTCCTTGCTTCGTCTGTCGTGTTTCATTTTGCTCCCAAGGTAGTGGAATTCCATAACTTCGTCTACTTCACTGTGCGCAATTTTGATGTTAAGTTTATCGATATCTTCATTGCTACCATTATCGATTACGTTTGTCTCCATAGGTTTACCCTCAATCCGTAACCTGTACTCATTAGACTGTACACTCCATTCAACAGGCGCTGTCATTCTTCACTTTCACTGAGGACAGCAATGCCATAACCGTATCTTATCACTGAAATCCTCTCACACTCGCTTTAACTCTGTGGAATGTTGCTTTTGTTTTTCTCATTCCTCTTCCGAACTCTGGATTGGACAGCATGGGTGAAAGACCACACCCCTGCGACAAGCCCTTTCTAATCTGAGCATTACTGGTACTTCCACGTACTGTACGAAGTCGTGCTGAAAAGTAATGCCTCCGAATTTTTCATGTGAAAAAACTTAAAGATTTTAAATTAAACGAACAGTATTAGCTTTATACGTGGTTATTCTTCGTGTCTACGTCGGCGCGTGCTGTAATAGAGTTCACATCTCGAAGAGTTCGTCCTCACGTGCGGCACCCTTTGTTTCAGCATGCGGATGCCAGACCACACACGACCGCTGCGACATCTGCAACAATCCGACGTCTTGGGTTCATTGCCGTAGATCATCCTCCATGCAGTATCGACTTGACCTCGTCGGATTTTCATCTGCTTTCAGAACTTAAAGAACACCTCCGAGGGCTTCATTTCGATAATGATGAAGCTGTGTAAGCGGAGGTTAGGTTGTACCCCTTCAACAAACATTCTACAGTGACGGTATCAACGAACTAGTCTCTCTCTGGGAGAAATGTGTTTTTCGCCAGGGTGGCGACATAAATTTGTAGTCAAAAAAATGGTCTTATTCAAAAAATTCGAAGAATTTCAAATAAAAAATTCTGCTAAATTACCTGTGCTTTCCGATAGCTTACTCATATATTGAATTTAATTGATGAAAGGAGAAAATATAAAAATGCAGCAAATGAAGCAGGCAAAAAGGAATAAAAACGTCTCAAAAATGAGGTCGACAGGAAGTGCAAAATGGCTAAGCAGTGATGGCTAGAGGACAAATGTAAGGATGTAGAGGCTTATCTCACTAGGGGTAAGATAGATACTGCCTACAGGAAAATTAAAGAGCCCTTTGGAGATAAGAGAACCACTTGTATAAACATCAAGAGCTCAGATGGAAACCCAGTTCTAAGCACAGAATGGAAAGCAGAAAGGTGGAAGGAGTATATAGAGGGTCTATACAAGGGCGATCTACTTGAGGACAATATTATGGAAATGGAAGAGGATGTAGATGAAGATGTAATGGGAGATACGATAGTGCGTGAAGAGTTGACAGAGCACTGAAAGACCTGAGTCGAAACAAGACCCCCGGAGTAGACAACATTCCATTGGAACTACTGACGGCGTTGGAAGAGCCAGTCCTGACAAAACTCTACCATCTGGTGAGCAAGATGTATGAAACAGGCGAAATACCCTCAGACTTCAAGAAGAATATAATAACTCCAATCCCAAAGAAAGCAGGTGTTGACAGATGTGAAAATTACCGAATTATCAGTTTAATAAGTCACAGCTGCTAAATACTAACGCGAATTCTTTACAGACGAATGGAAAAACTGGTAGAAGCCGACCTCGGGGAAGATCAGTTTGGATTCCGTAGAAATACTGGAACACGTGAGGTAATACTGACCTTACGACTTATCTTAGAATAAAGACTAAGGAAAGGCAAACCTACGTTTCTAGCATTTGTAGACTTAGAGAAAGCTTTTGACAATGTTGACTGGAATACTCTCTTTCAAATTCTAAAGGTGGCAGGGGTAAAATAAAGGGAGCGAAAGGCTATTTACAATTTGTACAGAAACCAGATGGCAGTTATAAGAGTCGAGGGACATGAAAGGGAAGCAGTTGTTGGGAAGGGAGTCAGGCAGGGTTGTAGCCTCTCCCCGATGTTTTTCAATCTGTATATTGAGCAAGCAATAAAGGAAACAAAAGAAAAATTCGGAGTAGGTATTAAAATCCATGGAGAAGAAATAAAAACTTCGAGGTTCGCCGATGATATTGTAATTTTGTCAGAGACAGCAAAGGACGTGGAAGAGCAGTTGAATGGAATGGATAGTGTCTTGAAAGGAGGATATAAGATGAACATCAACAAAAGCAAAACGAGGATAATGGAATGTAGTCGAATTAAGTCGGGTGATGCTGAGGGAATTAGACTAGGAAATGAGACACTTAAAGTAGTAAAGGAGTTTTGCTATTTGGGGAGCAAATTAAGTGATGATGGTCGAAGTTGAGAAGATATAAAATGCAGACTGGCAATGGCATGGAAAGCGTTTCTGAAGAAGAGAAATTTGTTAACATCGAGTATAGATTTAAGTGTCAGGAAGTCATTTCTGAAAGTATTTGTATGGAGTGTAGCCATGTATGGAAGTGAAACATGGACGATAACTAGTTTGGACAAGAAGAGAATTGAAGCTTTCGAAATGTGGTGCTACAGAAGAATGCTGAAGATTAGATGGGTAGATCATATAACTAATGAGGAGGTATTGAATAGGATTGGGGAGAAGTTTGTGGCACAACTTGACCAGAAGAAGGGATCGGTTGGTAGGAAATGTTCTGAGGCATCAACGGATCACCAATTTAGTATTGAAGGGCAGCGTGGAGGGTAAAAATCGTAGAGGGAGACCAAGAGATGAATACACTAAGCAGATTCAGAGGGATGTAGGTTGCAGTGGGTGCTGGGAGATGAAGAAGCTTGCACAGGATATAGTAGCATGGAGAGCTGCATCAAACCAGTCTCAGGACTGAAGACCACAACAACAACAACAACACATATTTCTCTCAGGATTTCGATCTTGCTTTATTTTACAATGTTAAACTTTTTTTCTAGGTCGACAAACTGCTTGTTAAGTCTTGCTTGCATTATCAAGTCAACTTCAGGACCGCCATTTGCTTTTATGTACCGTAAAACCGCAAAACACAGCACTATCATACGCCGCGGATTCGGATATATTGAAGAAAATGCAACAGGTGATGCATGTAGTGGCGCAGGTCCCAACAGCTATGACATCCAGCCTACACGCAATGTTCTAAAGACCAGTATTGATTTTGAACGCGTCAGACGCTGGGAAGTACTCGACAATAAGGCGTCCGGTCACTACACATACGTTATTGATGGTCGACGAAATGAGAGTAGAAGAACAAAACATAGGAAATATAGTCAGTATTGCATAATATAAATATTCCCAAAACTGCATCAGCAGAACAAACTGATTTTGAGGATAGTGAGACGAAGTAAACCAAACCATATTTGCTTGTTGCACCTGATGAACAAAGAGCAATACACACAACACAAAATTCGTGACATACCAGCCAAAAAGAGATAACTGAGGTCTTTAGAGGAATATATTCAGCAGCTCTCAGATACTTCTGTAAGTAGTTCTATATTTTGTAGGGTATTTTACGTATATAAAGTAGTACAATATTTTGTTTGAAAACCTGTATCGTTGTTGTGTGGTCCAAGCTGTATAAAGATTATCTGATAGGCAAGATTTTAAAACGTCACTTTTATAACATTCGTTAAATTCAAATACTGTACTCATAAAGTGCAGCGTATCAGCGTATCAGTTTCAAAAACTTATATGCATAATTTGGCAATCCACGGATCACTCTCGATATACTGCAGTTGCTCTATAACGCATGGGAAAAGCATTTCCCCCGACAACGGTTTTGTGTCAGTCTTCTATTGTACGAGGGGCGTTCAGAAAGTAAGCTCCCATCGGTCGCGAAATGGAAACGACTGTGAAAATCCGATAAAGCTTTGCACAGATGTGTTGGGTAGTGTCTCTAGTATAACCCCAGTTAGCATCACGTCGCTCTTCTCATTTCTGAGCTCGCAGTGAGTGCGTAAAGATGTCTAGAAAATAGTGTCTGCCGCCAAGTACGAGGGCCTGGTGAGAAATTTCGCCTGAAGCTACGCAGCTAACATTACATAACTGTCGTGCTGTTTCTTATTCAAGACAATTCTCAGCCGCATTCTGCAGGGGCAATGAAGATGCTCCTGCATCGTTTTCAAATGGAAATGTGAGATTACCCACAATACAGTCCGCAATTGTCTCCCCCTGAGTTTCATCTCTGGTCACATGAACCGCTGTCTTTGAAGACAACATTTTGACACAGACAACGAGGTGTAGGCCAGCGTGGAGAACTGGCGGAAAGCACTGGCGGCTGCCTTCTATGATGAGGCTACTGAAAAGTTGGTACAACGCTATGACAAAAGTCTAAGTCAGAACGGCAACTACGTAGAAAAGTAGCTGAAAGGTGTAGCTAATTGTTACAAGTAAGACATTTCTGATGTTCAATGTGGTTTCAATTTGGCAATCAATCGGAGCTTACTTTCTGAACAGGCCTCGTATTACACAATTAGAAACTCATTTACATAACAGGAGTTGTCGAGTAGAAGCTTTTTACTTTTTTTCTAATTTTACTCTGCTCCAAATTGACGTTGTCTGAATACTGAGAAGATTTTATACAACGACGTCACCACAAAAGAGTCAATATTACCTGGGATGAAAAGATCACCGTGTCAGATGATGTCTCAACTAATGAACTCAAGACCGAGCGCTGACGTTTAACAGAAAGTGTGATAGTAAGCTATTACGGTGACCATGTGCGGACTGATTCAAATCCTCGAAACATAATTCATCAAATATCAGACTCGTTTTTGTATCAGTGTGTGGGTAGGTATAGTGTGTCATAAACGTAACTAGTCAAACTGACAGGAACTGTCAAACCCAATTTTATGTGCAATTGTGTACCCGTACTGTTGGGGAAAGTAGCACTTGCAGGAAGATATTAGATGGTAGGCTGAAGTTCAAGACATTAGTCAAGAAGAATCAATACGCAAAGAAGTGGGTTACGGAAGTGCTAAGGAATGACGAGATTCGTTTGAAGTTCTCTAACGCTATAGATACAGCAATAAGGAATAGCGCAGTAGGCAGTACAGTTGAAGAGGAATGGACATCTCTAAAAAGGGCCATCACTGAAGTTGGGATGGAAAACATACGTACAAAGAAGGTAGCTGCGAAGAAACCATGGGTAACAGAAGAAATACTTCAGTTGATTGATGAAAGGAGGAAGTACAAACATGTTCCGGGAAAATCAGGAATACAGAAATACAAGTCGCTGAGGAATGAAATAAATAGGAAGTGCAGGGAAGCTAAGACGAAATGGCTGCAGGAAAAATGTGAAGTCATCGAAAAAAATATGATTGTCGGAAGGACAGACTCAGCATACGGGAAAGTCAAAACAACCTTTGGTGACATTAAAAGCAACGGTGGTAACATTAAGAGTGCAACGGGAATTCCACTGTTAAATGCAGAGGAGAGAGTAGACAGGTGGAAAGAATACATTCAAAGCCTCTATCAGGGTGAACCTTTGTGTGATGTGATAGAAGAAGAAACAGGAGTCGATTTAGAAGAGATAGGGGATCCAGTATTAGAATCGGAATTTAAAAGAGCTGTGGAGGACTTACGGTCAAATAAGGCAGAAGGGATAGATAACATTCCATCACAATTTCTAAAATCATTGGGGGAAGTGGCAACAAAACGACTATTCACGTTGGTGTGTCGAATATATGAGTCTGGCGATATACCATCTGACTTTCGGAAAAGCATCATCCACACAATTCCGAAGACGGCAAGAGCTGACAAGTGCGAGAATTATCGCACAATCAGCTTAACAGCTCATGCATCGAAGCTGCTTACAAGAATAATATACAGAAGAATGGAAATGAAAACTGAGAATGGGCTAGGTGACGATCAGTTTGGCTTTAGGAAAAGTAAAGGGACGAGAGAGGCAATTATGACGTTACGGCTAATAATGGTAGCAAGACTAAAGAAAATTCAAGACACTTTCATAGGATTTGTCGACCTGGAAAAAGCGTTCGACAATATAAAATGGTGCAAGCTGTTCGAGATTCTGAAAAAAGTAGGGGTAGGCTATAGGGAGAGACGGGTCATATACGATATGTACAACAACCAAGAGGGAATAATAAGAGTGGACGATCAAGAACGAAGTGCTCGTATTACGAAGGGTGTAAGACAAGGCTGTAGCCTTTCGCCATACTCTTCAATCTGTACATCGAGGAAGCAATGATGGAAATAAAAGAAAGGTTCAGGAGTGGAATTAAAATACAAGGTGAAAGGATATCAATGATACGATTCGCTGATGACATTACTATCCTGAGTGAAAGTGAAGAGGAATTAAATGATCTGCTGAACGGAATGAACAGTCTAATGAGTACACAGTATGGTTTGAGAGTAAATCGGAGAAAGACGAAGGTAATGAGAAGTAGTAGAAATGAGAACAGCGAGAAACTTAACATCAGGATTGATGGTCATGAAGTCAATGAAGTTAAGTAATTCTGCTACCTAGGCAGTAAAATAACCAATGACGGACGGAGCAAGGAGGACATCAAAAGCAGACTCGCTACGGCAAAAAAGGCATTTCTGGCCAAGAGAAGTCTACTAATATCAAATACCGGCCTTAATTTGAGGAAGAAATTTCTGAGGATGTACGTCTGGAGTACAGCACTGTACGGTAGTGAAACATGGACTGTGGGAAAACCGGAACAGAAGAGAATCGAAGCATTTGAGATGTGGTGCTATAGATGAATGTTGAAAATTAGGTGGACTGATAAGGTAAGGAATGAGGAGGTTCTACGCAGAATCGGAGAAAAAAGGAATATGCGGAAAACACTGATAAGGAGAAGGGACTGGATGATAGGACATCCGCTAAGACATGAGGGAATGACTTCCATGGTACTAGAGGTAGCTGTAGAGGGCAAAAACTGTAGAGGAAGACAGAGATTGGAATTCGTCAAGCAAATAACTGAGGACGTAGGTTACAAGTGCTACTCTGAGATGAAGAGGTTAGCACAGGAAAGGAATTCGTGGCGGGCCGCATCAAACCAGTCAGTAGTCAGATGATCGTGTTCACGCACGATGGGGCACCTCCTCATTTTCTATTTTCTCTTGCACATTACGACACACAAACGTCTAATGAGTAGTAAAATAGACAAGGATGTCCTTTACCTAACGTCGATCCGTTAAATGGATGGCTAATGGGACATTTAAAGGCAGTAGTCTATTCCAGACCCATCGAGAAACTGGATACGACGCAAGACCGCGTGCCCCTTGCGCGTGACTAAACCCGACGGCTTTCAAGTGCCTCCGCATGGGTTCGTGATTTTCTTAGACTGCTTAAGGACCTAAAAGAATGGTCGGCTAAGGTTTACTAGAAGAATTTTAGATAAGTGTAGCTCATATATAAAGCAGACTGCGTATAGATCACTAGTGAGATTATTTCTTGAGTGCAGTTCGTGTCTTTAAGACCCCCAATCAGGGCAAATTAAATGAAGACATTGAAGCAGTTCAGAGGAGTGCTGAGAGATTTGCTGCCGGTAGGTTCTATTAACACGCGAGTATTACGGAGAAGCTTCGTGTACTCAAATGCGAATAACATGTTAAAGGTGTTCTTATATAGGAAAACAATGCGAATCCCTGGAGGGAAAACGACTTTCTTCTCCCAAAAAACTGTTCATAAAATGGTATTTTCAGAAGATGCAGAACTATTTTGCTGCCGCAAAACACATATCGCCTAAGGACCGCAAAAATGTGATAAGAGAAGTTAGGTCTTTTACGAAGAAATGTAGGCAGTCATCTTCCCTCACTCCATTTGCGAGCAAAACGGGATAAGAAATGACTAGCTGCGGTAAACGTAACCATCCGCCATCTACCATACGGTTGTTGTTGTCTTCAGTCCGAAGGCTAATTTCATGCAGCTGCCCATGTTATTCTATTGTGTGCAAGCCTCTTCATCTCCGAATAACTACTGTAACCTACATCCTTCTGAATCTACCTCTTTGTTTCCTCTACGATTTTTGACCCCCACACTGGTGATTCCTCGACGTCTGAGAAAGCGTCCTATTAAATGATCTCTTCTACTAGTTAGGTTGCGCCACAACTCTAAAAAATGGCTCTGAGCGCTATGGGACTTAACAGCTGTGGTCATCAGTCCCCTAGAACTTAGAACTACTTAAACCTGACTAGCCTAAGGACATCACAAAACACCGTGTAATCACGAAACAGAGAAAATCCCTGACTCCACGGGGAATCGAATCCGGGTACCCGGGCGCGGGAAGCGAGAACGCTACCGCACGACCACGAGCTGCGAACGCTACAACTCTATTCAGTACCACTTCATTAGTTATGTGATCTACCCATCTAATCTTCAGCATCCTTTGCAGCACCACATTTCTAAAACTTCTATTTCCTTCTTCTCTAAACTGTTTATCGTCAATGTTTCATTTTCATACGCAGTTGCATTCCATACAAATACCTCCAGAAAAGACTTCCCAACCCTTACATCTTTATTCGATACTAATGAGTTTCTCTTCTTCTGAAAAGCTTTAGTTGCCATTGCCAGTCTATATTCTATATCCTGTCTACTTCAGCGATTATCATTTATTTTGCTCCTCAAACGCCAAAACGCATCTACTAATTTCTGAGTCCCATTTCATAGCTTATTCCCTCGGCGCCACCCGATGTAATTCGACTACATTCCACTCATATTGTTCAAATGGCTCTAAGCACTATGGAACTTAACATCTGAGGTGATCAGTCCCCTAGACTTAGAACTACTTAAACCTAACTAACCTAAGGACACCATACTCGTCCATGCCCCAGGCAGGATTCGAACCTGCGACCGTAGCAACAGCGTGGTTCCGGACTGAAGCGGCTAGAATCTCTTGCTCACAGAATCCGGCTACATTTCATTATTCTTGCTTTTCTTTTCTTGATGTTCATCTCATATCCTCCTTTCAACACATTCTGTTCAACTGCTGTTTCAAGTCTTTCGCCATCCCTGACAAAATTACAATTTCATTGGCAAGTCGTAAAGCTTTAATTTCTTCTCTCTAAACCTTAATTCTTGCATAGCATTTTTCCTTTGTTTCCTTTATTATGTTTGCCCAATCCAGAGACTGAATAACTGGGAAGTTAAGCTACAACCCTGTCTCACTCCCTTCTCACTACTTCCCTTTTAATGTCCCTCAACTCTTATAACTGCCCTCTGGTTTCTGTACAAGTTGTGAATAGGCGTTCGCTCCCAATATTTTACCCTTGCTACCTGTAGAGTTCCAAAGCTAATTTTGCAAGTTAGTATCGTCAAAATGTATCTCCAAGTCTACAAATGCTCTAAACGTAGCTTTGCCTTTACTTAACCTATCTTCTAAGAGAAATCGTATTGTCAATAATGTCTCGCGTGTTCCTACATTTCTCCGGAATCCGAACTGACCTTTCCCGGGGTCAGCTTCTTCTAGTTTTTTCATCCTTCATTAAGGAATTGGTGTTAGTATTGTGCAACCATGACTTTTTAAACTGATAATATTCAAACCTGTCAGCATTTGCTTTCTTTGTTATTGGAATTATTATATGCTTCTTAAAGCCTGAGGGGATATCACCTGTCTCATACAACACGAGCGCCAGATGGAAGAGTTTTGTCGTGGCTGGCTCTTCCAAGGCTATAAGTAGTTCGACGGAATTTCGTTTGCTCCCGGGGTGTTGTTTCGCCTTAAGTCTTTCGGTGCTCTGTCAAATTCTTTTCGCAATGTCTTATCTCTCATTTGATCTTCATCTGCGTCTTCTACCATTTCTATAATTTTGCCTTCAAGTTCCTGTCCCTTCTACTGGGGCTGTGTAATGTCCATCCACCTTTCAGCTTTCCCTTTTTTGCTTCGGATTGGTCTTCCATCACAGGTCTTCATATTTATACAGTTTCTTTTCTTTTCTCTATTGTTCTCTGTGATTTTGCTTTAGGGGTTATCTATCTTTTCCCTAGTGATATAAGCTTCTATATCCTTGTATGTCCTGTTGGCATTCTTTCTTAGCCATTCTACAGTTTCTGTCAGTCTCATTTTCTACAAGTTTTAATTTCATTTTGTCTGCTTCAGTTATTGCAGTTCTAAATTTTCCTCTTACATGAATTAAATTCAGCTTCTCCTGTGTTGGGCCCTCTATTTTTACTCATGTGATTTCCTGTTGCCAGCAGTTGTGGCCGAGCGGTTCTAGGCACTACACTCTGGAACCGCGCGACCACTACGGTCGCAGGTTCGCATCCTGCCTCGGGCGTGGATGTGTGTGATGTCCTTAGATTAGTTAGGTTTAAGTAGTTCTAAGTTCTAGGGGACTGATGATCTCAGAAGTTAAGTCCCATAGAGCTCAGAGCCATTCGAACCATTTTTTTATTTTCTGTTGCATTCAGCATTTCATCTCTAAGAGGTATCCGTTAGTCTTCTACTCCATCTTTACTGAAGCTTCCGCGGAAACTCTCAACAATCTCTGGTTGTTCCTACTTATGGGAGCACTCCCCGTAATTTCCTACCTTTTTGCAATTTCTTCATCTGTAATCTACGGTTCATAAATTGTTGTCAGGAACCACAATTTCCCCTTGAAATGTCTTACAGTTTAAAACCTGGTTCCGAATTCTCTGTCGTACCATAATGTATGCAATCTGAAAGTTTCCAGTGTCTCGAGGTCTCTTCCACGTATACAACCATCTTTCACGATTCTAGCGACGATTAAATTACGTTCCATGAATAATTCTGCCAGGCGGCTTCCTTTTTCAGTCCTTCCCTCCCCACCCCCCCCCCCTCCAGTCTATACTCACCCAGTGTTATTCCTTCTTTTCCTCTTCCTACTATGAGATTCCAATCTCCCATCACTATCAAATTTGCGTCACGCTTAACAATCTGAATAATGTCACCACACATTTTTTTCAATTTCTTCACCATCTGCGGAATCAGTTGACATATAAACTTTAAACACTAAACGTTAACTACACATTATTTATCTTCCGGTATATTAAAATGAAAAGTCTTACTTGATTTTCAATTTAAAGTTTATTTAGGTGCTAGACCACACTGATGGAAATGGTTAAGTGTTACACCATATAGTACCAGTCAATCACTTATCAAACACTGTGAAGATGTTCACCATGTAATGGATATTTAATGATTAAACATTCATTCTGTTCGGAACTGATACCCTCCAACAACATTAGTATGAAGTGTGACCCTCAGGGCTTAGAATGTCGCATTCCTTTTGCTTTAGAAGCAAACCTCCAAATGTCATCTTGAGAAATTTCCTACCATCCCAGCAACACACACCATGTTAAGGCTGGCTGTAGGCAAGATATAATTCCTCGCACCGCACCCCAATCCTCTAGAGATAAAAGATAAACGCACCGGTCAACACAGTCGAGGATGCAACCAAGCCACAAGGCGTTTTGTGGCGTAATCTGCGATGTCGTTTCTTGCTTTACATCAAAGTAAAGATCTCTCACTAATTAGGACTTCGGCCTGACGTGACTGGAAACGTGCTTTCTGCAGTACAAGAAGTAATCTACGATCGTGGGACATGTAATCGTCACGTCGCCGATCTCTCCAGCCGTTATTGCCAGTAGATGAATCCTCATTGTGCTGCAGCTTCTTTATTCAAGTAGCTACTCATTTTGGCTTACAAAATTGAGTGAACCCTTTTGCAGACCTCTGTACATAAGAAAGATCAGAGGAGGTCCTAGGATTCGAGCCGGGGCCCTTCAGCAATTTAAACACCGACGCTTAACCATTCAACTACGGGGAGATTATCGAACCTTTTGTTATCGCGTTCAAGAATTGTACCTACATCTACCTCTACATCTACGTTATTACTCTGCTATTCACAATAAAGTGCCTGGAAGAGGGTTCAATGAACCACCTACAAGCTGTCTCTCTACCGTTCCACTCCCGAACGGCGCCCGGGAAAAAAAGTGGTCTTAAATTTTTCTGTGCAAGCCCTGATTTCTCTTATTTTATCGCCATAATCATTTATCCGTAATTAGGTGAATGCCAACATAATCGGAGGAGAAAACTGGTGATCGAAATTTCAGGAGAAGATGACGTCGCAATGCAAAACGCCTAAGTTTCCCATTGTTGACACATACTGGTAAGCATTCGTTCGCCTTCAATAGTTACCAAGTTGACAATGTCAGGTAACCATATTTACTCCTGTTTTAATATCCATTAGCTACAATGTGTCCAGTGTTTGTGGAGGTTAGGGTCTCAAAAATCGCTGTTTCCTTTGATGGTTCTCCATATCGTCTATGGTCACGTCTGCGTCATCCTGTCCATCACAAAGAGAAGCGAGTTTCCTCCAGGAACGCTATAGAAAGCTGCTCATTAGACTATTGGAGTCTGGTGGTGTACAGTGTGGTGTCAGCGGTAAATTAAGTGATGTAATCCCAGCGTCTACTAATTTTTCCAGACTTGGTAGCGATTGTTCGGGCATTTTATAATACTCCTCTGAGTATATCGTGCACGTATTTATTGCAGGAGAGAACTTCCTTTGTCCACATACAAATACAACTGCATTGGTACGTTCGTACTGACGCAAGAAGGCTTTATGGAACCTGGCCCCATTTTCCTACTTTGTCTATTCTGAAAGCAAAGCACGTATTCACTATAAAACTCACCCATCTACTACTATCTTTCGCCATATTTTGCAGTAATTAGGTAAGGACAAGGTGGCTGTTCCACAGATGCAACTGGGAGTAGAAATTTGTTAATTTTTCAGCTTCACCATAGCTCATTGTTTAGCAATGTTACAGGTGATATGGATAACAGGTGCGAAACGAATTTGTTTTGCACGAAACGAGCCTATTAGGCAAGACTCATTACATGTTCAGTCTTTGTGTAGGCAGCGTATAAATGTACTCTTCGATCTGTGTTCGTTAGAGATGCTTTATGAAAAGTATGTCCGTATCTACATTTTAAAAATCATGTTGCGTTGTCCTGGGCTCGATATTTGAAAACTTGGTATAACAATCAGAGTGAAAGTCGTTCAAAACTTCTTTGAACTTGCTGTTAAAGTTTTACAAGAACTGGTGAGCTTTGAAATGCTGTGACATGCTGTACTATAAACGACCATACGCTAGCGGACTACGAACGTATTAATTTTCTGTAGATACTCATAGTCGTATGGCAGCAGATAGAAATGGTTCTACTTTAATAGCAAGTTCGTTACAGAAAGACTTGGCTTTAAGTAACAAGATAGTAAGTACGTGGAAGACGAAATTTGTCTTCTTCAGAATAATGTTTATTTTCCGTTTCTAAATGACAACCAGAGCTATTCAATACAGAGACTCGGCCACTAGCGTTACTCTCCATCAGACTGATAATTCTCGAAGAAAGTTAAATTAATGTAATGTTAAAAATGGTTCAAATGGCTCTGAGCACTATGGGACTTAACATCTCTGGTCATCAGTCCCCTAGAACTTAGAACTAGTTAAACTTAACTAACCTAAGGACAGCACACAACACCCAGCCATCACGCGGCAGAGAAAATCCCTGACCCCGCCGGGAATCGAACCCGGGAACCCGGGCGTGGGAAGCGAGAACGCTACCGCACGACCACGAGACGCGAATGTAATGTTAACTGCTTTCTCCATTAGTATTACTTGTAGTTATTAAAGTTATGAAAACAACATCACTTTCCGAAAATATTTCGTCGAAACATTCAACGAGCAGAGATCTTACTACCGTCGTCTTTTCTGTAGAAATTTAAGTTTCAATCATTTCTTTTCAATAGAATCCACTAATGCAGATATTACTGTTCAAAATGCTTAATTGGAAATTAGAGGGGAAGGTTATTATTTACTTTCACAAAATTCAGAAGTGTAAACAATATTATCACACAATAAATTCACACTCTTTTATTGTGTAACAACACACTCACAGTAAAAAAATTTCGCCACAATGGAACTTTACTTCTTTCAAATATAGTCAAGTTTGGATAAACACTAACTGACTGAATCATACATTTTTCATTTACAGAGTTATCGCTAATTATTTTGCAATAATAAAATAACTAGTGCTGGAATTTAGAAAACGTCGGCCTTTTCCGCAGATCACTGGCAGGCAGCTATAGAAGTCGCCATGGCCGGTGTGACTGCGATTGGCTCACAGCAAGTCACTGCTCCAATTATGGCTCGTGAACGTGGAACATAAACAAGACTCCACTGTGCAGTTAATTTTATAATCCTAAACGGAAAAAAATTTCTTTAGTGGTATTTTACGTAATGTAGTGGGAACACTTTTTAGGATAGGGAAGATTAGTTTCGTGCAATATTCTGAGCACATGTCACAGCCAGGTGCAGGCCAGATTGCAGTGAGTTACGCATACCAACAGTTGCGAAGTAGAATAGATGCCACAGGGCCGTCAAATTGTTGAAAGAGTATACGTAGTGGTTTTGCATGCCACAAGTAACAGGCAGCAGGGGCCAACTGCCCAACCAAGCGTGTTATGAGTATGTGACGTGAAGTGGAGCATGTGGAAAAACAGAGGCGCGCAGCCGCATATAAGTAAGTGCGTTTTTCTAATGAGATTCATTCAAGTGTGGCAGCTCTCCTGCATGGTGCAGCATGTCACACCACCAGCTACACACTGCAGCAGATGGGGCGCCAGCGTCCCAGTCCACAGCGGGTCACTGGTTTGACCCTCTGAGGCTGACAGGGGATCCGTAGTTAGCCAGCAGCAAGCCACTCCATGGCTCGCTACCGTGGACAATCATCCTGGCTTTCTACATATGCTGGAGGCATCTCAAGGCGAGGGCCGCAGATTCAGACTCCAGACCACGGGCGCCTGTTGTCACCACGATCTCAGCAACGCCAGCGAGAAGCACGCAGCTGGCTGCCTGCGGCTCACACAGAGCGGTGCTGAGTCGGCAGGGACGCAGACAGCTGAGTCGACTGCCAGCATCCTGATGACGCCGCACTCTGCTGGCGTACAAGGCCGACACACAGTGCGTGCACAGGTCGTTCAGGCAGCCGTTCTGCGCCAAGCCGTTTCGCAGACAGCAAAGTGGTGTCCTCAGCATTGTGGGACCCGGTGACGCAGACTGACGGAAACTTGGCACTGTAGCTGAAAACAATAAATCACTTAGAAAGCTCGGACGAGCCTTAATACAGTGCCTTCTACCTCTTCCCGCTACATTTGTTGATCCTGATACATTCGGTGGCAGAAGCTGCCACTACAATAAATATAAAAGGCGCTTACAATAAAACTGCAGCTACTAACATAGGTCAGCGTGTTCTGTAATTATCGTATTACAGCGAAACTTGGCAGATACTCTAACGTGGCCAGAAAAAAATGAGCTCCAATTTTAGTCACCAGGTGAAAGTCTGGTGCTGTGAAAACAATAATGATGTGTAAAAACTTTTCCACATGTTGTTGATTAGGAATGGGATGCTGGCAGGGAAGATTAAACAAATGATGAAGGCATAACTTATTTAATTATTAACCTGCCCCTTACACAGTATGAGCATCGGAGTCGTCGATGAGATGCAGCATCCATAAAACGATGTCATCAACAGTTGCTCGAAGCTGAAATCAGAGCAAATGTTCCTCTGTATTGACCGTCAGATCGGATAGAAATGGTTCAAATGGCTCTGAGCACTATGGGACTTAACATCTGAGGTCATCATTCCCCTAGAACTACTTAAACCTAACTAACCTAAGGACAGCACACACATCCATGCCCGAGGCAAGATTCGAACCTGCCACTGTAGTAGCAGCGCAGTTCCGGACTGAAGCGCCTAAAGCCGCTCGGCCACAACGGCCGGCAGATCAGACAGAGACTGAAAATATTTCTGGTAAATGAATTCTTTTAGATATCGCCACAGACAGAAGTCACATGAATTGAGATCAGGTGATCTTAAAGGCCATGCATCTGGAAAACCTTTGGAGAGAGCATGTTCGTGGAAGGTTGCATTAAGCAGATCTTTTGCAGGGCGTGCGACATGAGGTGCCGCCCAATCTTGGATAAAACAGTAATTTCCAGACAGTTGCTCTGTTGCAAAGCAGGAATCACATGCCATACGAGGTGGTCTCGATAACGTTCAGACCTTATGATACGCCTCCCTGGCCTCCTGCGTGTATTCTCTTCAAAGAACGGACACAGAATAAAGGTGCCTGTAAAACCATACTTACGGCGAATGTAACGGCTGTTCGTGTACAACGGGCAGTTTAACAGTACCCCAAATCCGGCAGTTCTATGTATTCACTGCACCCTGTAGTGTAAAACGTGCCCCATCACTCCACAGAATATTGACGCGCAATATGTCATCAACTCCGATCCATGCCAGAAGCCGAAAGCAAATTCATAACGTTGCTGCCGATCGTGAGCTATGACTTGCTGCGCCGTCTTGGTCTTGTGCGGATACTAGCGTAAAACAGAACGCAAAACGTATTGTTGATCATGGCTTGTAGAATTTTTGTGACACTGAATGACCACCTGGACATCCCATGGCACGTGCTCCGAGGTCAGGTACAGCAACAGCAACATCGTGAAAAACTTGCTCCTGGACAGGACGCATTCCTATTGTCTAAACCATTTAGTGACATCTAGTTTATCCTCAGACCTTCCAGTACGCGATAATCTCTGAATGGATGCCGTTCGTGTAAAATAGTTGCACTAACAGTGAACACTCTCTTCTCTGGATAGCCCATTCCTCTTATCTAAACCATTTAGTGACATCTAGTTTATAATCAGACCTTCCAATAGGCGATAATCTCTCAATGGATGCCGTTCACATAAAATAGTTTCACTAACAGCGCACAGTCTCTTCTCTCGATAGCCATACTGGTCACTCACGTCGTGGCTTGTCAAATGGCACTGCTAATGTCATTCCGTAATACCAACAATGTGCAGCGCCAGATTTGCACCTGGTGATCACAACTGAAACTAATTTGTTTTCCAGTGTAAATCGGTTCCGCATTAACGTATCAGCATGTCCACCATGTTTTGCTGCTGTACGATGCTTACAGCCCACAACACACCACTGTGAGTAGATGCATTTTAATTGTAACCTCACGGTGTAATTACATGTATTCCCTCAACGAAATTTTAAATACATACCCTTATATTGCTCAGGAGGCAAAGACACGAGTGTGCCCCAAATTTCCGTCATACTACGCACTGTGTCTGCAGGTCGCTGCATCAACCTGGTGAACATGTTTCCAAATGGTATGTTGTAGCGAGACTCTATCTTCCCATGAACGACATGTGCCTCTAGATTAACACCGCTGCAGAAACACGTTAGAAAACCCTGTCCCAAAATGGGTAATACGATTCAATTTCAATTTCAACGGAATAACTAATGTTATTCTGATGCTAGGTCAGCATCAAAATATTACATTCCGAATTGTGCTAAAGGAGACATTCGTAACTTCTACGTCTGAAAACAGCATCGCATTCGGAGTGCTAAGTACAGAGAACGACAGCCAAAAGAAATGAGGAATGACCACCAACAGGAAAAAAAGAATTCCACCAGTAGGTACCGACTGTTCTCGAAGAAAGTAAAATCGCCCATACCCAAGTATTTATTTCCGGACATGTGTTTGAAGAGTGCATCGTTCATCTTTGGACTTGAACTACCTGCTGTAATAATACGGAATACGCTGTATAACAACCGTTACGTTAAGGAAACAGTGGTAATAAAGACAGCTTTTTAAAAATAGTTTTATTCCATAGTTCAAAAGTATTCGAATTCTTTCTAGTTGTAATGCTCAGAAAATTCCAGTCTATTTTCCCACTCCGCTTTTCCCCCAACCTCTGTCGGGTTTGTTGGTTAGTTTGGGGCCCTGTTGTAACTAGATGTATATGTTGTAATATTCCATCCCACCATTCCAATCAGTATGCGACAACGCTAAACACTAAAAGTTGTAATTTTGTGTCTAAATGTTCCCCATTACTGCAGTACTTAATTACCATTGGAAGAAACTATTACAGACAAAACTTGTTCTACGAAGCTTTTTCTATTACTTACTGCTCATGTGTTGGATCAGGTTTTGTTTTATGACGGCTAATACGCACTGTATATGGAAATGAAGTCCCATGCTTCTTGACAGAGCGTAGGGGAACGATGCGGGACACCCGCAAAGCCGTACTAGGCAAGGTCCTAATGGAGGCGGTCTGCTGTTGCCTTCCTCCGACCGTAATGGGGATGAATGACGATGACGAAGACGACACAACAACACCCAGTGATACCGGAGCAGGTGAAATTCCTGACTCCACTGGGAATCGAACCCGGGACACCGGGAAGCGAGAACGCTACTGCGAGACCACGAGCGGAGAACCTGAAACATACTACATCGCCTTTTTTGTCGTCAACTATTCAGGACACAACTTCTGCAGACAAGTGGGACAAATGACAAACATCTTCAGATGAGTGGCATAGTATCTTTCTAGCGGTAAGTTAATACGGAATAGAGTGATGCCGTAGAATCTTCACAGGTCAGAAACTAAACAACGGCTTGCCGAATTTGAGTACAAGATCCATAGTTATAATATTATATTATCCGCCAGAATTTCCTCAATACAGAAACTTCTTTAATGTCAATAAATTCATAATTAATTCGTTAAGTTTGACAGAGTATTTTTTAGAAACCATAGATTTAGGATAACAAGAATATGGCAACAGTTATTGAAATATTACTAAATTTAAAAAAAAATTATTTTCTAAAATGCAAACTGTTTTTAGTCAATAATTTTTGAAAACAATTATTTTTGGAGGAAGAAAGTTGTTCTTTGAAAAGTGGAGAAAATGGGGTACAACTGAGGTACGTTAAGGCCTATACAATAAATTTCGCTTACGTAGAAATTTTAGATATTACATGCATTGTAGGTATCGTATCTTACCACATTTTTAAAATAAAATCATCGTAAGTAAATTAACTGCTCTAGTAAAAGCGGAGACTGATGTATAAACACTAAATAACAGAGTTTCATATAAAATATCTTCAATAAAATTTCGCCAGTTTCAGGAACGTACTGATTACAGATAACCCTATCGTTACATCAGATAGAGGAAATGCAGGAGTATGTGTATAATGAATAACAAAATAGAAATGCCGGTAAGCCACTATGAACAGCACAGTAAACGCGTTAGCGAAGGTAGACCCGAAGCCAACACCTACCAGAGTAGTACAAGATTTTATGTTGACTGTCTCCTCAGATGATGAAGAGATGCATAGAATGTATGATGAGATAGAAAAAGCTATGCGGACAGTTAAGTGAGGAGAAATTTTAATTGCCGTTAGAAACTGGAATTCGATAGTAGGAAAAAGGAAAAGAAGGAATAATAGTAGAAGAATGTGGTTTGGGGGAAGGGAATGAAAGAGGAATTTGTTTGTTTGAATTCTGGCTGAGCATAATTTGGTCATCACTAACACTTGGTTTAAGAAACATGACAGAAGGTTGTACACCAGGAGGAGTCTTGGTGACACTGAAGTGTTTCAAACTGTTTATGTAACGAAGAACAAAGATTTCAGAACAAGATTTTAATCTGAAAATCGTTTTCATGGGCTTATATGCATTCAGCCAACAACTCAATATTAACACTGAAGCAAGTCGAAGAAGGTACGATGTTAAGGAGATGAGACCTGAATAAGATGGTAGTTTCAAAGGGAGCATTAGGCAACGATCGATTGGTATATGGGAAAGAAATACAGTAGATGACGAATAGTAGCTTTGAGAGATGAAATAGGAAAGGCAACAGAGGATCAAATAGGTAAAACGGCGAGGCCTAGCAGAAATCGTTGGATATCTCAGGAGGTACTGATTTTAATTAATGAAAGAAGAAGATACAAAAATGCTGCAAATGAAGCACGCGAAGGTCTAAAAAATTTGATTTAGAGGAAGTGTAACATTGATGTCTATAGAAGCATGTATAAATAGGAAAAAGATGGATACCGTTTATGGCAAAATTAATGAGGCCTTTAGAGAGAAGCTCAGATTGAAAACAGGTACGAAGCAAGGAACGGAAATATGGAAGAGGGAACGAGTACATACTGGGCCTGCACAAGTGAACTGAACTTGAACGCAATATTTACGATACCGTGAGAAGAATTCTAAAGAGCACTGAAACACCTAAGTCGAAACAAGGCTCCTGGAATTCCGTCATAACTACTGATATCCTTGGGAGAGCCACCCATGGTAAAACTATTCCACCCAGTGTGCAAGATGTGCGACACAGGTAAAATATTTTCAGACTCAACAATAATGTTATAATTCCAATTTCAAAGAAGGAATGTGTAGACAGATGCCCATATCACCGAACTTTCATTGCTGCTGACACGAATTATTTACAGAATAGTGGACAAACTAATGGAAGATA
The DNA here is from genome assembly GCF_021461385.2 of Schistocerca piceifrons. Taxonomy (NCBI): domain Eukaryota; kingdom Metazoa; phylum Arthropoda; class Insecta; order Orthoptera; family Acrididae; genus Schistocerca; species Schistocerca piceifrons. The sequence goes on from NC_060140.1 coordinate 65,711,945, forward strand.
ATTCCCCAGTAATGTAAGAAGCCGAGGGGAAATTTTCCCCGACAACTTATTTTAGAAGATAGATAAAGAATAGTCAAAGATACTCTTTAGCATTTGTACACTCAGGAAAGTGTTTTGAAAATGTTGACTAGCAAACACTATTCGAAGTTCTGTAGGTAGCAGGAGTAAATGTTATGCACAGTTCGTAGAAAAATCAGACGGCAATAATAAGAGTCGGAGGGCATAAAAGGGAAGCAGTGGTGAAAAAGGGAGTGAGACAGAGTTATAGACTATCCCCATTGTTATTCAGTCTGTACACTGTGCACATAATGAAGAAAACCAATGAAACGTTTGGAGCAGGCATTAAGGTTCAGAAAGACCAAATAAAAACTTTGAAGTTTGCCGATTACATTGTACTTTTGATAGATAGAAAAGGACTTGGATGAACAGATGAGTGAAATAGCCCGTGTGTTGAAACGAGGATGTAGGACGAACATGAACAAAACCAAAACAAGGGTAGCGGGATGTAGTCAAATTAAATTAGGCGGCACTGAGGGAATTAGATTAGGAAACGTGACATTAAAAGTAGTGGATGACTTTGGCTATCCGGGCAGCAAATTAACTGATGATGGACGAAGTAGGGAAGATATGAAATGAAGACTGCCAATGCCAAGGAAACCGTTTATGAAGAAGAGAAATTTGTTAAAATCGACTATGTACTTAAGAGTAGGCAAGTCTTTCCAGGAAGTATTTTGTCTTGTGTCTCATCTTCTAAAGAAGTGAAAAGTGGACGATACGAGTTTACACAAGAAAAGAATATGTTTTGAATTGTGATGCTACAGAAAAATGCTGAATATTAGATCGCGGTCCTACTGGGGAAGTACTGAACGGAAGTGGAGAGAAAATAAGTGAGTGGAATTACCTGACGAAAACAAGTCAACATTTTCTGAAACATAACGGAGTCACCAGTTTACTATTGGAAGGAAATTGGGGAGAGGAGGGGGGGTAGCTTATAGTAGATATTTGGAGAGGTGGTGTAGTGTGGTGAGCTGATTGAACTAGTCTTCGGCCTGAAGACCACAACAACAACAATGATTACACTTTACGAATCTAATAGGCAGTATTAAAAAAATATAAGCTTTTATTTCGATCATTAGTTCCCCTTTCGTCTTCATTTTCAAATAAATGATCTGATGACGAACTATGATGTTAAAAATACTTGCTTTACTTAACTGCACGAAAGAAATGCTTTTATTACTTACAACACATGCTGATTTAAATAATTACTTACACGTGATCACATGTTTCTCATAGTTCAGGTACAAGTTGGTATGAGAGGTTTTAGAAACACTGCTATCGACTGCTACAATAAGGAAAATTCACGAGCTGCCACCCCCTAACCCCCCCCTCCCCCCCCCCCCCCTCACACACACACACCGCTCCAATTCCTTCCACACCTCGACGACCAATATAGATTTCAGTATTTCAGATGTTTCGCAGAATTACTGCAGCTTATTATTTTATTTATCTTGTAAAATTTCTGGCTCTGTCCGCCAATATTACTTGACTATTATGCAGAGCAACTTACGTGTTGCAATGGGCAGCTGACGTCACAAGAAACACAACGATCCGTGAACGCGACTAAGGAAGGCTTCCACGTATCGATTTGCACACGGTACTACGGTTTGGTGAGCTGATTCTGTTAGATGGCGTTGAACCCGCGGAGCAGTCTTAGGCCCTGGTTGCGTAATCAAACAAGATAACGAATAGGAATCTGCAACAGGGTAAGAAGTCTCTCATCATTGTATTCATTAGGACAACGATGGTAAGCGAAACGAAACTGGCCAAAAAACTATGGTCTCGCGTTGCCGGCAACAGTGCAGTAACCTGTTGCTGCGCCCCTGCCATAGAGATTAGAAATGGGCTCAGTATACTCGCTTTCAAGTCGCCAGTGGGTCCTGTGACTCAAAAATAAGATCGACGGGAAGTGGGAAATGGCTGATCAGGGATGGCTAGAGGACAAATGTAAGGATGTAGAAGCATATATAACTATGGGTTAGATAGAGCCCACCCATAGAAAAAATAAAGTGACCTTTGGAGAAAAGAAAACCACTTGTATGAATATCAAGAGTTCAGATGGAAAACCAGTCCTATGCAAAGAAGGAAAAGCAGAAAGGTGGAAGGAGTATATAGACGGTCTATACAAGAGCGATGTACTTGAGGACAATATTATGGAAATGGAAGAGGATGTAGATGAAGATGAAGTATGAGATATGATACTGCGTGAAGAATTTGACAGAGCACTGACAAACCTAACTCGGAAGTAGGCCACGGGAGTAGACAACATCCCTTTAGAACTTGGGAGAGCCGCCCATGAAAAAACTCTTCCATCTGGTGAGCATGATGTATGGGACAGGCGAAATACCCTGAGAGTTCAAGAAGAATATAATAATTCCAGTCTTGAAACGAAAGCAGGTGCTGACAGATGTGAAAATTACCGAACAATCAGTTCAATAAGTCACGGTCGCAAAATACTAACACCTTTACTTACGAGTGGAGATCAGTTTCGATTCCGCAGAAATGTTGGAACACGTGAAGCAATACAGACCCTAAGACTTGCCTTAGGTGATAGGTTAAGGAAAGGCCTGCGTTACTAGCATTTGTAGACCTAGGGATAGCTTTTGGCAGTGTTGGACTGAATACGTCTTTCAAGTTCTGAACTTGGCAAGGGTAAAATATACCGAGCGAAGGGCTATTTACAATTTGTACAGAAACCACAAAGCAGTTGCAATAGCCGAGGGACACGGAAGTGAAGCAGTGGCTGAGAAGAGAGACAGGGTTGCAGTCTATTGCCGATGTTATTGAGTATGTATATTGAGGAAACAGTAAATGAAACAAAAGAAAGAAATAGGAGTAGGAATTAAAGTCCATGGAGAAGGAAAACAAAAAACCTTTTAGATTTGCTGATGACCTTGTAATTCTTTTAAAGACTGTAAAGGACTTGGAAGAGCAATTCATCGGAACGGACAGTATTGAAAGGAGGATATAAGATGAACATCAACAAAAGCAAAACGACGATACTGGAATGTAGCCGAAATAAATCAGGTGATGCTGAGGGAATAGATTAGGAAATGAGACACTTAAAGTTGCGGATGAGATTTGCTATTTGGGAAGCAAAGTAACTGATGATGGTTGAAGAAGGGGCAATGGCAAGGAAAGCGTTTGTGAAGAATAGAAATTTGTTAACGTCGAGTATAGATTTAAGTGTCGTTAAGTCAGTCTTGAGAGTATTTGTACGAAAGTGAAACACTGACGATAAATAATTTAGACAAGAAGAGAAGAGAAGGTTTTGAAATGTGATGCTACAGAAGAATGCTGAAGATTAGATGGATAGATCGCGTAACTAATGGGGAGGTACTGAATAGAATTGGGAGAAGAAGAATTTGTGGTGCAACTTGACTACAACAAGTAATCGGTTGGTAGGACACGTTCCGCGGCATCAAGGGATGACCAATTTATTACTGGATGGAAACGTGGAGGGTAGAAATGGCAGAAGGAGATCCAGAGATTAATACAGTAACCAGACTGAGAAGGATGTAGCTTGCAGTAGTTACTCGGCGATGAATAGGCTTGCACACGATAGTGGCATGGAGAGGTGCGTCAAACCAGTCTCTGGATTGAAGACAACAACAACAACAACATGTAGATAAAACTTTGTTGTGGACTACTGTAAATTTTTGTTAATGTTTAATATCTGTTCAGTGGATGTCTACCAATTACGTTTGCATATACAGAGTTTCGAGGGGCTACCGTGTCTTTAACGACTTACCAAAAACCGTGATATGAGGATGGAGTGGATCCTGTAAATGTTGATGAATTATTAGAATAATTTACAGAAATGAATTCTAGGCCACACTACTCGCTGTTATCCCATAAACATGAGCTACCATAAACAAATGAAAAGAAAAGCAGCGCATTTTCTTTTGACGTTGCACTGTGCCCTGTTTTCCTTTAATACAGCACATACGGTCCAGTACAAACAAAAGGGTGGTATTCTTGTTTATTTCACGTGCACCATGGCCTCGGCGTTACGGTGTGAGCAGGGATTATGCACAATTACCTAACACCGCTGCATATTCCTGCGCGAGGTGTCTTTGCTGAATAGCAGTGTTGGAGAGAAATTATTGATGATGACGTCCGTCTGTTTATGGGTGCAGTAGGCATAGAACCAGACCGTCTGTTCGTGGACGGCTATGCCGCCTATATAGGATCGATGAGGTGCCGAACACACTGGAAAGTGAGGGCAGTAAACATATGAAAAGGCCTGCGCACTCCGCGAAACTAAATCCTACAGCGCACGCCTGGGCAGCTCTTAGCCGACATGTTTCTCAACAGACTGCCCCCCTGCACCAATCGCGCAAGAACTGAGCCGCCTTCTGAGAGGAGTGCGACAATATCCTTTAAGGACTCCACAAAAGTTTGGTAGCCACTTGAGTAACAGTTACAAAATGTGAATTAGTGCCTGGGGAGAGCACATCCGTACTGACAGTCGGATATCGACCTTAATGTAGGGAATCTGTCCTATGTCAAACGTAAACCTTCTTTATGTCTGTTCTCTTGCTTTCCCGTGTGGTGAAGTATGTACCATTTTTCGTTATTGATATACCACGCCAACATATGAACTGTGTTCCACATCGTCCGCCGTTGCCTCTGTTTATTCCTGACCAGAAGCGTCTGTGTTAGTTATCAGTGTCAATCAGTGCACACAATCTTTCCTTTAATTAATTTCAGGCATTTTGTGTTCTTGATGAATTCCAAATTGTTCTGTAACATTTGCGTGGTAACTGATGTGAAGTGAAATTATAATTAAATGGACACCCTAGCTGCAAACAGACGTTGATGTACTTCATTGGGGACATGTTGAAAATGTGTGCCCCGACCGGGACTCGAACCCAAGATCTCCTACTTACGTGGCAGACGCTCTATCCATCTGAGCCACAGCGGGTACAGAGGATAGTGCGTCTGCAGGGACTTATCCCTTGCACGCTCCCCGTGAGATCCACATTCCCAACATGTCCACACCACTACATTTGTAGTGCGCCTAATAGGTGTTTGCCCATCATACTCATTACTCGTGGCAGATTAATCTACCAAGTCCAGTACGAGTTCGGGCATAGCGTGTGCGTTCGCATAATAAGGTCAATGGCCGGGAAGCCATATTTTAACTATATATGACAGTAGTATCTGTTCCCGAAAGAACAGTTACCGTGGATGACCATGCAGCTTTGCGTGCAAGGGATAAGTCCCTGCAGACGCACTATCCTCTGTGCCCGCTGTGGCTCAGATGGATAGAGCGTCTGCCATGTAAGCAGGAGATCCCGGGTTCGAGTCCCGGTCGGGGCACACATTTTCAACATGTCCCCACTGATGTACATCAACGCCTGTTTGCAGCTAGGGTGTCCATTTAATTATCATTTCATTTCTAGCAAAGCTGCATGGTCATCCACGGTAACTGTTCTTTCGGGAACAGATACTACCGTCATATATAATGATGTGAAGCACCCGCACACCACTACAGTATGCAAGGTGAAACTGGCCACCAGAATCCTGAGAGGCGGCCCATTACTATAGGGATGTTGTGATCTCAGTAGAGGAGCAGTAACAGCAGAATCGGTCGCTCAGGAGAGTCAAGCGACGTCGAATGTCGACTAGTCATTGGATGTCACCTGAGTAACAAACTCACCACGGATATTTAAACCCACACAATGGTGGCCAAGAGGACTGTTGGTGATACAATTTTGAGCCTCAACACGAAGGAGTAACCATAGCTTAACCAAGAGCAGGCAGACCTCAGTCGCATGAAATGACCGGAAAGAGTCGCTCGTAACATGAAAAGTGCTACCAACAGTCTAGGTAGCACAATGACTATGCGTACGGAGTTAAAAAGAGTCGGGTCCAATGGTCAACTAGTTACTCATCAGCGATGTTTTTGAAGTGAAAGACAAGCGGCGTTGAAGATGATGTAAACATCGCTCTTCTCCGGGCAGTGAATGGATGGAAACGAGTGAGTTAGAGCGCTGATTCAGGCTATATCCTGCGGTAATTTAATGGAATGGCTTAGTTTTGGTGTGTGTTTGGAGAACGTTAATTGCCATCATGTGTAGTGCCAGCAGTGAAGGAAGGTGGAGATGGTGAAACGATAAGGTTGGTTTTTGTCGTTCAATTATTGCCCTTAAGAAAATATCAAATGCGGAACGATATCAGTATATTTTGCAGCACAGTGTACTGCATACAGTAGAGGAGTAGTTCTGGACAGGATGGCTGTATCAGGATGACCATGCATATGATCGTAAAACAGCATCCGTGAAACAGTGGTCTGCGGTGAAGAACAATGCTGGAATAAAATGTCCTTCTCATAGTCCCGACGAGAAGCAGAGGAAAAGCTTGGGAATCAATGAGAACGTCAATATCGTTCCAGGCCCGACATCACTACCTTGCCTGGTCTGGGATTCTAAGAAGGAATGGGCTGTAATTCCTCCATAAACATTCAGACAATGCGTTTAAAGTAAGACGTCATAAAGGGGAAGGGCAGTCACCATATCATTGTGTCTGGTAACAGCTGTCCGGATGATTTTTAACAGATACTGTAGGTACGGCGACGAGTTATTCATTTATTTTGATAAATTTTGTGCGTATTCCAGCGTTGATATCCCCACAGATCGTCGATGATTTTACCGGATGCTGAGCCTTCAGCAAATTAGCAGTCAGAAAAGAGTAATAATTCATAGTTAGTAAATTCCTTCGTCTCATGGGATCAACAGTTCGTTGAGAGTTTGGCGACAAATTGATTTGCAATTATCGATGTGGAAGGATCAGTATCATCCTTATTTAGGTAGTTAAGTTAGGGTGAGTGCGTCAGATCTGTTCCGATGCTTTAGGATTGTTCCGTCACACACATACAGACCACAGTCTCAGTAAACATGAGAACGCAGAAGTAACATTTGTAGGAGGGCTTTTATAGCCAATTTACATTATATTCGACGTAATCCCTCACGCCTTGTATTTTAAATATCATAATTCTTTTATGTGGTAGAGGATTTGAATAATTCGTTCGTTTACTCCTTTGCCTTTTGACTTACACACCGCCGAGGACTAGCAGGTCTAGGTAAAGTAGGTCGTGTCAGGAGCAGCTGTGTGGGTCGCGTGGCGCGGCGTGGGCGGCGCAGACGGCAGGCGGGCGTGGGCGGCGGCCCCGTCACCCCCGCCGCGCCGGCCTCGCCGTGCGCCACCGGCCGTGAAGTGGACAGACAGCCCGTAACAAGGCGCTGCCTCTCGCTGGCCGGCCAGGATGCTCTGTTGTTATAGAGGACACTCGTAGGCGCATGCACCGGAAACACCTGCCAGAGGGATACTCGGTACGGAAAAAGATAAAGAAAGTAAAAAGAAACACTGTCACCATCTCCACGACAAGAGGACCGGCCACCTGCTTTGTCTCACAGGGTAGAGTTACCAACTGGTCCTCTCCCATTTCCTTCAGACTTAAAGGATCTGAGGCACGGAGCTCACAAGCCAGTTTCCGCAAGCGTTGCGACTCGATTCTTTATATAGACGTAAAAGAGTTTCCGAATGTTATAATGATTTACGAGGGCGAGTCAAATGAAAGTCTTAGATTGTAGTAGCAATTCGAAGATTCGCGCCGTTATCCTGTAAGCTGGTAAGCGTGCTACAAATAGCGTGCAGAATGGCCTGTAGGTGGTAGCATAGCGCAGATGCACACATACCTTCGCAGATTCAGCATAAAGATGGTCGCCCCATTTGCGACTAGCACCAGGGAAGAACAGCGTTCTATTATTCGGTTTTTGCGTAGTGAAGGTGTGAAACCTATTGAAATTCATCGACGAATGAAGGTACAGTATGGTGATGCAAGTTAGTCACAGCAGCAAGTCCAGGAATGGAGTAGGGAGTTCGCAAAATGGTGTGACTTTAGTGGAAGGTGCTCCTCGTCCAGGTCAGGCACAACGAGTTGTCACTCCACAGAACATTGCAGCAGTTGAAGCCGTAGTGAAGGAAAACCGGCGAGTGACACTGAATGACACTGTAGCGTGTTTACAGATTAGTCATGTGTCAGCACACCACATTGTGCATGATGTGCTCCAGTTTCGCAAAGTGTCTGCAAGATGGGTGACACGGCAGCTGACTCCTGAAATGAGAGAATGACGTGTTGATGCTTGTGAAGAACTTCGGCTCTTCGAACGAGAAGGTGATGGCTTCCTTGCACGAATCGTTACTGGGGACGAAACCTGGGTTCACTTCCACCAACCGGAAACGAAGAGGGCGAGCAAGGAATGGCGCCATTCCTCATCACCAAAATCAAAGTAGTTTCGCACAGAGCCATCAGCAGGAAACGTTATGCTGACTCTCTTTCGGGACGGAAAAGGCGTCATTTTGGAGAATTACATGCCTAGAGGGACCACCAGTGCATCATACACAGATCTTCTAAAAAATCATCTGCGGCCTGAAATCAAATCAAAGATACGTGGATTGCTGTCAGCAGGTGTCCTTTTGCAACATGACAATGAAAGGCCCCACACTGCCCGTACAACAGTTGCAACAATAACAGACCTGCATTTTGAGTGTCTTCGTCATCCATCATACTCACCAGACCTTGCCCCAAGTGATTTCTATATGTTTGGACCACTCAAAGACGCAAGGGGAGGAAAGAAGTTCCGTTCTGACGAAGAGGCTGTGGTGTCACCGCCAGACACCACACTTTCTAGGTGGTAGCCTTTTAAATCGGCCGCGGTCCGCTAGTATACGACGGACCCGCGTGTCGCCACTGTCAGTAATTGCAGACCGAGCGCCACCACACGGCAGGTCTAGAGAGACGTCCTGACACTCGCCCCAGTGGTACAGCCGACGTTGCTAGAAAAGGTTCACTGAGAATTACGCTCTCATTTGCCCAGACGATAGTTAGCATAGCCTTCAGCTAAGTCAATTCCTACGACCTAGCAAGGCGCCATTTATCCTTTGCTATGTATCTAATGAAGCATGTACAGTAACAAGACCAATGTTCACCAGTTGTGGATTAAAGTTAAGTATTCCAGCAGCTACGTAATTTTCTTTATAGCATTCATTACGTATCCTGTTTCAGACCTCACGCCAGCCTGCGTGAGTTTAAGCGCGTGCCTTTCGGTTTCCCGTCACTGTGGATTGGCTGTGTTGCCAGTCCACAACAGAGGTTGCGCGGACTACCAAAAGAATTTTTTTCTACAGGAATTTATGCGCTTTCTAAGCGCTGGAGGACTTGAATTGAGCGTGGGGGAGATTATCTTGAAAAGTTATACAGATTTGTACCACTTCTGCACAATAAATATTTAAGATTTTCATTTGACTCACCCTCGTACTAAACAGCGAAAACAGTGCGTGGTGTACAGTCTCACAAGGAACATCTTGCTGGCGAGGTTTCAAGTTAAATGTTTAGTAAGACTCATTTGAAGATGTTGCGTTAACAGTTATGACAGGAAAAATATTTGCTGCTAATGACTGCATGTGCGTCGGGAGGGCGACGGTTGCGTTAACAACAGGAAAAATATTAGCTGCTAATGACTTTGCATGTGCATCGGGAGGCGCAGGGATCAACCTTCTATGGGATGTATGTATTACAGTTCACAAAATGGACATCGACGGTGTTGTGTCTAGGAAGCCGGCGTACTCGTATTGCTAGACAAACAATCAAACCATTCGTATTAATGAGTTTTAATAGAAAAAGGAAATTACAATACTTGACTTTGACAATTGCACTGATGTGTCACAAGCAAAGGGCGACATACTAAATAACGAATCTTCTTCGGAAGAAACAATCCGAAGTCTGTGCTACATAGAGAGTAAAACCGAAGTGACTAGCATTGACGGTACTATAGAAGTTGCTAATCTTGAAGCTGCTATTGAATTGGGCCAACACCAGTCAGTCACGGCGGCCATGTCCTCTTCACATACGAACCGCTGGTGTCGCGTTGTCGTCCTGGAGATGGGTCGGTCAGCGTGCGATTGGCTGACGTCTTCTGACAGCCATCTCTGCTCTATCGTTACCGACTGGTATGCCGGCCCCTGCCTTTCCACCGTAACACCCTAATGTTGAATCTCTTCCGCATCGCTATCGCGTATGCACAGTGCTGTTTTAAAAAAGTCCGTGTAATCGCTTCAGGACAAGATTGGAGGCGGTCGTTGCGGCTGAAGGGGATTACATCGAGTAATGTTACTCCTGAAAGATAACACCACTTATATGTAAATATGTGCGTGTCATCCTCGTGGAGTTTTCTGAAAGAGGGAGGACACGATTGCACGAAACAATCTGGAGGAAAGGTCCAGGACTTCTCACGGAAGACGTGATCTTCCTTCACGACAACGCGCGACCTCACAGTCAAAACGATCACTACGCTTTTGAAGCAATTTCGCTGAGACATCGTCGACCAAGCTCTCTACAGCTCAGACCTCGTTGCAAGCGACTTTCATCTTTTTTCTCACCTGAAGGAGCGCCTTGGAGGGTCAATCGCCATCTCCAAGGTAGCCCCTGCAGGCTGGCAACACCTCCTACACGACACAGGACCAGGGTTGCCTAAGCCCAAAGGCGTAAGCAATGGTAAAACATCGGCTGTTTTCCGCGTACTACTTCCTGCAGAGGGAGTTCGAGATGGACTGCAGAAAGTGTTACTACACCAACATCTGACTGGCTGACCAATACTATCTAAAGGCTAGAACCAACACCGGACGTCAGTCCACGCCGAATACCGACCTCAAGGACGTTTCCACGGAAGACTACGTCTTCGCCATCGGAACAGGATTTGGAATTAAGAGTATGTGTGTTACAATGGACTCTTGTGGGGAACTTAGAGGTTGTCTTTTGCTGCCTCTAGTAGGAAATTCTTACTGGCTTTGTGATTGCGACTTTTCGTTGTTATTCAGTCACTTCCAGGTAGACTCACGTAAATAAAAGTCAATTACAACAGAGGTCTCTTCAGAAGAGGAATGAAATAGTGTGTCACAGGATTTTTACCAGTAGGACACATTCAAGGTATCCAGAAGGAGACGAGATACTGGCAGAAGAAAAGCTGTGAGTACCGGGCGTAAGTCGTGTTTCGGTAGCTCAGATGGTAGAGCACTTGCCCGCGAAAGACAAAGGTCCCGAGTTCGAGTCTCGGTCGGGCACACAGTTTTAATCTGCCAGGAAGTTTCATATCAGCGCACACTCCGCTGCAGAGTGAAAATCTCATTCTGGAAACCTCCCCCAGGCTGTGGCTAAGCCATGTCTCCGCAATATCCTTTCTTTCAGGAGTGCTAGTTCTGCAAGGTTCGCAGGAGAGCTTCTATAAAGTTTGGAAGGTAGGAGACGAGATACTGGCAGAAGTAAAGCTGTGAGTACCGGGCGTGAGTCGTGCTTCGGTAGCTCAGATGGTAGAGCACTTGCCCGCGAAAGGCAAAGGTCCCGAGTTCGAGTCTCGGTCGGGCACACAGTTTTAATCTGCCAGGAAGTTTCACATTCAAGGTAATCCCACGAAGTGACAACCACCTAAAACGATACAGAGATTACATCGAAAAGTAGTCCACAGTGCGGCTCTTAAATCCAGAAAAATTTCAATTTGAATTACCCCACCATGTTGTAGTTCCGCCGATGGTTGCGATTGGCGTTATTGAAAGACATAGGAATCTAGTAAACAGTCAAAACCTCAAAATGGCCGAGATGTTACGGACTAGTGCGGTGTACAACCGAAGAGCCGCGATTATCGAAAGTCTTCGCACACTGAAATAGCTCGATTCTTCACGTACCCAATATCTACTGTTTACGATATTGTGGCCAAGGTTAACGCTTCGCAGAAGTGGGGGGAAGGTTCCGCTACTCCGGTGAGGAAACGTGTTTCGAGCAAACGCGTGTCACGAACTGCGGCATTCTTCATAAAAGGCGACCCGGGGCAATCGCTCTGGAAACTGGCGTCAGTATTGAATCTCAGCGAGCAAACAACGCGTAGGATGACAGAGGAGGCCCTCATACGAGCCATTTAGACCAAAACTGGCTTCCGGATAACCTTGACATGTTCTGGTCATTCTGGTTCCCGAATAGCCCAGATTTGAAGCCCCCTAGACTATTATGTTTTGACCATAGTTAAAAGAGTTACCAATAAGACAAGGTATGTCATGTCTCTATGCTCGTCGCCAGATATGCGGTGTCTAGGAAGCCTGCCTTCTCGGATCACTAGACAATCAATCAGACCAATCGTATTAATGCGTTTTATAACAATAAGAAAAGAGAAAATACTTAACTTTTGCAGTTTCACAGATGTGTCGCAAGCAAAGGGCGACATACTAAATAATCCATCTTCTTCAGTAAAAACAGTCCTTAGTCTGTGCTTCATAGAAAGTACAAGCGAAGTAACTAGAGTTGACGCTTCTATCCAAGTCGCTAGTCTTGAAGCTGCTATCCAACTGGGACATCAGGAGTCGGTCGGGGCGCTTATGTCCTCTTCACATAGAGGCCGCTGCTGTCACGCTGTCATCCTGGAGGGAGGTCTGGTCAGGGCGCGATTCCCTGGACTCTTCTCTTCCTCGTCGTTTCCGACTGGCGTGCTGCCGCTTGACTTTACACTGTAACAGACGGAATTCAACAAATATTCAAAACACGCCTTTAAACTGCACCATGAACACCGAATGAGAAATGGTGCGTCATAGTGAAGATAAAGATTCGCACCATCGAGATCGAAGGCGGTCTCCTTGGGAGTTACAAGCCGTGCAGCACATGCAGCTAGGTATCCACTGTTAAAGAAAGCATATAGAAACATGATGATGATGATGTCCTCCTCGGCGTGTCCGGCGACAGCGACTCCGTCAGTCTTCTCTGTCCTTGTTGTGGTAGGCTCGGATGTGGCTCGCGAATCCGAATTTCGCTTTGAATATCCTGTTGCATGAAGCACAGTGAAGTTGACCAGCAGAGTTGTAAGTATACGTGTAGACAGGCTTGAGCTGAGATTTTCGGAGCTCTCTTTTAGCATCCAGGTTCATTAGACGCTTTTGCTCGAATTGTTCGATGCTCTTATGTACAGTTGATCGCCACTCCGATCGGCGCAATGCTCCTCCCAACTGTTGCTTGAAATGCCACAGGCTGCAAGGTGGCGTTTAATGGTGTCTTTATATCGCAGGTGTTGACCACTTTTCCTCCTCTTCCCGCACGAGAGCTGCGAGTAGAACACCGCTTTAGGTAGCCTACTGTCATCCATGCGTACTATGTGACCACTCCATCTCAGTTGATGTTTCATTATTAAAGCTTCAATACCAGCCAGTTTCACGCGGCGTAAAATCTCCGTGTTTGGGACACGGTCTTCCCATTTGATGCGCAGAATTGATCTCAGACATCGAAGATGAAATTTATCTACCTTCTTAATGTCAGCTTTGTAACAACACCAGGTTTCCGAGGCATGGAGTAAGGTAGATAACACTACTACTTTGTAGACTGCAATTTTTGTTTGTAGTTTGAGATCATGTGATTTCCATACTCGGTCATTAAGCTTACCGAAGGCTGAGGTTGCGCTGGCTATACGCGCTGCGATTTCCGTTGTCAGGCTGTTGTCACTTCTAATTTGGCCTCCCAGGTATTTGAAATTTGACACATTTTGCGAGGGTTTGTTATTTATCTCAATACTGGAGTCATCTGCATCAAGACCTCTAAGTGGCTGTTTGAGAACTTGCGTCTTAGTGATGCTAATGGCTAAGCCAAATCCTCTGCAGGAGGCATTTAGCAGATTTATGTAAGTCTGAAGAGTTTCTCAAGAATTAGTCATCATGCATACATCATCCGCGTAGAGAATCTCTAAGATGGATAGTTTGGTTACGCGACTTTTTGTTCTGAGGCGAGAGATGTAGAAGACACTTTTGTCTGTCCTTGTGTCGAGACTAATTTCATTACTACAGGCTTTGGTCGCGTCTCTCATAACAACTGCGAAGTAAAGTGAGAAGAGTGTGGGAGCCAGAACACAGCCCTGTTTTACATCACATGTCACGGGAAACTGTTCTGAGAGCTTGTCCTCATGGCGGATTTTTGCCATCATGTTTTCATGAAACTGCCGAATCAAACTGACAATTTTGTCAGGGCACCCAGTTCTCTTTAGTATGATCCAGAGAGATTCCCGTGGGACACGATCAAAAGCTTTTTCCAGGTCTACAAAGCACATGAACAAAGGCCGATGTTGCTCTACATTTTCTCTTGCATTTGTTTGACAACAAATATGGCATCCACTGTGCCTCTGTTTGGGCGAAAGCCACACTGGGTCTCTGGCAGCAGTTTTTCTGCAAAGTGTGTTAACCGGGTGCTAATTATGTGGGCAAGGACTTTTCCCGCTGCTGAGAGAAGAGAAATGCCCCTGTGGGAGCTGCAGTCTGATATGTCACCCTTGCCTTTATAGATCTTGGAAATGCAAGCATCTTTCCAGTCTTGTGGAATCATTTCATACTCCCAAATCCTTAAGATCAGAGCAAACAATGGTTTCTTGATGTTTGGCCCCCACATATTTATATAGCTCTGATGGCAAGTTATCTAATCCTGCTGTTTTGTCATTTTTCAGCTTAGCCAGTGCTGAAATGAATTCATCGTAGGAAGGGGCATCCGCAAGTTGATCCTCAACTGCCAGGTCTTCAAGTGCTTCCATGTATGGAATATCGGTTGTCTGATGGTCGGGATTAAGAACGTCATTAAAATGTTCCTCCCACCGAGACAGGATGTCACTCTGTTGCGTCAGCCGACACTTTAATCTTTGTTATAGACTGGTGCTATCTTCCCAACTCTTGGACCAAAGATAGTTTTCAGGGACTCAAAGACTCTGCCCGTTTGGTGTGTGTCGGCATATAACTGTATTTCATTTGCTTTATTTGCCCACCAACTGTCTTTGAGAGCACGTACCTTCACTTTCAGATTGTAATGCGCTGCTCTACGCTTGTTATCATCAGAGAGGTTCTGACATCATTAGTTAGCTTTTTGATCTCTGGATCTGAGTCGTCAAACCAGTCCTGGTGCTTCTTCTGAGGCTTTCCCAAGACTTCTGAAGCACAGCCACGCAGTCTGCTAGCGTATGCACTCCACTGTTCTTCTACAGGGGCAGATTCAGATATCAAAAGGCCATCGACACCAAATTTTTCATTCAGTTTTGCTCTCATAGTCTGATCATTGGCCAAGATTTTGCAGGGCAATTTTGTTGGTATTTTGTGTGAAGCTCGGCGTGGTGCCTTCAAAGTTATCTTTAATTTGGACCTCACGAGTCGATGGTCTGTCCATCCCTGAGCGCCTCTCATTGCACGTGTGATCAGTACGTCACCAAGATCTCTTTTCCGTACTATCACATAATCCAGAAGGTGCCAGTGTTTAGATCGCGGATGCATCCATGTCGTTTTATATTTTTCAGGCAGACGAAAATATGTATTTGTCAGACAGAGTTCAAACTCGGCACATAGAGTTAGAAGATCCAACCCATTCGAGTTGTATTTTCAAATCCCATGGCGACCGAGGACTCCATTCCAAGCACTGAAATCATTCCCAACACGAGCATTAAAATCACCAAGTAACAGAAGCTTAACTGCAGAAGGAATATCCCTAAGGACATGTCGGAGGGCTTGGTAGAACTTGTTCTTCTCTTCATCCGGAGATGGCAATGTATGTGCGTATACATTGGTCAAGTGAAGCTATTTCTTAGATGCCAGGTGAAGTCTGAGTGTTATTATTCTGTCACTGATACCTTTTGGGAATTCTGTTAGTGAACATGCCAATTTATTGCGTATGACAAAGCCTACCCCACTTTCCGCCCTTTCAGTGGATGATTTTCCACTCCAGAAGTAGGTATAACCTCCGAACGGTTCACATAACTGTCCAGAGTCACTAAGATGTGTTTCACTTATGGCGGTAATGTCGATGTTATATCTAGCCAGTTCCCTTGCGGTAAGTCCTGTCTTTCTCTCTGGGCAATGATTATGGTCGTTATCCTGTAAAGTACGGACGTTCCAGACTCCAATCATTAGATATTTAAGGTAACTGTTTATTTTATTATTATTTTAACCGCATATGTTAGTGAACAAGTGACCGCAGTTTGCCACGTACTGGGTTGAGACGGGCTACGTTTAGGCCACCTTTTCTAGGCCCCTCCCTGGATTAGGGAAAGCAGAGCGATCCTAAATAGGGCTGCTTTGTCGTCTGACGAGCTGCCGAACCAGTCCTCCCGTCTCTCACGAGTACCAGAACGACCATCACCGTCTGACCGCCTAACGTGCAGAGCACCAACTAAGGTTCAGGTACACCAAACCCTTGCCTCACCATCAGTACTCCATCGCCGCAGGACTTTCAAAGCTCATATTCCATTGAAACTTGACCGCAGTCATCTGCGCGTGAAGGTATTTAAAGTGGACAAGCAGTTGCGCAGATGCAGATCCACTCTCTCGTCCTCCGCCTCTGGTTGGCAGTGGATCGTAGGGCCGATACGACTGGCAAGGGGCAGGGGATGCAGTGAATGGCCATATGCCACTGGAAGTATCCTGACATACGCCCTTAAGGCACATCACAGGTGCCTTGCTTCCTCGGTGCAGAAGCCAAGAATGTTTACCTATCGATATTACCCGCCTCCTACACCGATGAAGAGACTGACAGAAGGGAAGAAGGAAAGGGAAGGGACTGGAAGGGAAAGGGAGGAAAGGACGGTAGGTCGTTGTGAGGCACACTTCGTCTGGCTCCTCTGCTGAGACCTGACCGGCTAGGTTGAACCTGCCAGTAGCTACGCTACCACCGGTATAGCTCTCAGCATCACAGGAACACGCAAACTCTCCCACCCGCACGGACAGTGCTACGATAAGGTGGTGCCTCCAGGGAGAGATAAACATACTGGTGTAACGGAGTGATGAGAATGGATGCAATGCGATGGCATGTAACCTAATGCGAAACAATCTATCGTGGAGCCTATCGTGAAACTAGCCATCCTCGAAGGTGTACCTCAACATAATGAGAAAAAAAATCCAGCGGTTGAATTTCTCCAGAGTTTCCATGTTGTATGATTTCCAATGTCAGACACTTTTCATGGGGGACAGTTTGCTCTAGAGGAGTATTGTCTTGTAAGCAGACCAGGAATCAAGCAAAAGGAAGTTATTTTGACCAGGTATTGGCTAAGAGCAGTGCTTGTACTATAGTTGTAGTCTTCTTACTTACATCCATTTTTCCACTCTTGCTTGATGTGTCGTAATTGTTCCCTACTGTCATTGCAATATCACGCACGTGAGAAGGAATCATAAAGAGCACAACACCTCCAAGTTCTCGCAGCACAATAAGTATCTTTTCAGCCAATTCACCATCCACATTAAAAGTCGGAATACTTGTATACGAATTATAAAACGGCACTGATGTTAGTTGATCTTGGTACAATTCTCTTGGTACCTCTATTTCGAGGGTTCCTTTCACACACATTTCCTCCTCAAAGCCCGACTGGTCGGAGTGAACACCAATTCCTTATTGAACGACGTGGTAAGTTTGATTGTCTTATCTAGAAATTATCGAGCCGATTCCGCACTTTGCTGAAAAAAGTCAAGTTGATGCTTTGTTTGAAAGTTACGTCGTCTCACGTCTTCTATTACGCAACCATCTGTGGTGTCACCGCCAGACACCACACTTGCTAGGTGGTAGCCTTTAAATCGGCCGCGGTCCGTTAGTATACGTCGGACCCGCGTGTCGCCACTGTCAGTGATTGCAGACCGAGCGCCGCTACACGGCAGGTCTAGAGAGACTTCCTAGCACTCGCCCCAGTTGTACAGCCGACTTTGCTACCGATGCTACACTGACAAATACGCTCTCATTTGCCGAGACGATAGTTAGCATAGCCTTCAGCTACGTCATTTGTTACGACCTAGCAAGGCGCCATTACCAGTTAATATTGAGATTGTAAAACACGTAACGTCAAGAGCGATGTACACCAATTATTGATTAAAGTTAAGTATTCCAGCAGCAACGTACCTTATTGGCTATATTCATTACATTGTCCTGTTCCAGACCTCACGCCAGTTTGCGTGAGCTTAAACGCGTGCATTTCGGCCTCCTCTAGCAACACGGTGTTGGCTCTTCGGCCAACACATAACCATCTACTTCTTCTCTTGAAATAACTCTAATATATGTTGTGCGCAATTTGATCTGTATAAAGTAATAATTCGCTATCAGGCATTGTTGTAGCAAGTGTGCCTTGTCCTCCTTTGTACATCCTTAGTTTTTCTTACGCACTGACGGTCATATTGCTGCGAAATATTTCGAAACCTGTTCATAATTGTATTTTTACTGTGTTGTGGATGATCTTGCATGTACATAATTACGTTTAGTGCCCGCTCTTTGGACAACGAGTATCCTTTACTTTGTTGCACTGGAGACGTGATAATGGCTCCCTGTCCGACAAGGTTGACGAACTTCATGGCTCGATACCTGTTTCAATATCACTGTCACTTGCTGAACACGTATAGACATCGTTGTACTCCTCTTGTACATTATCTGCACAGTAGAGCATTTTTGACATCACACATTCCACGGACTCATCTTGCAGAAACGCAAACATTTCATGTGCCACCCCTTCCTCCCTCTGCGGTATTACTTGGGTTCCTTTCTGATGAAATGTCGCTTCGGCAACTGTTGTTGGAGATATAACGCAAAGTTTGTTTGTTTATCGTTGCCATTGCTCGGCTTTGTACTAACACCACTTGCAATGTAACACTGTTGTGAGTTACTCGCCGAAGAAGTTCTCCATACCCTCACACTGTGGTTCAAATGGTTCAAATGGCTCTGAGTACTATGGGACTTAACGTCTGCGGTCATCAGTCCCCTAGAACTTAGAACTACTTAAACCTAACTAACCTAAGGACATCACACACATCCATGCCCGAGGCAGGATTCGAACCTGCGACCGTAGCAGTCCCGCGGTTCCGGACTGCAGCGCCTAGAACCGCGAGACCACCGCGGCCGGCCCTCACACTGTGCTCACCCGCAGCGCCGCACCCTGTTGCCATTAGGAGCAAATATGTGGGGCGTCGAATGTCGTGGTAAACATCATTCGCTTTTTGCGACTTCCCACTTAAGGGATTCCTTGTCAGCAACAGGTTGCCTGTCTAATGAATTCCAGGGGCATAAAGAACCTGATGTTTCAGTATTTCACGTAATTACCGACATCGCTACAGTGTGGAGCCGAGCGACCGCTAGGGTCGCAGGTTCAAATCCTGCCTCGGGCATGGTTGTGTGTGATGTCCTTAGGTTAGTTAGGTTTAATTAGTTCTAAGTTCTAGGCGCCTGATGACGTCAGAAGTTATGTCACATAGCGCTCAGAGCCATTTGGACCATAATTAACGACCTAACAGGAAGATCTATGTGCTAGCCAATTAGTTAATTACATGTCCCACACATCATGTGAACAGTTCTTTAATAGAAATGAGCCAGTTTATAGGATTTATATACTTGATTAGTGATTAATGAAGAGATTATTTGTAAAACTTTCTGCGAGAATTGAATATTTTAATTGCAGCTCAGATTAAAGTGAGAGACACTATCACTTGTTGTAAAGATGCACTCCGTACTCCTTACAAGGGACCCTCCCCATCGGACCCCCCTCAGATTTAGTTATAAGTTGGCACAGTGGATAGACCTTGAGAAACTGAACACAGATCAATCGAGAAAACAGGAAGAAGTTGTGTGGAACTATGAAAAAATAAGCAAAATATACAAACTGAGTAGTCCATGCGCAAGATACGCAACAGCAAGGGTAGACTGAACTCAGGAGCGCCGTGGTCCCGTGGTTAGCGTGAGCAGCTGCGGAACGAGAGGTCATTGGTTCAAGTTTTCCTTCGAGCGAAAAGTTTAATTTTTATTTTCAGACAATTATCAAAGTCCAGGCACTCACACATAATCAACTTCGCTCTCCTAAATTCCAGGACATGTTCAGATTTGCTTGGACATATCCACGATTTGACGGTCTACACACGGAAAAATTTGAAAACGTTAAAAACAGATGTTTTGACTGAGCACAGAGAAAAGTGTGCGACTGTGAAACTGTTGGATTTATTTGTTGCAGTTTATGTGACAATTTCTTATGTTTTCATCACTTTTTTGGGAGTAATTATCACATCCTCAGGAAAACCTAAATTGGGCAACGTAGAAGAATCTTTTTACCCATTCGCCAAGTGTACAAGCTATGTGGGTCGACAACATATTCCTGTCATGTGACGCACATGCCGTCACCAGTGTCGTATAGAATATATCAGACATGTTTTCCTGTGGAGGAATCGGTTGACCTATGACCTTGCGATCAAATGTTTTCGGTTCCCATTGGAGAGGCACGTCCTTTCACCTACTAATCGCACGGTTTTGCGGTGCGGTCGCAAAACACAGACACTAAACTTATTACAGCGAACACAGACGTCAATGAACGAATGGACAGATCATAACTTTGCGAAAATAAAACTTTTCGCTCGAAGGGAGACTTGAACCAAGGACCTCTCGTTCTGCAGCTGCTCACGCTAACCACGGGACCACGGCGCTCCTGAGCTGAGATTATGCTTCATGTTGCCTATCTTCGCATGGACTACTCAGTTTGTATATTTTGCTTATTTTTTTCATAGTTCCACTCAACTTCTTCCTGTTTACTCGATTGATCTGTGTTCAGTTTTTCAGGGCCTATCCACTGTGCCAACTTATAACTAAATGTGAGGCGGGTGCGATGGGGAGGTTCCCTTGTTAGAGGCACAGGCGCGTGCGCCACTTAGCGACGCGGAAGAGAAAGAATGCGCCCAGAGAAAGCGAGGCGAGGTCTCCAGAATAATTGCCGCGAGGTAAACACAGAGGGCCACTGAAAGTGAAGGTCCCGCAATTTTATACGCACGTAGGAAGATTCCACGCAGGAACTCTGCCGGGCGGGAGTAAGACAGTACGGGTCTGTAGAGACGGAATATTCCTGGAGCGCCGAGAAGTTAGCTAAGGGAAGCTGTACTCAAGTACGAACGTCCTCCAAAATAGCGTATAAGAATGAAGCCGAGAGCAGTGGAAATTCCAGGACATGCAGTAGTGAACGAGCCTCCGGCAAAACATCACTGAGCAGTGACGTGTGGCAGCAGCTACTGAAGGAGCAGTAGCAACCACAGGTACGAGTCGGTGGTGATGCGTTGGTGAATACCTGTTAGATATGCAGCACTTCATGCTTTTGCTTTTATTGGAATAGCGACGAACAGAGACAGTCCGACTCTGTCTCAGTTAGTTTTTGTTCAGGGTTTCAGTTAGTAGCAGGAACGAGACACTGATTGGTGCTTGTCCGCTGCAATTTCGGCTAAGGTGGCGTTGAGGATTAGTGATTGAATACGTAGCCGCAGGGGCTAGTGACTCGTTGTATAGGTCAATGGGCCTGTAAGTGAACAGCTGGACCAAGGAGCCAGTGGTTCAGAACTTAACAGAACAAGTGATAGCGAAGGTACTTGTCTCTGATAAAAGTCATAGACGGTATGTATGTAGAGAAGCATCCTGAGGAGAGGGGCTGACTGAATCTGTACGGAACTATACGTCTATCAAGGGTTTATTGGTCGGAGACCTCACATTTGAATTTATTCAGATTTGAATAAATCTTTTTAAAAGAAAAGTAAAAATTTATTAATATGATAGACCTCTCCCGCCAAACCCAGCGCTTGTTCTCAGTCGCCACATCATTCTAAGGAAACTAGGATATTCTTGCCGCTCTAATCTCCGTTATAAAGATTAATTAGAACAGCGAAACGAAATCTTACTGTCGTCAACATCCTGACTGCACCACGCAAGCCACACTAACCCCATGTTGGCGGATTAGACATGTGCCTAGACGCGGTACTCCCATCCATAGCACTACACATGAAAACTAATTTTTTACAGGCTAGCAGCTCATCTTTTGAATAGAAATTCGTCCATGGAACAGAATGAGTAATCCAAGAGAAATTATTTTAGGTGAGATTCAAAACTTGCTTTGGCTCCTGTCACACACTTCATAGAAGTGAACAAATGGTCTGAGCCACTTAACAGCCTCAATAATCGGTAATGGCGGTTATTTCCTCCTTCATTATTGTACTATTCTTCTCAGATTTTGATGGATTACTTATGACGAATTTCCCCAGTCAGTATATGTATTGTGATGGTGCGGTTAGAAGACGTAGTAGGTTGAAAACGTACTTACATGCCAACCGTGGGTGAACACCATCCTGCCACATAAACCGTACAAGAACGAGCTGCATTCTACCTACACTCTCCATACACCATGATTATTTTGGCTTGTTTTGCATTAGTAAATCCCACCCTCCACTCACGTCCTACAGCTTGGGCTGTCACACCCTCACTGACCAACAAGTCGCAGTGTACTCAAGGAACACACAAGTGCACTGTAAGGAAACATAACAACACCGTACTTAGCAACTACGCAGGTTGACTGGCACAAACAAAAGTCGGTAAGAAAACTTTTCAAAATGTAACTGGCAGTAGACTCCTGCGACAACCTCTTCTGACATTCTAATTTACCTTCCTTTTACTTTGTTAATGTCAGTAGGCGTGAATCCTTTTAAAAAGATATGTTTCCACAAGAAATACGATTTATAAGTATTTTTACTGTCTGATTATTGGCTAGCAATACGAGCCCCTGACTACCTATCCATTCTGTGTAAACCACAAATCAATAGCACTTACATTTTTACAGTACCCGCGGTGCAAGTTTTAGGTGATTCACCATGTATAAAGCGGGCCAGGGGGACGCAGACAACAATGCAGTCTTTGTCGTAATACGCAAACGGAGCGTTGCATCTGACATCCTAAATGGCGTGGGTCTTTGGGTTACGGGTCAAGTGTGGGAGCATTTCCGAAATGTTTAAGTTTTTAAACTTCGCGTGCAGCCGCCGTGGTTAAAATATACCTTGCATGTGGACGATGGGTACGGAGGTGTGTACGGACGAACAGACGCGGAACTATTGAGCAACTAATTGCCCAGATGAAACTTAAGACTACCAAAAATGTCCTCAACAGCGGTTGAGCGAACATTGCTGCGAATGTGCCTCCACAGCAGATGCCTCGTCGATGCACCCATGTTGACAGCTGCTCATGACGAAAGCTAGAATTTACACGCCAGTACCGTAACTACACTAGTGTCGACAGGTTGCGATTTCAGATGAATCACGTTTTATGCTCCATCGGACAAATGGGCGCTAGTATCTACGGCGCGGAAAGTCCGAAAGGAAATACACTGCAACGATAGTGAGACGGTGGAATGTCTTCATGGCATTCCCTGGGCCATCTCGTCATTCTGGAAGGCACAATGGATCAGGACAAGTATGCAGCTCTCCTTGCTGACTACGTCCGCCCCTACATGCAGCATGTTTTTCCTCGACACGATGGCGTCTTTCAGCAGGACAATGCAACGTCTCGCAAAGCTCGCAGTGCACGTGCGTGGATCTAAGATCGCCAGAATGAGTTTACCCGACTCCTCTGGTCTCCACACTACCCGGGTATAATCCCAATCGGAGGTCTGGGGGACCACCTCCATCTGGTTGCTCGTTCCATGCATCCTCAGTCTAGAAAACCAGCTCAGCTGGCCAGGGCTATGTAGTCGGCGACCCTGTCGGTACCTTAGAGAACCTTATTGACCCTCTTCCTGTAGGCCTGACAGCAGACCGCGCTGCAATCTTACATAGGTGGTCGCATTAAAGTAACTGGACAATTCAAATGCTTACTTCATAATACATTTATATTTTTATTACGCCTTATATCCTTCTTATTATAATTGTAATACGCTCCTTCCTTGCTCAGTATCAACAAATCAAAGACTCCCTGTAAACAGAAACGTTCCGATGCCTTACACGCTATGATGACAAATAGGTAAACAACTTAGAACCGCAGCAGTCAGATAATATTCAACGCGCCCGCGAACTGGGACAATCTCCTTTCCTTTTGGCTGCCTGATATCCCAGGAACTGTAGAAGACAGAGACGAGAGATGACCGCAATGTAACGATTTTGCTGGCAGCATGCTAGATAGGTTACGAGAGGCTTTAGCTAGGAGAAACACAGTATGTAGTAGAAAACAGTACCTACAAGTTAACGAGACATATATGCTGTGTGCGCTCTTGCAATGCCTTGCATGTTAATAATTATACACCATGTATCCAAATATTTGAGATTTTTCCTGGCGTATAAGCGACGTGGCGTAACTATGGTGGCAGCGTGAATGAACAGTTGTAAAAAAAAATCAGTCAGACAATGGCTTACTCTTCCTAACAGAAGATTCAAGTAGTATCTCCAAGGCATAGAGTGGTGACACAGTAGTCCAAAGCGAGTGCCCAGTTGGCACCCACAAGTGGGGCAAGAGTGTGCCACGCCTAAAAGCGGTGCGCCAGAGGTTCTTGTCCACAAACTCGTTTCGCATCTACGTTATTGAGCCAGGCGCCGTCGTGGAACTTGCTGCCATCCTTGATGCGTTTCTTAGGTCTCCTGCGGTCTTTGACGAGCTTCTCTCGTTTGCCGCAGTAAATATTAAATGCGTTCATATTACGCTTAACACAAACTTTAATCCGCAAAGCAAATCTTTCAAGTGGTCCCCAGGGATGTGCTCTCTCGCGAAGTAGTGGAAGGCAGCAGTGCTCCGTACTGCGTAAGAGACATAGCCACCGCAGGAAATATTCCTTAAAAGTGTCGGCCATAATAGATTCCCAGCATTCAGGAGCATCTAATTTACGTTGTGATCCGTCTATGTTATGCCTACAATGCTTCGTAACCATAGCAGATGAAAGACGTTGAGCTTATGTTCATTTCCTTGGTTTACTTCGTCATTTAGAAAAAGATTATCTGACACTAACGAATCGAATTAACAGCATTTGTCGACTACATTTAAGAATGTTCCATCCACTCTTATGGCACGCGTATCTGTAAGTTATATCCTTGCGCCATAGTCACTATCTTCTTCGCATTCATAGACATGGAGAAGAGCTTCCAAGCAGCAGCAGATTTGTCCATAAACTCACGTAGGTCATCTTGAGTATGTGCAATGGATCCTGCGTCGTCAAGAAATAAACGGTTGCATACAAACAAGTCCTCATGATAGCGCTTGGTCCTGAGTAACGAGATGTTACAAAAGTTCCTGTCACCACTCGCACGTAGATGGATGCCTTGGTTCGGGTCGCCGAAAGCAGCTGTGAGAAGTAGCTAGAAGAATACACCACACAAGCTAAGGACCATTACACAGTCTTCATGAACTCCTCATGGCACAAGGTAGAGATCTGATGCGCTTACCCCAAATACCAAAGCCTCCTCCATATCATCGTGAAAAGCCGTTATCATCTTCTGAGAGATGAACAGTACCCTATCTTCGCTAGTTAAGTATACAGTCCGTCCCTGATGACAGTATCGGATGCTTTGTTGAGAACGATAAAAGGAAGGGAGAGTAGGGTCTTCGGCTTACGCCAGTATTCATGAATTTTTAATCTGTGTAGGGTATACCAGCAGCACGTTACTGGGCTCAAAACTAAACCCACATTGAGACAGGTTGCACGCACTTGTTAACCTTCTTCATTCTGCCCAGCACAATATGGGAAATAGCTTTATCGACGATACTCAGCAACTGAAATCACTGCGATCACCTACTACGATATTGGGGCACCGCGTATACCCTGCGGCACTGTACCCTCTGCCCGACATTTCATAAGAGTTTATAGAGCACTGGGAGGAGCGAAGTGAGTTTCGTAAGTTTTGTGTGGATGTTGTCTTTACCAAGGTATTTCCCGCATTTTTTTTTCATTTTATTGGCTTTTGAGTAGTGACCATGGTGCCAGTGGAAAGACGATACGACAGCGTGTGTGTGAGGCGACTTTCATATCAGTGATGACGACATGAATATAAGAACAACACGACACCCAGTCCCAAAGCAGAGACAATCTCTTGACTGGGCCGGAAATCGAAAAAATGGCTCAAATCGCGCTGAGCGCAATAGGACTTAACATCGGAGGTCATCAGTCCCCTAGAACTTGAAACTACTTAAACCTAACTAACCTAAGGACATCACACACATCATGCCCGAGGCAGGATTCGAACCTGCGACCGTAGCAGTCGCGCGGTTCCGGACTGAAGCGCCTAGAACCGCTCGGCCACCGCGGCCGGCGCCGGAAACCGATCTGGAGCCCTTCGATCATGAATTTGTCGCACTCACCCTGCAGCTACCGTGGTGGAAATTCCCCCATTTAAGCCGCACGACAGCTCTATGGAGTTACACCTCAGTAGGCATTGCGTCCTGCTCGCGGCAAGTTGTAAACATAAAAATCTGCATTTGACCAGTCAGTTGAGAGCAGGCAGTTTTAACTGGTGGATGTCCGGCCGTAGTGTGTTAACATTGTTGTGTCACAAATCTGTAGATCAAGCGTTCAGGATAGTCTCCAGAATGTTTAAGACCAAAGTGTGTAAGAAGTGTCCCCCGCACTCCTTCCGAACAAAAACAACGACAAGCGGACGTCTGCTACAACTTGACTGAATGGACAGTTCTTTACGGGAAAAAATAATCAGACGTGACGAGACTTAGTGTTGTCAATACGAACCTGCCACAAAACGACGAAATTCAGTAGTTCACATTGTCAACACTCTGGCGAAAACAGCGACATTCAAGGCAATGTTCAAATGTGTGTGAATTCCTAAGGGACCAAACTGTTCAGGTCATCGGTCCGTAGACTTACAAACTACTCATGCTGAGAACAACACACACACCCACCCCCGAGGGAGGACTCGAACTTCCGGCGGGAGGGGGCGCACAATCCGTGACATGGCGCCTCTAACCGCGCAGCCAATCTGCTCCAAACCAATGTAATGCGTTTGTTGGCTATCACAAAGAAGAACTGACAGTTTCAGTTAGTTGTATGAACCTAAAGGCGTTTTACTCAGATGGAGTCGAAACCTTGTAGAATACCTGGAGCATTAAAACAACAGTCCTAACATTTATCAATTTCTTATTAATCCAGTCTCAAAAGTTTTTGAATTGACGTAGTAGGCCCTTTAAAATGGAGGCGGGGGGAGGTTGTTTTGGGGGAGGAGACCAGACCGCGAGGTCATCGGTCTCATCAGATAGGGAAGGACGGAGAAGGAAGTCGGCCGTGCCCTTTGAAAGGAACCATCCCGGCATTTGCTTGGGGCGATTTAGGGAAGTCACGGAAAACCTAAATCAGGACGGCCGGACGCGGGATTGAACTATCGTCCTCCCGAATGCGAGTCCAGTGTGCTAACCACTGCGCCACCTCGCTCGGTAAAAAAAAAAGGAGGTTACAGCGTATTGTCCACATAGAAGTTCGGTGGTTTGGTCCAAAACTATTGGTCCAGTAAGTCGTGTCACAGCAGATGCAAACGACACTCCTGTTTTCACATCATGCAGTGAAGCCGCTCCATCTAGCTGGTGAGAATTTCCAGAACTCGAACAATAAATATTCTGCAAATTCCGGTACTACGACAAATGTAATAATGTTCCACCAGAAAAAAGAACATTTTAGTATCAACCTCTACATCATCATCATTCACAGACTGATATAGCGAGCTCCATTAATGACGTCCAGCAACAATACCTGAACGAATCAGGTGAGGCAGCTACGTTGTGAGCTTTCTGGTTTGAGTTAGTCAACAGTTATGTGAGCAGATGCTGACAATAGGCATCACTGAGCTGCCTGGCACTACAGTTTTCTCAGAACTCTTCGCAAGGCCGATCCTATATCATCTACTTTATCCTCAGCTGCCACTCGGTCTTAGTAACGGGCCAGAGTTTCAGGTGGTGTCTGGGCCGTGCCTACTGGAGTACCACCGGATGGTGTGTAGGAGGCACTGCGTACAATAAATGCAGTGTGACAGTTTGAACAAGTTTTTGTTTAAAAACATCCAGCATATTAAAATTCAAAATCGGAATCTGCAGAGAAGACATGAATTTTAAAAACACAATTAATCATTTGTATACATTAAAAACAGTTTGGCCAATCAAAATGTTTTATGTTCTGTCCAGCAGCTAGCTCATTTACATATCAGCACAGTCTGTTCTGTCACGTCCCTTCGTCAGTATACTTGTACAGTATGGTTCAGTCCACAGTGTCACTGCGGACACGTAAAATGCGAGGTAAATGCACTTTAGATGCCCACAATATGACCTTCTGCAGTGAAAACTATAATCCTTTGACTGCTACAAACGTGCTCTCTGCATTTCGTGATTTTAAGAAAACTAATTGGGGAAAAATTTGATGTCAGCACATCTTACAGTCTGATATATTTACTTACTATAGAGCTGAATTTCTTTTTGTTATTCATGACAGTTACCTTGCTGCACCAAACTAAGAACAGCAATGTACTATATTTTAAAGAGCGCGTCGAGTTAAAAATGCATTGCATGAACTTTGCGTGCATTAATTGCTGTGAATCAAACTTAGATAAAAAATAGAAATTTTATTTAAAATTGAGAGCGAATTAATATCTCATTTCGTTCACAACTTATTCCTTTTTATGTATAACTGCTGAATGTGGCGCGCAAAATTCCGTCCCTGCACGTCGGGAAACATGTGGTGACAACAATCGTCATATTTCATAACGGGTTCAATATATCTGAACGACTTTTTTGCATGCGATAGCACCTAAAGAACAACATATTTTGTATGATAAATACTCTAAACTTTTTATTCTTCGAAATAGGGAGTTAACTCGCCTGCAGGAGTGAGATGTTTAGTCAAAAGCGATGCGTCAACACATCAATTGCTTTGGAAAACTGAGAGGCCGAATTTAAATACATCCTCAGCACATGGGGTGTGGTTGCGCATGACGAGTTAATTCGTCCATACCAGTAATACAACCGGTGGCCACCCACGGACATCGACTGCAGTGCTGGTACTCGCCTAACATACGCTTGTGGAAATATGACCAGAATAACACAGCAATTTAAATAATCACCCAAAATCTTAATATCTACGGTCATCGCAAGCCGGCCACAGCGGTAGCCGAGCAGTTCTGGGTACTTCAGTCCTGAACTGCGTGACTGCTACAGTCGCAGGTTCGAATCCTTCCTCGGACATGGATGTGTGTGATGTCCTTAGGTTAGTTATGTTAAAGTAGTTCTAAGTTCTAGGGGAATGATGACCTCAGATGTTAAGTCCCATAGTGCTCAAAGTCATTTGAACCATTTTCCGAACGGTCATCGTAGCAATGAGTACCAAATCTGGTCGCAGTGCTGTGGAAGCAAGCGAACAGCATACAGTCTATATCTTAAACTATTCTAAAAGTCTTGACAATATTTACAATTAAAGGCCTTCGTCATTTTAGACAAAGCAGTGCTTGTAATATTCTCAGGTAATGCACCCAATGTATTAGATATTCACACACACACACACACACACACACACACACACACACACACACACACACACCGTCGCGCACATGCATACAGTCTCACTCAGAAACCGAGCGAGGTGGCGCAGTGGCTAGCACACTGGACTCGCATTCGGGAGGACGACGGTTCAATCCCGCGTCCGGCCATCCTGATTTAGGTTTTCCGTGATTTCCCTAAAACGCTCTAGGCAAATGCCGGGATGGTTCCTTTCAAAGGGCACAGCCGACTTCCTTTCCTATCCTTCCCTAATCCGATGAGACCGATGACCCCGCTGTTTGGTCTCTTCCCACAAAACAACCCAACCCTCACTCAGAATATAAACTGAAACGTCAAATGAGTTCGTTGTAACTTGATACAACTGCATGAGCAATAGAAGATACACAGGGGTGCACAAATAGGGTTCCCACACCTCACAGCACAATATTTGCGCAGCCCCAATAACAATACTGCCAGCACCCTCTTATTGCAGTAACGTATCAAAGTACATGTCAATTCAAGCTGCATTAGTCAAGTCCCCTCCACATACATTATGTAAACACATATTGGACTCCACATAAAACAGAAAATTAATGGAAGGTATCCTCTTCTGGTGTAAAGCCGATTTAATGGCGAACATGTACCATTTATACACAGTGTCCGACCGCTTCACTGGGTTGAGCACACACAGTCGTTCATGCGGTCCCACTAGCACATCCGTTTCAGACAAGACTCTTTTTTCCCCCTTTTCTGGGAAGGAGTATTTTTCTTTATGCTCTAATGCTCTTTGGTGACTTTTTAATGATTTTCATGCATGACTTTTACAAATATATGGACCCATTTTCAATACATACTTTGAACATTTGGCTAATTTTTGTGGATTAAAATAAATAATTTTGAAATATTCACCGTTGTAATAAATAAACTGATAATTCAGTAACTACGACGTGAAATAACAATAGTAATATTCAGTTATAGAGTGGAGTATAACTAACCAACAATATCTGTGAATTCTGGTGGTCACAAGCTACTGCACACTGTTACGTTCACTTGATGTTTTTACAATGATGCAGAACAGGCGGGACCACTTGTGCGTAAGGAGAAGACTGAACACTCACATTTTCGGAATGAAGTTTCCACTGTTTCTTTCACAGCTAATACACACCAAATATTAATGCACACGATTGTAGCCAGAGGGTCTAAAAGGGTTACACACTGTGAGAAAATAAAGGAAACGACGACGCACCACAAAGGAATTATCTGAATGAGACTTAAATCGGTAGGAGGGAAACAAATTACTACAATTTCAGAAATATTGGATCAAGAGAAACAGTTTCACAAACAGAGCAAGTCATTTATGGTTGGTCCACCTCTGGCCCTAATGCTAGGAGTTATTTGCCTTGGAATTAATTGACAAAATTGTTCGATGTATTCCTGATGGATAGTGTGCAACTTCACTACGTTGGCGCCTAAGACCGTCAAAATTTCGAGCTGATTGGAGGACCCAAATCATAATCCTCCAAACGGTCTCAATTGCAGAGATCCGGTGAATTTTCTAAGGACAAAGGCCGAAGTAGCTGGCAAAATGTTGTGTTTCCTATTGTTAAGAAGTATCACTGAGCTCTCCATCGAATAGCTTGAAAAGAAAGAAGATTAGGTTTTAACGCCCCATCGATATCGAGGTCATTAGAGACGAATAACATGCTCGGATTGTTCCTGGGATATGGAAGGAAATCGACGTTGATTTACGAAGGAACTATCCTGTTATTTGGCTGGAGCGATTTAGTAAATCACAGGAAACTTATTCTCTAGAACCGCTAGGGTATTTCAACTGTCATCCTCTAGAGCGCATGCTGCGCGACCACGCTCTTTGCAAATGATATAGGAACATCTTAAAAAAGTGTACATGCTTCAGTATTTTGGTAGAAACGTCTGGAGGTATTCAAAGCGGTAAATTACTTTGCCCTTTTGCGAGCTGTTATTCGATGGAAGCTACGTACCTAGAACCTTCTTAAAACTTTTCTGAATATCAAAATTACGTACGTCATTTCTTAGGCAAGATGACTTTTACATTGATGGACAAATGTCACCTGTTGAAAGACGGTTTGCAGACGACATTTCTCTTTCTTTCTCTTGCTTGGACAGTTCTTTAATCAATATAGAGGGTGTTTAAAAAATAATGTACTTTTTACAGCTACAAAATTATCTATCGCTGCGCCATGGATCGATTACTTGGGGTATGAATACACTGTCTGGCTTACATTCATTGCCACTGGATGTCGGCTGTCTTCAGTTTGCTTCTTTACCGGCACATGACGCAAAATGACCGCTCCACAGCAAAAACCCACTTCGTATTCTCTCGGCTACGAAGTGTAATTCCGTGATTACAGTGCAAAGATGTTTCAAGTAGAGGTATCAAACTGATCCTCCTAATGGATGGAAAATTCATAGATGGTATCGACAGTTTGTAGACACAGGATATGCATGTAGAGAAACGTTCCTGTCCACACTCGCGTTTCTGACGAAATTGTCGCGCGAATTCAAACCTTTCTCCAACTTAGTCCTACAAAATAACTCGTAGTTTCAGTCGGGAATTACGTCCGCCTATAACAACAAGTTGACATGTTTAAAGTAAAGGGACGAGAGAGGCAATTCTGACGTTACGGCTAATAATGGAAGCAAGGCTAAAGAAAAATCAAGACACTTTCATAGGATTTGTCGACCTGGAAAAAGCGTTCTACAATATCAAATGGTGCAAGCTGTTCGAGATTCTGAAAAATGTAGGGGTAGGCTATAGGGAGAGATGTGTCATATGCAGTATGTACAACAACCAAGAGGGAATAATAAGAGTGGACGATCAAGAACGAAGTTATCGTATTAAGAAGGGTGTAAGACATGGCTGTAGGCTTTCGCCCCTACTCTTCAATCTGTACATCGAGGAAGCAATGATGGAAATAAAAGAAAGGTTCAGGAGTGGAATTAAAATACAAGGCGAAAGGATATCAATGATACGACTCGCTGATGACATTGCTATCTTGAGTGAAAGTGAAGGAGAATTAAATGATCTGCTGAACGGAATGAACAGTCTGATGAGTACACAGTATGGTTTGAGAGTAAATCGGAGAAAGACGAAGGTAATGAGAAGTAGTAGAAATGAGAACAGCGAGAAACTTAACATCAGGATTGATGGTCACGAAGTCAATGAAGTTAAGGAATTCTTCTACCTAGGCAGTAAAATAACCAGTGACGGACGGAGCAAGGAGGACATCAAAAGCAGATTCGCTATGGCAAAAAAGGCATTTCTGGTCTAGAGAAGTCTACTAATATCAAATACCGGCCTTAGTTTGAGGAAGAAATTTCTGAGGATGTACGTCTGGAGTACAGCATTGTATGGTAGTGAAACATGGACTGTGGAAAAACCGGAACAGAAGAAAATCGAAGCATTTGAGATATGGTGCTATAGACGAATGCTGAAAATTAGGTGGACTGATAAGGTAAGGAATGAGGAGATTCTACGCAGAATTGGAGAGGCAAGGAATATGTGGAAAACACTGATAAGGAGAAGGGACAGGATGATAGGACATTTGCTAAGAATGAGGGAATGACTTCCATGGTACTAGAGGGAGCTGTAGAGGGCAAAAACTGTAGAGGAAGACAGAGATTGGAATACGTCAAGCAAATAATTGAGGACGTAGGTTGCAAGTGCTACTCTGAGATGAAGAAGTTAGCACAGGAAAGGAATTCGTGGCGGGCCGCATCAAACCAGTCAGTAGACTGATGACCAAAAAAAAAAAAAAAAAAAAAAAAATTATGTTAAGCAGAAGATCTGATTGTATCGAGCACTTCCGTACTCGCGGTATTTCTAATGGCAGCCAATCGAATTACCACAAGTAATCTAGACTAGAAATCTCGTAATTTCGCAAGTAAATAAAAAATGAAAACAAGACACGAGGGACAGGCAGTGAGAGGGAAGATGGGGGCGGACACAGATAAGAGGAGTAAATGGACAGAGAGAGGATGAAATGGACAGAAAAAGTTAAGCGGAAGGGACGGACAGAGACAGGGAGAGGCAGGGATAGGCAGAGAGGGGAAGAAGAGATGAACAGAGAGAATGGGAGGAGGATATGGGCTAAGAAAGGGAAGAGAAGGACTGAGAGAAGGGAGAAGAGGAGATGAACAAAAAAAGAAAGGGGGAGGAGATGAACGGAAAATGGGAGGAGAGGGACAGAAGACGGACAGAGGAGAACGGGTAGGTGGATAGGGAGCGGGAACAGGAGGAGATGAGAGCGATGGGTAAGAAGGTGGTGGACTAACAGTTTACGAAAAACATACCCAGGTAACTAGTTACTTAAGGACAACAAAATAGTGCACATAAAAAAAACTGCTTCTTTTTGCCGTATAGAAAGCTGAAAGTAAGAGACTAACAGCTGAAGCACGCTACTAATCGGATAATTGATCTCTTCTAGGATGAGCATACAGAAATCAATCTACTCCGTGCAGAAAATGAATGGGCCTGTATTAATGTACGCAGAGTAAGTAGCGGAGGATGTGCCCTAGGAAATATAGACTTGTATGTATGGTTAATTTATTAAATATGAAACTTGTAGGAGTGAAGACTTCTTGACTCCAGAATTTTAGAGAGGAACCATGAAATATTTACATTAGTGCCTTTAATGGGTTGCAGACACCTAATTTGCTAAGCGAGTGAGTACAAAAATTAACAAATTACTTTGCCTCATAGACGCTTGAGGCACTGAGAACTTGTAAAGGAAGGATAGTCTGATGGACAGGTACCACACACAAACTACCACACTCACATCAATACAAAGAGAAAGAAAACAAACAGGAAGAGCTAAACCATACACCGTAATCACATATAGTCCCACCAGCCTAATGGTTCGATAGTGAACAGAAGCACAGATTTGTCCAAACGTCCAGAAAATAATAACGTACACGAACAGGCTGACATACAATATAAAGCGCGAAAATTTCACGATGTCGGAGTTAATAAAATGACAAACAAGAAATCTCAGACGTAAAAGAACACTGCAATACTGAAATGTCCACACCCTCAAGTATGGAACAACCACATCCTGTGGTATAGTCAGAGAAAGCGCCCACAAAACGAAAAGAATCATGTTAAGTTACAAACGGTCAAAAATAAAAGTCCCAAATAACACACACATTCAATTTAATTTAAAGCCTATCGGTAAGGAACGGAACTGAAGGACACGGAGCTCAAGACTCATTCATTTTCCATGTACGTGGTCCATATTGCTGAGACAAGACTATACGAAAACATAAAAATCCTGAGAAAATATTTATCCAAATAAGGTGAATACTACAAGTTAATGGGAAGAGGAAACAGTTTCATCACGGAAGGCTCTCTAAACCATACACGAAGACGTGGAGTCACTTAGAGAAAGCTACACATACGAAACAGATAGAAGTTGCAGAGTAAAATGAAACTAAGGAAAAATGAGGACATCTCACACTAGGAAACAAAATATACCAGCATTCACACTGAGAAGACAACGTGTACTAGCCGAAATAAAGAATAGTTCGTCCACCACACTTCCACATTCCTAAATTCTGGCTGAACAAAGCAACTACTAGCAAAATAGAAAAGTAGCAAAGACACTAGGAAAGATACTAGTACTGCCTACGTTTAACAAAGATTCCACGTGATTACCAAGACCTAAGGCTGTACAACAAAATGAATTAATATTTCATCTAGGCCGACGCAATCACCATACTAAAGCTACAGTAGATGAGCTCCCTGGGTATCTAACTCACCAAATTCCCAAGGACGATGGCCCAGCACGCTAGTAAAATCGATTTCTTTATAGGTAGCGAATGTGGTCAAAGAAACCTTTCCGCACCGTGCCAACTTATACAGAACTGGGGGAAGAAAACCTCTTTGCCTCATTGTAATTCTATACAAAAGCTGTGTAAACTGCCACAGCGGTAGGTGCAAATTACAACCACAGCCATCCACTTCGAAATCGCCCACTCTGGTATTCAAAGAGGGGAGCACTGTGACAGAAACATAGGAGCACAACATTAAAACATCATAAATAAGAGAGTGGAAGGCACAGGAGACACAGATAATTAATGAATCTAAATATTCAGAATGATTCGAAGTAACTGTAGGCACTTCGTAGGTGCAATGTATGGATCGAAGTACGAGTTAGATGTTAAATATTGTCTTAAATAAAGTTTTGCCTAAAACGGCTTTATTTCAGACTTACGCAGCAGAGCAGCGATCACAGGTGCAACACAAACAACATAAAATCAGGTCTTCTGAGAAAGCAACGATCCTAAATTCAACACAACTACATACTGAACATTTACCCCAGAATATTTTCAACATGATGCCCATATAGACGAAGACAGTGACATGCTCGACGTCTTTCTGCTTCTGGAATGTTGGAAGCTCTGTTCACCTTATTCTTCACAGTTGCACAGCCATTTAAAACTCTCTGCTGTAGTTGTGCTACATTCTTGATTGCCACATCATACATCAGCTGCTTGTGACGGCCCCAATGGTAGAAGTCTACGGGGTTGAGATCCGTAGCTGTGGCGGGAGAAGCAACTAATCCTAGGTGACTATCCGCTTATTGGGATAAACAGCACTGAAATACTATCCTATCTTTTGGTTGAAATACGCAGAGTCATCGTCATGCTTAAACCATATCTGGTTCATGTAGCTTGTGGGACATTGTCAAGCAGACCATCCAGAAACTCCAGAATGAGATTTTTACTCTGCAGCGAAGTGTGCGCTGATATGAAACTTCCTGGCAGATTAAAACTGTATGCCGGACCGAGACTCGAACTCGGGACCTTTGCCTTTCGCGGGCAAGTGCTCTACCATCTTAGCTACCAAAGAACGACTCACGCCCCGTCCTCACAGTTTTACTTCTGCCAGTATCTCGCCTCCTACCTTCCAAACTTAACAGAAGCTTTTCCGCGAACCTTGCGGAACTAGCAGTCCTGTCAGAAAGGGATATTGCGGACACATGGCTTAGCCACAGCCTGGGGGATGTTTCAAGCACTTCAACACTTGCCTGAGGAAGGCAAACGTCCCGAGTTTGAGTCTCGGTCCAGCACACAGTTTTAATCTGCCACGAAGTTTCATAACATTGCACACTCTGTTGCAGAGTGAGAATCTCGTTCTGGAAACATCCCCAAGGCTGTGGCTACACCACGTCTCCGCAGTGTCATTTCTATCAGGAGTGCTAGTTCTGCAAGGTTCGCAGAAGAGCTTCTGTTAAGTTTGGAAGGTAGGAGGCGATGTACTGGCAAAAGTAAAGCTGTGAGGACGGGGCGTGAGTCGTGCTTGCGTAGCTCAGATGGTAGAGCACTTTCCCGCGAAAGACAAAGGTCCCGAGTTCGAGTCTCGGTCCAGCACACAGTTTTAATCTGCCAGAAGTTTCACCCAGAAACTGTCGATACACTCTGCCAGTCAGCCACTGTGGGATAACATGCATTCCGAGCAACTAATCGTCCACCATACCACGCAACTGTACTGCAGTTACGCAAGGTTTCTCGTACAGTCACAAGCGCATGTTACTACCGGTCACGATGGCCTTTACGGGTAAAGATAAGCTCATTCGTGAACAGTACCCGATGACAGAACATAAATCAGCAGCATGACGCTCGGGTAACCACTGACAGAAATTCTGATATCTAGAGTCGTTCACTGTTGTCAGCTCCAGTACCTCTGTACTTTCTACAGGTGAATTGCGTGGAACAGCGGTCTCCGAAGCAGATGCCATGTAGTTGATTGAGAAGCCTCTACAGTGGCACTTACAGAGTGAGTGCTTGTGGTCGAATTTTCGTCTACCATTTCCAGCATGTTCTCAACACCCACTCCATTCAGCTGAGGCCGAGTTAAGCGTGGCTCACCATGAATGCTACGTTTCCTTCAGTAGCTGTCCGCACCTGTGAAACTGTGTTGGTTTGGTACCCCTCTGTTCGGAAACATTTCCGTATACCATCTTCTTGCTGCTTGTGCATTGCCTTCTGCTGCACAGTAAAGGAGGAGTATATCCACGTATTCACCGCACAAAGACTGCAGAAAGACCACACAAAGACTTCAGACTATAAACTTCTGGCGGAATGAATGTATGTGGTACGTCTGGTGCCACTGTATTACAACAGCACCGTAGAGCACAATGAGCCACATTGAAGTCAAGTAAAGAAGGGTTCAGATGGTTAAAATGTCTCTAAGCACTATGGGACTTAACATCTGAGAACATCAGTCCCCTAGACTTACAACTACTTAAACCTAACTAACCTAAGAACATCACACACATCCATGCCCGAGGCAGGGTTGGAATCTACGACCGTAGCAGCAGCGCGTTTCAGGACTGAAGCGCCTAGAACCGCTCGGTCACAGCAGCCGTCGTAAA
The DNA here is from genome assembly GCF_021461385.2 of Schistocerca piceifrons. Taxonomy (NCBI): domain Eukaryota; kingdom Metazoa; phylum Arthropoda; class Insecta; order Orthoptera; family Acrididae; genus Schistocerca; species Schistocerca piceifrons. Next base: position 65,749,739 of record NC_060140.1, read on the forward strand.
GACGAGTATTTCGTGCCAGAATCAGGAGTGCAAAGTGGTGTACAAAGCAACAGCAATCGGTATGCAGGCGAATACAAGCCAAAAGTCTGTAATGGCACATGATGTAATGCCTACCACAAATGATATTGCACATCATAACTCGAAAATAAAGCAACTTCAGACAAAACTTTATTTGACATTTTACTAATATTTTGATGCATACCTTACACCAACGAAGCTTGTAGTTATTTTTGAACAACTCTTTATACGTGTAAATTAGATACAAAAAAAGACATAGTGAGCCACTCTGCTGTTTACTCTTTATTCCTACATAGTGTACAATATGCGATGAAAGAGTGAGAAGCAAATGATTTGGAAGAGGAAGTTAACACGAGTAGAACACTATCAAGCAGCTCATATAGATATGTATGAAATGCGAGTTTGACCATCATCTGCTTTTATTTTAAGCCAAAATGTCAGCCGGTTTCAGTCATGGGCTATCCTCACGGATAAGGGTTAAAATGGTTTAAGCCACAACATTGCGTTTGTCATTACGTAAATAATGTTTAGAGCAAGTTATGAATCTCAATATACGGCACACGACTTTTAGAAGCAAACATAGTAATAACAGGTGTACAGAGAGCGGTAGTGAAGAGAAAATCTTATCTTCAGTATTGCTAGTATGTTTGCTTCTAAAAGACCTGTGTCGTATGTTGATATTCGTGGCATGCTCTATACGTTACGTAAGTAATGACAAATGAAATGTGGCTTAAACCATTTTAACCCTTATCCGTGAAGATGGTCCATGACTGAAACGGGTCAATATTTGGGCTTAAAATAAAAGAGGCTGATGGTCAAACGTATATTTTATTGAGTACTTGATTTCTGTTGATAGTCATCTTCCAAAAATGTCCATATATATATATCTTTCAACAGTTTTGGAAAAATTGTCTCAAAGCTGATGTTTAGGCTGTGACATAAGATTTGATTTTGGCTCTAATATTGAAACTAAAGTACACAGATCCCAAGCAGTTTGTGATAGCAGAACAGTGGACGATAAGGTACAAAAGAAGACCAGCATGAAATTCTATATAGTCATGGCATTTCCTGTGTTATAATATAGAAGCGAAAAGTGGGTTGCACAAAAAGAAAAAGAAGGCTGAGGTTAGGTGACTTAGGAGGACGAAGGGCTGTACAAGAAGATACACGGTTAGAAATGGAGGTGGAAGAACAGAACTATGTAATTTCAAAAAGAGTTTAGAAATTAAAAAGTGTCGTAAGCATTGAGAATACCACCTCACTAGAACGCCTAACTGTTCCGAAGATGCTGAACTATGAGCTAAAAGCTGCGCGGGGTTGCCGCGGGATTTGAGACGCCATGTCACGAATTGCGCGGCCCCTCCCTTCGAAGGTTCCAGTTCTCCCTCAGGCACGAATGTGTGTGTTGTTCTTAGCATAAGTTAGTTTAGTTTAGTCTGAGTAATGTGTAAGTCTAGGGACCGATGACCTCAGCAGTTTTGTCCCTTAGAAATTCACAAACATTTGAACATTTTCTATGAGCTAAAGGGGAAGAGAGATATTGGATGAACGCCGAAAAGATGGAAATGATTTTGTTCGTCAGTTCGGAACAGGCAATACCGTAATCCAGTGAAGGAATATGATGTGTAATAGATTTGGCTAGGACACTAGATGAGATTTCACAGTAAAGGATGCACTAGAAAGAATGATAGTTGGGAAGATAGAATGCACCACACACGACTACAGAAAAGGGGTGGGGGGGGGGAGTGAATTATTTTATGTTCTTCTGACTTCTTGTTTGTAAGTTACGCAAGAGTTACCACAGGTCATTAAGTATTACTTCGTAAGAAAAAAATTATGCAATACTTTGCGATTAATTTCATCACTATCTGAAAGTCGTTCGATTTTTTGCATGCTTGTAAAAAATGGTTCAAATGGCTTTGAGCACTATGGGACTTAACTTCTGAGGTCATCAATCCCCTAGAACTCAGAACTACTCAAACCTAACTAACCTAAGGACATCACACACATCCATGCCCGAGGCAAGATTCGAACCTTCGACCGTAGCGGTCGCGAGGTTCCTGACTGTAGCACGTAGAACAGCTCAGCCACTCCGGCCGGCCATGCTTCTAAAACTCATCATATGTATAAAAGCAGGAAACCGAGAATATTTGACGTACACATTAGCATGCTGTAGTGTTCCATACCACCAGCACATTTTTATCTTTCAATGTTTAGCAGTGGACACAAATATGTAAATATTCTATTTGACTGCATAAACAAATGGAAGTGTACGGTGAAAGAAAGCCCCGTTTGAACCCGCGCAGCTGATTCATCGCAAGAGAATGCACTCCAGAAAGAAAAGCCTACGCGACGAATTTCTTATGCGCCCCGGGAGACAAGATCTCCAGCGAGCGACTGATGCAGCGCGCCCAAGAGGGAGCCGTTCTGCTGACGTTGAAGCTGGCTCGCTCAGGAATTAGATAAAAGCCCACCAGCGCCGGGAGAGGGCGGTGTTGGGGGGCGGTGGGGGCGGTGGAGGATGAAGCTGTTGGGGGTGGGCGCTGAGGTAGCCCGAAAAGCGCAGCGCGCGAGCCACATCAAACGGGCGCCGCGGCGGCGAGCAAAGTGCCGCGGAAACACAATATTGAAGGCACACCCACCCACCCGCACACACACACAGACGACAAATACAGTATAAACACTGCAACTATGAATACACTCCGGCTGCCGAGTTTTTGCGGTAGTAAATCTCTGTCCGAAGTTCGGCAGGATTTCGGCCACAAAAGCTTTCCTCGATCACACAGTTTGTATTTACGTCTGTACTGTTCTACGTCGAAGCGAAGCCGATGGCGGGGTATGCTACGTGCTGTATTTTACGGATTTTGCAGAGTCTTCTCCCAAATACCGTGAGCTCGAAGAGGAATGACTATCTGCTGCTACCGTACGATGTGTATTTCTACCAGCGTCTCTAAGAACGATATACTGGGAAAGATATTGTTATTCCATTTGAATCGCAACATATTTTTGAATGTATTCAACTAGTGCAAGGTATCTAGGAAATTTAATTTTTTTAAGAACATCAATGATCATCTCTGCACAGTTGAATGAAGGTAACATTACATGAATATGTGAAATAGATTGTGACTACGACATTTCGTAATTTCACTAACGTGACCACTGAAATCATTTTGCGAAGGTGAAAATAAATTTTCGCAGAAGATAGGGAGTGAATAGTTAAACTTATATGTTGTTACTAATTCCTTTTATGTTAGATCCGTTGGTCGATTTTGGAATAATCGCGTTGGGAGGCAGCCCAACAGCTAACACAAAGAGTATGAATGGGCATGAAATTTACGTAATGAGAGATACTTAATACTTTGCAGTACTGGAATTAAAGCATGAATTCTTGATGAAACTAAATTTGGTGCCATGAATAGTTTTATATATATATATATATATATATATATATATATATTAAAAGCCACTCTTTTCCGTCTTCTGTGGCGACGCACCAATTTCTTATTGCTAATGAGGAAAAGAAAAAAATTCATATAAATTGATATTGTGAGAAAAAAATAGAGGTATTACACATAATATATGTTTTTGAGTGGGGTCCGCCTCTAGCAAAACACAGCTTTGTTTTTTGTCCCAGACATGTTTCACTGCAGTACCAGCTTCACCAGTGGGTCTTTTATTATTATGGCTGTTAAACAAAAGGAATGTTATTTACTGTTTAAACACAGATAAATATTAGTTTCTAAATCATATGGGAAAGACTGATTCTATTGAGTTTTATATTTAAAATTATTTGATGTAACTTTGCTGTGGTGTTCCGGAATTTGTTGTAGAGCTTGCTTGGAAATGCCTGGCAGGGAGTCGAGAGAGTCATCTTGATGTTGAAGTTCTTTTGTTTGTGTTTGCTTTAACAATAACATATATTTTTGAGTGGGGTCCGCCTTCAGCAAACCACCATTTCGTTTTTTGTCCCAGACATGTTTCATTGCAGCTGGAGCATCATCGGTGCTTTTTTTATTGTGACACACTTTTTACAAAGATACAAGCAAATTTGTTCATTTCGACAGCTAAAGAAAAAGTCAAAGGGACCAAAATATATTTTGAACGACCAAAAGTTTTCAGCAAAAACTAACTTCAGTTCATATTTAATACCATGTAAAATTTACTGTAAATTCATCTGATGACTGCAGCATGCTGCGGAAACGTGTCTTGCCAGTAAATTATTACTAAGGGCGTCTGTTGCAGCGTATGCTATTTCACAGAAGGAAGTTAGCTTAATTCTATGATACCCTAACAAGAACCTGTAATAATGGAAGGAGACAATAGGTCACTAATATAGCCATGATGAAATGTGATAGAAAAAAGTCTCTAAATTGTGATGTAAATGTAGAACACGAGACAGGGGTATGCATTCACTGCAACTGCTCTTATCCGTTTATTGCTACTGGACTGCACCAGGGTCTGATGGAAAATACTAGAACGTAACCCTACTAGTTCAGTTATATCCGTGGAAATGTTAATGGACAACAGCTTACAATTTTTATAGACTTTAATTTTCAACATCATCATCATCATATTCCAAAGGCTTAGCTTTATTTCCTTAACCACACTTCCTTATTATGTGTTTGATAATTTTGACTCTTTGCTACCTCCTGTACCTGTTTCACTCTTTTCTTTGTTGGCTTCCCTTCGGCTGTGTTTCATAAAACTATTCCTTGTAGGATATTTATTAAAATCTATTGTGTCCAACCAAATGTTCCAATAGCTTCGTTTACCTTTTTGGGTGATTCCAGTAAAGATTCCACAATGGTTATTCTCTCTGTCCAGATAATCCACGTTAGCATCTACAAAACAACATTTCCATCGCTACCAGAGGCCTGCTGTATGTCTTCCACAGTATGTATTGTAACCTCCCCACAGATATTTTGAAAGACAAAAAAATAATAAATGGGAGCCTAGTGTAACCTCCCTAGCAATTAAATTTAATGACAATAAAAATGAGAATCGCAATCTGACTCAAGGTGTAAGCTCTCACGAAAATAATGAAAAACAATTCAATGCTAATGAGACTTCAGTGACAATGTAAACTCAATTAAACCGAAATGTCGGTCATTGGCCCTGTGCAAAAATCAGAATCAATTTCTTACCTCGGTATAACTGCATGTCAAAGTTCTGCTCTTATTGTTGGCCACGGCTTGGAGGAAATGCATCGCAAGTAATATTTTTTTTTTTAAATTTAACTGAAACTTTTCTTTAAAGGAAATGGAAGGAAATTGTTCGTTCAATTAAATAGTTCTTTTGTTAAAAAAATTGCTTTGAAATCAAAATTATTATTGGGGCACTTGATGAAAATTAATTACAATAAATAAACTTTACATTATCTGATGTGCGCAATGCAGCTTGGTTACCTTAATTAACAATATACCTCATTCAGCATCTTGACCAGAGACCCATGTCGACGCCCGCGGACTGCGTCCCGCTCGCGACTCTCTCGCGACCGTATAAGACCACTACTGCCGACCGACTGCCATTCGCAACTGAACTCGACTACTGCTACCGACAGAGTGCAACAGACAACTGCACTGCCGACAGACTACCCACAGATTGCACTGGCCTACTGCTACCGACAGACTACTGCTCGCAACTCTCGCGCGGTCAAGCGCAGACTAGGAACGACAAATAGCTCTCTGGTCAGAGACTCTGCAATGCCTCGCCATCGCCGCCACACAACATACGTGTTTCATAACCCTCCACTGGGGGGGGGCAAAAAATTTGGCAGCGATGGTGAGTCATTTGGACTTGCCATCGCAAGAAATTTTTTTTTAACTAATTATCTTTACAGTTACAGCATATATACAGATATTGTACATGAATTAAATGTGGAGCACATGCACCGAGTACAAAACATTAGACAATGACAAAAATGTATACAATGAGTACAGAGCGTATCAGCAAATTAGAAAAATGTATATATAATATAAAAGACAAGAGTGCACATATACTGTACTTCAGAACAAATCGAAAAATGTCTTTAGCATTTTCACAAGAAATAAACATAATGGCAAAAAAATCATGTCGACAAGTGACATAAGTGCACATGCACTGCAGTTCAGAACATATCAGCAAATGAGGAAATGTATATACAATAAGTAACAAATGACATAAGTGTATACGCACGGAAGTATTGAACATATCAGGAAATCACAAAATGTATACAGAATGAGTACAAATCATATTGAAAAATGAGAAAAGTGCACAGGCACTGAAGTTCAGTAGAAAGCATATTAACACATGACATAAGTGCACATGTACTGTAGTTTAGAACATATCATCAAATCAAAAAAAAAGTATAGGTCATGAATATAAATGATGTTAGCAAAAAATGATCTTCACTATGTGACAAGAATTAGGATAGGGAAGGGAAGGATTGCATCATGGTTGTAGCACTTTAGATTGCACATAGCTGCTCTGAAAGTCCATATCTTTCCACAGAAGAACAACACCAAGTGACACAATTTGAAGTTCTTTTTCCATTAGTGTTTATCAACGTAGCCAAGACACTGAAATGTCGTAGTAATCTTCCATGTTATCATTTTGGCAGTACATCAGGTACACCAAACAGTGGGACCATAATAACGTCTCCATCGCTCACGGTGGTGGACAGCAAGTCGTGTCAACACCACGCTCTTATAAGGCACACCAACGTAGAATTAGTGCAAAAACCAAATATAGTGCTCCATGATCAGGAGGATGTACAGGACAAATGGATATTGCAGTAATTCAGGGTAGTGAGGTCAGAAGGTGAAGGACGTTACGTCACATACTAGTCTTCATTAGGAATTACATTAGTAGTTTGCGGCATTCATAGCCTAGTTATTGAACATTTCTGTACCATGTATTTAGTATTACAGAATAATGTTTATAAAATTAAATTATTGGCATCATGGGTAATCGTATTACAATAAACAGCGGCAGTCTTTGGCCAGTTACATAGCATATTTAGTATGACAGAATAATGTTCATCAGAAGTCTTCATTGAAAAAAAGAGTCAATTATTGGCCTAGTATTAACATAATACATTGAGTTATACAAATTATTGGCACTCATTGGCCAGGTACCAAAACATGAAAAGTCATCATTGAAAACAGGAGCTAATTAATGGCATAATTAATAACATAATTCATTTAGTGACATTAATTATTGGCACTCAGTGGCCAGTTATACTACTTACTTTACACGTGGCTAAGGCCTTATCGACCATACACCTGCTCTACGAGCCTCTTCCAATTGTTTCTATCCAGGGAAATTGTTGTCCAATCAGAGTTGATGCCCATCCTAGCTGCATCTTCCCGGATATTCTCCATCCACCTAATTCGAGGTCTTCCACTTCTTCTCTTTCCTTCTAATTTCTTAGTGGATGCTATTTTGGGTAGTCTGTTCTCCGGCATCTTTGCTACATGACCAGCCCAGTTCAGTCTTCTCTTCTTTAACATTTCCACAATGGTACTATGTTTGTACAGCTCCTGTAGTTCTTCATTTTTCCTTATCCTCCACTCCATGACATTTTCATCGAAGATTGGTCCAAATATTTTTCTTAGTATTTTTCTTTCAAATATCAACAGTTTTTCTTCATCTTTTTTCCTGAATGTAATAGCTTCACATCCATATAATGCTACTGGTACAATAGTTGACTGATAAAACGGATTTTGAATTCAGTACTACATGATATCATCCTTAAAATTTTGATACAGCTGTAAAAAGTTCTATTAGCTGCTGCTAGATGGGCGTCTATTTCTATTTCTGCTCTATTGTCTCTGCTAAAAAGACTCCCTAAGTACTTGAAGTGGTCAACTGCCTTGAAAGTGAGACCATTTACGGTCAGTGGTGTATTCTTTTGGAGTTTTTTACTTATGACTAGATATTCTGTCTTTTCTTCATTCGCATGAAGTCCAGCTATCTCAGCTATTTTGTAATAAGTTTGCATCATCCTGATTAATCCAGCTTTTGAAGTGCTTATTAAGGCTACATCATCTGCATAAGCAAGTCTAGTAATGTTCTGTCCCTGCAGTTGGATCCCTTGTGGATTAGTTTTGGTGAATTCTCTATCAATCTTCTCTAAGATAATATTAAATAGAATAGGTGAGATGGCATCCCCTTGTCTCAGTCCAGTGTACACCTTAAAATTTTCAGTCTCTCCTGCAGGTGTCTTAACTTTGCATATGGTTTCTTCCAAACACATTTTAACTAATTTGATTAATTTTAATGGTATTTCAAATTCATTCATGGTGTTTAAGAGTGTCTGTCGGTGTATGTTATCATAGACCTTCTTGAAGTCTATAAATAGAATATGGATATCTACATTAAATTCCCATGCCTTCTCATTTATTTGTCTCAATGTGAATAAGTGATCCAAAGTGGATCTGTTAGTGCGGAAACCACATTGGTAGTCCCCAATCAGTTCTTCGGTTATGGGAATCAGTCTGTGTAGTATACACATCGACAAAATTTTATACGTGACATCGAGTAGGGCAATTCCTCTGTAGTTATCACAGACAAGGGGATCATTCTTCTTAAAGATGTGGCATATAATTGCAGTTTCCCAATCGGCCGGTATGTTTTCTGTCTCCCAAATTGTTTCAATTAAGGAATGTAGTTCTATTTCCAATTGTGGTCCTCCATTTTTTAAAAGCTCAGCATATACCTGGTCTTCCCCACAGGCCTTGTTGTTCTTTAATTTCTTTATTGTTTGTCTTATTTCATTTACTGATGGTGTGGTGACTTGTATATCAACTGTATCTGGTTCTTCAAATGTAAAGTAATATTGTGGATCATTGCAGTTGAGCAGCTGTGTAAAGTATGTCTTCCATGTTTCTTGTATGTCATTCTTGTTTGTAAGTATTTTCCCATTATGGTCCTTTTAAAACTGTTCCCTTTTAGTGAATTTTCCCAAGGACTTTTTTATATTCTGGTACATCTGCCTTGCTCTGTGATGCTTGAAATCATCCTCCGCTTCTCTTACCATGTTGTTGTAGTGTTTTCTCTTCTCTTGTCTTAGAGTTCGTTGTGTTTCCTTGCGGATTTTATAGTATCTCTCCTTTAGTGTAATATTGTCCATGTCTTGTAACCATGCCTTCTTCGCATTTTGCCTCTTCAGTACTCTTTCTTGGCACTTTATATTAAACCAGATTTTGTTAGTTCATTTTCTTTTACCTATAGTTTTGGAAGCTACATCTTGAATACTGTTTCTGAGGTGTCTCCATCTACCTTCCACATCTTGCTGGTCACTATGTGTCAGTCTAGATTCCGATAGGTTAATTTCCATTTCTTTCCTAAAGTTTTCTTTTATTTTTTCTTCTGCCAGATTTTCTACATCATACCTTTTAATTTCAACCCTATTTGTATTTTGTTTCTTTTTTAGCTTTATTTTCATTTGAGCTATGATTAACATATGACCTGTCTCACAATCTGCTCCCCTAAAAGTTCTAACGTCTTTAATACTGTTTTGAAATCGTCTTTAGATGGCGACATGGTCAATCTGGTTCACTACTTTTCCATCTGGTGATATCCATGTCCCTAAATGAATGCGTTTGTGTTGGAATTTTGTGCTGCTTAATGTGAGACCATTTGCCATTGCAAAGTTTATGAGTCGCACACCATTCTCTGAACTTTCATCATATAAGCTGTAGTTCCCAATGGTTGGTTTGTAGATTTCTTCTTTTCCTACTTTGGCATTAAAGTCTTCTAACACTATTGTTACGTTATGTCTACTTATTGAATTATATGTCTGTTCCAGTTGACTATAAAATTCTTCTTTCACGTCATCTTCCTTATCTTCTGTGGGTGCATGAACATTTATAAATGTAATATCAAACCACTGAGCCTGAACTGTAATGTGTGATATTCGGTTATTAATTGATTTGAATTCCTTTATTGTGTCAATTGCTGTTTTATGAATGTAAAAGCCCGTTCCAAATTCATGGCGCTGACCGCAGTCTCCATACATTATTGTCCCATCTTCTATTTTCATTGATCCCGTTCCCTGCCATCTTATTTCTTGGAGCGCTACCAGTTGTACCTTGTATTTTCCTAGTTCGTTTATTAGTATTTGTGCGCTTCCTGGGCGGTATAGACTTCTGACATTCCACGAGCCAAAAGAGAAATCCTTGTAACTTTGCCAATTTCTGTTCCAGTAAATTCTGTCCTGTTTCTGAGGCATACCTTGAGTGTCCTGACCGGCCATTGTTTTACATGAGTGGGTTGGTAGCCCTCTGCACAACCCCCAACCTGGAGGACCAGGAGTCTTGATTTTGGGGTACTCTACCCCTAGGGATTTGCCTTCACCATGGCTTAACGAGTCTTCCCTACCCATGCTAGTTTTGGTCCACCCCGGGTATTTTATTTCCCCGGTACCCCCCATATCTGGAGAGCATTCCCCAATCCGCCACCCGGGGAGGTGCCCGATGGGGGACTAGCAACCCCACACGGGCAGTGGCCAGTTATAGAACATGAAAAATCATCATTGAAAATTGGAGCTAATTAAAGGCATAATTAATAACATAATTCATTTAGTGACATTAATTATTGGCACTCAGTGGCCAGTTGTAGAACATGAAAAATCATCATTGAAAACAGGAGCTAATTAATGGCATAATTAATAACATAATTCATTTAGTGACATTAATTATTGGCACTCAGTGGCCAGTTATAGAACATGAAAAATCATCATTGAAAACAGGAGCTAATTAATGGCATAATTAATAACATAATTCAATTATTGACATTAATTATTGGCACTCAGTGGCCAGCAAGTATTGAATAGTATATAACATTGTTCATCATTCAGTATTATTCAGATCGTTAAGAAGTCATTATTAAAAATTATTTAATTACAGTCATAGCATTAATAATCATGGGCATTATAAGTAGTCTCATTACAATAAACAGTGGCAGTTATTAGCCAGGTACAAAGCATTATTTTATATATTTTTTTTGTATCATTAAGAAGTCATTACTGAAGTGACATACTATTCAGAGCTGATCAGTATTATTCAGAACTCTCTTAAACTGGTATCATTATTTGGGACTGGTAATACATTTTGTTTTAGCAATGCATGGCGTTAGGTAATTATAGGGGAAAGCAAGACAGAAGAATTTGCTTCTGGGTTGTTGGTATAAATGAAAATGTGTAATGTCATTCGTCATGAGTCAGCTGTGGCAAGATTATGAAACAAGTAGAGTATATGTAATGACCTTCATAGATTTAATGAACAACTGCTTATAGCACATTAATCTCATAAATAATTTCTCCTGCAAAAAATGTATAAAAATGGATTATTAAGCTGAAAAGAGCAATGCATTTTATGCTGAAAAGTAGTGAACTTCGAATTAACAGGTAGTGAAATGTGTATAAAAAATGTGTTCCATAGCTGTCCTTTCCAAAACCTTCAGTCATTATACTATGCAATATAACACCTGCTGTCAAAACGAACTGCAACACATACTTAAATAACTACATAGCATAAACATAACTTCAACATTATCCTCATCTGCAAAGAAAACCTCATTATCCATATCATCATAACTCCATTATCACCATCACCTGTAAAGAAAAACTTCATTATTCATAGTAGCATATTCTTCATCATTACTCTTCATCAGTATTCATTATCATCTGCAAAAAAAAATCACTTCATTACTCATTATACAACTAATCCTTATTTCTAGCATATTTCATCACTAAAACTAAGATGTGTAGTTCTGTCTGACAGCTTGCATCAATCGTCTTGTTTTCTGAAAGAAAAAATTAGTTAAGACTGCTATTCTACGATGAGTATAGTATATTCTTGTTAATGCTTGTTAATCCTGATCCATTTACTCTTCCTCATAAAGTTATTGCATCTTCTTTCGATGATTCCGTAGGTGAAGTTCCCATTTCAGTGTAATTTATTTCCTTTACACGTCATTTTTTTTGAAAATGATGAACAAAGATTAATGTCTTGCATTTACATCATATACTCACTAAATAATAACTGGTTTATGGTGACATAATTAAGCATACAGCATAACATGACAGAAAACGTAGTATGTCAAAAGCATAGACAGTGTTCAAAGTCAAAAATGTACAGAGAATATCACAATGCAGCAGCAAAAAGAAAAATGTAAAACAGTCACGATGTTGAGATATCATAGGGCAAAAAATGTCGAAGTCAACTGGTGTGTGTTATACCTTAACTATTTCACAGTGCATACAAACAAAACATGAAAACAATCTTACATACATAAGAAAGACAAAATGTGACGTTCGTTGTGATCAGCTTGTATGTAGTGTAGTTAATAGAGGCGATAATTAAAACCTTTAATGGAGAAAAATGTAATGAAATTAACATGTCATTAGATAACATTGCATAATTAGTCTTAAAATACGTAAGTGTCTCTGGAAAAAAATGTGCACAGTCTGATATATAACAAGAAAAGCGACCTGCTAACCTTACCTTGCCGGGCACTTGCCAAGAAAAAAATACGATAATCATCAGTAATTAGTCATGTGAATATAATTGCATAAGTGGTCATAAAGATTAGCAAATGGCATCATAGCATGTTACATCATAAAGTGGTTTCATTCAATAAACGGTTTAATGTTTGAGATATGGTGATTGCCTTTCGATTTTCTGGTTCTCAAAGTTTCGACGTGTACAACATTGGGGTGAGGGATGCTGCGAATCTGATATGGACCTGCGTATAGAAGTTAAAATTTACTGCACTTACCTTTTATTCTGCTGGATAAATAGTGTGTACGTACTAATATTTTCTGTCCAACGTGAAAGTCTCGGCGCGTACAAACCTGTTTTTGTTGTCTTCTCCGGCGCTCTGTGGCACGTTTGATGTTGTTCAGCGCAATGTCAATTATTTCGTGGTGTCTTAGTCGACGACAGGTAGGGAAGTTTACTAATTCTTTAATTTTGTTTGGTGGTTCAACGTTTTTCAGTATATCAGACGGAGATAGCATAGCGGACTCATTTGGAATCGAATTAATTACACCTTGGAATGAGAATATGTGTGTGTCCCAATCAATATGTCTTTTGTGGCAGTATATTCTACACAGCTTACCAATTTCTTTCATTAATCTTTCACAGGGGTTCGAAGAAGCATGGTACTTGGATATATAGATCGGAGAAATTTTTCTAGCTCGTAACATACGTGTCCATGTAGCAGAACGAAATTGTGGTCCATTGTCAGAAATTACTTTCATCACATGCCCTACATGAAATAGAAAATGTTTTACAAATGCTTTCGAAACAGTTTTAGCTGTAGCTTTGCGTAACGGAGTGAAAGTAACAAATTTTGAAGTGAGTTCAACAGAGACAAAGATGTAACTATAACCTCTGTTAGTTCTCGGAATTGGACCAAAAATGTCTACAGCGGCCATGTGTCTTAATTTAACAGGTACAATTGGATGTAATGGAGGAATGTGTGAAGTGGTGTCTGACTTAGCTTTCTGGCAAATTTTACATGACGCTAAAACTCGTCGTATACGTTTTTCCATGTTGGTAAAATAACAGTTCTGTCTCAGTATAAGAAAACATTTTCTTGCTCCGTAATGTGCATAACTTAAATGAGTGTACCAGATTAATTTGTTAACCAGTTCGTCAGGAATGCGTAATAACCAGTTGTTGCTGTCAGGATGAGAGCGGCGAAACAAAATGTCATTGCGTACAGTGTAATGGTTTCTAATCGTAACATTATTCTTATCTTGCCAGAGGTGTTTAATTTCTTTCCACACGTTGTCTTTATTTTGCTCTTTTGCTATGTCCTGTAATGACGACGAAATAAAATTTTCAAATGCAACTTGTTGAATGTACATGACACTGAAATTTGCTTTGCAGAAGTTGGTTGCTACGTCTTGCTGATTGTTGCTGAGAGAACGGGATAGTGCGTCTGAACTATTGTAAAATTAAATTCCTGTAAATAAAATTTCCATCTACTTATCCTGTCGTGCGTAAATTTAGCTGAAAGTAAGAATTGTATCGCTCTGTGGTCTGTGTAAACGGTCGTGTGTCTTCCATAAAGAAAATGCCTAAATCTCGTGAAAGCCCATACAACGCACAGTGTTTCAAGTTCTCTAACAGAATAATTTCGCTCAGCAGGTGACAGAATGCGGCTTGCAAATGCGATGTTTGTAATTACTGAAGAGCCATCTTCTTCAATTTCCTGGAAAATGTGTACGCCTAATGTGGTGTTAGAACTGTCGGTGGCAATGGAAAAATTTCTAGTAAGATCTGGGTGCGATAAAAGTGGAGCATTCAACAAAGCATGTTTCAGGTTCACGAACTCAGAATGTGCTTGCTTATCCCAAGACCAAATACTGTTTTTACCTGTTAAATGGCATAATCTAGGCGTATCTAAAGCAGAATGATGAATAAATTTACGAAAAAAGTTAATTAAGCCCAAAAAACTGCGAAGTTGCTTTTTCGTTGTAGGAGCAGTAATATCACGTAGAGCTTGAAGTTTTTCCGGATCAGGCGCAATGCCTTCTGCTGAAATTACGTGTCCAAGAAATTTTATAGAAGTTTTGCCAAAGTGCGATTTACTGAGGTTAACTGTGAGTCCTTGTGCATGAAAAGTTTGCAACAGTTGTTCTAAAATCACATTGTGTTCAGACCAGTTAGCTTCTGCAATAAGAATATCGTCTACGTACGTCGTAATACTGTCTTTAAGTTCTGTCGGAAGTATTGTGTTCAAACCGCGAATAAAAGCTGCAGAAGAAATAGTTAAGCCGAATGGTAATTTGCAAAACTGGTAACAGTCACCAAAACAGAGAAAAGCTGTGTACTTTCTGCAATTCGGATGAAGTTGAATTTGCCAAAATCCCGATTTCAAATCTAATGTAGGATAAATAGCAGTACCGTGAAATTTCTGTAGAAGTTCCTCTAGTGTCTGTGGTCGATCTGTTTCATCAATAATAATGTCATTAATGTGACGTGAATCAAGTACAAGGCGAAGTGAGCCATCTTTTTTCTTAACAATATGTAGCGGGTTTATGTACGGACTAACTGCCGGTTCTATAATTCCTTGGTCAAGCATATCCTGCAATTCTTTTTTAACTTGTTCTCAATGAATATATGGAATACGATAATGCTTAGCTTTAAATGTGTCGTGCTGTTTGACTTGAAATTCATACATAAAGCCGGACATAGTACCAGGAATGTTGTCGAAAACTGGAGCTTGCTGTAAAAGAATTTTGTGTAACTGCGTGCGTTCGTCGTCTGTATTTGCACTGCTTTGTTTAACTTTATCAGAAATCAATTGCATTACGTCGTAGTCAGCTTCGTCTGGAGTATTATAGTTATGTACGTACGTATTCGTGAACAATGTGGGATTACAGTCTATGTTACGTGTTGCGGAAATGACCTCTGTGCGGTTAATTGTTTGTTCTTCCGCAGATAGTGAGTGCTGAAATTCTAAAGCCAATTGCACATTTTCATCTTTCAACATTAAATAGGAATTTTGAAAATCAACCACTGCGTCGTGTTGTACCAGAAAATTCGTACCTAAAATAACGTCTGTCGTCAATAAAGGAACAATCCAAAAATTTGAATGAAAAGTATGACCTGCAATACAAAATGATAAATGTGTCTGTAATTTTACATCCACTCCTTTACTCGATACTGCTCCTTTTACTTTCGTTTTGCCTAATGATAATGTAGGATACGTATTCTCCTTGTTACACTCGTTGAAAGTTTCTTCATTTATAACTGACACAGGTGATCCGGAATCGATTACTGCTGAAAATTTCGATGAACCAATTTTAATTTCGATGACAAGATGTGAAACAGTTTTCTGAACAACTGGTCTTTCCTGTAAAAGAGTGTCTCGGATGTCGTCGAAAGTAATAGCATTTTCGAGAACAACATTTTGCGTGTCAGAAGTGGTGCTTGTGTTACTGGAAGATGCGGCTTGTACAGTATCTAGTCAGATTCTATCTGACGTGTTACTATTTTCAGGTGGATGTTGTGGCATTTCTACTATTTGCACAGTTCTATTACTTCTTCCAGACGTGTTACGCTCTGGATGATACCTACTGTCGGGTTCATTCATGAGAATATGTTCTTGCGGATGAATTTGCTGTTGGTAAGATCGACTGTTATTATATGTACGCAGATAATTGTGCTCATCATTTTTACGTCTGTCGTAATAGTCATTCCTATACGGTGTATTGCGATAGGATTTGAAATACTGTCTTCTTTGTACATAGTTGTTTCCTTGCTGCCGTGCGTTACTATTTGTTGGATCTGGGACTTACGTGCACGCGGCGGAACATTAAAGCCTGGTTGACCTTGTGCATTACATTGTTGGTTGGGTATACTAACCGGCTGGTTTTGATGTTGTTGTTGTGAAACACCTCTATTGTTACTAAAGTGTGGTTCCTGTTGCTGAAAATTTTGGCGATATTGATAATTGGAATTTTTTCTGTTATTAAAGTTTTGGTGGTTGTCATTCCTAAAGCGTCTGTCACTTTTACTATTGAAACTACGTGACTGATCGTAATTACTGTAAGTTTGTTGGCCATGATTATTATACGAAAAATTTTTGTTTACAAAAGAATAATCAGATTGTTGTACTTCCAAGAGCTGTAACAGATCTCTGAATGCCGAAATGTTTTCTTTTTGCTGACCCGTTAGAAGTGACACTCTTAATGATCGTGGTAATTTAGAAATGCATAATTGTATAAGTGCAGATTCACTGTACGGTTCACTCAGGTACTGGTTTTGTTGGACCATATGCTCAAAAAATTGCGTCACATTGGGAAAATTTGTGTTTTCATAATTTGGTAAACTAATTAACTGATCTTTAATTCCGCGCTGTGTCGTCCTCGACCAGTACGCTGACAGAAAGGCATTCTGAAATTCTTCTACTGAATAACATTGTCTCGCGATCGGTCTCATACAAGTTGCCGGCTCGCCTTCCAAAAAACTGCAAATAAATTCAAGTTTGTGTGTCACGGGCCAAGTCGGTGGAAAAGCAAAGCTGAATTGTTGTATCCAATCTAGCGGATGAATCTGTGTTCTGTCATTTTTAAACACTTTAAATTTTCTTACTGACAGAAAATGTTTGTAATCAAAATTATCGTCTCTGTATGATGGAACAGGATCAAGATTGTAAGAAAATCTATTTGTATGCGTCTGTTCAGAATCTAAGTCGTATACTCTCTGTTGATTACCTAAATTATACGCACTGCGTGAGTCTGGCAAATGTTCGAACAATGGCGTCTGCTGTGATGTGTTATTAACTGAAATATTTTTCATCTCTGTTACTTCTTGCTGTAAGCTTGACAATTTTCTACGCAACGTGTTATTAGATGAATCTATCTCATTAATTGTCTGCTGTAAATTTTGAAATTCAGGTGTTTGGTTAAATGAAACCGGTGAAGTATCGTCTGATTTGTCATTATTACTTTCAATAACTTCAAAACGACTGGCCAATTCATCACATTTTTCAGTCAGTAATTTTACCTGATCATCGGTTTTAGAATCAGAGGCATTAATCAGTTTTTGCAACTTACGTGTAGTTTCGTTCAGTTTTTTAACGTCAGCTTGAATTACATCGGAATCCTGTGTTAGTTCTAATTGTTCGAATCTGTCTGTCACTATCTGAATATCTGCTGTGTGTGTGTCTGTTTTTGATTTAAGGTCAGAAATCTCATCACGTTAAATCCGCGTTCAACTGTTCGATGGTATTAATTTTGTCCGATGCCGTAGCTATATTGTTGTCTACATATGTTTTTGCCTTCGCAAACATTTTACGTTTGTCTTCCTGTCTCTGTGCTGTGATTGTTTCCATTACTTGTCGTTTTACTTTATTTTGATCCTGTATGAATTTGCGGAAACGCGTATCACTGTTTTGTATGTGAAGATTAAAGCGTTCGTCAATCTGAGTGTTCTGTTGCTCGAATTTCGCGTCAATCTTTGCATCTATTGTCCGCGAAAGTTCTGCTGTCATTGCTTTAAACTCGTCGCGTAATTGTGTAGCTTTTTCAGAGCATTGTTTAGCGACTGTACTAATTTCCGCTCTAAGTGTTTCTGTTGCGGCTGTTTGCATTTCCCTTAATTCTTGCGCAACAGACCTAATTTCTTCCCTACTTTTCTTTGAACAAGCCTCAATTTCCTCGCGTAACTGTTCCTTAGTGTCATGACACTGTGCGGCAACGGCTCTAATTTGTTCACTGAGCTGTCTGGAATTGTCGTCTAATTATTCATTAAGGCTGTCTTGTTTTTCATTCTGTTGTCTGACCTGTTCACTAAGTTGTTTGATATCATCTTTAAATTGTTTGTTATCTTCCCTCTGTTGTCTGAAATTGTTGTCTATTTTCTCATTTTGCTGTTGTAGCAAACTTGTCATAATTCGTACCAAGTCAAAATTAGCGTTTATATTCTCTGTGCTGTTTAGTGGTGGATCTGGAATTGTCTCGCTTTCTGTAACCATTTGGTTATTCTGAGATTTACAAAAGGGTTTGCCAGTTAAACATACACTGTCAGTCACTGTTTCGGAATTAAATAAGTCCGTCCTACTTTGAGTATCCTGATCACTTACATTAGAAAAATTTGTCTGTACATCACTTGAATTTTCCAAACCGGTTGTGTTAAGTTGGGCAGCGCTCATTACAATAGACCGCTCCGCGTCATCAATTGTCGTCAAATTAACAGACGAGACAACTGAGTTCGTTCGTTCATCATTAAGGTAAAAATCATCATTAGTGGTTGGAATGCACTGATTGTAAATGAACACAGGATTGTCATCATTACACTGCGTGTCACAAGTCCTATAGGTGAAGTTGTTTAAGTCGGTAATTTCGTTCGTAATACCTCGCGATACACTATTCACAGTCTTTCGCGGCATTTTTACAATAGTCATAATTATTCACAAAAACAAATAAGCACAAATGCAAAAGGCAACAAACACATATACAACAGAGCAACGAATTGCCGATGATCTGAGGAAAGAAAGTCACAAAAATTAGTAAAGGCGTTGCGCCAAATCCTAATTATATTTAAGCAAATAAAAGCAGATATCTGACTGTTTTTCAAAAGATTCTCAACGAAATATGATCCTGGACTGGGTATCGCCAAGTGTAACCTCCCCACAGAAATTTTGAAAGACAAAAAAATAATAAATGGGAGCCTAGTGTAACCTCCCTAGCAATTAAATTTAATGACAATAAAAATGAGAATCGCAATCTGACTCAAGGTGTAAGCTCTCACGAAAATAATGAAAAACAATTCAATGCTAATGAGACTTCAGTGACAATGTAAACTCAATTAAACCGGAATGTCGGTCTTTGGACCTGTGCAAAAATCAGAATCAATTTCTTACCTCAGTATAACTGCACGTCAAAGTTCTGCTCTTATTGTTGGCCACGGCTTGGAGGAAATGCATCGCAAGTAATATTTTTTTTTTTTTGAAATTTAACTGAAACTTTCCTTTAAAGGAAATGGAAGGAAATCGTTCGTTCAATTAAATAGTTCTTTTGTTAAAAAAATTGCTTTGAAATCAAAATTATTATTGGGGCACTTGTTGAAAATTAATTACAATAAATAAGCTTTACATTATCTGATGTGCGCAATGCAGCTTGGTTACCTTAATTAACAATATACCTCATTCAGCATCTTGACCAGAGACCCATGTCGACGCCAGGGGACTGCGTCCCGCTCGCGACTCTCTCGCGACCGTATAAGACCACTACTGCCGACCGACTGCCATTCGCAACTGAACTCGACTACTGCTACCGACAGAGTGCAACAGACAACTGCACTGCCGACAGACTACCCACAGACTGCACTGGCCTACTGCTACCGACAGTCTACTGCTCGCAACTCTCGCGCGGTCAAGCGCGGACTAGGAACGACAAATAGCTCTCTGGTCAGAGACTCTGCAATGCCCCGCCATCGCCGCCACGTGTTTTAGTATGTTACAGCCACGAAGAAGCACACGCCAAATAAAACGCTTGATAACTTTTTTTTGCTGTACTTCTTCTTTCGATGAAAGAAAATTTCGCTGATGTAGTTTTCTCTAATTTTCGTGTGTTATCTTCAGAAAAATATCTAAGAAACTAAAAGTATCAACTTAATACTATCTAAAAACTGTGTTATAAACTACACAGCTATACCACTGTTTTTTTATTGAACACAATAAATTTCCGTTCAATATAAGACAATCTTCGGGTCTCAGAAGTAACTCAGCCATGCATTCTCACACTTACAATACCAATTGTTGGCTATAGACAGTTCCATTATCATTACTAACTTTTATGGACTGCGAAACCTGATAGCAGCGGAACACAATCGATTACGATGTTGTCACGACGTAAATATTCAGTTGGTGTTAAAAATATGAGAATTCATAGCTTAGTTGGTTTTGAGATCCAAAGATGGTCTCATGTCGGGTTGAAATCGACTGCCTTCAATAAAACATAGTGATGCAACTGTGTATTTCATAACCTAAATTTAACCTTCCTAAAACATGTTCAACACCGCCTACACAAAAGACTCCTTTTCTCTCTCAATTTTGATGTTAGCTTATTTTTATTCCATTCTGCGACCCGGCACCAATATTTCAATTGTGCCAAATCCTTCTCCTCTCAGTCACTCTTACACTCATTTATTTGTTGCTTGTATTTCATCTCTTTCTTCTGCTATAGCTTTTAGCCTATATTACTCCCTCCAGCACTACGGAAGTTATTTCCTGATGACTTAAGACGCAGTATATCATCCCGTATGTTCCCTTCTCAGTTTTATCTATATGTACCCTTCTTCACTGAGCAGTTCACACAATTTTCCATGTCCTTCTTCAGCACCCCATGTCAAACCTTTCGGTTCTCTGCTGTAACGGTCATCCCACAGTCCGCGATTCACTACCGTACAATGTTGTATTCCAAAGGCACGCTCTCAGAAATTTCTTCCTCAGATTAAGGCTCATATTTGACACTAATAGAAATATTTTGGCCAAGAATTACCTCTATACTCTGCTACTCTACTCTTTATGAACTCCTTGCTTCATCCGCCATACACTACTTTTTCTCCTAGGTAGCCGAGCTCCTTAACTTTGACTACTTCCTAGTCCCCAATTTTCATGTTAAATTTATCACTAATCTCAACTGTAGTGTTGCTCATAATTTCATCTCTCTTTGATTTACTCTCAGCCTATATTGTGCACTTAAGAGACCGTTCATTCCATTCAACACATGCAATAATTCTTCTTCACTTTCACTGAGGATAGCAATGCCATCAGCGAATCCATGACTGACGCCCTTTCACCCCAAACTTTAAACCATCTCTCTTAAATTATTTAAATTCTCTCACTTCATCTCCGATGTGAAGGACTACATCCCGCTCTTACACACTTTTATTCAAAGTTCTTCGTTTGCGGTCTTCTATTAATACTGTTCTTGGTTCTTGTACATGCTGTATATCATGTTTACTTCTTGTTTTCTCACAATTTGTAACACCTTGCACCGCTTTACATTGTCGAATGCTTTTTCCACGCCGACACATCCTATAAATGTGTGTTAAGTTTTCTTAAGTCTCGCTTCGAGTATCCATCGTAATGTCAGAACGAATCTTTGATGCCCTTGCCTTTCCGAGGGCCGAACTTACTCCAACAATTCCTCCTTGTCCTTTCCCATTTTTGTAAGTTACTAACATAATATAGTATTTTTAGTTTAATTTTAAATTCAAATCTATTCATACCCCGTGAAAATATAGGAAAATCTAGCATGTTGTGCTTAAATATTCACTACCACTAAGTGTACAACTCTTTGAAACAGCTGATACTTTAAATAAATTCTTATACTTTGTTCCTGCCCATATCACAGATTACATGGTGCCAACTGTGGTGTCTCTATGATGACCTTTGACAATCGTTTCACTTATGCCTACTTTAGGTGGTGTATAGATAGAGTCAAATGTAGCTTACACCTGTGTTTATAACGTCTAATTTACAACACAGATTCACTACATTAGCCAGACATGCAAGTTTCCAGCCGTTTTATGTATTATAGTATTTTCTCATAGTTTCTAATGAGACAACTGGTTTATATAACCTGATGATTATTTTTGGACGTTGATCTGCGGTTCACACAGGCCGGAGAATTTTTGACGTGTAAGTAGAGTAACAAATAATCTTATTTATACATTAATTATATGTTTGTATTGTTGCCTTGATTTTTGTTTTTATCATTTTTACATTTTATTGTTTATTTACTTCATTATAACACTAGAGAATGGCTCCAGGCAGAAAGGTAGATAATGTAGTAAACTCGTTATATGCAGCCAAACTGAGAAAATATCTTTTTGGAAAAGATGTGTTTCCCAGTCAAACATTACAATCTTCAAAGCACATATTGACATGACCACTGCACTCAAAGTTTAGGCTTCTGATGAAAGAAAAAAAGTTAGTTATTTGTATGAGCACATATAAACTAGTTTGTTGCAAAATCATCGACTTTTCTGCATGTTTCTACAGAAGATATTTCGTTTGAAGATTCTGGATGTGAAAATAGTCTCAAATATGTGAGAAGAATTGTGAGAAGCGAAGTTAGCGTGATATTCTACGCAAATTTCAGCGCGTATTCACTTCACAGTTACTTATAAAGTATTGTTTGGCCCCTGCATGTGTTGCGCCGGTGATGATGGCGTGCTTCACAGAAACGAACCCCACCCGCCACGTCAGCACCGACCTCTGACCAACATTCAACTGTTTATCTCGTCCCAGTGGCAGTGCGAATTATTTTCTGAATAAAAGTCTTGCTCTTCTTTCTCTTGGTACGTCGAGCGCCAGACGGAATTCGCGTGATGAATATTAATGTGGTTAGCAACTTTTTGTTGCGGTGAGAATAACAAGTAGCACCTCTGTCACTCCCGCGGAAGAAGACTCCCACGGCATTTCTGAGATCTAAAAAAATCGCTCGTGTCCTCCGGTGAGCCATGTGGCTGTGAAGGACTTGAATGAAGGATTCAGAATGGCACTGCACAGACTAGCAATGTGTATCCCTAACAACTTTTACACTGATTTGTTTCTTGGTGACTGGGTATGTAGAGCACAACTGGTACTTCAAAGTACGAAAACAGGAAGACCGAGCTATCAATGGTTTTGGAGAAAATCGAGTTTGAAAATTTGAAGCTGATTATACAGTTGTTGTAGTTCCTAGTACTGAATGATCCCCCAGTCGAGTGAGTTGTAAGTAGCCTGTTTGTGTGTTTCTATGTTGGCAGCGCTACGTAACGCTCAGCATTAATAACTCTGACAGCGCTGTGCGCACTCTGTAAGAGACTCTCTGGCTGGTCGGACTCAGCAGTTGGAAGTTAGCAGTCAGCTGTGATGGCAGTTGGAGGTGAACAGCGCGCAGTGATGGAAGTTATGAGTGAGTAGTCAGCAGTAATGGAGCTTAGAGGACAATAATTAGCACTGTTGGAGGTTAGCAGTATTAGAGCGAGCGGACGATCTGGACGTGTCTCCGTCATGGAAGCGTAATTTGTCGATGATTATACAATTTTTGGAACTGGATGTCATGCAAGATTACATAATTTTTGAACTGGTTAAGAATGTAAGGTAAATACATTGTTTGCTCTGCAACAAAATCTTTCCTTTAATAACCACAGGCATATTAGTAGTTAGAGCCTTCTGTAGTTACAATCTTTTCTTTAGCTGGCTGTATTGGCGCTCGCTGTATTGGATTAATTCGTGTAATGAAGACTTTTGTGAGGTAAGTGACTTATGAAATGTATTTATTATCAGAATTTCTACTAATTCAGGGCCACCGAGCGAGGTGGCGCAGTGGTTAGACACTGGACTTGCACTCGGGAGGACGACGGTTCAATCCCGTATCCGGCCATCCTGATTTAGGTTTTCCGTGATTTCCCTAAAATCGCTCCAGGCAAATGATTCCTTTCAAAGGCCACGGCCGACTTCCTTCGCCGTCCTTCCCTAATCCGATGGGACCGATGACCTCGCTGTCTGGTCTCCTTCCCCAAAGCAACCAACAATAATTCAGGGCCATTCTTTTGAGTTAATTTGAAAGCAGTCAGATCGCGTTATCCTTGAATATTGTGAGTAATTAATGAATTGGAAAAATTTGAGCTCTGTTTGTCAGGGCAATTTCTGTAGGTCAATGTTGAAATGATAAGCAATAGTAAAGAGACAGTATAGTCAGTTTCACTCAGCTATACAGGGTTATTACAAATGATTGAAGCGATTTCACAGCCCTACAATTACTATATTATTTGAGATATTTTCACAATGCTTTGCACACACATACAAAAACTCAAAAAGTTTTTTAGGCATTCACAAATGTTCGATATGTGCCCCTTTAGTGATTCGGCAGACATCAAGCCGATAATCAAGTTCCTCCCACACTCGGTGCAGCATGTCCCCATCAATGAGTTCGAAAGCATCGTTGATGCGAGCTCGCAGTTCTGGCACGTTTCTTGGTGGAGGAGGTTTAAACACTGAATGTTTCACATAACCCCACAGAAAGAAATCGCATGGGGTTAAGTCAGGAAAGCGTGGAGCCCATGACATGAATTTCTGATCGTGATATCCACCACGATCGATCCATCAGTTTTGCAATCTCCTGTTTAAGAATACCGAACATCATGATGGAAGTGCGGTGGAGCACCATCCTGTTGAAAGATGAAGTCGGCGCTGTCGGTCTTCAGTGTTGGCATGAGCCAATTTTCCAGCATGTCCAGATACACGTGTCCTGTAACGTTTTTTCGCAGAAGAATAAGGGACCGTAAACTTTAAACCGTGAGATTGCACAAAACACATTAACTTTTGGTGAATTGCGAATTTGCTGCACGAATGCGTGAGGATTCTCTACCGCCCAGATTCGCACATTGTGTCTGTTCACTTCACCATCATGAAAAAAAGGTTGCTTCATCACTGAAAACAAATTTCGCACTGAACGCATCATCTTCCATGAGCTGTTGCAACCGCGCCGAAAATTCAAAGCGTTTGACTTTGTCATCGGGTGTCAGGGCTTGTAGCAATTGTAAACGGTAAGGCTTCTGCTTTAGCCTTTTCCGTAAGATTTTCCAAACCGTCGGCTGTGGTACGTTTAGCTCTCTGCATGCTTTATTCGTCGACTTCTGCGGGCCACGCGTGAAACTTGCCCGCACGCGTTCAACCGTTTCTTCGCTCACTGCAGGCCGACCCGTTGATTTCCCCTTACAGAGGCATCCAGAAGCTTTAAACTGCGCATACCATCTCCGAACGGAGTTAGCAGTTGGTGGATCTTTGTTGAACTTCGTCCTGAAGTGTCGTTGCACTGTTATGACTGACTGATGTGAGTGCATTTCAAGCACGACATACGCTTTCTCGGCTCCTGTCGCCATTTTGCCTCACTGCGCTCTCGAGCGCTCTGGAGTCAGAAACCTGAAGTGCGGCTTCAGCCGAACAAAACTTTATGAGTTTTTCTACGTATCTGTAGTGTGTCGTGACCATATGTCAATGAATGGAGCTACAGTGAATTTATGAAATCGCTTCAATCATTTGTAATAGCCCTTAGGTTTTCCGTGATTTCCCTAAAATAGCTCCAGGCAAATGATTCCTTTCAAACGGCACGGCCGACTTCCTTCGCCGTCCTTCCCTAATCCGATGAGACCGATGACCTTGCTGTCTGGCCTCATTCCCCAAAAAAACCAACAATAATTCAGGGCCATTCTTTTGAGTTAATTTGAAAGCAGTCAGATCGCGTTATCCTTGAATATTGTGAGTAATTAATGAATAGGAAAAGTTTGAGCTCTGTTTGTCAGGGCAAATTCTGTAGGTCAATGTTGAAATGATAAGCAATAGTAAAGAGACAGTATAGTCAGTTTCACTCAGCGATATAAGCAGAAAAGTTCAAATTAAGAAGTTTCATCTCCTCAGTTATTTCACCTTAAGTAAAAACTTAATAAAGAAGTTTCATAGTAAACGCTGAATGCTATAACCGCGTGGTCTGTCGATCAAATCTCGTTGCTGGAACATTTTTTTCGCAATACCACGTAATTCTAACAACAGATATGTGTCTTACGCCGACGTAGTTGTGTGATGACCCAGAATCGTTTATGAAAATAAGCTCAATTTGTATTGGAATATACCCACTGAAAAACCATGCACATTTAAAAATATGGCGTTCATTACAAGTGAAATACGTAGGAATTATTATAGTTTTCTGTGTTACTGTGACCAGTTCCTTCAATGACTCGTGCAGTGTTCCACAGGCTACACTGTACTTTTCACAACTTGTAACCTCCCCCTCACTTATCGACCTTAATGACAGTGAAAAATTAAACCGCGTGTACCTAATGGAAATTTGGGAAAAGCAATCGTCACCGAAGTTAATTTGTCGGTAAAGAGGGAGGAAAGGGTTACATCTCTATGAAAGGAAAAATGCAAATGAAACTGGTGTAAATTAATTTTGAAAAGGGGTAAAGTTAATAAAGAAAGTAAATGTGCGGTCGTCACGTTGACAATTAATTGGCGCTGATTAGATATTTGACATTTGGGGGAAATTACGGTCGCCAGTCATAAGGACAATTACTATAGTAACTGAAAAAGAAAGGTTATTACACACATAATTAGCACTAGAAGCGTGGCAACTGAAGGTTGACACGTGTAGTGCGAAAACTGAAATTTTGTCAGAAGTAATAAATTTCGCTACACTCTGACTTAATTTAGCAAAAGAATTAATAAAACCGGAAAATCGAAAGTTAATTTAGTGACTAAAGTTAATAGTGAGCTTTCTTTCCGAAGCACATCGAAATTCATTAAGATACGGTTAGGCTTGGACTACCTCAACAATCAAGACCGTTTTGGCCGAGGTATATGGAAAACCGCCTTAAAAACCCGTCCACAGGCTGGCCGGCACACCGGACGTCGTCACTAATCCACCAGATGGATTCGTGCCCGGGGACCGGCACGCCTTCCCGCTCGGGAAGCAACTCGTTAGACCGCGCGGCTAGCCGGGCGTAGCTCACTGAAAGTTCGTGTGTATCCTTTCTTTGTTTCCACCCTCGTTAAGATTTTCCCCCTTTTCTCAGGACAAACATTACTAAATTAATCAATCATTAAATATTGACATCTTGCACAGTAATAACAAATCTGTTATTACAAGTACATGGGAATGACAAAAGAAAAATTGTCTCCAAGTGGATTCGAACTCGCGTATTTGAAAACGAGCGTTTACTCGCTCAGCTGCGGACGCCTTGAGTACTAGCGACCATACAAAGTACATAAGCACGCGTAAAATTTTCAAACTCGAGTTTATCGCAACGGTTTCTGTTTACGTATCTTGAGATTCCAGTCGTGCCCTACATATCCTGTCACTATGAAAAAAATCAGTGCGGGGAAGTTCATACGGTCGACTTGTAAGCAATGTTTTGAATCCGAATTGTGATACATGCGATAGCAGATGTCGAGTCCAGCGGACATATTGAAGAACTGCTGTAGCGTTCGTTGTTTTTCTCAAGCGTAGCGTGACAGTGTCTCTAAACGACTCACTTGGGCGATTCATCACTACTACGTATCATTAGAATCACCATATTCATCTTCGTCTAAACCCCGATACTATTGGAGGTCCGCTGGAGGATATTTGGGACAACAGTTTTCGTTCTTTATCGTATCCCTTACTACTGTTGAGCGGAATGAGCGAATGTGGCCGTGTTCGTATTTTACGACTTTCCCTCAATGGTCACTCAGCGAAATTTACAAAAATAACATGAGGGAGGAATTAATTGAGGCGGAAAACTGGTGAAACTGGGCTTAAGTTAAATAGATTAACGTTGTTGATCAGTTGTCTTATAGGCCAACCATTTTTGAAACTCTGCTTTGTAGCAATTTAATCATTCTTTAGGAAACGGGTAGAACGTTCATCCAGGCACGACAAAGCCAGTTACACGTTACCTGTCTAACAGCCTCCAAGGTATTTGATTTTCCGTATTTCATATAACTGTTTGCCGCTTTTAAAGATTCTACTTTAAATCTTTAAGACAATAAGGTAAGTATTAAAGGCAGCGTAATTGACGGCGCGCAGATAACCCAGACTGTATACATATTGTATTTTAGAATAAGGGCTCTTAGCGAAATCCGATCACCTTTGCAAATAGTTTCAAACATTCCTGAAAAATCAATTAAAGACAAAAGTTAATCGCTGACTGCATTTTCGCTGTTAATACAGTAAAACTTCAGCACCAGGTATTACGTTCTAACTTGTTAATTCTATACCAGTGTCTCTATTCGCAGCATATTTTGCAGGGTGTATCCTCCTTTCGCACTGAATGAACCTACAAAATTATGCCATAGTCGGCACGTGGTTTAGGAGACATGACGTCATGAAGTTTGAGATGTGTGAAAAAATATCTTAACACATGAAACGTATTTGAAGAGTAATTAGATTTTTGAATCTGTTTCATGTGTGGCAGTTCGATTCTTTAAAGAATGTGATTTGGTTTAAACGAAAATGTGCAGTTCTTAAAATCATTTGAAGTGGTAGTAATCAAGTACACTGCTGAATTCTTAGTAAACAGAAGTGTCTGGGAGAACCAGAGGTTTTTATTCTTCGAACGACATCTAAATAATTGAACTGAGTACTAACTATACCTGTCGGACGAAAACAACATAAAGATCTTACTTCCTTCCCGTTTTCTCAATTCATATTTTATCCCCATGTTCATTGAAATATAAAAAAAACAATTAAAGAAAATAAACAGTAGAACAAAAATAACATGGAATAGTTTCGGTAAACTGAATAGGTTTTTCAGAATTAAACTTTCAATATATCTGAGCTGGATGGTTTGAATTCAGAGGGAATTACGCGCTAGGACATTGGCTTCTAGCGCGAAAACCGTTAAAATACGGAAAGACACTGGAGAAATGTATGTTGGGAATTGCTAGAAAAGAGACAGTAAAGAAGTCATTGATGAGGCAAGACATTATCGCCATTTTGATACTGCTGCCATTATGAAGGAAGTGGAAAGAAATTAATGACATTTAACTGCTATTGGACATTCATTTACATCAGTGGGGAAAGTTGAAGATTTGTACTCGTCCAGGATTCGAACCCAGGTACCAACTCAATAGGCACATAATCTGACCACTATTTTAAATTTTAGTGCGTACTTTTCACACGGTACCACATGAAAAAAATTACATAACGCCATGAAATGTAGAAAATTGTGAGCCAAAATACAAAGCAAGGAACATAATGTGTTTGAAGTTTATTCCACACTTTTTACAAGGACGCGAAAAATGAAATGCTATAAAGGCAGAAAGTCTATCGCATTACTTACTTGATCGAGCCCAAGAACAGTTAGAATCTATAACTGGTGAATACCAAGCAGGCTTTACACCAAACAGACCCTGTCCCGAAGAAATTTTTAATTTAAAACTAATCCTGAGGCACCAAACGATTTCTGGTAACAATATTGTATGTATATCTGTGGATTTTAAAAAGGCCTACGACTTCTTTGATCGTAAACCTCTTTTCCATATTTTAAAGCAGCAAGGGATAGATAATAAAACTCCAACACTGATTAAGGAAACGTTAACTGACGCTAGCTATAAAGTTAAATTCATAGGAGAAATTTCTGAAACATTTGATATAAAGACTGGTGTTAGACAGGGAGATGGACTTTACCCATTACAGTTTAACTGTGGTTTGGAAAAGGTGATTACAGAATGGCGAGAGCAAAAGTCGAGTCAAAATATAGATCAATCAATCAAGTTGGCCTTTACAGATGCTCTGGCAATTGTAGCTAGGGATATTACCACAGCTCAAAAACAAATTGAAATTCTTAATGAAGATGCGGTAAAAGCAGGACTACGAATATCATTCGAAAAAACGGAATGTATGACATGCAGTAAACAGGCACCAAAGCTTCTGAACACAAAATGTAGAAAAATAGAAAGGGTTTCTCAGTTCAAATACTTGGGGGAAATCGTACAAGAAAACGGTTTGGAAAAAGCTGCAGACGAAGGTCGCTGTCAAAAAATTGCAGCTTCATTCGGATTAACACAAAATACTTATAATCACAAATCTGTTTATAAATTCAGCAAACTTAGTCATTACAGCACTAAAATAAAACCTGAATGTCTTTATTTAGTTTTAAACAGAAAGAAAGATGCTGAAGAAATTCAAAAGAAAGAGTGAAAGATTGTAAGTGGAATACTACGCCCAAAAATTACTGGAGGAGAAAATTACAGGATGAGTTGTAATAAGGAAATAGAAGAATACACAGACATACATGGAGACATGAGAAAATGAAGAATTAAACTTTACGCGCGCATTATAATAATGGCACACACTAGGTTAAAAAAAAATACTAGAATGATACGGAAACGGAAGCAAGACCAAAACTGAGCCAATTGAATGGATCGCTGCGTTAAAGAGGATCTTAAAGTAGCCGCTATAACTCAGGCAGACGTTACAGATAGAAAAACATTCAGGCCAAATATAGACGTAAATAACAACAACACGGGTCGCAGAGTGTCCAGGGAAAAATGTGAAACACTACCCATTCCCGTGAATCCACTCCCATGTGTGACATAGATTTATGTACCGGCATATCACTTGTATTCCATTGGAGGTATTAAAACTGGAAGTTTGATCTTTCAGAACCAGGACGCAGTTGAAGTCACCGCCGAGGAGAAAATGGTAATGGCCAGTAAAACGCGGAGGAATATGTGCACACTAAATCTGTGCTCTTATCTTTCGCTGACCCGCGCCAGTGGAGGCGTAGATGTTGACGAACCGGGTGTCGTTAAAAATGGTTCAAACGGCTCTGAGCACTATGGGACTTAACATCTGAGGTCCCCTAAGAACTACCTAAACCTAACTGACCTAAGGACATCACACATATCCATGCCCGAGGCAGGATTCGAACCTGCCGCAGTAGTAGCAGCGCGGTTCCGGACTGAAGCGCCTAGAACCGCTGGTTCATAACGGCCGGAGGGTCTCGTTAATTATAACTGCCACACTCCGTGCAGATGGTAGAAAACAGGGACCCATTACGGGTATTCCTTCTCGTATCAAGATCATTGTGCCACTGTTACTGGCTGAGTGAAGTGATCTGTGCGTGAAGTACCTAAGTACAGAGGGGAACGCGTCGATCCATACTCCTTGGATCAACAGAACATCGACGTCAGCTGCGTATATTATGGAAAATTTGTAACTTCAGCGTCGAACCAGTGTTGTTGATGTTGACACTTGCAGCTTTATAGGCTATCGGATCGGTGTCCGTCAAACAAGTGGAGTAAGCGGTCCGTCCGCTGCGTGGACTCGCTCGATTTGCACCTTCCTATGGAACCGTCATCATCAGTCATGTGAGTGGGCACCACAACCACGTTCCCGACACCCTGATTGTTACTCCCTGCAGTATCGACTTTTCAGCCGCCCCAATCGAGTGTGTCACGAGACACAATCACTCCCTGATCCGCATTGTCTGTTGACATCTGCAAGAGTGCACGTGATCCCGCACAGTCGGCATCATCATGATGTTTCAGCTTCTGTGACGAATGCTTGAAGGCGTTAAAATCCTCACTGATCTCAGATGGCAGGGATTGGACTTCTCCTTGTTTGAGTCGGTGCTATTTACGTCGTTTCCGAGAACTGCTTACGCGTACGTATGTCAACGTCTTTAGTGAGGGTCAACCCTGGTGCACATCCTCCACTCCGTTGCGTGCCACGTCATGCATCTCTACATCGCTATCCTGCTTCAGTCTTCTCCTTTGGTCACCGCTGGTGTTGGCGGTAGTGTGTCGAGCGTAACTGCGATCGTCTTCTCGACCGTATACGACATCTCCTGAATCGACGGACAATAGAAAGCTTCGGCGTCGGTGTCTGCTTGTACCGAAGTACCGACACTTATGTCAGCGAAAGAGATGTGGTCGCACCTGTACCCTTCTGGTCGCCCCTAAGCAATTGCGTTAATTTCGTCTGGAGGTATTCCGACCGAACGTGGCTCTCGCTGCCGCACCAGTACAGGTCCTTCGTCCTCCTTCGTGTACCGCTACGTCTTTGCAGTCCCCGTTATGCGTATATGAGGGCACATGTATTGTTAACTCAGTATGTACCTGTCGTACACCATTAAGTACCGGATACATTGTGAAAACTGCCGATTTCTCTGCGGTGTTGCTGATCATCCTACCATATTTTCGTAATGCATGTGTGACCAACATTTGCGGTCCCTCAAACGGCAGTTCAGAGATCCGTTTTTTGCGGGTACATAAACCCTCATGATTCACTGACACGTTTCCTATATGACCTTCGAGTGTTTAAATTTTAATTTCTGTTTGACATATTTCAGTATGTTGTCGCTACTGTAACCAGTTTGACGCGAACAACACTGCTGACAATCGATAAGCGGGTGTAAATGAACACTTTTGCGCACTTCGTCTCGCAAAAAGTGTCCAGCATCATGAACCTCAGTTGTCGCATACTTGTTAGAGAACGTGAACTTTCTGAAAGTGTGTGCCATAGTGCTCGTCTATAACGATTTACACAAGCGAAGCCGGCTACAGTAAACGACTTCGACCGCGAGCTTTAACAGCCAGGACGTAAACAATACGTCACAGCCGCTCCCCTGCCGAAAGCAGACTTGTCTGAAAGAACACACACCGCATATATAACTGAGGTGATGGTGGTCAATGATCCCTTCAGAGTAGATTCACTCCATTCTCGGACCCTTATGGGAATCGGCGCAACTCTACAAGTAATGTGAATATTTCTCGAACTTTCTCCGGAGTGCTTCGCTCAAACCTCTCACTGCTGGATCATCGACGCCAGGAGGAGCTGACGTACGTTCCTTTCCCACATTTTACAGATTCGATCCCCTCAATAGTTATGCATACGCACTTGTGAGAATACGTGCATCGACAATCCAGCGATGCATCTTTGCAAGAACGTTCTGCTCTGACGGAGAAGGATCAAAAAAAAAAAAAAAAAAAAACGTTCCTTATATCCTCCTTCACTATTTGATAGATGTTATTGGGGTCTTTATTGACTATACCTGTAGTGGTAGAGTTTTCTGGGGCTTCTCCTAAAGTTTAGTGTAAAAGTGGCGGTGATGTTTTTTTGTAGCTTTAGATATTGTCAGGAATACGAAGACGTTAGTAAGAATAAACAGAAAATAAATGCGGTGTAAAAAGATAAAAAAGCAGAATAGTCGACTAATTAATAAAAAACGTGGTCCGTGCATCTGCCTAGTGAGCTGGAGAACCTAAGTGCATCACAAATTTACAACTTTTCCCATCTATGTAAATCAATGCTCACTTGCAGATAAATGTCATTAATACCTTCGCATCTTGACTTAATGACCAACTGAATAGTAGAGTGTTTGTTCCTGCCTGCATAGGCGAGGTCGCTGAAGCACACTTGTGTAAAAGCGTTCGAATCGGAAGTATGGCAGTTCAGATCACGTGGATTAATTTTTCGCTGCCAGCATTTGGCCAGCAAGGTGCGGAGAGGTGCTGGTATGAGGTTTCTGATCACCAGAATTTGGACCAGTGAGCTGGATTCAACTGGAAACCTCTCCACAGCATCTGACGTTGTTGATGGTGATCCGTGTATCGAATTGGGACGTTCAGCTGAGCTGCCCTCTTGGTGCCACTCAAGAAGAGTCGACTGTATGCCGGCAGCACGTTTCACTCTCTCCCTTCTCTTACCATCACAATGCAACACATACATGACGTAACAGTACACACAATTCCATTACATCCACCTAGACTCTTCATAAGGATATTCAACACAACTATAACATGTACCATGGATAGATGTCATTTTGCACGTCTGAATGCGACCCCTTCCGACTCGGCGAGCGAACTTATCCCCTGAGTTGTTCCGGTCCATCACCCTGTAAGACATGGTATGGGACTACCTAGAGAAAGCCACACAGAAGTGACCTTGCGTGCCATGTATTCGACAAATGCCTGGTGGCTTTGCAGATGAACGTGTCACTCTTGAGACGTCATGCCGCAATTATGGGGCTGTGGTCTGTAGGTGCCGTACTGGTATGTGATGACGTCACAGGTATGTTCCGCCTGGTTCAGGTTGTGCTCAATTTGTGGCCAAAACATCAATGTGAGCTCGCTAGTATACTCTTCAAACGACTGCAGCACGATTCTGTCCTTGCGACACAGACACTTATCCTGCTGGACGATGCCATCACCGCTTGGAAAGACATTGAGCGTAAAGTATTTAGGTGGCCCTCGACGTTGTTCAAGTTAACCACAGCTGCCGTGCTGCCTTCAGCTAAGACCGAAAGTCGCATGGAAGCCCAGGTGAGTCTCTTCTCCCTTAGTGTGGCATAGTACTGTCCCCTCTGGCGTGTGTCAGGTGCATGTTGCATGTTTGAGAAGCCTTTTGCCTGGATCAAGGCATAATTGGAGCCATCAATCTGCTCCCACAAGACAGTTGATTTTCTAACCACGCAACTTGTGTTGACCCAGACGAAAATCCGCTAGTCGATACAATGGTCGATTCTTTACTTTTCTCTTGTAGGAGTCAGTGGATATTATAACAAAAAAAATGGTTGAAATGGCTCTGAGCAATATGGGACTTAACAACTGAGGTCATCAGTCCCCTAGAACGTAGAACTACTTAAACCTAACTAACCTAAGGACACCACACCCATCCATGACCGATGAAGGATTCGAACCTGCGACCGTAGTGGTCGCGCGACTTCAGACTGATGCGCCTAGAATCGCTCGGCTATTATAACACAAAAAATATAAGTCCACTTTTTCTTACAACATTAGTAAGAAGAACTGCTTTACTTTGTACAATTCACTTCCAGAGGAATGCCATGAGTGTTCACATCTGTCCTTGAACTCTAACGTATCACCTGATATCGAGAAAATAAAACTCTCACTCTCAGAGCACATTTAACAATAACCTGCACATAGCGTCCTACCTAATACAATGATTATTCATCTGGCGTACCAGAAGACGTTGCTATCGTCTTACGTGATTGCCGAGGAATGGGATCAGTGGTAATGTGGTCGGCCATAAGTTGAAGAGCCGATTCTGTGGTACAGCGAAACGTTTCAGGGAGTTGCGCCGCGTTGTAAGCATGTGACACCGTAAGGAAAAGACAAGGTTATTTGTATTGTATCTGTCCCAGCAGCCATGCATGGCCGAAAGACCAGACACAATAATTAGCGTGATTTAGCTACCACTACAGACGTCGTTGTATGAAACCTGCAGAACGTTTGTATCAGGAACGGTATCGAGACGGGCTACAGCCACGTAATCGATAAAACTACCGCCAAAGAGCCTTGAGTGACTGTTAGCAAACGGAATCATACTATAAAAAATCCAAGTGACGATATAATATTTGGAGCAAGATATTCCTCAATTCTGCCGTACTTTTCCAAGTGCCTCCAATCTTTCTTTGTGCAAGTAGCAGTTTCGTCATACAGGTTTGGGATGTCTGTGTAAGTTCATTCCGTTTATAGTACTTAATATTTCGTAAATGGTTCAGACTACAGGTCACGCATATCTGGACTTCCTGGAAAACTGGTCTAGGCCACTGCTGGAGATCAACATTATGGACTTCATCTACCAACAAGATGAAGCTCCAACCCATTTCAATCATGATGTTCGTGAATTCTTAAACGGGAAATTGAGAAACCGATGGATCGTTTTTGTAGGGTTTGATGATCAGGAACTCATGACATGGCCTTCACGTTCTCCTGACTTAACCCCCTGTGACTTTATGTGCGGGGCCATGTAGAAAATTCAGTATTATACCTCCCCTGTCAACAGACCTATAAGAACTACGAGGTCGCATCTACAGAGCATTTGAACAGATTCATAGAAACATGCTGCCCCGAATGTGGGAAGAGTTAGATTATCGATTCGATATCTGCAGAGTAAGTAGGGAGTCACATATGAAGCACTTGCAATACGTCAAAAAAAATTTAAATTTTTCTAAGTATGCACAAAATCCCTGTGATCATATATGAAGTAATACAGTTTCAGTCAATGTGAAAACGGTATAGTCATTTATGATAACCCTATACTGAAGCGGAGGAGACATGCAGAGGAATCATTCTACCGATTATACGGACTGGGAAACGGAACATGCACTGACATAAATAACTTTCAGAAATGGCAGATTGTTATAGGCTGATGCCAAGGACAAAGCATCCCAGGATCAGCTTTTATGTTCTGCTCTCTTCGTGCTGCGGACGTGAGCATCAATGGAAAATGGTTGATGGTCGGTTAAACGATGAGTAGATGACAAGGTATTTGACGTCAGCGTCTCATAACGGAACAAGGTTATCGGAGGTTAGTCCGCTCCGTAATGCAGGGCACGTGGTGATATGTGGCTGGTAAAGGAGTTTCAGTACACAGAGACCAGCGCACATGAGGCTCCAGAACAGACGATACCTTCGTGTTCGCACAGTGACCCAATGACATTTATGACTACAGCTCTACAGCGGGTGGGGGATAATCGCCATAGAAACAGTGGTATCGTCCGAAGGTTTATACCTCGCAAGGCAACCTCAAGAAAAGGTAGTTGCTGCAAGCCACATCTACGAATCTGGCGTCCACTTGCTAGCAACCTAACTGTATTCTTGCAAGGTTTCGGACACTGATGTGCATCCGCATTGACGTGTTGTAACACCATCTGAGCCTGCCGATCCAGCTGCTCCTACCGATGCAGTTTTATGCAATCCATACTACATATGTGCAGGCAACAGCCCCAAAAGTCGACTGAAGTTCTCTCTCAGAGTTTTGGGCGATTGTTAGTAATCGCAATCATGTTATAAAAAAACAGAAGTGAGGATTGGCCATGAGTGACACGGTATTTTTGGGCCAACTTATACCTTACTTCTGCCTTACATAGCAAAGTTTCTCCACTCTTTCATTGTGCAGTTATTTAGTCGTACAGATTTTGAATGTCTTTGTAAGTTTATTTGGTTTATATTACATAGTATGGTTCAGAATCGTTGCCTTATAAAGTTTGTTTCACCGGAAGAGAGAGCGAAATTAACAGGAGATATCAAGAGGGAATGGATAAAAGCAACAACTTTCTGGTGTATAGTCTAATGAAAAGATTAATTTACAGGTTGCTTCTGCTGTGCCTGTCGATGTGGTTTTATGCAACCCCACATGACAAAACACAGTTCCTGACCAGTTCACTCTGAAGACGTGAAGCACATTGTGAAAGTGTCGCACAATAACTCATAAAGTATATGAAGATACATTAGATATATTGTATAAATTAAGCTTATGGAACTACTTTAGCACATTAGCGCGGTTCGTAATATGTTAATCTTTTCATTGAATTATATGTTGGAAAGTTGTTATTTCCACGCTTCCCATTTTGACGTCTGTTAACCTGCTTGTTTCCGATACTGAAACACGCTTTATATGACAACGATGCTAAATAATTTATGAAAGATTAAGTACAATAAACGGAGTAAAAATACACAGACATCCAAAATCTCTATGACCACATTGTTAATTGCACAAAGAAAGATTGGAGACTCTTAGAAAAGTGTGGCAGAATTGAGGAATATCTTGTTCCAAAAATTGCCAGTCCTCAATTGTATTTTTTATAGCATGATTCCACTTGTTAACAGTCACTCAAGGCTCTAACAGGGTATATTTATCGCTTACGTTGCTGTAACCCGTCTGGACCGTTCCTGGTACAGACGTCCTGCAGGTAGCATAAAACGACATCCATAGGGATAACACAATCATCCTGTGTGGGTATTAGGTCTGGTCTTTTGGGCATACATGTCTGAAGGGAGAGACACATTACAAATAAC
Organism: Schistocerca piceifrons; assembly: GCF_021461385.2. NCBI lineage: Eukaryota > Metazoa > Arthropoda > Insecta > Orthoptera > Acrididae > Schistocerca > Schistocerca piceifrons. The sequence continues at coordinate 65,787,563 of NC_060140.1, forward strand.
CTTGTGTTTTGCTTAGAGTGTAACATGCTTTCTACGCGACCAGGTGGTATGTTTACCAGGACGGTCTTGCCAGGTAAAACAGACTGCTGTGGTTGATTTGATTATAATTGCAATGAAATGGAAATGGCTGTGCGTGGCACATGTGGCGAAACGAATGCACGGTTGATGTAACAAAAGGAAGTCCTTCGCTGGATTCCCAGAACTAGGAAAAGGCCGAGGCAACAGCCCAGTCCTAGTGGAAGCTGGGTAAATGACATCAGAAACCTGGAAAAGCAGCAATGAATTCACTTTAGAATAGAGCGGAATGAATGGAAAACTATAGAGTAGTTGTTTACGCAGCAGCCGATGACTAATGACTGATAATATTGAAACCAGATGGGTGAAAAAATTGGGATGTATAAGGCCACAAAGGAAATTATGTAAAACATTTGAATTTTGATTTATTATCAATTGATATTATGTGTTCAAATCTACACATAATACTAAACAGCTAAAACACATGGTCCTAGTAGTAGGTTGCCTGTCTAACGGATTCGAGGGCAAGAAAACTAACATTTCCAGTTGTTGTTTTATCACTGCTGTCTTCAGCGTGAAGACTAGTTTGATTCAGCTCTTCATGCTACTCTATCCTGTAGAAAGCTCTTGATCTCAGAATAACAAAGACTACACACATGCTTCTGAATCTGCTTACTATATTCATCTTTATTCAGCATTTTTCATATAATTATTGACCGAATTTACAAATTTAGTCGGCTGGGGTAATCTGTTCGTTAACAGTTATAATATTTCTTTAAAAAATTAACACAGTAAGTCAAGTATTAAAGTTAGAGAGAGTGTATGTTTCTTGAGGCCTCGTAATCAACAAACTTTACACGTAATTTCGAAGTTTTCTAAACTCTTTCTCCTTTACGAGCTACCACAAAATAATGAAAATGAACATGTTAATCGCTTATTACACAGCTGAACTTCAGCATCAGGCATAATATTTTAACTGATGACTTCTTCACTAATAGCTCTAACCGCAACACATGTGGCAGGCAGCACCCACATAGAAGTCACAGAATTTCCCTGCAAAACTGTACGAGTACCACTGTGTGACTCATTGTTCAGGAGATACTTTGTCATAATGATTTAGATGCTGGAACACTATCTATTTTTAAAACTGAGTTCATTTTTGCTTTAGCACATCAACCCATTGGTACAGTTATCAAAAGTCTGAAGCTGTTTGATACACGCAAGTTCGATTCTTTAAACAATCGGGGTTGGGGGTCGCTCATGATTTATAGAAGATGTTAACAATAGTGGGATTGACACATGTTTGAAAAATACGTTAGCTCTGGGAGATAAGACACAAAATATTGGCTTTCCATTCCCCAGTTTAGACATATCAGATTTAGCACTTATTTTATTGAAGTTGCTAGTGAAGGTAGAAAAATATAGACTTCCATTATAGAACGGTACGAGTTTTATTTTTATTTCTTATGAACTTAAACAACATGAGCAAAATACCGTCGCGACCCCATCTGGCATGAAGTCTTTTCCGTGTACGTCGCTGGTTTGGGGTGGTTCGTGTCACCAACACCGACCTGCTCGGACCACTAGACGGAATTACACGTACAGCACAGCATCAGTTTTTCAGGGCGTGGAACTCGAATTGCACTACACGACAAGGGCGAACGTTTTGGAGAACTTTACGTTGAACTCTGAATTATGCATGCGGTTGCCCTCATGTTTTTAAATTGGACGAAAAATGCATGAGATGTTTTAAATACCAGAATTGGTTTAAATCCATTTCGTAGCTTTTTCCGCACATAATCGTCTTGTCTTGAATATCGAAATATTAAAACCAAAGATTAAAAAGAATTGATTTTATATAAAAAGTTTCCAAAGCTGCTTGCTGTCTAGTGAAGTAAGTTCAGAAGAATGAAGTAAGATTAAGTTTAAAGTCCCATCGACATCGAGGTCATTAGAGACGGACGATTTTCGGCACCCGGTATATGATTTTCACAGAAGAATGAGAAGTGCAAAACCTGCTCAGCACGCCGTGCAATACAACCACTTCTGTGAGATCGTTGTAAGTACACAGCTGAGAGCTTGTTGTCAGTCTCTAAGCCAAAAGATTTATTTTTGTGAGTTCTTGTAAGTACCCAGCCAAGAGCTTGTTGTCACGTTGTAAGTCAAAAGAGTTAGGTTCGAAATTTAAGTGGATCTGTTCTACAGTAAAGACTATCGCCGATCCCTCTAATTCATTCACAGAGTACGTACACTCAGCCCTAGATAAATAGCGTAATGCTTAGGCGAGGGGTCCACATTCGCCTTCACTTGCTGAGCAGTACAGCAATGATGGTAATACATGAATCAGTCTGGGCCTTCAAAATATTTATTAAAATCCAGAATGCCCGGGACTAGTGCACTAGCGCCGGCAGGTGTGGCCGAGCGGTTCTAGGCGCTACAGTCTGGAACCGCGTGACCGCTACTGTCGCAGGTTCGAATCCTGTCTCGGGCGTGGATGTGTGTGATGTCCTTAGGTTAGATAGGGTTAAGTAGTTCTAAGTTCTAGTGGATTGATGACCTCAGAAGTTAAGTCCCGTAGTGCTTAGAGCCATTTTAACCATTTAGTGCACTAGCAAGCGCCTGCGTCAAGAAATCAAACACTGTCTGATAAGTAGGTATCCAACAAAGCTTCTCACTTTTCTTGCGTTGTTGGTAGAGGGGGGCGATCGTCTTTGGGCGAAATTGGGAATGTGCTTTCAGGGAAAGTGGACCATTCCAATAAAATGACACACCCGATTCTTATCCCCGGGAGGCGTAAAGTCCTAAATGGCCTGAGTCCGGCCCTGATCTATGGCAGTACCAGCACTCGAGACAGTGTGTCCGAAGAAGATCTGGCTATGTACCAAGCTAACCTTTGAGGGCTTGTCAGTCAATGCAGTCTTGTTAAGCATTGCGAAAACCTGAGACGATAGTTCAGATGATCATCAAACGTTGAACTGTATACATAACTCCATCATCGAAGTATTTATACACGTAAAGAAATTTGAGGTCACCCAGTAAGGGATCTAACAATGTAGGCAGTGCCATAGCTCTTGTAGCCAGACCCAAGGGGACACGATTGAACTTTAAGAGGTTATAATCTGGAAGAGCAGCTGAACAGAATGGACAGTGTCTTGAAAGGCGGAACATCAACAAAAGCAAAACGAGGATAATGGAATGTAGTCGAATTAAATCGGGTGAAGCTGAGGGCATTAGATTAGTAAATGAGACGCTTAAAGTAGCAAATGAGTTTTGCTATTTGGGGAGCAAAATAACTAATGATGGTTGAATTAGAGAAGATATAAAATGTTGACTGGCAATTCCAAGGAAAGCGTTTCTGAAGAAGAGAAATTTGTTACCATCGAATATAGATTTAAGTGTCAGAAAGTCGTTTCTGAAAGTATTTGTATGGAGTGTAGCCATGTATGGAAGTGAAACGTGGACGATAAATAGTTTGGACAAGGAGAGAATAGAAGCTTTCGAAATGAGGCGCTACAGAAGAATGCTGAAGATGGGTATATTAGATGAAGAGGTATTGAATAGAATTGGGGAGAAGAGAAAGTTGTGGCTCATCTTGACTAGGAGAAGGGATCGGTTGGTAGGACATATTCTGAAACATAAAGGGATCACCAATTTAGTATTGGACCTACCTCTCGGGACCTTTGCCTTTCGCAGGCAAGTGCTCCGCTGCAGAGTGAAAATCTCATTCTGGAAACATCCCCCAGGCTGTGGCTAAGCCATGTCTCCACAATATCCTTTCCTCCAGAAGTGCTAGTTCTACAAGGTATGTCAGAGAGCTTCTGCGAAGTTTGGGAGGTAGGAGACGAGGTACTGGCAGAAATGATGCAGTGAGGACGAGGCGTGAGTCGTGGTTGGGTAGCTCAGTTGGTAGAGCACTTGCCCTCGAAAGGCAAAGTTCCCGAGTTCGAGTCTCGCTCCAGCACACAGTTTTAATCTGCCTGGAAGTTTCATATCAGCGCACACTCCGCTGCAGAGTGAAAATTTCATTCTGGTTATAACTAAAGTTTCGCTGCAATATGACAATTACATCCCACATTCGACGTTCATAAGTAGCCGTAATTTAATTATAACTACCCGGTACTCATTTGTGTGGAGTATAGTCTTACACTTAAGTGAAACGAGGACCAAAAACACTTGAGATAAGAAGAGCATAGAAACTGTTCTTATGTGGTGCTACACAAGAATAGTGAAACAATAGCTAGGAGGAATTGATCTGATTTGGAGGAAAAAAGAATTACGGTGCATTTGACTAGAAGTTGGAATTGCTTGATAGAATGCATTGAGGAATCGTCAGTTGGTAGTGGATGGATGTTGTGGTGGGAGGGGGGGGGGGGAGGAGTCATGAATATAGTAACCTGTTTCAAATGGATATAGGTTCAGTTGTCATTCAGAGACTTCTAATAAGTTCGTCTGAGAGAAGACCAAATAAGTATGAATTTTTCCGTAGTCTGTATTATTATTTTTATGTTTTCTATGCTGTTATAAAACAACAGTAAAATTTCGTAGCTGGTGGCAGTTTCTAGCAGGAAAACATTTTAGACGAAAAAACAGTTACTTTAGCCATGTTTACAAAACAGAAGAATATTCCATTTCCAGAAGTATTAAAGCTAGAACGCTGAAATTTTGTCTGAAAACCTCTACTATAGTTAAGATGTCTAATTATATCGTCTAAAACATTGACCAAAATTGTGTTACTTCACAGAAAAAATGCAGATTCGACGAAATTTAGGCCTGTTCCACAATTTTCTGCAATTACCACATATAAATACGCACAAAAACGTGAACTGGCACGCATACAGATAGTTTGTTGTATTTTGACGAGTTTGCAACTGTATTGTCACGGAAGTTCCGCAGGTGATGCTGCAGAAAATTTGGTACACTACATTCAAACCCGCCTGGAAGGCTGTAACAGCAACGAGAGCATGCCGTTCCCATGGCGACGAAATTTGCCACACGGCTGACCGCGGCGCTGCGGTCGGCGCTAACAGAGCGGCCGACCGTCAACTGTCAAGCGAATAACGCCGCGGGCGTGAACGTGAATATGTCCGTCAGGCTGCGACTGCGCCGCTCACACATTTAGCGGTGATGAATTTTTCAACAGGTGAGAAGTTATTTTCGTTCGACGTATCCATCACTCGCATTCGTTCCATTCAGTACTTTTCCCTCTCATATATTTTATCGCTTGTTGAATCATTAAAGTAGCTCTTCGGAATTTTTAGCGCAGCTTTCAGATGGAAAGACGTTTGAAAATCATCTGAGAATAGCGGAACGTGTTATGTTTATTTGCATCATTTTATGCTGCCAACAAAAGAACTTCGGCATTGCATTTAGTTTAGAACAATCCGTCGAATTAAAGGAGACGATAAGAGTTAATTAATACTTCCCTCATTCTTGCAATGGGCACAAGAAATTACTCATCCAAGAACAGTGAAATTTCATGACAGAAATCGATAAGGAGCTACTGTACGTAATACTACATACGCAGTGCAACAGACAGAAGATACCGTTCGATAATCGAGCTACTGCTGGCAGTACATTGTTAGCACATTGATAGATAGCGCAAGCTGAGAAATTTTGCCACTCGCTATGACTCGTCTTGTTAATGATGAGAAAGGCGTGATATAAAGAAAGAGAAAATGAATCATTTAGCCCTGGTGGTCGTAAAAATAACTAGCCACTCGTCCATGGACTTAATGGATAGCCTACATTGCGCCAATAATTACACCAGGACTAACTGACCAAGAAAATAATGCGAGTAAATCAGCCACTATGAAATTTCACGTTAGTAGCATGAGTCGCATAAATATGTGCATTACTGAACTATTGACAGGGATGCAAATACGAATGCAGTTACTCGTTATTGTTGTTGTAATCAAACCTATCTTGTTGTTTGTATCTTACTAGCAAAACTATGCAAATGAGAACCATAAAAGGCACACACATAACGGTATGCATTACGAGGATTATGTGGTTCTCACAAAAAAGTTACTATACATTATAGAAAGTCCGGTATATTAATGTAATTATCATTTAAATTTCTAGATGCATAAAACTTGCATTTTGAGTTCTCTGTAATATGTATTCATGGCAACTGTTAAATGGTTCAAATGGTTCTGAGCACTATTGGACTTAACTGCTGAGGTCATCAGTCCCCTAGAACTTAGAACTACTTAAACCTAACTAACCTAAGGACATCACACACATCCATGCCGGAGGCAGGATTCGAACCTGCGATCGTAGCGGTCGCACGGTTCCAGATTGTAGCGCCTAGAACCGCTCGTGACTCCGGCCGGCTCATGTCCACTGTGTGAGATGTGTAAGTACCTAAGCACATCTACTGGAATATGATGGCACATTTGTTGTCGTGGTGAATGCAGTTATTAAAAAACTGCGCCTTCTTTAAAAAATAGTGATTTTCCTTTTTATTACTTTTTACTCGAACTTGTTTCGACATGTATGTGGCCTATTCCGTAGCTCTCGTTATTCATATCTTGAAGTATTGTATTAATATTTTGTCGGTTATCTGTTTTAGGTCTCTCAATAATTTTGTTGTTACTGCTTATCTGATGCCGCATTCATTTAAGGGTACATTGTAGTGGTTAGTGCGAGTGCATGATATCTGAAGAGAAACTATTCTCTGACTACTTTGCAAATGACATGCAGTCACCGCAAATTATGTAGCAGGAGATCACAATCGGCTTTAAATCAATGCAAATTAATAAGAATACGTACAATGAAATAAGTGCACATGTTACTTTATACAATATTTTACAGACATGGAAGTGACAAAACAAGTCTGAGTAAAAAATTACAGAAAAGAGGAAGCTTGCTCTTTTTAGAAGGCAGATTTTTTTAACACGAAATTTATTCGCAGACCGAGGAATAAGCGTACTATTCTCAGCAAGGTGACGTGAATATGTGTGTTTCAGTGGATTCAGGTATCACAGCGCATCTTTTGATAATTTTTATGAAACTGTTCACATAAATCACTGATACGTATTCTATTACACTTTGCAGTAGGTATTAGAAGTCACTCAAAGTTTGTGGAATTCTATGACAGTCATTCGTCGCACTTTCCTTTGTCCTTTACTTTATAATCAGTTTCGGTGTATGAGATCATAATCATATGCGTTTGTCTTCCTAAACTAGTAAACAAAGCGCGAAACTAGTAAATGAAACGTAAAAATACTTGAGGAGGACTGAGGCATCTGATTACCTCGTAATCGAAACCGCTCATGAAATGAAAAAAAATGAAGAGCCTAATCAAAGACCGTTTAGAATTTCAGAAATTTTAAGCATTGGGTTGCTCCATATGTCAATGTGCATATTGTATGGATCACCACTGAAAACAGCCCAGAGCTGCATGAAAGAACGTAGATTTTTGTATCATCCTTACATTCACACTGATTAGAAATAACGAAATGATCCAACTGTCTTCTATTTTGTCAGTCCGCCATTATTTTCCTCGTTCGAGTTCCACTAGCCACAATAACAAAACATTTAAAAACAGAGCTTGGAAGAAAAGAAGATGCAAACAAATAACAATTATTAGTGTGTTAGTCACCTGTGTAGCTGCTCTTAGGTACTGAAACCGCCTTGTCTCAAGAAGGAAATGTGTTACACATCCCAGCTACAAACAGATAAGAACATACCGAATCGGTTCACGTAGAGGTAGGTATCATTCATCATAAGACCGTAATAGCAACTATATCACAAAGAATGTTAAGAGGTAGGAAGAAATTTTTCTTGGAAAAAGTTCCAGGATACAAACTGCAGACTATCTCAGTAGCGAACAATAAATATTCAGAGCTGAGGACGAAGATGTGGGACAGAAATTGAAAAAAAAAGTTCTAAAGGCTCTTTCAATATGCCTTAGACAAGTATGTTTCGACCGAGGTCTTATGGTGTAGGGGAGAACCCACCGTGGTTTAATAGCCGTGTTAGAAAACTGCTACGGTTGTATACGTGGAAGAACCCTGGAGATACTAAAAGGTATCAGATAGATTATATAATGGTAAGACAGAGATTTAGGAACCAGGTTTTAAATTGTAAGACATTTCCAGGGGCAGATGTGGACTCTGACCACAATCTATTGGTTATGACCTGTAGATTAAAACTGAAGAAGCTGCAAAAAGGTGGGAATTTAAGGAGATGGGACCTGGATAAACTGAAAGAACCAGAGGTTGTACAGAGTTTCAGATAGAGCATAAGGGAACAATTGACAGGAATGGGGGAAAGAAATACAGAAGAAGAAGAATGGGTAGCTTTGAGGGATGAAGTAGTGAAGGCAGCAGAGGATCAAGTAGGTAAAAAGACGAGGCCTAGAAGAAATCCTTGGGTAACAGAAGAAATATTGAATTTAATTGATGAAAGGAGAAAATATAAAAATGCAGTAAATGAAGCAGGCGAAAGGAATACAAACGTCTCAAAAATGAGATCGACAGGAGGTGCAAAATGGCTAAGCAGGGATGGCTAGAGGACAAATGTAAGGATGTAGAGGCTTATCTCACTAGTGGTAAGATAGATACTGCCTACAGGAATATTAAAGACACCTTTGGAGATAAGAGAACCACTTGTATGAACATCAAGAGCTCAGAAGGAAACAAAGTTCTAAGCAAAGAAGGGAAAGCAGAAAGGTCGAGGGAGTATATAAAGGGCCCGCACAAGTTCAATGTACTTGAGGACAATATTATGGAAATGGACAACATTCCATTGCAACTACTTACGGACTTGGGAGAGCCAGTCCTGACAAAACTCTGCCATCTGATGAGCAAGATGTATGAAACAGGCGAAATACCCTCAGACTTCAAGAAGAATATAATAATTCCAATCCCAAAGAAAGCAGGTGTTGACAGATGTGAAAATTACCGAACAATGAGTTTAATAAGCCGCAGCTGCAAAATACTAACACGAATTCTTTACAGACGAATGGAAAAACTAGTAGAATCCGACCTCGGGGAAGATCAGTTTGGATTCCGTAGAAATACTGGAACACATGAGGCAATACTGATCTTACGACTTGTCTTAGAAGAAAGATTAAGGAAAGGTAAACCTACGTTTCTAGCATTTGTAGACTTAGAGAAAGCTTTTGACAATGTTGACTGGAATACTCTCTTTCAAATTCTAAAGGTGGCAGGGGTAAAATACAGGGAGCGAAGGGCTATTTATAATTTGTACAGAAACCAGATGGCAGTTATAAGAGTCGAGGGACATGAAAGGGAAGCAGTTGTTAGGAAGGGAGTAAGACACGGTTGTAGCCTCTCCCCGATGTTATTCAATCTGTATACTGAGCAAGCAGTAAAGGAAACAAAATAAAATTCGGAGTAGGTATTAAAATCCATGGAGAAGAAATAAAAACTTTGAGGTTCGTCGATGACATTTTAATTCTGTCAAAGACAGCAAAGGACTTGAAAGAGCAGTTGAATGGAATGGATAGCGTCTTGAAAGGAGGATATAAGATGAACATCAACAAAAGCAAAACTAGGATAATAGAATGCAGTCGACTTAAGTCGGGTGATGCTGAGGGAATTAGATTAGGAAATGAGACACTTAAAGTAGTAAAGGAGTTTTGCTATTGGGGAGCAAAATAACAGATGATGGTCGAAGTAGAGAGAATATAAAATGTAGACTGGCAATGACAAGGAAAGCGTTTCTAAAGAAGAGAAATTTGTTAACATCGAGTATAGATTTAAGTGTCAGGAAGTCATTTCTGAAAGTATTTGTATGGAGTGTAGCCATGTATGGAAGTGAAACATGGACGATTAATAGTTTGGACAAGAAAAGAATAGAAGCTTTCTAAATGTGGTGCTACAGAAGAATGCTGAAGATTAAATGGGTAGATCACATAACTAATGAGGAAGTATTGAATAGGATTGGGGAGAAGAGAGGTTTGTGGCACAACTTGACCAGAAGAAGGGATCGGTTGGTAGGACATGCTCTGGGGCATCAAGGGATTACCAATTTAGTATTGGAGGGCAGCATGGAGGGTAAAAATCGTAGAGGGAGATCAAGAGATGAATACACTAAGCAGATTCAGAAGGATGTAGGTTGCACAGGATAGAGTAGCACGGAGAGCTGCATCAAACCAGTCTCAGGACTGAAGACCACAACAACAACAAGAAACAGAGCTTTATCACAAACTCAAGACGGGTCAGAACTTAGTTGACAAACAAAATATGAACGAAGCGAATATGAGAGTAAGAAGATCAATGATAGAAGCGTTGAATGAAAGTAAAATTTTGTCAGCCGATATGATTAAGAAGCCTAAGACGTTATAGTCTTAAAGACAAACAGTAAACGGCTTGAAATCATATATTCAGTTTCTCAGACAGGCACCAAAACGGAAGATAACAGAGAGAAGGCTCAAAAACTGAGAAACTGAGCTCGGTATATCAAAACACGACGAACATCGCAATGTGGACCTCATTTTCGTCATTGTACGAGAGTCGGATATTGAGAACAGAAAAGCTACTAACATAGCTTAGCGGTGGAAAGGCATAGGACCAGATGAGGTAAGAGTAAGGTTCTACAAAAGTTATGCGAAAGAACTTGCTCGCCGTGTAACACCAGTTTATGGTAGTTCTTGAGAGCAACATGGGTACCTAGTGACTGGAAAAAGCACATATCATTCCCGTTTTCAACAAGGGTTGCAAAAATCATTTATTTCACTACTGCAGTTTCGGCCTTTGGGCTGTCTTCACGTGGTACTGCAAAAGATTTTGCTTCAGCATATGTCACTTATTAAAATCCTCTGACGTTTCTACATGTCATCCTCAAAAATACGCCTGTTTCACTGTAGAAATACAGTAACATCAGACGAGTGTGAAGCGCCGTACGTCGTGAAACCATGTACATGTACGTTGTGTATCCGTCTGACGTCACTGTATTTCCACAGTGAAGTAGGCGCATTTTTGATGATGTCATGTAGACAAGTCAGAGGATTTTAACGCATGAAATGTTGCAGTACCACTTGAAAATGGTCCAAAGCTCAAAATTGCAATAGTAAAATAAAAAAATTCTACGGTCAACTGCGAATATGATGCCACTGAAAAAATTCTACGGCACTATGCACCCCGACCACGACAAGTTAAACAGTAGCATAGTCGCGGTAGCTAACTACTGTGACCAGTGTAGGTTAGCACGCACTAAGCGATTCGAACTGCAATAATCAATAATTAACGGAACAAAATGTGACATAACTGGGCTGACAGTTCACCTGTCAGCCGTTGTTATAGGAGAGACAAAGTTAAACATTATGCATCCACAGTTGTAGTGGCCGGATGATCTGCTAGGGGTGCTCCCATTGCAAAATGTGATCAATGTGTCTCAATGAAACATTAGACCCTGATCTAATCGTTTCCTTGTATCGATAACAGACGGGAAAGAGGGAAAATTTCGGCAGAACGGATGCTTCAACATGTGCAGCAATACCAGGAGGAGCACCGAGGTAAGTTCATGACTGTGCGTGTAACAGCAACAGCCACACTGTTAGGTGTGAGTCTGTTTTATGCAGACATCGTCACAGTTAGGAGAAGGACCGCTCATCAGTGTGCCTCTCCGTCGCATCGAGTGCCACTTGACTGGTTAGCTACTCGTGCGTAAAGTAGTCCTTGACAAGTGTAAACGTAATATTAAAGGTTGTGTATCCTAGTATAAGAGGCACGCCACGGTGTCCTAGGCTTATTGTTGGCATGAGCACTGTTGGTATCTTGAATGGACAAGAGCCGTGCTGGCACAGTGAGCGAGAAATGATGTTAGTAGTTATTATACGTGTCTAAGAGCTTTAATGCATATTGGCTAGTTAGTGTTGAGAGTTGAAGCTCGACGTAACTGTGTGTGGAAGAATTAATGAGAATGAGTCGGCAAGGAGCCAATGGGTAGGAGCTGTAGAGAGAATATACCTTCTCTGAACTTTGTAATTAAAGTTGTTTACTGTTAAGAAGAGAACTGAAAATAATGAAGGATGTCAAATTAAACTCCTTTCAGCCGTCTAGCTTCCAACTTTATTTTATTTGGCCACCAGTTTCAGTGTTTTACTGCGCCATCTTCAGGCCTCTGAGCGACATGTAGGAACATTCTGCCTCGGTTGTGATCAAAAGAGGGGCCAGCAATACTGATATTAGTGGAATTTTACTATAGCGATCACTGACCATCATCTGCCGACTGACGACCTGGGTCGAACAGTAGAGTCCGGCAGCCATAACTAATGGACGTACAGAGACTTGGAAGTAATGGTGTTACATCGATGTATGTAGCAGACCAGATACGGGTAGAGACCTGGAACCCGGTTCTTCCTAAAGGGTGAAGGTACGTAGTGGTGGCGCAATTTTTTGGGTGCTGCTAAGGATATAGCAACTCTGCAGTCTCTGGGGAGCCGACGGGCACTGACGCATTCGTACATCAATATCACAAGGTAAGACAGGCCGCGCCTCATAGTGATGGTGATGCCAGCTTCAGGACAGGCGAGGTCGTTACTAAATCCTCGAGCTATGGATGTGTTGATTTGTACGTGATTGGAAGCACTGCATCGATATCACCAATGTATCATTAACCGGTAGAAAAACTCATTGCTTTTTACAAAGAGGGACCGCACCCACCACAAAATCAGGGCGTCGCCAATCACCCTGAGATTATGGGTCAACACGCAGCCGACGCCATCTTTACCAAAGCAGCTGCAACTAATAAGTCCACCATCTGTGTGATTAGCGCTGTGTGTCGTGGATGAGCCGCTTACACGCTCTTTTCATCAGCAGCCGCACTTCCGGCTCAGAGGGCAGTGGTGCGTCCGAGGGTCACAGTGGCCGCTCACACGTCGTAACTATGGTGATTACTCCAGCACCTACCGTGGTCGCCTGCTGGGGTGAAATCTTTCTCCGGCTACTGACGATCTCAACGAGAATCGTGGGAGTCGTACGTGCCACTGGCACCTGTCACGTGACGCCACGTTGTCCAAAGTAGGACATGCGTTTCTGAGCGAGCGTAACAACTGTCGGCATCGCTGGACACTGACGTCTCAGCCAGCCACGCTGCTTTACCTGCTGTCATTGGGGTCTCTGCACCGCGGTCTAATAAGAGTGGTGTATATGGATCTCGACGTTCATATTAAAGAAATGAGTGATTATAATTAAAGCCCAGATACTTATACAGGTCCAGTTTGAGACGTAATTATCATACAGGGGAGAAACTTGGTAGATGTTGTTACAGTGGAACCGATCTACATTGAAAAAAATATTAGTTCCAATTTTGGCCACCACGTGCCAATCTGGCGCTGTGAGTACTAGAAAGGCACAAAAAATGTTTCCATATGTAATGGTTTAGAAATGGGACGTGGACAGAAAAGCACATACAGTTGCTGTTTACACAGTGTTGCGGCCACATGTAGTAAGTGTTGCTTCACGCAGTGGGGAATGGCACATCAGAGGCACGCTGGCGACCGAGGCAAAGTAGGCAGGCACAGAGAGCCTTGCTGACAGCAGCAGTCTACCAACCGGCTGAAACTCGGACGCTCAATGACCGGGCGCTGAGCGACGCCTGGATAGTGCTGAGTAAGGAGGCCAGCACGCTAAGTTACTCTGCAATATACTGCAGGAGTAATAACAAAAAGCTACCACCGGGGGTAAAAACGTCCTCCTGCCAGATATAAATAGTGGAGCGCCGGCAGCAACAGACAGAAGCCATTAGGAAGCAGTTCGGATCTGAAGACGGATGTGGTCCGTGTCCGTGTCCGAATTCTCAATTTTAGTAGGTGTCGATTCCGGAAGTCTCTTCCACCTCGCAGGAGTCATCCGTTCGTCGCCAGATGTCAACTTCAGCTCTGGAGGTCGGCCAGAGTTCGGTCGGCGCCATGGCTGACTAACTACAGCGAGAACTTCCAGCAGGACCGGCTGCAGCACGGTCTTGGTCACAGACGCCGCCAGGGACTGACACCCAGACTTCACAGCAACCTGGCCTCACGGCGCATGGTCCGTTCATGACAGACATCAAAACTGACGCTTTCTCAGCTGCTGGTGCAGCAGGCGTCAGCAGCTGACCTCACGGCGATGTGGCTCCTTGGGCGTGCCCGTACTAGGGCGCCGAGAGGCCACGAGGCAGAAATTGTAAAGAGAGTTCAATAAATAATTGTAAAACTCCACGCCGTCTCAGTCTTTGGCGCCCCAGAGAAGACGACGACATACCGTACAGCGCCAGATTTTTTTACCTGATGACCAGAATTGGAACTTATTTTTTCCAGCATAAACAAGTTCCTCATAAACGATTAGCGTATCTACCAAGTTTCAGTGTCATACAGTAATTAATCCCAAAGTGTACCTTCGTCAAAATATGCATTTCAGTGTGGGTAGGCGATGAATAATATATTGGCCGTCAAGTCAGTTTCTAGATATCATGAATTTGTGTTGGTCGTGTGTGTAGTGATTTTTATCTTCAGTGTAGATGTTTGTACTGTTGTTTCAGTTAATCCCTTAGCTCCATCTTAAGCCTATGCATTACAAAGTGCGGATGTTGTGACGATGTTTCTTCGCCGTTTTCCGCAGTGTGGGCTGTCTCAGTAGCCGATAGAGTCCTGACTGGAAAACTGGCGTATATTCATCACAAGTTTTGCTCATCTACTTGCCGAAGAAACGCTGCATGAGGTTGATTAAGGTACCAATATATACAATGTGCCAATTTTCGTCCTACGAGGTGGTGATATATTGGACATACCTGTAAAACGGTACGTCAGAGGGAGCCTTTTGTTTACAACGTACTGCCCGTCGTCTGTTCAACACTGAATGCCATTACTGAGGAGGAAAATACTGTTCCTTCACATGAAGCGATACATCTGCAAGACTTCTTGAAAAAAAAAGAAAACGACGGGCACCACTGATGAGATAGGCTGCACGTTCACATAATCTGTTACCCATCGAAAAGGTATAGGATGTGCTTGTGCAGTAATCAGAATTGTACGATAAATAATATAAAAACACCGTGAAGGGAGATTCCCTAGGCATATATGAGGGCACTTCTTGACTTCATTCCATGACATAATGGCTCTGATTATAGTACAAGTTAGCTGCAGCCCGTATTGACTATCTAGTGTCTAAGATGGTGTAGACATTCTGTGTTGCACCGTTTTAATTACCTATGGTGAAGTTATGATCACAATTGGTGTTTCAGTACCTTGTTGGTTGACAGGTTTGAGGACACGTCCAGTCCATTTACGTATAAGAAGCGGTGATGTATTATCAGAAGAATAGCGTGCAGTGCAAAATGAAATAGAAGTATAGACGTAATCAAAAAACTCACAACCGATACTCTACTTTCGGCATAAACGACGAGGTCATACATAAACAGTGAAGCACACTTACGTTTTTCGTCCCACATACAATGAAGAGGCTAGATTGGCCACACGTGCCTGATGGTTCCAGCTACTAAATCGATCTGGCTAAGGACAAACCCCAAAAAATTCTTGTGGTGAAGAAGGCAGGCCAAAACATACTGTCTGATCTAGCTGATACTGTCTTAACTCAATCAGCTTGAATGATTTGATGTCAGTGATGGCACTATGCTGGAAGATACGCACAACATCGCCGACGCCACTGCAAGAAATGATTGGGTAGTGCATCATATTATCAATGGAATTCTGCTGTGCTACAGAAGATCGTGACGGAAGACAAATATTGTTGTGATAATTTTTCACAGGGTATTTATTACTTAAGATAAAAATTGCTACCACCCACACTTTTAATGTATTCTCAGTGTCACCATAAGCAGTTTAGGACATGTACCAATTCTCAGATGGTAGACTGGATTTGTTGCACCAATTTCACGCTATTTTGTTTATATAATATGGCAGAATATGCATTATATACTTATTTCCAAATCTTTTAGATAAAATACAAATTTGGTTGGTATGTTGAAGATGAGCTTGACAGTTTTCACTGTTGTTGCAAGTTGACGAAACTTATGTGAGTTGTAAACGTTGCAGGATTTGTTCGACTATACAGTAAAGTAATAGTCACAACGTCCAGAAACGGTACAAACAGCAAAAAAGAAAATTCATGCTGATAATTCATAAATAAGACAGAAACGAAAGTCTGGAAAAAAAATTGAAATGATTAACTGCTTGTACCACTCAGAACTGACGACCAACTGCTCACCAAATGAAGAGTCTGTCCGAACACTGAAATATGTAGCATTTAAAGCGAAGAACAGTGAAAGATCTGTTATATTTTAACTAGTCTTGATCACAACACTTATGTCTCAATAACACAGGTGACCGGTTTCGGTTATATTTAGATATAACCATCTTCAGTAGACTTCGTAGCTGCTGAGGAGAGCTCCGTCTACCACCCTACAAGGAAGCCATGGGTCGGAAGATGGTTATATAAATATAACCGAAACCGGTCACCTATGTTATTGAGACATAAGTGTTGTGATCAAGACCGAATTCAGTTAAAATGCAATACTCTATTGATCACTGTTTCCAAAAATGTTTACCAAAAATGTAGTGAAAGATCTATATTTGGTTCATAAATGCATATCAACATATTTTTCCATTATCGTTGTTTCAATTGCCCGTAAAGGTGGCGGGCTGGTATAGGATGTAGACCGCTCTTCAGCTTGAGGTTCATATCTTTAAAAGATGGATAAAATACATAGATGGATAATATAACAGGTGAATTTTGTTAAAAACATTTTGGTAGATTAAATTTACAGATTTTTCTATAAAGATAGATGACAATAAATGATTTTTTGAAAAGAACACATAAGTGGAAAATACTGATGATTTTTAAAACTTCTTAAACGATTTTATATTACAGTTAAAATATTATCACTCATGATAATATCATTGATTCCCGGCTCTCATGGCGATGGTGTTGATACAAGAAAATCATAATGGTCATGATGAAAGTGGTATGATGACTACGACTCTGGAGTCCTGTAGAACCGCAGTTAGCGACTAAAAGTCAGCAAGGTGGAGGAAGGGCAAAGGAGAAAATGAAATGATGGAATCTAGTAAAATGGTATGACTAGGATTGGAAACAGCGTTTAACTGTTGGAGCTGACTGAAGAATGCTGAATGAGGCGTGAAGATGCATGGAAAGTGGAATATGGACGTAATGGCTCATCAGGGTACCTGAATTAGTTATGAGTGCGTGGGAAATTCGGTGTCGGGATCGGGTTTCTCGATTATGTATCGGATCAGAAGGTGCTTCACGAATAGAAAAAAGTATGGGTAGTGTATGAGTTGGAACAAGTAACGAGCTGTGGAAGATAAATATGGCAGAGTGCATGTGCTTCCAAGGCATTTGTTGAGAGGTGAGGAATTGTAGGTGAGGATAATGGCGGAAGGATGTAGAGCTCAAAGTAGTAGTTTTAGTTGGTTTCGGTCTTTGTGTTCTGTGGTAGAGAGATGTGTGTCCCATATTACTTTTATGACAAGGATTAGTCGAGAATGCTTTCTGTGTTAGACAGGGTTGGACGACGGTGGAGAGATGGAAACGTGGACGGCGGAAACGCCGAGTGATGCGGATTTATATGAAGTTTCCACGTATTACACCACTGCACCAGGAGATTAAAGGAGCTGGGAGGGAGTACTGGGAGAGTTGAAGGGCGCGTTGAGTTGCTAGGTAGGCAGTGTCGTCACCATATTGGGGGTGGCGGTTTGGGAGTGCTTCAAACATTTTGGTGGAATATGAAGTGAGGTAGGTAGGTCGATGGGATGATGTGTCCGAGAGTACTTGATCAGGTCGCAGGAAGCTGACGACATCGGAAGTTTTCCACATACTATTCTGTGTAGAGGATAGTATTGTAAAGGACGATAAGAGTTCCGTGTTAAGCTATGGGAAATTCTTTGTGGTAGCGGTAGGTGATTGCATCGTTCTGGGTGCATCTTTTAAGCAAGTGTTTTTATACAATGTGTTCAGCTGTTATTTGAGCGTTGAGTCCTGCTCATGAAGTTCTGCACAAATACTCGAAGACTGGTGCGAGATGTGAGAGGAGCCCATTGAGTAATCAAAGTTGGAGCCAAGTATGATGGTGACTGTGTCTTCCACGCAGGATGCGAAATGTATGCCTTTGGTGTAGTTACTGTGATCGTTTCATAGCTTTGGTTACTGATAATAACTTGAAACCAGTGTCTATGAGTTTAATTTGTACACTACAGCTCTGAAGATGATCACTATGTGATTGAAAATCGATTTTGCTGTCAATAAACCATCAATATTACGGCCAACGCTGACCTTGCTTCTAATTTCACATATATGGTCGTTGTGCACACAGCGCTCTATGGAGTCGCCAATCAACAAACATTAATTACTATAATACACGGAAGGAAGATTACACGATTCGCAGACAGATGCGTTACCCTGACAACTGTTACACTTTGCCAGTAAAGTTAAGCAATAAAATATTTAAATCTTGGAAAATCAGACGTCACTACTGACGGGATAAACACAAGGGATAACAAGAAGAAAGAAGAATATTCCATATTCACTTTGCTGTAAATCAAACGTAGATAGGAAACAAGGTAAAGAAAACCCTATGTGTCTGCGAGTTTCGTATTTTGGATTGCGTCAGTGTGTAAGTACACTACAAGTCAACTGCTCGTGAAGTGTTGTACGTGGAAGTTATGAGACTCAAACTGAGTGTCAGTTCTATTTTGCAAAGTTCCTATATGCTCACTGGGATACGAATTACAGTACTGAACACTTTGAATTAATGTCAAAGGCTACAGCTGAGAGTGAGAAATAGGTAATCGCTTTGTGCGGCCTGACAAACCAGTGCGAGCTCCTTGAAGGGCTGGCTGTACAGTGCCGACGTCTCCCCGACAGTTCCGTTGCTTCCACTGCCATCCGTGCAACTCCTGGTAGCGTGGCAGTCGACTGTCACTTGTCACGCGGCTGTCAGCTCCTCACTGTCACTTGTCCGGGCAGACTGCGGAACTGGGCAGCGACAGCGAGGGAATGGTTCGGGGGATGGTGGTCGAGTGGTAGTGTGGGGGGGGGGGGGGGGACGTCCTTCCACTTGTCGCAGACACGGCACACCCTCAGGTCAAGCAATTACGCAGGAGTGATACCTCGTCCCATTCGCAAACCCTGTGCCGCAAGTTTCCTCGCTCTACACGCACAACCACTACACATGTAAGATATATCGTACAGTAGTGATCACATATGCAGCCCACCTGCAACTCTATCTTTCTCGTATTGTTTAACTGGTACACTTGCGTTACTATACTACACAGGAATAACTTTTGCGCACAGGTGTTGATGCGCATTTTTTTTTTTTTTTACTAACGCTGAAAAGAAAGATTCAAATTGCTATGTATAAGAAACTGTATAAGAAACAGCGCCGATGTTATCAGCGCCCTTAAACATATTAAAAGAAAAGAATGTGGACAAAATCACTAAGACTGTTGTCACAGAGTGAGTGGGAGGCCCATAAAATGACGCTCATTCAGGCACTCACATTTCACTCGCGTTGACCCACAAAATCACTCTACCTCACAGGCCTTAAAACGACGGAAAAGGGTCGAAGGTGCTAGGCATGAGATTACAACAGAAGTAAAATCACAGAGGAACTACAAGAAAAGCACAGGGAAATGTGACTGACTGACCACATCTCTCTAAAATTTGGAAACAAGTTGGACAAGGCACAAAACATTAAACTTCTAATCACATTCGTCTCGTGCTCGCTTAAAATGCAGGGCACACCTGCGAGTAGATCTGCCAATGCTCTCTGGTCGGAAAATAAACGAGTCTAGTAGAATGTGGAGCACAGTGATCTGTACTCCACAAGCATGAAACATTGGAGGTGCGTCGCGCCGGAGCAAGAAGCCATGCGTCGTAAGACAGTAGCCTATGCGAAGACGAGTAAGGTTGACCTCATGCAATCTTTGTAGCTGGAAAGAGGTACGCCACGGCTGCTTTATTAGGCTCAGTTTATTATCTGTCACTTCCAGCCACTCGTATTCTCACTGATGCACGGCTCTGTACCTCAACAGCTTGCAGATAGCATGCAGGGGAATGGCACACTGAAATAACTGAAGATCGCGACACGCATCCTTGGTTGCTGCATCTTCCTCTTCGTTCGCTGCAATCCTCAAGTGTCGTGGTACCCAGCAGAAAAGCGCCTCCTTCCCAAACCGCTGTAGTTGGAAGATGATTTCCTGGATATTCTGTACTAGTTTATCTGCTGGGTACAAGCGTTGTAGAGAGTGAAGGGCACTCAGACAGTCCAACAGACAGGGAATTTAGCCCTTGAAGCACATCTCATCTGCTCCAGCGTCCGCGACATCGGATATATTTCTGCGTCGAAGCCAGTAAAGTCGCAAGGCATTCACACCTAGAGCACATCTTCAGGCCAAAAAACAGAGAGACCAACGAAGTCCCCCTGTAACGACCATCTGAAAAGAACTGTGAACTGTGGTGCTCAGTTAAAATGTCAATAACTGAAGTGTTCAAAACAGATGTAGCAGTGCCATATACCCTGTACTGCGCCGTATGTAAAATTACTCTGCGCCTCTGCAGTAAGCATACTGGCAGGCAGTCAAAACCGTGGAGTTTGGGATTGTACATGCTCCACATCAAGTGACTTCAGCACACGTCGCACGCTGATCCCAAACGACACTGTCGCTCGTGGACGATTAGAGGAAAGATTTTCAAGAGATGGACGAGGGACAGTACTGTATGTAGATGAAGACTGAGCTGTGAGGAAGTCACATGTATGACACAGCATGAGGAGCTGTCACTGGATGGTGAGGATAGTGAGTGGCGGTTCTCCAGCCTCAACACAGAGATTGAGTACGGGGCTGGTTCTACAAACACCCGTGGCCAGCCTAATCTCCTCATGGTGGATAGCGTCAGTGAACATCTGGTTTGGTAGGCCTTACAAAATGGTTCAAATGGCTGTGAGCACTATGGGACAACTTCTGAGGTCATCAGTCAGCTAGAACTAAGAACTAAGAACTACTTAACTAACCTAAGGACATCACACACATCCACGCCCGAGGCAGGATTCGAACCTGCGACCGTAGCGGTCGCGCGGTTCCAGACTGAGGCGCCTAGCACCGCTCGGCCACTCTGGCCGGCTAGACCTTACTGACCCATACTCTGTGCACCAGTAGTCTACCAGCGAACGCATGGGTGTCTTATAAAACTGGAGTACCAGCGCTCTCTCTGCTCTCGAGGCATGTGTCTAAGGCACTTGAAGATATTCAGGACCTTCTGGCTTTCAACTCTCTCAGATGTGGTGGGCACGACAGTTTGGAGTAAGAAGTGAGGCCCAGAAACCTGACTGAGCCTTTAAAATGTAGAATGGTATCCCTGATATGAAAATCAGCTAAATTAAAAATAGGATGAGAATGGTTAAAATGAACACACATTTATCTACAGATGAGTTAAAGTGTTACATAAAGTGTGACGATTGTTGAATGATGTTACATCGAATCGTCATGACTTCTGAACAGTTTGCATTAGGACGTACAAACTGCGCGGTTGGCAACGGGGCATGATGGGTATTAGTAATTAGTGTGGCTTAGTTTAGCGACGAAGACCACTTTCAATTGCACGGGTTCATCAATAAGTGAACTTGGTGCAGTTGGGGGACTGAGAATCGGCATTTCGCGATCAAACTGTGTGGTGTGCAATGTCCAATCGCGGAATAATCGGTGCGATATTCCTTGATGGCAGGGGGACTACCAACCGGTACGTGAGGTTTTGGAAGATGATTTCATCCCCATTATCCAAAGTGACCCTGATTTGGTCAAGATGTGGATCACGGAAGACGGAGCTCGACTCCGTCGGAGCAGGAGAGTGTTTGATGTCATGGAATAGCACTTTGGGAACCGCATTCGGGCTCTGGGGTACCCAGAGGCCACTTCGCTTGTGCCTCGATTGAGCATCATATTCTTCGGATCCAAACACATGCGACTCCTTTTTGTGGGGCTATATTAAAGACAAGGAATACAGCAATAACCCCAAATCCATTGCTGTAAACAGAAGATCATCGACAGCATCATTGTTCCCACATTGCAGTGGGTGATGCAGAATTTCTCTATTCGCCTGCGCCACATCATCGTCAATGATGGCAGGCATATCGAACATGTCATAAACTAAATCGGAATAATTGTAATGGCGTTTAAATACTGAATAAATTGTTTGCACGCTGTAGTTTGTAACTAATTTACGTTTTTTTCATATAACTTAGTCCAATAATTGTCACCCGGTATTTGATGTTACACATGTAAAACCTTTACAGGTGAAGACGTACCATCCTAATCATGATAGAGCTATGAACGTGGCTGCGTTATCACCGACTGTTATAAAGTAAAATTAAAAGAATTGCAGCCCCCGGTCGCGAAAGTGAAGTCCTTTTAACCTATATTACTTTTTTTCCTTTATGTGGGGCCACCGTCATAATATAAAGTCAGTACCACCATTAGACTGTTTTTTAATTGCAGTGTTACATTACATGATCATGATTACATTACATGATCAGATTTAAAGTGCCATTATCAACTGTTTTAATGTTATACAGTGCCTAAGATGGCATAATGTCGTATTTAAAATACACTATTCGACACAGTGCTTAAGGGTCCTTTTGACCTAGGTTTCGGCCACTTCTAAGAGTGCCTTCGTCAGAAATGCCGCAGGTCGACATGTGGAGCAGCCCTTAGTGTCCTGCCTCTTTGTGTTCTGTTTTAATATTTTGTGACTAAAGCATTATCGTTTCATAGTTAATTTATACGTGACATGCCTATTTTAAATGACTTATTTCTGATGAAGGCACTCATAGAAGTGGCCGAAACCTAGGTCAAATACACTTCATTTAAGACCGAGGGCTGCAGTGGTTTTACTTTGCTAACCATGTTGGTTTTTATTAATTTCTCATTAGTTACAGATAAATTAATGGAAATAATCAGGATATTTTGCGCATCACTTTAAGAAAATTTCTCATTATTCATGGCGACTTATCTTCTGAACTGCGTATCGTACAGTGTTAAAATTTTGCAAGTACACTCCTGGAAATGGAAAAAAGAACACATTGACACCGGTGTGTCAGACCCACCTTACTTGCTCCGGACACTGCGAGAGGGCTGTACAAGCAATGATCACACGCACGGCACAGCGGACACACCAGGAACCGCGGTGTTGGCCGTCGAATGGCGCTAGCTGCGCAGCATTTGTGCACCGCCGCCGTCAGTGTCAGCCAGTTTGCCGTGGCATACGGAGCTCCATCGCAGTCTTTAACACTGGTAGCATGCCGCGACAGCGTGGACGTGAACCGTATGTGCAGCTGACGGACTTTGAGCGAGGGCGTATAGTGGGCATGCGGGAGGCCGGGTGGACGTATCGCCGAATTGCTCTACACGTGGGGCGTGAGGTCTCCACAGTACATCGATGTAGTCGCCAGTGGTCGGCGGAAGGTGCACGTGCCCGTCGACCTGGGACCGGACCGCAGCGACGCACGGATGCACGCCAAGACCGTAGGATCCTACGCAGTGCCGTAGGGGACCGCACAGCCACTTCCCAGCAAATTAGGGGCACTGTTGCTCCTGGGGTATCGGCGAGGACCATTCGCAACCGTCTCCATGAAGCTGGGCTACGGGCCCGCACAGCGTTAGGCCGTCTTCCGCTCACGCCCCAACATCGTGCAGCCCGCCTCCAGTGGTGTCGCGACAGGCGTGAATGGAGGGACGAATGGAGACGTGTCGTCTTCAGCGATGAGAGTCGCTTCTGCCTTGGTGCCAATGATGGTCGTATGCTTGTTTGGCGCCGTGCTGGTGAGCGCCACAATCAGGACTGCATATGACCGAGGCACACAGGGCCAACACCCGGCATCATGGTGTGGGGAGCGATCTCCTACACTGGCCGTACACTACTGGTGATCGTCGAGGGGACACTGAATAGTGCACGGTACATCCAAACCGTCATCGAACCCATCATTCTACCATTCCTAGACCGGCAAGGGAACTTGCTGTTCCAACAGGACAATGCACGTCGGCATGTATCCCGTGCCACCCAACGTGCTCTAGAAGGTGTACGTCAACTACCCTGGCCAGCAAGATCTCCGGATCTGTCCCCTATTGAGCATGTTTGGGACTGGATGAAGCGTCGTCTCACGCGGTCTGCACGTCCAGCACGAACGCTGGTCCAACTGAGGCGCCAGGTGGAAATGGCATGGCAAGCCGTTCCACAGGACTACATCCAGCATCTCTACGATCGTCTCCATGGGAGAATAGCAGCCTGCATTGCTGCTAAAGGTGGATATACACTGTACTAGTGCCGACATTGTGCATGCTCTGTTGTTTGTGTCTATGTGCCTGTGGTTCTGTCAGTGTGATCATGTGATGTATCTGACCCCAGGAATGTGTCAATAAAGTTTCCCCTTCCTGGGACAATGAATTCACGGTGTTCTCATTTCAATTTCCAGGAGTGTATATTCGGCGGTATATGTAGATACTGACCTCAAAAAGATTTGTGAATAGAGGTAATAGTAAAGAAGTAGTAATTTAAAACGTCATGTCTGACGCTGAAATTGTATTGCAAGAAAAGCAAAAATGTGGTAAGCTATAAACTTCCACCTTTTCATTTTGTGTGGGGGCTGAGCGAGAAATGGTTTCTAAAAGGCTTGACGTTAAGTGTAACCTTACCGAAAATCGCTAAACGCTCCCGTTATCAAGTAATGGGTGAGTATAAACTGGATAATTTGCGCTCCTTGACTTACACTGTCTCATAACGTACACACGGTTTCTAACTTTAATGCATGATTTATTGTGGCAATCATATAAGCTGTGATTGTGCCTCTTAACGACTAAAATAAGTCAGCATTTTAAATTTTTAAATTTTTCCAGTAACGACATAAAATACTGAAAAACAAAATTTTTACTAGCCCTGCAAGCCATTATTAGATAAACAACCTGCTACAAGGATTGGATGAAGGGATGACTATTAAGTTTAGATCGTCATAATCAGGTATGGTTTCAGTCCTTAGATATACAATTTTCCAATCGAAAAATTAAGTAAGCAGAGACCTTGGTCGTAGAAGTCTGTATTTTGGCTGTTTCCTGAAACGTTCCATCTAGAAAATCACCTTGTTGTCGTTTTGGAAACGCAAACCACACAGTGCTATATTCATCCAAGGGAAGAAGAATAAGCCACTGTGTGGGATGTCAGTAGAATATGGGCATTGAGACAAAATGTGACAGGCCAAAGAAGCAGCATTTGTGATTGTGTGCTGTACAGAATAAGCTGGTGCGTTGTCGAGGAGTGAAAACAAACCCTTGATGCTCCTTTGCGACAGCCTCCTATAACTTTGAAAAGCGTCACCTTTTGTTTCATTGCTTGATACGTTAATGTGCAAGATAGCTACATTTTTGATACTAAAAATAGATACCTTTCGATGTGCACATATCGCGTGCAGTTGAAATCGGGGAGACTACGAAAACGTAGGTTACCAATTACAGTACAATAACATGGATTGCGTAGGCAATTTCTCCCTTTTCTTTCATCTCTTTGCTTCTAGATATACCTTGCTTGAGTACTCGATACAGTTTATGAAGACATCAGTGAGCTTTGTCCATAAAAGTGCATTCCAAAACAGGATACTTCCTTAATCTCCTGCCCGGTTCTGAACTTAGGAGGAGGAGAAAGCGCAGGTCTACAGATGCGGTACACTGGCGATGGGCCCAGAGTCTTCCACATCCACTGTATGCCGCACGCTTCCTGGAGAGGCACTGACAGTCAGGCGCCCACCAGCTAAAATTATTACAGCTGTTGACATTTGCAAAACGTTTCGCTGCTCGAATGAGGTGTCTTAAACAGCACGGGCAGTTTTTTTGAACCATTCTTTAGAGTAACTTTGAAAGGAGATACATGTCTTGAAAACTTTCTAAAATACATGATCAGTCTCTGGAAAAAATGGTTGCACATCAGTTCGGCGCTTAGTCATCATCATCATCTTGGACATTATCTTTTTACTTTTTTCTTCTGTTCCCACATTATAAAACGGTATGTCAACCACCAAAAATCAGGTATTGTCACTGGCTGGAACATCCTGATGTAAAACTTTCTAGACGCAAATTTCTGGAACCTGAGCATCACTACACTTAACTGGGACGGCCGCATAGTCCCTAAGTCGACGGGACCACAGTGGTGTCAGTTTAGTTTTAACACTGGAGGGAAAATAAGTGTGGCTTCTGTGATTGGCAATTGGTAACTTGAGGTGCGAGAAACTATCACAGAACAGAAATTCTCTGCACTCTTTAGTCTCTTTGGCTTCTGCCCTCAATAGAAAACTTCGTATTTGCTCTCAACTGGGACACACTTGGGTCGTGGTGCTTCAACAGGAGACTTTGCCAAGCAGACTTTTGGTTGAGACCTTTTGCAAGACACCGTAGGATGCAGGCATACTTGACGAGCCATTGGTGCGAACTGAAGACAGCACTTTTACATTCCAATCGTCATGACGTTCACTGGCACCGCCGGCAATAAAGATTGTGACGAATTTAATAACCCTCCATAATTACGCAGTTAAGTTCCACTTGGCCACTGGGGTAGACACAGTTGCACCACAACTTCACTTCTGCTCCAAGCGTGATAAGTAATCACGTCGAGTGGCTGACTTCGGTCATTTAATTTTTAACACCTTCGGGATCTGAACTTACTATTATGTACTTTCCGTTTCAAAATTTTTGTTTCTTAGTTTATTATTTGTGCTTGTTACACTTATAACTGCCCACGTCGTGTTGTGCCGACTCCACTGTAGCTTGAATGAATTTTTTAGTTTGTTTTAAATGCCCGACTTCTAATTTCACCACACAAGTCTCCAGGGTTGAGCAGTTATTGCCCGATGACGACACGCAATACAGTTTGTTAAAGCGGAGTTCGCCGTTATTAATTATGTTTTTAGTTTTAATTTTATTACTCGTAGAGAGTCAACGTTCCTTCGTTTAAAAGCGCGTCGTCAAAATAAGTATGAACTGCTAATGTCTTTGCAATACATAATGTCGAATATTGAGTTAAAGTTCGTAGCGGTTTTGCCATTTTAGAGAAGAGAAACCTTATGCGCCACTGCCTCTATAGTCTCAGTATCAAATGTTCACTAATTTCAACTTACTTCTTCTCTCAGTTCAGTATTTAACACAAATTATTTATCAATGTCATATCAGAGATATTACGTCGATTCCACACTAACGGAATAACAGGTAATTGTCATTTAACATCACTTTTATTAATAATCCTTTTTCTTATGACGTAAATGTTAATGAATGATCACTATCTAGGAGGAAGGGGGATTGATCCTAATCATGAGATAATACCTTTTAATGAGCCCGCAATCGTTAATTAAATAAACTTTCGTTACGTCCGTTTTCACGTATCTGTCAAAACTAATCCTGTCACCCACAATTCAAATTAACACTGAACGTTAACCCCTTTGGTCGAAACATCGAATCCTAACTATTATGTGAAAGTTTATTATAGTCCCCGAATTAATTCTTTTCGGATACGCACACGACCGAACAGCACAAAGGAACAGAAACGACTTGTTTTAACAACCGAACAACACAATGACGTTACATTACGACAATGTCCGCCCAATGAACATCTCTTTGACTTTATCTTTTCTACTCTGCTTAGTTAAATTATTCCTAATTACAATTTATTCAGCTATTTAACGAAAACATGTAACAAAAAATAAAATAAATTTATCCCAACGTAAAAGATCCGTCATATACTTCAATTATAGTCTTTACTGAATTTTTTGCCTCTATTTAAAGAAAATCAATTACTGTTAATAAACTCTGGGATTTATTTTACGTTTGCATTTCGTTCCATGGTTAGTCATCCCCATACAACATCACTGAAAATTTGTGATGGTTCCCCACACACTGCTTCATTGATATGCCAAAAATTAGCGTTTCTTAATTCTGTTGTGCATCATTTAAATAGCAGGACTCTTTGGGCAAAGATAAAGATCGGCAACATGCTAGCAACATTAATCTCTCTTTAATACAGTGTCGGGCTTTTGGGTAATTTGGTGAAACCTGCCAATGATTTCGGATATCTCTGTGATGATTTTGGAGCAGTTAAGTTAGAAACATTGAACCAACAACACTGATTTAATCTTAGTTAGTCAAAATTTTTCCTTTCTTCTTGAAAAGTTTTTGAGATACACTAGAACCGCGTTTTTATAATTTTAGGGTAAGCCGTATTTCTCTTACAGCATTTTTATTGTTTTGTGGATTTCTTTACATATCTTTGGAATACGGGCATTGACAACAGCTTTGTTAGATTTGGATTGATTTATGTAGGTATGTCATAATTTTTTTCTTTTTTTTTTTTTTTTTTTTTTTTTTTTGCAGTTTTGTTGCCGCAGGTTTTCTTAAGCATGTTTGAGTAGTTCATGGTTTGAATGACAACGAGAAGCCACACAAGTTTAGCAATGGATCAGGCTAAAGTGAATCAAGAAACAAGCATAGAGCAAAGTCAGGAAAGAAAAGAGTTAGATACTGGGTAGGAGCAGATAACATGAAACAGGTAGCACATACAGTATCCGAGTCAGACACAAGGGCATAAGAAAACAAGGAATTAGCAGGCGCTTTCGGTTACGACAGCGAGGAAGCAGTCACGATTGCGTCACGAACTCAAAGAAAAAGCAGAAAAAGTAGGGAGAGAGACAAGATTATAGGAAGTGCAAAAGAAATGAGAGAAGAGGTATGGAGATGAGAAAGGAAGCAGAGATGACGATGGGGGAAATGAAGGCAAGGTTAGAAGAAATAAGGAAGGAAGCCATAGAGGAAGCTAGAGTAGTTACAAAAGAAGTGAGGATTAAATGGGTAAAAGCAACTCTAGCACCGAAGGACTTCAGAATGATAGTGAAGGAAGCAAAACATGAAGCTACATAGGCTCGGAAAGAGACGGAAGTAGCGAAAAAGATGGCCAGGAGGGCAAAAAAGGAGCAGGAAGAAACAAATTCTCTGTTAGAACAGCTTTCTAGTTGTAGAACGAGACCTTTAGATGATTAGTGATGAGCAGAAAGAGCAGGAGGAACGGATAGTTAGGACAGAAGAGCAGACAGACAACACTGAAGATCGTATCGTCGCCGGCCGGTGTGGCCGTGCGGTTCTAGGCGCTTCAGTCCGGAACCGCGTGACCGCTACGGTCGCAGGTTCGAATCCTGCCTCAGGCATGGATGTGGGTGATGTCCTTAGGTTAGTTAGGTTTAAGTAGTTCTAGGTTCTAGGGGACTGATGACCACAAATGTTAAGTCCCATAGTGCTCAGAGCCATTTGAACCATTTTTGAACCTATCGTCAGCAATGTGCATGAAGTCATAGATCAGTTAGTGTAAAGTAGTCAGGAAATGATGGAGTGAAAATTGTGCGAGGTAAGTATAGGGTCAAGCAGCTCAAATACTACTTCGAAGAGGGGCAGCAGCCTTTTCAGTAGTTGCAAGGGCAACAGCCTGGATGATTGACTGATCTGGCCTTGTAACAATAACCAAAACGGCCTTGCTGTGCTGGTACTGCGAACGGCTGAAAGCAAGGGGAAACTACAGCCGCAACTTTTCCCGAGAGCATGCAGCTTTACTGTATGATTACATGATGATGGCGTCCTCTTGGGTAAAATATTCCGGAGGTAAAATAGTCCCCCATTCGGATCTCCGGGCGGGGACTACTCAAGAGGATGTCGTTATCAGGAGAAAGAAAACTGACGTTCTACGGATCGGAGCGTGGAATGTCAGATCCCTTAATCGGGCAGGTAGGTTAAAAAATTTAAAAAGGGAAATGGATAGGTTGAAGTTAGATATAGTGGGAATTAGTGAAGTTCGGTGGCAGGAGGAACAAGACTTCTGGTCAGGTGACTACAGGGTTATAAACACAAAATCAAATAGGGGTAATGCAGGAGTAGGTTTAATAATGAATAGGAAAATAGGAATGCGGGTAAGCTACTACAAACAGCATAGTGAACGCGTTATTGTGGCCAAGATAGATACGAAGCCCACACCTACTACAGTAGTACAAGTTTATATGCCAACTAGCTCTGCAGATGACGAAGAAATTGAAGAAATGTGTGATGAAATAAAAGAAATTATTCAGATTGTGAAGGGAGACGAAAATTTAATAGTCATGGGTGACTGGAATTCGAGTGTAGGAAAAGGAAGAGAAGGAAACATAGTAGGTGAATATGGATTGGAGGACAGAAATGAAACAGGAAGCCGCCTGGTAGAATTTTGCACAGAGCACAACATAATCATAACTAACACTTGGTTTAAGAATCATGAAAGAAGGTTGTATACATGGAAGAACCCTGGAGATACTAAAAGGTATCAGATAGGTTATATAATGGTAAGACAGAGATTTAGGAACCAGGTTTTAAATTGTAAGACATTTCCAGGGGCAGATGCGGACTCTGACCACAATCTATTGGTTATGACCTGTAGATTAAAACTGAAGAAACTGCAAAAAGGTGGGAATTTAAGGAGATGGGACCTGGATAAACTAAAAGAACCGGAGGTTGTGCAGAGATTCAGGGAGAGCATAAGGGAGCAATTGACAGGAATGGGGGAAATAAATACAGTAGAAGAAGAATGGGTAGCTCTGAGGGATGAAGTAGTGAAGGCAGCAGAGGATCAAGTAGGTAAAAAGACGAGGGCTAGTAGAAATCCTTGGGTAACAGAAGAAATATTGAATTTAATTGATGAAAGGAGAAAATATAAAAATACAGTAAGTGAAACAGGCAAAAAGGAATACAAACGTCTCAAAAATGAGATCGACAGGAAGTGCAAAATGGCTAAGCAGGGATGGGTAGAGGACAAATGTAAGGATGTAGAGGCCTTTCTCACTAGGGGTAAGATAGATACCACCTACAGGAAAATTAAAGAGACCTTTGGAGATAAGAGAACGACTTGTATGAATATCAAGAGCTCAGATGGAAACCCAGTTCTAAGCAAAGAAAAGAAAGCAGAAAGGTGGAAGGAGTATATTGAGGGTCTATACAAGGGTGATGTACTTGAGGACAATATTATGGAAATGGAACAGGATGTAGATGAAGATGAAATGGGAGATACGATACTGCGTGAAGAGTCTGACAGAGCACTGAAAGACCTGAGTCGAAACAAGGCCCCCGGAGTAGACAATATTCCATTGGAACTACTGACGGCCGTGGGAGAGCCAGTCCTGACAAAACTCTACCATCTGGTGAGCAAGATGTATGAAACAGGCGAAATAACCTCAGACTTCAAGAATAATATAATAATTCCAACCCCAAAGAAAGCAGGTGTTGACTGATGTGAAAATTACCGAACTAGCAGCTTAATAAGTCACCGCTGCAAAATACTAACACGAATTCTTTACAGACGAATGGAAAAACTAGTAGAAGCCAACCTCGGGGAAGATCAGTTTGGATTCCGTAGAAACACTGGAACACGTGAGGCAATATTGACCTTACGACTTATCTTAGAAGAAAGATTAAGAAAAGGCAAACCTACGTTTCTAGCATCTGTAGACTTAGAGAAAGCTTTTGACAATGTTGACTGGAATACTCTCTTTCAAATTCTAAAGGTGGCAGGAGTAAAATACAGGGAGCGAAAGGCTATTTACAATTTGTACAGAAACCAGATAGCAGTTATAAGAGTCGAGGGACATGAAAGGGAAGCAGTGGTTGGGAAGGGAGTAAGACAGGGTTGTGCCTCTCCCCGATGTTGTTCAATCTGTATATTGAGCAAGCAGTAAAGGAAACAAAAGAAAAATTCGGAGTAGGTATTAAAATTCATGGAGAAGAAATAAAAACTTTGAGGTTCGCCGATGACATTGTAACTCTGTCACAGACAGCAAAGGACTTGGAAGAGCAGTTGAATGGAATGGACAGTGTCTTGAAAGGAGGATATAAGATGAACATCAACAAAAGCAAGACAAGGATAATGGAATGTAGTCTAATTAAGTCGGGTGATGCTGAGGGAATTAGATTAGGAAATGAGGCACTTAAAGTAGTAAAGGAGTTTTGCTATTTGGGGAGCAAAATAACTGATGATGGTCGAAGTAGAGAGGATATAAAATGTAGGCTGGCAATGGCAAGGAAAGCGTTTCTGAAGAAGAGAAATTTGTTAACATCCAGTATTGATTTAAGTGTCAGGAAGTCATTTCTGAAAGTATTCGTATGGAGTGTAGCCATGTATGGAAGTGAAACATGGACGGTAAATAGTTTGGACAAGAAGAGAATAGAAGCTTTCGAAATGTGGTGCTACAGAAGAATGCAGAAGATTAGATGGGTAGATCACATAATTAATGAGGAAGTATTGAATAGGATTGGGGAGAAGAGAAGTTTGTGACACAACTTGACCAGAAGAAGGGATCGGTTGGTAGGACATGTTTTGAGGCATCAAGGGATCACCAATTTAGTATAGGAGGGCAGCGTGGAGGGTAAAAATCGTAGAGGGAGGCCAAGAGATGAGTAGACTAAGCAGATTCAGAAGGATGTAGGTTGCAGTAGGTACTGGGAGATGAAAAAGCTTGCACAGGATAGAGTAGCATGGAGAGCTGCATCAAACCAGTCTCAGGACTGAAGACCACAACAACAACATGACAAGAAGTTCAGTCGCTACCACAGTTCAAAGAATCACAAGAGCAAAGAAACCAAAATGTTGACAGATTCAGAGAACAAATAAGACAAGTGCTAGGTTCTGAGGTAGGTGTCAGGGAAACACGCAGTTGTCTACCATTGGGGAGGGCCACTGAAGGAGGCATGAATAAGTTTAATGCAAGGACAAGATTCAGTAACGAGCGCGCTGCAAATGCAAGATGGGAGGATGAGAACAGAGTGTCACTAGTAGCAACTAGGACGTGAGCCATATAGGAAGAGGCATTTCATTTTAAGTACTTCCTTCCTTCAGGCAGATTTCGTGTGTGCAAAGCAGTGGGACTGTGCCCCACCCCAAGGCATGGATTACTCAATGTGATTTGTCATTTCCATCAACATGGCCACTACAGTGTAAATTAGAGTTTTCGTGTGCTCATGTAGTAGCAGATATGGCAACAAGGATGAGGACCGTTACACTAACTTGCACATCGTACAGGGAGTTTGAAGAGTCTTTCGTTATGAGCTACTGGTCAAAGGGAACACAGAAACGATGTAAGCAACACATGGCAACGAGGAAGATTTGCAAGAATCAGGTCAAAGGAGCCCTGTGAAAGTTGTGGACACGATACTGAGGAAGAATCAGCTCGCATATACAGTGCTAATGAAATCATAAGTTTCTGCTACATGAAGCTATCGACTGGATACCGACAAATAAAGGTAGGTATATACACCGATGACATCGAAGCAATCGAGAACTCTTGCACAAATCAGAAGTAACAGTTCTTGAGAGTCAGTTCCGGAAGAGGAGGAGAGAAAAAGATAACAATAACAGTCGTAATAAATTTTGCAGGCTGCCATGGTGGAATAACGATAGAAAGAGGATTAGAAATATACTGCCGTAGGGGCAGTTCCATTCAATCCTTACCCTAACAAGAGAGATGCAAGCAAATAATGGACCGCATTTAGTAGAAAACTGGCATGAGCTAGATAGAAATAGAAAACAGCAAGTGATTGTACAAGGACAAAAACCATGCAGGACGTCCGTCACAGCAAAGACTGGCGAGAGATGTGGGAATGGCTTAGGAACACCCATAGAAGAAACTGCATTGAGGCTTGCTGATTTAATTGGACATGTAAATAGGACAGAAACCTTGCCGCAGGCGTAGAAGGAAGCTAATGATTTTGAGGCTCAGAATAGTAATGAAGCAGAAGATGTGGAAATTAGATAGTATGAGGAGGGTCGATTAATTAGTTGCTCGCTAGCTTCCTTATAAAAGAAGGTGGCCAACAATCAAAAAGTTTAAATGGAAGGACAGGATGTGGAGAAAGAGGATGACGGAGACAGGTAGTCTGTCCTGGGAAAAGAAGAAGAGGAAGGGCCAATCCAATGTTATTTTAGACACTTGTCCGAGATGGAGGAATGAGCAATATAGGAAATGCGACAATCAGAAATTGGGGGGAATATTGAGTTGTATATACATGCAGTGAATAATTTATTGTTGGAAATAGTGATGTCATTGTAATAATGTTTAGTGACTGTTACTTTATTTTGTATAGGTGTTTTGTTATTCAGTAACTTCTTGTATGAAGGAGATCATGTTTAAGTACTGTCTGCACAATCCACAAATATTTTGTGTAGATAACTGAGAAGAGTCATGTGGACAAAGGTCGTTGTAGGGAATTCGTTGCAACATAAGGGCGCCAACATGTATTGTGAAAGGGATATGCGGATTCCTCAATAATATGAATCTAAGGAATAACTGAGTAGTAATGGAGTGTTAGGAAAATTTGATAGTTGTTGTGATAATTTAATCTAACGAGGGAAACTTTCTGTCACTCAAGGTACCATGAGGACTTACACACTCATTGTTTTGTTGGTTGGTCCTAGATTGCAAGAAAGCTAGGGTTGTTTAGTGTAGAGTATTTGGTGTTCACACCATGGAAGCGTTTGGATAAAGGTTATTGAAGTCAGTTGAAGTATGTATTTAGGGCATTTGGTGTAGTGTACTTGTACCTGTATTGAGGACAGTAAATGTGTATCTTTGTCCACGTCGAGACCATATGTTGTCTAATGATGTGTGTATTTAAGGTCCTCACCAAAGTGTACCTAGACCAATACAAGGAGGTAGTCGGTGGTCACTTTAGTTTGTGTATTTTTGTTGAAGCAGAATTGAAGTCACAGAGAGACGTGAATAGGAAAGGTCCACCAGAGATGGTGGTTGTGTGATGCGCACACCGGAGACTTCTGCACACACCAGTCGACAGCCACAGCTCAAATACATGAGACATTAATATAAGTAAGGGATCACTTGTCTTCATACATTTTGAACATTGTTTATTATGACGCCAGCAGGGAAGAGATGGAAATGATGAAAGAAGGAGGGTTACATCAAGGATAATTTGAAAACACCAAGAAGACACGTCAAGGTGGAAACTGTAAGAAAGGATCAAACTCATTATAACGAAGTACAAAACATGATTAAATAAATGCATTGACATGGTATGAAGGTTTGTATCATATTGATAATAGCTAAATTCTTTGTTCCACAGGGATGGATGCCAATAAGGTTAATAATACTACAGGGTGATTATAATAAAGTTAAATTTTCTAACAGCTGTAGAAATAACGCAACCGGTCAGAATGGCGTGCAATTGCAACGGAATGTTATCGGAGAAGGGGGAAAATGTATAGCAGAAGAAAAATAAGTAGTTACAAAATGAAGCAATAGATGGCGCTGTAAGCATCATAATTTAATAGTGGTCGACAACGAATGCCTAAGGTGTACGTATGGCATTAAACCAACTGTACTACTCAGTGCGCATGGGTGTACGGGCATGATACTGTTAGTTACGGAAGTCCATCCTCCACGGCAAATCCATGCATGACACATAGGTCGGGAAAAATCTGTCCCGAGGTCAAAAATAGCATGAAAGCATCATTCCAAATGAAATTAAATAACACGTTCCACACCAGATCAAAGTGTTTCCGAGGTCACTTTCAAAATGTGTTGCGCAATTCGTGCCTTCAATTCAGCTAAGTTTTCAGTCGGAACACTGAGCACATCATCTTTCAGATAGCACCACCTCCAGAAGTCACTCGGATTAAGATCAGGTGATCGGGAAAGCCAGGCTGTAGGGAAATGGCGGCTGATAATTCTAGCATCTCCGAAATGGCGCTTCGGCAGCTGCTTAGCTGGATTTGCAATGTGCGGAGGTACGCCATCTTGCATGAAAATGATCGCACCCACACCTCCACACTGTTGGACAGCTAGAATGACGCTGCACAAAAGACACTCATAGCGCTTACCAGTGACGGTACAGGTAACAGGACCAGAAGCACCTGTCTCTTCCAAAAAATATGGCCCTGAGATAAATGTTGCCGTAAACCCGCACCACACAGTGATTTTTTGAAGGTCAAGTGGTACTGGTTGATTTTCGTATCGATTTTCCGTTGCCCGTATTCGACTATTCTGTGTATTGACATATCCTGTAAGATGGAAGTGGGCTTCGTCTGTCCACAAAATATTTCACGGCCAATCATTGTCCACTTACTTGCGAGCAAGAAATTCTAAAGCAAAGCTCTCTTGCTGGCACGTCAACAGGAAGCAACTCGTGCGCGTCGCTAGTTTTGAATGGATAACAATGAAAGATGCTTCGTAGCATTTAACTCACCGCGCTCACGGGTATGTCCAATGTTCGGGCAGTTCTCCGTGCACTGCACGTTAGCACACCTCCTCCTGCATTGCTGTGGCCACTGCTTCCACTGACGTCGAATCAGTTCGTTTCATCCCTCTACCAGGTTGCACACCAAAAGAACCCGTCATTTCGAATTTCCCAATCATTTTCTCCAGACCCACGGCAATCATCGAACGAACACCTTTTTTTAAACCCTTCAGTGTCGGGAAGTTCAGCAGAGCGACGTGTGCACGGTTGTCATTCTTGTAATACAGCTGAAACTTCTTAATAATGATTTTTTTTTACTTAAACTGCTGTGTACTTACTCAGTGTTCTTAAGCTGCTGAGTGAAATTGAACGTACTGAGCCTACTTTCTCTTCACTTATCCTTATCATCTCAAAACTGACCAACAATATCGTAGCGCGACGCAATCTGACTGCTTAGAAATGATAACCTGGCTTCAAATAATTAATGCAGAAGAATGGCCCTGAATAAGAAGAAATCCTAACAATAGCACATAGATATCATAAGTCAATTACCTCACAGAAAATCTTCATTACACAAACTACAGCAATGCCGCAAACACCAATAAAGCCAGCTAATTAAAAGATTCTAACTACTGAAGGCTCTAAGTACCAATAGGCAAAGAAAAGATTTTGTTGCAGAGCAAACAACGTATTTAGCAGATTTTACCTTCATTAATATCAGTTTAATATCACTTTATATCATCAATCACTTTAATATCATCAATATTACTATCAGTTTAATAAGTCACAGCTGCAAAATACTAACACGAATTCTTTGCAGACGAATGGAAAAACTAGTAGAAGCCAACCTCGGGGAAGATCAGTTTGGATTCCGTAGAAACACTGGAACACGTGAGGCAATACTGGCCTTACGACTTATCTTAGAAGAAAGATTAAGGAAAGGCAAACCTTCGTTTCTAGCATTTGTAGACTTAGAGAAAGCTTTTGACAATGTTGACTGGAATACTCTCTTTCAAATTCTGAAGGTGGCAGGGGTAAAATACAGGGAGCGAAAGGCTATTTACAATTTGTACAGAAACCACATGGCAGTTATAAGAGTCGAGGGATATGAATGGGAAGCAGTGGTTGGGAAGGGAGTAAGACAGGGTTGTAGCCTCTCCCCGATGTTGTTCAATCTGTATATTGAGCAAGCAGTAAAGGAAACAAAAGAAAAATTCGGAGTTGGTATTAAAATTCATGGAGAAGAAATAAAAACTTTGAGGTTCGCCGATGACATTGTAATTCTGTCACAGACAGCAAAGGACTTGCAAGAGCAGTTGAATGGAATGGACAGTGTCTTGAAAGGAGGATATAAGATGAACATCAACAAAAGCAAAACAAGGATAATGGAATGTAGTCTTATTAAGTCGCGTGATGCTGAGGGAATTAGATTAGGAAATGAGGCACTTAAAGTAGTAAAGGAGTTTTGCTATTTGGGGAGCAAAATAACTGATGATGGTCGAAGTAGAGAGGATATAAAATGTAGACTGGCAATGGCAAGGAAAGCGTTTCTGAAGAAGAGAAATTTGTTAACATTCAGTATTGATTTAAGTGTCAGGAAGTCATTTCTGAAAGTATTCATATGGAGTGTAGCCATGTATGGAAGTGAAACATGGACGATAAATAGTTTGGACAAGAAGAGAATAGAAGCTTTCGACATGTGATGCTACAGAAGAATGCTGAAGATTAGATGGGTAGATCACATAACTAATGAGGAAGTATTGAATAGAATTGGGGAGAAGAGAAGTTTGTGGCACAACTTGACCAGAAGAAGGGATCGGTTGGTAGGACATGTTCTGAGTCATCAAGGGATCACCAATTTAGTATTGGAGGGCAGCGTGGAGGGTAAAAATCGTAGAGGGAGACCAAGAGATGAATACACTATGCAGATTCAGAAGGATGTAGGTAGCAGTAGGTACTGGGAGATGAAAAAGCTTGCACTGGATAGAGTAGCATGGAGAGTTGCATCAAACCAGTCTCAGAACTGAAGACCACAACAACAACCTTCATCAAGTGACAACCAGTTCAAAAATTATATAATCATCAGTAATAAATCTCCATGTCGGATACACATTCAGAATGTCTGCTCGCGCTAATACTGCAAACGTCCACCACTGCTAATTATTAACCTCTAACCTCCATCACTGCCGGCTACTCACATCCAACATCCATCACTGCTGGCTGTTCACCCACAAGTGCTAGTCCGACCAGCCACAGAGTCTCTTACAGAGTGAGCACAGCTCTGTCAGAGTTATTAATGCAGAGCGCTACA
Source organism: Schistocerca piceifrons (assembly GCF_021461385.2). Classification (NCBI taxonomy): domain Eukaryota; kingdom Metazoa; phylum Arthropoda; class Insecta; order Orthoptera; family Acrididae; genus Schistocerca; species Schistocerca piceifrons. The sequence goes on from NC_060140.1 coordinate 65,826,148, forward strand.
TCGCGCTGCCAACATACAAAAACATAAACAGGCTACTTACACAGATTTACAAGCACAGCGCGATCCTGCATTGAGACAATCATGGCGAACGTCGCAGTAGCGAAAGGAGGAAAATCCGTTTTCCCGGCGTGTGTATACCAATTTCAATGGGTCGTGCGCATGACAGCTGTTTCCATTTACGTATTCTGACACATACAGCGCCATCTAATGATCAATTTTCACACTTTCGTTTTTCTTCTGCCATACGTTTTCCCGCTTCTGAGATAATATTCCTTTGAAATTTGACGTAATTATGACCAGTGGTGTTATTGCTACAGCTTCTCTACAGCTTTTGAAAGTTTAACTTTAATTGTAATTATCCTGTATATTATACTATATTACAAAAACGCGAATGCTAGTTTTTGCTTTGGATTACGCTGTTCACGGACTCTAACGACGTGGAGATGGAGCAAATGGTCAGAAAAGATAAAAGGATGATGGGTAGAAGTATGATAACCTTTGGGAAAAACGTGTGAGCGATGAGAAAAAAAAATTACAAGATGACAGAAGAACACGGAGACACACACGTACAATGAACAGACCGCTGAATATGGGAAAGGTTTCCTGCTCTTGTATAACTTATTAGGGTAATGGTAATTAGTATAAATTAAAACGTGAGTTGCGTAATACGAAGCTTGTACATGGACTTAAAGCACTGAAAGACAAAAAAGAGAGTCATGATGCATTGTTACTGACGGGATAAAAGTATTGACACTTAAATTTGTAACAGTCATACACATATCAAATTATCATTTTCTTCAGTAAATATATTGCAAAAGAATAAATAATAAGAGTTTCTTTCATCATTTTCTCGTTTAAGATTGATTTAAGTCATTGTCATAGATAATTATTTCATTGTTGTGTAGTTGTAACAAGTTTTCGAAACGAAATGTTGTCTCATTGTGATATATTGGTAATCAGGATTCACATTTATAAAAAGAGTCACTTTTATCTGCAAATCACCGTCAAAATTACGTTCAAAACCACGACTATTTGTAGCAACGCATGAGTCTCTTTGCCACCTACAACTTTAATCTAAAACATTTCTAATGGAGTGGTGGAGTCTCTGAGACACGGACTTCACATTCGACTGGATGGAGTTTGCTCTGTCCGACCATCTTGATTTGGGTTTTCTACGTTTGCCTGAATGAACACAGATAAATTTTAGAATGTTTTCTTTAGCATGGCCGCGGTCGATTACCTGTCGTATTCTCACAAATCAGTACTTTTTCACTACTTGTATGTAAATTTTCTGCTATGAGTTTTCATCGTATTATGTTTACAAACACTATGTGATTGCAAGATGATCCATGGATGAAAAAACAAATCAAATTAGATAAAAATTCTATGGTTAGGCGCAACATGTTGCACTTACTTTAACTGGCAGTGTTCAGATGGATGTTCTGGTTGGGTAATGTCATTTAAGCGATGTACGTAAATAAATACTCCTTTCACATATTATTTACTTAGTCACAGAAATGTAAAAGCTTACCTGGAGCACACGTTTTCCGTCACTGGTGCTGAGGACATTGTTACGGCGTAGTGAATTCAGTTATGGAATTGTTTTACGTATTCTGCAAGACAGAAAACAAAGGCCTTTAATAATATAATAGCCATAACAATAGTAAACTATCACTACTGCATGCCATTATAGAAACATTACTGGGCGCTTCTGAATCGGATATACTTCGCGATTGTCGACAAAAGGAACTAACTACCGCCATTTAAACAGGGCCACAGAGGCAGAGGTACGTTGTTATAAAGTCTAATTTCTCTGTTAAAATTTCAGAACCCAACTCTCTCTCGGACGTCTTGTGTAACCCAAAGAATTTTTAAATCCAGAACTTACTTCGGTGAGGGCCATAATTTAATAATGACCGCAAGTCAACAGAACTTGTTCTCCATTCGCGTTTCTACACACTCGCATAAAATGTAGGTCACAAATACGAAATCTGTTCACTCTTTTCTACTCTGCTATGTACACATAGCCTCACTCGGCTTCACTCAGTACAAAGTCAACCTGTGTTAATATTTATTTCTAACAATGAAATTACTTGAATATCTTAGCGGCTTCCCGATGATTTCTACAGTTCCCACTTTGTCTTACACAGAATTTGAAAATGTATCCACCTGTATGTTACCACAGTGCATTAAAAGTTGATCTGTACAAAATATGTGATTTATCGTGAGACATCTTAATCGTTTATGTTGCCTGTAGTGAAACACTTGATTCAGGTGCGTTTACCGCAAGTCATAAGGGGAAGGGGAAATAATTTATGGTTTTTCAATGTACTGAAACGCGACATGACAACAGGAAAGGCCTGTCACTGACTTCTTTTAGCGATTAGCGGTCTTGCTCTGAAAATGAATTTTAGCGGTTTTTATTGTAGATATTTCATATGATACTTCATTTAGTCATAATGATTGTGACGTTTAAATTGTGATGACTGAGGGTGGGCTGGTAGTGAAGCAGAAACCAGTATGGCCAACTCTTCGGGTCTTCTTTTTAGGCGTGGACCTTTTGGATCAAAATAATTGTATTAACATCTCTGCACGTGTAACCCAATTAATAAATTTGTGAGAACCCTACCCCGAGATTCAGGATGTTATCAGTATTGCAAGCGCTTTCACCAGAACGTCAAAGCCATACTAACTAAGACTGAATAATTGTCGTTGGAATACCTGCTTGGCAGAAGAATAATGTATCGCTTCACCGACACGTAGCCCTGGGAATCAATCGAATAAGTTGTATTAATCTTATATCATCATCATTTAACACCGATTATGCCTTTCAGCGTTCAGTCTGGAGCATAGCCCCCTTATAAAATTCCTCTATGATCCCCTATTCAGTGCTAACATTGGTGCCTCTTCTGATGTTAAACCTATTACTTCAAAATCATTCTTAACCGAATCCAGGTACCTTCTCCGTGGTCTGCCCCGACTCCTCTTACCCTCTACTGCAGAACCCATGAGTCTCTTGGGTAACCTTGCTTCTCCCATGCATGTAACATGACCCCACCATCTAAGCTTGTTCGCCCTGACTGCTACATCTATACAGTTCATTCCCAGTTTTTCTTTGATTTCCTCATTGTGGACACCCTCCTGCCATTGTTACCATCTACTAGTACCTGCAATCATCCTAGCTGCTTTCATATCCGTAACCTCAATCTTATTGATAAGGTAACCTGAATCCACCCAGCTTTCGCTCCCATACAACAAAGTTGGTCGAAAGATTGAACGGTGCAAAGACAACTTAGTCTTGATACTGACTTCCTTCTTGCAGAAGAGAGTAGATCGTAGCTGAGCGCTCACTGCATTAGCTTTGCCACACCTCGCTTCCAGTTCTTTCACTGTGTTGCCATCCTGTGAGAATATGCATCCTAAGTACTTGAAACCGTCCACCTGTTCTAAATTTGTTCCTCCTATTTGGCACTCAATCCGTTTATAATTCTTTCCTACTGGCATTGCTTTCGTTTTGGAGATGCTAATCTTCATACCATAGTCCTTACACTTCTGATCTAGCTCTGAAATATTACTTTGCAAACTTTCAATAGAATCTGCCATCACAACTAAGTCATCCGCGTATGCAAGACTGCTTATTTTGTGTTCACATATCTTAATCTCACCCAGCCAGTCTATTGTTTTCAACATATGATCCATAAATAATATGAACAACAGTGGAGACAGGTTGCAGTCTTGTCTTTCCCCTGAAACTACTCTGAACCATGAACTCAATTTACCGTCTACTCTAACTGCTGCCTGACTATCCATGTAAAACCCTTTAATTGCTTACAAAAGTTTGCCTCCTATTCCATAATCTTGTAGAATAGACAATAACTTCCTCCTAGGAACCTGGTCATATGCCTTTTCTAGATCTATAAAGAAAAGATACAATTCCGTGTTCCACTCATAACACTTCTCCATTATTTGCCGTAAGCTAAAGATCTGGTCCTGACAACCTCTAAGAGGCCTAAACCCACACTGATTTTCATCCAATTGGTCCTCATCTAATGCTCGCACTTTCCTTTCAACAATACCTGAGAAGATTTTACCCACAACGCTGATTAAAGGGATACCTCTGTAGTTGTTATAATGCTTTCTGTTTCCATTTTTAAAGATTGGTGTGATTACTGCTTTTGTCCAGTCTGATGGAACCTGTCCCGACTCCCAGGCCATTTCAGTTATCCTGTGTCGCCATTTAAGACCTGACATTCCACTGTATTTGATGAGTTCCGACTTAATTTCATCCACCCCAGCTGCTTTATTGCACTGCAATCTATTGACCATTTTCTCCACTTCCTCAAATGTGATGCTATTTCTATCATCATTCCTATCCCATTCTACCTCAAAATCTGAAACATTACTGATCGTATTTTCACCTACTTTGAGCAACTCTTCAAAATATTCCCTCCATCTGCCCAAGGCATCCTCAGGATTAATCAGCAGTTTTCCTGACCTTCCCAAAATACTTGTCATTTCCTTCTTACCTCCCCTTTCGAAGACTGCTAATTACACTCCAGAATGGTTTTCCAGCAGCTTGACCCATAGTCTCCAACCTGTTTCCAAGGTCTTCTCAAGATTTCTTCTTGGATGCTGCAGTTATCTGTTTGGCTTTGTTTCTTTCTTCAACATAACTTTCTCTGTCTACCTGATTTCTAGTATGTAGCCATTTTTGATACGCTTTCTTTTTCCTTTTACAGGCTGCCTTGACTGTGTCATTCCACCAAGCTGTTTGCTTCATCCTACTTTTACACACTACTGTTCCAAGACATTCTTTAGCCACTTCTAGTACTGTGTCCCTGTACCTTGTCCATTCCTTTTCCAATGACTGTAATTGACTACATTAAACTAAATGGTACCTTTCTGAGATCGCTGTTATGTACTTGTGCCTCATTTCCTTGTCCTGAAGTTTCTCCACTCTTATCCTCCTACATATGGACCTGACCTCCTGCACTTTCGGCCTCACAATCCCAATTTCACTGGAGATTATATAATGATCAGTGTCATCAAAGAATCCCCTGAATACACGTGTGTTCCTCACAGCCTTTCTAAATTCCTGATCTGTTATTATATAGTCAGTGTCAGATCTAGTTCCCCTGCCTTCGCAAGTATACCGGTGAATGTTCTTATGTTTAAAAAAGGCGTTTGTGATTACTAAGCCCATACTGGCACAGAAATCCAAGAGTTGTTTTCCGTTCCTTTTGGGCTCCATATCCTCTCCAAAATTACCCATAACCTTTTCATACCCTTCTGTTCGATTTCCAATCGTGGCGTTAAAATCACCCATGAGCAGAACACTTTCCTTGTCCTTTACTCTAACAATTACATCACTGAATGCCTGATAAAAGCTATCCATCTTATCTTGATCTGTCCCTTCACAATGCGAATATACTGACACAATCCTAATTTTCTTGCTAGATACTGTCAAATCCATCCACATCAGTCGTTCGTTTATATACCTTATTGCAACTACGATGGGTTCCATTTCTTTCCTGATGTAAAGCCCTACACCCCATTGTGCTATTCCTGCTTTGGCTCCTGGCAGGTAGACCTTGTATTCTCCCACGTCCTCTTCTTTCTCACCCCTTACCCGAATGTCACTAACATTTAAAACGTCCAGCCCCATATTACTTGCAGCCTCTGCCAGCTCTACCTTCTTCCCAGGGCAGCCCCTTTGATATTAATAGCTCCCCACCTCATTACCATTTGTTTGCCAAGTCGTATCTTAGAAGTCCCTGGTTTGTCAGTTAGAGGTGGGACTCCATCACCTCCAAAGGTCAGAGGCATTTTGCTCTGATTGTTGCCAGCATCATATTTAAAGTACCAGGGAAGCAGGTTGCTAGCCTTACTTGCCCCGAGTCCCATTGGGTTTTACCCCTAACGGTTGAGGGACTAACCGGTGGATTTGGTAGTCTTTGCCGTATGAGCACAAAGGTGACCACGACTCAGAATATGTCCGAGATGCCCAGCCTTATTCCAAAGTAACTGGTATCCCGACTGTCGGGACCACTTACTTGGCCACTCATACGTTGCCCGTGGTTCATGAACTAGGACATGATTACAGCAACCCACAACATGAACCACATTAAACCACATTAAACTTATAATGGAGAAAAAAGGAAGATAATATAAGCCAAAGCACACACAATTTCTATGTAATAAAATATTTCCATGTTATATTCCAATAAAACCCTTGTTCGTCTAAACAATTTAAATTACTTTTCCTTCTAATAACAGGTGCTCTACAAATTTTTCTAGTCTTGGGTTTAATGAACAAATGCATTTCAAAATTACAGATCCGTAAGATCTGGCACAAAGACAAAATTCTATTACTTTTGAAGCCTCGCAAACAACCAAGGATCCTAAGCCCTTCGAATCAGTTTATCGTCTCTGCCAACTATATAAAGTCTGGGTAAGGATGTTCTTCGATCGTATCCCTCAACATGTTCAAAAGTACGTTATAAATGAGCAGTCAGTTTACAGCCCAGGAAAGTCATGACTCGGTACATACAAGATACGAAACGATAAATCAGAGTACTGGCATTCATATATCTGCCCGCAGCGTATGAAATCGTCACCCACGAGAAGCTGACTAGAAAATATATTCAGTCACAAATGGCTACCGTTTAATACCGATTATCCAATATTTGCTGTAAAACAGAAGGTTTTTTTTCTGTGTGCATAATAAGAAGTGCCGATGGAGAACAGTGAAGTTTGGTCTTCCTCATGGAAGTATACTGGGACCTCTGCTGTACAACATCTACACTAAAGACCAAGAAATCACCCTGGAACAAGAACATTTGTTTATACAGGTGACACAGCAACTGCAGCCCAAGCCAAAACCTCTGAGGTAGTGTTGATTAAGTTGACTGGAGACCTCGAAGATGTCTGAAAGAAATTATAATGATAACCACTTCAAGCCAAATATCGGAAATACACAGGTCTGTCGCTCTTATATGAGAAACCGAGAAGCCAGGAGGAAGTTAAATATTACCTGAGTGGGAAGAGCTATGCTACTAAGATACTCCAAAATACCCGCAGCACTAGTGTGACGAAACTCCCCACACATGCCAGACAGTGGGTTAAGGCATTCAGTAAACTGGACGCACTGTGACTGATTGCCTACGACCAACTCCCGTGACCCAAATTTATCAAATTATGGGTGTAGCTCCACGGGGCGTACACAAAAGAACAGCCGTAGAAACTGGGAAAAAGGAAGGGGTAATCGATCCCAGGCAATTTTTGTTCGGACATGACCCACAAAAACCTACCCTGAGATCAAGGAGAAGTTTCATGGGCACAATGTCAGCGGTTCCATCAGCACCTGGAAGTCGCCCATCAGAAATTTACTAACCGAAAGGACTTAGGACAACATGAAGAGGTATCGGGCGAGGTATTTCATCTGTCCTACGTGTCACGAAAGGCAGTGAACCGACTGAGGACAGGAGCGTCACGGAGCAAGACGAACCTGAGGAAGTGGGCCTACACGTCTGAAGGCGGGTTTTGTACGTGTGATCAGCTGCAGGCCCAAGCACGGAAGACCTATATGCAGTAAGCCATAAACCATCAAGACAGCGGAACTCTGGAGCATCTAACAGGAAACCGGCAATGTCTTGCAAAATGAAGTTATTACTTTTATTATTTTGTATTGCTGTATTATATTGTTACTCACTGTATTGTATTTTTATTATTTCGAGTTGTGTAAGTCCTGGACAAGTAAAATAAATAAATAAGTTCATTATGAAGTCACATTGTGGCAAAACTTTACGTGATACAAGTGTTGTCCAAAAAGTAATGCACCAATTTTTTTTTCTGAGCTGTAAACAATGTTACGAATTTGAAACGTTATGTACGTATTTTCTGAAGTCTCCTCAGTGAGCGCTTCCGGTTTCCGTCACTTCTAACAGAGTCGCTGCAGGACAGTTTCAAAATGTTGTCTGTAGGTGACGTACGTTACAGGCAACATGCCGTCATTGAATTTCTGACTGCATCGAAAGAAGTTGTGGGAAATATTCACAAACACTTGTGCATATTCTATGGAGCATCTGCTGTCGAGCCGCGCGGGGTTAGCCGGGCGGTGTAGCGCCCTACAATAATGGACTGTGCGGCTGCTCCCGGCGGAGGTTCGAATCCTCCCTCGGGCATGGGTGTGTGTATTTTTCCTTAGGATAGTTTAAGTTAAATAGTGTGTAAGCTTATGGACTGATGACCTTAGCAGTTAAGTCCCATAAGATTTCACACACATTCGAACAAATTCTGCTGTCGACAAAAGAACAGATAGTCACTGGGCACGAAGGGTGAGGTCATCAGAATGCGGTTCGGTGGAGCTCCATGACTTGCGGCGCTCGGAGAGACCATCCACGGCTGTCACAATTGACACACCTGATTTAGCTCCTCAGACTTCCACTTGTTTGGATCATTAAAAACTGGCATTCGTCGAAGACATTTTGAGGACGATGAAGAAGTGATTCACACGGTGAAGCACTGCCTCCGCCACCAGGACAACGATGATACCTACAGGGCATACATGCCCTTGTTTCGCCCTGAAGGAAGGCCTTAGAACGGGATAGAGGTTACGTGGAAAAATAGGACGTGTAGATAAATCACCATTCTTTATGTGTGTAATCCTCATTATGTTCAATGAAGCATAGATGAAGAAAAAAATGTGATGCTTTACTTTCTGCCAAACCCTCATTCAAAGAGAGCTTGGGTGACGTATAGATTCAGTAACCAAAAAACCATATGGCTACTGTGTTACCTAATAGTACTTGTGTGTTTCTTATTATTGCGTACCTTGTCTGTTTCTTGTATTTGTCTCTTACAGTATGAGCAACCCACGTCTTCCACCCTCTGCTCAGGGGCCTCAGCTGCAAGCGATTGGTGCAACGCAGCTAACACAGATGTTTCAGACCCAGCAAATTGCTTCGCCGCTAAACACGGTACAGCAAGTCCTGACGACTCTAGCCACCTATACTGTGCAAAATACAACAACTGTAGCTCCGAGTGCCATTCCGTCTTTTCGCGAGTTTAATGTCAAAGACAAGGAATGGTTTGAGTGGTTTCAACGATTTGAAGCCCACGTATTTGCTCACAATGTACCAGGTACTGTGAAACTACATTGCTTTTTGTCAACGGTAGGAAGTGCAGTGTTTCGTCTTATTCAGAAACTGTTCCGTAACGCAACTCTGAGTGAACTTTCCTATGATCAGGTTACAGATTGGGTAACTAATTATTATGGCTAACAAGTAAATGTGGTAGCAACTAGGTACCAATTCTTTAGTTGTAAGAAATTGTCAGAACAAACTTACCAAGAGTGCGTAACAGATTTGCAGGGTATGACGAGGAAATGCTAATTCAAATGTGCTTGTGGTGCTTCATATTCAAATGCTATATTTCATGATGTGATCATGCACAATGACACTGATGTCACGAGTTACAGAACAGATTTTGAAACTGTCAGATCCATCATTTCATCACGCAGTGCAAATACTACATCAGTATGACACAGGTGCCATGTCGGCTGATAAATTTGAACAGCCATCAATTTGTCGGATTCAGTCGTCCCTCGGTTACGACCAGCCTAGTAGGCAGCAACAGCATGTGTGGCCACGCCGCATAAGCAGTTCTTCACACGTTATAAGCAGCTCTCTACACTGGTGGACGGAATTAAGTCATGCCTTAGGGGCTATTCATGGTAAAAACGCCAAACGCTAAAATTGCCCGTCCAGGCTAGCACAGTGCTACGCTTGTGGCAGGACAGGCGACAACCAAGCTGTATGTTTGTAACGGAACAAACATAAGAATTCCGTCCACTCACAAAAATCTAGTCATAAGACCCATGTGATCAATGCAGTGTATTCAAAGCCTACTGCGGTCATTAGCAAAACTAGCAAGCAGACAGTTTCTTCAGTGCTACGCCAGTCAAACAAACTGTAATTGATACTTATTCATTGCCACGCCCAGAGGATCTGATGGACAAACTAGGTCCTGGTCGCTACTTTTCAAAAACTGATTTCCGCGACGCATATTTTCAAATTCCACTAGATGGAGAACCTCAAAAAGTGTGTGTTGTGAACACTCATTGAAGCTTGTTTAAATATTTGCGTTTACCTTTTGGCAGTGCTTCCGCATCCGCCTGCTCCCAACGGTTACCCAACTGACTTCTCAATTGCCAAAATGTTCAAACTGTTTGGACGACATTGCGTGCTTTGTTTCATATGTTATCTAATACAGGACTAAAGTGTAGACTGAACAAGTGAGATTTTTTTAAACCTCAGTTGCAGAATCTTAGTCATGTTATAAACAGTCAGGGTGTACATCCTCTTCAGTCACATTTGTTAGCTATACGTGCTCTGCCAGTTCCTCGCAGTGTCAAAGAATGGCAGTCAGTCTTAGGGAAAATGAAATATTACATTCCGTTCACACCGAATGCTGCACAAATCGCGGCTCCATTTAATTGCTTGCGTCGCAAGGACGTCCCCTTTGCATGGACAGATGAGTGCCAAGAAGCTTTTCAAAATCTTAAGGATGCATTGGTCAGTGATCGATACTTGGTTCACAGTTAAGAAGCGCGAGAACAAAGATGCGAGTCGGAGCCATTTTCTGATGGAGAGTACAGACAATGCGGTGATTGATACGGCAGGTCTCGGTGGCGAAAGTATAACTATGTTTATCAGTATTAAATATTTAAATGCTTAATTACGTTCCTAACTAAACTGTCGACATTAGCCACACTGACAGCTTGCCAACCACGATTTTAGTTATTGGAAAACCAAGCTCAACTAGTAATTAGTATTTAATATAATGTTCTCTATCTTTGGTCGACTAAACCGACCTACCGGATAAGTGCCCTATGCAGCCAAACGAGAAGCTCTGTAGTTAGATAGCTCACTGCACTGTGTTCGACTAGTACACAGTCTAGAACTTTCACACAAACACCTTGTATTTACTAAGGCGGGAAATTTTGTGTAATTCAACTCAACTGAATGTGTTATTCAGCCACAGCAAACGTTCATATCAGATCTCTCGTTTATCCGACCTCAAATGGTAATTGAAGTGGCATGGACATTTTTGTGAGCCTTCAGTGGTGCTCAATTAGTGAATATTAGACTCAACAAACTTTGGTATAACTATTGGCTCTGGGACTGTTTTTTTCCTTATTTTTAAAGAATTAGGTGGCATCTTTCTATTTCATGACTCTCATTGTAGTACTAAGAGGTCCATCCCATTAACGTCTAGGGAAGTAATACTAGTGGTTGTTTCCCGTTGCCTTCCACTGTCCTCCACAATCCTGTCGGCTCGATGACCCAGTTTTCCGCTGGGGTTGGTTCCTCAACCTTCCACTGGGTTGTTCAGCTTAACAGGGGCACCACGAAAAGCATGGTAACTGGAGGAAAGGGGAGAAAATGCCGTATGAAAATAGGGGGAGAGGAAATAGTGCAAGTGAATAACTTCATTACTTGGGGAGAGTAGTAATGGATGATATGTATTGTTTAACAGAAATTAGGAAAAGAATTGTAATGGCAAAAGAAGGATTCTAGAGGAAACAGGAATTACTTTGCGGACCACTAAACAAAGATATGAGGAAAAGACCTGCCAAATATTACATCTGGAACGTTGCCCTGTATGTTGCGGAGAACTGGACACTGAAGAAGGAAGATGACAGAAGATTCGAGGCACTAGAAATGTGGATATGGAGAAGAATGGAAAAAGTGAAATGGGAAGACCGAGTACGCAATGAAGAAGTATTAAGAAGAGTTGGAGAAGAAAGTAACATGCTGAAAGTCATCAGAAAGAGAAAACAGAACTAGATTGAACAATGTTTGAGGAATGACTGTTTATTGAAGGAAGGAATAGAAGGAATGGTGGAGGGAAAACGGGGAAGAAGAAAATGAAGATATCAAATGCTGGACAATATCAAAGGAGACAAATGTTCAGCAATTAAAAGACTGGATATTGACAGACAAAAGTGGAAGAGGCTTAACCCATGACAAGACCTGTCGCAAGGCACAATACCATACTACTACTACTACTACTACTACTCATTGTAGTGGCGTAAAACTTTCATACTTCCAATGCTGTCATTCACAACTGATGACACACATGTTAGAATCTGCTATCGGTGGTGAAGGAAGCCAACGGGGACGTCGAGACAGCTTTACAAAAGATGAGTTAAGCACACATGAGCAACAGAAACTGAAAGATGTTTGCAACACCATCTCGTTACGATTTGGTGAGTGTAGCTCTCCACATGCTACAAACTCGTAAAGAACAACTTGTATTCTTAGCATGGCCGGAGAAATAGCGTATTTCAGCAGGAACATTCCGCATCTCATCCTAATTACTTAATTAGCTAGAGAGCGGTAGCAACCGTTACAGTGGGATTGCGATCCGTAATATCTTACGGCGGAAAGGCCTACATTAAATTATAAGGCTTCAACTACCGATCTCGGAAACTAAATGAAGCCGTAATTGACACTATCATAACAGGTGTATTCCAGTGCTTGAGAAAGATATTTGAGAACTGGAAACGGAATACAGGGTGAGTCACCTAACATTCCCGCTGGATATATTTCGTAAACCACATCAAATACTGACGAACCGATTCCACAGACCGAACGTGAGGAGAGGGGCTAGTGTAATTGGTTAATACAAACCATAAAAAAATGCACGGAAGTATGTTTTTAAACACAAACCTACGTTTTTTTAAATGGAACCCCGTTACTTTTGTTAGCACATCTGAACGTATAAACAAATACGTAATCAGTGCCATTTGTTGCATTGTAACATGTTAATTACATCCGGAGATATTGTAACCTAAAGTTTACGCTTGAGTACCACTCCTCCGCTGTTCGATCGTGTGTATCGGAGAGCACCGAATTACGTAGGGATCCAAAGGGAACGGTGATGGACCTTAGGTACAGAAGAGACTGGAACAGCACATTACGTCCACATGCTAACACCTTTTTATTGGTCTTTTTCACTGACGCACATGTACATTACCATGAGGGGTGAGGTACACGTTCGACAGGCGTTTCATAGGACGCGGAGGACGCATAAATTGGCCAGCCCGCTCTCCTGATCTTACACCTCTGGACTTCTTTCATTGGGGTACGTTAAAGGAGAATGTGTACCGTTATGTGCCTACAACCCCAGAGGATATGAAACAACGTATTGTGGCAGCCTGCGGCGACATTACACCAGATGTACTGCGGCGTGTACGACATTCATTACGCCAGAGATAGCAATTGTGTGCAGCAAATGATGGCCACCACATTGAACATCTATTGGCCTCACGTGTCGGGACACACTCTATTCCACTCCGTAATTGAAAACGGAAACCACGTGTGTACGTGTACCTCACCCCTCATGGCAATGTACATGTGCGTCAGTGAAAAAGACCAATAAAAAGGTGTTAACATGTGGACGTAATGTGCTGTTCCAGTCTCTTCTGTACCTAAGGTCCATCACCGTTCCCTTTGCATCGCTACGTAATTCGGTGCTGTCCGATACACACGATCGAACAGCGGAGGAGTGGTACTCAAGCGTAAACTTTAGGTTACATTATCTCCGGATGTAATTAACATTTTACAATGAAACAAACGGGACTGATTACGTATTTCTTTATATGTTCAGATGTGCTAACAAAACTAAAGGAGTTCCATTTAAAAAAACATAGGTTTGTGTTACAAAACATACTTCCGTGCATTTTTTTATGGTTTGTATTATCCAATTACACTAGCCCCTCTCCTCACGTTCGGTCTGTGGAATCGATTCGTCAGTATTTGATGTGGTTTACGAAATATATCCAGCGGTAGCGTTAGGTGACTCACCCCGTATAATTTTTAGTGTTGTTTTGCGTAGTTACTCTCGACGAAAATCTGTTGTAGCTCTGGATTTCTTCAAGTTTTTGTCTGCTGCAAGCAGAATTGTTGATTCTATGGATTAACTTTAACAATCGTTTGCGTTAAACATATTCATTTATTTGTAATTTATTCTGGTAACGTAATATATTGAACTCAGTCAAGATCCCGCCTGTAACTCTTAAATTTGCACTCATACAACATCACATTACAAGTACGTAATCTTCATGATACAGAATAACTCCAAAAATTGGCACATACATTCAGCAATGTGCAGAGATTTGAAACATTGCAGCCGGCCGCGGTGGTCTAGCGGTCCTAGGCGCTCAGTCCGGAACCGCGTGACTGCTATGGTCGCAGGTTCGAATCCTGCCTCGGGCATGGATGTGTGTGAAGTCCTTAGGTTAGTTAGGTTTAAGTAGTTCTAAGTTCTAGGGGACTGATGACCACAGATGTTAAGTCCCATAGTGCTCAGAGCCATTTGAACTATTTTTTTGAATCATTGCACATCGAGTGGTATAAGTGTTAATCTTCTAATAATATATTTATGGTACAACATTTTGTACGTTATTAATCTGTGGTGGAATGTATAAAATGCGAAACCATTACTTAAGACATGTTTAAATTTATATTTTGGCTAGAAAAATTAAAAAATTAATATTAATAGTCTGTTTTGATGTAATGGGAATTTAACTGGCTCGGAAAACACGTCATGCATCTTAAGTACACAAACCAGCTTACATCGTCGACTATAGAAATTTAATCTAACCAATCCGTATTACTGAAAATATTTTCCTTTTTCAACATTTTTTTCGTTGAAGGCATAGGTTATTTTATGGTTGTTGTTGTGAAATTCGCTCTGGAGACTGTTTTGGTGCAGCTCAGCATTGTAGCCTATCCCGCCGGCAGCTGTGGCCGAGCGGTTCTAGGGTCTCCAGTCTGGAACCGCGCGACCGCTACGGTCGCAGGTTCGAATCCTCCCTCGGGCATGGATGTCTGTGGTGCCCTTAGGTTAGTTAGGTTGACGTAATTCTTTCTAGGGGACTGCTGACCTTAGAAGTTAAGTCCCATAGTGCTCAGAGCCATTTCTGAAAATGTAGTAGTGCAAGTAAATAATTGGAAGTGACAAGAAACATGTCAGATTTAAGAATCTCTGCAGAGAAAACAAAATTTATGAGCAATACGAAAGTGCTCGAAAATATTTCATAACAGATACTGGGCCGATAGAAAAGGTGAAAAAAATTTAAGTATTTGCTGGTGACTATTCAAGAAAAACCGTTCAGAAATACCTGTTTTAGAGGAAAGGACTCACGATGTGGAAAAAGCGTATTATATAACTAAGAATTCCTAAAACAAAAATTGCCGTTCGATGACGTCCCGTTTGTGCTCGATTGGAGACAGATCTTCTGATGGAGCAGGCCAAGGCAACGTATCGACACTGTGTACACCAAGTTGGGTTACAACGGCGGAGTGTAGGCGGGAGCAGTCATGCTGCAAACTGGAAACACCCCTGGAACGCTTTTCATCAGTGGCATCATAACGGGTTGAATCACCAGACTCACGAACAAATTTTCAGTCGGGATGAGTGAGATAACCATGAAAGTGTTCCTGCTATCATACTAAACTCCACCCCAGACCACAATTTCAGGTGTAGGTACAGTGTATCTAGCACGAAGACACGTTGGTTGCAGGTCCTCAATTGTCCTCCTTCTAGCCAACACACGGCCATCGGTGGAACCTAGGCTGAATCAGCTTTCATCAGAATACACAACAGACATCCACCCTGTTCTCCAGTGAGCCCTCGAAGTCACAGAAGACGGTGGTTTGTGGTCAGTGGAATTGGCAGTACAGGGTGTCCGTCTCGGAGCTTTCCTTGACGTGACCGATTGGTAACATTTCGTTGTGACACTGTGGTGCCAACTGCTGCTGAAGTTACTGCTGCAGATGCAAAGATACGCCACAGCCATACGCTGAACACGATGGCCTTCCCTCTCTGTAGTGTCACGTAGTTGTCCATAGCCAAGTCTTCTTGCGACCGTACGTTATCGTGACCACCGCTGCCAGCAGGCATGTACAGTGGCTGTATCCCTGCCAATTCTTTCTGCAGTATAGCAGAAGGATTATTCAGCTCTTCTTATCCCTATTACACGACCTCGTTTAAACTCATTGAGGTGCTGATAATGGTGTCTTCGTCGCCTTAAAGGTATTCTTGCCTAACATTAGCTTACCAAGTCCAATTTCAGAGGTAACTAACGCTTATGACGGTTGCAGCGTGTATTTTAAGAACACTTGATTTCCATCCTCACAGTGGCACTACCGGCGCCACTCTTATGCATCTGGTGCGAAAGTTCGGTAAACATCATCTTTCAGTTGTAGAAACACGCCTCCTAACTTTTGTTTGTGATGCACAACTTCTTCCTGTTGCAATGTTTTCCTGCCAGTGTACTTTGAAACTGAGCCCGCTGATAAACAGTTCAGTACGTAACGCACAATAATATGGTAGATGTAGACATAAAACTACAAGAAACGTAGATAAATACGTCGAAGCAGTCAAATTATTTGCTTTTATTATATGGTTGCCCCAATACATAGATCCTACTGGTAAAAATGAAGTACCGTATGTATCAATAAACTTATATACGTGATTTTATGTAGCTGTTATTTAATAATGTTGTGAACAGCAGTTGCAATTATCCGTGGTGGGGAGCATGTAGGACCAAGTAACAAGTTACTTCGGCTGGCCACAAGAATGACTGAAAAATAAGATAGTATATTTATTGAAGCGGCCATGTAATCTTTCGAATATATGGAAATACGCAACTGTCATTGTGCAAAAATGCTGTTACTATCATCGTAAATCACAGAAAATCGATAATATGTACAGGTTGTATTTTCCTACAGTCATTCAAAGTGAAGTTTTAGGTATAGAGAAATATGGAAGAAATCGCCAGCGATCGTTTCTGTGCATGTAAAAAATTCCCTGAAAATGTACGTGCGTTAAATTGCAAATATGGACACAGAGGAAGAAAGAAATGACAAAAAACGGCGTGAAATGTCACAGAGCGTCAGCGACGTTTTCGACAGACGTAAACTTCCACAGGTAGGGTAAAGTTCTTTGGTGTCAATCACACTGGTTGAAAGGAAAGCAAACAATGTAACTGCAGGGGTGCGGCAATCTATTTAGAATCAGTAACGCTCGTCACAAGATTGTGGCACCTTAATGTGCGTGACAGCTTAATGAAGCAATGTATGCTGAACCTGTTATCGTTTATCTTTGCCGTTGGTAAATAACTCCCGTGGTAGAACATCGTGTTACACGTAATTCCTTTACAGAGTTGATTAGTTTTCAACAAGCTCTCCCCCAGTGGAAACAAGGTGCTGTTTCACCCCGAGTGTGAATAATTTGTCGACCGATAATTATTCTTGATAACTAGTTAGAAGTTAATTAAAGAGTAATTACTGAAACAAAGTTAATCTTTTCGCGATTTCACGCCTTCATTTATTCTACACTCAGGAACGCCTGCATTCTGAAACTGTTTCAGTTTGGTTTTATGTGTCTGTAATTTGTACCCAGAGGGAAAACTCAGAAAATAATACTTAATTTAAATCTACGGTAGAAACTTCCAGCGTTTACGATTTTGAACCTTAAAAACTATGTCATCTCTCTTTACTTCATGATAAAGAATATGGAGCACTAATTTGCATACTTCTGAAATTTGGTACCTAACCCACACTTATTGTTAAGGTTACGCCTCTTCTTCAATGTCGGGGTAAAAAGTTATACTACGTAAAGAAGTTAACCTTAAAGAAATAACAAAAAACAGTTGTGTTTGTCATCTAATAAATTTTAAATTTTTCAGTTACCGAAATACCCTTTTTTACCAGTTTTACCACACTGCAAACTTAAAGATGTATGTGTGTGAGAGTGTGTTTTCTGCATGGGATTTGTCGTTCACAATACTGACAATATGTGACTCATTCAACAAACTACCGCATTTATTCACTGAGCACTAGATAGAAGAAACGGTATGTATAACTCTCCCTTAGTCATTGCACAGCAAGGCCTGAACTGTTCAGCAGATTTCATTTTCAGTGGCGGGTCTGAAAAAATTGAGTGATGAACCCCAAACATTCCATAC
This sequence comes from Schistocerca piceifrons, assembly GCF_021461385.2. Taxonomy (NCBI): domain Eukaryota; kingdom Metazoa; phylum Arthropoda; class Insecta; order Orthoptera; family Acrididae; genus Schistocerca; species Schistocerca piceifrons. The sequence goes on from NC_060140.1 coordinate 65,844,188, forward strand.
AGAGGTGAAACGTTTCCTTTTGACTCACTCTTTCTAATCTGTTCAGGAGTTCTCCACTCCGAAGTTAATAAATTTTCACTGGAGTGTGTTGCTTCTTTGTATATTTTCTTATATTTCTTTAGGGTTTTATTATTTCTCTCGTTTATGAATTCTATAATCATCATTTTATGTGTACAAATGAGAGGGGTGAACGAAGGAAAATGAACACGGGAATAATCCTAACAAACACTTGTAAGGAAAGCAATGATTTCCCCGACCTACTGGTCGTGTCTACACACATTTCTTGCAACACGAGCTAATCGAGTACGTATACTGAAAGGAAAATATCGCAACAGCAGAAAATGATTAATATAGGGTAATGAAATATCGGGAACGCATATCTCTAGCTACCATAACAAAGTGATTAACATTGCAAGATCACAAGTTAAGGGGGGTAGGACGTCAAACTGTCCGACTTGGAGCAGGAGAGGCACCACAGGACATTTTAATTTCCACTGTTCATACTTTTACAAATGAATTCATAAAACTTTAACAGCATGACCAGGAAGGATTCAGGATTCACACTCATAGCAGTGGAAGCTCTAAAACGTAACACAACACATTTTTTTACATGTGAAATTTCATCACTTTTTCACATACTACTGGCTGCATAGGTACACTTTTCTTCCTAAGTAAGAGAGATTATTCGATGACTTTTGCACAGCATACAAACCATAGGTACAGGTGTATGAAACTCTAGAACTTATTTAATTTATGAAAAAATGAATGAACTGCTACATTTTAAACTTGATGTTTAGAAAAATCTCAAAGTTTATAGTTAATCATCTCAATCTTTTCCACAGCTTTTTAATAGATTTCGAAAATTATAGAGTTTCATACACCTGTAACTACTGTTTGTATGCTATGAAAAATTCATCGAAGAATCTCTCTTACTTAGGAAAAATAGTGTACCTATACCAACAAAGGCAGCCAGTAATAAGTGAAAAATGATGAAATTTCACATGTAAAACAAGGTATTTTGCTACGTTTTTGAACTTCCACTGCGATGAGTGTGAGTCCTCAATCCTTCCTGGTCATGGTAACAAAGTTTTATGAATTTATTTGTAAAAGTATAGACAGTAGAAATGAAAATGTCCTGTGGTGACTCTCCTACTCCAAGTCGGCCCGTTTGACGTCCTTCCACCCGCCCCCCCCCCCCCCCCCCCGCTTAATGTAAATGTCAAAAAAGCCATTGCAAATATGAAATAGTGGTACATTAATAACCGGTGTAACCGCCGGAATGTTGAATGCAAGAATACTAACGTTCATGAATTGTGTTGTACAGGTGCCAGATGGCACTTGGTGCGGCGGAGTTCCATGCCTGTTGCACTTTGTCGGACAAAACAAGGAGGGTTAATGCAGTTTGTGGAGGACTCTGTGGTTGTCGTCCGATGATGTCCCATATGTATTCGATTGGGGACAGATCTGGTGATCGACCAGGCCAAGGGAACATTTCGAATCTTTGTACATCATATTGGGTTACAAGTGCGGTATGTGGGAAAAACCCTCAGATATGCTGTTCATGAATGGCAGCACAACAGACTGAATGACCAGACTGGCGTACGAATTTTCAGTCAGGGGGAGTGGAATAACCGCGAGAGTGCTCCTGCTGTCATACCAAATCGCACCATAGACCATAATTCCAGGTGTAGGTCGAGTGTGTCCAGCACACAGACATACCGGTTGTAGGCCCTCAGTTGACCCTCTCCTATCCAACGCACAACCACCTCTGAACTCAAGGCAGTGGCAGCTTTCATCAGAAAACACAGCAGACCTCCACCCTGCACTCCAATATGCTCTCGCTTGACGCCATTTGAGTCACAAATGGTGGTGGGCTGGTGTCAGTAGAATGCACGCTACAGGGCATCTGTCTCGCAGCTGTCCTAGAACTAACTGCTTTATAACAGTCTGTTGTGTCACTGTTGCGCCAACCAATGCTCAGAATGCTGCTACTGCTGCAGATGTACAGAGCCTTACGCCGAACACTCCCTCTCAGTAGTGCCACGTGGCCGACTGGAGCCCGGTCTTCTTGCGACTGTACATTCTCTTGTCCACCGCTGCCAGCAATCATGTTCAGTGGCTACATTCCTGCCAAGTCTTTCCGCAATATCACAGGACCATCCTGCTCCTCGTAGCCCTAAATTACGCCATCTAGTGCAAACTCACTTGCGCGTTGATAATGGCGTCTTTTTCTCCCTGAAAGCATTCTTGACTGACCCCAAGTCACCACTTGTAATCTCGAAGGTAACTAATTCTCACGATCCTTTCAGCGTGTATTTAGAGCAAACCTGATCTACATCCTCATACTTATGCCACTAGTGCAACTTATGTGACTGGCGGGAGATTTGAATAGACACCATCTTTTAAATGTAGAGAAAAGCCTACCAATTGTTGTTTATGTTGCATAACTCGTTCTTGGTGTTGGTAATTTGTTTTCGTCATTGTATTTGGCTAGTTCAAATGGCTGAGGTTATCAGTCTACTAGAACTTAGAACTTATTTATTTATCGTGTCAGAAGCAAACCAAAAACAATTTTAGATACATTACTACATACATACATACATTATGGTTTATAAATTAAACTAGTCAAGAATGAAATAAATGATTAGACACAGATTGTGTTGTCAAACATAAGATAATTTTAATCTATACAGTGGATGCCCAAAAATTTGCAACGTCCAGTGCACTTTGTGTAGCGTTTACGAGGTTCTCCATGGTGTACACAGTTGGAGGTAATGTGCATTGTGTTGATGTCTGCACGGCAGCTCCGCAGTCACACCGGAGAGAGTCCACCTGAAAGCCCCACTCTCAAGATTACTCTTGGATCTTGTGACAGAAGAACGTAGGCGGTTGAGTGATTTCCATGTGGACCATTTCTCTGTGTGACCTGGGGGAAGAACTTCTTGCGGAATCAGCCACTCCTCCAGATGCTGGCATCTGACCTGCCATCTCTTCTCCCGGTGTTGATGTGGAGTGTCAGTGAGTGGTTCTGTACTGTGAAGGAAGCTCTTTCTGGACACAAGTCTTTGCTGTGCCGGTTGGTGGCCATGTAGTGGGTGGGCTTCGGATGTTAATGCCTTCTTCATTTCACTCCGTGCTGCTGTATCTCTTCGGATGTCCGGGGGGGGCTATGCCGGATAAGCAGTACAGTTTTTCCACAGGTGTGGCTCTTAGACAACCCGTAGTGGTACGACATGTCTCATTCAGAGCAACATCGACTTTCTTTGTATGTGTAGATCTGCACCATACTGGGCAAGCGTACTCAGCTGCAGAGTAGCAGAGGGCTAATGCGGATGTGCGCACTGTGTCTGGCTGTGCTCCCCATGTTGTTCCTGTCAGCTTCCTAACCACATTGTTCCTGGCAGCCACTTTTTGCTTTGTTTTTAAGCAGTGTTCCTTATATGTAAGAGCACGGTCCAGAGTGACTCCGAGGTATTTTGGAGTCTTGCAGTGTTCTAAAGAGGTTCCTTCCCAATCTATCTGCAAGTTTCTACAAGCCTGTCAGTTTCGGAGGTGGAAAGCTAAGGTCTGGGTCTTAGAAGGATTTGGTTTCAATTGATTGTCCCTGTAATAGGCAGTTAATTCTTTCAGAGCATCAGTCAGCTTACGCTTCACCCTCTCAAAGCTGTGATCTTGTGCTGTGATTGCTCGGTCATCTGCGTATATGAAGCTCTGTGTTCCTTCTGGTAACGGCTGGTCATTAGTGTATATATTGAAGAGGGTGAGTGCCAGGACACTGCCCTGTGGCAGCCCATTTTTCTGCTGCCTCCATCTGAGAGAAGCCTCCACGAAGGGTGTGTCCTGACAACTAAGCCTTACACATCCGGGCGTCCCCTGGGCGTCTAGGTATACCTAGACGGCTGATTCTCTCACACCAGAAGCAAACAAACAAACAAACAGAACTACATAAACCTAACTAACCTAAGGACATCACACACATCCATGCCTGAGGCAGGATTCGATCCTGCGACCGTAGCAGTCGCGCGGTTCCGGACTGATGCGCCTAGAACCGTACGACCAACGAGGCCGGTGTCAGTGTATTTAGATGACGCTGCTTGTGGTGAAATAATGATTGCACACCAGTAATGTTTCGTGTGGCTATTCGGAGATACGTAACACGAATCTTCGACAGCAACGATATCAGTCATGGCTCAGCAATACCATGGTCTCCCATGTCCACCCGAAGTGAATCCGTTGGGTTGTTTGTACGTCGGATATTTCTGCCCTGCCGACGGTGGCAATGAACTAAGAGAACGTTTTGTGAATGACTGGCAGTGCATTCAGAACGAGCTTGAGATTTTTCAATGTGATGAACATCGCTGAGGAGACATGATGAGGCTTGCCTTCACGTGAATGGTGCCCATGTGTAATACTTGTTGCAATGTATTTGTCCTCAACTGAATATCTGCAGTTTGGTTTATCGGGGACTCTGTTCGTGTAATCAGTGATAATCATTTTCTTAGGTAAACCACTGGCTCCACGCCCTGTGTTCAGTTGTTTTTGTGTATTTCAGCGTTGTCTATTACACACTTTCGTTGGTACCTACAATGGTTAAACCTCCTGTATAGTTAACAGGACAGGTTACGTTTCTCCAAAGCTGTTCTGATGTTCCTCACTCCACTGTCACACAAACAAATCAATAATCAATGATTAGTTCTCAGCCGCGCTTCGTCATTATACGAAGCTTTGATTTTTATACTACCAGTTACGATGTCAGAATTTTTGTGCCTGATACTCATGCTTTGCGTATCAAGATGATTTTTTTCCCTCTTTGACAACCACAACTACACTATTGGCACTGTCTGCGACAAGTATTTATAAAACGCTGCCACAGACTGCTTTCGTCATAAATAGACAATACGGCGCTTCAGAGTGAATGGGGCACAAACAAAGTCTTTCTTTGGATACAGTAATGAATGTATTTCAGAAATACACATATAGACTGAAAGGTTAACCCTCACAATTCAGCTTCGTACAGTGAAAGAACGGAAATTCGCTGGAATTAGTATTCAAAATGCTGTGTCGTAGAATACACAAACATAATCAATAATCGTTGTTCAAAGACTTTTTCAAACCAAGTTCGCTAAACTGGCACCACACCGTGACAAAAATGCTTGATGGGTAAATTAACTCGCTAAGACGAAATTCACGTGTAAGAAGAAAACCGCACTACGACGGTCCATTGGTAATGCAGTGGTGGAAAGCATTAGTACGATCTACGAATGAAAGCCCTACAAAATTCACACGTCCTTAGAACAGAGAACTGAGTATGTTGCATTCAACAGTGTGCCGTCCACAGTTCAAGGCTGACACAGTTCAAATGTTGCAAGCGCTAAAATCAACTTATAAACCAAAAAGGCAACAGACATACACTGATTATCAAGCACGGATGGAGGTGGATGGTTTCGCAGACAGACACAGCCACCTTTCAGTTAAGTGGTAAAGTGAAAAAGCATTATTTGAGACTATGCGGTTCTAGGCGCTTCAGTCCGGAACCATGCAGCTGCTACGGTTGCTGGTTCGAATCCTGCATGTGTGTGTGTGATGTCCTTAGGTTAGTTGGGTTTAATAGTTTTAAATCTAGGCGACTGATGACCTGAGATGTCTCATAGTGCTTAGAGCCATTTGAACCATTTGAGAATATGCAGTACACGAAACCCTCATGCCTCTCTGGCATATGAACGTGATTCTCCCACATCCAACCGCAATATCTTTTGTTGTTTGTTCTTCGCAGAATCTAAAGTTAATATGCTTCCTCTCTGGTTTCCGCCTCAGCTGACAGAGGAAATACCTGACTTCGTTTTGCAGCAGAACGGAGCCCGTCACGTTGGCATAGCCTCGTACGTAGTCAGCTCAACGAACATCTTCCACAGCACAGGATCGGGTCCAATTATGTGCCGTTCATTATGTGCCCTTCCCCCCCTCCCCCCCCCCCCCTGGTTACCAGACCTTACACCAATGAACTTTTTCTTTTGGGAATATGTCAAGGAAATGATTTACATATCCCCAGTTCCGCAGGATTTTCAGTATCTAAAGCACCGGGTAGTCGGCGCGGCTTACTACATTGGAAAGTGTCCGGTAGTAACTGCTGTACCGGACAGAGAACTGCCTTGGCACGAATGGAACTCACGTTGAAAAACTATGAATATGCGCAGGAACTGAGAGAGTTACCTTTCAGTCTATACGTGTATTTCTGAAATAAAGTCATTACTGTAATCACAGTCCTGTGCATTCCTGAATACTTTCTTTTTGTCCCTTTCATTTTGAATCAACCTGTATTTGTGGTCGTCTATTAAATATTCTTTTTGGACTTCAAGCAGTGTTCTTAATGAGAAATAGTTTATGCTGCATCAGTGGCCAACATAACTGGTTTATGCAGGCTATTATATGCAACAGTGACGTCAGCACTCCAGCCATCAACTGCCAGTTGATGGTTCTAGTGCTGACATCATAGTTACAGTCTGTGTAAACCAATTATGTTGGCCGCTGATGCAGCGTATGTATGGATCATGATAACCCCTTCAGTATCAACTAAAGCTTGAAGACGGCGCATTGAAGCACCGAAACTGGTAGCTGTACAACAAGTAAGATCATAAGGACGGCTGCCGGCGTTTCATTTGTGCAGTCTGTGGCTAGTTTGCTTTGTTGTCTGCCATTGTAGAGGGGCAGTTGGAGGTGAGCCGCCAGCAGTGGTGGATGTGTGGAGAGAGATGGCGGAGTTTTGTAATTTGTCATGAACTGCTATATTTATATATGATGATATCAAGGTAAATACATTGTTTGTTCTCTATTAATATCTTTCATTTGCTAACTATCCCTATCAGTAGTTAGTGCCTTCAGTAGTTTGAATCTTTTATTTAGCTGGCAGTAGTGGCGCTCGCTGTATTGCAGTAGCTTGGGCAGCGAAGATTTTTGTGAGGTAAGTGATTTGTGAAAGGTATACTTTAATGTTAGTCAGGGCCATTCTTTTGTAGGGAATTTTGAAAGTCAGATTGCGTTGCGCTAACAAAATATTGTGTGTCAGTTTAAGCACAGTCATGTATAATTGTTCAAAAGGGGACGTTTCACATTCTCTTACAATAGTGAACGGCCGTGGTCCCCAAGACCTCCAGTCAAACGGATGGACATACAGAAACCTGTAATACACTTCTTGAAGTCTCCGTTATTTTTACAGCGTAAGATCGTCTGTAACAACTTGATCAACGTATAATGAACTACTACAGACGGAAAGCTCTACTTTATCGGAACTTAAATATTTGCGCAAAAATCGTTGTTTAGAATGCAACATGATAGAATTTCAGCTTCTGTACTGTGAAATCCCTTATTAGCCAGGACAGTTATTTTTCTTTAGGGAATCACCCTCTTAATTTTGTAAGGTAAAACGCTACGTCAAAATGCGCCTTTTTTGTGGCAATGAATGGGCACAAAACGTCGTTAATTACAGTTCCAAAAAATTCAAAATAGCTTGTTTTGCATGAAATATTTATAGAGACTAACAGCAGACAAAGCAAAGCGCTGTATATTTACGGGTCTACAGTTGACACGCACCTGAAACGCTGTGGAGACTTCACTTGAGAAAGTACAGCTGCTGACGACAACTGGACTGTCGCACTGCTCTATCGACTACTAAATTGAAATCGCCCGTGTTTGATTTGAATGCCGCCAACACAAACGAAAACTGCAAACGCATTTGCTTGAGTGTCAGTCAAAACAAATTATTTACCGTTGCGACTTTGGTAGAAGGCAGTACCGTGTTCAGCATTTGTGAAATAACAAAATATAGTGAACTTTTGTAAATAGCGAGTGTGAGACGCTTGAAATTAATAATATGCCACCGCCGAAGAGGACGTACTTTCGGGACTTTGATAGAAGACAGTACTGTGTTCTGCATTTGTGAAATACCAACATATAGTTAACTTTTGTAAACTGCGAGTGTGGGACGATTGAAATTAATAATATGCCACCACCGACCAAGTGTAATTTTTTAATAGTGATCTAGGAAAGGAATACCCATAACTTAAAAAAAAAATTCTGACTCCGACGTTCGAAGCAATAAGTCTGCATCCACTTTCAGTATAAGACACGGGCGCTGATCGGATGTGTCACAACGTACAAACAGGAAAAACAGAAAAATTATGATGATTCTTCTAAAACAGTGTTGACAAAAATTTTTTAAAGTGAAAGGTTTGGTAATAAAGATATGAATCTAACAGCTGTTAACAGAGCGTTCGCTTACCATACTGCCCACTACAAAAAAGTTTTCTGACCACCGACCTGTCCTGTTAAACTCAACCAGCATACTTTCGAACTAAAATTTTATTTTCACAGTTTCGAACGTGTATATTAAATATTTTAACCCCATCTGCCATTTCTCAACTAGAAGCTGATTTACAGAAGCCTAATTCTATTTCAGTAATCACGGGTGCATCAGAACTTATTTCCAATCCTTGTTGGGTACTGTAATTCTTCTCTGGGATGTAAGTTTAAATACCGCATCTGAAATCTTTCCTGAAGCAACGTCTGAAATCACTGCCACATTTTTGAGCTAATGTTCGAATAATAATAACTTACAAGAAAAAGCAATCACTTTTTGGGCACATAATATGAACTGCAATTTTCGAGGTGTATCCAGAAAGAGCGTCAACAACTCTGCAAAGACTGAAAAGTAATTTAGGTCATAATTTACTAGGGGTTGGTGTTTAGCTCGTATAATCCGTAATAGTATCCAGACGGCTACTAATGTCGTATTAATATGGGAAGCATTGTTGCTGAGATATACTATTGTTTCTCTGTGTATTTTGTAAGGGCTGAAAATACTAAGAATTTTTTTTAATCGTAAGAATTTTGTAGACCACCAGTACAAGAAAGTTTTAGGCTACTGTAAGAGAGAGTCAGATGCTTTACTACCGGCGGTCGATGTTCTTGTGAGTATATTTGTTCCTATAAAATCATATTTGGAATGTATCCAAACTATCAAACAATTCTTTGAAAATCCGTTTTGAGAAGCTAGGCTGTACTTTCTTCACAACCAAACATCAGTTTTTCACCCTGCAGATCTAAGAGCAGAGCGTGAAAGAATTACAGTTTTTAACCAGTTAAATGATCTATAAGCTAATTTAGTTTCACAGGGTGAAGACGGTTTCATAGCGTGAACTGTCGGATCTATTCTTCGTAACCTGGAAAATGAGAGTCTTTGATCGAAGATCGCAAAATTTCCAGAATGAGATTTTCACTCTGCAGCGGAGTGTGCGCTGATATGAAACTTCCTGGCAGATTAAAACTGTGTGTCCGACCGAGACTCGAACTCGGGACCTTTGCTTTTCGCGGGCAAGTGCTCTACCAACTGAGCTACCGAAGCACGACTCACGTCCCGTACTCACAGCTTTACTTCCGGCAGTACCTCGTCTCCCACCTTCCAAACTTTACAGAAGCACTCCTGCGAACCTTGCAGAACTAGCACTCCTGAAAGAAAGGATATTGCGGAGACATGGCTTAGTCGCAGTCTGTGAGTAAAGCTGTGAGTAAAGCTGTGAGTACCGGCCGTGAGTCGTGCTTCTGTAGCTCAGTTGGTAGAGCACTTGCCCGCGGAAGGCAAAGGTCCCGAGTTCGAGTCTCGGTCGGGCACACAGTTTTAATCTGCCAGGAAGTTCCATCGCAAAATTTATTTGAACCGTATGTTCATGCATTTTATCCAATTGCAGCTAAATATGTAAGTAAGTGGCTCGAACCCATTTCGAGTTTTCGGGACTGTTGCTGGGTAATACTTAAGGCAGGAGTAAATCAAAGGAAGGATATAAAAAAGACTGTAAACTTCAATCTTGAAATGGCTCCTTAAGTTTTGTAGACGATACTAGTGTGTATAATGAGTATCTGTATATTAAATAAAGAATATATACTGTTCAGACAAATTATTAGGACCACTGCCCACCGGACGTTTGATGACGCCTGGTGACGTAGCGGGCTGGTGACGCAGTATCAAAAGTATGTAAGCGGAGCAGACACGCAAGGGGAATTACCTAGCGAAGATATGGGCTGCAAATCGGGAGATCCATTTAGAGAAACGACTTCGACAAAGGACAGATTATTATTACGCAGAGGCTATGAACGAGTATCTCGAAAACGTAGAACCTGGTCTAATATTCACGTGCTGCTTTCGTGAGCATTTACGGAAAGATGCAACAGGAGAGCGAAATTACCACTATGTAGTGGTTGGATGTCCACGACCCTTCACAGGATGTGGTTTCGGAGGCTTACCTAGTCTGTAATGTAGGGCAGATGGTGATCTGTGGCATCTCTACCGAAAGAGCGCAATGCTAGTGAATGCACAAGTATTTCGGAGCACACCGTTCATCGTACATTGTTGAACATGGAGCTCTGCAGCTGACAACTCCTACGTGTTTCCGTGTTGACCCAACGACATCGTCAATTAAGATTGCAGAGGGCACGGGACTACCGGGATTCCACCGTAGATCAATGGAAACGTGTCAGCTCGTCGGGTGAGTCACATTTTTGCTTCACTGTGTCAACAGTCGTTCCACAAACGCCGTCATCGAGGTGCAGCGCGCAACGGGCGCAGGCTGGAGGGAGGAGTATTAGACAATGGGAGACACTCTCCTGCGCTTGCATGGAACATGTAGTATAATTGGAGACAAACCTGCGAACCATCTGCATCCGTTCATGCTTGATGGCTTCCCCGACGGCAGTGCCAACTTCCAGCAGTACAGCTGCCCGAGTCTCGGAGCCAGAACCGTGCTACAACTGTTTGAGAAGTATTATAGTGAACTCATGTTGATGTCTCGGTGACCAAGTTCGCCTGATGTAAATCCAATGGAACCCATGTAGGTCGCTATCGGGCACCATCACCGAGTACGAAAATCAGTGGCCCATTATTGATGCGAATTACGTGACTTAGGCGCCGTCATCTAACGTCACATACCTCCAAAACACTACCAATAAACTGTCGGATCCGTGATAGGCAGAATCAGTAATGTATTTCGTTCCAAATACGTATAAACTAGCTATTAAGCAGGTGGTCATAATTTGTTGGCTCATCAGTGTATATCACGGAAAATATTAGAAAAATGGAAACAGGAAAAATAAAAATCACCTGGCAGCTGTAGGGTAGAAACTGTTTGACACTGCAATACGAGCAATGCATCTTATGACAATTTCCTTAAAACATTCGAACTTTCGCATTGTTTATCTGGAAATGACATTCCCGCTGAACGAGTGTTTTATCTTATGAATGTTTTGTGCACAAATGATAAAAACGCTCTTTCAGTATAGACCTTGAAAGCTGCGTTGATTAATAAGGTGAACTCTAATCACAGCTGTGTAAATTCTTACAAAATGTTTTGTAATAAAGTGGACCTACTGAAGATGATCCATCCATCAGCAAAATATCATTGAGCAACGACTCCTACACTGGTAATTCTACAGCATCGTTCAGTTGGTATGCATTCAGACATAATATATATGTAAATTATGCATTATTTATTTATTATTAGTTACGAAACTATCGCATTTATAACGAAACAACTTTACATTTTCTCTTTTCTCTATTGTTTCACTGAGAAAGATTTAAGACGTCCCTTCTTCTTGTTTCAAAAATATGGCAACGTACTGAAGTCCTCAATTTCTTTTTTCCCAGTAATTGTACTAACTCTGTCAGCTCTCATAGGGGATTCAAGTTCTAGCTTTTGAATTCCTATTTAAACATAATGACTGATAGTTATTGAAAGTCAGAACCACCTCTTATTCACAGAAATTTATAACGTCCACGTGATAATCGCGCCAGCTTCACACGAGATCATTGTTCACATTAATTTTCTGACACCTTTCAAACAATTCGTTTGAAATTATTGAGGAGTTTGAATTACCACAATTCAGATAATTGGTTCCATCTGAAGCACACTCTTTTAATTTTTGAACCTACAAAAAAACTAATTACTGGAAAGGAACTTGACTCTGGAAAATCTGCTCCCATATCCTTAATTCGATGATGATGTGATATCATTTGATATACATAACAAAAATATTATACTCAATTCTTGTTTCCTAATTATAACTACTGTTCGTTTATAGTCCTTCTATCTGCACGTAAACAGAATTAAATCAACATATTACAAGCATATTTTGCATGCATACTAAAACGACTGCCTGAAAGGAACTGCCATAATCATTGTGATGGGCTGATATAAAAATTGCCATCCACTCTATTTAAAATTATATCGAGAATAATTAAAGTTGTAACACATGTAAAATTGTGACGCATACTTCTCTGGGGCCATAGGAATTAGGAGCCTCTGCCGAAGGTACCCAATGGTTGTTCTGACAATGACAATGACGGAGGAGGTTGGAATATATTGTGTGTCACTTGACATTTAACTGTAATCTGCATTTTTGTTTCAATAATTTCACGGTAGCAACTTGTGTCGGAACCATATTGTTATTCACCTTGTGTATGATTTGGGTGTATGTTTCTATTGTGTTGAAAGTTAAGAGAATAAGGAAGTATGTTGTAAGATTTTTTTTTTTAAATTCAAACTGCTGTACCACCTCAGACATCTATGAAGTTGTAGACCTGTATCCCGAGAGGAAACATCAGCAAGGTAAGTCTATCCACAAGAGTTGTACGCTTAAGTACCTATTAAAGTACATTCATGGAGCTGGACTACAAGCCGAAAACAAAAACAGGCAGATCTCAATCCTGACTGTTTCGCTTATGGTCAGTCCATTTGGAGGCCTCGTTTCAATATAGTTATCACCTGAATGAAGTGTTTTCCACAACGAACATGTAATCAGATGGCAACTTTCAGGTTACAATAGAAGAACGAAATTCGGACCTAGATGAAGTAATGTATGATTTCTGAACATTGGTCTCCTCCTCAGTCCGTTATTAAATATTAGAAGGAGTCTTCGACACATGATGCCTGAGAAGAAACAGTCTCATTATAGTGAAAATAATTTTGAATGTGAAATACGCGGCATCAACAAGTCGCTGTTCAGCTTTTTGTATTCATATTGGTCAACTTGGATCCTTATCTGAAGGTTCCTATCATTCTTTCATTTTCTCCCCAAGTTGTGTTTGCCTTCTTCCCATCCATTATGTTCCTGATTTCTTTTTTGTGCTACAAGTGACATTCGAGTGTCATTTGCGTTTATTCTTAAAATAGTTTCTTCATATTACATATACATATGCTTCCTTGATAATGTTATTGTTACCGTTTCGCAGTTCCTACACTTGTTGCCTTCTTTTTCCAGTTATAGAACAATATCTTCTTTTATTATTCATTCAGCAGTGAAAATGTATTTGCCCTCGTTTCACCACTAATTTTTATATCTTCTGTATAGTTCAGTACATTCCACATTATTTGTCAATTTTCCAACTGTCTATTGTACTGTACATATTGCAACCTTTATTTTTCTGGTAATTTGGGAGCAAATACCTCCAATCATTTCAGCTTCCAGTTCGTTGTTAAGTATTAGCATGTATAAATTCGTTTTTGATGAACCATTTTTGTGGTATAGTGTTTCAGTCACGTATTTGTAGAGATCCATATCTTGCTTTATTTAACATTAGTTAATACTATTGCTATTCCTGTTTAACTAATTTGTATCCTCTAGTTGGTTCTGCTGTATGGTTTCTGCAACGTGTTTAAATTAACTATGATATTCTAATTTACCAACTTGTGTTACTATGTACTTTGGCCCACTCTTGGAATTAATCATTAATTTTGTTTTCTAAGATGAAATGCTGGCACAAGGAAATGCTTCTATTACAATTTCTGAACTTATTCCAAAAATCATCCTCAACAACTTGGCAGTTTAACTTAAAAACGTTATGTTTATTACCTGGAAATACTAATTCAAGTTTGTAATTTATCATCTCCATGGTTACAGTTGTTTTAATGCAGTTAAAGAGAAGAGGTGATAAGAGCTATAGTTTCTAACACAGTTTTTATTCCTAAGCTGAGAAGTTATTACAATAAATTCCACGTCCTAATCATGTGAATGTGGCGTTTCCCGGTAGCAGGGATTTGATCCGTTGCCGATTTTTGCTTACTATGTTGCTGCATCGTGTTATCGACCTTTGGGGTATACACAGCACGTGAATGGAAAATCAGTGCCAGGTGAGTTGCCATGAAGCCGCGTTGCGGTCGGCTGCTGGGTGCTGGGGTCGGAGAAGCGGCCCGTGGTTCCTGCCGGCACGGAGATAGCAGGCGACGCCACTGCCACCTGTCGGCGGCGACCCAGAAACTCTTGTCGCACGGAACTGGCGGTGCAGGGCTCTGTATCTGGACCAGCGCTGCCTACTGTAGAAAGCTTCTATCGAGGTTTCCAGACTTAGTGAAATACACTGCTCAGGGCATTGGCAGCAACAGTCCGCCGTGAGCTAACACAATTTCCTAAACACACATGCATTTCGATGCGAGATCATGAAAACATAGCATAAACAAGATCTGTACTACCTTAACACTCCAAGTACCGCTGGGTTAAGATAATACGAGCATGGGAAATATATCTCTCCCTTGTTTTCAAAGCTATTATTTTCAAAATACGTATATGACTTTCTTCCTCTGTGTCAACTGTATCTGATGATGTTTCATTCATTTCTGTAGTAAAAAAAAAATTGAAATTTATTCATGTTTCATTGCAGTGAGTATCACAAAGGCCAACACGAGCCAAACATAAACTGTTTGTTTATTTCCAGAATGTAACACTAATGAAAATAGAACGATCAGTATTATTTTGAACAGCTGTCACACGAAACAACTGCAACAACGAAAATGTTATTTCCTACCTATTTTTGTACCCACTCTTAGAGTTTCTTGTGTCAGTGGTTGTTGTACCATTCGTAATACGAGTGGGTTCAATACAACCCCATAAAAACGATGAAAAATCATTTTTGCCTTGTTTTTAAAGCTTTTCTTTTTAAATATATGATATTCCCTCTCTGAGTCAGTTCTGTCCAATGAAGTAACTATTCAGTTATATATTTATATTTTTGTACCCAAGTCTAAATTTTTTTGGTACTCACGCAGATTGAAGCGAGGAATGAAAATATGTACCAAGGCTAGGACTCGAGCCTGTGCTCGAATCCCAGTCTCAGTCAAATTTTCGTTCTTCGCTTCAGTCTGCATATACACATCCTAGATGTCTGATGCGTGATGTAATGTATTAAATTTTTAAAAAAATATTGTTTTGTGACTATTAGTGTAATGTAATAAAATAAAATATGAGCCGTGACTTATACAAAAAAGGAACACACATTAATGCAATGGCTCAACATAAAAGAGAAATAACTACTATAGGAATATTATTAACAGTGTAATACGTTGTTTAGCCCGGCGTGTATAAGGACTCAGTAAACTAGCTCAGTTCTCAGGGTAGTTACGTAATCGTCTACAATTAATTGTCCTTTTCTTATTTTTCCAACACTAGGCGCGTGAGAAGCCGTGTGCTTATTGCACCAGAGAATATTTGCCAAGTCTGTTCGATGTACACTACTGTAGTACCTAACTGAATGTCGTGGTTTCGTATCGATTCCCCAATGTAAGATAACAAGAGTAGCATCTACAAATGAAATCCTATAATGGAACTGGAATCCTGTGACCAGACCTATTCCGCCTGGAACGTTATCTCTTTATATAAAGAAAATCTGTAAGTAAAATTGTTAAATTATTAGTAGCTGCCTCCGGTCTCGTGGGATCTGAAATAAAGTTAATTGTCCTAACCGACGGCACGTCTCGTAGATGAGCTAAAAGAAAAATGTTAAAAAAATTTCTAGGACGGCGCCTAACAATGAAAATTCTTTGTTAAGGCCCATATCTACTTAAGGCAGTCTAGTTATCAGACTAACAAGAGATTGACCACGTTCTCAAAATTCTTTGGACAAAATAACCATTATATTTTTCGGGTTTTAGGTACAACTTATACACTCCTGGAAATGGAAAAAAGAACACACTGACACCGGTGTGTCAGACCCACCATACTTGCTCCGGACACTGCGAGAGGGCTGTACAAGCAATGATCACACGCACGGCACAGCGGACACACCAGGAACCGCGGTGTTGGCCGTCGAATGGCGCTAGCTGCGCAGCATTTGTGCACCGCCGCCGTCAGTGTCAGCCAGTTTGCCGTGGCATACGGAGCTCCATCGCAGTCTTTAACACTGGTAGCATGCCGCGACAGCGTGGACGTGAATCGTATGTGCAGTTGACGGACTTTGAGCGAGGGCATATAGTGGACATGCGGGAGGCCGGGGGGACGTACCGCCGAATTGCTCAACACGTGGGGCGTGAGGTCTCCACAGTACATCGATGTTGTCGCCAGTGGTCGGGGGAAGGTGCACGTGCCCGTCGACCTGGGACCGGACCGCAGCGACGCACGGATGCACGCCAAGACCGTAGGATCCTACGCAGTGCCGTAGGGGACCGCACCGCCACTTCCCAGCAAATTAGGGACACTGTTGCTCCTGGGGTATCGGCGAGGACCATTCGCAACCGTCTCCATGAAGCTGGGCTACGGTCTCGCACACCGTTAGGCCGTCTTCCGCTCACGCCCCAACATCGTGCAGCCCGCCTCCAGTGGTGTCGCGACGGGCGTGAATGGAGGGACGAATGGAGACGTGTCGTCTTCAGCGATGAGAGTCGCTTCTGCCTTGGTGCCAATGATGGTCGTATGCGTGTTTGGCGCCGTGCAGGTGAGCGCCACAATCAGGACTGCATACGACCGAGGCACACAGGGCCAACACCCGGCATCATGGTGTGGGGAGCGATCTCCTACACTGGCCGTACACCACTGGTGATCGTCGAGGGGACACTGAATAGTGCACGGTACATCCAAACCGTCATCGAACCCATCGTTCTACCATTCCTAGACCGGCAAGGAAACTTGCTGTTCCAACAGGACAATGCACGTCCGCATGTATCCCGTGCCACCCAACGTGCTCTAGAAGGTGTAAGTCAACTACCCTGGCCAGCAAGATCTCCGGATCTGTCCCCCATTGAGCATGTTTGGGACTGGATGAAGCGTCGTCTCACGCGGTCTGCACGTCCAGCACGAACGCTGGTCCAACTGAGGCGCCAGGTGGAAATGGCATGGCAAGCCGTTCCACAGGACTACATCCAGCATCTCTACGATCGTCTCCATGGGAGAATAGCAGCCTGCATTGCTGCGAAAGGTGGATATACACTGTACTAGTGCCGACATTGTGCATGCTCTGTTGCCTGTGTCTATGTGCCTGTGGTTCTGTCAGTGTGATCATGTGATGTATCTGACCCGAGGAATGTGTCAATAAAGTTTCCCCTTCCTGGGACAATGAATTCACGGTGTTCTTATTTCAATTTCCAGGAGTGTATTATAAGCTGGTACCGCAAGATGAGCTTTACACAAGAACGTCCTCTTAGGTCCGAATCCAAGCAGATAAGATAAGCGAATGACAAAGGAAAGATAATTCGTTCATAGAAGCGCAAGAGTCCATGGAATAACATCTCCATTGTAGTTCTATCTCTTCTTCTTTGACGTACTTGTCGATTATTTATAACATTTATCGTAATATTTAATTTACATTTTTTAAAACCCAAGTCCACGCAGGAGAAACAGTACAATGGCCCCTGGTATGGCTGGGACAAAAGGATGTATTTGAACCAGACATACCACAGTACTGTTCAGTTCTTCCACACGATTGTACATGCATGTTTATTCCGTTACTTGTAAAATTTGTTTGTGCGTGTTATCATTTAAAGTGCATGTTTTCTCAAGGGGTAAGGGAGAGGAAGTATAATCTTCTTATATGTATGACAGAAGTTTCAGTCCGGAAAAATGTTGACTAATCTCACTGGAAAACGACTTATCTATCCTGTTAAGATGGACATTACGTTTTCAGTTTGACAAGTCATGACATTATCATTTTGTCCACATTAGGATTTGATGTTATTTATAACATTTTGTCATCAACTGTCCTCAAACTTTCGTGCCGAAAATAGACCTTGGGCCGTCTGAACTATCGATCCTCACACGTGTGTTATGAGCCATGCATCACAGATCCACACCCTTAACTATTCTAAATTTTAAGTGAGGAACCATTTGCCCTAATCCCAGTTCTCAACTTCATAGATACAATCCACGTTTTCGCACTCTTCATTTCCTGATAGACCTCAACCTTAAACTTGGTGTCATGAAGTTACTTTCTCTACATGAGACGCTCTCTTCAGTTCTCAATACTGCCCCTCGGACACGTGCAATTAAATGGCTGAAGGCCACTACTAGAACAAGCAAACTATTATGTGGTCTCAATAGTGTTCTTAAGTAATCACAATATGATTCTTTATATTCACACACCGAGAAGTCAATTGTTAGTAACTACTTCACATTATTATTTCCAATTACATCGGTAGGTTCTTGTTCACATAATATTAAATCACATGTTATATTGGTTACTCACAAAAAAATTCACGATAAATTCTTATATTTAGAATATACACACAAAACTGACAACTGTCTTTTAATTCTACCTTCAATGCAATTTATTCCTTGCTGCTTCTTTTTGATTCGAAATCAAGTTTATCCTTCAGACTGAAGGTCTTATTACCACTATATCTTATCCTAAAACTACTAAAATATCAATGATATTGACTCATGAACATAAATTTTCTACCTTACCAAAGTATTTTACTATGTGCATTACAAGTCAAGAACAAATGCTCACTTGCTCAAGTGTCTGTCTGTAGGTACAATTTTAAGCTATGGTGTCGCTATAACCCGCGTTTCTTTCCTGAGTCGGGATACACCAGAATATAGCATCCTTCATTTGCAATTCTGAATATTTTGTGCGGTCCTGTGTAGATTATTTGCCATTTTGGGTTTACTTTCTTTATTTCTGATGCTTTTGGGTGCACCTTTAACAATACGAGGTCTCCTTCGCGGTATTGTTGCACCTTTTTTAATTGTTGGTCATATCGTCGTTTCCTGAGAGCCGCCTGCTGACTCAAAGCCCGCAGCGCCTGTTTCATTTTTTCCTCGAGACCATCCGCTTTTTTCACAGCTAGTAAGGCACTACTATAGGGAGAAAGGGACGGTTCAATGATTCCCCAATTCAACATTTTCTTTATTTCCTTCCACACAGCTTCACGTTTACTCCACGGCATGAAAGAAGAAGCATGACAAAACGTCTGATGCGGATGTATCTGCATATCATATACGTAGCCTTGAAGTATGCTGGGTTTTTCCGAAAATGTGCCAGCGTAATCACTCAATAATTTAGAGAGCTCATGCTGCTGCTCATCGGTTAAATATCCTGACTCCTTAACCTTGGATTGAATCTCCTGTCGTATCTGAACGACTTCTTCGTCATGTTGCTCATATGTTTCAGGATACGCCTTTAGTGGTACATTATCCTGAATATTGAGTATAAAGGGTTCTACTTCTATCTTTTCGAACCACCAACGATACCTATTGTGCCTTGCCATTGTTTCAATCGACGGTAATTGCAACTACCTGGTAGGCGTTCGCAGGAAGCACGAGCCCTGAGGGACGTAGATTATAGAACTCTTTCCCTCAGGATGTCCCATCCCAGGATGCAAGTTGCAGTTAAATTTTTAACAATGAGGAACGTGCATAATATCGCATCATTTCCTGTTTCTATTCCTGCCTGCACCTGGGCCTTGACACTTTGTGCCTTTCCCTTTAGCGCCCCCGTAATTTTACAATTCTGAACTGGCAACGTAGGCTGTCTCTTACTGTCGTTAATAACGTTAAATAAATCTTCAGACATGACTGACAGAGCCGCTCCTGTGTCAATCAAAACCTTAGCAAGTAGACCGTTTATTGTCACGTGTACTGCAGCCTGCACAATCTCTGTTTGCTGGTCAGAACATTTACGCGGTTCGGTGATTAATTCCTCCCACAAATCCTGACCGTCATTATAGCACAGCATTGCCATCCGATTATTGTTATTTTCGAGTCTGCCTTCGCTTCTATTCCTGGTGGTCGAGTGCCAAAGGCTTACATCGACCCCCTGCAATTTGTTGACTGGTTCTCCTCGGTTACTATTTGCACATTGTGCTGTCTATTCTCACTATTTTGTGAGGTACTTAGTTTATTAACCCATTTTGGAGTCGCAGTATTCTCCGGCATAGGAATAACCTCGACTCTATTAATCGGGACTCCCTGCTCAGTTCTATTTGACTGCGCCGACCAGTTAGCAGTCACATTCTGACGCCACTGGCCAACTTGTTTCATATTTTTAGGTTGAAAATTACTTCCGTATTCTCATCGTTTCTCCTTTTTCGATACATCGTGTCATTTCAATCCTAATTGGGCGAGCAGTTACCGCTCGACATACCACTTCCTCTACTCCCATTACCTCCCTTTTATCCATTCACTCTCTCATATCTATTGCCGCCACATTCATGTCCCCAATTCTTATTTCGGTTTTGATTTCTATAACCGTTATTTCTAGGTTTAGGGTTATTATTTATCCCCTCACCGTTATTGCTTTGTTGTCGTGCATCCTCTTGTTTCAAATCTAGAGAATCCACAACCGACATGATTGTTTCTAAATCGTTATCAGGTACGTGTACCAATTCTCTCCTTATTGAGTTCGGCAACTTAGATTTCAATATCCTAAGCACGTCGCATGTAGCGATCGGCTCGGACCAGTACCTTGTTTTGTTAATATAGTTTTCAAAATATTTTCTAGGTGTTCCTTGCTTGAAATTGTACATCTCCGGATTGTATACCTGTTTCCGCAATCTCTCTTGTATACTAGCCGACCAAAATTCGGCCATAAATTGATGCTAGAACTCACAAAAAGAATGAAAGTTCTCGGCAACTTCAGATGCCCATAATGCGGCATCTCCGGTAATATTTGAGATAACAAACTGTATCTTTTGCCTCTCCTGCCACGATGCAGGTCACACATTCTTTAAACTTTTTATAAATATTACTGGATGACAGGATTTTTTCTCTTCAGAAAATACCTGAAATTGTCTACGTTTCAGTAATGACTCTTCCTGTTTCAGTGTGCTCCGAGTGTGTGCTTCATTGCGAACAATTATCGGGTTACTTTTATCTGTATTCGCTGCGTGTGGACTGACAGTTACACTGTTTGCTAGTGGGTTTCCGCACGCGCCTCGATTTGAAGCGTAATTTTCGCCCTGCTGTGCATTACATGAACGACTGCAACAGGGGCTAGGTGCGGCACAGTTCGTGATTCTATTATCACTGTCATTCGCTGGCTTTTCTGTAATCTCGGGCCTTACGGGTTCGTGGTTCATGGAGGTACCTTGCTGACTCTTGTGTTCAACATGGTCAAGCATTACAAGCTTCACTTCAGCTTCTACCCTTCGCTCAATAGATTTCCTCGATGCCTTTGGTTAATTGCTTAACTTTGGCATCGAGGGATTCCTGCACCTCTTTGACCTCTGATACCTCTCCGGCCAAAGTATTTACTATATTGCGTAGTTCCTGTAAGTTTTTCTTCACTTCCGGTACCTCAGATTCAACCTTTTCTATTTCGCTGTTAACATGTTCTAATATGCGCTGGTCCCTATCGTCAAGAGCACGATTCAGTTCTTGTATCAACGCTTGTTCGCGTTTGACTATCCTCTCGTCCACTGTGGCGATTAGGCTAGTCTCAACTTTTTCGAAAAACTCATTCTGGCGTTGGATATCCTCCTCGCGCTCTCTTTACCTCTGCTGTTCCATTAATTATAATTTCCGGAATAGCTGTACAAGCATATCGCTTGGTTTTGTAAAGTTGACCTGCGCGAATTCCTTCTACTTCTTTTTCGCAGTTGATTTCTCTAGTGGTCTCGACATTCTCTTGTCTGCCTAGCGATTGTATACTCGGTTGAGAATATCAATCTGCGATACTACACTATCATGTGGGATCGTAGCTTGTTCATTTTCATTTGCTCCCGACCCTCCTATCAAAGATCCAGTAATATTCTCTAATTGGTCTTCACTTCCGTAATTCTCAACCTCCACACGGTTACGTCTATTATTTGGCCTAACCATGTTGCTAGCTGATACTAATCAGTTCACACACAAAATTCAGACTATTTCCTTCGCTTTAACTCCTCAAGTTTTTCATTCGCAGATTGTCACAGAATCTTTCCTCGATACAGACGTGTCCTGAAAGGTGGGTTGGAAGGGCAGGTCCTGTTTTATGGTAAGGTCCTTCACCTGAACTGAACCTACATGTTCTCTTTTTTTCTTTCCCGGCCTGACGTAAAATGTGTATTGCATAATAGACTAGAAAGAAATCTACTGGTTACCTGTGACTTTGTATGAAAAGTGATCGATGCTGATCGAATAGGTGCAATGGAACTTGGTGTGACAATGTCATGATTGCATACAATGTAATAACCGTTCCAAGTAAATAAAACTACTTTTTAAAAGTTTTTCAAGAAGGGTCGTCGAGCAGATGCGCGAAACTATAGGCCTATATCTCTGACCTCGATCTTCTGTAGAATTTTAGAACATGTTTTTTGCTCGCGTATCATGTCCTTTCTGGAAACCCAGAATCTACTCAAAGTGTTGTACTGATGTAGGAATAGTAATTACTCTGACCGTCCAAACTTTCCACGGGCCAGTATTTATAGCACGACAGCATCAGAAGTGAGAAATTTTAAATGCCTTGCCGGTCTCCTTGAACTGTGCTGCAGTATACTGCTGAATTGATGCTCACCGCCATTCACCCTTTACGCTGCATGACCTCGTTTACAGGTACCTCTTTGTCTGTAGTAGCAGAACAGCTAGCAAAAACAAAGCTTAGTTGGAGCAAACAGGTTTCCACTGAGGTGACAAACGTTGTTGGATACCTCGCCACATCGTGTCGGACATCCTTTTGCAGGCGTTATCAGGAGCTACTACAAAACTTTAAAGCCAGAAAATGAGAGTCTTGCCACTCCGCCAGTAACAGAACTCAGCTAGTGGTCGCCCGGTCGGGGCTGAGTTCCTGCTTCTGAGTCTGCGCATTAGGCCGCCAGTCTGCTCGAGTTGGTCCGGCAACGGTCATTGGCGGTTGGATCGATCGGTTGGTCGGTCGCGCACCGAGACACGAGATGACTTGTCCGCCTTGAGCGTCGGCGCATGTGAGGTCCCCACGTGAGTCCAGTGGGCAGTGCCGTATAGAAGGGGTAGCGGCTTCGCGGTTCACACGAGAGCAACAGGAGCGAATCCACGACATCGGGCTGGCCGGGGAGAGCTGCGACGCCGTGAGACGGGAGATCGGCGCGCCTTCCTGCGTCCGAGGAAGCGGCTGGCAGCGGACGATTCGGGAGAGCATTGGTGGTGCTGCGGCAGGTCTTCGCCTGAATTGCAGTTTATTAGAAGTTAAGTGATTCGTGATATGTTGTTTCAGTTACTTGCTAAATTCTACTTGGTTTTTTTTTTGGTGAGGTCACCAGCCGCTTTGTTTTGGGGTCGTCCCACCATTCTTCTCCGTTTTCCCACCCGCGGTAAGGTGGTTATTTGTGAATTGGGTGGTCCGTTTTTCCCTTGTGGAATTGGGGAGGTTTAGAGCAACCTGCGGGAGAGCGTTTTGCGGGTGCTGCACCAGGTCTTTGCCAGAAATCGCAGTTATCAGAAGTTAAGTGATTCGTGATATGTTGTTTCAGTTACTTGTTAAATTCTACTTGTTTGTTTGGTCAGTCTCTCGTCCCAGCTTGTTCGTCTGTCTCTCGTCCGCATTTGTTAGGCAGTTAGTGTCCGTCTGTCTGTCTGTCGGTCTGCCGTACGTTAATTGCTGCCTCTGTTATGTTTGCCGGATTCGGTGTTAACGAATTTATAGAATTAAGGTGTAAAGTTCGAATTCCTTATATATGTTTTTTATCTTGCATATCAGCTTGCGATGCGGTATATGTGTAAAGTAGAGCATGTTGTACACTTTATGTAAGTCTGAATTTCATGGGTCTTATTTAAATAGTCATTTTTATAAAGTTGCCACCCTTCCACCGTAAGAGTATTTTAAAAACAAATTGCACTTTTGGTTGCAAATAATTTCTTAGTGTGAGTGTTTGTACCATTTCCATTCCTATTACAAAGTGCATAGTTAATGTGTTTGTGTGAGTTGTGAAAATTTTAAGTTTAAAGTAATCTGGTGTGTTGCAGTTTGTAAGGGGTCAGGCAAATCCAACACCTTCCATGAAAACACTGACATGATAGCAAATCCGGCAGTATGTCTCATAGCTCCGAATAAATCCTAACATTAAATTAACCAAAGTAATACGATCAATGAGTGAGAAAATGGAATACCACACACTAACACAAGAACGCCTAAATGCATGTCATACCTTCCCACCGTGAAACAGACTCAGTTCCGAGAGAAGAAACGAGGACAGAAGCCGAGAGCACCGTCGTGTAGGCTAGGAAGCCCTACGATAAGGGACGGACACCCACGTCGCCAGCCAACCGCCAGGACCACCCCCCCTCCAGCACATGTTAAAAGATAGAGCCCTCCAGAATAACAGTATAGATCTTACGACAACACTAAAAGGACCACACCAGCTGAAAGTTTTAGCGTGAGACTATACGCGTCTCTGTTACGTTGCAAACGTTAAAAACATTTCCCCACCACGAAAAGTATAATGTTTCTTATTGGATAGACAGAATTTTTGTAGGCAGAGCTTAAGGTTAACATTAAAACCCTGACTGGTCAGTTGAAAACACAGCCTGATACCTTTTTTTTTTAAACCAACTTCGGTAAATTGTAGTAAGGAGAAGTTAGGAGAGAGTTGATTCCGAGACGGCGAGATGCGTGGAGCTGCGCCGCCTGCCGCCCCCTGACGCTGCCTAACCAACGACAAGGTAATGAACGTATGCGATACCACATAAGGCTTCACTCAGAACTGCAGAAGTCTCATCTGTTACACCCCATTTTTGCATAATACTAATGTCGATCATCAATTAAAGCTCATGGTATTCACATTTGCTACTAGATTTTTCTGTTATATAATTATTGAGAAGCCGCATCAGCCACTGTAATTTACGACAAGTTAAATAAGTAATTAAAGATGACTGAGGGTCACTGTAGACCATTTTTGATAGTTTTCTCTTTCATGAAACTTCATTTAAATCTAGATTATAGTGTGATATGGCATAGGTGATCCTTCGATCCATTGTAGAACTTGGAAACCCATTCAGGGAATATTCGTTCACATTTTGGTTGAACGCAGTTGGTTTTTATCATCCTGTATTAAAATATTTCCTTTTATCAATAGTGCAATTTATAAACAACATATTGTGAGTAGAATAAAATTTTCAATGGTAAACTTAACTGCTTTTTCGACGTTATTTTACCAGCTAACTAAAAAGAGGAAAGCCTTGAACCCCTTCCACTAAATATCGTTAGTATAAAGATTCTTATACAGGGAGTGCAGTGGAGCTGACGCTGAAATCATTAAGTATTTGATTATATCATCGCTAGTCTCACTGAACTCTTCTGAACTCTACGTGTCATGTGTGGTCTGGCGTCTCCTTACCAGCAACAGGTCCCAGGTTCAAACTAGTCAATTCCCTAAAAAACACGCCCAGAGCGTCGTTGTGCGAAAGTGCTAGGGAAACACGACTTAGATCAAACAGACACCACGCAGAATGTTAGAAGATTTGCACCAGTGTAGTCTTTCACAGGTGTTGAAAGGGAGCGGCAAGCTTCTCAGCCCGAAGGCACATACAGTCAATCTTGTTCTTTCTGCCTCTAAATAATATTGTAACTTGACATTTCGAAGGTGCTTTTCCGCTTATAAATTTTAAATCTTTTTTGGAAAAGGCTTTTATGAATGAAATTCCTAATTGTTAAAGGTAATCTCATTTTCATCAGTTAGACCCTGGCAACCACTTCCACGCTCACCTAGTTTGATTAAATGTGTTAATGTTCTTGATTAATCGTTAGTAAATAAAGCTAATTCTTTATGAAAAGATTTTGAAAGTAAATTCACGGTTCACCAGGTAGATGTCATTTTCATTGACTTCCGGAAGGCGTTCGATACAGTTCCGCACCGTCGCCATATAAACAATGTAAGAGCCTACGGAATATCAGACCAGCTGTGTGGCTGGATTGAAGAGCTTTTAGCAAACAGAACACAGCATGTTGTTCTCAATGGAGAGACGTCTACAGACGTTAAAGTAAGCTCTGGCGTGCCACAGGGGAGCGTCATGGGAACATTGCTTTTCACAATATATATAAATGACCTAATAGATAGTGTCGGAATTTCCATGCGGCTTTTCGCAGATGATGCTGTAGTATACAGAGAAGTTGCAGCATTAGAAAATGGCAGTGAAATGCAGGAAGATCTGAAGCTGATAGGCACTTGGTGCAGGGAGTGGCAACTGACCCTTAACATAGACAAATCTAATGTACTGCGAGTACATACAAAGAAGGATCCTTTATTGTATGATTATATGGTAACGAACCAAACACTGGTAGCAATTACTTCTGTAAAATATCTGGGAATATGCGTACGGAACGATTTGAAGTGGAATGATCATATAAAATCAATTGTTTGGTAAGGCGAGTACCAGGTTGAGATTCATTGGGACAGTCCATAGAAAATGTAGTCCATCAACAAAGTAGGTGGTTTACAAAACACACGTTCAACCTATACTTGAGTATTGCTCATCAATGTATGATCCGTACCAGGTCGGGTTGACAGAGGGTATAGAGAAGATCCGAAGAAGAGCGGCGCGTTTCGTCACAGGATTATTTGGTAAGCGTGATAGCGTTAAGGAGGTGTTTAACAAACTCAAGTGGCAGACTCTGCAAGAGAGGCGCTCTGCATCGCGGTGTAGCTTGCTGTCCAGGTTTCGAGAGGTTGCGTTTCTGGATGAGGTATCGAATATATTGCTTCCCCCTACTTATGCCTCCCGAGGAGATCACGAATGTAAAATTAGAGAGATTCGAGCGTGCAAAGAGGCTTTCCTGCAGTCGTTCTTCCCGCGAACCATACGCGACTGGAACAGGAAAGGTAGGTAATGACAATGCCACGTAAAGTGCCCTCCGCCGCAGACCGTTTGGTGGCTTGCGGAGTATAAATGTAGATGTAGACGTAGATCTGTAATCAGTATGATGCTGTTCTTCCTGTTCGAGCTCAATTTCGGTTGCATTGAGACACTTTTTTGTATTTTCATTTATGCACGTTCCGAGTACTCTTTTCTCTGTCTCGGATTTCCTGACTGTTTCTGAAGCGTTAACTGTTTTAATAACTAATTTCACTTAGGTATGTTGTTTTTTTATTGTGTAGCTGTTTTGCAGTTTGTGGGTATGTGTTCATAGTGATATATAGTGATATACAAGGTGTTACACAATGGTGGGGGCAAACTCTCAGAAAACATTTCTGGAACACAGCAGAATAAAATGTATTATTTAGACATAGATCTGGATATGTTTTGTTTCCGTGTTAGAACTCATTTTCTAGTTTTCCTCATAATCACGTTAATCACGGAAACATGCTGAAATAGAACGTACCAGCACTACACGAAACGTTTTCTTACGCAAAATGTTTAAAATATCCTCTGGTTTTCGTTTGGTTAGAATGTACCGTGAGTTTTGATTATTAGGTTCACAGCCAGTGTTTGCTGTTTCACTTGGTCGATAGTAGTGTTGACACGTGACTCACTTCTTTATAATTCTATCATCAAGCACATTGCATCACCTGTGTAGTGTTCACCACGGACCTGGTGCAATAAAAGTGCACCGAAATGTGGATTTCGCGGATGCCCTCTTGCTGTGAGGATTAGCGGATGGTAATGGCCGAGGCGCTCTATGTTTGTATCGAGAGAGATTTCCAGCTGATAGGAGGACGTTCGAAGCAACTGATTGTCGTCTTGAGGAACACGGGTCGTTTAAGCATTCTACTCGCGCCTGCAGAAGGACTAGACGGACGAGGACGCCTCAGCTGGGGAGGAAGTCCTTCGTGCAGCAGAAAACAGCCCAAGTGTTAGCATAATGTAAGTATCTACAACATGTAACGCTGACCACATGACTGTGTGGAGAATGCTACATTACAACCTGCGGCACCTGTATCATCTACAATGTGTGCAAGCACCATCGGCAGCTGATTATTTTTCTACATAGGTACACTTCTGCAAATGGTTCCCTCAACAATGTCCCAATCCGTACTTTAGTTTAAATTTGCGTATAAGGCTTCGTAGCAAAGCAGGTGGTTAATATGTTGAAGAGCTGTAGAAACTGCTCTCTAACATGTAAATAAAGCTATCCAGACTCTTGATCATATAACATATTGTCTTCCCCTACGTGTGAGGAATCTTACCTGAAAGTTTGGCCATACCTTTAAATAACACCCTACCTTGTAATTTCGTCAGTTTGTTTATTGTTTTAAGCAACGTAGGTTTTTGATTGAGGCTCTATGTTATAATTACTCGTAAATATTTAAATTGGTCTAATTTTCAATACCAGTGGTAATTAAGGAAACATAATGTATGCTTTCTTCGAAGAATATTTTGAAACAAATTTTCTGTGCCGTCTCCTGTGGTGATTTAACTTGTTATTGCGCTCCCAGAACTATATCTGAAATTCTTACATTTTGGATTTTTACTTGTTGTTGTTGTTGTGGTCTTCAGTCCTGAGACTGGTTAGATGCAGCTCTCCAAGCTACTTTATCCTGTGCAAGCTTCTTCATTTCCCAGTACCTACTGCAGCCTACATCCTTCTGAATCTGCTTAGTGTATTTATCTCTTAGTCTCCCTCCACGATTTTTACCCTCCACGCTGCCCTCCAGTACTAAACTGGTGATCCATTGATGCCTCAGAACATGACCTACCAACCGATCGCTCCTTCTAGTCAAGTTGTGCCACAAACTCCTCT
Organism: Schistocerca piceifrons; assembly: GCF_021461385.2. NCBI lineage: Eukaryota > Metazoa > Arthropoda > Insecta > Orthoptera > Acrididae > Schistocerca > Schistocerca piceifrons. The sequence goes on from NC_060140.1 coordinate 65,873,058, forward strand.
TCTCCCCAAATCTGTTCAATACCTCATCATTAGTTATGTGATCTGCCCATCTAGGCTTCAGCATTCTTCTGTAGCACCACATTTCGAAAGCTTCTATTCTCTTCTTGTCTAAACTATTTATCGTCCATATTTCACTTCCATACATGGCCACACTCCATACAAATACTTTCAGAAACTACTTCTTGACGCTTAAATCAATACTCGATGTTAACAAATTCTCTTCTTCAGAAACGCTTTCCCTGCCATTGCCAGTCTACATTTTGTATCCTCTCTACTTCGACCATCATCAGTTATTTTGCTCCCCAAATAGCAAAACTCCTTTACTACTTTAAGCGTCTCATTTCCTAATCTAATTCCCTCAGCATCACCAGACTTAATTCGACTACATTCCAATACCCTCGTTTTAGTTTTGTTGATGTTCGTCTTATACCTTCCTTTCAAGACACTGAATATTCCGTTCAACTGCTCTTCCAAGTCCTTTGCTGTCTCTGACAGAACTACAATGTCATCGCCGAACTTCAGAGTTTTTATTTCTTCTCCATGGATTTTAATGCCAACTCCGAACTTTTCTTTTGTTTCCTTTACTGCTTGCTCAGTATATAGATTGAATAGCATCGCTACCACTGCTTCCCCTTCATGTCCCTCGGCTCTTATAACTGCCATCTGGTTTGTGTACAAATTGCAAATAACCTTTCGCTCCCTGTATTTTACCCCTGCCACCTTCAGAATTTGAAAGAGTGTATTCCAATCAACGTTGTCAAAAGCCTTCTCTAAGTCTACAAATGCTAGAAACTTAGGTTTGCCTTTCCTCAATCTTTCTTCTAAGATAAGTCGTAGGGTCAGTATTGCCTCACGTGTTCCAACATTTCTACGGAATCCAAACTGATTTTCCCCGACGTCGGCTTCTACCAGTTTTCCCATTCGTCTCTAAAGAATTTGCGTTAGTATTTTGTAGCTGTGACTTATTAAACTGATAGTTCGGTAAGTTTAACATATGTTGACACCTGCTTTCTTCGGAAATGGAATTATTATATTTTTCTTGAAGTCTGAGGGAATTTCGCCTGTGTCATACATCTTGCTCACCAGATGGTAGAGTTTTGTCAGGAGTTCTAACTGAATGTTGTCTACTCCCGGGGCCTTGTTTCGACTCAGGTCTTTCAGTGCTCTATCAAACTCTTCACGCAGTATCATATCTCTCCCTATATATTCCTTGCACCTTCCTGCTTTCCCTTCTTTGCTTAGGACTGGGTTTCCATCTGAGCTCCTGATATTCATACAAGTGGTTCTCTTTTCTCCAAAGGTCTCTTTAATTTTCCTGTAGGCAGTATCTATCTTACCCCTCGCGAGATAAGCCTCTACATCCTTACATTTGTCCTCTAGCCATCCCTGCTTAGCCATTTTGCGCTTTCTGTCGATCTCATTTTTGAGAGGTTTGTATTCCTTTTTGCCTGCTTCACTTACTGCATTTTCATATTTTGTCCTTTCATCAATTAAATTCAGTATCTCCTCTGTTACCCAAGGATTTCTACTAGCCCTCGTCTTTTTACCTACTCGATCCTCTGCTGCCTTCACTATTTCATTCCTCAAAGCTTCTTCTACTGTATTTCTTTCCTCTATTCCTGTTAATTGTTCCCTTATGCTCTTCCTGAAACTCCATACAACCTCTGGTTCTTTCAGTTTATCCATGTCCCATCTTCTTAAATTCCCACCTTTTTCCAGTTTCTTCAGTTTTACTCTACAGTTCATAAACATTAGATTGTGGTCAATGTCCACACCTGGCCCTGGAAATGTCTTATGATTTAAAATCTGGTTCCTAAATCTCCGTCTTACCATTATACAGCGTGATTCAAAAAGAATACCACAACTTTAAAAATGTGTATTTAATGAAAGAAACATAATATAACCTTCTGTTATACATCATTACAAAGAGTATTTAGAAAGGTTTTTTTTTTCACTCAAAAACAAGTTCAAAGATGTTCAATATGGCCCCCTCCAGACACTCGAGCAATATCAACCCCTATACTCCAACTCGTTCCACACTCTCTGTAGCATATCAGGCGTAACAGTTTGGATATCTGCTGTTATTTCTCGTTTCAAATCATCATTGGTGGCTGGGAGAGAAGGCCGATACACCATATCCTTAACATACCACCATAAGAAAAAATCGCAGGGGGTAAGATCAGGGCTTCTTGGAGGCCAGTGATGAAATGCTCTGTCACGGGCTGCCTGGCTGCCGATCCATCGCCTCGGGTAGTTGACGTTCAGGTAGTTACGGACAGATAAGTGCCAATGTGGTGGCGCTCCATCCTGCTGAAATATGAATTGTTGTGCTTCTTGTTCGAGCTGAGGGAACAGCCAATTCTCTAACATCTCCAGACACTGTAGTCCAGTTACAGAAGCACCTTCGAAGAAAAAGGGACCAAAAACTTTATTGGCTGAAATGGCACAGAAAACGTTCACCTTAGGCGAGTCACGTTCATACTGAGTTGTTCCCCGCGGATTCTCAGTGCCCCATATACAGACATTGTGACGGTTGACTTTCTCGTAAGTGTGGAAAGTTGCTTCATCACTAAACACAATCTTTGAAACGAAAGATTATTCTGTTTCCATTTGAGCAAGGATAAAATCACAGAAATCGACTCTTTTGATCTTATCAGCTGCAGACAGTGCTTGAACCAATTTCAGACGAAAAGGTTTCATAACTAACCTTCTTCGTAGGACTCTCCATACAGTTGATTGTGAAATTTGCAGCTCTCTGCTAGCTCTGCGAGTCGATTTTCCTGGGCTGCGAACAAATGCTTGCTGGATGCGTGCTACATTTTCATCACTCGTTCTCGGCCGTCCAGAACTTTTCCCTTTGCACAATCACCCATTCTCTGTAAACTGTTTATACCAACGTTTAATACACCATCTATCAGGAGGTTTAACACCATAGAGCTTTCTGTTGAGCGGTCGCCATCTTAGCATCAACTGACGCTGAGGCCTAGTCAACAGCGCCTCAAGCGAACAAATGTACAACTAAATGAAACTTTATAGCTCCCTTAATTCGCCGACAGATAGTGCTTAGCTCTGCCTTTTTTCGTTGCAGAGTTTTAAATTCCTAAAGTTGTGGTATTCTTTTTGAATCACCCTCTATAATCTATCTGAAACCTGGTAGTATCTCCAGAGTTATTTCATGTATACAACCTTCTTTCATGATTCTTGAACCAAGTGTTAGCTATGATTAAGTTATGCTCTGTGCAAAATTCTACCATGCGGCTTCCTCTTTCATTTCTTAGCCCTAATCCATATTCACCTACTACGTTTCCTTCTCTTCCTTTTCTTACTGTTGAATTCCAGTCTCCCTTCACTACCTGAATAATTTCTTTTATCTCATCATACATTTCATCAATTTCTTCATCATCTGCAGAGCTAGTTGGCATACAAACTTGTACTACTGTATTAGGTGTGGGCTTCGTGTCTATCTTGGCCACAATAATGTGTTCACTATGCTGTTTGTAGTAGCTTATCCGTACTCCAACTTTTTTATTCATTATTAAACCTACTCCTGCATTACCCCTGCATTTTTACTTTAGGATCATTTATTTCCAGACTTACTGTCCCTACCTTAAACTGGTTGCATTTGTCCTTCTCTTACATCCTCTGTATTAACAACACGATCGTCATGTGCAACGTTACAATCTATGTCTGCGCTGTTAAGGCAGATTACACGGACGCCTCCTGGCACAGCGCCCCTATTGAACGCCATTGGACGTGGTGGCCGCGGCACCTGTAACTGCGCGCCGTATCCGCAGCAGTCTATCAGAGCCCATTTGACGGTGGCCGCGGACGCCACAGCCGCCACCGTATTGCTGTTTCGCGCCGTCTCCACGTGGCCCAGTAATGGCCTAATGAGCGACTCGCCTGCTGATATCCCATCGTGTCTGCCGCATTGCCCCCACCACGTCGTATGTAGCCGCTTATGCTCCTGTCGCGGTCGCCATCCTTTGCGGTGATTTCTGTACCGTTCCTGGAGGCTACAGATACCAAATCAATGGATCAAAGTTTTGATAGCACTGTGATTACTAAATGACTGTCTACAAAATGTCAGAATTCAAAAGGGCAAAACATCTGTAAATGAACTATGCTTCGAGCAAAATAAAACTGGCCTGAAAAATAATTCCGTGTAACTTAATATAAGCAATCCATCTTACAACATTGGGTTCACGTGATGATAGTGTAATTTGGGTTTACTACCTTAAGATGCATGCAGTTATTTTCCAGGACAGTTTTATTTTACCCACCCCGCATAAGTTCTGAGTAAAGCTACTAAGAATAGTGTGCAGATTATTGTTCAATAAGTTGTGCCAACGTCACTATCAAGGGGCATGAAAACGAAATATGAGCAATCTCCGTGTTCAATTGTATCTAGTCGAACTTTACTTCTCACATGAAACTTCACTAACTGTCCTTTGACTATGGAGCAGAAAGAGACGAAAAAACATTTGCCATTCTACTTACTCTCAGCCCACTTAATATGCTTCACAATATTAATTTCAGTTTACTATAAGAGTGTGTGTTTGTATGTTTCACACCTTGCAGAACAGGAAGAACGAACGTATTTCAAATTTGAGCCTTCAGCCTTCTAGCTTTCAGAGAGATGAAAAGGCTAACTAGTTACCGAAATAACTATTGCCGGCAGTCAGACTCAATTTACACAGACTTTATATTCGGTTACAAGGAAGCCTTAAGAAATTAAGCAACGTTCGAAGCAACTGCTAGTCAAGTAAACCCCTTGTATAACTTGGTTTTTGTGATCCTCAGTCTGGAGGCTGGTTCGATGCAGGCAACAAGACACATGGGAAAATTGTCGTCTTGAGGAACACGGGTCTTTTAAGCATTCGACTCTCGCCTGCAGAAGGACTAGAAGGACGAGGACGCCTCAGCTGGGGGGGAAGCTCTTCGTGCAGCAGAAAACAGCCCAAGTGTTAGCGTAATGTAAGTATCTACAACAAGTAACGCAGACCACATGACTGTCTGGAAAATGCTACATTACAACCTGAATCACCTGTATCATCTACAATGTGTGCAAGCACCATCGGCAGCTGATTATTTTCCTGCACAGGTACGCTTCTGCAAATGGTTCCCTCAACAATGCGCCAATCCGTACTTTAGTGTAAATTTGCGTATAAGGCTTCGTAGCAAAGCAAGTGGATAATATGTTGAACAACTGAAGAAACTGCCCTCTAACATGTAAATAAAGCGATCCGGACTCTTGATCATATAACATATTGTCTTCCCCTACGTGTGAGGAATCTTACCTGAAAGTTTGGCCATACATTTAAATAATACCCTAGCTTGTAATTTCGTCAGTTTGTTTACTGTTTTATGCAACGTTGGATTTTGATTGAGGCTCTACGTTATAATTTCTCGTAAATATTTAAATTGGTCTAATTTTCAATACCAGTGGTAATTAAGGAAACATAATTTACGCATTCTTCGAAGAATATTTTGAAACAAATTTTCTGTGCCGTCTCCTGTGGTGATTGACTGCTAGTCAAGTAAACCCCCTGTATAACTTTGTTTTTGTGATCCTCAGTCTGGAGGCTGGTTCGATGCAGGCAACAAGACACATGGGAAAACTGGGTAAACAGTTAATTATTTCAAAAGTAAACCCTATAGCAGTTAATACATTTATCGCACGGTCAATGCCTTCATGGAAAAATGTTTGCAGCTGCCTAGCAACCATGATTGTACCCAGACGGGCACCTCTTCGTCCGTAGCAGATCGACGGCTACGAACGTCTTTCTTCAGGGCTCCAAGAATATGAACATCGAATGGAGAGAAATCGGGATTGTATGACAAATGTGTAAGGTCTTCCCAGCGAAACATCTGCGGTGTACTCCAAACAATAGGCACGCTAACTCCTCGAAAGTATAATGATGTTTTCTTTCACTGAAATGGCCCGCTGGTCATTGAGTTTCTGAAACACGGCGCCATAAATACTGCACAGTGGTAAGTGAACACTTCGCAAAAACTGAAGTTCGCCATCAAGTCTAAACGCCCGGTATCGTTGACGGAGAGGATTATTTTGTTGCAGGATACTGCCCAGCCACCTTTTGGCAGTCCTGATTCGACCACTCTGCAGAAGTTTCGCTGAGAAGCGGTCACACATTCTCCATACAGTCCCCACCTCTGCCCACGCGATTTTGATATTTTTGGAGCTCTGAGATATTCACGGCTGTTGATTTGCTTCTGACGAAGAGATGCACGCTATGCTGCTATCAGGATTCCGTAAACGACTTGAAATTTTTCCATTAAGGTAATGATCATCTAGTCTCACAGTTATGGCGATTACTTTTGAAACAATAAAAAGTTTACTTACATTTTTCCATCTGTCACGTTTTCGTTTTACTGTCCCCTATGGCTACTGAATTCATCCCTTGGTCTCCTGCCCCAATTTTTACGCCCACCCTTCCCTCCATTACCAAAGTGACGATTATTTGCTGCCTCAATATGTCCCCTGTTAACTGATGCCTTCTTTGAGTCAAGTTGTACCACGAATTTCTTTTCACCCGTATCAGATCCAGTACCTCCGCTTTAGTTATTCGATCTACCTATCTAATCTCTCGCACTCTTCTGTAGCACCACATCTCAAAAGCTACTGCTCTCGTTTTTTTTCGGAGGGAGATCCCCGAATTTTAGAGACAGTCCCACAAGCTGTGGCTAACTCATGTCTACGCAGTATGTTTTCTTAGAGGAATGCTAGGTACGCAGGAGAACTTCGACGTTCGGCAGGTAGGAAATGAGGTACTGGCTGAAGTAAATCTGTGAGGCCGGGTCATGTGTCGCGGTTGGGTAGTTCAGCGGGTAGGGTACTTGCCCGGATTCGAGCCCGGTCCTACACACAGGATCAGCCTACCAGATAAGACTGTGTAGCACTTAATTTTTTTTCGATGTCAACAAATTTCTCTTTTGCAGAAATCTGACTCGTACTGTAGTCAGTTTGCATTTGATATCTTCGCTATATATCATCATTCATTTTGATGCCCAAATAGCAGACTTGATCTGCTACTTTTGGCGTCTCATTTTCTATTATAATTTCTATAGAATCTTCGGATTTAACCCCACCACGCTTGTTTTACTTTTGTTGATGTCCCTCCCATAAAACTTTCCAAGACACTGTCCAGTCTAGTCAATTGCTTTTCAGATGTAGTTTGACATCTGCAAAACTAATAGTTATGTCGTCTTCTTCTTTAACACTAATTCACGTCCAAATTTATTTTACTGTTTTCTTCATCTTCGGATTAATTAACACCCGTAGGCGTTACTCAAGCACTGCTTCACTGTCATCTCGGCGTGTTATCTCCAATGTTCGCTTGTCTTACTCTGTCCTTTTAAGGAGAGAATTTCACTTGAGCATTGACAAAGATCCTCAACAAGACGATTAGCTAGACTAAGAAGTATTGTGTCCACATTTTCTCTAATAATGATCACCTGGGAAAATACTACATTAATTACGATGGTGGAAAAAATATAGGATACGGGTCATATGCTCCACATTGGGTTATCACAGGGAAGCGCAAGTTACAAACTTAGTAAAATGATAAGAGTACTTTCAACATTGCAGCCCAGTCAGCAATCGTGATAAACTAATATATAAGAAACTATCAGCCTCGATTGCGGTAATGAACCCAACCGTTACCTAGGTTTCAGCCCAAGTAATTGAGCCTTCTTCAGAAGATATATCTCCTTCTATTATATGTCTGCAAGGGCATGGTCTAGAAATAAAACTTAAACAGCCTGAATAGGCGTACTCACATTTTAAATATGCGGTACTTAGTATCTATGTACCTGTACTTGGTATCTGTGTACCGGTGTATAAAACAGGGCCTACTGCGGAGGCCCACATGCAGCAACGTTCACTGAATGGCGGGTAAGATGACACTTTTGGTTGGCCCTCCGTTCATCTAGACCGTCAGTTGCTCAACAGTCGTACATTTATTCGCCTGTACAGGTCTCTAGATGCATCGTTAACGTCTGTCATCTATGGCTCGTATTGCACCACAGTTCCCTCGGTGCTGGTTTTGGATAAAGTCATTTTTCCATGCATAATATACTTAAACGATGGCAGCACGCATCTATGGCTCGTATTGCACCACAGTTCCCTCGGTGTTGGTTTTGGATAAAGTCATTTTTCCATGCATAATATACTTCAACGGTGCAGCACGCGAACGGTTTACAAACTTAGCCACTTCGGGAGTGATTTTACCCTTGGCCCAGAAGCCAATTATTGTACCCTTTTGGGCCTCAGATGAACAGCTCCATTTGCACTGTTTTCAGCGTCCCACTGAGACGCTACATACACTCTCTACTGCTAGCGTTGCTACATGCTGTCTGTGAGTGGTTATAAAATGGTGACATCAAAGATAATCGCTGGTCACATTATTATGACTGGACCTTGTAGTAAACATTCTGCCTGTTCTGGCAATGGCAGTCATCACTCAAATGCGTGGACAAGTAGCTACAGCATCATCGAGCAGCATCATCAAGTAGGCGAAGCAGCTGGTCTATGACCCTTCAGTTAGCCCTGATGGTTCTGTGGTTCCAACTGGTGCCACTGAGGCGAAGGCAGCCATTGGGCGCCATCGCCGACGCTGCAACGAATCTGTGAGGGTGCTCGGTTGAATTCTGGACGTCTGCACACCGGTGTCAGTTTTTCTGGGCAGTTTGCGGTGTGCACATGTCCAGCTGTAGGCTCCCTTCCTGCAGAGCTGACTCCCATCTCATGCTGTAACAGCATCCCACTGCGACAGTCTACTCACTGGCCACCTGCTAACGATACCTTGCTACTGGCCGAAGTCGTCAACTGTTGTATGGAAGCAGCATTTAATAATGAATGTTGGTGCTCAATAGACGTTTTTGACTCCGTGTACCGGCGCGGTACAAGTAGATACTAGGCTTATTCCACTGCCTCCATGCAGAAGCCTTTCTGGAGTAGAAGTGGCCATTCTGCGGTTCTGGTGTCGTCATACTCGTATTTGCCAATCCAAACTCCACCCCATTAAGAAAGATATAAGAACTGTCATGATGTATTCTGCGCATGTTACTACGAGACGTTATCAAAGGCAATGGCGATGTGTCATGTATCAATACATGATTTTTTTTTTCAAGAGCCTGCAGAATATATTATTACAGGACAGCCACAAGTACGGATCTCTTTCCTACTCAATGAGCCTTGTTGTGCTGCTAGGAATTATATTTAACTAACATTGAAACATCCCCTTTGAAAAATTAATGAATTACTATGCTGATAAACCTCTTACGTTATTTGAATTTCAAACAGCTGAGCAAAACTGAATGTACTCAGACATTTCTCTCTTTACTTATTCTGATCATCACTAAACTGACACACAATAATTTTAGCGCAACGCAATATGACTTTCAGTAATCCCTACAAATGAATGGCCCTGACTAACAATAACCTGTACTTTTCATGACTCACTTTCCTCACAAAAATTTTCATTACTCAAACTACTGCAATACAGCGTGCGCCAATATTGCTAGCTCAATAAAAGATTCTAACTACTGATAGGCATAGTTACCAAATGAAAGATTTTGATAGAGAACAAACAATGTATTTACCTTAATAATGTTCAAAAATCATCATATATATATATATATATATATATATATATATATATATCTATTCATGATATTCAATATTACAAATTTACTCTTTCCGATGGACACACGTCCTGATCGTCCGCTCTCAAAATTCTGCCATCTCTCCCCACATCCACCACTTCTGGCGGCTCACTTCCAAGTCGCAACGCTACGCGCTGTTCACATTCAACTGCCCAACACTACAATATCAAATATTCCAACAATGCAAACCAGCCACAGACTTCGCACAGCACAGTCAGTGATTTCCATATAGAGCGTTACGTGGTGTTACCAACATAAAAACCTAAACAGTCTACTTACAACATATCAGAACTACTTACTTTCTCCTCAACCCCTGCCTTCCCAAACCAGTCATCCTCCCCCCCCCCCCCCACCACACACACTCCACAGACATAATTATAATTTCCTGACAGTAACTCTATTCTCCACAATGAATTTTCACTCTGAAGGGACGTGTGCACTGACCTCAAAGCTACTTGTAAAGTACCACAGTTGCCCACGTCTTAACGGCAAGAGAAAAATACATAAGATGTTTCAATGTAATAACAAAGTGTTTACATTGATGCACCCATGGAACAGGGGTGGCATCTTTACTAATCATTGCCCTATGGGTGAGAAACTGCCGCTGAAGACGAAAGAATCGGCAACGATCAAAGCAATCAAAATCACTGCATTAAAGGCACATGGTGTGCATCCACAGGACATATGGACTGTAATTGATAAAGTTTCATGATGGTCCCTCCACTTGCAAACGATTGCGGAATGTTCCCACATTCGCAACTGTGGGAGACGAATACCAAGGGGGAGATCACTATGAGAAAAAGATTGAATAACCACCGAATCGCTAACGTGCTGTCAGTCGGGGTGTGGAATGCCAGACCCTTGAATGTGAAAGTCTAAGTGATTAGTCAGGAAGAATTAATATGCAAGGTTGTTAGATACATAAGTACTAAGGAATAAAGAGACGCCCTTGAAGTTCTCTAGGGCTAGAGATATTGCAGTAAGCTATAGTTTGGTGGGCAGTACAGCTGAAGAGGAATGGACGTCACTAAAAAGGGTAATCATTGAAATTGGAAAGAACAACATAGGTGCAAAGAAGGTAACTGGGAAGAGACAGTGGATAACAGAAGAAATACTTTAGTTCGTCGATGAAGGGAGGAACTAGACAAATGTTCCGGGAAATTCCGGAATGCAGAAGTACGAGTCGCTGAGGAATAAAATAAATAGGAGGTGCAGAGTAGTTATGGCGAAATGGCTGTGGAAAAAAATGTGAAGAAATCGAAAAAGCTTGTAGGGAAATCAAGACAGCCACTGGCGAAATTAAATACAGTGGTGGTAACATTAAAAGTGAAGCGGAAACTCCATGTTTAAATGCAGAGGACAGAGAGGATAGTTGGGAGGCATACATTGAAGACTTGTATGACTGGGAAGATTTGTCTGATGTGATGGAAGAAGAAACAAGGTTCGATTAAGAAGAAATGGGGGATACAGTATTACAATCAGAATTTAAAAGCACTTTCGAAGACTTAAGATCAAGCAAGGCAGGAGGGACAGATAACATTCCATTAGAATTTCTACAATCGTTGGGGAATTTGGCAACAAAACGACTATTCACGTTAGTGTGTAGATTGTATGAATCTGGCGTTATACTATCTGACTTTCGGAAAAATATGATCCACACAATTCCGAAGACTCCAAGGGCTGATACGTGCGAGAAATATGGCACAATCAGCTTAACAGCTATTGCATCCAAGTTGCTGACAAAAATAATACACAGGATAATGAAAAATAAAATTGGGGATGTGTTAGATAGCTTTAGGACAGATAATGGCACCCGAGAGGCAATACTGACATTGCTGTTGGCAATGAAAGCAACACTAAAGAAAAATTGAAACATATTCATAGGATTTGGCTACCTGGAAAACGGGTTCCACATTGTTAAATGGTGCAACACGTTCGAAATTTTGTGGGCAACATGCACAAGAGCAAGAGGGAATAATAAGAGTGGAAGACCAATAACGAAGTGCCGAGATTAAAGACTGCCCAAGACAGGGTGTAGTTTTTCGCCCCTCGATCTGTGCATCGAAGAAGCAATGATGGAAGTAAGAGGAAGATTTAGAATTGAAATCCAAAGTGAAAGGATGTTATGATTCGATTCGCTGATGACATTGCTATCCTAAGTAAAATTGAAGAGGAATTGCATGATCAACTGAATGGAATGGACAATCTACTGAGTAGAGATTATGAACTGAGAGCAAATCGAAGATAGACGAAGGTAATGAGAAGTAGCAAAATGTAAACAGCGAGAAACTTATCTTCAGGACTGATAGTCATGAAGTAGATGACAGTGAGGAATTCTACTACCTAGGCAGTAAAATAACCACTGATGGGACAAGGATGACATCAAAGGCATACTAGCACTGGCAGAAGAGGCTTCACTTGACAAGAGAAGTCTGTTAGTAGCAGACTTAATCCTAAATATGACAAAGAAATTTCTCAGAAAGTTGGTTTGGAACACAGTAATATGGACTGTGTGAAATCCGGAACAGAAGAAAATGTAAGCCTTTGAGATGTGATGCTAGAGACAAATATTGAAAAATAGGTGGAGTTATAAGGTGAAGAATGGGGAGGTTCTCGGCAGTATCACAGAGGAAAGGAATATATGGAAAACACTGACAAGAAGGATGGAAAGGATGGTAGGATATCTGTTAAGACATCAAGGTATAACTTCCATGGTACCAGAGGGAGCTGTTGATGTTAAAACCTGTTGAGGAAGACAGATATAGGAAAAAATCGGCAAATTATTAAGGATGTGGGTAGCAAGTGCTACTCTGGGGTGAAGAGGTTGGCATAGGAGAGTTACTTGTAATGGGTCACACAAAACCAGTTAGAAGATTGATGACCCAAAAAACTCACTAACCAAACTCAATAATGTAATTTCAGATGGGCTTGTAACATCCAACAATGTACAGAGTATTCCACATAGCTCAGTAATTAAAAAGAAATCATAGTAATGACAACAACAGCCAAGAACTGTTACTATATCTAATGTTGTTAGAATGTTTATTACTGAAAACGTGTTTATGTTTTATAGAACTGAACAAAGAATAAAATTGATGATTGCACAAAATGTGCCGAAACACACTTTGGTTTCTACACAAAAGTTGTTGTTTGCGTAACAGGTGGAGCTGGTATCCCATAACCTATTTTATCTAGTTTATTGTTCATCTTAAGTATTTCATTTGCTTCTGTTGGCTCCTTATTATTAGGATTAATTTTGAAAGTTCTCTAATCTTTATAAAATAGTTAGCGTTGTGCAGAAGTAACAATGAATTGTTACAGAAAATTGGTTATAATGAGAAGGCAAACCTTTAATACTGGTACAGTGAATAATCTGACTGCAAGAATTTTAAATAGTATAAGCTGCCTGAATAACGAAATTTGACATAAAACCTACAACAATTAGTTTCGTAAAACTGATCACAGTTCCCAGAACTAAAACTGATACACAAAACAGAAGAATCCAGCTCTCTCTGAACCTTTTATCTGCGCTCATCTGGATAACGCGTTGCAGTACTGCTGTCTTGCGCGCCGGTATGCTAAAGCTTAAAATTACTATATCTACACAGTGACTCTCGTGGGGTGCTATGAGTTTTCTGTTAGTTACAAATCGAAGTATTTGCGGAACACACTTGGTTCCTTTTCTACTTTTGAGAAAAGCCATTATCCATTAAAAAATGTAAGAGAAAGGAATCTGAAAAATAGTGCTGCTATAATAAAAACGTGACTTCAAAAAAAATACCTTATAGGTCATCTTCACGTAAATAAAAGATTCCATTACACTGGCTCCTTCTCAGATCAGTTACAACTACATAATCATCTTGATTAAACACATCCATAATTTGAGACTTTACATTTGAAACATAACATTACAACTGCTTCCTCACTGTAACACAGCTAATCAGTATCTGCTGCTGTACCTATGCTCACACCAAAGATGATAACCTAACCCTGCGTTACAGCTTACAACATCGCTGGTCACTCAAGTGTAACAGCTCGGGAGTAAAGATACGACGTTATTGTACAATCGATTAGTACGCAAACGACATCTATCAATATGTTCCGAAATTATCCACGAGATTTTGTATGGTATTCTATTTTGTTGATATAACGATAACTGAGATCTATAAAGGATTGCTTACGTGTTTGCAATCTTATTTTTAGTTACCCTATTTCAGAGCTTATGTTCTATGCTGAACTTCAGAATTTAATTTAATAATTCCAATTCTGTCTCTGTGAATAAATAAATGGTAACGGAGTTCAACAATGTTGGTCGTGGATAAAATAACAGAGTATATACTAACAGTTAGGATCGATGTGACGGTACAGACAGTTGGCGCAGTGGCCTCGATGTGGAATGGAAGCCGCCACTACGGCTGCCATAAACAATGCATCGCTGGAAACTCTGAGCGGCGCCAGGGCGCCCCCAGCCCCCCTCCCCCCCTCCCCCCCCCACCCCCCACGAAACCCTCATACCCCGACGGTAACGCGGTCTGGCCCTGGTACGCTCTCTACACACGGGGGGCGCCACCGCAGCGATGAATACCGCAGACAGGCTGCCAGCTTCCAATCTCGCAGTCACCTGCCAGCGAACCGTGCGTGCCCTATTCGACCTGGCCACAGCCGTTCGCTCCGCGCAGCCAGAACTGGCAACCCAAACTTGGCGCCAGTTTCCAGCCGCTACCGATAGCTATCAGGCGGCCAACATTCAGAACCACTTCTGTGGCATGCACGTAATATCGCCTGCTCGCTCGCATTGCACGGTCGGCAATGTCTGTCTCGTCTAACATTTCGCTCATATCCCAATTATTGCCGATTAGCTCTATGCCCGTCCATAATGTAATGTTCTGTTACCACCCGTTATTCATGTTCGCTGTTACATAATGTATTTGCGTGTACAAGGCACAATGCAATCGCATACTCGAAGTATTCTTTGCGATGCGACCTGTATAAAGAAAATCTACGCATCTTATCCCTGCACACCCAGACTACATTTTCCCTTGATGAGCGTCTCCGGAAACAAATGTTCCCCTCAAATTTCTGTTTCTGAGAACAGTGATTTAGACCTGACATCGACTCACCAATAAAATTGTGAACCTGCATTTAACGACATTATTTGTTTCGTTTTCAAAACTTCTTTCTGGCATCTACTTCACACATAGAAAGTCCCCTCTCCATCTCCACCCCTCCCCCACAAACATCATTTATCATATCTATACTATCAATGGTTCGCCACGGTACTGATTCTTTACTTGCAACATATGTTAAATGCTTTAACTACTACAAGTTTCATCGACTTAGGGAGTGAATTTTTACATTTCTCAGTAGAAGCCCACCATAAGTAGATACGTTTCCATCTAAGATTCATATTTCTAGGTCCAACAACTTACAGTAGGTGCCGATTTAGTAAAAAGCTTTACTCCTCTTTGTCGCCTGACGAAAGGTTGAATTAACCTATAAACTGCTACTTCCGCTCCTCCTCAAAACCACAGAGAGAGGTCTAAGTGAACCCCAGGAAGGAAACTCAAATTAACTCAACATTATTATCATACTTTCTAATTAGAACCAAAAAAATCATTTTAAAACAGCAATTCTGTTGTCTCAGTTTTTCTTACCAACAATATATCTAAAACCTGTCATTCTCGAACAAACAACGGAATTGCCAATTCCAGTATTGTTTTTATTTTCCAGCACTTTGCCGTTAGTTAAATAAATTGTTTTAATCTTTATTTTTCACTTTATTTTATGTTTTATTTTTCACTGCAATGTACAACCGCAGTTTAGTATACTTATAACGTACTACCAGTTTCGTTTGTCATGTAGTTCTACGAGTTTGTCATGTAGTTCTACAATTCATGTTCACTAAGTGTGGCAGCGTAGGCACACTGCACTCTGCATTTTCGCACAGTGAGTATCGGAAAGGAATTTCTTGCAAGTCTTACACTTTTCTCTAGTTTTCCTATAATGTTTTTCTTGAACATAACTAACTTCGGCTTTTTAATTTCAGTGGTTCTCCTGCAATCTCTGCAATCGTCCCTTCTGCGATTAGATTTCTAATGCCATATGCAATAATTTTGTTTAGGCCGATTGGATTTTATACTCCTTTCTTCATATGTCTAACCATCAGGTCCTTTCCTAGTTCCGGAATAAAATACCTTCTGTGGTGTGGTGAATTTTCTTTCCACATACGGCTATTCGTCTTCCAAAATATGAACGGGTTTTGGGGTCCTGCGTCAATAAAATTCCTGTAGAGGCCATAGGGCCTACTTCGTGTTGTGCGCCTTGTGAAACACTTACCGTCCATTTTATCCATCGTGTCCACACAGCCTTTTGCTTTGATCTAATATCATATCTGGTTTATGGTTTTGTTTCTTATTTTGAGTTCTCTTCTCGTGGTGTCGAACACTTAACAAAATTACAACCTGCTTCTTTTTGGCACAAATGATACTATCGTTTGTTTATCTTTCAAGGTAAAAGCAGAGCACTCCACTGGTCAGGATGCATGAGCATTCATAACTTTATGAATATCTGCCTTGTTCTTTCTGAGTGCACAACAGACAATCAAATTTTTCTTATAAAATTGTTGTGAAAGAGCAACAGAGTTATAGATGTCCGTTGTGACACAGTGACCGCCTTGACGACAGTTCGTTAGGTTCAACATAACTCATTGCCCTAGGTTCTTTTCGTTAGATACTTCTAAGTTTGTACCATACGCTCAGTTCACATCAGCCGTTTCCAGATTTTTGTGCCGTGTTTCACCGGCTTCGACTTCATATGTACCCTGTAGGGATAGAGATCGCTGAGGAAACAAGTGGTTTGTTGACAGTCGCATGTTAATCAGTATAATAGATTTGCAACGGGTGACAATAAGCTCACATGAAGGCGTATTAATATTTTCCTACCCCTTATATTGAAATCAAACACTTTATTTACGGTAAAATGATTGCTTCATGTATCCCCTTCAGATTCAAGCCCTTGAACATTTCCTAAAACTGAAGTTTTTCTAGTCAACCTGTTTTTGGTAGTGATAGTACTATTTGTCAACTTACCCTACAAGGGGCGTCAGATGACTTTGGGGTATGACAAAATGAACATTTTATTTAGAAAACAAAGACTTTTATTGAAACTTATCTATTTATCACAAAAGTCGCAAACATAGCATGTCTCCTTTGCTTCCCTGTCATTTAAGCCCGTACACTGATCATGAGCCCACTCTTGGTATCGAGAACATTGATACCACAATTCCGTCTTTCCAGCTTCACACAAAGGATACAGTCTCTTTCATCGACATAATCGGAATCACTGTCGGCGTACTCAATCTCAATGGATGAGTTCGAAGATGAGTCACGGAAGTCCATTCCAGGATCCTTTCTTTGTTTCGTTCCAGAACCTCCACCGAACGCAAGTTTACGTTTAGGACTTTTGTTCACTTTTTTGCCTCTGAATTCGCATTCTCTATTAATTTTTTAACTTTCTTCATTTTTCTTTCTTGTTTCTTCTTCTCTTTGTCCTCTTGTCCTTGTCTCTTTTCTTCCAGAGCTATTTTCACAGGTGTGCTTGTTATGTGTAGAGACGGCAACTTATGTTTTCGTTTTCTTGTACCTTCTTTAGGTACAGCTTGTGCTAACAGAAGTAAAGTAGAGGTAGATCTGGAGTTAGAGGTGGATGAGGGCACTGATAATGTTTCAAGTTATGCATGGGATAATGGAGCTGAAACAGAAGTAGACGTATGGTTTGATGAAGGCCGTGTCAGATATTCTATTTGGAGTAACGGAGGTAAAATAGAGAAAGTTTGGAGTGTTAGATTAAGGCCCCAGTAGCGCATCATATTCTGCACGTGGGTTTGCTGATCTCTCAGATAGAGCATCTGTTTTGGGTGGAATTTCATTGACGTTGATGTATGTTGTTAGTGATGGCGCGAAGTCTTCATCACTAAATGTCTGTGAATTTAAAGGCTCGATTTCTGTGTCCATAAAACCCCTTACGGCATTATTCACAGTCCTAGCTTTTCTGAAGGCAATGTTGAACAGTATTGCAATGACTTGTATTGTAATCACTTGGCCTGGATGATTAGCAAGGTAGTCAGTACATGCTTTGCAGCAAGTAGTATTCAGAGGTCCGTAAAATGACACATCCAGCGGCTGAAATCTGTGGCTCGTGTGAGGTAGGAAACATAGAAGAGTTATAAAATTGTCTCTGCACAGAGTAACGGCTTCCAAAATGAGATGCGAAGTGTGATTATCCATAAACAAAAGGAATGGATTTCTTTCTGATGGTCTCACTTGTTTAATGAAGTGCTCCAACCATTTTACAAAACTCTCGCCATATATCCAGCCAGATTCATGGCCAAATCCAACAGATCCAGGTGGTGCACCCACAAGATATGCTTGCTGCATTCTAACCCTTGGGTAGATAAAAAATGGAGGTATAAGCTGACCTGTGGCATAACACAGCAAGCAACGCTGACATTTGTTCCCCTCTCAGCAGAGGAAACATTTATTATCCTTCTTTTGGAAATAGGGCTCACTACTGGAGACACCTTTGTGGGAACCGTTGAAAATCCTGTCTCATCAACATTAAAAATCTGGTGGACTTAAAATTTGTATTTTGTTCTTATTTCTCTGTAATGCTTAAGGAATCCCTCTACATTAACTTTATTAAATGCAGCCAATGCAGCTGCCGAAGTAGGTTCTGGTTTACGAAAAGAAAACTTGAACCGTGTCATGAAATTTTGCATGAAATCTTTCCCTGCCATCTTTTTAGCTTTGTTGAATCTGTGTTCTATATTCTTACATTCAGCATAATCGTAGACATTCCGAGCAAAGTCAGACCTTGTCAGTCCAAAAGCTCTTCTGTCCAAATCGATGATATATTGTCATCATTAATTGTATTTTTAAATCTGCCTACATTTTGTGGCAAATCCTGAAATGAAATAAGGAGCGTGAATTATTAGGTACACGATGAGATTTTCAAAAGATGAAATGACGAAGTTTTTATTTTTAATGAAAAATAAACAAACAAAATATTAATTTAAAATGAGATTTTCAAATATATTTAAATATGAATGAAAGAAGAGCTTACTTCATCAGCACGTTCTTTTTTTTACATAGCGACGTAAAGTAGCTTTAGGGAAGTTGAACTTCCTAGCGGCGGCATTAACAGGATTCCCGTTTCTTACATGCTGCATTGCCTCTTTCATTGATTCCTTGCTCCATTTCTGCCTATCTGTGTTCCTTATATACACTTTCCTCATGTTTATTAGTTAGACTGTAATTAAAATGACCTGACTATACAACAACAAAGGGAACACTAGCATGGAAATAGTGAGAGGCGGGTAAGATGGCGAATTCGCTACCTTAGCTTCTGCATAATTCGTCATCTTAACCGCAGTCGACATTTTGGATATAAACTTTAACATGGATAGAGTCTCACAGAATACATTCATTAAATCATTATAAAAGCATCAGTAAATCCATAAGGCTCAAGAGGAATCAACTACTATTCGTTAAAATAAAAGTATTACTTACATGAAACTTATTTAAACTGAAGGAAAAATTGTAACCAAAACAGCGTCCACTTCCAAGCCTCTGTTGTCAACAAAACAAAATGACGAAGCGCTCCTAGTTACGCAGGCATGCCTACAGAGGGCGCTAAGGAAGCATTCCCATAATGCACGTAGCACCACCTGTTGAGTTAACGGAGAAATTCAAAATTCGTCATCTTAGACTCCTCGTCAACTTATCCGACTCTCTCCTACTTATATCATCAAATCTAACAAATGATGACACCTGTTGAAACGTAACTCTAGACACACTGACAAGGGAAATCGCTGTCTTGAAGAGGGGATGTGTTGTCCACAGAAATCCTACAGACTCCCTCTTAGCTCTCATGGAAACAACTGTGATGACAATTCCTACAAAGCCGTATATTGGTTCAATGTTTCCAGCATGCCATTGTTGTTGTTTACTCTCGTATTTTGCACACCGTGCACCATAAGAACTCTAATTTTTGTTAGTGTAGTCTACGACAATTTAAACCACATGATCGTCAATGAATAATTTGAAATCTTCGCTCACTAGCGAATACCTTGAGATGAGACGGTCAAACCACCTCATCTCAAGGTATTTGTTGGTGATCGAATTCATTGGGTCCAAAAGATGGAAGTCGGAAGTTGTGAGACTGTGGGGATGAGGAAGAACAGTCCTAGTAAGGTTTTTGAGCTCCACTTTGGTGTGCAGGCTTGTATCAGGCTGTGTGTTGTCATGGAGAAGTTTCTTTGTGGCAACGAAAACGCTGAAGTCGTTCCTTCAGTTTCCTAAGGGTAGCACAGTACACTTGAGAGCTGATCGTTGCACCATGACCGAGGGCATCAAACAGAATAATCCCTTCAAGACTACCAGAAGACAGTCGACATGGCTTCAACGCCTGAGGATGCAGCTTTGAACTTTTTCTTCGGAGAAGGGGTGGAGTTGCGCCACTCCATGGATTGTCATTTTCTTTTTTGCTTCGAAGTGATCAGCTCATTGTTCATCACCTGTGTCGATGTTCAAGATAAAATCGCCAAGAACAGCCTTGTAACGCACAGAAAATTCCGCAAAGATGTTTCTACTTTGCTCTTTATGGTCTATTGTTAGACGGCGAGTTATCCAGCGGTCACATACCTTTCAGTCAGCACTACCAACAGAGACGTCCTGTTGTGCAGCGAGCTGTTTGATTGTGATCCGTCCATAAGTATCCGCAAGTTCCAACATTGCGGGAGTCACAGCTGTGTGCGGCCTGCTGGCACCCGGGAGATCGGACGTGTTTGCGCGACCTTGTTGCGATGATGACAGACGCATCGCCCAACGGCTCACCGTGCTTTCGTTCACTGCCAGGTCTCAGCAGACATTCTCTAAGTGCCTAAGAATGTCTAACATGCTCTGGTTTTCGGCCGAAAGCAACTTGATGACAGCTCCCTGCTTTGAAAGGTACCTCTGTTACAGGCACCATTTTAAAGGTTACATATAGTGCTGCCAGTTGTCGGAACTTCATGAAACTACAGAGGCTGTAATATTGCACGATGTGCCACAACAAAGTCCCATTTTTTCAGCCGAAAATGGATCAGAAAAAAATTGTTGCATGAATTTTTGAGCGCCACTCATAATAATTGCATATGGACAGAATCTATGTAAATCTCTGCACATAGTTCTACACTGCTGGAGGGTAACAGATTCTTAGCCATCTTGTAGGGCAACTGTAAGCTTCTTCCGGGAAGGAATTTCCCCACTACGAGCAGTACTCGCCTTTCAGCTCGCAGGCTGTACCTCTCCAGCGTTCCTGTCCATTTCTCTAATGTTAGCAGACAAAATAACTTGCCTGTCCTGGAAGAATGCTACAACTGCTGTACAAGCTGATACAGAATTAGTTTCCCTTTAGCTGTTAAGAACAGTGTGCATTTTTACATAGATTCTCTCCAGATGGGTTTCTTGCGTTAGTATTATTAGTAACTCAATCTGTATTCCATATAGTGGTGATGCACTTGATGGAAAATAAACAACTAGAACCTCCATCGCCCCCTTCCCCCCCCCCCCCCCATACACACACACACACACACACACACACACACACACACACTCACACAAACAAACAAAAACACTTGCAGGTCATGTCTGCGCACTGTGTTGTAAGCAGTTGCTCATGAGACACGCTGCGGAGAGTCGGTATAACATTGTGAAACATTTTGTAGTTACTTTTTGTGACGCAGTGGGTAGACAGAATGGGGAATGTCCTGATCGCCCTTCAGGTTTCAGATCTATAAAAGAGGAAAGTGCATGACCACAACCCGGCGACCTACTTAGCTTTCGCTTCTAGCCTCCACCCTGGTACACCCCTGAACACAATTTACTCACTAATATGAGTCTACTGTACTTACACATCATACACACGTTTTAAAACTGTTCTTGACCCACTTAATTTAACAGTGAACATTCATTTTATACTACTAAATTAGTGTTTTGATAATATATGATTTTTTCATCCACTGAAACGCGGAAATTATTACTCGTAGAGAAAAAATGAGTAGGACCTTTTTCGTATCAAATATAATTTTGGAGAGGGGAACATTTTCTCTAGAAGCCACAGTTTCAGAGATATCCAAGAGGAACGTAACGAAGTAACCTTTAATCAACCGTACCCCACAGACGGGGATTTGTGGTATGCTGTTCATGACGCCTCCTCCTACAACTGTACAACAATTTGTTACTGCACGATTTTTCCCCTTATTTATCTTCGACTACTTGTCTAAAACTGGCATTTTACAACAAGCAAATTTATACTAAGTACAGTCATGTTCCCAAGCTATCATACAACCAGCTAATTACAATTATAAATATTTTCTCATCACCTACGTCACATGAGGACCTTCTTCGTTCACTCAAGTAATGAAACAAATGAAACTAGCAATCTTTCACAGAACTTAATATCAGTAGAAGACAAAGATCATTGTGAAAAATAGTCTTAGAGAAAAGTGTTTTTGCTTGCCACTGTACATCTAGGTACCATCAAAACTTTCATTAACCATTAGCTAACACTTATGAACTTGTTAGGATGTTACAGAATTACATGCCTTGCTTTTGTTGCTTTAAGTAATTTCATCTTTTTCAGAAAGAACTGTAGATACAAGGCTGACATTAGGACACTACTAATTATTAAGACACTAGACTATTATACGATGTTATATTCTATTTTTTGCGCGAAAAGGTGTAATTTAATTTATAATACTGTACTTCATCTTACATTCCCCGTAATGTAGTGACCCCTCTGGACTTAAGCTGCAAGCTGGCCTATGTCAGACCATATGTTGTGTTAGAACCGTGACTCATTCCCTACATGGAGCTACATGCTGTCGTAAGCTATCTACATGGTGATGTGTGGCGTTACTCCACTGTACCATTCGGAGGAACGTCGAACAGACAGTTCCGGTTACAGGAAGGGCAGCTAACTGCGAAGACTATTGCACAGTCAGCTTCATCAGCTCACGCATCCAAATCTCTGAGAGAATAATGTGCAGAGGAACTGAAAATAAAAACGAGGATCTGTAAGACGACAACTATGGGGATGGAAGTTAGCCGTGCTCTTTCAAAGGAATGTTCCCAACATTTGCTTTCAGCGATTTAGGAAAATTACAGAAGACCTAAATCAGGATTGCAGGACTCGGTTTTCAATCGTTGCCCTCCTGAACGTGAGTGCAGTGTGCTAGCGACTGCGCCAGCTCGCTCGGGGAATAGAAAAGGAAAGGAGCGAATTCCTTCCCAAAAGACCTAGCAGTTTCAAGGAAGAAATTTATGATAATGTATGTTTGGAGCATAGAACTGGACAGACTTTAATTAAGGACGTAAGGCACAAGTGATTTTCTGAGTTGAAGAGGGTGGCAGAAAACAGAAATTCGTAGCGGGTCGCATAAAACCAATCATAAGACTTATGACCCAGAAGGAGGCACCGTCATAAATAATCAAGGGAGACCAGAACTAAAGAAATATATCTATTATGACAGGCCGATCAGAGTGAAGTAATGGAGTAATAGCGTTGACGGGCATAGTTGTGCAGTATATTCGCTAATACTCAGCGCGGTTGTTAGAAGGATATAGTAAAAGTGTTGCCCAGATAATAATATTACACTTACACAAGTATTATATTACATTATATACATCAGATTCATGATAGATAGGTACACGACCACTATGTAATAAATGAGCAAAATAGATTCAGCTTATTTCTATAAAAATTTTATTACAGAAATTATAATTCCTCTGTTTCGTCATTTTCATGCAATGAAATTATGTTGACAGGCGTAAATATAGCCATATGTTGCTGCCCATCAGTCTAAAGTGTTCGTTTGCAATTCGAAATAGCTTCGGTATTTACGTCAGAGTACACATATTTCAATTTATTTAATTAATACGAATGGCCATCAGTGTAATTGCAACAAATAAAACTTGTGACCATTATTAACAGAAATTGACACGTTTAACGATATTATACATTATCACCGATTTTCTGAATAATAAACAGTTTTTATCTGCTCATGCGCGCCGTTCGAATGTTTTTGCTTTCATAGCAATAATAACAAAAATGAACCACTTTCATATCTCCGTGCCAGTTGAATTGGTGAAACTTTCAATTTTTGTGGTTTTGATTCGGATTAATCTACAGGATTTTCCCTTTTCAGTGATATATAATGCATATATGTTATTGCCTTGTTTCTAGTTTATTCATTCACTGAAACAAAACACTGTGTGGAAGTGCCTATTTTCCAAGAATGTGAAAGGTTGAAGTGGTAAGATACGTCAATTATTGAGAAGATGAGGAGTCAGAAGCTTTCAAAGCAGTTTAGGAAGAAGACCCATATGGAGAAAATGTAACTAGCACTAAATTGAAATGCTTAGGTCATGTTCAAAAGTAATGTGTGTGGAAATATAACGACTGGGCACTGCATACAAGGGAAAGAAATGGAAAGATGGCAGTGGGTTAGGTAGGATAAATATACTCGAAAACTCTGTCACAGATAAAATCCAATATTATTATGACATGGTCATCATGTAAAATGTTAGTAGCGCAAAATGTATGAGAAAAGCTGTATGCGCTGTTTTTTTCACCTCTCTTCAACTGACAATAAACACATTCGTGCCTACGCTCTCCAAGAAGTGATTTATGTTGCAAATACAACAGAGCACAGCAAAATGGCTAGAAATATATTCACAAACCAGCTACATCATTTGCCGTAGTGGAGGCCATGAAAGAAACTTTCAGAGATTTGTGAGATGTAAGACTACTGAAGAAATGTCTTCGTGGCAGCACCCAGAATCCTGCGAGCTCCGGGTCGGAATTCACAAGACAGTGTTTGTGTCAATTAGTACAATGCTTTTTGGTGTCCCTGATGCAATGGCAACCTTCAGTCACGGACATGTTTCAAGGTGTGGAGTCCTGAAAAGACTCTTGCAAACTGTTGGTCGTTTCACAGTGACACTAACTTAGATATAGAAAGAGTTTTTTATGACATCAGAGAGCGCTGTTAGAGACATCGAAACAAGGGCTAGACAAAGCAGACGACCAGGAAAAAGGACACTGCAAGATGACATGGGATACAAACACCCCATATTATGAAGATAGAGTCCACTGACAACTTTGGTGGCTGTTTCCTGTATGTTGTATTTTTTAAGAATGAATTGTACTTTTCCCAGTTTCTACTTGACGGATTTTGCTAAGAATTACAGGATACATTAATCTGAGTATTGTGCACATTTCCACTCAAGGGTTTGCATTTTTTTTAATTTCAAAGTAGTTAGAGCCTTATGCATATACAAAAATGTAGAGAGATTTTTATTTCGTTTGTCCGCTTTCTGCAAAACTGATTGTTATCTGAAAACTAATCAACATTGTTTAGAGTTACAGTGGCAAGAAATGTGTAACCTAAAAGCCATACTTTTTACCAATTTTTATCTGCAATAGCTTTCGATAAAACGTGCCTTTTATGAATAAATTTGACGTTATTTAAGATAGGGCTTACTAACCTGCCCGGACACCCTTAACTCAACTTTACGTCGGATGTTCTGTCACATATGCATTACAAAGAGCAGTAAGCTTGACGAACATCACATAAGCTATGAGACTCGATTGGAAATATATTCTTTTACATACGCTGTGCAATACATAAAATTCAGCGACAGTCTACGTACCTGATGTATTGCTTCTAAGGTCGCAGTGTGGGAAGACAGAATAACGATGCCCTTAATGAGTCCTCTAGGGCTTGGGCTGCAGTCAACGATGCGGTAGCAATAGAGTGTCACGAAGACAAACGCATGTGAGGTCCCACAGGGTAATTCCCGTAATTACGGTCAACCCTCTGTTCTGCTGGGGTACACAGCGCGGGCTGTGCTCATTCCCGGCGAAACGCGATACCGCCGCGCTCCCAACTGCACCTGACAGCCGTGCGATACGAGACACGACCATTACCGAACAGCACGCCCCACGTGGGCCATGTAGCTCAATCCGGGAATATTACCGTTGCTTCATCTGCGGGATCAACAATCGGCCCACAACTGCTGGACATTGCAACCGCACTGTTAACCGTTTCATAGAAATCACAATTCCTGTTGTATCTAATTATTTACTTTAATACTTTTCTTCTGTTTTCAGTTTGATAATTTGTTTCGCTGTTTGGGTAATTTTTCCTTATTTGACTTACACTACAACAGTTCTAAATATTCTACAGTAACTACTCTTTCTGTTCCCCTCACTGTCATTCTGTACCTGAAAACTTTCGTTCATTTCGTTTGCGAGCAAATGCTGCTGTTGAACAGTGACAGTCATGTTGTCATTAAAATCGATGTCAGCTGAAGGCTTTGTGGTGACCCTTCTCTTCTGTTCTGCTCATTCTCTAATGTTGACGTCACCACAACCGTCAAAATCCACAATACAATTCTTACCATAATGTTCGAGTACTTGGGCTATGTATAGATTGTAGTGCACGAAAACCTTGGTGCCACATCCCATTTCACGCAGTGAAAGAGGAAGCTTCCACCTACTACACTGGCGCTCGCTCTTAGGCCATGAGCTGCATAATTGTCCTCTGGAAAAACATCGTAGAGAGAAGATTTATTATCTTTCCTCCTTCATCTTCAATTAAAATAGAGCCAAGGGAATGGAGATAATTCGTATTCCGTAAGAACTGCAATATCTTCTTCACTCTTTCTTTCAATGGCTGTTCTTCGGAAAACTCTCAAACTGTCGACAGTAACTGCTTCACCGTGCACTTTTACAGCACTGTGCCTTTCTTCTTAATGGAAAGAACATGTAGACCACATTTGTAAGAAAATCAGTAGAAATATATATCAACTGAAAAGGGTCTCAGTCTTCGTGGATCATGATACCTTGAGACAAATATACTTTGGAGTGATATATCACCACCTTCAGTATGCTACTGGGATATGGGATGGGGCACTAGCTGTCTATACGGACAGGTTATTCAGACAACAAGAAATGGCAGTAAGAGTAGTAGCCAAGGCAGGCAGGAGATAGCCTTGTGAAGAAATATTCAGAAAATATAAACTACTATGCATCTACTCTACGTATATCCTGCACGCAATAATGTTTCTGAAACTAAGTCTGGAATATAATGTAACATACTGTAATGTACATAGGTACAATAAACAGGGAAGGGAAAATTTTTACAGAATTTTAAGTAAAAGGAAAAGCCTACAAACCGTAGTCCACATGCAGTAGGAACCATGTTTTATAACTGACTTCCAACTGACCTCAAGACAGCTGATTTGAACACTGTAAAGAATAAACTGAAGCACGTATTAATAGAGAGAAGTTGTTATTCAGTAGAAGATTTCAAGTTGAACTATACCTTTTTAAAGCATTGTATATAGCATACTAATGTTTTTGTAACACAGAAAGGATAATTTCAGATCTTCAGATACCATATCAATGTATACATTTATATTTCAAGTTGAAAAGTCCCTCTGTAAAACAGTGCATATAGCACAAGTTTGTTTTTACTACAAAAATGATAATATCTGAACTTCACTATTTATATGAATGTTATATGAATGTATGCACTCATGTACGTTAACTAAACCCTTATTATATGTGAGCTACAGTCTATGACAATGTCCGAAAACTGATTTTTATTAGGACAGCAAAGAAGCAAGATAAACTATTTTGTGTCACCAATATTACGACCAATATAACTTTGCATGGATCTGGTACCAATTTGTAGGGCTTGGTGACTTTATTTTATAGTTTCCAAATGTTCAAATCTTTGTGAATTTCTAAGGTACCAAACTGCTGAGGTTGTCGGTCGCTAGAATTACACACTACTTAAACTAACTTACGCTAAGGACAACACACACATGCCCGAGAGACGACTCTAATGTCCGTCAGGAGGGGCCGCGTGATTCGTGACATGACGCCACTAACCACGCGGCCATATAGCGCGGCTTCGAGTTTCCCGCTGTTGTCATAGATATAAGTGAATTCATTTTCGGACAAGGAGGATTCTCACTGAACCACTCATAAATCTTTGCCCAGTCATGTCCACCTGTATATTGTCGTTTTTGTCGTGTTTTTTTTTTTTTTTTTTTTTTTTGGGTCATCAGTCTATTGACTGATTTGATGCAGCCCGCCACGAATTCCTTTCCTGTGCTAACCTCTTCCTCTCAGAGTAGCACTTGCAACCTACGTACTCAGTTATTTGCTTGACGTATTCCAATCTCTGTCTTCCTCTACAGTTTTTGCCCTCTACAGCTCCCTCTAGTACCATGGAAGTCATGCCCTCATGTCTTAGTAGATGTCCTAACACCCTGTCCCTTCACCCTTATCAGTGTTTTCCACGTATTCCTTTCCTCTCCGATTCTGCGTAGAACCTCCTCATTCCTTACCTTATCAGTCCACCTAATTTTCAACATTCGTCTATAGCACCACATCTCAAATGCTTCGATTCTCTTCTGTTCCGGTTTTCCCACAGTCCATGTTTCACTACCATACAATGCTGTACTCCAGACGTACATCCTCAGAAACTTCTTCCTCAAACTGAGGCCGGTATTTGATATTAGCAGACTTCTCTTGGCCAGAAATGCCTTTTTTGCCATAGCGAGTCTGCTTTTGATGTCCTCTTTGCTCCGTCCGTCATTGGTTATTTTACTGCCTAGGTAGCAGAATTCCTTAACTTCATTCACTTCGTGACCATCAATCCTGATGTTAAGTTTCTCGCTGTTCTCATTTCTACTACTTCTCATTACCTTCGTCTTTCTCCGATTTACTCTCAAACCACACTGTGTACTCATTAGACTGTTCATTTCGTTCAGCAGATCATTTAATTCTTCTTCACCTTCACTCAGGATAGCAATATCATCAGCGAATCGTATCATTGATATCCTTTCACCTTGTATTTTAATTCCACTCCTGAACCAAGGCTACAGCCTTGTCTTACACCCTTCTTAATACGATCACTTCGTTCTTGATCGTCCACTCTTATTATTCCCTCTTGGTTGATGTACATATTGTATATGACCCGTCTCTCCCTATAGCTTACCCCCACTTTTTTCAGAATCTCGAACAGCTTGCACCATTTTATATTGTCGAACGCTTTTTCCAGGTCGACAAATCCTATGAAAGTGTCTTGATTTTTCTTTAACCTTGCTGCCACTATTAGCCGTAACGTCAGAATTTCCTCTCTCGTCCCTTTACTTTTCCTAAAGCCAAACTGATCGTCACCTAGCGCATTCTCAATTTTCTTTTCCATTCTTCTGTATATTATTCTTGTAAGCAGCTTCGATGCACGAGCTGTTAAGCTGATTGTGCGATAATTCTCGCACTTGTCAGCTCTTGCCGTCTTCGGAATTGTGTGGATGATGCTTTTCCGAAAGTCTGATGGTATGTCGCCAGACTCATATCTTCTACACACCAACGTGAATAGTCGTTTTGTTGGCACTTCCCCCAATGATTTTAGAAGTTCTCATGGAATGTTATCCATCCCTTCTCCCTTATTTGACCGTAATTCCTCCAAAGCTCTTTTAAATTCCGATTCTAATACTGGATCCCCTATCTCTTCTAAATCGACTCCTGTTTCTTCTTCTATCACGTCCGCCAAATCTTCACCCTCATAGATGCTTTCAATGTATTCTTTCCACCTATCTGCTCTCTCCTCTGCATTTAACAGTGGAATTCCCGTTGCACTCTTAATGTTACCACCGTTGCTTTTAATGTCACCAAAGGTTGTTTTGACTTTCCTGTATGCTGAGTCTGTCCTTCCGAGAATCATATCTTTTTTGATGTCTTCACATATTTCCTGCAGCTATTTCGTCTTAGCTTCCCTGCACTTCCTATTTATTGCATTCCTCAGCGACTTGTATTTCTGTATTCCTGATTTTCCCGGAACATGTTTGTACTTCCTCCTTTCATCAATCAATTGAAGTATTTCTTCTGTTACCCATGGTTTCTTCGCAGCTACCTTCTTTGTACCTATGTTTTCCTTCCCAACTTCTGTGATGGCCCTTTTTAGAGATGTCCATTCCTCTTCAACTGTACTGCCTATTGCGCTATTCCTTATTGCTGTATCTATAGCATTAGAGAACTTCAAACGTATCTCGTCATTCCTTAGTACTTCCGTATCCCACTTCTTTGTGTATTGATTCTTCCTGACTAATGTCTAAAACTTCAGCCTACTCTTCATCACTACAATACTGTGATCTGAGTCTATATCTGCTCCTGGGTACGCCTTACAATCCAGTATCTGATTTCGGAATCTCTATCTGCCCATGATGTAATCTAATTGAAATCTTCCCGTATCTCCCGGCCTTTTCCAAGTATACCTCCTCCTCTTGTGATTCTTGAACAGGGTATTCGCTATTACTAACTGAAACTTGTTACAGAACTCAATTAGTCTTTCTCCTCTCTCATTGCTTGTCCCAAACCCATATTCTCCTGTAACCTTTTCTTCTACTCCTTCCCCTACAGCTGCATTCCCGTCGCCCATGACTATTACATTTTCGTCCCCCTTTACATACTGCATTACCCTTTCAATATCCTCATACACTTTCTCTATCTGTTCATCTTCAGCTTGTGACGTCGGCATGTATACCTGAACTATCGTTGTCGGTGTTGGTCTGCTGTCGATTCTGATTGGAACAACCCGGTCACTGAACTGTTCACAGTAACACACCCTCTGCCCTACCTTCCTATTCATAACGAATCCTACACCTGTTATACCATTTTCTGCTGCTGTTGATATTACCCGATACTCATCTGACCACAAATCCTTGCCTTCCTTCCACTTCACTTCACTGACCACTACTATATCTAGATTGAGCCTTTGCATCTCCCTTTTCAGATTTTCTAGTTTCCCTACCACGTTCAAGCTTCTGACATTCCACGCCCCGACTCGTAGAACGTTATCCTCTCGTTGATTATTCAATCTTTTTCTCATGGTAACCTCCCCCTTGGCAGTACCCTCCCGGAGATCCGAATGGGGGACTATTCCGGAATCTTTTGCCAATGGAGAGATCATCATGACACTTCTTTAATCACAGGCCACATGTCCTGTGGATACACGTTACGTGTCTTTAATTCAGTGGTTTCCATTGCCTTCTGCATCCTCATGTCGTTGATCATTGCTGATTCTTCCGCCTTTAGCGGCAATTTCCCACCCCTAGGACAAGAGAGTGCCCTGAACCTCTATCCGCTCCTCTGCCCTCTTTGACAAGGCCGTTGGCATAATGAGGCTGACTTCTTATGCCGGAAGTCTTTGGCCGCCAATGCTGATTATTTATCAGAATTTAGGCAGTGGCGGGGATCGAACCCGGGACCGAAGACGTTTTGGTTATGAATCAAAGACGCTACCGCTAGACTTACATAAAGATACTGTTCCCCACTTGAAAATGCGGTTGGCAGTTGTTCCAAAGGATATCCTCCAAACCACGACGCTATAACGCGATCAGGTAACCTCTTCCTTGTGTCAAACCACCTGAGCTTTCAAAAAAAAAAAAAAAAAAAAAATAGGTTCAAATGGCTCAAAGCACTATGAGACTATGGGACTTAACATCTGAGGTCATCAGTCTCCTAGAGTTAGAACTATTTGAACCTCAGATGTTAAGTCCCATAGTGCTTAGAGCCATTTGAACCATTTTTTTACCACTTTTATGGATGAATGGTATTCACTGAACACAGGCAAATGGGAGTTAGTAACACCAGGACACAGAATCTATGAACGTCTACATTAATGAAACCATGCTAAAATGCTGCACCTGCAAAGCAGCAGTAGGGCCATTCTCCTCTAGATGAGAAAGCTCTTTCTTGAATGTATTTAAAATTGATGCCAAATAAGCATCTTTGCCAATTTTTTGTGCACCAAAATCTTCTATATTGCTCAAAACGTTGATGAGACACTGAGACACTGGCGTCTTCCATAATGACCCGAGCTAAAACAGCTTCAGCAGTAAGTGTTCTCGAACACCTCCGCTGTAAGCGTGTCCACTTAACATTTGTCAACTGAAATTGCAGCATAAACTAAACTTAAAACCTCTTTCAGCCCAGGCTTTGCCATTGCATGGCCTGTGCACCCCATGGAGGACATGGCTGGATTAAATCCTCCCATTATCACAGAAATAACCCACACTGAATTTATCGAGCCTTTATATGCAACTGTTGGTCGACAATAACAGTACAAATAACGGCACTTTGCTGCTGGCTATCATTGGCAACATACTGTAAAGCTGTGGCCACTTTATTGTAGGCACTTGGTGGTTAATTCATGAATGGTAGGAAATTTATAGCACTTCTTTTAGCATTAATTGGGTTACTGGCAGGTTTCATAAACCCTGTCCGTTCAGGAGAAGCTGGTAATTGTACTGTTGAATGGAATCCATCCACAGTATACTTGGCATGATGGGTGTTAACATGTCAAAGTGGAATAGTTCAAGTCAAGAACAGTAATGTGCCGTAATGCACTGTTTTTCTGATGTTGAAATAAAGTTCCATAACACTAAGGTGGCCGCCGTGGTGGAGGGAACTGTTTAAAGCTTCTGGATCTCCTCAGATTCTGGGAGGGGTAAGGCTGCGATGATGCAAAGATGCCCCACATGCCGAGAAAAGTGTTCAAACCGCCGATAGTGCAGATGTTGAAATAAAAAGTGTCGAACACGTACTGAGAGAACGTCTCACTTGGGGCAGGCTCTTCAGTGAGGTAGAGGGTTGATAGCTCCGCCTCTTGTACTTTGTAATACGTTCCACTGAAACCCAAACCAGCATGAAGATTGATCAACATTTTGATCTAAACTTTGTGTGAATGAAGAGAGTGACAGCATATAGTATATGTGACAAGAATGATCGAGGACGAATAACAGAAATGAGGGCGTGGGTTACAGATCTCAGATTCTTCTCAGTTGCCTTTTTTTGCCTTTTCTTCTCAGAAATGCAGTCCATGAAGACGCAGAATTTATGAGGTACGATTTCCTGAGACCCACTACGAATTTATCACGAAGTGGAAAACGAGCACTGTCGTATGCCGCAGAGTCTGTATCTGTTGTTTATAGCGGCACTTACTTTCACAGTTCTTTCCCTCTCTACTTGTTGGCCCTTGCAATTTGAAGAATACCATGCATCATTCCAAATTTTTTCACCTGCTCTACCCACCTATCACAAAAGTTTTTCTGGTGTAGATCGTGCTGAAAAGAATACGGTGCCCATACTTTTGTCTCAGTCTGTCCTTTACTATCTTTATATGAGGTAATGTCGCCGAAACGTGCTCCAACATCTCGTCTAAGATGAACTGGCAGTCATCATTCCTCTAAAGAAAATTGCATATTTCTTTCATTGACGCATTAATTCCTTCATTCTCAGGCCGTCCACGTTTCCTAGATTTAGATGCTGAGTCTATAAAGAACTTTTTATACCAGTGCCAATGTTGTCTGGCGTCTCCAGTGTGTAGATCCCAAACACAGCAGGTACGCCTTAAATGGTTTCCCCGCATTCATCCATCCTCTCCTCTGCACGGACCTTAGTTGTTCAATGTAACTGAAGAATCGAACACTGTAAACATTTCGCCACCGTTTTTGGGTTTTCTTTTCCTGTTTGTAAAAAAAAAATTCAGTAGCAATATGTTCCGTACAAAACATACAGCTAGTTTTAAAATGAAATTTCGTTACACCCTAATGCAAACGTTTGACTCCAGTTGACGTTTAAGGTTGTTTCTCTGAAACAGGCTCTCTTAGAAATGTTTTAAGTGACTTAGCTCTGGTGTAATCATTTCCGCAAGATGCATGAACAACACTTTTTTTCTGAAACTACCAGCTTTCCCCTCTTTCCTCAAATAACGGGCATTTACCAATCCACGAATGCCTTTCTCATCCACATTGGATTGGTCACTGACAGTATAACTCTCACAGATTAAACACTTGTCAGCCATTGTTTATAGGAACATATTTATATAAAAACCCTCTTAATTACGGCAAATAAGCACTCACTCACTAAACTGAAATTTAATGAGCACAGTGGAGTTACTTTGTCTACTCACATAACAGGACAGGAAATGCTGGGGAGGGTATAGTCGAGTATTTTATGTTTAAAATGAAGAGCGAACAGTTTTTGTGGAGGGGGGACTGAAATTTCCCAGAAAAAAAAGCTAATCAGTCAACTACCCTACTAGCAATGCAAGGCGGTGTGCGGAAATTTAGTCGATTTTCTCTTCATATGTGTAGTTTTATTAGTAAGTAATGTCTGTATTCCTTTCAGCGTTAACGCGTTTTGAGGACAGTAAACCTCTCTAGGCGTGTCTGCAAACTGCATCACTAGTGTTTCACGAGGCGTGCTGCGGAAGGATCGGAACGATTGTGAAACAGCGTGTAGTTGTTTCCTGCGTAGTAGTGATGTACAGAGACTGGGGACTGACCTGCTCGCTCTTCGTTTAGCAGACGCACAAATAAGGGAAGTGAGTGACCTTGTTCTGGCGATCTGCCTTCCCTCAAACGTCAACCCTCCATCCCCGCTGCCTCCCACTGCAACCAGTCACTTCCCTAGAACACAGTTTATCCCTCAACATGACTGTACTGTCCTTACGTATGTTACAGTCATTTGATATTTGGTCTTACCCCACTTAATTTAACAATAAACATTAACTGCATCGATACCATTAAAACACTATTTTTGCCAATTTGCGACTTTTCCATCCCTTGCAACGGAGAAACTTTTAGGTCTAGAGAAAAAATTGATCAGGACTTTTTTGTAGGAAGTTTCATGCAGTTTAATTTTGACTGGGAAACATTTCAGTAGAAGTCGTGATTTTCAGTTTATTGAAGAAAATTATAAAGAAGTGAACTTTAAACGCCCCTTCCCAACCCACTCAACCCTCAGGTCAGTAAGTTGTTCATGCCACTGCCCGCTACCACTGTACAAAAATTAGCGACTACACGAATTTTTTCAGCAATTTGGCATTTATTCCCGTTGACTGGGCTATATTGGAAGTCATTTCTCCAAGGTATTTTTCTCAACCATTTGGAAAACTCTGCTCTTACTTTCTCTGTAACCAGTTCTGTACGCTGGAATAAACCAAATGAGGATGCTTTGTTCTTCATCTCCTTATTCAAATACGTGTAACTACATCTCTTAACACCAATTTCTCACTGAAACCTTCAACTCTTCAACGATCACTGACAACGCCGACAGCAAACACGCAAAATATGCACTGAAACTAGCAACACACACTTTATGACACGGCAAAATCACGTCATTTTGAGTTCCAGGCGACAGTGCTGCTCGTAGTTCGTAGGTACGCCACCTGTCCCGTGCTACCTTTTGCTAACTCGCTGGGAATCAGCACACTTTTCTCTTCTACTCGCTATGGTTGTGATATTGTGGACTCAGGGGTAGCACACGGTGTAAGCTGTGTGAGTACAGGGACTGCTCGTGCAGAAATGACTAAATCTTCACTCACTACGTTCGGTATCTATTTATACCTGCTAGTACTTCAGGCATGTGAACTGTGCCGATTCTGTTTCGACCCCATGTCCTTGTTGCAAAAGGACCAGTACCTGCAACTAAGTTTGCTCATGCAGAATTATATTATCCAATATAACACTGTTAAGTGATTGTGAACTACGCTCGCAGGGAGCAACAATTGGCGCCCAAGCGGTGTCAGTTATCCATGTCACAGCTCTAATCACAACATGCTGACTCTGACGTTACACTACAACATCGAATGCATTTCTTTTTTAAAGTTTTAATATGGCTTTACATCTGTTGACGATTCCACTCTTGCTACTACTTTTCTTTTAGGTTGTACATAGATTTTGAATGAAAGTAGAGTCATGTGCTCTTGGTTGCTCCCCATGTAATTTACAGTCCGGAACCACGCGGCTGCTACGGTCGCCGGTTCGAATCCTACCTCGGGCATGGATGTGTCTGATGCCCTTAGGTTTAAGTAGTTCTAAGTTCTAGGGGACCGATGACCTCAGAGGTTAAGTCCCATAATGCTCAGAGCCATTTTTTGTGTTCCATGCGATGTTAAGCGGACATTGTATGTCCTATGCCGCCAATGTTAAATTATTGAATTTTGTGACCCATTATCTTGAAAACATTTTAAGACACCAACTTACAATTTTCCATAGTTATTGAATGTCCCTTTCTAGTTGCACTGAACTAGAATTATTACTAAAATTCTATTGTGGGACATGTTAGCATTTTATTTCAAAAACACAATTTTTTGACAGAATTTTGTAAATAAATGAACATAAAAATAAAACAACTCTGGATATTTTAACTATTCTAAATGCATATGTGTTGAATCTCACACTTGGCATGCTATGAAAATTTTATGTGTCTACCATCAGTGCTTTTTCTGTAAACGGATCATTTACTGCAAAAATTGTAGTTAAGAGATATTGAGTTCTAATTTTTTTTTTTTACAAATTCTTATACAGACTTACATTTCTGGGTCTTTTATGCACTAGAATTGCCCTGGGCCACGTCTGTGTCTTCTTCAGTGTCACAAAAGTCCAGTGCTTGCCGCCTCCTTTTCTTTCTTGCTTCTTTTGCCATTTGCTGAGCAGCTAACTGTGCTTCATGTACACGAAGTTCATCCAGTTCCCGCAGTCCCTTAGCTATGTTCTGTCCAAATCTTAGCCCTAACTTCTCCAAATCTTTACGTCTTTCATAATTTCCACCATTACAAGTTATTACAGTATGAGACGCTGCTAACTTTAGCGTCTTAAGTCCAACAAATACATTTTTAAGCACGCGGCACCACACAATGTTATTTAAGGACTTATTCACATTCTGGGTCTTCCCATGTAAACATTTCTTTAGTAGCTCAGGATTTGCCAAATCTCTGTAATCCGCTTCGATTGCCTCCATTACTGCCTAAGGAAGAGAATGTTTATGTGCAAATTCATGCTGGGTGCCAGAAAATTCAGCTTGTCTATGTTTATACCAAATGTTTAGTGGAGGTGGATACAGAGCACGGCATTGCTTTTCATCAGTTGATATTCAATGAAAGAAAATGCTCCACACAGCTCTTTTCATCTTCTCTAAACTTTTACGCTTAGTCATTTTATTTACGTATAAAAAGCAGTAGAAGTTAGCTTACTACAAAAATAGCCGAAAATCACACTACTTTCACGAAACCTACTGTCAGAGACAATGGACTGATTTGTTTATTCGTAATGCCAACTTGTAAGACGTAGCAGGAGGCACAAAACAAAGCAATTCACAGCCTTGTAGACTGTGTAGTTCCCAAGATATGACTGCTCAACTGTGGCAGCATATGCGTTGCTGCGACATGTGACAGTCAAACATCAACATTCAAAGTGTTATTTGAAGGTCTCAAAATTGTCTGATTTTAATCTATTATACACGAAAATGTTAAGGAAAGACCAGAGTACATTATGAAGTAAAAACAGAAAATGTCAAATTCCAACGAATTTCATATACAATGTCCACCTTATGCATTTTACCGAATGTGAACATACCCGGATGTGTCTGTTCACTGTGTCGTCAGTGATTCGTAAAGGAGGGTCAGCATGACTTTGTGAAACTGCTTGTTGTTGCTTCTCGAGAAGTAGTGAGGTAGACAGAGTGGTGAATCACCTGCTTGCTCTTCAGTTTCCGGACCTATGAAGGAGGGAAGTGAATGATCACATCCGGTGACCTACACTACCGCTCATTGATTTCAATATACACAATAAATGACATCTAGTTCTCCGTAGGTAAGGTCTAATACCGTGGGTACGGTTGAGGAAGTAAAGGAATACTACAACAGTTGTTTACATGCCATGGTTTTTGTTATTGGTCATCGAGATACAGTAGTATCCAACAAACAATGTTGTGTATGTAATCGTTATGTAGGCCTACCTGTCTGATATGTTTGTTTACCTACTTGCCGACAAACACATGATTTTGTGAACTTGTGTTATGATGTCCGCAGCGAACGGCGAGTTTTGCTACAATACGTAACATGTGGTTCCTGCACGTCAGTTCCTTCGTGACATTGAAGTGTGCATATAGCTAGTGTGGCTCCATGAATGGAGACACCCATAGAAAAACGTGCTGCACTTAGCCAAGCAGGTGTGACTATTCGCCAAATTGCGAAACAGTGTAGTGTGTCTATAGAGGGAGTCCAATGCACCCTTCACCACCAGAAGACGACAGGTAGCAATAAGGACATACCACGACCAGGACATGATGATAAATATATCAGAATTACCTGTAAGAGAAACAGATTCAAAACAGTGCCCCAAATTCGTGCAGAATTGGTAGAAATGAACACGACAACAATATCTGTTGCAACAGTAGAAAAGAGACTGACTGAAGCCCACGTGACAGGATGTGTCACAGCAAGAAAACCCCTTCCAAGGCCCATAAATACACAGAAGAGACTTGAATGCGCTGGAAAGCATCGTAATTGGACATCAGTAGAGTGGACGAAGATGTTTTTCCCCGATGAATCGAAGTTAGAGATTTTTGGAACCAGAAGGAGAATATTTGTTAGCTGGTTTGTAGGGAAAAGGGTACCCCAACAGTGTGTTCTACGTACTGTTAAACACTGTGGAGGTTCTATTATGGTTTGAGGATGTTTCGCCGGAGACAGACTTGGTAACGTTGTGAAAACAGAAGGATGTATTGATCAGAAGCAATACCACCGTATACTTCGATATCATGCTACACGAAGTGGATTGCGCTTAATAGGGAAGGGGTTCACCGTATAGCTGGATAATGAGCCAAAACATTGGTCGGCATACTGTACGAGCTACATTGAAACAAAGGAAAGACAGAAAGTACTGGTTGATATGGTTTGGTCGTCCCAAAGTCCCGATTGTAATCCCGTTGAAATGGTCTGGGATGAAGTGGACAGAGGTAACAGGGAAGTTAATATATCCAGCAAGGAACATGTCTAGAATATTTTTAAGGATGTGTGGAATCATATAGATTCACGATACCTACGAAAACTGAGTGACCGCTTGCCTCGAGTTTGCGAGTCAGTCATTAAATCCAAAGGAGGATACTTTGACGGGAGTAAAACATAATGATTGTGATCGTGTTATATATGTGGAAGTTAATGTAATTATATTTTGTGTGAAACAACTTTTGATTTGTGTTGTTAATCCGAAACACCAGGGTGTATTGAAATTAATGAGCGTTAGTGTACCTTCCCTCACGGTTCCACCCTCCACCCGCGCCGCCTAAACCCTGTCACACCCCATAACACAATTTTTATCTTCACACTTCTCAACTGTACTTAGATGCGGTGTACAAATTTACATCTCCAGCAATGCGGGAACTTTGTCCCAGAGAAAATGTGAACAGTGCCTTTTTTGTAGGATATTTACTGTAGTTCAATGTTCTAGTTGGAAACGTTTTCGTTAGAAGCCGAAATTTTCGGGTAATTCAAGAAAGTGATCTTTAAAAGCGTCTCACCCTCCTCCAACTTTTACACTCTACTGGTGAAGACTTTTAAAATGTTGTTCATGACACTTCTTCCTACCACTGTGCAAAAATCTGCAACTACACGATTTCTCCCCTATTCGACGTTTATTGGTCTTCGTTGAAGGGGCTGTTTAAGCTTCTGGAGAAACAAGAAGTGTGTTTCAATAATTTACATACCTGAAGATGGAATTAATTCGTGCTTATTTAGTTTTCTGAAACTTATTGCTGAACGGTATTGAACCACAGTGTTTAAGGTTGAATAACAAATAAACTGTTCTGGTTTTGCTGCCTTTTGTTTATTTCTAAATGGTTTTCGGCTTACTAGACCGCCTTCAGGTAACAACTGATTAGCGTCCGCAATCTTATGTAACCAAACATTATCAGCAAACACACAATCTACTTGCTCAGAATGTGCATCAAACTTCTTTTAAACACAAACGTTATACAATGGACAACATGAAATGCAACAAATGATTAAACTGCACAATATTTCAATGTTTCAGGTTGCTTTAGCATTATAATCAAATGGTTCAAATGGCTCTGAGCACTATGGGACTTAACTTCTGAGGTCATCAGTCCCCTAGAACTTAGAACTACTTAAACCTAACTAACCTAAGGAGATTACACACATCCATGCCCGAGGCAGGATTCGAACCTGCGACCGTAGCGGTCGCGCGGTTCCAAACTATAGCGCCTGGGACCGCTCGGCCACCTTGGCCGGCCATTATAATCACATAACCTGTAATACAGCAATATTGTGTAGTTTAATTATATATTGCATATCATATCGTCCAGTGTGTAACGTATAATCTACGACGTTAAGAAACAACTTTGGTGAATAACATTCTGTGCAAGTGGATGGTATCTTCGCTTATTATGTTTAACCTTCGTACATCCATAGTTGAAATGGAGGACTGTGGGACGTCAGCTGGTACAAATTTTTATTAAAAAATGAAGAAATTCCTCCAGCTGTAATTAAGGTCTCAGTTTTATTTTGGCAACTAGTTCCAACGTTGTAACAACGTCATCTTCCGGCCAAATCACTTGTTGACGTCAACTGCGTGCGGCTAATACTAGAAGTCAGTGGTGAGATACGGACGTTACGTAGGTTCACACGCTTTCGATACGTTAAATGCTGCTAAGTTTCTCAGTCGACAAACATTTCTTGTCGCATTAGCAGAGATATGTGCTGCGGAAGGAGATGTTACTGAAGGGTGAGTGGGATATTTTCTGTCGCCATTAGCCTGCACTGCCACAATGCGTCCTCGGTCTGACACATTCTACAAACCACCCTTAAAATTCGGTTGCTTGCCACTTCACCTAATGATTTAATAAATTCCGTAGCAATGTTACCCACCCCTTCTGATTTCTTTGTTATCAAGCCTTCCTAAGCTGTGGTCGGCCGGTGTGCCGAGCGGTTCTGGTCGCTTCAGTCCGGAACCGCGTGACTGCTACGGTCGCAGGTTCGAATCCTGCCTCGGGCATGGATGTGTGTGATGTCCTTAGGTTAGTCACGTTTAAGTAGTTCTAAGTTCTAGGGGACTGATGACCTCAGATGTTAAGTCCCATAGTGCTCAGAGCCATTTGTACCATCCTAAGATGTGTTACACTCTTACTCTAATACTTGATGCAAAGTGTCTTCTATATCGACTCCCATTCGTTTTTCAAACACGTGTCTAGACAAGTCCTCCTCATGTTTCCACTTACCCGCTCTCTGTTTAATAGCGAAATTCGTATTGCATTCTTAGTGTCGACCCCACTGCTTTCAGTTTTAACGAAGGTTGCTTTGCCTTGTCCATATACTGAATCAGTTCTTCCGGCGACACCCTTTTTTCTTTTTGATTTCGTCATATTATTCCTTGAGCCATTCCGCCTTGGCTTCCCTGCATTTGTGCAATTTTGCCATATGATGACATGGAGACCGTGCCTGTTTATATGGTGTTGGGACAGCAACTAGTCACAAATTTACTTTCAGTTCCTTTATTCAAAGGGTACCAATACTGGTTTCGAAACTTTATGATTCATCTTCAGACGGTTTCCATGCTTTCCTTAAAATATGTGGCGAATGATAGAAATCTTTTCTGTGACAAATCTAAAGTGTTCGGTGAGAAAAATTTACGCGTGCAACGATAAGAATACAGTGGTAGTATATTCACATCTGTTGGACAAATGTTATGAAACAATCACTCCAAACCGACATTGCACGACAATTAATCTATAAAAAAAACGCACCAAATGTTGTAAGGGAAACAAGGAAACCATCTGAAGATGAATCATAACGATTCGAAACCGGTAACGGTACCCTTTGAATAAAGGAACTGAAAGTAAATTTGTGGCTGGTTGCTGTCCCAACACCATCAACATTTCCCTGCATTTCCTGTTCACTTCATTCCTACGTGATCCATATTGCTGTTTTCCTGTCTCTTCCTGAACATTTTTGTACTTCTTATTTTCGTAGATCAATTAAAATATTTTTTTAAAAATGATATCATATTCTCCGCTGAGTGTAGAAATTATATTTTAATGTTGTAGTTTCGGCCTTAGGACTATTCTAAGCGGTACTGCGAATGATATGCATGTTTCAGCACA
This sequence comes from Schistocerca piceifrons, assembly GCF_021461385.2. Classification (NCBI taxonomy): domain Eukaryota; kingdom Metazoa; phylum Arthropoda; class Insecta; order Orthoptera; family Acrididae; genus Schistocerca; species Schistocerca piceifrons. Next base: position 65,914,827 of record NC_060140.1, read on the forward strand.
TGTCAGACTTTAAAACCGTCCGACAAGTATACATGTCATCGTCTCTCCGGATTCAAACACATACTCTGTGGGACCATCTCGATCGGGCTGTATGCACAATGAATCCTCAACAGAGTAACCTAGCGCAGATGCCCACAGCATTGTAGTTCGTCCTGTCTTTACTTTTCAGAATTCATTGGCTCTCTTCCGGCATGTCTACAGCGGCCCATGCTGTAAAAGGTGGTTATTTAGGCTTTTGAAAGATGGCCACAGCACTGAGGCTGGACAGTATATTCGCCTCTCCCAGTTTTGTAATTGTTCTTTTTAGCGATGTCCAGTACTCTTCAACTGAACAGCCAACCGTGGTACTTATTATCACGTTTCAATAGCCTTGGAGAACTTACCTCATCATTCCTCTCTGCCTTTATAGACCACGTCATTTCACAACGGTTCTACCTGGCGACTGTCTTAAGTCTTAGTATGCCCTTCACCATTACTAAACTATTGTCCGAGTTTGTATCTGCTCCCAGGCATGCTTAACAATCCATTATCTGATTTCTAAATCTCTGGCTAACAATGACGTAATCTAGCTGGAATCTTCCCGTTTTTTCGGGTCATTGATAGGTGTTTGTCGAACTCTACGGATTTTTTAACAGGGTATTTTCTACTACTAGCTGACACTTATGGCTGAACTCAATTAATCTTTCTTCTTCTACATTCCTGCTACAAAGCCCATATTCCCTGGTAAAACTTTCTTCTTCTCCTCGACGACAACCGTATTACTGCCCACCATCATTATTAATTTATCATGTCCCTTTACAGACTGAATTCCCCGTCCAATATCTTCCTATACTTTCTCTAACTCTTCTCTTCTTTGCTTTTGATGTCGGCATGCATACGTGAGCCGTTGTTGTTTGTATTGATTTGCTGTTCATTCTGATGACAATAATCAAATCAATGAACTGTTCACCGTATTTCACTCTGTGCCCTATCTCCTTAGAGATAATTCCTAGTCCCGATATAACATTTTCTGCTGCTGTTATTGATCCCTCCAGAACTGAACTTCAGTCTGTATGAAAAAACATTTTTTCCCCTAATGATCTAAGGAGTTTTTCTAATCATTTAATAACCAAGTTTTTATATTCGTAATCGTTTGTAAAACCTACTTTGCACACAGTTCTGTACAATGGATCTGAAAACTGAAATCATTGTTGAGAAACAAACTTTGTTTTCACAGTGCAATAAAATGCAGAAAATGTGACTATTTTAGGTGTGCATCACATACAAAATTTATCCTGTTTAGAATTTACCATAAAATGTCAGGAATCACGTTAATAATATTTTACAATCTTTTGTTGATCGATAGTAACATATTTATTGTGTGCTTTTCCCAGAGATACTACTTTGTCTCTTTCTCGTGTCGCAACAAATCTGCTGCAAACTTATTTTACCAGTGGTAACTCATCTCTGCTGCAAAGTGTTTGGGAAAATCCTCTTACCTTTTTCATCTGAAATTAGGGGAAATTACCAAAATATCTGCGACCGACAGTTTGGGACTTAACAGTAAAGGTTTATACACCACAAATTGTTTTCAGCTACTTGAGCCGACACTAAATAATCCAGTAAACTTTTAGCTCGTGAGCCCCCGCGTACACCTACTCGAATAATATACCGAAATTCAGTTTAAAGTCACTATCCATTCCGAATGAGTGGTTGCGTTTCTGAGAGTTGGCAATGCTAAAATCTAGCGACCAATCAAATGTTATTGTCCTGTTAACCGCAAAATTGCGACACAAAGTTCAACTAAATAGAGACAGGAATCTGTGGTGGAAAATAAAATTCACTACTCACAGTGTTTCTAATATTTAACAAAAGCCGTTAACTCGCTTTTTTCAACGTATATCACAGTTTGATAATTGTTTATCACTTAATTGAAAACGTCCGGAAGATAACTTAAACCGTACCAGAGCAGTATATCACTTTATGCGTTGCGTAAACTTCTGGAAAATTCCGGAGATATAAATCAGAAGTCATTTAGGGCAAGATGAAATATAAAGTGGCAAAAATGCGAACTTCTTAAAATTACAAGTTTAGGTCGCTCACGAACAACCGCAGTGAAGTTTTAAAGTTATGACCAATTCACCTAACACAAAATATTCACAGTTCACAAGGTGAAAATATCTCAGCGTACTCTCTAGACACACATTCGAATATTACAAGTCCGCAATTCAACTCTAAGATAAACTTCGACGCACTCGATATGCGATCTCCCTTCGCTAAAACACGCTGCCTCTTCTACATTCCAAGCAGACTGCTCCACGAATGCCGAACGAAATACCAAACGCAAAATTGCTGCCACCCATTTAAGCACTTATTTGACGTGAGCGCAGACATTTCCGACTTCTGCAATGTACTTAAAATTATAAATGAATAATTACACCTGTATAGCATGAATCAGTTTGTATATAAATTTCCCCCGCTTTTCGTTGTTGTTCTTTGTTTTGATCTAAGTTGAATAGGTTGTTCAGAAGTAATAATTTTGCCACGGTAATTACTAGTTTGTTCCATTTTTTGCTAATAAATATAAAGAATTAAAAGTTATCCATGGATGTACATTCCGTTTAAATGAACGGCAGTTTCCTTTTTGCATATCCATTTCCCTTCTTCTGTTTATGAAGCTCGTGTTGTGGCCTGTAATACACCTTTCTTCTATAAATGTAATAAATGAGTTATGTAGTAATAACTAGTATATCACTACACTACGTTTTCTCTTGTTACTCTCTTGTTTTTCAGGATAGTAATAAATTTTTGTACCACAACTTCCATCAGGTTAAATTATCATTTGGTGTTGCTTACTATTTTCGATGTTTTAAACCATGTGTGTCGTCTTGGAAATGTATTTACTCTGTCTGGAGGATGCAGACGGAATAACACATTTCTAGGACGACACGTACGGACTAAAAATACCGGAAATCGTAGGTAACAGCAAACGATAATTTAACATGACGAAATTTGTGGTGCAAAAAGTTGTTGCCATCCTGAAAAACAAGAGAATAACAAGAAAAAACATGTTACAGGAACTTACCTGTAACGACTGTGTTGCTCTTTTATTATTTTCACTAAAGAAAAAAAGGCATGGTTGAGCCCAATTAAAGCAGAAAGTTCTCGTACGTATTGGTTCCCAGAGGTGCAACCATCACTGCTGACATTACTCACAACATCTGAGACGTCTTTCAGATGCTGACCAACAACAACGACCAGGCAGAACGTGTGAAGAGATGCTACTCCACGATACCGCCCGCCTACATTCTATTGGAGTCGCTAAAAAAGCTATAGAGAAGTTTGGCTGGGAAGTTATTCCGCACCCTCGTTATTCACCAGATCTGGCGCTCTCCGAATTTCGCCTTTTCAGCTCTCTGTCGAACAGCCTTCAAGGAACACCCTTTCTTGATGAAAATGCGCTCTGAACATGGCCCCACTTCTTTGTTTCAAAACCGAGTAATTCCTACAGTCGTGGAATGTAAACGTTACCATAGCGTTGGCACACTGTTGGAAATAGTGAAGGGCATATTACTGATCACTAATGTCTCTGTTGTGTTCATTAAACTTATGAAAAACGCCAGGAACTTGTGGGCCAACCCAATGCTTACTGAAATAAGTTTAAGGAGAAAGTTACTCCATCTCTTCCCATTCAGAATACGAAAGAATTATAGAAGCTGGGTTAGTATAGAAGCTGGGGTTAGTAATATAAAATGCATTTTATACTACTAACTTCATTGTTGGTGATTAGGGCACATTCCTGAATATCGTTATTGTTGTTGTAACTGTCATTACACATATCAGTTTCATTATTTGGTGCTTTCTGGTCCTGTATTTCTCCCTGTTCATCTTCTCAGCCTCTACTCTCACATTCCCTCTCTTGAAGTACATGTGGAATCTTCATCAGGAACTGATTCTTCACCCGACGATAAATCGAAATTTGACATCCCCACATTGATTAGCGTCTCAAAAATTTCACGTGCTTCTCGCTCATTGATGTAATACTGATTTTTTACAAGATGAACAGAAACTATTCAAAAATAACTAATAATCATCTTGGTAGCAATATTTTTCTATGTGTAATAATACATAGTAGGTCTAGCTACAGTGTTGATAAATGAAGCTTAAATATTAAACTAATTTCCTTAACTGTAACTCGGACAGCGTTATTACTAATACAATAGACCTGTATATACTGAAGAGCTCCGAAACAAAACTGATAAAAATTGCTTGAGTAACCAATAAATATCTACAACAGGCAGTGCACATCAAGTGAACACGAAAGTTCTAGGTTATGTCACATATTGTACTTCAGACCTCATGGTTATAGCTAAAGACACTGAAAAGCATTATTCCTTTTTACGAACTAAAATAATTTATTTTGAAGTATTTACTTTTATAATAAAGAAACTGACCAATCAATAATAACACTATTCAAATATACAATTGAACCGAGCTACTCAACCACTTCCATAGATTCTGATAGTCATAAGCCGTTGCAATCAGCTACATTCACTTGTTAATATTGTTATGGGGATGCATAAAAAGTAGCTGCGCTTGTCATTGATTGAAACACTGAACATGTTCAGTGGTGCATGTAAGGTTTCCAAGGAGGAAAATTACTCTTGTTGCAGTTAGAAGACACTAAATATTAATGTACATAGTTGAAAAATCCTTACCTCCTTCTACTTAACTTCATTGGTCCCAACTGTATCTAGAATTAACTTTTTAATTTCGGTTTTATGTTTTTCTAACTTCCGTAACACACTCAAACAACTTACTTTCCACGTTCCGACTCGTAGGATATTACACATTTGTTATTTGATCTTTTCCTCATCTGCGGTATCTTTCCGTTGGCACTCCTCCCTGGAGATCTGAATAAGGGATTAATCAGAACTCTCTTGTCCGTGGAGACATCAACATGACATTATTTTAGTTTCAGGCCTTATGTCTTACGGATAACGTCACATGGATTTAATGCAGTGGCTCCCATTGCCTTCTGCACCCTCATGTCGTTGACCATTGCTGGACGCCACCTGCCATCTTCAGATAACGTACTGAAAAGACAACTATTAAAAGTGCTGATAGATATGTGGATGTAAGAAAATATTAATAAGAAAATGCCCTAAAATGATGTACCGTCACCCTTCTGTTGACGATGGTGACTATTGGAAGATCTGTGCTGGCCCCAGTCGCAAAACTGCTGCTGATGGCTGACCAGATACGGGTTGAATACAGTAAAAGATGACGCAGACGTTACAATGGGAAGCGATTTAAAATTGTATGTTAAGATTTGAATTTCAGTTTTAAAAAAAATATACATAAATCTTGGATTTCAATAAAATATGGATAGCGTACACGTTAAAACCAGTTTTATAAACATTAAATAATAAGCCAACGTAATAGTTGAACTGCAACCCAGAACGCCGAATGGAGGCAATAGAAATATTTGCTAAATCTTTTTCATGTCTCGCAAGAACTCTAATTCAGTCTCAAGGACACTGTCGAACTGTCAAAATCTGTCTTTGGTGCGCTACCTTGCAAGTTGTTGTCATGAACTTCTGTCAACAATTTCTAGTACTTCCATTCTCACACAGAGAATTTAAGTTCCTTTTCACCAGAAAAGACTTAAATGTCCTGTCAATGTCGTCATGTGCAACCGAACCCGCTAAATCCGTGTGTGACCGATTTGCCTTTGTATTCTAAATGTCCAGATCGCTCGTAAACGAACCGTTTTTAAAGTTAAGTAGCGAGGAAAGTGATGCTTTTTAACTACGAACGTGACAATATTTAGGTGTATGAGCCATTGATGTTCCTTAAAATGGAACTGCCTTACGAAAAAAAGAACCTTCACCCCTCCGACGCCGATTAAGTATTGCTTCTCAGGAAAATACAGGTTCTAGGTCGCCTGGTGAGCATTTTCGTCGAAATTACACAATTTTAAACTTCTCTCAAAAGCGAGGTGTAGATTAGAGGGTTCGATTTTCAAGAGTGGTACGCCACACAAGTTATTACACACACCACACTTAGTATGGTCTATGGATTTGATTTTACCTACAGCCCTGTAGCAAACAGTCTGCGGCTATTTAGCCTTGTCTTAAGACAGATCCACTGAAAGTAAACTATATCTACGCAGATAGTTTTGGTCGCCAGCACTGAACGAACAATTTCGATACTTTATTTCAATTTATATTTCTTTAAATGTGCTACAAGTAAATCTACATTAATGACTTTTGTGGCAACAATTTAATTTGGAAATAAGATGGACCAGTCTGAGGTATACTTACGTGGCTTAGTGGTTGGCATCTTTAATTTGAATAATTACGTGAAGTTAATATTCTGATGAAGCAAATTGAAATGTAAAAAATCACATTAAACTGAACTTAACAGTGATATATCTGAGGGACCACTCTTCTTGTCTCTTCAAATTAGAAGTAAACAATTATTCTTGGAAGTTATTTTTTGTGGTGTCACCGCAAGGCACCACACTGGCAAGGTTGTAGGCTTCAAATCGGCCGCGGTCCGTCAGTACACGTCGGAACCGCGAGTCTCCACTGTCGACGCTAGCAGACCAAGCGCCGCCACTCGGCTGGTCTTACGACACAAGCTAGCGCACTGCCCAGTTCTACAGCCGACTTTAATAGGAATGGCTCACTCGTTATAGCTTCAGGGATCTCATCTGCAGAGACTCTAGTTAACACAGCGTTCAGCTAAATCAGTAGATACGACGTAGCCAGGCGCCACATACAGTTTATGCACTGACGATTGATCTATACGTGTGAAGCAATCAGAATTGTAAAGAACTATTCGCAGTTCATTCTATCACTGCACTTGTAAATATTATTGAACAAAGTCAAGATCGACGTTCACCGCTGATGCTGAACTAAAGCTAAGTATTTAATTGTATTCCTGTCTACTAACTTTCTAGTCACCTAAGATGTTTCAGATACATCCTGCCAAGTATAGTTCACTGATCTTCACGTCAGCCTACGTGATCAACGCGTGCAGTTAGTGGGCACACCTCGTGATCAAACCAAGAGTCAAATTGCGTGACTCAGCCGGGTCACCCTTTTTCCATGAAGCCCATAATTCCGCCTCATAAATAACATTTTTATATGACACTGCAAAGATTGTTGTATCACGAATATTAATTATCTACGATCTTTTCACCGTACAAAGTGACGCAAAATTTACATGTAACAAACTGTACGGGGAACTTTGGATCAATATACGACTTTGCGACAGTCATTCTAACAAATGCCGCGCGGGAGTAGCCGAGCGGTCTGGGGCGCTGCAGACATGGACTGTGCGGCTGGTCCCCGCTGAGGTTCGAGTCCTCCCTCGGGTATGGGTGTGTGTGATAGTCCTTGGGATTATTTAGGTCAAGTAGTGTGTAATCTTAGGGACTGATGACCTTAGCAGTTAAGTCCCATAAGATTTCACACACACACACATTCTAACAAATATTTGTGACCAAACTGTATTAGAACGTCGACAAGCAAATGGGTTCACTGTAACATTTTCACACACTGCTAACGACTGCTAATACGAAAATGTCTTGCCTTGTTCAATGCAGTCATATCGATTATGTTTAACTTCTGCTTAAGACAGTGTTACTACCCAGGAAACATACACGTTGAAAGCACCGATGATGGCTGTTAATCAATTGAAATCGATTTGCAAAGGTAAATAAAGAAAACATGATTTTGCTACTGGTTGCTGCTTATTTGACAATTTTTAGTCATATCGGTCTTCAAGTTATTTCTTGCTGTATGAAAATTTGTATGGGCTATTCTTGTCTTCAGTAATGGAATTAGTTGATAACCACCATATGCTTACTGTAGCTGTATAATCGGCCATAATCGGTTCCATATTAAATCACATTAAACCCGACAGCGATTCTTATTTCCGACACAAATAAACTGGAGATGACTTCAGGAGCTACAAACCATGTACACACTACATATTACGCACTTCCAAACCGAACTGTTATTGCTTGAAGCTCACATCGACAGACATAGTTCCTCCTTCCAATGAACATTTAGCACAGATATTACACTTGTGCTTATTGACATAGTTATAGGTGTTTCATTAACACTAACCTTTTGTGTAAGATCTATCATTTTAGTCGATCGATTTTCAAGCGGTATTGTTTAAATAAATAAAATGTTTTAGACATTGCAATTTGAATTTAACTGTATCACCACACATGCACCCAAGGAAATGTTTCTTAGGGCAACAATCTTCCTTATGGACTCAATGGTACTTGAAAAAAAATTACAGGTTTTCCATCACGATAACACACATTCAAGAAAACAGGTTTACCTTACACTAACACATCAAGGAAATTCCTGTCCTACAACAATTTTTCAGCTTCAAGTTAAGCTTCCTTACCCACGTAATATACATTTATCACAGTGTAAGCTGTTTATCGTTTTCTTTCAGAAACGTCTTACCACATTCATTACTGGCTCAGGACTTATTATTAAGTTACTTTCTTGTACTTATTGCTATACGCTAATACTTTTACAAACTATGCTTATTATGTTACTTTATTTCCAAGGCTCTATTACAGGAGCTCAGTCCTCTCGAGACTGTCTTTATAAAACGTTTGGTTTCCCTGAAAATTGAAAACTACTTTACACATTGTTAACTACATGTTAACACATATATACTTGACCATGCCTCTGCAATACTTTCATTAATTACAATATTAATTTTAGCTTCATTCTCTATCTTTCTTTTCAGCTTATATTTTATAACTGACCATTGTCTTTTCGATTCCTTGGTTTGTATCTTTCCACATAGAACACATTCCGAAAACCTAAACTCTTTTTTACGTCGTGTATTCTAAGCAATATGCACTGATGTGTCGTACATTTACTATCGTGTATGGACCATTACACACAAATTTAAATTTACTTATCTCATGGTCGATCTTACTTGACTTCTCGTAAGATTTCATGAGAACCAAATCGCCCATTTTAAATTGTGGAAACATTAAGTTTTTGTCCTGTCAACGAATCCTACTTTCACCATTTTTGCCATATTGTTTCTAAGCAACTATTTCTTCTCGTCTGTTGTCACCTCTTTCTAATAACCTTTCCATCAAACTCTTCGTTTTCTCTTGTTTAAAAATTTCTTCAGAAGTGAATCCCGTATTTTTATGGTTTAATGAAGTCATTATCTGCTCAAATTTAGTTACGTCCTTCCCCCACTCTCGGTGGTTTTCGGGACAGGAAGTCTGCCATAACCACAAAATCTCTCGCATATATACCCCTGCTGGATTATTTAACGGACGGTATACGGCTTTATGCACAACCTGGTCTGCCACAACCACAAACTCTCTCGCATATATACCCCTGCTGGATTATTTAACGGACGATTTGCGGCTTTATGCACAACCTGTACCTGGTTGCTTGCCATGCCGTCCTTCCTCAGCTTTGAGCAAACTGGGAGGCATTGTCAGATAACACTCTCTCTAGTTTACCGATATTTGGAAAATAGTCGAGAACCATTCTGTTCTGTGTGGTTCTTGCTGTAGCTTTCATCAACAGATAAAGTTCGATAAAATTTGAGAAAAGTGCTACAACTACCAAAATATATGAAAAACTACGAGTGGTTTCCCGGGACGGTCAAAAAATATCGAATGTGACTATACCCAACACAACGTTGGGTTTCATAGTTTGCATAAGGCCCCTACTTGTGGCAATTGTCACTTTTGCTTTTTTGCATGTGTTGCAAACTTTTAATCTCTGTGACACTCTCTGTCAGATTATTGAAAGAGATGCATTATAACAGTTCTTCTGCACACTTTTCACCCTGCAATGACCATAAGCGAAATGAAAGTGATCTGGCACTTCTTCTACAAACTGCTCTGGCCGAAATACACGCCTTACTCCTAGGCTGGCTGCCTTCAATAAATACAATACTTCCTTATACATTCTCTATGAAGCCCTATTAACTATGGCAATTTAACCTTTACCAATTTCAGTGATTCATCGGCATTTTGATAGTGCCTCATATCCTGCAAACATCATCCGTTATTTCTCTACATTCGACATCTTTGATCTAACTAATAATGAATGTATCATCATCATCTTCCCTTCCTCATAAGAAATCCTTTTCGACATATAGTTCCTGCCAAGAAATCTGTCCTATCTTTAAATCTGGCCATTTCTGGAGATTTTGTCTTCCACCTCTTATTCTACGTCTTTAGCTACTTGTGCTCTCCTCTTCATTTTCGTCACTTTCAGCAGTTAGCAAACACTTCTAGAACCGGTATAGACGCTGTAACTTCCGCTTTGATTTCTCCATCTGAACCTATATTTTTTTCTTTTGGCTTGACACGGGTCAATACTGCCTACATAGTCAACTACTCATGGAGAAAAGATAAATTTGTCCTCAGGTGCATCAATCTCTGAATGGAGCTCGTTTTTATTTTATTTCGCTCTGACGATTAATCTATAAATCTCTTTATCACCTTTTAAATGTCACGAGGTTTGCTTTCGTGTCGTCTGTAATCTTAGTCTTTATTACCACTACCAAATCCTCCAATCTGATTACCACTATCGGTTCTACACCCTCTTGTGTTCTTTGTAGTTCAGTAACAAGTATTTCGTTGTTGACAACTACTTCGTTTTTGTCAAGTCAGCTTTTACTGACGAGACAGAAAAAAGGAGTTGAGTATTTCTCTGACTCTGCACTTTGGGAATGTATAAATTCGCTTCCATTTTACCTGTGTATTTGCCATCTAAGTCTGAAATTCTTCTCTCAATTTTAGTCGTAATTTTATTTTACAGTTTGTCGATCTTCATCTGAGTATGATGCAACCTACGACGGCAGCTCAGATTCTCTCCTAAACCGTTTATATAGATATGTATAGATAAGGAAGAGCAGAGGACCTACTACATTACCGGATGTTTCACTGGATGAGTTTCTGTCAATTGCTACGAACTGTGACCTTTCTGGCAGGAATTCGCGAACCCAGACATTTTATCTATATTTTATTTTTCCTAATATTATTAATTTTTCACAAAATACTCTCCTTCCAACGAACATTTGTCACAGACATTACACGTAGGTACAAAGGTCTCCCTAACACTAACCTTTTGTATAAGGCCTATGATTTTACTCTGTCGACTCTCACTCGTTACTGTTTAATTTAACAAAAAGTTTTGGACTTCAAAATTTGAGTTTGACTGTATCATCACATGTGCAAACACAAACTGCCTTCGTAAATGGATGTGGTTGTCGTGAGAACGGATAACTTGAAGATATTAGACGACCAAATTGTTCAAGAGTAGCAGCCAGAATTTGTTTTGTATGTTGACCAGGAAGGGGTAAACTGACGCGACGTGGTGCAGATTAGGTAAGGCATAAACGTAATAAAATGGGCCATTTGAAATTTGTTAAAATATGTCAGTTGATTCTTTGGTATGGCTATCCAAAAATGACTGCATTTTGTTGATTCACTTCAGTACCATTTTTCCGGGATTGGCTGAGGGGTATAAACACAGTTGGTAATGGTACGTGAGATTTGGGAGCCAATGTGATTAGTGTATGACTTGATAATGGCTCATCCGTAGCAGGGCGTTTCTAGCGGGTGGGCACCCGCAAAGGGAACACATAGAACTGCATTGGGACGAAAACGAAAGTCAGCGCTCTGAACGGTGCACCGGACCGATGAGGGGAGGCAAGAGGACGCTGCTCGAGGGAGTGGACAGCTGACGGAACTCCTGGAACCGACCATCGAGGGAGAAGGCCGTAGGTAAAAGTACTGGAACCGTTCCGTTTGAACAACACAGATAGACAAATGACCGACACCTTCACGTTATGTAAGACGTAAGCAAATCGCTTAATAAAGGTTACTGTAAATGGGCAGTGATCCAAGACATAGAAGACGCCTTTGAAAAGATATATCACGAAGGACTACTCTATAAAGTGGCAACAATAAGAGTCCTTCTCAAAGCCGTCAGGATAACTGAAGCCCTCGTACAAAACTGGCGCTGTAGTGTACATGTCAATGAGACCCACTCTAACGAATTCACACCCCAGGCAGGCATAGCGCAGGGGATATTATCCCTCACTGGTCTACACCCTCAACACAACCGGTGCTCCCACGACCACAAAAACCAGCGAAAACGTAGCAACGTGTACTGACGACACTGCCTGCTAGTGCTACGCTCCATCGAGAAAAATCATACCACGACAGACCAGTGCATAGCTAGAACGACAGCAGAACTGGCCGAAACAATGGTTAACATTTCACAACGTACAACTTTGACAGCGGGATGCCTGCCAATACTAGTGATAACATCTCAAGACAATGTCAGACCTCAAACACAAGGTGCTCCCCAGTGTAGCTTTGAAGCTAACTCAATGCTAATATCACTTGAAGTATAAGAATAGTTTTAAGTATAATCTTAGCCTGTACAATGCTGTACATAGAAAACAAGTAACGATAAATAGATCAACTTGTACTAAGATTATTAAGAGAAGTAATACATATATAAACAACTCCGCGGATGTGCAAGGAACCTATTATGTGAAAGAACAGTCCTAGGCTTCACAGTGTTCTTTTTTAACCCAAGAATGACGCGCTTCGTCCGGATATGTCTTCATCAGGCGTTACATATAACCCGACGTCGTCCAGTACCGGATTACTATAAAAAGAAAACAAGTTTCAATCACCGACCGAACTGAATTCCATAGAGGAACATAATGTATCTCATCTTAAAAATACAAAATTTTTTGCCAAAAAGCATCCGTCAAAGAAGGTATGATAGCGAATTAAATGTACTAAAAAGCAACCTATACGAAAAAAACAGCAAGAATTGATAAATAAAAGCACCGGGGTCGGGCATGAGTAGAGATCGGAGGAGAAACCAAATAATTGCGTATTACTTCATGGAGACCGGCCGGTGTGGCCGAGCGGTTCTAGGCGCTTCAGTCTGGAACCACGCGACCGCTACCGTCGCAGTTTCGAATCCTGCATCGGGCATGGATGTGTGTGATGTCCTTAGCTTAGTTAGGTTTAAGTAGTTGTAAGTTCTAGAGGACTGATCACCTCAGATGTTAAGTCCTATAGTGCTGAGATCCATTTGAACCATTTGAACTTCATGGATGTGCTGACAGGAGAAGCAGCACAGAGCAAGACCTCTCGCGCAAATTCACATTGTTAATACGAATAAATGGTAGGGGCTCAAGCAAGATACTGGGCTAGCAGTAATGACATGCGCCGTGCGGCGCTGCCGTCGACTGTGCAGTGTGATAATGGTGTCAAATTCGAATAGTAATGTACAAATTGAGAAATAAATAAAAACATAATAGGGTATATGACAATATACACAGAATGCAAAGCATGATAGATCGATAACTATGAACAGAGACATAGAAAAGCCTTATGCTCAGTGTAATAGAACAATGGAGTAAAGTACGTAGAGCAATAAAATAGACTACAAATATAGGGCTAAAAGATAACAATGCTAAGACGGGAAAATACAACACCATACACATGACAAGCGACGAAGACCCTGGTAATAGAAAGGTAAGAACTGATATATTGTTTAAAAGTGGGAAACTCGCGCTCACAGGAAAACCTGATTTTTGCCGGATAACTGATCATTGAGTAACATATCCTTCTTAGCATGTGAATGTTTAACAATTTCGATCTCTTTGACCAGAATGAGTGTCTTTTTTTCGGGAGCGTGGGGCAAAACCACAAGTTCCCGAGTAAAGGTGCCTGGTGACAACTGGATTTAAGGTGCTCAACACAGGCGGATTTGTTCCTAACCGTCCTCCCCCCCCCCCTTCTTAGTGAGTAAATACTGCTGAAACCCAATTTTAAAAACCCTTGCCGTCTGTCCATTTCAAGGTGCTTGACATTCACAGCGTTCGAGCATATATATGCCAGAGGCAGCATATGTAATAAAAATGGAAGGTGGAATGGAAATGAGGCAGCCCGTACGCCACTTCTCAATCTGAGTCGTTTAGCAGGAACATATGTTCATTTCATTCTATTCCTGTACCAGCTGCAGTAGGGTATGTAACTCATATGAAATTAAATGTGTTAGCAGTGAAGTACAGATAGGTTACTTCAGTGAAATTTAAATAACGCGAAAGTTATTTTACATGCCCCATGTTCTTAAGTGCTTCAGTAGTACAACATGGTGTTCTCAGATGATAACGGAGACACTTTAAGGATATTTCCACGTGACACGTCACTTTATAAGCTATGTTTTCACCTCATACTGGATTTTACGTGCGTACTTTGCTTCTACACGTAGCGTAACTTTGAACCTCTGTATCTCGGAAACAGCTAAAGATATCAAGAAAGTTGTCAAGGTTTCTGGAGATCGGGATCTTAGGAATGCATCGTAAAAATTACACGCATTTGTTGTGCGTAGCCTTCTCGGAATCCGCGGGCGGGTTTAAGCATCGAAAAATCAAATTTTTGGGGTGTTTCTTGATAACGGATAAAGATTTTTGAAAACGATGAGATGGCTCTTCTACATAAATGCCTGTAGAATACACTCTTCAATCTGAGCAATTTTCTGTGGTTATTTTATATGTAGATTCGCCCCATACCGTATTTTACGTGTAGAAGTGGGGCAAATTTTAACCTCTGTGTCTTGGTAACGGATAACTATATCAACCAATTAGTCAACTTATTCGAGATTGGAATCTTAGGAATATATCGTAAACGTTTCAACCATTTGCTGTCCATAGCCGTCTTGAAATCCACGGATGGGTTTCGGTCCATTGCTGAAGGCGAAAATACAGTAAAAGTTTTTGTGGTTTTCCGACGAACCGTCCTTGAACTAATGGTGCCTCAGTAAGTCACATCAAGCCCAGGATGGACCACACGAAATACAAGAAGAACCAATAGATTTGCTCCATTTATCTAAGCAAGAGGAAATGTGTAATGTTTATAGTTTTTACCCAGTACTGTAGGGTACTGACACTAAGACGATCCTTCTGTTGGATGCACAAATGGTCCCTAACCAAAGGTATATCCAAAACACTTGACACTGCATTTTTATCAGCAATAGGACCCGAGGTACGAGCACCGGAAAATCCCGTTTCATGCGCGGTGTTTTGGGACGTATTAGGTATGCATGTTGTACCGTGCACATCGCTGAACGGCTTTTGAGGAATTTCTGCGTTTACCCATTTCCATGGTATTATCAGGTAAACTCTCTGCACTATAGTATTTTTTTCTGTGAAAAGTGCCCGTATTATCGAGACAGAGGCCTGTAGTGGCGAATTTCAAAAGAATGTTTACCTAAAGGAGTGTTTACTGAGCTTTGTGACCAAGGCGAGTGCTCCTGAGAGAACGTTCCCTCACGACGGGGCGTAAAAGTTGGCTTGTACCATAGGAGAGCTGGTAAAGCAGCTGTTTTCGTCAGTAAATGTCGATATAATTATTAATTCTTTGACATGCGGATGTAAAAATTCTAAAGACTCTTACTGCAATAGTTAGGACGGATCCAGCCTACTTCTCTCCAAGCGACTAACACGGCTAGTGTCACCTTACGGAAATCCTCCTGGGAATCAAGTTGCTTGTTTCCGTTACAACACTGCCAGTTCATTGTAACCCTTCCACCCTCACATTGACTATTCAACGCGTAAATTGCGTCACAATTCAATGCTACAGGTTCTAGCCGACTAGTTCTAGTGACTAACGCTGATATGGTCACTGTTTTTAAGTCCTCCTGTGAGTCAAGTTGGTTGTTTCACAGCCAGTTTACTGTAGCCCTCGGAATCTCACACGGACGATGCAGCACACAGATTGCGTCGCCGTCAGTCCTATATTCTCCTGCAGACTTCTCTCCAAGCGACTAACGACTAACGTATGGACATTCTCCTGGGAGTCAAGTTGATTGTTTCCGATGCACCACTTGCAGATTACTGTAACCCTGGCATCCTCACATTTACGATGCATCACACAAATTGCGTCGCGATTGAATACTACAGTCTCCATCCAACTTCTCTCCAAGTGACTGACATGGCTACGGTCACTGTATGGACGTCCTTCTTGGAGTCAAATTGCTCGTTTCCGATGCACCTCAGCTAGTTTACTGTAACCCTCACATTAACGATGCAGCACACAAATTGCGTCACGGTTCTATGCTAAAGGCTCCCGCCAACTTTTCTCCATGCAACAAACGCGGCTATGGTAACCTTGTGAAAGTTATCCTTTGAGTGAATTTGCTTGTATCCTGTGCACCACTACCCGTATACTAGAAATCTCACATCCTCACATTGGCGGTGGGATACTCAAATTGCTTCGCTATTCGATATTACAGGCTCCTCCCGACGTCTCTTCAGCCGACTAACGCATCTATCAAAAATGGCTCTGAGCACTATGGGACGTAACATCTGAGGTCATCAGTCCCCTAGAGCTACTTAAACCTAACTAACATAAGGACATCACACACATCCATGCACGACGCAGGACTCGAACCTGCGACCGTAGCAGTCGCGCGGTTCCGGACTGAAGCGCCTAGAACCGCTCGGCCACCTCGGCCGGCCAACGCGTCTATCTTCAGCGTATGGACGATCTTCTGAGATTCAAGTTGCTTCTTCCCAATGCAGTCCAACCAGTTTTCTGTATCCCACGCACACTCACATTGACAATGGAACACACAAATTGCGTCTCGTTTCAATACAACAGGATTCAGCTGACTTATGTCGTAGCGACTAACGCAACTACGGTCACTGTATGGAAATTTTCCTGGGAGTCAAATTCCTTTTTTTCGATGCACCACTGCCGGTTTACTGTAAGACTCGCAACCTCACATTCACGATGGAACACACAATATTATAGGTCCCAGCTGACTTCTCTCCAACCGACTAACACAGCTACTGTCACAATATGAACGTTCTCCTGGGAGTCTAGTTACTTGTTTCCGATGAACCACTGCCACTTAACTGTAACCCTGGCAGCCTCGAAATGACGATGCAACACACCAATTGCCTCGTGATTCAGTGCTACAGGCTCCAGTCGTCCTCTCTCCAAGCGAATAAATCGGCTACGGTCACCATATGGACCATCTCGTGGGAGTCACGTTGCTTGTATTTGATGCAACACAGCTACACACACTGACGATGCAACACACCGATTGTGCAGAGATTCAATACTACAGCGTCCAGCCAACTACTCACCAAACGACAACCGCTGCTACAGTCAACGAATGGACGTTCACTTGGGAGTCAAGTAATATGTTTCCGATGAATCACTCCTAGTTAATTGTAAACCTTGCACAATCGGAGTCAAGTTGCTTGATTCCGATGAATAACTCCTAGTTAATTCTGACCCTTGCAGTCTCACATTGACGATGCAACACAAAAATTGCGACGTGATTCAGTGCTACAGGCAACAGGCGTCCTCCCTCCAAGTGAATAACGCGGCTACGGTCACCATATGGACGTCCTCCTGGGAGTCAATTTGCTTGTTTCCGATGCACGACTGTCATTTTGTTGTAACCCTCGCACTCTCACATTGACAATGGGAGAACCAAGTTGCAACACGATGAACTACTACAGGCTCCCGCTGACGTCTCTCCAAGCGACTAACGCGTACGGCCCATGTTTGTACGTTCGTGGGAGACCAGTTGCTTTTATCCTATGCACCTCTGAAAGTTAACTTTTACCCTCGCAGCGTCACATTGACGATGGAACACACACATTTCGTCAACATTCAATATTTCATTCTATTGCTTACTTCTCTCCAATCACATAACACCGCTACGGTAATCAAATTGACGTTCTCCTGGGATTCAAGTTGCTTGTTTCCGATGCACCACAGCCAGTTTACTGTAAGCCTCGCAACCTCAAATTGACGTTGGAACACACAAATTGTGCCGTTATTCAGTATTACAGGCACCAGGCAAATTTTCTCCAAACGACTAATGCGGCTTCTGTCACCGTAGGGACGTTCTCCTGGGGGTAATGTTGCTTGTTTCCGATGTTCCACCGCCAGTTTACTGTAACTATCGCACCCTCAGATTGACGATGCAAAACACAAATTGCGTGCGATTCAATACTACAGGCTCCAGCTGACCTCCCTCCAAACGACTCACGCAGCGGCGGTCACCATACGGATTGAGCAGTGCTCTCCCCGAAGTATGCGTTATAGTTTACTTCGCTGTCTATCCGTGTTTGGTTTCCCGCCCTTGTCGCGGTTACGTTGGGGCTCTTCTTCCTTCTACGTATGGCAACAGAGATGTGTATCTATATTTGCACCGTGTACCATCTTTGTTTTGGTGCATGTAGTTTCCAGCATGAGGGTGTGGAGTTAGTTGGTCGGTTGTTGAGGATAAGGGAGGTTATCTCCGCGCGGTGCAGTCAGCTGAGGCCACTAGTTGCTCTGCGCAGTGTCGGAACGTGTGTGGAGATGTCTGATCGCTACGAGCTTCGTGGTTCACCGACCCAGGACGTCAAAGTTGAGTAGCGGTTTCAACTAGCCAAGCCACGTCTGTTCATGTTGTGGTGGTCCGCTTTGGTGGTTTGCTGTTGGGGAGGTTCTTTGGTGAGCAACACCGTGGGATTCTACTGCTGAGATTCAGCCGCCATGCGGTCCAATTAACTGTCTCAGTCTACAACGATTTGAGTGAGCCAGTGGAATTTTCTGTCTTGTGGCTGTTAGTGTTCTGGTTACCTGCCCTGGTCACTGACGTCTATTACTGTGTTTGAAATTCAAGTGTACCAGCGGAATTTTCTGTCTAGTGGCCGTTAGTGTTCTGGTTACCTGCCCTGGCCACTAACGTAATTTCAGGCAGCGTTCTTTCCTCACCTGTTGTCGCTGTCCAACATGGTGTGTAACTTTGACAGCTAATACATACTTCGTTGTGGATTATCACGTTTGGAACATTGCCAGTTTTCATGCACTGATTGACAGGAGGGAAGTCGTTGTGTCCGTCGGTCCCTTGTTGTCCCCTGGTTGGGTTCCGACGGATCAAGTATAGTTGGGCTCACCACCTGTCTCACCTGAGTGAACGAGCGCAGACCGACCTCCCGGGAGGCCTTCTGAGTGCCACAGCTGTTTAATTATCTGTTGACAGCTATTTTAAATTTTAGGCTTAAGGTTTTTGTTTGTTTACTTAAAATTTGCCAAAATTAATTTTTAAATTAATCTTTCAACCTTAGCCAATACGGCATTTTGCCTTTAAATATTATGTAATATATTTTAAAATTCTGAATTTTAATTGTGGCCCTCAGTTTATCTCGTTGATTTTTAAGATTTCTTGTTCTTAAAAATACTGGCCTTCTGCCTTTAAAGGTCTATGGTAATATATTCTGAAGTTTTGAAATTTATTTTGGCCCTCAGCCATTTGTGTTTCACCTTGCCTATGTTGCCTTTTGGAGTTACAAATGATTTTATTGCCATCTTAATGGAATTTTAATTTCCTTTTTAAGATTTATCGCAGGCCCTCGGCCATTAAAGGTCTATGGCAATATATTCTAAACTTTTGGAATTTAATTGTGGCCCTCAGTGTTTTGTATTGAACCTTGCTTATGTTGTTTCTTGATTTTTTTTGATTTTTTTTGCTATCATAATTGGATGTTTATCTTGCTAAGGTTTCTTGTTGGAGGCCTTTAGGCGTGAACGAGCTGCATTCGGTAAAGAGTCGGCTATGTGCCGCTTTGATTGTAAAGGTTATTCAATTTCAATAACTGACAATTAGAAGCAGAAACTGATCTCAACACTTGGCCTTTCCCACAATCCTGTTACCTGTTCTGGCCATCGGGTTTAGCTGGAGTTGTAGCAGAGCGTTGTTACTGTCTTGCTTACCAACCTTAGTTGCCGTCAGTTTCACTCTTGTTTCTATTCTGTTTGTGGTATCGTATTGTTTGGCTTGGTGGTATTGTTTCAGGTGTTAAGATAATAGCAGTCAGACAGTGCCCGGGAATCGGTCTGCTGTGAAGAGACCATCTCGTTTACGAGTTGGCAGTGAGGCGTCAACCGACGGAGGGCAGTGTTCCGGATTAGGTAGCCCATTTGCGTGCTGCCATGCTGCATCCGGTTGACGTCACCTCGGCAGTGATCCTTGAGACAGGTGCGGCCATTCGATTTTTGGTGAGGCCCTTAAATGTCTTGAGGATACTATTGGTGCTCTAGAAGGAACCCAACCTAGTACCAGTCAGTTGGGTCGGGTGGGGGCACAGTAGGCGCTTTTAACTAATCGGGTGGCTGATTTGGTTCGTTTGAGTTTGGAGTGCGTCACAAAAATTCTGCCGCTTAGTTGGGAACTCTGGTGAGCGCGTTGCAGTTTAAGCTTACGTGCTTGGAGTTGGATGGGAGGAAGTTTGACGATAGTGACTTTGCTATCAGGGGGAACATGGGGGCCAAGCCGGCGGTGACACTGTTACAGCGGCTGCTAAATTAGATAACATCTTTGCTAAGTTGCCTGTGGCTTATTTCTTTCAGGGTCTGACCGAATTGATTGTAGAGCGGATTGATCGAGTAGAAAAGCTATTGTGGTTGTTGGTTCGTCACGACGAGCACGCGGCCGCCTTTCACGTCCAGCACCACGTAATCCTGTCGTTGCTATATCCGCTAGCCGGAGGCGAGTTGCAGAACATGCTCTCACGGGCCATGGCCGAAGAGTTTACCTTGCAAAACATACGGGGGCTCGTAATTAGTCAGATTTACCATCGGGGTTCGGAATCAACTTGAGTGCGCCTCATTTCGGAAGTGCAGCGGGGTGACGAGCAGTTACATCAGTATGTCGATAGAGTCCACACAGCCTCCTTGGCCTTACTTGTTGAATTGTCTGAACGCGAATTAGTTTCTATCTTTCTCAAGGGAATGCGTGCGGCGGATAAGTCGCATTTTGTTTTCGATAAGCAGTCTGAGACCTGGGGAGAATCCCGTAATGTAGTTGTAGCAGCATCCGCATTACCCCTTTAGAGCCACGGGCGTGTGGAGGTTGTAGGGAGTGATAGAGGGTCCGATTCCGGATTACCCACATCCGTGGGAGTTAGCAGAAGGGAACCCAGGCGTTGTTTCAAATGCGGTACTTCACCTCGTTTGGTACGCTCTTGTGATTAGCCTCGTATTCTTAGAGCTAGTAGAGGTCGCCGGGTTGGTACGCGAACGCGGGTTCCAAACTTTAGGTCTTCGTGTACTCGCGTAGTCGCACCCGCATCATCCCCTTTGCCTTATGTTTGTTCTCGAGTAGGGGACGATCCCATTTGCGCTCTCTCAGATTCTGGTAGTTCAGTGTCATTATTGAGTTTTGAGTGATTTTTGAAACTTGGGCCATCTTACTAGGCTTAACTCGGTCCCGTCCCCAGTGCAGATATGTAGGTTGACCGATCGCCAATGGTGTTACCTTTCCAGGGGTTGGCCCAGGGGAGTGTATCGGTGCCGATTTTTCCTGGCCTGTATCTTTAGCCTTGGTTAAGGGATTGCCTGTTAATCTAATATTGGGGTGCGACTTTATTTATAAAACTCGGCTCATTTTGTATTATTCCGGATGCACCTTTTCCTTTAGGTTCTCTCCTGGCAGGAAGTTTGGCCTTTGCGAGTGCTCTACACCTGGTGCATGGTGAACTTCCGGGACCTTCGGCGTACAGGTGGCATCTAATGAATTCTATCTGGCCCATCTCTTGCCTAATCAGGCGTCTCAGTTAAGCGATTCGTTGAACAGTTTTCCTCAACTGCTTAGCGATAATCTCGGTGTCATCAGTGTTCTTGAATATCATATCCGCTTGTCCGATGACACCCCGCTTAGGCAATCTCCATACCACCTCTCACCACCGAAGGTTAATGTGGTGTCACCGCCAGGCACCACACTTGCTAGGTGGTAGCTTAAATCGGCCGCGGTCCCTTTAGTACATGTCGGACCCGCGTGTCGCCACTGTGTGATCGCAGACCTAGCGTCACCACAAGGCAGGTCTCGAGATACGATATAGCACTCGGCCCCAGTTGTAACTGGCTTGTTACGCCACAACAGTTAACATACTCAAGATATCTCAGATGTTGGAACAAGGGGGTCGCCAGACCCTCTACTTCTGCTTCTCCAATTTTTCTTGTACCTAACGATCAGGGGCGCGATTTTAGACCTGTCGTTGATACCGGTGTTTAAACACCAAGATTGTACTCGAATCAGTACCCTTGCCGGATTTGCATAATTCTTTTAACTGGTGTGCCGATGCTAATTGGTTTACTGGTCTTAATTTGAATCAGGCCTATCATCAAATTCCGCTGCCTGAGGAATGTAAACACGTCACTGCGTTTTGTACTGATTGGACCTTGTTCGAGTTTAACAGAGTCCCCTTTGGGTTAGCTACCGAAGCGGCGGTGCTTCCCCGTTTGTTGGATAATAACTTTGAAGTTAGCTTCTGTCTATAACTATTTGGACGACTTGGTTATCTATAGCCGTTCGTTTGACGATCATTGGGAGCATATTCGGCAAGTTCTTTTGAGGTTACAGCGAGCTGGTCTGTTAAACTTAGTAAAATTACGCTAGCTAGGCGGGAGGTATCCTTGGGCCATATTGTCTCGGGTCAGAGTATTCGCATTGATCAAGAGCGGACGAAAGCCCTGAGAGCATTGCCTCCTCATGTTGATAAGCGGGGAATCGCTAAATTTATAGGCATGGCGAATTACTTTAGACGTTTCGCGCCCAATTTTGCTCAGTTGACGGCACCCTTAAACGAGTTACGCCCTAAAGGCGAGCGATTTCAGTGGGGACCTGCCCAGGAGGCCGCCTTTGATCATATTGAACATGTTTTGCTCCAGTCACACGGAAAGTAATAATTTTATTTAATTTTGAATGATGCTTTAATGCGGTTTTTTGGCTCAGGAAATTCAAAAACCGATATGAGTGATGCTTCTTATGTGGATTTTAGGCCTCGCTGCAACTACAAACAGATTTTTTCCATTTGACGTGATATGACCTTGCTGTTGTGGGTAGGCTTACGTAACTAGCGGTATCACATCCGTACACCCACGCACGCTGAGTAGTACAGTTCGTTTTACGTTAGAGGTACACCTAAGGCATTGTTGTATGATTCATTTGTCATTTGTAGTCCACCACTATCAATTTTGATGCTTACAATGACATCTCTTGCTACATTTCGTAACTATTTATTTTTCTTCTGCCATATGTTTTCCCCCTTCTTCGATAATATTCCGTTGCAATTTGGCGTCATTTTGACCAATGGTTTGAAAATTTAACTTAAGTTATAATCACACTGTATATCACTGTTTATGACTTCATATCGCTTGAATTATGAGCTGTACAATGATACAATTCTGAACTTACATTTAGTGGTATACAGGTTGTTTCAGTAAGAGCGTGCAAAGATTTGAAAGGATACAGAGGATGCTCCACTGAAAAATTTGGTGTAGGGAACTTGAGGTCGGGGAAGTCAGCTGAAGGAGACACTAGGAATAAAATCACAATACTGTGTATATTTTTATTTAGGTTGGTTGGCTGCAAATATCGCCATTAACACAATGAGCTTACTATTTGTACTATGTCATACAGAATGTGATGAAACTGATGGCCATCAACCTCTGTGCAAGCATGACATCAGCGAACAAGATTCTTTCGCACCCTGACGAATATACCTGATGTGTTTCGAATCAAATCGCAGGCAGCTACAGTTCTGGCAACTAATTCCAACTCATCTACTGGGATATCATTCGCAAGTAACTTCAGATATCCCCTTAGGAAATAATCAAGGGAACCCCGGTCAGGTGACCTCGCACGCAGTGGACCATTTTTCTAATCTCAATCTAGATACAAGGAAGTACTGCAGCGGTACTGCTCCATTTTATTGTACTGTACGTCTCTGAATAGCACTGAATTATGAATGGGTTCGTCATTGATTCATAGCATGTTCTGTCATGGGACAATGTAAATACGATGATACAGAACCACCTTACAAAACCTGCATCATGATCTGCTGGTCATCAGGCTCTTACTCCTTCTTTCGTTGCAGGAAATAAAGAATGTACATGTAAATAAACGGCACAGTACAAGTAAACTTGCACGCATGTTTGTTGTAAATAAGCTGTTAAATAGCAATGTTAGACAGAATGACAGACAATTTTACTTTCAACCGGCTTAAGCTGGCTTCTCCGACCCCTGGTTCACTATCTCAAAGTGTTCAATGGAGCATTTTCTGTGTTCTGTTACATTGCTGCACACTCTTACAGAAACACACAGTATGTGCGTACTGCCTGTAATACGTGTCGCGAATGAAGTTAGTAGTAAAGAAGTAATAAATTATAATGTCATGCCTCATACTGTACTTTTACTGCGTGATTAGCGGAAAGCCGCGGTGGCCTAGCGGTTCTTGGCGCTCAGTCCGGAACCGCGCGACTGCTACGGTCGCAGGTTTGAATCCTGGCTCGGGCATGGATGTGTGTGATGTCCTTAGGTTAGTTAGGTTTAAGTAGTTCTAAGTTCTAGGGGACTGATGACCACAGATGTTAAGTCTAATAGTGCTCAGAGCCATTTGAACCATTTTTTTGATTAGCGGAAAGGAAGTAAATGATAAACATCCTATCATAAATAGTAGAGGTTATCAGGGAGAAAAACTTTCTTAAAGGTTTAAAATTATGTCTAAAGTTGGTTACAAGTCATTTTTCTAATCTCAAATACTGTTGTTGTCGTCTTCAGTCCTGGGACTGGTTTGATGCAGCTCTCCATGCCACTCTATCCTGTGCAAGCTTCTTCATCTCCCAGTACCTACTGCAACCTACATCCTTCTGAATCTGCTTAGTGTATTCATCTCTTGGTCTCCCTCTACGATTTTTACCCTCCACGCTGTCCTCCAATGCTAAATTTGTGATCCCTTGATGCCTCAAAACGTGTCTTACCAACCGATCCCTTCTTCTAGTCAAGTTGTGCCACAAACTTCTCTTCGCCCCAATCCTATTCAATACCTCCTCATTAGTTACGTGATCTACCCACCTTATCTTCAGCATTCTTCTGTAGCACCACATTTCGAAAGCTTCAATTCTCTTCTTGTCCAAACTAGTTATCGTCCATGTTTCAGTTCCATACATGGCTACACTCCATACAAATA
Source organism: Schistocerca piceifrons (assembly GCF_021461385.2). Classification (NCBI taxonomy): domain Eukaryota; kingdom Metazoa; phylum Arthropoda; class Insecta; order Orthoptera; family Acrididae; genus Schistocerca; species Schistocerca piceifrons. The sequence goes on from NC_060140.1 coordinate 65,939,898, forward strand.
TTTTCAGAAACGACTTCCTGACACTTAAATCTATACTCGATGTTAACAAATTTCTCTTCTTCAGAAACGATTTCCTTGCCATTGCCAGTCTACATTTTATATCCTCTCTACTTCGACCATCATCAGTTATTTTACTCCCTAAATAGCAAAACTCCTTTACTACTTTAAGTGTCTCATTTCCCAATCTAATTCCCTCAGCATCACCCGATTTAATTTGACTACATTCCATTATCCTCTTTTTGCTTTTGTTGATGTTCATCTTATATCCTCCTTTCAAGACACTGTCCATTCCATTCAACTGCTCTTCTAAGTCCTTTGCTGTCTCTGACAGAATTACAATGTCATCGGCGAACCTCAAAGTTTTTACTTCTTCTCCATGATTTTTAATACCTACTCCGAATATTTCTTTTGTTTCCTTTACTGCTTGCTCAATATACAGATTGAATAACATCGGGGAGAGGCTACAACCCTGTCTCACTCCTTTCCCAACCACTGCTTCCCTTTCATGCCCCTCGACTCTTATAACTGCCATCTGGTTTCTGTACAAATTGTAAATAGACTTTCGCTCAATGTATTTGACCCTTGCCACCTTCAGAATTTGAAAGAGAGTATTCCAGTTAACATTGTCAAATGCTTTCTCTAAGTCTACAAATGCTAGAAACGTAGGTTTGCCTTTTCTTAATCTTTCTTCTATGATAAGTCGTAAGGTTAGTATTGCCTCACGTGTTCCAACATTTCTACGGAATCCAAACTGATCTTCCCCGAGGTCCGCTTCTACCAGTTTTTCCATTCGTCTGTAAAGAATTCGCGTTAGTATTTTGCAGCTGTGACTTATTAAACTGATAGTTCGGTAATTTTCACATCTGCCAACACCTGCTTTCTTTGGGATTGGAATTATTATATTCTTCTTGAAGTCTGAGGGTATTTCGCCTGTCTCATACATCTTGCTCACCAGATGGTAGAGTTTTGTCATGACTGGCTCTCCCAAGGCCATCAGATGTTCTAATGGAATGTTGTCTACTCCCGGGGCCTTGTTTCGACTCAGGTCTTTCAGTGCTCTGTCAAACTCTTCACGCAGTATCGTATCTCCCATTTCGTCTTCATCTACATCCTCTTCCATTTCCATAATATTGTCCTCATGTACATCGGCCTGGTATAAACCCTCTATATACTCCTTCCACCTTTCTGCCTTCCCTTCTTTGCTTAGAACTGGGTTGCCATCTGGACTCTTGATACTCATACAAGTGGTTCTCTTGTCTCCTAAGGTCTCTTTAATTTTCCTGTAGGCAGTATCTATCTTACCCCTAGAGAGACAAGCCTCTACATCCTTACATTTGTCCTCTAGCCATCCCTGCTCAGCCATTTTGCACTTCCTGTCGATCTCATTTTTGAGACGCTTGTATTCCTTTTTGCCTGCTTCATTTACTGCATTTTTATATTTCCTCCTTTCATCAATTAAATTCAATATTTCTTCTGTTACCCAAGGATTTCTACTAGCCCTCGACTTATTACCTACTTGATCGTCTGCTGCCTTCACTACTTCATCCCTCAGAGCTACCCATTCTTCTTCTACTGTATTTCTTTCCCCCATTCCTGACAATTGTTCACTTATGCTCTCCCTGAAACTCTCTACAACCTCTGGTTCTTTCAGTTTACCCAGGTCCCATCTCCTTAAATTCTCACCTTTTGGCAGCTTCTTCAGTTTCAATCTGCAGTTCATAACTAATAGATTGTGGTCAGAATCCACATCTGCCCCTGGAAATGTCCTACAATTTAAAACCTGGTTCCTAAATCTGTGTCTTACCATTATATAATCTATCTCATACCTTTTAGTATCTCCAGGATTCTTCCATGTATACAACCTTCTTTTATGATTCTTTTACGATTCTTGAACCAAGTGTTAGCTATGATTACGTTATGCTCTGTGCAAAATTCTACCAGATGGCTTCCTCTTTCATTTCTTCCCCCCAATCCATATTCACCTACTATGTTTCCTTCTCTCCCTTTTCCTACTGACGAATTCCAGTCACCCATGACTATTAAATTTTCGTCTCCCTTCACTACCTGTATACTGTATGCATTAATTCCAGAAATTTACGCGTGGCAGGCTACGCTTCTTTCTAACTCCGTCCCCACCCCTTTGGTAGGTAGACGGCTCTTACCCCCCCCTTCCCCCCCCCCCCCCAGTGATTGTCCCCTGACAGCAAGGTACATTTGTATCAACGTTGGTAGAAATCTGTCCAGTGGTTTAGATGAACTTGTGGAACATGCATATATACAAACACATTCAGTCACTCAAATCTTTTTATAACACGTGTAAATTCTTTTGCTAATCTGATTTCCAATATTAGAGCCAGAAATGAAAAGAGGTTTGGAGTGCTTTAAATTGAGCAAGGCACAGGAGATAAACATCACTGAAACGGAACTTCCATAATCGATGGGGAACGAGCATGCAAACTACTATCCAAAATTCGTACGGTTGTGAATCACAGGCTGTAGGAATACCGGAACAAAAGAGAATCGAAGCATTTGAGATGCACTGTAACCAAATATATTTTAAAATTAGGAGTACTGGTAAGTAATGAGGAAGTTCTCCTCAGAATACGCGAAGAAAAGAACATACAGAAATCACTTTGGCAAGCTGGCAGAACGTGTGTTAAAATATCAGAGAATAACTTTCATTGTACTCGATGGAGCTGTAGACGTCAAAAACTTTACAACACTAATTTCCATGCATTGCTGGTGTTACAGTTTCAACACTGCCTAAAGAAAGTAAGAGTAATAACTGCCCTCAAACACTCGGCCGTGTGTTTCGGGTTATAGAGCATTCGGCGCTGCCTATGACCAGCAGAATGTAATACTAGAGCAAAAGGTTTTAATTTCACTCAAGCAAAGTGAGTGTGTGGCTTCATTGTAAACGTACATGGCTACCTGCTGTGGGAACATAATGATAAGATACAGATAAAATGGCTGGTGCCAAGAGGAACTCATGTACGTTTACAGAGATTACAGACATTTTGACGAATTACTAGAAACGAAGATGTTCTTAGTGATCCTGATGTATTCTGCCAAGATCCTGAGAACATTGCCCGTTATTCAGAAGACTCAGAAGTATTTGGATTTGAAAATCTGGTTTACTTAGTGTGTTTCACGAACCTAATGGAAAGTGCATGTACATACCATTATGTTCCAGAAATGCATTATTGAATGGATGCTGTTGGAGTCTTGATGGTGTATATATCGAGCAGTCTGTCACTGGTTCAGACACCTGTCATGAAGGAGCAGAAGAGCAGAGATCTTCTCGGAGTACGTTGAGATGCATGTTCAAGCAGAAGGGACGTAATACAGGTGAAGGAATATGTATCTTGTTGTGAAAAAACTGCAGGTAACATGTACATAGCACCTGTGCACTTAAACATTCTGAGAAAGTAGGTTAAACCAATGTGATGCAAAGACTAGAACGTTCAGGGAAATTGGTAACTTTAATGTTTAGAGTGTATCTGGTTGTCAACAGAAGGAATGTATGCAGGTAGGTGGTGACTTCTGAATACCGATCCTCTTTATTCATCAGATGAACATAATGCCATGGCGTCTGACGCAAAGTAAATTCCAAGAAATTTGTTAGGCAATCCCGCTTCTTATTCTCTGATTAAAATACGACGGATCCGGATTAACCGAAGAGAAAATAGTGGCCCATGTTGTGACCTTCTGAGATTATATATCTCCTGTTCACAACTGATTTTTCTTATCACTGTGTTTTATGATGAGAGTGGTTAACTATGTTCAACCAACACTATGTAGATATCCTCAAATGATTATCTAACATTATTTTTCGTTGTTGGCGTATGTGATTTGCGTAACATGATGATGTCGCCACTGCAGTAAAGTGTGTATTTTTATACGAGGACTGTTCAGAATGTAAGATCTGATCTATCACAAACAGGAAAACAGTGTGAAAATCCTGTGAAGCTTTCCATATTTGTGTTGAACAGCGTCAACAATACGCCCGTAGACTGCATAACGTCGCTTTTTCAGTTCTGAGATCGCAATTTAGCCCATAAAGATGCGCGGAAAATAGTTTTCTCCGGTCTAGTGTGAATGCCTGTGAGATGTTTCGCCTGATTTCATGCAGCCCACACAACGTAGCTTCATGCACTTCCTTCTTCATGAGAATTCTCTGCGGCACAGTACAGGGGCAATAAGCAAACCTTGCAGAGTGTTAAATTGGCCGGCCACTGTGGCGGAGCGGTTCTAGGCGCTTCAGTCCGGAACCGCGCTGCTGCTACAGTCGCTGGTTCGAATCCTTCCTCGGGCATGGATGTGTGTAATGTCCTTAGGTTAGTTAGGTTTAAGTAGTTTAGGGGACTGATGACCTCAGATATTAAGTCCCATAGTGCTTAGAGCCATTTGAACCATTTTTTTTAATGAGAAGTGTTTGATCACCCGTTATACAGTCTGGACTTGGCTCCCTTGATTTTCATCTCTGTTCAAATGAACCGCTGACTATGACGGCGACATTCGACACCGATGACATGCTGCACATCAACGAAGAGTTGGCAGAAAGCACTGGTTGCTGCCTTCTATGACGAAGCTGGTACAATGTTAGGACGAAAGTCTCAGGCGGAGCAGCGACTACTCAGTGAAGTAGCTGATAAGTGTGGGTAACTGTTGCAAGTAAAACATTTTTGGTTTTGACCGTGGTTATTATTTTGATACTGATCGCACCTTACATTCCGAATAGCCCTGGTATATTTCACATGATACGTCCTGCTTCTTATTATTTTTGTATCTGTATCAATTAAAATGGATGCTAGAGTAACATTATTCGGATTTGTGGATCAACTGCAAACTTTCATACTCAATATGACCAAATTACCATTCTGGTCCTTATCTTCTGTTCCTCAAGCAGCTCACTTACATAATTAGGAAAATGCTGTTTTTTACGTTTGTTGTTTGAAGGAGATCCTCCCCTTTTCGATTTAGCATGAAATATTGATAATTATAGATCTGATATATTGTACTTATTTAGAGAATATGTTGAGCGGCTGGTAGTGCAGCCAAAACAGGTCAAATGTTTTGAAAAGTTTCCCAGCAGAAACAGCTTACACGGTCCACAAATGCTGGGTAGCACCGTATTGCCGCAGAGCTGTTCTTAGACTCCCATTAGAGGAATGCCTGGATTGAGCTGTCCTCAAAGCACTGCCTGCCGCATCCAAGCGGACACCAGGCTGATGGAGCCCAGCCGGCCGCAATGCAATTACCAGCCTCATAATGCGATGTGGCGGGTGCCCGCGCCCAGGCAACGCGCCACACCGCCTTGCTCGGCGGGCTGCCTATATGGCATGGCGCGCGCCCGCAAAATTTGCCGCCAATTTGCGGGCCGACGCCAAGCTTGAACTCATCCGCTCGTTTCCCGCCCGGTGAGGCAATCACGGCTTGCATTTGGTTTTCCTCCATCTGCAAGCAGCGCCTGTCCCAGTCTTAATATTATTCCGCACCAATACCAACATCAGCATTCCAGACTCGTCTCTGTTAATTCTACTGCACGACTCAATTATTGGAGAAGATATACTTAGAGTAGAAAACACACTATTCCTCTATAGCAATAATTCTCCTTTGTTATCTTTTCTCAGTACGTATCGCAGAGTGTTCGTTGTAGTAGAATATATAAATTTGTCGGTTACAGACGATATTTTGCACCTCAGACCATAATATTTCGCACTTCCAGAACTTCGCTGTTTTTTATTTGGCTAATCTTGCCAGACACGCGATACTACAAATTTACGCTTTACAATTTATTGATCATTTTGAGTGAACCTAATGCTATTGGTATAGTTAATACAGAAACGCCAACGTCTTTGCTTCATCGCGTAAGGACTTTCCTTCATACATTGATGATGAAGCTCCAGAAATATCTTACAAAAGGCGTATGTTTAGAAAAATAATCGTTCAGAAGATGTAAAATAAGTCTTTCCTAGCACTTTAATAAAGTATTCCATTCCTCAGCGCTAATACAAAAGTTAAATTTTAATAGCTTCTCTTCTCCCTTGCAGAGCTTTGTACCGAACTTTTCCTGTTGCGAAATGGACGAGGACACACTCTGTGCTGCATCCAGCTACAGTCAGCTGTCATGTTGACATCTCACAAGACCTGATATTTCATCCCATTTCTTTCACGTATACGACAGTATGCCATCTTAGGTAATTTATAACACTTGAATCACTTGATAATGGCACTTTAAAGCTGAAATCATCATTGTGTAAGTGTAAATATAACACTGTAATTGAACAACCGTGTAATGGCGGTACTGACTTTAAATAAATATATTATGACTGTGGCCCCTCATTATGAAAAAAAAAGAAAATAATCCATTAGAGCTTCTGGCGACTAAAAGGCTGATCCAGACTTAAAATATGATCAGAAATCTGAACTGTTTATATGTATCCACGCTACAGACGGTTCGTGGCGTAGTCAGATCGCTGTCTAAGATCACGAAGTCGCGCCAACGTATGCTATGAGGCTTTCAGCGCGGAGGAGTTGGCGTAGTTTGTTTTATTTAGTGATAAGACCCACTATTGTTTAATTTCAATCCATTTTATTTCCTGTTGAAATTGTTTTCGGCTTTTGAATATCTTTGGCCTCTGAAACTAGGTCTACGTCGGTCCCTGTTTCACCTATAACTGAACTTGCAATCGGATTTATCCGAGACCGACTGACCTAATGAATCGCGCAGCTCATTCCACACAAAAACTACTACCCTCGTTCTCGCTTCGCGTGTGTAATGGACCCACGAACTACTAAGTGGAGCCTCTAATTCAGACCTTCCACTTAGCACCAGAAGTCTGTAATCGATCCTGTCAACGATCCTAAACGTAGTGTGAGTCCGCCTTCATCTTGCAAGCAAGAATGCTTGTCCTTACAACTTCAGATAGCCACCAAAAACCTGAGAGAACTTTTTCTACCGAAGCGGCACACATCATTTACCGACATGAACCACCGCGTGCAGTTGGCTACACCCTATTCCCTTCAAACCATACGGCAGCAGCCGTTCCATATCTGGGATGAGTGCACACTGGATTTATTCTTCTGCTTGGTAGCTGTAGCCCTTAGGAGCTCCATCATGTGCCAGGATTCACCTGAAACTACTGCAGTTGGCACTTAAGCTTTTAAGCCAGAGGTAACGCCTGAACCCTGTTTTTAGACAACCGTAGAGACATTTCCAATGGTCCCAGAACGTCTTACACTTGAACCGATCTTGCACAAGGCCAGGTGTGAGGGGTCAGACTTAATGCGAGCAGTAACCGTGTCGACTACAGCAGTGGACAGATGAGGGGAGACATGATAAATGATGGACTTCCCTTGGATACCCACGTCTACAGTGATTCCCAATCGAAACAGTCTCAACCGGCGTGATCAAGGCCAACATCAGCTGGAGCAGTGGGCGAAGGGTCACCAACACAGAAAGCAATCCGAATACACCATTTGTAGTCCCCACAAAATTAAAATCAGTGGAAATTTTCACTACACAAGGACACGAGAAGTTTACGATTATAGTAAAGAAGTCAAACATACAAAAGCAAAATAAGTAACTTTCTTCCTCATAGAAGCTCGTGATACGATTCATAACCGGTCAAAATCTATTCACATGGTGCTGCTCGAAAGCAGGTTGTCGCCCGACTGCAGCGGTGGGCAGACTTTGGAGACCCGTTTACCTGATTTACTTATACAAGCTCGCGGATCACCTCACCACGTGACACGACAGCAGTGCCATTAGTGCATAGAGTCAAAATTATAGCATCAGAGACGTTAATATTTATGGAATAACGCTCTGATATGAATGGCACCCCATTACCGACACGCCACCCCAACAAATCATGCCACAAAACACGCGTGTTTGACAATACATTCCTTTTATGTTCACCACATCTTCAGATGTCTATATTTATTTACGAGTAGTCTATACTGTTTCTGTACTTATGACGTTTGTCAATAGCTGTCTTAAGCCTCAGCTTTCCAGGTCATTTTTTGTCACACTCTGTCCCATGTGCGTTCTGACAAATCCTACAATAAAAAAAAGCAATAAAAATTGTTTTCAGCAGTTTCAGTGAAACAGTTCAGGTTTTCATGTAACCACTTACATTAACACCACAAAAAAAATATTCAAATAAATGTTGAAGTTTGTTTCTTCGAAAAACGGGACTTAAACTAAAAACCCACACAAAATAAACATAATATCACATGATAATGTCACTGCAATGAAAATTCATACATCCTGCATTACCAAATTTTACTATTTGCTATATTTTAATGTTTATTATAAATATAATAATGAAAACATAAAAACCGATATAAAATATTCAATAAATGAAATTTACATAGTTAATTTTCGGGTTTTTAATTTCATTCTCAAAGTTTTTCTTTGCATTCGCTGGAAATTTTTTAAGGGAAATGAAGCTAGATTGGCTTCTTGCAACAATGATAACTATAGGATTTGTTTCCTTATTTGTAAACTCTACATTTGTGAAATTTTCTAAATATGAGTAAAACTGAAAATCAAATTCATATTCATGTGTAGGTTGTCGTATGTGATGCTGGATGGGTTTGCGAGTTTCTTGATACGGGTACGGCGAATATGTCTGCTTGTGTTCTATATATTTCTATCTACAAACTGTGCAGTATAATCAACATAAGGGTATGACCTACATACCTAAAACAGCACACAATTTGGTTGAGAGTAGGCCAATCTGAATTAAAAACTAAGTAGTTCAAAAATGGCTCTGAGCACTATGAGACTTAACTTCTGAGGTCAGAAGTCCCCTAGAACTTAGAAATACTTAAACCTATCTAACCTAAGGACATCATACACATTCATGCCTGAGGCAGGATGCGAACCTGTGACCGTAGCGGTCGCGCGGTTCCAGGCTGTAGCGCCTAGAACCGCTCGGCCACTCCGACCGGCACGTAAGTAATTCATAGAAATGATATTGACCGCGACATAATCACAAATTTATATTACAAATGAAAAACAGCAAAGTAGAACACAATGTATATCGACATAGCCTAACTCGAGAATCATCACCGACTAAGAAAATAAGATATGTATCAGTAGTCTACCTTGATACAATCTCCAACAGATTTAACGTACATTTTAAAGTTACACATATTCAACTAGCCTTTCGAACCAATAACAACATTTGAATAAAATTACGTCCCACCACCACTATAAAATCGAAATATGATAACCCAGGCATATACCGGGTGTTACAAAAAGGTACGACCAAACTTTCAGGAGACATTCCTCACACACAAAGAAAGAAATTATGTTATGTGGACATGTGTCCGGAAACGCTTACTTTCCATGTTACAGCTCATTTTATTACTTCTCTTCAAATCACATTAATCATGGAAAGGAAATACACAGCAACAGAACGTAGCAGAGTGACTTCAAACACTTTGTTACAGGAAATGTTCAAAATGTCCTCCGTTAGCGAGGATACATGCATCCACCCTCCGTCGCATGGAATCCCTGATGCGCTGATGCAGCCCTGGAAAATGGCGTATTGTATAACAGCCGTCCGCAATATGAGCACGAAGAGTCTCTACATTTGGTACCGGGGTTGCGTAGACAAGAGCTTTCAAATGCCCCCATAAATGAAAGTCAAGAGGGTTGAGGTCAGGAGAGCGTGGAGGCCATGGAATTGGTCCTCCTCTGCCAATCCATCGGTCACCGAATCTGTTGTTGAGAAGCGTACGAACACTTCGACTGAAATGTGCAGGAGCTCCATCGTGCATGAACCACATGTTGTGTCGTACTTGTAAAGGCACATGTTCTGGCAAAAAAAAAAAAAAAAAGAAAATGGAACTGAGCACTATGGGACGCATCTGCTGAGGTCATTAGTCCCCTAGAACTGAGAACTAGTTAAACCTAACTAACCGAAGGACATCACAAACATCCATGCCCGAGGCAGGATTCGAACCTGCGACCGTAGCGGTCTTGCGGTTCCAGACTGCAGCGCCTTTAACCGCACGGCCACTTCGGCTGGCCATGTTCTAGCAGCACAGGTAGAGTATCCCGTATGAAATCATGATAACGTGCTCCATTGAGCGTCGGTGGAAGAACATGGGGCCCAATCAAGACATCACCAACAATGCCTGCCCAAACGTTCACAGAAAATCTGTGTTGATGACGTGATTGCACAATCGAGTGCGGATTCTCGTCAGCCCACACATGTTGATTGTGAAAATTTACAATTTGATCATCAGAATCGAGGAAGCACAGTACATACTGACGAAACTAAAATGAGCTCTAACATGGAAATTAAGCGTTTCCGGACACATGTCCACATGACATCTTTTCTTTATTTGTGTGTGAGGAATGTTTCCTAAATGTTTGGCCGTACCTTTTTGTAACACCCTGTATAAAATCACATGTGGCAGCTGTAATAGCTTTTAAATTGAGCAAACAGGAAGAAATTTTAACGTAAGTTATATGAAATGAAATGTGTGGCTATGGCCTCGAACCGGGTAGGCCGGAGAAAGTTTTTTGACGCCACTTCGGCTACTTGCGTGTCGATGGGGATGAGATGATGATAAAGAACACACTAGAGAGAGAGAAATAATCAGTCGAGCTTCTTTCTACACTTGAAAACTCAAAATCACACTGCTGATAAATCGAAAACGCACTACAGAATCTGCACAAAATACCGAAAGGTTTTAATGAACATTCTGCAGGAATTTGTAATTTATATGTACACTAGAAAATATCCACAAAAAATGGACATACAGAATTTAGGTACAAGTCCTACAGTATCTTAATAACTTTATTGAACATTTAAAAAACCAAAATCGATAAATCAGAAGTAACATATGCCACAACCAGACATTATCGTAACAAATTTTAGCTAATAAAATAATATCGCTGTGCTTCTGCACAATATTTGTAAACCTATAGCGTCGTAGGAGCGGAACCGTCAAACTGCTGTCTCGTTGTAATTAACATTTAATTTCCATATCTTGACATGATTTACGATCTTATTCAGGCAGTGACAGGTACAAAACAGTCCAGTAACGCCGCAACACGCACGTCGCATCAATATAGACGTGAGTACAAGACAGCTACTTTAATGTGAATGACCTTTGCATCTCAGCCAATTGTAATTGCAGGTACTTGAAAATGGCGATTAAGCCGAAACGGTTGTAAATAAAGATTACTTATTATAAGCAACTATAAGGTGTATTTAATAATCATATCATTGTCAGTCATATATTACGCTACTGGCCATGAAAAAGAAAAATTGTTGACGATATCGTAGTATGAAATAAAGGGGAATGTTTTGGGTTTTATTTGCTAAAATGTCAAATTGCTGAAGATAATTGGAGGCATCAAATATAATAAGCGTTGTCTTCGATATAATGTCATTCCTACATATACCTATATAAAAGTGACGGCAAGACCAGATCTTCGATTGTGGATAAGACAAGAAACACAGGGCAAATTACATCGAAAAGAAACAGTGAATCAAGAACACTATTTAGCACGTCTAAAATAAGCAACAGTGTAACAACCTGAACTTTATATTGTTACATTGTTTGTAGATAGATATATATGGAACACAAGCAGATATATTCGATGTACCCATAACAAGAAACTCAGAAAACGTTTACACATCCAGCATCACGTACTACAATCTACACATGAATATGAATCTGATTTTCAGTTTTACTCACGCTTAGAAAATTTCAGAGATATAGAATTTACAGATAACGCCGACCGTTGAGGCAAAGCGGTTCTAGGTGCTTCAGTCCGGAACCGCGCTGCTGCTGCAGTAGCAGGTTCGAATCCTGCCTCGGAATTGGATGTGTGTGATGTCCTTAGGTTAATCAGGTTTAAGTAGTCTAGGAGACTAATGATCTCAGGTCCAATAGCGCTCAGAGCCATTTGAACCTTTTTTTTTACAGATAACGAAACAAATCTCCTTACAAAAGGTCTGAAATACAACATAGTCCCAACACTACACACCCTCTATTTTTGGGTCGCAGGTGGAGCCTGTTTTGCATTTTTCCAATCTTTCTACAACAACTTCTGCTCTTGGTTCTGCTACACCGAAAACACAGTGAATGGATGCGTGAAGTTCATAGGCTAAGTGATAGTTGTTGACTCGCCTTTTATCTGTTGCGTCTCTAACGAGTTTGCGAGCTTCTTCAAAAAAGTTAAAGCGTCTCACCTGACTATAATTTTTTTAGAAATTCACCCCACTTATCTCCAACATGCGATTAATAATACCATTGGCGATCTATAGAAGAGGCTCTGACGGCCAGTCGTATTTGTTTCGACTAAATATATTTTTAGCGGAACCTTTAGCTGAAGATTCAGTCTCTACGATTCTATCATCACTATGATAATTTCTTTCTTTGAAGATTTCACAGGTGACCAAACAGAGTCGCCTTCATTTTCGCACTATTCCTGTTCTGAATTTGATCACTTTCAATTTTGTTGTCACTGTCTAATGCAACATCACTTCCTACACTGTCCTTGCCGCGCGGGGTAGCCGCTCGGTCTTGAGCGCCTCTTCACGGTCCGTGTGGCTCACCCCGTCGGATGTTCGCGTCCTACCTCGGGTATGGGAGTGTGTGTACTTCCTAGCTTAAGTACTGTGTAGGCTTAGGGACCGATGACCTCAGCAGTTTGGACCCATAAGACCTTACCACAAATTTCCAAATTATACTGTCCTCAAACCATTTAAGACAGTATCCTCAAACTTAGGGTCTGTAACACGAAGGGGAGATGAAGACTTGGCCACTGAATCCATAACACAAAGTACCACGTGCAATCTCAGACCGCTAGCACGAAACAAGCGGTAATGCTGTAGATTCATTTTACACTAAAGTGACTGCTTACAAAGGAAATCACCGCAGCTTCGGGAAAGAACAACTACCCCACCTCTGAACATAAGTTAACAGAGTAACAATAAACGTTATCAGTCTATGAGACCGCACCTGGGATTTAAGGGTTAAAAATTCCCTTGCCAAATTCTGCAGCGCCTCGCTCTGTCTCCTACGAGTTTGTTCCGCGAGCTGCAATCAAAACCAGTCGCGGGCTCATCCGTGGTCAATAGACTATAAACTTAGTATTGTGCAGGGTCTTTTGGCAATGAAGGGTCTCTAACCAAATAGTTCAATTTAGACTAGAAGAAAAATTGTGGTTGACATCAGTGCTAGATTTTGTAACTGTGATCAGAGCTGTCATGTGTTTCGATCTCTGGAAGTGGAAGCACATCGTCAAGGCAATCGGGCGGCTAACGTACAGAATTATCAGGTCTACGAAACACAGGACTCAGCGCAGATTCAATATTCGGGTAATATATTTATTTTTGCTATTTAAAGTTGTATCCTCATGTCATAGGAGCAAAAGCAGCAGTCATCACTGACATTTTAGGATCCCTCCACATGAATGGCGATCCTAAAAACAAAAATTTCGCAGTATGCTTAAAGCACGCGCGAAATCGTTGCACGAGTAGCGCTAATCACCAACCTTTACTCAAAAGTTCGATAGTTTAAATTTTTTCGGACCAAGTCACAGATTGTGCGCTACTGAGTTTTCGCAGGTTTACCACAGATGTAGCAGAATTGGTCAGAATAATTAATGCAATCGCTTAAGGCCATGAGATTCGTAAGAGCGGACACCACTCAATTTACCACACGTTTCAATTAATGTTAGCCTGAAAAACGTTATTTACAACAAAAATATAAACTTCGAAATCACAAAATTATGATAATACAAAAGTATCAGTACGATCCATACAAATTAGAAAAGTGGATGTACGTATGTGTGTCTATATATATGTATGTGCAATTAGTGAATAAAACGGTTTTGATAACACAGTCATTTATTAGAAATAATACAGTTTTCAGGTTCTAGTAGAACGCCACCTGCCATCTTCAGATAACGTACTGTAAAGACAAAAATTAAAAGTGCTGATCTATATGTGGATGTAAGAAAATATTAAAAAGAATATACCTTAAAATGATGTATCGTCACCCATCCGGTTGACGATGGTAACGCTTGGAAGAGCTATGCTGACTCCAGTCGCAAAACTACTGCTGATGGCTGAACAGATACGGGGTGAATACAGTAAAAGATGGCGCAGACACCATTGTCAGACAATGGGAAACGATTTACATTTGTATGTTAAGATTTGAATGTCAGCTTTTAAAAAATGTACATACATATGGGATTTCAATAAAATATGGATGGCGTATACGTTAAAACCAGTTTTATAAACATTAAATAACAATCCAACTTGACAGGTTAAACTGTAGTTAGTTAGTTAGTTAATAAGTAACGTGTTCCATTGATCAACAGCACAGAAAAACTGTTATGATGTGGAACGTGTCAAATGCACAAGAAATGCGCACAGGAAGCAAGTTTCTTAATATTTCTATTATCTATACGGTTCCCTTAAATGGCACAAAATGCATATACTATATCTCCAGATTTATTTACTCATATTCAAGAATTCATCTACGGTATAGAAGGAGTTGTCAAGGAGGTAAGATTTCAATTTGTTTTTAAAACTATTACTGCTGTCTGTCAGACATTTTATTTCATCTGGTATTTTATCAAAAAGTTTTATAGCGGCATATTTTACCCCTTTCTGTGCCAAAGATAGGTTAAGTAAAGGATAGTGTAGGTCTTTCTTTTTTCTGGTATTGTAATCATGAATGTCACTGTTGATTTTAAAATGGTCCATGTTGTTGAGAAAAAATTTCATTACTGAGTAAATATACTGTGAAGCAGTTGTAAGAATTCCTAACCTTTCAAACAGATGCCTACACTTTATTCTAACTATGTTCTTTTGAGCAGTGAATACCTTTTGCCTAAGTGTTGAGTTGCCCCAGTACGCCGTGTGGAGGCAATAGTCAGCAATACGAAGACGCTGTTTCCGTAGCAAATGCTGTTAAATCGTCAATTACACATTCGTAACAGCATATGAGATAAAAAGTAGATCCATTACGGTTAAATATACCAGTATCCACATTAGTGAAACTGTTTTCTTAAACATATTTCAAAATGATACGCAAAATTAGATGCTTCGTGGTATATGAGCTCCTTCTCATGGCATCTGCTAGAATCCATAAGGACGCCGTCTCTATAGAGACATCGTCGCTGAAATGACTGCCGGCTGTCAAAGATGTTTCCCAATAATTTTACCTACAATTATTTATATATGAATCACCCACATCTCCTCCTAACCCACCGAATCGGTTTCAGCCAAACATTGTACACATTTCAATTATTGTCTCGAAAGAATCACTGTGATGATAAGAACCACCTACCTATCAAAGACGTGGATGTGAAGAAACTGTGTAACCTACAATAAGAGAATATCAATATTTTAGTCATCTTGCATTTGAGAATGAGAGCTCTTAATGAATTGGAACAAACTTTTCACGTTATCTTAAAACCTATAAAAATTTTTCTCGTGAACGACCTCCACGAAACGATGAATGGAATTTTATAGCTTACTACACTTTCGCTGTTCATGCAGTAAAACTACCACATCCAGCAAGCCCGCTCCGCTAGCCGTGAGGTCTAACGCGCTGCTTCCCGAGCGGTAACGCATGCCGGCCCCGCGCACGAATCCGCCCGGCGGATTAGTGTCGAGGTCCCGTGCGCCGGCCGGCCTGTGGATGGTTCCAAGGCCGCTTCCCACGTGCCTCAGCGAATGCGGGCTGGTTCCACTTATTCCGCCTCAGTTACACTATGTCGGCGATTGCTGCGAAAACACAGACTCCACATTCGCGCACACCATAATTACTCTATCACGCAAATATTAGGGTTACACTCGTCTGGAATGAGATGTTCCCGGGGCGGGGAGATAGGGGGGGGGGGGGTCCACTGGGGGCCGAACAGCACAGTAACCCTAGGTTCAGTGTGCTGAGCCACTCCGTCGTTTCTAGGGCCCCAGTTCAATACATAGATACCACATCAAGCACATTATTGCTTCTATACTACTAACTGTATTCGTGAAACATTTTTCTGACAATATTCACACAGGTCATTGAATGTACCATGCAGATTACATCATTGGTCGAAACACAGTCCAGGGGATATGACGTCATAAATCTGAATGCGTGAAAAACTACCGCATCATGCGAGACAATAAGGGCAACACTTTTCGCAGACAGTAGGCACATATACGACTGGATGTAACAGCAAAACTGTGTCATTGTACAGCGTGAAAATGAAATTGCAGGCCTAAATTCACTAGACATATAGCTGAAATAAGTGTACAAGTACACATGAAATACACACATCAAAAAAAGACAAAGTCCCTTTGACGGTTCAGAAATGTCACAAAACCCGCCCAAAGATGTATACAACCATGCATGAGCAGCGCCTATTAGACGCAGTGGTTTCGACAGCCGATCGGTTCCAGTCATTCCACCAGGAAGGAGGTACACATCTCGTAGTGTCTATAGTTCAACCATGCTTAGACGGTCAGTACCGCGGTCCGATCGCGTTGGCTTTGTTACTTTGTGGCAGGAAGGTCTCTAGACAAAGAAAGTGTCCAGACCTCGGAATGACCCAAAGTGATATTGTTCGGACATGGAGGAGATACAGAGAGACAAGAACTGTCGATGAGATGCCTCCCTCAGGCCGTCCAAGAGCACTGGATAATGAAATGAAATGATAGTGTGGGGTTGTTGGCCGGGAGGTCCCATGCGGGGAAGTTCGGCCGCCGTATCGCAAAACCTTTTTAGTTGACGCCACTTCGGCGACTTGCGAGTCAATGATGATGATATGATGATGAAGAACACAAAACACCCAGTCATCAGGAGGCAGAGAAAATCCCTGACCCCCGAGGGAATCGAACCAGGGACCCCGCGCGGGAAGCGAGAACGCTACCGCAAGACTACGAGCTGCGGACACTGCAGTGGATGACCGCTACCTACGGATTATGGCTCGGAGGAACCTTGACAGCAACGCCACCATGTTGAATAATGCCTTTCGTGCAGCCACAGGGCGGGGTGTTACGGCTCAAACTGTGCGCAATAGGCTGCATGATGAACAACTTCACTCCCGACAACCATGGCGAGAACCATCTTTGCAAGCACGACAGCATACAGCGAGGTACAGATGGGGCCCAACAACATGCCGAATTGACCGCTCAGGATTGGCATCACGTTGTCTTCACCTATGTGTGTCGCATTTGCATTCAACCAGACAATCGTCGGAGACGTGTTTGGAGGCAATCCGGTCACGCTGAACGCCTTAGACACACTGTCCAGCGAGCGCTGCAAGGTGGGGGTCCCCTGCTGTTTAGGGTGGCATTATGTGGGGTCATGGAAGGCGCGGTAACGGCTGTACGATAAGTAAATGGCATCCTCAGACCGATAGTAGAAACATATCGGCAGCATATTGGCGAGGCATTCGTTTTTGTGGATGATAATTCGCGCCCCCATCGTGTACATCTCGTGAGTAACTTCCATCAGGATAACGACATCGCTAGACTAGAGATTTCAACATGTTCTCCAGACATGAACCCTATCGGACATGCCTGGGATGGACTGGAAAGGGCTATTTATGGACGACGCGACCCGCCAACCACTCCGAGGGATCTACGCCGAATCGCAGTTGAGGAGTGGGACAATCTGGACCAACAGTGCCTTGATGAACTTGTGGATTCAACCAGACAATGTGGCTTACAGGCATGCATCAATGTAAGAGGACGTGTTACTGGGTGTTAGAGGTACCGATGTGTACAGCAATCTGGACCACCAACTATGAAGGTCTCACTATATGGTGGTACAACATGCTATGTGTGGTTTTCATGAGCAATAAAAAGGACGGAAATGATGTTTATGTTGATCTCTATTCCAATTTTCAGTACATGTTCCGGAACTCTCGGAACCGACTTGTTGCAAAACTTTCTTGATGTATCTATGTTAAATACGTGCTAAGGATCGTGAAGCATTATATGATTTCTCGTTTATGGTGGTGTTCTTATTTTAATTTAAACCGACACTTTTTTCATTCATTTACTCTGTTGTTTCTTCCGTTAATCGGTGAGGATTCTACATCGCTTTTCTTCATGCTGAAAACAGGTTCGAAATTTTGGTTCTCATGTTTCATTTGCATAGGTCACCTTTTTCAAAAAAAACATTAATTTCTTCTAGGTACTTATGGGTGCCATTAACCAAGTCATGTTTGTTATTGAAGTATTAAGGTATTTATTTTATTAATCTGGAATCCACCATTCTTCTTATGTTCAACAAGAGCAGGACGAATTGTTTTGCAATTGCGTGAGAAAGTTACTGAAGATTCGCAAAGAGTTCCTTGTTGCTCCGCGGAATACAATTCCCATTTTGAACAGTTTTTGACGTCAGAATTTTCTGTCTCCTTTTCTTTTTTATTTCCATTCCTCTTTTAATAAAGAAATGAATTCTGATGTTTACAGTGGTTTTCTGTCACATTAAAATGATATAAGACAGCTTTTTGAGATTGATGAGAATAGATTTTTATTAAACTATAGAGGTGAGTGGAGAGCTGATACGCTGACTCGGTGTTTTGGCTCCTGATGTCCTCTGAGTTTTATTTAATGCATTTATTTCTACAGTTTCTGCGAGATATCTGAATCTCATTTCGAATAGTTCCGAAATTTCCCCGACAACCTTTGCTTTAGGTATAATGTTAGTGAGGGATTGGTGGATTAAATTTATCAATTTGTCATGAACATTAAAATGAAGGACTGTCGACGCACATCTGTTCATTACCTTCTTCGTTTTTATCATTTCAGTTAAACGAATGACAATATGTGCAGAGATCTCAGCGTTGTAGTTTTGTCAACGTTAGTTACCGATGTTCAGACGGTTGGTTATCTGACTGTTCAAGCTGTTGGTAACGGGATACAAGGTAATAAAGCAACAAATAAAACTTCGTTCAGCATTGCTGCTTTGGGCAGCTACTTCCCGCCTTAAGTGCACTGATCACAACTAACAGCAGCGTAAGGTTTTAGTGCTGAACTGCCTCTGACACCCTGCCGTGGCATCCAGCAGTGGGATATTACTTAGCAAAATTATTTTCCTTTTTCGTATCGGTAATAGCATGTGCATTTATACCGGTAAATTGCTCTGCGTACCTTTTGTACATTTAGGAATATCGTTTGACAACTCAGTACTCTTCGAAACACAGTTATCAAGAATCAAATGCAGATAGCCAGACGCCAGACAGCACTTATAGGAGTCGAAGGGCTTGGAGTGGAGGAGGAAGTTGAAGGATTGGCATAGGTTTGCATTCTGTATCGAGTGTTCTTCGGTCTGTACATTGAGCAAACAGTAAAGGACACTAAGGGAAAATCAGGGGGGAGAATTAATGCTCAAAGAGAAGTAATAAAAGTTTGGGATTTCCTGATGACGTTGTAATCTGTCAGAGACATAAGAAGTCTTGGAAGCGGAGATGTACGGATTGGTTAGTGTCTGGAAAAGCGATTATAAGACGTATACCAACAAAAGTGAAAGTACGGTAATGGAATTGAATGAAATTAGATCAAATTACGTAGAGGGAATTAGACTGCGAAATAATGCACTAAAAGTAGTGGACAGATTTTGCTATGTTGTCGGCAAACTAACAGAAGATGATCCACGCAAGGAACATATGAGATGGCGACAGCCAATAGAAGGAACAGCGTTTTTTAAAAATTACAAATTTGCTAACATAGAACATTAATTTAGACGTTAAACAACGCTCTCAGAAGGTATATGGCTTCAGTTTTGCTTTATGTGGAAGTGAAACTTGGACGATAAACTGTATGCAAAAGGCGAGAACAGAAGGTTTCGAAATTTTGTTTTAGAGAAGACTTTTGATGATTAGATGCGTAGACCAAGCATCTGATGAAGAACCGCTTGATCTAATTGGGAGAAAGCAGATTTGTAACACGACTAGAAAAAAGAAATCTGTTGATAAGACAGAAACCGAGGTATCAAGGAGTTGTCAGTTGCCATTTTGGGTTGGCGGGGTGGTATGAGTTGGAGATAAAAAAATGTAGCGTGAGACCAAGGTTGCACTAGGGTAAGGAGGTTCACCTGGACGTAGGATGCAGTGATTATGACTATGTGAAGAGACCTTCGCACGGCAGACGATCGGCAGGAGCTGCGTTAAATTCGTGTTTCAGGTTAAAAAAACCACAAGAATAACGACGTTATTACTGTTTCGTAATATGTATGGGAGCAACTGAGCGTAAATATTACTCCGATGCCTGATGCCTATACTGGTTCTGAAATACGCGAATACTATCCCCAGACGTGAAGTGTCGGCGTTTCGACAAAGTACCCGTGACGAATTTTGCACTTGGTTGTTTATTTTCTAGGAAAACATTTGAATATGAATACATAAGCCAAAACTAACTGTGTATTACTCTGAGGAAGTGTTACTAAATACAACCTGAGACTAAAAATGATGCCCTCACTGAACACACTATAGGTGAATCATAGATAACAGTAGAAACGACACAGCAGGTAAATGAACGTCACAATAAAGGAATGGTTCAAATGGCTCTGAGAACTATGGGACTTAACATCTGATGTCATGAGTCCCTTAGACTTAGAACTACTTAAACCTAACCAACCAAAGAACATTACATACATCCATGCCCGAGGCGGGATTCGAATCTGCGACCGTAGTAGTAGCGCAGTTCCGGACTGAAGTGCCTAGAACCGGTCGGCCACAGAGGCCGGGAATAAAGGAATGACAACCAGTTTTTTGAAGAAGTGAGTCCAGGGTTAGGCCTCTCGCAGACAGTGATAGTTTTAGAAGTGGAACCTAAGCCAGACACGAGTGGATGGGTCTACTTCTTCTAGTTGTTCTTCTTCTTCATCTTCTGCCTTTAATTCTATCGACCTCATCTGGTCTCCGACCAATCTTTTAGTTTCCAACGTCCTTCATATGGCTTTCTATTGTATTATCATCTATCGAAACCTTTTTCGTCTACTCTTTCCAGAAGATTTTTCCACAGTTCTTTACGTTATTTTGTGTTGTCTTTCACTGCAAAACTATCCATCTCTCGTCTAATGTTTCTATTACGAATCCTGTCGAACTACTACATTTGACTACTCGTAAAAATTTTATTTCAGCCTCCAACAATCTTTTCACAACACTGGTTTCTCTACCTTACAGTAGAATTGCCATAGTCATCAACTTACAGAATTTCATTCTCGTGTCTCCTCACATATATTTTAATGTGCTGCTTACAGTACGTCATACTGTGGTGTCACCGGCAGACACCACACTTGCTAGGTGGTAGCCCTTAAATCGGCCGCGGTCCATTAGTATACGTCGGACCCGCGTGTCGCCACTGTCAGTGATTGCAGACCGAGCGCCGCCACACGGCAGGTCTAGAGAGACGTACTAGCACTCGCCCCAATTGTACAGCCGACTTTGCTAGCGATGCTACAGTGACAATTACGCTCTCATTTGCCGAGACGATAGTTAGCATAGCCTTCAGCTACGTCATTTGCTACGACCTAGCAAGGCGCCATTACCAGTTTATATTGAGATTATGTATACACAAGAGCGATGTTCTCCAATTGTGGATTAAAGTTAAGTATTCCAAGAACTACGATCTTTTCTTTATAGGATAATTACTTTACCTTGTTCCAGACCTCACGCCAATCTGCGTGAGCTTAAAAGCGTGCATTTCGGCCTCCTCTAGCAACACGGTGTTGGCTCTTCTGCCAACACTTCACATACATTCATATCTCTGTAATTTATTACCTGCATCCTCATCTCTGTTAAAATGTACACACCTTGAACATCAATAAAACTGACAAGCTGCAGGGATTGATTACCGTCTGGAAATCGGGGAACAAAGGTCCTTTGAACATGTGTGATGTGGACGATGTGCGTTCAACGGCAACTTATCGTGCCGGAACACAGTACAGAGCTGTATCACATAACGTCATAACAAATGTTCAGAGTGGCCTTCATGGGATTGCAAGTTACAGGGATAGTCGTGGTCGTCATGCGGAATACACATAATCGTATTTTGACACACTCCATGTAGGCGGGCCATTTGTACTAGGTTTCATCTCAATGTTCTGTAGATCCCTGTCCTTGATATCTGGAGTACGCACAGTCCGCCGCTTAGCTGCACGTTCATCTGTCTTAAAGGACCTTTATGACACAAAAGCCCATAAAGGGCTTGAAATGTGTGTCACGTGGTTCATGTCTGTGAGGGTACTTGTTTGGTATAGTCGCACTACCTCTCGACCATCTCCATCTGCCTGGCCGTACACAAACACCATCTTTTATTCGTATTAACCCTGTACAGCTCTTGAGGACTCGGGAATTGTAACTCATCACCGTTCACCATCAAATAAGATATTTCTTTTGGTCACTTACCAGACTCTTTTAGGTATGTCGTTGAACGTCTGACATTGGCTACCGACATTACGCATTTTATTTGCGTGCTGTTTGCGTTTTGTCTGTGTATCACGATCAGAACTGCAAGACCGGTTTCACTGCCAACAAGAAGCGCCCTTGGTAGCGAAAGTGCGAAGGTCAGCTATTCGGCAGGTCGCCACTCGCCATGGTCTTCGGTGTACTCCGTCGTCTTTCCTGCGGGCATTATCGTAAAAATAGTGAAACTCCATGCTGATATTTGCTGTCCAGCTTAGCTGTGCTTGCAAAGAGCGTATGCCACATACACATTAACTATGGAGTAATGGGACAGCATTCAAAATATTACATTTATATTATTCCAGATTGAACGTTGTTGAGAAACAAGTGAAGATATCTCCCGGCCGCCACAAGTTTTTAGGCACACTGTCTTCACCACTGTATATTTGGACTAAAAACCATACTTTCAAGACAAATGATTCATCCCCAATATCTGAGTATTATCGAAAAAATAGTGAAACTCCATGCTGATAGTTGCTGTCCAGCTTAGCAGTGCTTGCAAAGATCGTATGCCACATACACACTAACTATGGAGTAATGAGACAGCATTCAAAACATTACTTTTATATTATTCCAGATTGAACGTTGTTGAGAAACAAGTGTAGATATGTCCCAGCCGCCACAAGTTTTTAGGCACACTGTCTTCACCACTGTATATTTGGACTATAAACCATACTTTCAAGACAAATGATTCACCCCCAATATCTGACCGCTACGGTCGCCGGTTCGAATCCTGCCTCGGGCATGGATGTGTGTGATGTCTTTAGGTTGGTTTAAGTAGTTCTAAGTTCTAGGGGACTTATGACCACAGCAGTTGAGTCCCATAGTGCTCACAGCCATTTGGAATTAAGGAAAAGCGGAAGAAAGGCACCGTATCGAGTCAGAGAAGTGTTCAAAAGGAACATGAAAGGGCAGATATAGCAGTAACATGCATTCAGTATCAACTAATCATCGAGCACTGAAGCCGAGGCAATGACCCGTAGCAATGAAGGACAGCACCTGCCAGTGATGGAGCAGTAGAGCTTCCTCTACGAGAGGACAACAAGCATTCGGCGATGGAGACGCTATTGACAGACAAGTTGCAAGTGAACTGCGAGTGTCAGATGTATTCTTCATGGTCAGTAGACTTTGTCTGAAGCAGTAATTTTGTCGCTAGCAGTTAGTGCTCAGTATTAATTTGTGGCAATTCATTTAATAGGAGACAGAATGAGTGGCAGTAACAGTACTTGTCTGTGAGTTAGACATCCAAGTTACTGCATCTAATAGTGATTAAAAGAAGACGCTAGGTGGCTCTTGTACCTTTGTAGGGCGATGCCCATATATAATGAGAGGTAATAATAGTGAAAAGGGCTGCAGCTGATGAATATGTGTTACTGGTTTGTTAGTCACACGTGTCATACATAAATAAATGTATTTAATGGGAAAACTTGTTTACAGGTAATTAAGAGTTCATGCCATCTTCCGACCTCAATACACCATCATCGTTGTCAGATACCCTTCTCTGCTCCCACAACCAACCACAAGCATCCAAGGACGCTCTTCTCCTTCTCGACTCAGCTGTAAATCTTAATTAGGGGAATACTTCTCTCACAACGTAATTGCTGTCGTTAGCATCCTGCCTGTACCACACCGGACATACCAACTCTATATTGATTGCTTGCGCCTGTCATATTTAATAAAATTTTTCCGGGGTATTATGCCGTAGTCAAATGGATGTCACAGTAAATCTCAACATTTCGTCCCCATCTGCGGAGGACATTTTCAAGGGGAATCGTAGCATCCTTGAGTGCCCGATTCACATCCTGGCTCGCTACTCATTGCAGCTAAATTCCATTGATAGATGCTTCTGCGCAGTGACGTGACGTCACATGTTTTGAATACAAGAGCGCAACTGTCTGTTGTCGACTGTCATCATCCGCTGCTGCTGTCACCCCATGGTCGACGACTGGTGAACATCTTCTTCAGCAATGGCACCCAGAATTCATTCCGTTTCACGCCCTCCTCCTTCCTGTTGAAATTCCTGGGGTGTTTTATAATCTCTATGGTCTCTTTGTGTTGCCTTTCATGGTATCCTCTTTTGGCTGCCAGTACTGACATAGGAAATACGACGGTTGTTGTGAATGTAAGCGACTGTCACAGTAAGATTAACTATTTGTCTCTTACGTGGTTGATAAAAAAGTAACCTGTCGAACAGAGTGTTCAGAAAAGTCTGTTCAATTCAGTTGGACGACCACCAAAATTTATAGGTTACGAAGGTTGAAAGGTGGCTACACTGAGCCACAGCGCTAGAGATTGCGCCAAAGAGTATTATTCAGCCGCCTCCACTGGCAGTTCTTATCGAGAAGTCGTGGTGGAGAGTGCTTGTTGAGATGTAGCAGTGGTGAGTCGTTGTTGAGAAGTTCCCATGGAGAGTGCTTGTTCAGAACTTGTAGTATTGTTTTGATGGGCTAGACACCAGATGTTGTTGGATTAGGGATGCTGTAATGTGCTTTTCGTCAATATATATGAAGGTAAAAAAATTCCTTTTTTTCATTATTTCAATGTCTTACACAATAATGCCTCTTAATCACAGGTTCAGTCAACAAAGCATCTGGCTCGTGTTCTTGTATTAGACTGTATTTCTGGTTTCCATGTGCAATTATAGAATTTCTGGTTTTTTTAATTACTTCAGCATAAATGGTGTTTAAAATATCTCGTCTTATTGAGGAAGAACCGTGCCAGATGTGTACGTTGAATCACACTTCCGCACACAGAACAGCGACACTTGTGCCTTGTTGTTTCGTAGCTTTCTAAGTTTCTGGGGACTTAATTAATTAATTGTGTTAACGGAAGTTTTTTTTCGTTCTTTGTTGTTATTCTATGCAGTCAGATTGTGTACTAATACCAGTCAGGGCCAACCGGTTACGAGACTGCGTAATCGGACAGTCAGCTACTAAAATTAAAAAGTATTTGCATTCTAAAATTATAATTAAGCCCCCATGCAAGGTGCACAAAGAACTAGCTTCTATCAGACCTATACTGAGTGCCATTGGTTCGCCCACCTATTGGATTACCAAGTTCTATAGAATATTACTACGACCGTATGTAGCGCGATCATATTCGTATACCAAGAAATCGGCACATTTTATTAGTAAATTAAAGGGAGTAGCGGTTCAGGGGGGGACGTCTTAGTTTTGATTTGGTTTCGCTAATTACTATGATTGCGCTCCATCAGGTGTTGTAACGTAAGCCCCCTCCGGTAGCTGAGTGGTCAGCGCGACACAATGTCGATCCTAAGGGTCCGGGTACGATTCCCGGCTGGGTCGGAGATTTTCTCCGCTCAGGGACTGGTTGTTGTGTTGTCCCAATCATCATCATTTCATCGCCATAGACGCGCAAGTCGCCGAAGTGGTATCAAATTGAAAGACTTGCATCCTGCCGACGGGAGGCCCTAGTCACATGACATTTTCATTATGGTGTTGTAACAACTGAACCGGATTCTTCCTCCCGATATTGCTGAACAGCTTAGGTATGTCCCACAACGACGCATTTCAACTTGAATGAAGAGTTCTGTCAACATAGGGACGGCAGTGCTATGTGAAGCCCGTTAAGCTCAGTTATAGCGAATTTCTCCATCGAGAAATTCGAGAAGCACACATTGTAAACTGCTAAAAAGAAACCGAGTATGTGTTTGCGGTACATGGATGATACGTGTGTTTTGTGGAGGAATGGCAGAGAGGAGCTACGAGGGTTTCCCAGAAAGTAATTCACCGCATTTTTTTTTTTTTTTTTTTTTGAACAATTGCTTAGTGACCACAATGAGAATTACACGCACGAAAGAATGTTGTTTCACCTACACGCCCTATTTTTCCAAGTAATCTCCATCCCGTTCTATGGAGTTCCCGCCGGCCGGTGTGGCCGTGCGGTTCTAGGGGCTGCAGTTTGGAACCGCGTGACCGCTACGGTCGCAGGTTCGAATCCTGCCTCGGGCATGGATGTGTATGATAGGTTAGTTGGGTTTAAGTAGTTCTAAGTTCTAGAGGACTGATGACCTAAGATGTTAAGTCCCATAGTGCTGAGAGCCATTTGAACCATTTTTATGGCCTTCCTCCAGGGCGAATCAAGGGCGTGTATGCCCTGTCTGTACCAGTCCTTGTCCTGGTGGCAGAGTCAGCTCTTCACCGTGTGAATCACCTCCTCTGGTGTCTGTCCTCGCGAATGACATCAACTTCCTACAACATGTCAGACGTGACAGCCGTGGATGGTCACCCCGACCGCTGCAAATCGCGGAGCTCCGCCGAACCACCTTCTGATGACCTCACCCTCCGTGCCCGGCGACTAACTGTACTTCGGTCGATGGCAGATGCTCCATAGACTTTGCACAAGCGTTTGTAAATATTCCTCACAGTTTTTTTCCCTGCAGTGAGAAAATCAATGAAGGCACATTGCTTGTAACGTACATCACCTGCAGACGCCATTTTGAAACTGTCCTGCAGGTACGCTATTCGTCAGAAGTGACGGAAACTGGGCGCACTCATTCAGGAGACTTCAAATAATACAGACGTAACGTTTCGCATCCGTATCATTCCTTTGGGATGGGGAAAAAAATGTGGTGCGTTACTTTCTGGGAAAACTGCGTAGGTCGTTTTCACAAACATCTTAACAGGCTGAATCCGAAAGCTCTTTTTATCATGAAGGTGTAAGAGGCAAGCGGAAGATTAAATTTTCTTAATTTGCTAGTTTTCAAGAAAGAAGATATTTGTTTCGACCACACCTTTTATCGTAAACCCACGCACACATACCGTTACCTACTTCAGGATTCGAACCACCACCCACAAAAGCAACGAATCTGAGAAACGTTGGCGAATAGAGCAAGGAACATCTGCGAATCGGAGCCACTCGACGCAGAATTAAAACCACTGCGTTGCTGAAGAACGATTGTTCGTAAGGTAAAGAAAAAGAAAAAAGAAAAAAAAGAAGAAACGGTAAGACCACAGCGTGGAAATCACAGCTATACATAAGCGCCTGTGAAATCGAACCTTCTAATGTCTTTCATTAAGGACGTTACTGACCGCGTAGGAAAAAATCTTGAAAAAAAAAAGGGAACATCGAGTTGGCGCTAACCAACAAACTTATCCGGATAATACAAGATCACCTAAAATTGTCCAAGGGTTCTCGCAAACCGCAGGAAAAAGAAGGATTTACAGGACTCTGTGTAGATGTGGGATGGTGTAAGCGGATGCAATAAAAACAACGGTCACAAAACGACTAGAAAAGCGTAAGGACAATTGCAGAAGATGGGAGATTCACAGATGAGCTGATGTTGAACATGGTTTGCAGTCAGGAGACCACCACATTCCTTTTGATAGCACTCAGGTACTGGAATCAAGAAGCATATATCGAAAGGCTATACACGGAGAATGGCTTATATAAGTGATATGAGAGACTTGAAATATCCAAAACAATGTTTGATATGATTGGGTATTTTCATCGGAATGCCATTATTTCCATTTTATTAGAAGAGATTTTAATGTTTTATTCCTTATATATTTCGTTCAGCGGGTACACTGATCTTTGGAGGTCATCTTCATGCTTTTTAATAATAACGATATCATCTGTAAAGAAATATACGTTCAGATATTCTTCATTTCATATCTGAGTACCGTTGTTTACATCATATTTCAATTTACGAAGAATGACTTCAGTGTAAATATTAAAAAGGGTACATTATAAAACTTCCTGGTAGATTAAATCTGTGTGCCGGACCGAGACTCGAACTCGGGACCTTTGCCTTTCGTGGGCAAGTGCTCTGCCAAATGAGCTACCAAAGCACGACTCACACCCCGTCCTCACAGCCTTAATTCCGCCAATACCTCGTCACCTACCTTCCAAACTTCACAAAAGCTCTCCCGCGAACCTTGCAGAACAAGTTTGGAAGGTAGGAGACGGGGAGCTGGTGGAATTAAGGCTGTGAGGACGGGGCGTGGGTCGTGCTTGGGTAGCTCAGTTGGTAGAGCACTTGCCCGCGAATTTCATCATCCAGTATTTGAGAATGGGAGCAGTTAGCTACTTGCAGGAAACTTTACACATAATTTCAAAATTTATTAAATGTTTGTTCCCTGACAACCCCCACAAAATGATGAAAGGAAGGCAGTTTATTGCGTACTATATTTTCACATCTTATGCAGTGAAACTCTGCGTGAGGCCTGACAGTTTAATTTATTACTTCTTTATACTAACTCATTTTCCAGGCAGTATTCAGATACACCAATAAATGTACCTGCAAAATTATATCACTGTACGACACATAAATCAGCGGTATGACGTCATAGAAATTGAGCTGCGTGGAAAAGAAACTGCAGGGTGAAATTCGCAAGAGATACAGGTGAACTATTTGTTCAACTGTGTGTTAAATACGTTATACGTATATGTGTAAGACATATGTTCGATGTGAGGTCATGGGTGAAGACATGGGTGAAAATCTCCTCCTTACCCTGACTTTGTACACATACTACTTACTGTGTGAGAAGAAGTACTGTGGAGGTAAGAATGAACAGTCTCCTAATGAGGTAGAGAAGTGATAGGGAGAAATGGACAGAAAAGAAAGGGCAGAAGCTGAATAGAGGCAGGGGAGAAAAGGAGATGGACAGAGATCACAAGAGAAGGAGGTGGAAAGAGAGAGGAGGAGACGAACAAAGAGAGGGGAGGAGGCTATGGTTGTAGAGGGGGTGAGAGGGAGATAGAGATGAAGGAGGAGGAAGGAGCAGATGAATAGAGGGGGAAGAGCAAAGAAGCAGACAGAGTGAGAAGAAGATGGATACGGATGGTGAGGGGAGGAAGAGGTGGACAGCGAGAGAGGGAATAAGGACGTGGGCTAATAGAAGATTGCAATAAATACATACCTGGACAACGTCAAGCAGTCATCTTGTTATCTATATGGTGTCAATGGTTAAAGTTCCAATTTCAGTACGCTGTAGAAAGAAACCACTGCTCAGAACGACGTCCAGTTTCAACGGAATGTTACTGTCCCTGGGGAAAACGTCATGGAACCAAAAATATTTAACGAGAATTTTAGCAATAGACGGCGCTCTATGAGTCTTAACGTAAATGTGGACGCCTACAAAAGACAAATGAATTGCAATACAACGGCTATGGTTTGAGTTGAACATTACACCATCCATATGTTCAATGTGCACGACTGCACAAGTTCGGCAATCAACAATTATGGCACTGTTAGTTAGGTAAGCCCATGCACCACGGCAGAGTCGTACCACACAGGATGGCAAAAATCGGTTTTCAACAGGCCTGAGGCGAAAAAGTACATCGGATTGTCTTGGGGGTCACGTTCAGAATGCATTACGCAACGCGTGCCTTTACTTCAGCTACTTTCTTTAAAGGAGCTCTGAAGGCGACACTTTTCAGTAGCGCGGATTAAAATCAGGTTGTCTGCACGACAAGGCTGTAGGGAAAGGTCGGCCGATAACTGTAGGATTTCGGAAATGCCACTGCAGCAACCGCTACGTAGGATGTGTAATTTGCAGAGGAGCGCTATCGACCACAAAAATGATCCTACCCACATATCAGCACTGTTGAAGGGTTGAAATAAAAATGGTGCGCAAAAGACTCTCACAGCGTTTACCAGTGACGGTACATATAGCAGTATCCACAGGATACATCTCTTCGAAAAAACACGGGCCTACGATAAGCGATGCCGTTAAACCGGACCACACAGTCACCTTTGCAGAACGAAGTGGCACCGGTTGATGAGCGTGAGGATTTTCGTTGCCCGTATTCTGCAATTCTGCGTATTGACATGTCCTTGTATAGGGAAAAGGGCTTCGTCCGTCCACGGAATTTTCTACGTTTATTCATTGTCCTCATCCAAGCGAATAAGAAATTACAGAGCGAACGTTTGTCTCTCTGGCACGTCTGCAGGTAGCCACTACTGGACGCGGCTGATTTTGTGTGAATAATAGTGCTAGATGTTTCGAAGGTTTTATGCGCATGTAGGCATGTCCAACAATCGGGGAATTCCCCGTGCACTGCCTGTCTGCACACCACCAGCCTATCCCCCCGGCAGACTGCAGATCAAGTGCTTTCCTCTCTGGCCCTCAAAAGAACCTGTCTTTTCGACTGACACAGTCATTTTTTCCAGACGCTTATCAGACATCGGAAGAACGCCTTTTCTTTCATGCTCTTGAGTGTCGGCAACTTACGCATGGCTACTAGCGCACAGTCACCGTTCTTGTAAAAGAGCTTTACCAGCAACGCGCGATCCTGAATGGAGGCAGCCTTTTTGGCGTTTCGGACGCAAACTGAGGAGTAGTAGTCTACTGCCCGTCTGTTAGTGTGCATGTTCCAACATTTACAGGGCCATATATTGGTATGATTTTCGTTAATTTTTTTTCCTGATGTTTCCCCTACATCAATAATATTCTGTTCAAATTCATCGACATTCTGAGCAGTGGTTGTCTTTCTACAGCGTTTTGGACCTGGGACTGTAATTATGGACACCCTGGATATAATTTGTCATTAGTATAGCTTGAAAATACGCGATACCCAATTTGAATCATAAGACACATCGTCATTCCGACGTAGGGTGTATCACGCCATGGGTCGTCACTCTCCACTGTCACTAGAATAAAAGCAGCATCCTCAGTTGAAAAAGGAGGACGGGGTACTTAGGCAGTTGCTGCGACATATGTGCGTGTGTTTCCAACTGTGTGTATGTTGCCTGCGGTGGAACTGGCAACACTGACGCACTGAAGCAGAAAGATATTCCAATGCTTCTACCTCGTTTTATTATTTACGTTCGAAACAGAAATAAAAAAAGACTATACGTGGTGTTTGTTAATCATTTGTGAAGTCGAAAGGTGACCTCTGATATAAATTGAGGTCCGTGGTTCTGAAACGCTGGACAACCGACAGCTAGGTAAATATTCCTACCGGAGTTGGGGACTTGGTAATCTAAATTATTAGATGCGACTCGAATCCGTTTGAAGCAAGCTACATCTCACACTGAATTGATTTTTTGATAGGTTCCGATTTGAGCAAACATAATTTCTTTTTTGTCTCCTTTTTCCTCAGGCATGTTTCACTGCCGGCCGGGGTGGGCGAGCGGTTCTAGGCGCTACAGTCTGGAACAGCACGACCGCTGCGGTCGCAGGCTCGAATCCTGCCTCGGTCATGGAAGTGTGCGATGTCCTTAGGTTAGTTAGGTTTAAGTAGTTCTAAGTTCTAGGGGACTGATGACCTCAGAAGTTGAGTCCCATACTGCTCAGAGCCATTTGAATCAACCACGTTTCACTGAAGTTACATAATCATAAGTGTTTTTTTTTTTTCATTTTCTTTCTATTAAATAACTTGGAAAATTGCTTTCCGCTCTCAGTAAAAATTTGAAAACAGTAAACTTAATTATATATTCACATTTTAAAACTGTTGCTTTTCTGTTTAGCACTATGTGAATACTTCATTTAAACACTGAAAATCTGTATGTACACATAGTAAAAAGTAATTTACCCATTTTTTCAACAGAAAGAAAAAAGTCGTTGATGATTATGGAACTCCTGAAAGGGAGGAGAAAAGGTTAAAATCGTTTTCGCGGAATGCCGAATCTGTCCAAAAGCAAATTCATTCTAAGCAGTCACGGCCATGAGACTGAGCTTCAACCTCAAGGTCAGTAGTTCTCACTAAATTACTTATCTCACTGACATTAGCTGTTCTACACGAACTAAATTGCGGGAGTGCTTCCGCATCTTCGTTTGAAAAGGTATCCCTCCGCCAGTTGCCATTTCATAACTGCAAGTGTACGTAGGATACTAATAATAATACGTTTCTGTTATTCCGAAAAACAACTTCCTTTACTGCCTTCAGGCGTATGCACATTATGTAATTGTAGAGATGTTGTTTCCGCCAATACTCTCTGCATAGTTATGATTTGTTCCTGAAATCTTTCAGTAAACCATAGCACTGAGGCAGATTATGAGAAAGAACCAACAATGAGTTTGCCAGACATCTTTTAAGCGCCATCGAATATGATGGCAGACAAAAATTGGGTTCCAGATAGTAACCTAATATAATACCGTAAGATCTAAATATTGGCTATGCCGTGTTATTAGCAGATTATTGTTTCTGTTCTTGGTGTAAAAGAAATTCTGACATCACTGTAATGAAATTTAGTTTTAAGAGGCACAAGCAACGAAATATAATATTCCACCGCACTCTAAAAAGTTTTCGAGCAATTCACCGATGCCGAGAATGTGCAGTCTATCTTTAGATAATGTGAAGAATGTACGAATCACCCTCACGGAGATAAACATCTGGCACAATGTATCAGTTTATTTCTATTTATTAATCACAAGGGACGCGTTGTTGCAGATTAGGTATTTTTGTTTGTGTAATTAGTTCACTGAGGAACGTTTGCCCTTGGGCCGCAAAGTGTAAACCGCAATTACGTTTGTGCACATCAGTACCATCTGCAGCTGACAGTTCCCGCGAATCCTGCTGACATCCATGTCATCCATCAAAGCAGCTGACCCAGTTTGCCACGGTAATTGTATGCGAAATTCCTACCGCTCATTTAAAGTCCCATGTGAACTTAATCAAACTGGTAATAAATAGGCACACCTCTGCTTCACCTCAAGCTTCAGGTAACCAAGTATTTTTTTTTAGGTTGTGTGTAACTTTATAGGCCGGCCGCTGTGGCCGAGCGGTTCTAGGCGCTTCAGGGTGGAACCGCACGACCACTACGGTCGCAGGTTCGAATTCTGCCTCCATCATGGGTGTGTGTGATGTCCGCAGGTTAGTTAGGTTTAAGTAGTTCTGACTTCTAGGCGACTGATGACCTCAGATGTTAAGTTCCATGGTGCTCAGAGCCATTTGTGTGGTGTCACCGCCAGACACCACACTTGCTAGGTGTTAGCCTTTAAATCGGCCGCGGTCCATTAGTATACGCCGGACCCGCGTGTCGCCACTGTCAGTGATTGCAGACCGAGCGCCACCACACGGCAGGTCTAGAGAGACTTACTAGCACTCGCCCCAGTTGTACAGCCGACTTAGCCAGAGATGGATCACTGACAACTACGCTCTCATTTGCCGAGACGATAGTTAGCATAGCCTTCAGCTACGTCATTTGCTACGACCTAGCAAGGCGCCATAGCATTTGATATTATTTTGTATTGTGGTTATAACATGTACCGTCAAGAGAGATGTTCTACAATTGTGGATTAAAGTCAAGTATTACATCAACTACGTACTTTATTTGCTACTATTAATTCCTTTAACTGTTCCAGACCTCACGCCAATCTGCGTGAGCTTAACGCCTGCCTTTCGTCTTCCTCTCATTGTGACTTGGCTGTCTTGCCAAGTCACAACAATTTGAACCATTTTTCGTAACATTATACTAAACGATAATTGGAACACTTCATATTGTTCCGCTCTATAAGTGAAGCTGGTTCGAACAACTTAAACTTTACCGTATCAATGCAATGAATGGTTTCTGTGAGTCACAGTTGTAATCCTCACTTTTTATCTCTTCATCAGCGTGGATAAAAAGCCTACTCAGCTAAAATAGGAGACCGTGTCGGTGCCAAAAATACGCCGATTTATGTGATATTACTACCCCAAGAGTGGTTCCTGTCATTGGAACAGCCTACAGTATATGCCGCATATTAGATGACAGCTCAAGACACAAATGATTAGATCAGGATTGTAAATTAAATCTGACTTTAAGAACTCATGTAATACCGCTCAGTGATATGGGAATCTCTTGATCACAGTTCTTTTTATTCCATCTTGAGGACGCATTTCAAAAGTATCACCTTCAGATCTGTTATAAATAAATTGGCCAAGAATGACATACAAGATGAAAATGCCGTAGAAAGTTGCATACTGCAACACTACGCTCACAAAAAAGATAAAGAACGCAGTCTTTCAGCGGTTTAATTTAATTACAACGTTCTCAAGGATTCATCCTGTATGGACGCCAAGAGATAACTGGGTGGCAGAGGGAAACTTAACAGCAACTACTTGGTCATACCTCTACGCACAAGTATGTTAACATATGCATTGTATATATGCATGATATGAATATATATATGAAAGGAGATGAAGCTTCTGTCACTCATTAAACTTACAGTTCCTTTCAAACGTCAAGAATGCAACAAAATTATTAGCGAAAATGCTCACATATACATAACAACCACTAAATATAAATCGTTTGACACTAAATGGAATCGTCGTAAGGCGCTTTGCCTATAGAAATGTGAGAATATGTCATTACAGAAAAGCTCCTACTTCGGAAATCACGTTGTTGTAGTTACATTACATAGGAAAAAGGTATTGCATCAAATTAAATAGAGAGAGCATAGACTATGGAATAGGTGACAGCGAAACGTGACGATCTCATGTAAGGTAACAAATTTGTCGTTTCCATTCCCAGTGGGAATGATTCGTTTTAATTTTATTTTGTTTCATTTCTGTAGACAGTACCTCTTTGGCCGGTTCACAATATACCTCAGACGGTCCGTATGTTGCTTACTGCAACGCATTTCCCTATATTTTCTGTTAGTAATTTTGGGATGCATCATGAGTTTCAGACAACAATGTTATCATTCCTGTTTATAGTCCACTAGTGTGCTGTTGATTTGTTTCGCTGAACGTAAGATCTTATGAAATATTTTTAAAAGGCAAATAATAATAATGACAGGAATAATAATAATAGTAACTATAACAATAGTTAGGACAAGAAGTCAACAATAGACTGGATTCAAGAAGTTGGGAAAGATTTGGAAAGAAATAACGCAAGTGAAATTTTCAGGAGGAAAGTGCTAAAAATTAAAGGATTCCAAGGCAAGAGGGAGATGAAGACAGGGTCAAAATGGTCCGAGGAGAGAAAAAGTGGTCATGGTGAAAAGATGAAAGAATACTGGAGGAAAAAGAGAGAAAAAAAAGAAGAGAGCGTTGAAATTGGTGCGTAGTCCTCAGATGACCCAAACGAAGAAGGGAAGAGCAGTAGTATACAATAACTGCATATTGTATTCCTATGCAGGATAATGCCGTAGTGACAGTCTTCAATAATAATTGTTGAGCACATCGGACATCAGTTTCGCTATCATTTATACTGCATGCTGCGTGTGTCCAGGCTGGGGCTAGACAGTTCTTAGCAATTTCAGGATGTAAAGCACAGTTTAGTAAATTAAGGGGCACAGCTTTTAAAGAACGATGTTGTTTTGCAACGTGTCATCTGAACGTTTTCCTCTGTGCCAATCCTTGTTGTTGAATTACGAGAGGATTCCAAATTTCCATTGAATACAACATTTCAATTCACTACCTTTTAGGGGAGCTAGCTTATTGAAAAGTCACTTCACTCTGTGTGTTGTACACATGTTTCCATATATTTCTGTTACAATATTCCGTCAAGGTCGCCATCTAATTTTTAATTCATAAATAATTTTTGCCTTTGCCATCATCTGTTAAAATAAGAAATAAAGACAGAATATCAAAAGAAACTAACTTTAGAAATTACCAGATATTTGCACTACAAGATGTCGAAGTCGTGTATGATTCTTCGAATAAATTGTATTCTGTCAGAAGTACTATCATGCTCAAAACTTTTCGAACGACTTGAACTGGCTTATGCCTGATTTGCATGCAGCCCACATGACGCAACTGTATGCAAAATCTTACAATCCCTTTTTGTGACCATCAACTGCTACACCCGTCCCACAATGAGTAAATTTCTCCACAAGATTGCTAGATGGCGCACAGGTTTGCTGGTTAGCAGGTAGGGGTGACAGCTGCCTCTCACACGGTATATGATTCGTCATGGAAACTGGCTGGCTGCCTTGACTCCGTCAACGGCGGTGAGCGCCAGCCGGCCAAAATGCACTGTTTCTCAAGTGATTGTGAAAAGACTCTTCGGTAAAAAAAATGATTCTTGCACATCTTACAGCTTCATTCGACAACTCCATGATGAGCTATTTATCATTTTAACAAATGGTCATATTTACTGCTACATTTTTAGGGTTAAGTGAACCACTGCAACAATTTCGGGAAGTTTGCAGTGAAAAATAAAGGTTGCTATGAATTTGCGTTTGGCGCATATTGAGCCATACGTTGCTAAATATGAAATGTAGCTAATATATTGAGTTTTTGTTTAAACTTTGAAGAATATTCCTATCTATTACCAGTCTCGAGGAAACGGATCATATATAAAGCACTTCGTCCCGAACTAACACTCCAGAGAAAAAGCAAGAATGAAATATTCACAAAATTCTTCATATCTCGTAAAAAGTTTCTGGTATCGAAACGAGATTTTGGCAAATGCTAGTATGAAAAGACGAGAGTATTCCGTCAGTGTTCCACCATATGATTAATTTGTGAAACTTTCATATCTACCGCGATATTCAAGCGACATAAACGTTTTCATTGAAATGATGTAATACCTAAGCACCATCGATAGCTTGTGAAACGAGAATTACCGTGATTTGGAAATAATGTATGTAAAGAAAGTATAGTTTATTTTTATACCAAGAATGGGCATGTCCGTAAACTATTCACAC
Organism: Schistocerca piceifrons; assembly: GCF_021461385.2. Classification (NCBI taxonomy): domain Eukaryota; kingdom Metazoa; phylum Arthropoda; class Insecta; order Orthoptera; family Acrididae; genus Schistocerca; species Schistocerca piceifrons. The sequence continues at coordinate 65,976,894 of NC_060140.1, forward strand.
GTCTTTACATCATTTGCTGTTTTATGATTATGTCGCAATTTCAACTGCATTAGAATCTTAGTGACACCAATGTTTTACAGGTTCTGCGGCGTTTTGGTGAAACAAGCGGATCTGAACCTGGAAACAAGAGAACTTAACGTATTTCTCAAACTTCACCACTGATACCGTCTCTCCGAATGACGTTAAAGGGAATAAGAAATCCGGCGAAAATAAATCGATATTTCTGTTGAAATTATAATGTTATCCTATACCCCAGTGTGTGTTTAATAATGGATGATGTGGGTTTTCACTGCCCAAATATTTCGTTCCTGTATCTCAATAATCTGAGAAGTACGAAAACATTTAAACTTGCAAAAATCCAGCCAGATACCTATCAAGCGTCAAACAATTAGCAGTATCTTTGACAAATTAAAAGACATTTGTGATGAAAAAGTACAATCCATCATTCTGTACTGGGATAGTAAAGGAAAGCTGACATGCTGTGTGCTATTAATTATTTTCACATTTCTTTGATTATTGAGAGACAGATATAAAATCGATTATCCAGTTTCAGTCCAATCCATTTGCTCTTAAAAAATACTCTGCGATATGCGATTTCGCCGAAATTACAACAGAAGTAGCGATTTATTTCCCCAGACTTATCATCAACTTATTTTTCTTCAGAGAAACGTTATCGGTAACGATTTTGAGTACCATACCCATACCCATAAGTCCAACCCCTCGTCCAAGTCGTGGGAGATGGGCAACGGCACAAAGTAGGGGATTGCCTTTAGGGGCGATGTACAGCGGGGACTTTGTGTGCCCCAGGACCGCTACGGTAGCTGAGAAGGCCCTATGGGAACCCTGAAACGTGACGGCTAACGGGGCTCTGGTGAAGCTGCGATAGGCCTAGCAAGCCAGTAGTGGATAAATCAACTGCTTTCAAAAAGGGAACATGCCTCGGATCACGGAACGGATTTAAAGGAAACCGACCAAGCAATGGAAAAGGATTACGAGATGGTTTACGGCTGGGCACCTTAAACGTAAGGACTCTAACTGGGAAGTTAGAAGAAATTGTAGAAATGATGGAAAGGAGGAAATTGGACATCTTGGGACTTGCTGAGACTAGGTGGAGAGGAGTTGGTGAAAAACCACTAAGTAAAGGATGTAAACTGTACTGGATAGGGAATGAGAGGGGAAGAAATGGAGTGGCAATAGTGGTCAGAGAGGGTCTGCAGGAGGAGGTGGAAGGTATCAATGATCGAATGATAAAAGCCAGAGTACGGGTGAAAGGAAAAAGCATTGAAATCATCCAAGCATATGCCCCACAGGTGGGGTGTACAAAAAAGGAGAAGGAGGAATTTGAAGATGACATGCAAAAGCAGCTAAATGGAGGAAATCAGATTATAATAGGGGACCTCAATGCACATGTTGGCACAGACAGGAAAGGATTCGAGGAGATAATGGGACCAGAGGGCTGGGGGAACCGAAATAGAGAAGGAAAATTGTTGCTGGAATTCTGCAAGAGGAATGGGCTGGCGATCGCAAATTCGTGGTACAAGAAGAGGAGTAGTCACAAAATAACTTGGTACAGTGGGGACTGGTCCCAAACTTCAGTAGTAGACTATGTACTAGTGGATAGGCAGATGATGAGCAGCCTCACAGATGTTAAGGTCATACCATCTGAGGCCTTAGACAGCGACCATCGGCTGTTGGTAGCCACCCTGAGAGAGAAAAAAGATAGGAGGGCAACAGATATACAGGAGAAAAGGTTGAAGACATGGATGCTGAAAGAGGATGAACGGAGGACCCAGTACCAGACACTGATCAGGAAGAAGCTGCCAAAGGAAGATCAGAGAACAGTGGAAGAAGAATGGGGCGATTTTAAGAGGGCTCTAGTTGAGGCAGCTGAGACTGTGTGCGGAAGAACTAGCACAAAGAGGAGAAGTAGGGAAACCCCATGGTGGAACAACATATGTAAAGAGGCAGTACTTCGAAAGAACAAAGCCTTCAGAGAATGGTTCCAGACCCGAACAGAGGAAGCTAGGGTAAAATATAAGGAAAGCAAGAAAGCGGCACAGACCATAGTAAGGGCGGAGAAGAAGAAGTGGATGGAAAAATGGACAAGAATGTTAGAAGAGGACAGTGAAGGGAACAAAAAAGTACTTTACACCATGGTAAGAAATAAGAGGAACGACAGAAGCGAGTGCCTGAGGATCATGGATAATAATGGAAGAGTTGTGGAGGAAATGCATGAGCTCAAAAAGATTTGGAAGGAGTACTTTGAAGATCTGTTGAATGCTGCCAAGCAGGTAACTAACAGCGATGGAGAGCCTAAGGCAGCAGACGATTATAATAGTGGGGAAATTGATGATCTAACTTGGAATGAAGTGGAAGAAGCCATAAAGAGGATGAAAGGGGGCAAGGCACCAGGTTGGGACGAAGTAACAGTGGATATGATACGAGCAGCAGGAGAAGTAGGAACCCAGTGGCTATACAGAGTGCTGAGGGTGGTGTGGAAGGAGAACAGAATTCCTGAGGATTGGAAGAAAGGAATTATAGTCCCGATCTTCAAGAAAGGGGATAAAAGGAGATGTGAGAACTATAGAGGAATCACCCTGCTATGCCACTGTGGAAAAATCTATGAAAAGATGCTGGAGAAGAGAATAAGAAGCAGTATTGAAAGTAGACTGCAAGAGGAGCAGTACGGTTTCAGACCGGGAAGATCAACAACGGACCTCATATTTGCGGTAAGGCAACTGCAGGAAAGGCACTATGAGTACGGGAAGGACTTAATCATGGCCTTTTTGGATATTGAGAAGGCGTATGACAGTATCTGTAGGGACAAGCTCTGGGATGTGCTGAACGCAAAAGGGATAGATGAAGAGATTACACGAAAAGTCAGAAAAATGTATGAGGGAAGTGAGAGTTGTGTGAAAGTGGGGAGGGAACGTACTGCATGGTTCAAGCTGGAAAATGGGCTGCGACAGGGAAGTGCACTTTCGCCTTTATTGTTTATTATTGTTATGGATGAAATCCTACAGCAAGTATCAGATGCAATTGGAGATCATAAAATGAAAGCAGTGCTTTTTGCCGATGACCTGATGTTATGGGGAAATTGCGTGAAGGAGGTGCAAGAGCAGTTAGATGCATGGGAGGCAACGGCAGCACAATATGGAATGCATTTCTCTGCAAAGAAAAGTGAAATAATCGTCACAACAAGGAAGAAGAATAGGCCAAATGTGGATATAACTTGTGGAGGGGAAAAACTACAAGTGGTAGAGAACTTCAAGTACCTGGGGAGCGTGATTGAAAGTAAGGGGGGAAACGCAATGGAAATAAATGAAAGGTGCAGAAAAGCAGGGCAGTTCTACAAATGCATTAGGGGGCTTATTTGGAGCAAGGAGGTGCCACAGAAATCCAAGGGAATTATATACCGAACCTACTTTGTCCCCATATTGACATACGGAAGTGAGACATGGGTAATGCACAAAAGCGACAAAAGTAGAATACAGGCTAGTGAAATGAAGTTCCAGAGGAGCAGGTTGGGTGTAACAAGACGAGACAGATTGCGAAATTTGTATGTGAGGGAAAGACTAAAGGAGGAACCAGTACAGGACAGGATAGAAAAATCAAGACTGCAGTGGTATGGACACATGAAGAGAATGGATGAGGGAAGAATTCCAAAGAGGATGTTTGATCTGCAACTGGAGGGGAAGAGGCCCAGAGGAAGACCAAGAGATAGATGGGTGAAGGGAGTGAAGGAATGTGTGATGAGAAGAGGAGAGAACTGGACGAAGGTGGAAGAGGGGGAATGGTGGAAAGACAGAACACGATGGAGAGGCTTGTGTTCCCGACAGACCCAGCCAGTGGCTGGAAACTGTCCAAGATGATGATGACAGGGCGTAAATTTTAAGTGGATGAACCAGAATAACTTGAAAAATAAGCTTTACACGGAATACTGTGTAGAATCCAAAGTTGATTATTTTCGAGGGGGACATCTGCAGGTATTAAAATTAGCCCACCACCCCAGCCCCTGGTGGTGGGGCGGGAGGCAACTTTAAAATTTCAAATCGGAACCCCGCATTGTTTATTGCAGAATCAGATTCTACATAAATAAATTACATACATTTTGTCTTAAACATATGTTTGATTCTTGGTAGTTGGCGCTGTAATTCAAGAAAATAAATAAAAATACTTGTTTACTTCGTAAATTTTGATTCGCTAAAACTAAAACTCGCCCTCTTTCTCCATAGGGTGGGGCTTGAGAGAGAGGAATTAGAGTCTAACAAATGTTGACTTACGAAACAAACAAAACATATCCGAATCAGCGGAAAAAATTAATATGTGGATCAACATCTGTAAAACTCTAATTACTCTCCCTCAAACCCCACCCAATGGGGAGAGAGGGAGAGTTTTAGTTTCAGCGAATCAAAATTTACTAAGTAAATAAGAATTTTTTATTTATCCGTAACCATTTTCCACCCAAAAAGGAGAACATGGATTTTCTTGAATTACAGCGCCAACTACCAAGAATCCAAGCAAATTTTTAAGACAAAATGTACGTATTTTTTAATGTAGAATCTGATTCTGCAATAAAAATGGCGGTTCCAATTTGAAATTTTAAAATTGACTCCCGCCCCACCCGCAGTGGGCTGGGCTAGAGGGCTAATTTTAGCATCAGCAGATGTCCCCCTCCAAAATAACCAGTTTTGGATTCTATACATTTTTTCGTGTGAAGCTTATTTTTCGAGTTATTCTAGTTGGTGAACTTATAATTTACAGCCTGTATAAGACTCGCTGTTTCCATAGTTATCCGTTTCTTTCGTCAAAATACATTCTAATGTAGCTGAAATTGCGACAGAACCACAAAACAGAAAACGATGTAAAGACATGTCAACAGTCTATGAAAATGCACATTCTCGGTATAAAGAAAACTGTAATTTCTTCGCATATATTCTTCCAAAGCCATAGAAATTCTCGTTTCACCAACTTTCGATTGCACTTAAATATTGCATCATTTCACTGGATAAAGATCTGTACTCAGCTTGAATATCGTGGCAGATAAGGAAATTTCCACACTTTTTTTTTTTTTTTTTTTTTTTACAACCGTTTGAGGAAAATCGCAGGTCGGCCGGCGGGCGCGTGACGTTCTGTTTTATCTTGAGGGTTAACTGGCGGTGTCTCAAGAGTTCTCGCTCTGTAGGCTCTGACGTCAGTCGCCAAATAGGACTCCTGATTGGCGAGCGCAGGTAGCATGCAGTGAACCCGACTAGGCATCACAATAAAAATTTCGCCAGACCTATTACGGGAAACACGGCAGCTCCCTTGCAGGACAATCGGCTAGCAGACGACAGAGCACTCAAGGGAGATGCCGCACGAACCAGCAAGTAAGATTGTTGAGAATCTTACTCCGTGTGAGAAGGGCCTTACCGTAACTGACCGCTAAAGCACAGTGCTCTCTGTCGCAGCGCAACCCAGATGTGAGTAAATTAATGCCACCGTATTACAGATATCGGGAAGCACATTATTAGAAATAAACGCTTGGAAACTCAATCTTACTGTAATGTGTGAAATTTCAAAGATGTTACCATTGTAGTTAGTGTGGTGTCACTGCCAGACACCACACTTGCTAGGTGGTAGCCTTTAAATCGGCCGCGGTCCGTTAGTATACGTCGGACCCGCGTGTCCCCACTGTCAGGGATTGCAGACCGAGCGCCGCCACACGGCAGGTCTAGAGAGACTTCCTAGCACTCGCCCCAGTTGTACAGCCGACTTTGCTAGCGATGGTTCAGGCGCCATTATCAATTGCTATTTATCTTGTGACGCATTTACCGTCAGACCGATGTTCACCAATTATGGATTAAAGTTAAGTATTCCAGAAGCTACGTACTATTTTTGCTACTATAAAGACCTTGTCCTGTTCCAGACCTCACGCCATCCTGCGTGAGCTTAAACGCGTGCCCTTCGGCCTCCCGTCCTAGTGGATTGGCTGTCTTGCCAGTCCACAAAAGTTAGTTCCTTAGAAAATTAGTATCCTTAGTTGTATCACATATATTATGCAGGAATCCTTAGGCAAAACTATATTTTTTGTGATTATAAGACGAAAGAATATCTGCACTCAAAGTTCTGTGATCATTAAAAGCATTATTGATCTCTAAATTTTTCTCCATACACGTCCGCTGTTCACTTGGCGAGTGGGTTTCCAGAAACTAGCTAATGACGTAAATGGTTACTTGCGCCAAGCACTTTATGGAAACCTCAATATTTACTGAGTATCACTAGTAATTTAACTGTATTCATGATGTCGCAAGTGTCTGTGTGCATTTCGGAAGTCACTTATTGCTCTTGTTATATGACACAAATTGACATTAAATATCCAAGCAACATACCTACCTGTTTTGTTACAGATATGGTTCAGACCCATCACGTGTATCCAATACTGACTACACAAATTTTTATGGTAGTACGAGGCTCGAACAAAGCACCAATCATTGCTAGTGACAGCATAATCAGACGTGAAATGTTTTATCTCTGTCCCATATTAGTTAGCAACACCCTACTTGAAAATATATAACGAAGTTTTCTGAACAGTACCAGAACTCCTGTCTAGCAACTACTGAAACTGTTCATTAACCAATCCGTTAACGAACAATGAAAGATCTTAAATAGGATCCCATTGATAAATAACAAGCTGTGGTTATTTTTAAATTTGAAATAGAGAAACGAAGAGTTTAGAGTGGGGTGGAGATTTGAAACTGCCACTTAACTGAATTGTTAACTAAGCACAATCAAATTTTAGCCATTGACTGTTTTGACCAATAGCGGGATGTTTGAAACTGAAATGCAGAGGCGAACAGTTTTGTAGTAGAAGGCATCGAAATCGGTAGCTACCACCGATGTTTGCTGACCACGTACAGATATTAAATATCGATCACTTTCGTCAATGGCGAGATGTGTGCATGTTTGAACGATGAAGAAGATGATGAAAGAGTCTAAGCTCCATGAGAGTCCGCACACAAACACATGATCGTTGGTGGGTACGCACTTAGGGACGTTAACTGTCGAACCGTTTGTCAGCAGTAGCCAGGAGTGGCATGTCTGAATCTGAAGTGATGAAGTGAAAAGGTCTGTGTTCGATTGGGGGTCGAAACAGGCACCTATCGTTATTGTGGACAACACATGGAGAGATATTACAAATAAAAATTATTTTTGAACAGCTAGGCAGGTGTGCACATGCTAGAGCATGACACGAATATAAAATGAAATAAGAAGTAAGTGCCCTATGACCCAACTTGATGATTCGTTCATTAAATTAAATACATTTTCTTGTGTAGGAAATGTTACTGATTGCCGTGAATTACACCTTCATCACTGTCCAGCTTAAAACGGCACTCTTTCCTTTGGCAGTGAAGAGACGTAATGTTTAATATTGCCGTGAAACTTCAATGCAACAGTACATTTTTCACTTGGCGTTACCAGAGGTGAAGAAGGTCTGTCCGTGCCTATTAAGATTCGTGGACCAACGTAGAATCAGTCCAACTCATCACCGAACTCCACAGTCTATTGCACTATGATTTTGTCGTATTGGACAATGTCCACACTGTACACTCTGGAATTGTATTACAACCTATTCAACACAGGCATTTCCTCGTTCGATCGCATTGCTATTCAGCAGGTGCCTCACCCAATGTGTACTCTCAACTTTATTATATAATCACTGAAATGAAACCACATATTTACTGTCTGAACGAACTGGCACTACTGTAGGGTGAGAAAGTTTCGGCAGGAATCATTGCTTTCGAATAGAACAACTGTAATGTCATGAGTCCTCGCAGGCTAGTGGCAAAGGTCGTGCAGTCTGCACTTAAAGATGTTTTACTGATTCCACCTATCACTTTCTTTAATTGCATTTCGTCTGGTATAATAGGGCAGGTGAGAGTGTTGTGACAATAACTCATTTTGAATATAAGATAACGAAAGGTAAAGAGAGGTCACTGAGGTGACATAAGTCGTGGCATGGCTATGTGTATACGTGCAGATGGAGGAAGTGTTACGCATTTCGTCTGGTATAATAGGGCAGGTGAGAGTGTTGTGACAATAACTCATTTTGAATATAAGATAACGAAAGGTAAAGAGAGGTCATTGAGGTGACATAAGTCGTGGCATGGCTATGTGCATACGTGCAGATGGAGGAAGTGTTACGCACACA